>NC_143022.1:79576784-80804284 GCF_057628025.1 Oncorhynchus mykiss
CACACTGCCACTGACACTGACACTGACAGACACACAGACACTGACTGACAGACACTGACAGAGACACTGACTGACAGACACTGACAGAGACACTGACTGACAGACACTGACTGACACACACACTGACAATGACTGACACACACACACACTGACAATGACTGACACACACACACACACACACACACACACACACACACACACACACACACACACACACACACACACACACACACACACACACACACTGAATGACACTCACACTGACACTGAATGACACTCACACTGACACTCACACTGACACACACACTGACTGACACACACGAACACACACTGACACACATTGACTGACACACATTGACTGACACACACTGACTGATACTAACACACACCGACACTGACTGAAACTAACACACACTGACACTGACTGAAACTGACACTGACTGAAACGGACACACACTGACTGAAACTGACACACACTGACACTGACTGAAACTGACACACACGGACATGACTGAAACTGACACACACACTGACACTCACACTGACACTGACTGACATTGACACTGAATGACACATACACTGACACTGAATGACACTCACACTGACACTGAATGACACTCACACTGACACTCACACTGACACACACACTGACTGACACACACGGACACTGACTGACACACACACTGACACACACTGACACACACTAACACACACACTGACACACATTGACTGACACACATTGACTGACACATACTGACTGAAACTAACACACACTGACACTGACTGAAACTGACACACACGGACATGACTGAAACTGACACACACACTGACACTCACACTGACTGACATTGACACTGAATGACACACACACGGACACTGAATGACACTCACACTGACACTGAATGACACTCACACTGACACTCACACTGACACACACATCGACTGACACACACAGACACTGACTGACACACACACTGACACACACTGACAGTCACACACACTGACACACATTGACTGACACACACTGACTGAAACTAACACACACACTGACTGAAACTAACACACACCGACATTGACTGAAACTAACACACACTGACACTCACTGAAACTGACACACACACTGACTGAAACTGACACACACGGACACTGACTGAAACTGACACACACGGACACTGACTGAAACTGACACACGGACACTGACTGAAACTGACACACACTGACTGAAACTGACACACACTGACTGAAACTGACACACTCCGATTGAAAATAACACACACTGACACTGACTGAAACTGACACACACACTGACACTGACTGAAACTGACACACAAACTGACTGAAACACACACTGACTGAAACTGACACACAAACTGACATAAACTGACACACACACTGACTTAAACTGACACACAGACTGAAACTGACACACACACACACACTGACTGAAACTGACACACACACTGACTGACACACACTGACACTGACTTCTCCACAAGACATCCAGCCATGTTATGAGCGATTGTGTGAGTAGGAAGCATGACGTCGACGAGCATGAAAAAACACACACCCTGTTAACATGCTAACGTTAGTGGCATGACGTTTCGACTTTGTAAAGACCATCTACAAAAGTAAGAAAGGTAGAGTCACATATTGTAAAGCCAGTCACCCTGTCGCAGTACTAGTGCTTAATTTGACTTCTCATTTCCAGGTGAAGGGGTGCAGGGAGGAAGAAGGAAGGGTTATCAACCCAATCTCTCAATTTCACTCTGCAGCCAGGGACAGACATCAATGTCAGTCAGCAGACAGCAAGTAGCCCGAATCAATTGTACCCCACTGTTCCTTCCACCGCTACCACCAAGACCACATCGCTCACTCTGTCTGTTATTTGTCTCCTCTTACATCCTCACTCTCTGTTTCCCTGCTCTAGGATGTCAATGCAAAAACATAACACTTTTGAAAGGCATACAAGTTCAAATGCATGTTGTACTTATGTGAACCTCTCTCCAATACTTCCTTTATTTTCAATCGGTGTCTCTCTCACTCGCTCCTTCTCACAGTCTATTACGTTTAGCACTGAATAATCAGACAGAATGTTTGTCTGTGTGTGAGGGCGAGTGCCTGTCCTCAATAACCGCCCCAATCCCACCTGAAGAGTCCCAAACTGGGCATAAACATAAAAGCATTCTGGGTAAAAGAGGAGTGGAGGGGTGGCCGCAGGCGCTACGTTAACCAGAGATGACAGTCAACAGGTTCTCCTGACTGTTTGGGGCCGGCTCTTAAATTGCTCAAATCTCCTCAAGACGAGAGGGACATATATGCATCCAGGGTGAAAGAGATTGGACTCCCTGGGGGTCCCCGCGCTATTTCAAAGACCCCCACGGTTAGGGAAGTGGATAAGAAATGAGGTTTCTGATCAACCTCCTCCCTGTCATTCTTGTACAACACAATTACAGCAGAACCCTTCTGCATGGCCACCTGCCACGGCTTCATTTGCAGAAAGGAAAGTCTGAAATGGGAAAGAGGGCCTGGGCTTGCCTAGAGCTGACAGTGACTGGCATTTTTATTGGGCTGTCTGCAGATCAGGGAGAGCTTTCCCATCTTCATCTAACATTCTGGGGTGAAGACGTAGCTACTTCCCATGTCTGACAGTTCAGGGGGAACACTTTTACTTTACTGACTTTATTGTCCCAGTGAAATATTGTTGCAGTATCATGTACAAGCTTAAAGTGGTGTTTAAATACAAATTGACAATAAAAAATGAATAACAGTTACATACAGTGTATACCGATGAAAAAAGACCAGCCTGCTGACCTTACTGGGTGGATAAGATCGGAACATTAACCAGAGCTATTTAGAAGGTATATCACACCTGACACAAATGATTGTCCAGTTCTGTTTTTCATGCCGGGGGTGTCCTATACCTGCACCCAGAGGGGAGTAGTTCAAAGTCCAGGTACAGGGGGTGGTTTGGGTCTAAAAGTATTTTGTGAGCCTTGCTGAGGGTCCTGACCTTAAAGATCTCATCCAGGCCTGTCTGTTTGACTCCAAGTACCTTGCTTGCTGTGGTAATAATCCTTCTCAGCATATTTTCTGTCTGACAGTGGCATTGCCAAACCAACAAACAATACAAAACATTTAAAAAAAGTGAATACTTGCTGTACAATATGTACAGGACCACTCCGGACAAAACACATCCCTGTGGGGAGCCTGTCTTGGTGGTGCGTTGGTCTGATACACGGGGACCCACCTTGACCTCTGGCTCAGGAAGTCCAACAGCCACAACCCCCCACCCCCATCTAAGAAGAAGTCCCTTACGAGTGAGTCTCTGTGCCAGAATGTACGGCTGGGTTGTGTTAAAGGCAGAAGAAATGTCAACAAACAGAACTCTGACATGGGATTTGGCGCCCTCTAGATATCTATAGATCACGTTGAGGAGCGTAAGAACGGCATCATCAACTCCTCTGCTGGGCTGACAGACTAAATGAAAAGGGTCGAGGACATGGCTTTTCACAATTTCCGCAAAGCATTTCATTACTAAGAATGTCAAGGCGACAGGGCAGTTGTCATTCAGCACAGAGGTATTAGATTCTTTAGGAATGGGTATACTTGTTGAGTTGTTCCACAACAGTGGCATGTGTTGCTGGATGAGGGAGGATTGGAAATGGTAAAAACACCAGATAATTGTTCAGCACAGAACGTTAACACTGTTTTGTCTGGGCCTGGGCTTTCGTGTGTATTACATTCCCTGAACTATTTCAAATCATCAACCTATTTAACAATAACCCTCTCGCACATTTGTAATGACACTTTCATTAGTTGCACCTCGTCTGATTCAAATTGTGAGAAGAAAACATTCAGCTCATTAGCCATGTTCTGCCCCACATGTCCACTGATTTTGTCTGGGCCTCAAGCACACAAGTAGATGGACCCGTTATTAGATGGATTTGTCTTTCATCATGATGTCATTAGCATGCTAACAGTGTCTCGGCCTAGCATGTCAGTGTGAAGCAGTAATAAGGTGTGCATACTGCTGTTGATTTGTTCATGATAAAGCAAAGCACAAGCAGTTATACTAGTAAAGTGTTCACTTCCCCTTTCATCTTACAAACTGGTCTGAGGCCTTATTTGTAGAGCATGGTGTCATTGCTCATTACAAATGATCAAGGCATTAGCAGTTCTGCTAGCAGTGTCCTGAAGTACCTTGTATCATCACCTAGATGAAAAGTATTTCGCTAGACTGAGGACAGCACCAAGAAAAGTGATACAACCCAGGTCTGTACACAAATGTTTACTTCGGTAGTTCTGGCAATTAAATTTGCACCTGTCTGATAATATGAAGTTGATTTACAAAGCAGCAGGATTCTGGTGGTAGCTGGGGGCAGGGCAGTGAGTGTGGAATCTCTGGGGTCTCTCTCTCTCTCTCTCTACCTCTCTCCCTCTCTCCCTCCTGCTGACAGGATGACAAGAGCATAGTGTCTAATTACCACTTCGATAATGATAGAAAGAAAGGGAGGGGAAAGGAGAGAGAAGAAGGAAAAGAAAATAGAAAAGTTTGAGGAGGAGAGACAGGAAGACAGTAATTAGCCTTTTGTCTTGGTGTGACGAAACAAGGTTTTGCATTCTATTATTCTTCCTGCCTGTTTGATTTTCTACATTATTAATGAGGCCGTTTGGTATTCCCCTGTTGTCTAAGCCCTTTGTTCAGAGACCTCTTCTCCTGTCCTCTTTCAATCCTGAACCTCCAGGCACACATGCGCACTCTCTCGATCTCTCTCTGTCGCTCTCGAATCCCAGCATTGCATTTACAGTGTATCAATTAAGCCATAGGGAGTTATATCTCATAACATGAGTACCATTCATATCTTCTGTAGTTAATGTGGACTACGTTAAATCTATCAAAGTGTGGGGTGTAGAAGACTCCCGTTCCATAAGAGATCAGAAAGCCCTGACAACATCCTGATCATCAGTAGTGTATTGGGTAAACTCTGAGTAGTGTATTGGGTAAACCTCAAAAAGAGACTGGTAGGCAAGGACCTGGATGTCACACAACAACAGTATCGGTAGTAATTAGGATCAGAGAAGATATTCGACCTCTGACTAATTATTGAATTAATAAGATGAGGTCTAAGGGCGTTCCATAGTGACATCGTGTGAGATAAGTCATGCTTCAATGACTGTACCTGCTAGTGACATGTGTCCCACATCCGAAGACACATCCATAATTGGTAGACGGTTCTGATTAGAGAATCGCCATTTGTATCGCCGATCAGTGAACAAGAAACTATTAAAGCCAGTTTTTAGATGCACACCCCTCCACAAATCAAAATCTAATATGGATGCCAATGTTTTGTTCTGGTTTTGCACGCACACATTTCCTCTACTGCAAGACTGATTAGCTAGACAAACAGGTGTGAAACACAGACCAGTGTGCACGCAAAGTGAGGATACAACATGGAATGTGATGCCAATGGCGATTCTCCAATCAGAACCGTCTACAGATTATGGCTGTATCTTCGGATGTGGGACACATGTCGCTAGCAGGTACAGTGATTGAAGCATGACTTATCTCAGACGATGTCACTATGGAACGCCCTTAGACCTCATCTTATTAATTCAATAATTAATCAGAGGTCAAATATTGGGCCAATGTTCCACCTGCTCCAACAGTCCCTTTGAACTGTCTGTTGAGAGAGAGAGTATGTGAGTGGATGGGTGAGTGACTGAGTGAGAGAGAGACAACAATAATAATTAAATAGGGAAAGAATAAGCGAGAATGACAAATACAGAGGTAGAAAGATAAAAGAGGTAGCCACTACACCTGCCTTGTGTGTAGATGGCTGAGGGCTGAGGGCTGACGGCTTCTCTCAAACACACAGACAGTCTCACTGTCCATTAAGTGGTTCCACCATTTAGGACAATGGTGATGGGGTGGGGGATCTGGAGGTGTGGTACCAGTGAGTAAGTTGAATGTGAGGAAGGGGACTATAGGTGATGGACTGACAGATGGACAGATGAGACTGGCTGTGGGTCTCCGTTCTCCAGGTATATATTATACAGGTGTACTCACGGCATGGCTGTTTCCTTGTCCTCTCCAGGGGGTCTGTGTGGCCTTGTCTTGGTGCGTCTGTCTGTCCTCTTCCAGCGACGGTGCCCTCTGGTGACAGTGACAGCTCCCAGGCTGGTCAGCGTGAGCAGACTGGGGCAGGAGAGAGAGTTACCATTAATGTATCAGGAAAATACAATAACAACTGATGCACTAAGGTGAGTAGGTATTCAAAAACGACTAGACCCTATTAACTCTAATACTATGGAGGTCATTCCCAGTGGGTTTTCAACTTTAGACTATAGCAGTGGATCAGTTGCTAATTCACAGTTTGTCGTTAAATAATGTATTCATTCCAGGAGCACCAAGGTCAGATGAGGGGAGGTTAATATTCAATCCAATTGGTAACTTCATATAATCAATTAAACTGAGCTACATTAAAATTCAACATACCCACGTCTGTCTCTTTCCTCACAGTTCAATAAAAACAACACCAACCACCCTTTGCTAATGAGTAAAACAGAACATCTGCATGAACTCCTGGCAGCTCAACCCACAGAGCATTCAGTATTTCTTACTCCCTATTTGGCTAATTATATCATTCTCTCTGTTATTCTTTCTCTCATCTACTATTCAATCAGTAACTCCCTTACTATTTCTCTCTATAGTAATGAATTATTATTATATCTCCACCTCTCCCTCTCCCCCTCCCCCTAATTGGGAGAACTAGAGCGGTTGGAACACTGATGTTGCTCTGACATTTGCTATTACTGTACCTTACGTTGCTCTGACATTTGCTATTGCTCTACATGGGGAATTTGAATAATGTCAGTGGACAGTCTGGTTGTTTACCTAACGAGCACACTAGGCCCTGGACACTAATGAACGTCACAACACTGATGGATCCATGTGAAAGCAAACATAACTGAGGTTAGTATGTCGGTGTCTTGACTATGGAATTCGTAGAAACACAACTCCCATGTGTAATGTGTTGCATTATGATGGAGGCAAACGCACTGGCAGAGAATGACTGCCGTTGTCTCACTGACCCCTCCTGGAGACTCACCGCCTGTTGCTGTCGTGTGAGCTGCGTGATTGTCCTGTCCTTATCCCTCAGCTCCTCCCTGAGCTCCCGCACCTCCTTCATTAGCTCCTCCAACTGGAACACATACACAGTGGTTCATTCTGCACACGGCTAACAATGCTACTTGTCTTGGTTCCTGGATGTGGCTGATTGTACCTGTATAGTTGTGCTGTTATCCTCCTCAACCTCCTCGCCCTCTTTCACAAGCTCTGGGCCTCCATCCTCCATCTACAAACACGAAGCACACACGTTTCAGTATTCTGAACTGCATGGGGGCAGACAGCATGACTAGCTGTATGGATATTGACAGTTGATTATAATGACACTACTAATTGCTACTAAGTTTGGAGCCTCTTCTGTAATGTCTTCTGTAGACAGGCCTTGCTCTAGCTAGCCTATAGCCAGCTGGGTACACTGATAAAGCCAGTTGCTCGTAGCTCAGAGAGATCAATTACGATTAAAGTAGAGCGTCATTCTACAGCTGCTGCCCACAGCACATCATCACAGCTCCAAAGAAAGATAATTAAGAAGAGAACATCTAATGGTGCCCAAGGCCAAACTACCCTGCTAAATACAGACAACAAACAGACAGACATACTTTCAGACTTTCTCAATTAGACATTTTTGTCATTTAGCAATTAGATGACTATAATCAACAGCAACAGCATTACTTAGTGTAACGAACCTTGCATAGGTAGGCCTGTTATGACCCCCTCCCCCCGTCCCGTTTGCTACGATCTCTACATTTTGCACAGTCAGAGGTCAAATTAACATGAATCAAACATGGGTACAAATAACACACATTTATACTCACTTTGGTCACAATAAAAGATGTTCCTTTTTTGGAGATAATTAACATATTCTAGGCTCTGACAAGCAAATCAAATTACTATCACAGAGTGGCTGTGTGGTGCTTTGTCGTGTCACAGACCCTCTTTGGGCACAGTTGACTTGTTTTGGAGGAATGTAATGTGCTGAGGGCTGTGAGGGCAAAGCCAATATCACCCAGCCTGACACTAACATAGATAATGGGGTCCTACAGGGCCAGACAGAGACGCTGTACCGTCAAAAGCTGTACACTACTGATTAACTGTCTCACACATCACATCACTGACTCTGTGTGTTTGTGTGTGTGTCTCTGTTGAATGGAATGCTTCATCTGACAGATCTATTAAGTGATTAAGGAACCACAGGTAACCACAAGGGAGGAGGATTGGCTCCAGGAGTAATAACAGGTAAGAAGAGATGACTGACACACAGAATAAAACCCTGTGCCACAGCTTAACTGTTGCTCACTCTCAAGACATGGGCATGAGACATGGCATTCAGAGTAAAGCCATCAGCTATTTTCTACATCACAAAATGGATTAAACCAGTGCATCTCTGCTACACAGGCCTAAAGGGTCACTGTGACAGGCATGTGGCAGTGCATATTTCTACTGCCTTTAAACTTCAGAAGCCTTCTGTCACCTGGATATTTTGATGTGTGATAAACTCCTATAAAGCTACTGCTTAACAAAACATGTGCAGCCTCCGTCTGGCAAATAAAAAACTCTAACCTGACATCATAGTTATCCTAATCAAGTGACATTTTATTGGACGCTAAATCTATTTGATTCTAAAAGGAGCTGACGCCAGTGACAAGATGTGATTTCCACTTGCTTAGTCAGTAAATAGCTCAAATCAACTAAGTGATTAGATTGGAATTGTATTGAGTTCCTAAAGACTGCCTTCGAGACTTTGAGGGTGTGTGTGTGTGTGTGTGTTACCTGTAATAAACTCTTGAGTTTGAGCAGCTTGTTTTTCACAGAGCTGCAGTCCTGGGCCATGTGTTTGAGTGTGAGCTCGTCCAGCGCCCCCGAGTAGCCATCGTGTCTCCCTACAGGAGGAAGAGGACGGGGGCCAACCATGAACCCTCCATGACAAGTGTAACCCTCATACTGCTGGAACACTGGACCCCTGGGAGAGGATGGATAGAGAGAGAACAGAGAGAAAAAGAGGAGCATGTGTTATTATTATATTATAGAAAGAGGAGAGGCAGTAAGAGAAGGACCTTTGCCACATTGACTAGGCTTAAATGGGAAAATTAAGTCACTTACCAAATGCACTCTGGATTTATCCAGAAAATATCCAATAATGGCCCATCATATTTCACACAGCAGCTTTATATTCATGAATACAGCACACCTAGTAGACAATGTTGTGTTTGGTATTTTTTTTGCCATTTTCATGCTGTAGAACAGCTGCTGAGTCTCACCTGTTGTCATTATGGAAGTGGTCTAGTCCATTCCAGCGAGGCTGCCTCCTCCTCCAGTGACCCTTTCGTCCCCCCCTCTCTGAGTGGTCAGAATGGGTCATCTCATCAGCGTCTAGATGGATGGATGGATAGATAGATGGGACATCCCCAAGGTAGCTTAGAAGTGTATGTGTGTGTGTGTGTGTGTGTGTGTGTGTGTGTGTGTGTGTGTGTGTGTGTGTGTGTGTGTGTGTGTGTGTGTGTGTGTGTGTGTGTGTGTGTGTGTGTGTGTGATAGTGGTTCTATATGTTGCATGTAAACAGCAGAGGAGGCTGGTGGGAGGCTGAAATTGAATAAATGGAATGGAGTAGGGCTGTCCACGACAAAAACAAATCTTTGTCGACCAAGTGTTATTTCGACGAATCAATCTGTCAAAATATTTTTTATCAACTGTATTATGCACTGAGCTTGTCTGATGCTTTAAGCAAACTGTTTGATTAAATAATTAAGACACACAAATGACTACAGGGAGTCCTACTGCAATTGATTTGATTGTGCCGGGCTCAGACTTGCTGCGCTGTGTTAAAAAAAGACAGAATGACTGTGTGACTAACACCCATTGTCTCTATCTCCTCCCTGCTGCAGCAACCACCACAGAACATCAACAGTGTTAATCGTGCTACATAATTACAGCCAATTCTGATTGTTTTCGACATGTGGTTGCGTGAGGCTTGGTGCTCACGGAATCAGTAGGCTATTAAACAAACACTCATATAGGTAACACAAGCAGGATCAATCGTATTTCTGTAGATCGGAAAGTATTGACCACTTGACTTTTTCCACATTTTGTTTACGTTACAGCTTTATTCTGAAATTGATTAAATAGTTTTTACAATCTGCATACAATACCCACATAAAGCAAAAACAGTTTTTTATAAATGTTGGCAAATGTATAACATTTTTGGAACTGAAATATCACTTTTACATAAGTATTCAGACTCTTCACCCAGTACTTTATTGAAGCACTTTGGCAGCAATTACAGCCTCAAGTCCTCCTGGGTGTGATGCTACAAGCTTGGCACACCTGTATTTGGAGAGTTTCTCCCATTCTTATCTGCAGGTCTTCTCAAGTTTTGTCAGGTTGGCTGGGGAACGTCGCTGCACAGCTATTTTCAGGTCTCTCCAGAGATGTTTGATTGGGTTCAAGTCCGGGTCCTGGCTGGGCCACTAAGGGACATTCAGAGACTTGTCCCGAAGCCACTCCTGCATTGTCTAGGCTGTGTGCTTAGGGTTGTTATCCTGTTGGAAGGTGAACCTTTGCCACAGTCTGTGCTCCTGAGCACTCCGTAGCAGGTTTTCATCAAGAATCTCAGTACTTTGCTCTAGTCTCCCAGTCCCTGCCGCTGAAAAACATGATGCTGGCACCACCATGCTTCACCTTGTTTTTTGTATTTATTTTTTTACATGAATTTTTAATTAACCTTAATTTAACTAGGCAAGTCAGTTAAGAACAAATTCTTCTTTACAATGACGGCCTACACCGGCCAAACCCGGATGACGCTGGGCCAATTGTGCGGCGCCCAATGGGACTCATAGTCACGAACGGTTGTGATACACCTTAGGGATGGGCCAGGTTTCCTCCAGACGTGACGCTTCGCATTCAGGCCAAAGTGTTCAATCTTGGTTTCACCAGACCAGAGAATATTTTTTGTCATGGTCTGAGAGTCTTTTGGCAAACTCCAAGTGGGCTGTCATGTGCCTCTTACTGAGGAGTAGCTTCTGTCTGGCCACTCTACCATAAAGGCCTGGTGGAGTGCTGCAGAGATGGTTGGACTCCAATCAAGTTGTAGAAACATCTCAAGGATGATCAATGGAAACAGGATGCACCGGAGCTCAATATTGAGTCTCATAGCAAAGGGTCTGAATACTTGTAAATAAGGTACTTCTGTTTTTTTGCAAACATTTCTAAAAACCTGTCATTATGGGGTATTGTGTGTAGATTGCTGAGGATTTTTTAATCAATTTTAGAATAAGTAGAATAATGTAACAAAATGTGGAAGAAGTCAAGGGGTCTGAATACTTTCTGAAGGCACTGTATATGGATGATTTATGAAGCCAGGCACATTTAACAGTTAGGCTATTGATTATGGACCTAATTAAGTCAGGGTATCCTCTCGCCTCACTTTTCTGAGAAAGTGAAAAGGCACATTTGTTTTAAAATAATTACATTTTTATCTGTGTTGCACCATTGTTCTTACATAATATAACAATATACAATTTCAGTAGCATGTCTTAGACTGATGGACTATAGCGTCCCCACGGCCTCCACAATAGACAGGTGTCTTGTACATCATGATTTTTTTGTGTGTTTTTTTTGCTACTGCTCAACTAAAGAAATCTCGGTCGACCAACAGCCTATCGACCAAACAATCGACCAGTCGACTAAGTGGGGTCAGCCCTAGAATGGAGTCAAACGTGGCTTCCATTTGTTTGATGTGTTCAATACCATTCCATTCTGGTGAGCAGAGTCCTGTATACACTGTGCCAAGCATACACAAACATTGCCTCATGAGACAAGGTTAAATTAGGGGACTTTTATTTGTTCTCACACACACACACACACACACACACACACACACACACACACACACATATATATATATATATATATATATATATATATATATATATATATATATAGAATACCACAATACAAATAGTGAAATAATGATACTTCAAGCAGTTTTTCATCTCATAACACATTCACTGATTTGTACTGAATAAGACATCAAACCCAAGAAGAAGGCTTTAAGCTAAGGCCAACAGTCAGACAGTAGGACTCTCAGGGGTTAACATCAACAGAGAACATTAACAAACTTATACCCACAAAACACTTACAGTGGGGCAAAAAAGTATTTAGTCAGCCACCAATTGGGCAAGTTCTCCCACTGAAAAAGATGAGAGAGGCCTGTAATTTTCATCATAGGTACACTTCAACTATGACAGACAAAATGAGAAAAAAAATCCAGAAAATCACATTGTAGGATTTTTAATGAATTTATTTGCAAATTATGGTGGAAAATAAGTATTTGGTCACCTACAAACAAGCAGGATTTCTGGCTCTCACAGACCTGTAACTTCTTCTTTAAGAGGCTCCTCTGTCCTCCACTCGTTACCTGTATTAATGGCACCTGTTTGAACTTGTTATCAGTATAAAAGACAACTGTCCACAACCTCAAACAGTCACACTCCAAACTCCACTATGGCCAAGACCAAAGAGCTGTCAAAGGACACCAGAAACAAAATTGTAGACCTGCACCAGGCTGGCAAGACTGAATCTGCAATAGTTAAGCAGCTTGGTTTGAAGAAATCAACTGTGGGAGCAATTATTAGGAAATGGAAGACATACAAGACCACTGATAATATCCCTCAATCTGGGGCTCCACGCAAGATCTCACCCCGTGGGGTCAAAATGATCACAAGAACGGTGAGCAAAAATCCCAGAACCACACGGGGGGACCTAGTGAATGACCTGCAGAGAGCTGGGACCAAAGTAACAAAACCTACCATCAGTAACACACTACGCCGCCAGGGACTCAAATCCAGCAGTGCCAGACGTGTCCCCCTGCTTAAGCCAGTACATGTCCAGGCCCGTCTGAAGTTTGCTAGAGAGCATTTGGATGATTCAGAAGAAGATTGGGAGAATGCCATATGGTCAGATGAAACCAAAATATAACTTTTTGGTAAAAACTCAACTCGTCGTGTTTGGAGGACAACGAATGCTGAGTTGCATCCAAAGAACACCATACCTACTGTGAAGCATGGGGGTGGAAACATCATGCTTTGGGGCTGTTTTTCTGCAAAGGGACCAGGACGTCTGATCCGTGTAAAGGAAAGAATGAATGGGGCCATGTATCATGAGATTTTGAGTGAAAACCTCCTTCCATCAGCAAGGGCATTGAAGATGAAACGTGGCTGGGTCTTTCAGCATGACAATGATCCCAAACACACCGCCCGGGCAACGAAGGAGTGGCTTCGTAAGAAGCATTTCAAGGTCCTGGAGTGGCCAAGCCAGTCTCCAGATCTGAACCCCATAGAAAATCTTTGGAGGGAGTTGAAAGTCCGTGTTGCCCAGCAACAGCCCCAAAACATCACTGCTCTAGAGGAGATCTGCATGGAGGAATGGGGCAAAATACCAGCAACAGTGTGTGAAAACCTTGTGAAGACTTACAGAAAAAGTTTGACCTCTGTCATTGCCAACAAAGGGTATATAACAAAGTATTGAGATAAACTTTTGTTATTGACCAAATACTTATTTTCCACCATAATTTGCAAATAAATTCATAAAAAATCCTACAATGTGATTTTCTCTAATTTTTTTTCTCATTTTGTCTGTCATAGTTGAAGTGTACCTATGATGGAAATTACAGGCCTCTCTCATCTTTTTAAGTGGGAGAACTTGCACAATTGGTGGCTGACTAAATACTTTTTTGCCCCACTGTACATTACAGACACAGACAGACACACAATTTATCTTCCAAACAGAGCAACCAAGGATCATAAATATTTGGCGACACTCTAATCAAACATGCCATTAATGAACTGAGACAAAATAAAATTGTGTGCCAGTCTTTAAATAACTCAAATTGCCAGTCTTCAAATAACTCAATCTTACTGTTGTAGCATGAGAGTTCTTCAGCTGAGGACTAAACAAATACCTTACGCAGCCTCTCCACATACCGCAACTGAAGACGAGCCTGTCTAAATAGTTAGCCCAGTAATTCCACACGTGACCTGCTACATTCCAACATGCTCTGCTACATCCGTCAACTTCTTCTCAACATGTACAAAACTCAAATCCAAACATTACAAATCCAAAGTGGTAAAACGAAGAGGGAAAAGAGTGGGCTAAAGTCCTAGTCAGCTTTTTAAAGGGCTGGAGAAACTTTTCCACCCTGCTGTCTGTTTTCGGAGAAACTCCCCAAGTGGCCAGAGAGGGAGAGGCTGGGGTGGCTGTGTCTGTGGCCAGGCTGGGAGTCACCGGCTTGGGCAGGGTGGGGAGAGGCCACCAGGACCTCTCCTGTCATTGGAGCTGGAGCCTGCCTGCAGGAGAAAATAGCAGGGCCTCCTTTTCCCTTCTCCCTTTCCCCTTCCTGCTTGGCTGGCAGAGCCTGTGCCCATGGGAAGGAGGGAGGAAGGGGAGGAGAGGGAGGATGGGCCTAAGGCTATGCTACATTGAAGCTCCCTCCTTTCCTCCCCTCTCTTTAGGCCTGCCACGGAGGGCTGAGCTTGGCTGGAGCCTCTGTCCGCTCCCCTGTCCCTTAACTACGACCCCTCGCTACGACATACAGCGCTATAAATAAATACGATCTCTTTCCAGGATGCCGGTTGGATTCACAATCCTTCAGAGTGAACATTCCTGTCACACACACAACACACTCAATGTAGTGCTCTGTGAACTGAAAAACCAGGCTGTGTGTGTGTTTGTGTGTATAGAGACAGAACGAGATGCACTTTGGGTTGTCTGTGAGTTTTATGGTCATAAAGGGACCCTTGTTAGCAATCCTTTGGCAAGACTGGTCAGCAGTCTCACACTGGGCCGAGTGTTTTCAGAGCAGTGAAAAGAACTGCATTCGCCATGAATGACACTGTCAGTATGGCATTCACAATACAGTGGAGAGACTTCATAACCTAAGATTCATGATCAATGACCGATGAGCACTGACGTAGGGAGTTTGTGATGGCTTGTATCATGTAACAAAATGCCAGAATCTTTCGCTAACGCAGACACACACATAGGTGCCCACGCACACCCACAGCACACCTACACACACAAATACAATCCTGCTGTCTCTGAGAATAGAGACCTATTCACCAAAACTATCTCATTACCTAATCAGCAGTTGAAATAGGACCAGAGGAATGTGTTATGATTAGAGATTAAATTGTCATTTCCATAGGTGTTCCATGATTACATTTACAGAATGGAATCAAAAGCTACACTCAAAAGGTGAGAGGGTCTGGTCACAGTGATTAGGCTTTCATTGTAATGATTAGGGCTCTACTGAACCAATCACTAGTGTTAATGAGCACCACGCCTGGGGAAAGATGAAGGAAGCGATGACGGTACCTGGAGCCACTACTGTCTGTGTTCGTAGAGAGCCGTCCTCAGGGAGGTCCACGTCCAGCATGAGGTCGTCATCCTCCAGGTCAGCTGGCTCCAGGGGGTCCAGGTTGTTCAGAATGTCCTGCATGGTGGAAGAGACAAAAGTTGGTTCAATTGATGTTATGTTATTTTGATTCAATTTATATTATGACAATACTCAAGCTAGTAAGCCAACTGTTTTGTTTTGTCAGTTCACAAGAGATCCTCAAAAAAAGATTGTACAGAATGTCGGGGTATTTCAAAAAACATCTCATAATGCTCCCATCTGTAAAGGCATGATTAGTTCACTGTTTTTGTCTGCCAGTGTAAAAGTAGTGAGTACATTTTTATGCTAACAGTTCTCCTTTTGAATCAGACTCTCACGGACAAACACAGGTTGTTATTCAAAACAACAAGAAGCAGAGTCGGAGACAACAAAAGATTTGCAGAAATGAATTTCTCAAAAGAAACATCACTCTTGAATGAGTATAATAATGTAAAATCGGTAAGTATGTCTTATTATTAAAGCTAAAATAGTTTGCACTTTGCTTGTTGTTGAATTCAAAGCATAACGTACCCAAAAGCAAAAAAGGCAAGAGTACAAATTACTACTTCAAAGAATGAAGTGTTGATTTGTACTCCTCACCTTTTTGCTTTCCAAAGCATCAATTCCCAGGCAATTTTGTGCTTCAGCAGAAAATGAAAATACATAGCAAGGCCTCTACTTGAAGATGTACCCATAACATGATGGTGGTTGGTGGTATTTAATGGATGTTGTGTTATTAAAGGTTATCTAAATCAAAAACTGCCATTGAAGCAGGGAACCATGATAGAAAACAGAAAAATAACATCCAATATCTTCTGATCCATACTTATATCTGCCAGTGCACCCAACTGAACTGTACTCAGTCTTTCTCCCACACGCCTGCTCTCCTCTGCTCCCTCCTCTGCTTTTTACTACTTCTATTATCACCCTCTTTACTTCTCCCACTCTCTCTTTTCCCTTTCTCTGTCCTCTTCCTCTCGTCTCCTCGCTCTCTTCCATTTTCCTCATCTCCTCCCCCACCCCCACTCTATCCCTCTCTCCTCTAGAGGTTCCTCATGCAGAGCAGGCCTTAGTCACGGCACGTTGCTCGAGAGGAAATGGCATTTCACACCGGTAGGCTGCAGCTTAGATGCTGAGCGGGCCACATAATCTCCCCCAAGGAGGAGGAGAAAAAGGCTGGTTGAATGAACTGGGAATCTGGGGTCATATTTCACACAAATCCCACTCCAGCTGACTGCCCTGGGGCTCTGACGTTGGAACCGCCAGCCAAACAGAGAGGACTGGGGGGTCCAACAGAACCACAGTACCACAGCAGGTCCCCATGTTGAAATTAAGCTAGCTCCAGTGGTGGTCCCCTCAGTGGTGCTACACCTCCTGTTCAGTAGATGGAGACTAATGGGCAACTGATTTACAGGATTAGCATGATTATCCCTCTCTCTCGTCATACAGCTTTCATATAAAGATAATTCATTCATTGAGCTTACACGTTGTTCAAATATTTAATCGATTGAGGTTACATATTATTCACATTATGATTACATCAATTCAGAGTGCATTTTGCTGTGGTTGTGCACAGGGACTGTAACATGCTATGGAAATTCCTGCAACATTCTGTGTCCCTCAGTCAGCTAACCTCACATTCCCCATCTTCTCCCTACTACCCTCTCAATCGGCACCCGGTGGGGAGATCAATGAAGAATAATAAACCAAAGGAAAAGCCTTGGCCCATTCAACCCCATATTGAATTGAAACTTCAAACAAACACAACTCTCTGTTCAGATATGAATCTGAGGTTAGCTGAGGCTCAAAACCCACACAGATTACCTCATTTAACCCACTAGGGTGATTAATATATGATGTAGCTTTGCCACCACAACCCAAGCCCTACAGAACTTTAGTCTGTCTAACCCAGAAACGTAATCAATACAAAATGAAACTAGAACAAATAAAACATGATTGTTCTACTGTATAAGGAATTATGGGTACAAATATAAACATCCAAACTTCTAATATATCCTAGAGAGGCTTAAGAAATGAGTCTGAAACTGTTCAAGTCAATAGCTGTCGCAGATTCTCAGACGTAGTCACCAGCCCCTCTGCCTGAGATTAGAATTATCATGGCATTTTCATTACATGTCCATTCTGTTTCCCATAACTCTCAATGAAGGCTTCAGAGCTGCCTGCAGATCAACTGCTGCTCCTTCAGTAGATCTTCACTCTAATTGAAGGTCAATCCCAGACTAAATGTAACACAGTGGGGCTTACTGCAATGTGAGATACTGAAGATATCAAAACTGTGTCTTTGATAAAAGACCCATACAGTATCTCCAAAGAAAGTTTTTCTAACCTATGTGTGAGTGTGCCTCTGCAATGCCTCCACAATGACATTATGTTGACCTTATTCTACACTGAAGTTCTGAGTTGAAGGCACTAAGCTTGTCCTTTAAATATAAAATATGCCTTCTACCTCTACAATGATAGCACTTCTTTGTAATCCAATTATTCGACTCATTTACTGCTCTTGAACTAATGCATTTCCCCCAAACCCAATTCTCAGGCTCTAGCCAACTGCATATGACCATTCTCTGTGGTTCTATAAAGGATGTAATGTGGTGTAATCTAGGCGTCCGTTGCTGCAAAGGGCTTATTGACTTTTACAGGGACAATTAGAGGGTCACTATGAGCACGGAAAGTGTTAGAGAGATTGATGAGAGCAGAACTTCCCTTCCAAGGACACTAGAATGATACTGACTTGGGCACAAAAGAGAGATTTAAGGAGAGATGGCCCCATAGCGCTGATCTAAGGTCAGTTGTGCTGCTTTAGGTTGGGACATTCAGGGTTGGGATGGTTAAAGATGATGGGCAAAGGTTTCCCTGTACATTTAAAAAAACAATTTTTATAACAGCTACATTTGAAAGACCTTCAAAATCGTGACTTGTCCAGATAATCAGAGACTAAAAACCAGCAAAACACAACAACATTTCTCATTCATTGTCATATCCCGCAGTCTGTTGACAGATGCTACGATACCATTTATGTTACGTGTGTCTGTCCACAAAAATTATGAGCTCACAGGCTGGAGTTTGTACTGTTGGGAACACAAGCAGAACTTTCACATTTTCCATTAGAACCAGCTATTCCAGTGAGGAAATAATCCGGTGCCAGGATCATTTGCCCTCTGACTGCCTACAGTGACCTCACATTCAGAAACGGTCCAAAAAGCGCAATCCGCATTGACACCATAGAATCAACGAACATTTTATTTCTGCTTTGGTCATATGGGCGGCAGACGTGGTGGGAAATAGGTCACTGCTCTATTTTCTCTGCTTCTGGTGACAGGTGCCTCTTAGTTCAGCCAACCCGAACCCACCAGAATGTGTTGGATGGACAGTGGTCGGTGTAGATTGGTTTAAATTCATCCAGATTTAAAATGGGGAAAACAGGGGACATTATATGCAAGCTTTCATTTGCGGAAGCAGAAGCGGATTCTGACGCCAGTGTGTGAATACGGCTTGAGAGCGGCGGCGGTCGGATTTATGCTAAATGACAAGACAACAAGCTGTTGTCCATCTAGCTGACTATAATAAATTACTTGAAACAACACTGTTTACAGGGTTTTGTATTTAAGGGCAGTGCTAAAGTGGTGCGAGTATTTGGTGTGTGTGTGTTCTGGTATGGTGTCTCTTTGTACTTGGCATGAGGGAATTAGGCCTTTCATAATTACACTACATACATCTCTCCCTCTTCACTCCATTTTCATCCTCCTGTCATCTCCATTTGATGTGAACAGAGCTATGGGGATAAGTGAGTGACAGATTCGTCCTCCACTCTTTTCATAAACCTCTGCCTTCATTATGCCTCCTTCAACCAGGTGCCTACCTTTGCCTTGCCTGACTGCCCACACTTGACTGCTTTTATCAACTTCATAATCAATTCAATAAACCCAAAAGCAGCAAAGTAAAAGTAAGCCTGGTTTACATCAAGCAGACTCCATAAGGAAAGACGCTAGGAGGCAAAACTAGCCAGTTTTAGAACGTTATGTTGAGGAACAAAATGAGTCTAAATGGAGATTAAATGGAGACCTTCGACTATCACATTTAAAACAGACTAAGGGAGTTACTAATAGTTACCACAGTGGTCAGCAACCAACAGGAAAATATGATGACTACATTGAGCCCACTAATCTTAGTGCTGACACAGATCACTTTCATCATTGTAAATAGCTACTTTCAAAAAACAGTAGTAACCACTATCAAATGTGTTTGTTCTGGCTGACGACACACATTGGTTCAGTATAGCAGCTATAAATGCATGCAGGCGTATGTCATATACTAAGAGGGAAGACAGAAGGCAAGAGAGAGAAATAAGAAATCAATGAATGATCAGACAAGACAATGTAGGGACATGTTGGCAATTTCTGCACGGCAAACAAAGCAGCCTAGATATTAGCTAACTAATACGACAACAGTCTGCTTGCTGAGTGTGTGTACTATAAACAGCAGTGTACAGCAGAGAGAAAGGCTTAAGCACCTAGCTCATTTATCTGCTAATGAATTAGGCTGTCACCACCCAGCGCTACAAAGCCTAACATTAGATCCAAATAAATAAATCAAGAAGCAGCAGCTCTGCAGCTTTGAAGTCAGAGAGGAGGCGAGGATTAGAGACAGAGCGCCGTCAGGAGCTTGCTCTGCTACTGAGAGGATATGTCTCACATGAGAGAAGCCGAGTTAAAATAAAAACACAGCAAATACTAGGTATCTGCAGGAATAAGGAATGAACAGGCCAAGGAGAGAGTAAGTGAAAAGAATAGAAGGGAGAGTGGCTTCACATTGTTTTTTCCAATGTCTATCAGTTATAGCATTTCGGTGGAAATAGCCATTTCAGGTACATTAGAATGAATACAGACAGCCATTCTACAATATGTCTTCCACTGGCTATTTTTAACCAAATCATATGTTTTTATGTAAATGGAGGCTACAGAAGTGTCATTACACTTTTTGATTTCACTTGGTTTTGAGAAACTTACCCCACCAGCGATAGACCTCCTCGGGCTCATTGGGCAGTATTAGGGGAAGCAGAAAACATGAACAACGGCTACAGAAACACCCAAATACGGCATTTTAGAAACAGCAAAGCTCCCAATATAGTGAGGCAGGTCTTTAGATGTTGTACATATGAAACCGTGTCATTTCGAACTTTATCCAGACTGTTATATTTCATTTTGTTGGACTCAAGCGTTACACTTCATGCATATGCATGCACTTACATTCTTGTTTCCATTGTGATGTTAGTGATGGTTTCTATAGCAACCAAATCAAGCCAAATAAATATTAGCTGTTGCCATATCATTATAGCCCATTTAGGACATATCTTTGCCGATATCCACAAAACAGACAAGCGTCAACTTTCATCTGCAGGATGCTTGTACACACGCAAGCAGGCGGAAGAATGGGAATGTGAACGTATCGCTCAAGTTAAACAAAATATCATGCCATTTATATCCAAAACAGAGATGAATAAAAATGCTATTATAATGCATTAAAACCTCTAATATGAGGGCAGGAGTACTTCTAATTATGAAGCTGGCTGTCTACTACTCAACAGCAGGCTATAGGAAATCATCAAGTGAAAATCGTGGAAACCAAGTGATGTATTTCTCTCACCACACACACACTTATGTCATATTTAACGTAACACTGCCATCAAGCAGAGGCACAGAGGTATTGCAGCACAGCTTAACTAGGATGACTGTGATTTGTTTTGTCTGGGTTCTGTCTTATGAAGCTCTTTTACAACACAGGATCATAAGACGTTTGTCAGGTTAATCCTACACCAGATGACAGATCATCATGGCTGGCTGTTGCCTCTTAAGAGACTTGTCTGTCTACACTGAGTGTACAAAACATTAGGAACACCTTCCTACTATTGAGTTGCACACTCTTTCAGCATCTGAATGGCACACATACAAACCAAATCAAATTTGATTTGTCAAATGCATTGAATACAACAGGTTTACCTTACCGTGAAATGCTTACTTACATGCCCTTAACCAACAATGCAGTTCATGAAATAGAGTTTGGGTGTCAAGGTAAATAGTCTGGGTGTCCATTCGATGAATTGTTCAGCAGTCTTATGGTTATGGGGGTAGAAGCTGTTATGGAGCCTTTTGGTCTTAGACTTGGCGCTCTGGTACCGCTTGCCGTGCGGTAGCAGAGATAACAGTCTATGACTTGGGTGACTGGAGTCTTTGACCATTTTTTGGGCCTTCCTCCGACACCGCCTAGTATATAGGTCCTGGATGTCAGGAAGCTTGGCCCCAGTGATGTACTGGACCGTACGCACTACCCTCTGTAGCGCCTTACGGTCAGATGCCAAGCAGTTGCCATACCAGGCAGTGATGCAACCAGTCAACCATGCTCTTGATGGTGCAGCTGTAAAACTTTTTGAGGATCTTTGGGCACATGCCAAATCTTTTCAGCCTTCTGAAGGGGAAAAGGTGTTGTCGTGCCCTCTTCAGAACTGTCTTGGTGTGTTTGGACTAGAGGTCGACCGATTATGATTTTTCAACGCCAATACCGATACCGATTATTGGAGGACCAAAAAAAGCCAATACATTTTAAATCGGCTGATTTTTTAAATTTATTTGTAATAATGACAATTGCAACAATACTGAATGAACACTTATTTAAACTTAATATAATAGATCAATAAAATCAATTTAGCCTCAAATAAATAATGAAACATGTTCAATTTAGTTTAAATAATGCGAAAACAAAGTGTTGGAGAAGAAAGTAAAAGTGCAATATGTGCCATGTAAGAAAGCTAACGTTTCAGTTCCTTGCTCATAACATGAGAACATGTGAAAGCTGGTGGTTCCTTTTAACATGAGTCTTCAATATTCCCAGTTAAGAAGTTTTAGGTTGTAGTTATTATAGGAATTATAGGACTATTTCTCTCTATACCATTTGTATTTCATTAATTAACCTTTGACTATTGGATGTTCTTATAGGCACTTTAGTATTGCCAGTGTAACAGTATAGCTTTCGTCCCTCTCCTTGCTCCTACCTGGGCTCGAACCAGGAACACAACGACAACAGCCACCCTCGAAGCAGCATTACCCATGCAGAGCAAGGGGAACAACCACTCCAAGTCTCAGAGCAAGTGACGTTTGAAACGCTATTAGCGCACACCCCACTAACTAGCTAGTCATTTCACATCGGTTAAACCAGCCTAATCTCGGGAGTTGATGGGCTTGAAGTCATAAACAGCTGCTGGCAAATGCACGAAAGTGCTGTTTGAATGAATGCTTACGAGCCTGCTGGTGCCTACCATCACTCAGTCAGACTGCTCTATCAAATCATAGACTTAGTTATAACATAATAACACACAGAAATACTATCATTTCAGTGAAATACAGAACCGTTCCGTTTTTTATCTAACGGGTGCCATCCATAGGTCTAAATATTCCTGTTACATTGCACAACCTTCAATGTCATCTCATAATTACGTAAAATTCTGGCAAATTAGGCAGCCCCAAACTGTTGCATATACACTGACTCTGCGTGCAATGAACGCAAGAGAAGTGACACAATTTCACCTGGTTAACATTGCCTGCTAACCTAGATTTATTTTAGCTAAATATGCAGGTTTAAAAATATATACTTCTGTGTATTGATTTTAAGAAAGGCATTGATGTTTATGGTTAGGTACACATTGGAGCAACGATACACACTGCATCGATTAAATGCAATGCAGGACACGATGAACTAGTAATATCATCAACCATGTGTAGTTAACTAGTGATTATGATTGATTGATTGGTTGTTTTTTATAAGATAAGTTTAATTTTATAAGATAAGTTTAATGCTAGCTAGCAAATTACCTTGGCTTACTGCATTAGCGTAACAGGCAGTCTCCTCATGGAATGCAATGTCATCAGGTGGTTAGAGCGTTGGACTAGTTAACTGTAAGGTTGCAAGATTGAATCCCCCGAGCTGACAAGGTAAAAATCTGTTGTTCTGCCCCTGAACAAGGCAGTTAACCCACCGTTCCTAGGCCGCCATTGAAAATAAGAATGTGTTCTTAACTGACTTGCCTAGTTAAATAAAGATTAAATAAAGGTGTAAAAAAAAAAAATATCGGCCAAATCGGTGTCCAAAAATACCTATTTCCGATTGTTATGAAAACTTGAAATCGGCCCTAATTAAATCGACCATTCCGATTAATCGGTCAACCTTTAGTTTGGACCATGATAGTTAGTTGGTGATGTGGATACCAACGAACTTGAAACTCTTGACTTGCTCCACTTCAGCACCGTCGATGTTAATGGGGGCCTGTTCAGCCCTCCTTTTCCTATAGTCCACAATCAGCTCCTTTGTCTTGCTCACATTGAGGGAGAGGTTGTTGTCCTGGCTGTCTCTGACCTCCTCCCTATAGGCTGTCTCATCGTTGTCAGTGATCAGCCCTCTACCTCTGTTGTGTCATCAGCAAACTTAATGACAGTGTTGGAGTCGTGCTTGGCCACGCAGTCATGGGTGAACAGGGAGTACAGGAAGGAACTAAGCACGTACCCCTGAGGGGCCCCAGTGTTGAGGATCAGCGTGGTGGATGTGTTGTTGCCTACCCTTACCCCCTGGGTGCGGCCCGTCAGGAAGTCCAGGATCCAGTTGCAGAGGGAGGTGTTTAGTCCCAGGGTCCTTAACTTTTTTTATTTATTCTTTTAAATTGAATATCCGAAACATACAATATACTTGCAGTGAAGCCTCTCATCAACTACACCATACCAGTCATCCAATAGACTCCCATTCAGAGCGACACACAGAAGCATCCAGGGTCAATGCCCTGCTCAAGGGCATATTGATAGATCTCCCACCTGGCCAAAAAACATGAACCCTAACACTCCAAGATCCCCCCCCCCCCCCCCCCCCACAGTTCCCAATTAGCTGTCCCTCAACCATTCAAGACCCCTCCCAAACCCCTAAGAATATATATATTTTTTTTAAATACTATTATTAATTTCATTTTTCACCCCCAAGAATCCCCCAATGCACCAACAACCAAGAGAATTAACTAAATAGAAAAAAGAAAAAGATAGAAGAAAACAGCAAACAAAAAATCTATAAAAAACAAAGGACATCAAGGACAATGCCAACTGTATATGTTTGTGTGCATGTCTGGCACTATTACATGTATGCGTGTGTTCTTGTATGCATTTATTTGAATGAGAGTGTGTGTATATGTATGTGCACAAACACCTGCATGGCATCAGCCTCAGGCTAACCGGCATTAGCTGTAAAAACACTGATCCTCAGGTGTCATTCAAACATACTTTTTATTATGTTTTCTTTTGAGTGAGCTTTTCTCTAATGTGGTTATTGGATCTGATTTTAATGGCTAGCATTTTGATGGCCATAACGAATAGATATGGAGACAGTGGACACCCTTGTTTAACTCCTCTTGACAATTCAAAACTCTCTGAGAAGTAGCCGTTATTTACTATTTTACACCTGGGGTTGCTATACATTAATTTTAGCCATTTTATAAGAGAATTACTGAAATTGAAACAATCTGGGCATTTATAAATAAAATCCAGTCTTACTTTATCAAATGCCTTTTCAAAATCCGCTATAAATACAAGGCCTGGCCTCTTAGATGTTTCATGACATTCTGTTATTTCTAGTAGCTGTCATATATTATCTTCAATGGATCGTCCATGTAAAAAACCTGTCTGATCAGGATGGTACCTGGTAAAACCTTTTTAATTCTGAGTACTATGCATTTCGCTAGTATTTTTGCATCACAACATTGAAGTGTTAGATAGACTGGGTCTTTATATTTGCCATCTGGGTCTTGTTTTAATAATAGAGAAATCAGACCTTCCTGCTGAGTACCTGACAGACTACCATTTCTATAGGAGTAGTTAAAACAATGGAGCTTT
The DNA here is from genome assembly GCF_057628025.1 of Oncorhynchus mykiss. Classification (NCBI taxonomy): domain Eukaryota; kingdom Metazoa; phylum Chordata; class Actinopteri; order Salmoniformes; family Salmonidae; genus Oncorhynchus; species Oncorhynchus mykiss. The sequence continues at coordinate 79,602,277 of NC_143022.1, forward strand.
TAGTATATCAAAAAAGGCTTGATATACCTCTACCGGTATGCCATCAAGCCCTGGGGTTTTTCCAGACTGAAAGGATTTAATAGCCTCAAAAAGTTATTCCTCTGTAATTTGGCTTTCACACTGATTTTTCTGTACATTTGTTAATTTTCCATTTTTTATTTTATTTGGAAAGAATTCCTTATCGTAATCTTCATTCAGTGGGATAGAATGGGACGGAAAAGAGAACATCTGCCTAAAATAATTAGCTTCCTCTTTTAAAATATCATTCGGAGAATCATGGATGACTCTGTCTTCAGTAATGAGTTTCTCCAAATTATTTTTGTTAGTGTTCCTGTACTGGAGATTCAGGAACCATTTTGTGCATTTTTTCTCCATATTCCATCCAGTTTGATTTATTTTTGTAATAGATTACATTAGATCATTCTTGAATAAGTTCCTAAAGTTATTTTTGTTTTTCCTCTAACATATTTTGTATCTCTGTAGTGTCATTTTTATTGCTATCTACCTGTACTATTAGTTAGTCTTGTCTCTTTAGACAGAAACTGCTTTTTTATTATTGATGAATATTGAATTGAATGACCTCTGAAGGTACATTTGAAGGTAACCCAAACAATAAGGGGATTTGCTGAACCTCCTGGAAAAATTCTGTTATAAATTATTTTGTCTTAGTTAAAAATATGTTTTCCTCCAATACACTTCGATACAATTTCCAATATCCCCGTCCTCATGGAAAATCTATAAGAGTTGTGTGAATGCCAATTAAATGATGATCCGATCGCATTCTGTCTCCTATTAAAACATGTTTAACCTTTGATGAAAGAGACAAGAAAGTAGTCAACTTAACACTGTATTATAGTCTTCTAACATAACGATTTGATCATTTGTTGCCTGTACGTTCAATAAGTTGGTACAAATGTTTTCGAAAAAGTATGGATCATCCTGATTTGGACCATATAGTTGAATGAGCCAAATCTCTTTTTCGTCAACTTTCATATTCAAAAAGATCCACCTTTCTTGCGAATCATTCCTGACTATTTGCAAATTCAGATAAAAACATTTGTTAATTAATATCATCACACCTTTGGACTTCCTTCTGTCCATGACAGAAAAAATGTTCACCACCACATTCCTTTTTCCACACAACTTCATCTCAGGATGTAGAGCGAGTTTCCTGTAAACAGTATATGTTATATTCCTTTTCTTTTAGCCGCATAAAGACTGATCTTCTTTTTTTGGAATCTGCTAAACCATTACAATTATAACTGGCTATACTTATTTCACCCCTTACCATAACTAGATACTATTCTCAGTCTAAATTGACCATAATTAGTGCTTGTAAAGTTACTTCCATCAGAGGTATTATGACGGTCAAAACTAGAGCTTTCAAATGTCTGATATATAGAACTTAAGAAATAGGTTCTAGCAATATCGGTTTTATTCCCTTGCCTGTTTGCCTGTGAGCCAATGCCACAGATGTTAGAAAATTGAGACAAGATACTATGTGTGAAGTAAATCTGAGTAGGTTTGTGTGTATGATATAGGATGTGATTTAGTGAGAGTGTGTACGATGTCTGTATAAGAATAAGATTATAATGTGTGCTGTCCAAATAAATAATAACTCCGCCAATTTGCATGGTTGAGTGTCTGTGTGTGTAACATGTAGTGCGTATAGCCTTAATATTCATGATGATAATTGTAATCCATATTGTATCACTGTCATAGTTGCATCATAATTAACTTTAACATCATTGAAAAACACATCCCAGCATTTCCATAGCAATTGACGTTTCACATGATCATGAAAGACACCTTGCATTACTCTAGAGACAGCTTCACTACAAATGTGTTCCGTACAATATGTTATTAGAGTCCCCTGTTCTACTCCAATCTATACTTCTTTATCGGTGTAACAAATGGCTTTGGCCACATGGTGTCACCCTACATACATGCTTTACTTTGCTGTGTTTGCTCTGAATCACGTTCCAAACAAATACAGCACATCTCAAGGGTGCTTTGACCTAATAGGCCAAACAATTAGGAAACAGTATGTTAGATGGACCCTATTCTACTAGGCTTACCAGATACATGAATGTCATTGTCATTGTATCAGTGCAATGATTTATGGCTCAGTTGGATTGTGGGTTCGATTCCCGAAGCCGTACGCATGACTTTAAGTCGTTTGGATAAAAGTGTCTGCTAAATATTATTATTATATATTAGAGAGAGTCACTCACACCCACTCAGAACAGTTGGCATCCCCAGACAGCTCTCTCCCCAATACACACTGTCTCAGTTGTCTATGCACCACTGTTCGGTCAACAATTCTGTGTCTTCATGTAATGGTAAACCCCAGAGGAAGGGAAGAAAAGACTAAGCTGATTAACTGTTTTAAATCCCCGTCATTAAGCTCGTTAAACATTCCAGAGCCAATGGCACCGGAACACCGAGAGGAAAACAGAAAGAAACTGTTCGATTATCTCCAGGAGATCATATGTGGCTTGTAAGGAGCTATGCAGACATTCCAGAATCTGGGAACCCCACGGGAGGGAGACCTTGGTTGGGAGTGGGTGGCTGGCAGCCTTGGCATTCACATTCCCTTTCTGACCTGAGTCTTTGTTCTCCTAATCCCTAATTAAGGATCTAATTTAACTGAATTTTTAGCAGCGGGATCAATTGACAGAATAAAGCAGGTAGCTCTTGCTGGGAAGACTGGACTGACATAATAGGGTCAAAGGTACACCCTATCAGGCCTCTGGTGAATACCAACACTAGTCAATCTGATGAATTAACTTTGTACTGTACTGTGCATCATACAGAAATTACAGTATGTCATTACTAGTCAGTGATACTTAATGAAGTGTATGCTAAGCGGAAGACAAGACAATTGCTGACAATAAAACAGTCTGTTTTTCTACACAATGACTAAATATTCTCCTGACACTCTCTATGTTCTGACTGTATCTGACCAGCCAGGTAAATATGGGTGTTTTCGTGTGTATGAATTTGGTACCCTGGGGCAAACCAAGCGTTGACTCACCATGCTGTTGAGGCGGTCTGAGTCGTCATAGCTCTCACATGGGTGTGTTCTGGGTCCCAGGGGCTCCAGATCCTCCTCGTCCCACATGTAGGTGCCCCCCGAGCTGTTGGAGGGGGACAGCTCCAGAGACGAGCCCTGAAGGAAGTCTCCCCTCTCTGGGGGCAGGATGTCAAGGGCTGTCCTCACCCCAACTTCCTCCTTCCGCCCTGCACAGGGGACACAAACAGGACAATCAGTTCATACGGTACATTTTACTGACTGTCAGGAATTATGGGACTGAAGCAGTGTTATAAAAGCTCTGGTTAATAGTGGCAACTAGTAGTAACAAAAGAAGATAAGATTTCAGCAGGTGTTTTTTATTTTTTTTGCTTACCTGAGAGGCCCATCTCATTCCAGTCCATGGTCTCATTCAGGAAGCTCCGCAGGCGGGTCTGAGTGGCAGTACTACCTCTCGTCCTGTTGTCTGGGACATCCCCATCAGCCAGGTTATTAAAGTCATCCAAGAACTCCTCGCTGGTGTCTCCTCGAGAGAGCGATGAGGCTGAGGAGAGAGACATGTCCTCTAGCCCCTCCCCTGTCCCCCTGAGCTGCCCCCCTGAGGTCCTGTCGCTGTCACTAAGGGGGTCTGGAGTGAGGGTGAGGGGGGGTGACTCTGCCCTATCCCCGTCCCCCACTCCTCCAGCCCTGACCTCCCCCTTCACCCTCCCTGTAAACAGGGGTTTCTGCTGCTTGACCTGGCCAGGCCGTGTCAGTCTATAGCCCAGAGCAGAAGGCTTGTTCAGAACACAGTTGGGGAGAAGAGGTTTTTTCAGGGCACTAGGGGTTGTGGAGGGGGAGGCGGCTGAAGAGAGGCTCCTAGGATACTGAAGCCCCCCCAGCCCTGTCCCCAGGCCGAGGCCCATCCCCAGGCCCTGCCTCCCATTCGACAGCTGGTGGGGTCTGATGTGGTTGATCCTGGGTGGTTGTAGCTGGGTGTTGGCCAGAGGCTTGGCCAGCTCCACTGCCCGGTTAAAGGAGAAGGAGCGTGCCATGGGCAAGTTGGTCGGGGACGGGATCTGCTTGAAGTGGGTGAAACTCTGCGAGCGCACCATGTTGTCCAGTGTGAGGGACTTGAGGCTGTCGCTGGACTGGGACAGGCTATCTCTAGAGCTGCTGCGCGGGGAGCTGGAGCTGGCCCGTGGCCTTACCAGCCCTGAACCTGACTGTCCTGAACCATCAGTAGCTCCATTTTGGCCTAGTTTGGGGCCTCCACTGAAGGAGGCGCTCTGCCCCTGTCTGGGCCCTGCCTTGGGGCTGGTCTTTGCGACTTGGCGGGGGATGGCCCTGGGGCTTGAAGTAGATGACTCAGACGAACCAGAACTCCTGACCCTCTTAGGGGTGGATGGGGACGGTTTCTTGATCTCCCTCCCCCATGTGGAGTGCTGAGTCTTGGGCTTGTCCCCTCCCTCCTTTGGGCATGCATCATCTTCAAGGCTAGTGGGGGTGGCTGGAGTACTGCCACCGTCTTTCCTCCATTTTAGAGAGAAGGAGGAGGCACGGACCACCCCATTGGGTCTTGCTGGGGGGGTGGTCTTGCTGTCTTGGGGTGAAGGGGTGGTTCCATTGGGCAGGGGGCTGGTGACCCCCGTGGTGGGGCGGACACCGAACTTAGGCAGTCTGGACACCATGGCAAGCTTGATGGGTGTCTTCTCTTCCATCAGCTGCCAGCACAGTGTATGTGAGAGAGAGAGAGAGAGAGAGAGAGAGAGAGATCAAAATTACATTTCTGTTGCAAATTCATACTTTCATGCATGCGTGGATGTGGCAGTCCTGGGCTGGTGTGGTTACACGTAGTCTGCAGTTGTGAGGATGGTTGGACGTACTGACAAATTCTCTAAAACAACGTTGGAGGCAGATTATGGTGGAGAAATAAACATTCACTTCCCAGGCAACAGCTCTGGTGGCCATTCCTAAGGTCAGCATGCCAATTTCACTCTCCCTCAAAACTTGAGACATCTGTGGCATTGTGTTGTATGACAAAACTGCACATTATAAAGTGGCCTTTTATTGTCCCTAGCACAAGGTGCACATGTGTAATGATCATGTTATTTAATCAGCTAGTTGATATACCACACCTTTCTAGTAGATTATTTTGGTAAATGAGAAATGCTCACTAATAGGGATGTAAACAAATTTGTGCACAACATTTTGGAGAAATAAGCTTTTTGTGCATGTGGAAAATGTAGGCGATTTTTTATTTCAGCTCATGAAACATGGGACCAACACTTTACATGTTGCGTTTATATTTTTGTTCAGTATACAGTGCCTTGCGAAAGTATTCGGCCCCCTTGAACTTTGCAACCTTTTGCCACATTTCAGGCTTCAAACATAAAGTATACTGTATTTTCTTGTGAAGAATCAACAACAAGTGGGACACAATCATGAAGTGGAACGACATTTATTGGATATTTCAAACTTTTTTAACAAATCAAAAACTGAAAAATTGGGCGTGCAAAATGATTCAGCCCCTTTACTTTCAGTGCAGCAAACTCTCTCCAGAAGTTCAGTGAGGATCTCTGAATGATCCAATGTTGACCTAAATGACTAATGATGATAAATACAATCCACCTGTGTGTAATCAAGTCTCCGTATAAATGCACCTGCACTGTGATAGTCTCAGAGGTCCGTTAAAAGCGCAGAGAGCATCATGAAGAACAAGGAACACACCAGGCAGGTCCGAGATACTGTTGTGGAGAAGTTTAAAGCCGGATTTGGATACAAAAAGATTTCCCAAGCTTTAAACATCCCAAGGAGCACTGTGCAAGTGATAATGTTGAAATGGAAGGAGTATCAGACCACTGCAAATCTACCAAGACATGGCCGTCCCTCTAAACTTTCAGCTCATACAAGGAGAAGACTGATCAGAGATGCAGCCAAGAGGCCCATGATCACTCTGGATGAACTGCAGAGATCTACAGCTGAGGTGGGAGACTCTGTCCATAGGACAACAATCAGTCGTATATTGCACAAATCTGGCCTTTATGGAAGAGTGGCAAGAAGAAAGCCATTTCTTAAAGATATCCATAAAAAGTGCCGTTTAAAGTTTGCCACAAGCCACCTGGGAGACACACCAAACATGTGGAAGAAGGTGCTCTGGTCAGATGAAACCAAAATTGAACTTTTTGGCAACAATGCAAAACGTTATGTTTGGCGTAAAAGCAACACAGCTGAACACACCATCCCCACTGTCAAACATGGTGGTGGCAGCATCATGGTTTGGGCCTGCTTTTCTTCAGCAGGGACAGGGAAGATGGTTAAAATTGATGGGAAGATGGATGGAGCCAAATACAGGACCATTCTGGAAGAAAACCTGATGGAGTCTGCAAAAAGACCTGAGACTGGGACGGAGATTTGTCTTCCAACAAGACAATGATCCAAAACATAAAGCAAAATCTACAATGGAATGGTTCAAAAATAAACATATCCAGGTGTTAGAATAGCCAAGTCAAAGTCCAGACCTGAATCCAATCGAGAATCTGTGGAAAGAACTGAAAACTGCTGTTCACAAATGCTCTCCATCCAACCTCACTGAGCTCGTGCTGTTTTTCAAGGAGGAATGGGAAAAAAATTCAGTCTCTCGATGTGCAAAACTGATAGAGACATACCCCAAGCGACTTACAGCTGTAATCGCAGCAAAAGGTGGCGCTACAAAGTATTAACTTAAGGGGGCTGAATAATTTTGCACGCCCAATTTTTCTGTTTTTTATTTGTTAAAAAAGTTTGAAATATCCAATAAATGTTGTTCCACTTCATGATTGTGTCCCACTTGTTGTTGATTCTTCACAAAAAAATACAGTTTTATATCTTTATGTTTGAAGCCTGAAATGTGGCAAAAGGTCGCAAAGTTCAAGGGGGCCGAATACTTTCGCAAGGCACTGTATATACAGTATGTTGTAGCAGTGAGACAGACAATGACATGATGTCATGATTCCTAGATTAGTAATAATTTATTTGGGTCAATGACTAGACTGGAAACCCGGCATTGACACAAGGATTCCGGCCCTACGGCGTTCTGTGTCGAGCGTGGCAGTCTGGCACAAGATCAAAGCTAATGTAACAGTATAACTTTAGACCGTCCCCTCGCCCATACCCGGGCGTGAACCAGGGACCCTCTGCACACATTAACAACAGTCACCCTTGAAGCATCGTTACCCATCACTCCACAAAAGCAGCGGCCCTTGCAGAGCAAGGGGCACCACTACTTCAAGGGCTCAGAGCAAGTGACGTCACCGATTGAAACGCTATTTAGCGAGCACCACCGCTAACTAGCTAGCCGTTTCACATCCGTTACACTAACTCTTTGTTATTTTTTTATATGCAAATTGAAAAGAGTAAACATTCTGGAGTCAATCCCTGATAGACAGAATCCTTTGTTGGACTGTAGAGTACCAGAAACAACCGTCTGTTATTTCACTATTTCAATATCAGCCTTTTCCTCTAAATCTACAGCGTTAGATTTTTAAACCACAGACAATGAAGAATGAACTTTGAAAGATATTTGGCGGACTTTCCCCATTGTCTTCTCTTTTCATTACCACTTTAGATATGCTTCAATGGGACCTCTGGGTTCCCCCCCCCCCCCAACTTAACAAAGCTGATGAGTCACAGCTACCTTATCATAAAAACACCAGAGCGCCATAGGCTTTATGATATCACAGAACCATAGGGCATAATAGTGAATCATATTTGGTTCAAAGGGAAGGGGAAGTTTTAGGTTCTGCATGTAGTATAGCTTCCTTTTCTTGCAGCATCTGGTAAAGAACCTTCATCTTCCTTATCCAACGGTTCCCCATTCCCAGACCCATTACTACTCATCTGGATCAGCTCCAGAACAGAGGCTGCATTAGGCAGCACACACACACACACACACACACACACACACACACACACACACACACACACACACACACACACACACACACACACACACACACACAGAGGCACAAAGCAGGTCACTTCATATTGACAATAATAAGGGCTTTTGTAAAGACCTTGCTGATGCTGATATACGTGCCGGTCCCCTTAACCAGGTCAGAAGGTTGTGGAGGAGGGGAATTTGCATGTCTGGCTTATCTGACACAGGAATAGTGGGACAAGTATAGTCCATTTAATTCATGAGCATGGATAAACTGCTACACGGTGTCGCTCATCCAAGGGCCATGCTGACTGGCATCATTGTTTTTGTTTTTTTAATTGTCCATCATCAGATATATCCCTTCAAATGGGAAATTCCAGATAGTTATGGGAACTGTAGCGGCTTCAGAGGAAACTCCAGGTTAGTTTTAGTTGGTCAACTTAAGACTATCAGAACATAATGGGGTAAAGAAGAAATGTGTTAATAGAAGGAAATAGAATTTAAAGGGATGTGTTGGCCTGAGTTCCAACCCCACAGTGCAGCCATGTGAGATGTGAACATCAGAACCTGGGGGTAAGATGCCAAGAGGGCTTGGCCAAGTACAGGACAGGACCCCAAGTAGGACACTGAGGCTGGGACTCAGGCCAGCTCAGTCAATACTGAATGGAGGATGGACGTAAGCCGTTGGTGAGTTTAGGCCTAACTCCATTATCCTTCAGTTATAACCATTCAACTCAAATAATGAATGCAGCCTGGGTGGTCTGGGCAGTCTTTTGTCAGACTCCAGTCCGAAGCCTGTCAAAAAGACACCATTGCCTGTAATAACTAGTAGTCAACTTCAAAAATAAATCATTCTAGAGGACTAATATGTGTTTCCATAGTATTCATACACAACCACAGAATACGGGGTGCTAGTTAACCTAATACATAACGGATATCTACTGCTCTATTGGTAAAGGGAAATTCCACAGTAACAGGGACACTGAGACTCTCAGGGACACTGAGACTTTCACATAAATACTTATGTCAAACAAAAAACAATAATTGCAAAGTTAAACAAACCATGCAACTCTATGCACAATAACTTATTTTAACAATTTCCAAAGACATTTTTACAAAAACACATTTACTTTAATTAAGAACAGTGCAGATGCAAAGTCTGGTAACAAAACGGATGACAGCAAGAGCACAAACTGTCATTCTGTTAACAAACTTTTCAACTGTTACCCAGAAAGGATTTAATCAAATAACATTTTATTTGTTAGATGCGCAGAATACAACAGGTTACTTACAAGCCCTTAACCCACAATGCAGTTTTAAGAAAATACCTAAAGAAAGTAAGAAATAAAAGTAAGAAATTATTCAAGAGCAGCAGTAAAAGAACAATAGTGAAGCTATATACAAGGGGGTACCGGTACAGAGTCAATCAATGTGCGAGGGCACCGGTTAGTCGAGGTAATTGAGGTAATATGTACAGGTAGGTAGAGTTATTAAAGTGACTATGCATAGATAATAACAGAGAGTATCAGCAGTGTAGAAGGGAGGGGGGGATGCAAATAGTCTGGGTAGCCATTAGATTAGATGTTCAGGAGTCTTATGGCTTGGGGGTAGAAGACTCATGGACCTAGACTTGGCGTTACGGTACCACTTGATATTGAGAACAAAATGGATGCATTGGATCTTTTGTTACATCCGTCGTTAGATGAATTAGGCCAAGGTGCAGCGTGGTAGGCAAACATCTTACTTTTATTTCAAATGAACACCAAAAAAAAATACAAAACGAACGTAAAGTTCTGCAGGCTATACAGCAACTAACAAAAAATCAAGATCCCACAAACTAAGGTGGAAAACAGGCTGCCTAAGTATGTTCCCCAATCAGAGACAACGATAGACAGCTGCCTCTGATTGGGGACCATACCCGGCCAACAAAGAAATATAACACATAGATTTGCCCACCCTAGTCACACCCTGACCTAACCAAAATAGAGAATAAAAAGGATCTCTAAGGTCAGGGCGTGACACCTTTAACTTTGCAATAATTGTTTTTTGTTTGACATACATTTAGAAAACTCAGAGTCTCAGTGTCACGCTGTTCCCGTGGAATCGCCCTTAACCGGTGATGGGCAACTGGCGGCCCCGCTTTTGGCAAGTTAGTGTAGCGGCTAGCTATCTACACTTGTATTAATTATGGTCAAATCACTGACCGAGGGGCCCTCATTGATTTTGTTAGTTACTCTCACTCAGAAATCTAATTGTTCTCTCTACCCCATGGCAAAATGTATACGATTGCAGGAAGTTAGCTGCACATTTTTCTCTCCACCCCATGACAAAATGAGTAGAATTGCATGAAATGTGTTAGAAAATTCCAAAATCTGCTCTCCGCCCCATGGCAAAAGATTTAGAATTGCAACAAACTTGCTTTAAAACTGCAACATTTTCTCTGCCCCATGGTAACATTTATACAATTGCAGGAAATTAACATACATTTTTTCCTCTCTGCTGTCAAGAAGAGGTCCGCTAAAATTGTTGGTCGCAAGGTGGGGGGCCAACCCTATCAAAATTGCCCATCCCTGCCCTTTTACATTGATGTGCCACTTCCTATTCTTGCTGAGTAAATCATTGTGTTTTGGACCAAAAACCTACAGAAGTGTACGTAAAACTAAAGGATGACATTGGGCCATTAATCCACAAAGCTGGTTTGTGTGTGTGTGTCTGGGAACACTGACCTCACACTACACATTGACCCACATTCCCACACGCACACACTGTGCCATCACCAGCCCAAACTGACACTGCAATGTAATAGAGAATAGAGTTGCTGCCAGCCTCACTAATCTGCCTTGCACGCGCACACACTCTTAGAAATCAGGTCAGTCACTGGAGACAACGTAGCCAAAGCCTCTTTGCCCAGGGAGGGGGTAGGGCAGGGTTGTGGGGGAGGACGGGCATATACGGAGTTTCTCACTGACCCACTGCTGTCATAGTTCAATAACCTCACCCAGGTTCCATTCATATCCAGAGTGACACACGACTACACCCTGACGCAGCTTTGGCAACCATCTTCAGCTAGCCAGCAAGGCTGCCTGATATGTGCGTACTTATCCTATAACCCCCCCCCCCTCACACACACACACACACAGAACATACTGTATCTTAAATATATTTATTTCAAGAATATTCACACCAATAATTGAATTACCAAAACAGAATCACTAGACCAGTAAATGTAAAATACACATTTTCTCTGCTCTGTAATGTACGATATACACCCATTCACCTGAACAAAATTGCTAACAACTGCTGCTGTACTAAAGGCATTAACTCATTGTCCTCACAGCTTAATTTGTGGCCTGCACTAAGACCAGTACAAACATGTTAGCACAGCCTCATTAAACAGAAACAAATAGCAACTGTAAGCAAACAGGGCAACTGACACACATCCAGTATATGAAGTTCATAGAGTCAGGGTTACAAACACACCATCTGTCACTCACTCAAAGCTCCTACATTACCCCCTCCCCCAAAGCATTGTGGTAAATAAACATCCCTGAACTAACACACTATACCACCTGCTCTTCTATCCACACTCATCAAGTCTGATGAAACCTCGCAGAGATCCAGTAATCCAGGGATATATATACAGTTGAAGTCGGAAGTTTACATACACTTAGGTTGGAGTCATTAAAACTCATTTTTCAACCATTCCACAAATGTCTTGTTAACTTCTTTGGGGTAGGGGGCAGTATTTTCACGTCCGGATGAAAAGCGTGCCCAGAGTAAACTACCTGCTACTCAGACCCAGATGCTAGGAAATGCATATTAGTAGATTTGGATAGAAAAACCTCTGAAGTTTCTAAAACTGTTTGAGTGATGTCTGTGAGTATAACAGAACTCATATGGCAGGCAAAAACCTGAGAAAAATCCAACCAGGAAGTGGGAAATCTGAGGTTTGTAGGTTTTCAAGTCTTAGCCTATCCAATATACAGTGTCTGTGGGGTCATATTGCACTTCCTAAGGCTTTCAACAGTCTTTAGAACCTTGTTTGAGGCTTCTACTGTGAAGTGAGAGAGAGAGAATGAGAGCTGATTGAGTCATGGGTCTGCCAGAAGGCCATGTGCTCAGTCAGGCGCGCGCCAGAGTTAGCTCCGTTCCCTTTCATTTCTAAAGACAAAGGAATTCTCCGGTTGAAACATTATTGAAGATTTATGATAAAAACAACCTAAAGATTGATTATATACATCATTTGACATGTTTCTACGAACTGTAATATAACTTTTTTGACTTGGTCTGGACCTAGTGCCTGCGCATTTGGATTACTGTACTAAATGCGCGAACAAAAAGGAGGTATTTGGACATAAATTATGGACTTTATCAAACAAAACTAACATTTATTGTAGAACTGGAATTCCTGGGAGCGCATTCTGATGAAGATCATCAAAGGTAAGTGACTATTTATAATGTTATTTCTGACTTTTGTTGACTCCATTACATGGCGGGTATCTGTATTGCTTGTTTTGGTCTCTGAGCGATGTACTCAGATTATTCCATGGTGTGCTTTTTCCGTAAAGCTTTTTTGAAATCTGACACAGCGGTTGCATTAAGGAGAAGTATATCTTTAATTCCATGCATAACCGTTGTATTTTCATCAACATTTATGATGAGTATTTCTGTTAATTGACGTAGCTCTCTACACTTTCACCGGATGTTTTGGAAGCAAAACATAACAACGCGCCAATGTAAACAGAGATTTTTGGATATAAATATTAACTTTATCGAACAAAACATACATGTATTGTGTAACATTAAGTTCTATGAGTGCCATCTGATGAAGATCATCAACGGTTAGTGATTCATTTTATCTCTATTTCTGCTTTTTGTGACTCCTCTCTTTGGCTGGAAAAATGGCTGCGATTTTTGTGACAAGGTGCCTACGCCCCTAACATAATCGAATGGTATGCTTTTGTCGTAGCCTTTTTGAAATCGGACACTGTGGTGCGATTAACAACAAGTTTTACTTTAAAATGGTGTATAATACATGTATGTTTGAGGAATTTTAATTATGAGATTTCTGTTGTTTGAATTTGGCGCCCTGCACTTTCACTGGATGTTGGTCAGGTGGGACATTAGCGTCCCACGTACCCTAGAGAGGTTAACAAACTATAGTTTTGGCAAGTCGGTTAGGACATCTACTTTGTGCATGACACAAGTAATTTTTCCAACAACTGTTTACAGACAGATTATTTCACTTATAATTCACTGTATCACAATTCCAGTCGGTCAGAAGTGTACCTACACTAAGTTGACTGTGCCTTTAAACAGCTTGGGAAATTCCAGAAAATGATGTCATGGCTTTAGAAGCTTCTGATAGGCTAATTGACATCATTTGAGTCAATTGGAGGTGTACCTGTGGATGTATTTCAATGCCAACCTTCAAACTCACGGCCTCTTTGATTGACATCATGGGAAAATCAAAAGAAATCAGCCAAGACCTCAGAAAAAATATTGTAGACCTCCACAAGTCTGGTTCATCCTTGGGAGCAATTTCAAAATGCCTGAATGTACCACGTTCATCTGTACAAACAATAGTACGCAAGTATAAACACTATGGGACCACACAGCCGTCATACCACTCAAGAAGGAGACGCGTTCTGCCTCCTAGAGATGAACGTACTTTGCTACAAAAAGTGCAAATCAATCCCAGAACAGCAAAGGACCTTGTGAAGATGCTGGAGGAAACAGGTACAAAAGTATCTATATCCACAGTAAATCGAGTCCTATATCGACAGAACCTGAAAGGCCGCTCAGCAAGGAAGAAGCCACTGCTCCAAAACCGCCATAAAAAAGCCAGACGATGGTTTGCAACTGCACATGGGGGACAAAGATCGTACTTTTTGGAGAAATGTCCTCTGGTCTGACGAAACAAAAATAGAACTGTTTGCCATAATGACCATAATTATGTTTGGAGGAAAAGGGGGAGGCTTGCAAGCCGAAGAACACCATCCCAACCGTGAAGCACGGGGGTGGCAGCATCATGTTGTGGGGGTGCTTTGCTGCAGGAGGGGCTGGTGCACTTCACAAAATAGATGGCATCATGAGGAAAGACAATTATGTGGTTATATTGAAGCAACATCTCAAGACATCAGTCAGGAAGTTAAAGCTTGGTCGCAAATGGCTCTTCCAAATAGACAATGACCCCAAGCATACTTCCAAAGTTGTGGCAAAATGCCTTAAGGACAAAGTCAAGGTATTGGAGTGACCATCACAAAGCCCTGATCCTATAGTTGTGGGCAGAACTGAAAAAGTGTGCTGAAATAAATAATTATCTCTACTGTTATTCTGACATTTCACATTCTTAAAATAAAGTGGTGATCCTAACGGACCTAAGACAGGGACTTTTTACTTGGATTAAATGTCAGGAATTCTGAAAAACTGAGTTTAAATGTACTTGGCTAAGGTGTATGTAAACTTCCGACTTCAACTGTGTGTATACACACACACACACACACACACACACACACACACACACACACACACAGACACACACACACAGACACACACACACACAGTACCAGTCAAAAGTTTGGACACACCTACTCATTCCAGGGTTTTTCTTTATTTTTTACTATTTTCTACATTGTAGAATATATATATTCTCTATAAAATGTGTATGATTTAATTACCAAAGTAATACTATGTGGTGGGTGTACCTGTAAGTGAAATCTCTAATGTAGTGTCTAATGTAACCTACACAATCCATATCAAACAGATTAGACACACAGCTCAGACATGGCCATGTCTTAATGTGTCCTCCATTAAATCAGAGTGCACTGCAGCTGCATCATCATCTGTTTAGAGAGTGGATCTTTCCTTACTCCCTTATGCGTTTGGAGAGCTTTTGATTTGGCAGTGCAGCTTTCCGGAACGCATTTCCGACCCAGAGGCTACAGTTAGCACTTGGCAAAGATACAGCAAGCCTAGAAAATGGTTTGAATTGTGCAGGACAAAATACAGACAGTATAGACGTTGAGTTAGATAATTGAGTTTTCTTTTTTGGCATTTCTGTAATGTTTAGAGTTTAAATTATTGGGTGATATGATGGCCCGACAAGCAGTGGGAGAGGGTCAAGGAATGGAGATTGCATAAGCAAATCATTATTACTTACTCCTCTAGCAAATCTCTCTCACTTACACACACACACACACACACACACACACACACACACACACACACACACACACACATACACACACACACACACACACAGCCTCAAATCAGTCCACGCCCCCTTGAAATACAGACTAGCATTCTTCAAGAGCAACAGGATGGACACAGATAGCACATGACAGCTCCTGGGCTGTGATCAATTGGGAAGTGGGGTTACGCATGAGTGCATCATACAGCAGCCGTCCCGGCCCCCATCTCCAAAACCCCATGCTGCCCTGCTATAACCCTCCCCACGCCCTTCAGTCTCCACTATCTGCCGATAGGTCTGAGTACAGGAGCGACCAATAACTACTAGGCCTTCCTCTCCATAGAAGTATCTCTCTTCTATCTTCATCTCAAACACAAACACAACCAACCAACCAAGGGAGCCTCTGTCTAGATACTAAGAGCTAGGTCATAAGGGCGGTAAGCAATGAAGGAGGGAAGAGATAGGAAAAGCGAGGGGGAAACTGGGTTATCATGCTGTATCTTCTTTCCATTAATGGTCCTTGGCACTGGTTTCCAGTAGGGCCGGGATGATACCAGTATGACGATACTTGTTAGTATCATAGCAAGGAAACAAAGCGCAAAGCAGAAATAACGTCTTTAGGAAAACAGCCCTAATGTTGGAAACATACATCATTATGTTGTCAACCAGAGTCACGTGTTTATTTTCCAAGCTCTAGCAGACAATATTTTATGTATAAAAGGTTTTTAAATTACCAAAGTTTGGTCTGATTCTTGTTATCATTTTTGTCATGGAAAAGAATACCGGTATCTACTGTAACCTCCTAGTTTCCAGGAGGTTACAGTAGACCATGGCCTCTCCCAAGTCCTCTCTCTTCATCCTCTTACTGAGCAGAGCTGAGCCAGGCTCCACAGTTTGCTCTCTGCACTGCAGCCTCAGTAAATCTAACTGTCATCGGACTCTTAGAGTGAATCAATTTGTCCGATCATTTACTCTACACCATCAGTTTGATGGGCAACTGGTCCCATTCTCAGACATACGCCTAGAAATAGAGAACTAGAGCTTTCCCAGTGGAGGTAAACTCACAGCCCCCAATGCAACACAACCCTGTCAGTCTAACCCAGATGCAGTAGTTCATCCATATCTGGACATGGACTCCTTCCACTGGCTCTGCAAACAGAAGGCTGTGTAAAAGAGAGACATCCATTAGTGTTTCTCAAACCCCGATACATGAAGCAGATGGTTCGCTGAAACTAATTTAAACAGTTCTCAAATGCAAGTTGTACAATCGGAGGGCCTTAGAGAACAATTGCGTGCCAGTCCTTGGAAAAGGGTTGAGAAACACTGCCTCAGTGTAGTGTAACCTCCCTCCACCATTCCCAAAGGGATCCCAAACTAGCCATTAGCCGATGCTAATTGAATAAGACAGCGAGAAAAGCTACACTGAGGCTATGCTAACTAATGAAAATCGAATGCGTTAGCAAAGCTATACTGATGCTACGCCATGTGATGCTAAATGATTGAGAGAGCATGGAAAGCTATGCTAGTGCTATATTCTAACAAGCAAATCAAATGGATGAGGAAGAGTGATGCAGGATAGGCTTCCATTACCGTGCTGCTCTATCAGAGCAACGCATTAGACCACACTATGCCACCACCCATCTCTCACAGTGACTCAATGACAGCAGGGGACATCCCTGTAGACATTACAAGCAGCACTTCGCTTTCCGCGGGAATAATACATTATCTTTGCAGTCCACCTGCCTTGACATCACAAAGTCTTCTAGTTACTCAAGTTCCCAGACATCAATGTTGAAACCACAGTTAGATACTGTTTAGACATTCAGTACAGCTCATGCATTTTCTCCCGTGTCTTACTGTCACCCAGCTGCGATATTGCTACGCAAGGACACAGAAACAACCTTTTCAGTTACAGTTGGCTATGTATTCAGTCTGACTGTATACAGCATGTGTGTGAGATTGGGTGGGGCGCTAAGGGGGAACTGAAAGGGGCCTTTAAGGGTCCTTTAGTATTTGATGGGGCGTCTTTTAGGGGCCAGGTTAGAGATGTGTAGCATACTTCACACAAGTCTCTCACACAAGGCAGTGTTCGGAGCAATGAAAGTGACAGTGGCAAAGTTAGAGTGCTGTAAACGAAAGAAAGGGTACATGCCACCAAGAGATCATTCACACACACTTTACTCAGAAAAGGGCTGATGTGGCATTTCTCAGTGTGAAACTAGTCACAAGCACATAACTGTGACTACTAAAAGAAATATCAACTTGGCAATAGCTATGAGAACCCATTTTCGAGGGCTCAACAGACACATTTCAGAGGGATATCTGCCAGTAAACAGGATCTGTTATCGTTCTATTAAAGACACAGTGTCAATCAGTGAAGGCTGCCGAGGGGAGGACTGCTGTAATTGAGTAAATGGAATTCCATTCACTCCTTTCCAGACATTATTATGAGCAGTCTTCCCCTCAGCAGCTTCCACTGGTTTCAAGTTGTTCCCCAGTCAGCCAGACATGCCCAGTAAAAAATAAGAACTATTGAGAATGTTCCTCAATAGCCACTCTTTACAAGCGTCTGTTGATGTCATACACCATTTTGATTCGCATTCAACCTTGGCTTGTTTTCACATCACATTTATTCTAGCTGCAGAATGGTTCTCGACTATTGATGGCCTGATAAACCCTACCCCTGCAAAACCTATGTGAACTTTCCTCCACATCTAAATGTGATGAGTTTGCGGCATATTTCAGAGATAAGATGACACCCATTATTAGGCTGGGTATCAGTCAAGCAAGACCTGAAGTTTGATGACATGTGCCCTAGCATATCACGCAAAGGCACTATGGATTACATTTCAGTGGTTGACACAGACCTGCTCAGGAAAGTGATTTCTCAATTTAAGCCGTTTACCTGCCTTCTCGATCCTATCCCCACCACCTTCTTCAAAACAGTTTTTAACTGCATATCTGAAGAAGTGCAAACTATTGTTAATCCCTCCCTGTTAACAGGCGCTTTCAAACCCACTGCACTAAAAACCTGCTATGGTGGATTCTTCAGGTTTTAGCAATTTTCTGCCTATCTCCATCCTTAAATTCTTAAGCAAAATTCTGGAGCAATTGGTTTTCAAACGGCTAAATGATAACTTTATTTTTGAAAATCCCCATCTGGTTTCCGGGCCCTCCACAGCATAGAGAACCCCTTAGTTAAAGTGGTAAATGAACTTAGAGCCAATACAGATGCCAAACAGCTCTCTGTCTTTGTATTCTTGGATTTAAGTGCTGCATTTGACACTGTTGACCATGATGTCCTTCTGGACAGAATGTAGAGATGGGTTGTCCTCTCTGGTCCAGTTCTAAATTGGTTTAGGACGTATTTAACCAGTCAAGAGTTTTTTGTCACCCTTGGCGTTCCACAAGGTTTAATTTTGGGTCTGGTACTGTTCAGTTTATATATGTTACCCCTTGGCAGCGTTATCAGAAATCACAGCATTGATTTTCACTGCTACGCAGACGATACACAACTTTACATTTCTGTGTCACCAGAGGATTTTAGCTCCAAAGATAAATGATTAGAATATATTAGTGATTTAAATACTTGGATGGCTCACAACTTCCTCCAGCTAAATCAAGACAAGACCAGGGTACTTATTGTTGGAGCCAAAGTACAGAGAGAGAATCTGGCCACACATTTTATTTCACGGCAATAAAGATAGAACCCCAGTTAAAAAGCCTAGGTGTTATTTTATATTCCTGAACTCAATTTAAAATCACACATTAGTAATGTGACCAAAATAGCTTTTCACCAACTGAGGAACATTGACAAGGTGCGTCCGTTTCTCTCTCAGGTTGCTACAGAGAGACTCATCCATTATTTTTTTACTAGAAGGCTTGACTACTGTAATGCTCTCCTGTCTGGTCTACCAAAAAAATCCTGCAAAACATATAGAATGTTGCAGCATGGGTACTGACCAAGACCAGACGGAGAGCACACAATACAGCGGTTTCAAGGTCTGCACTGGCAGCCTGTGAGTTTTAGAAAGAATTTAAAGATTCATTTATTGTTTTTTAAATCAATCCACAATTGTGCACGCCAATACATGTCAAATCAAATCATATTAGTCACATGCGCCGAATACAACAGGTATTCAGGTACCTTGCAGTGGAATGCTTACTTACGAATAGGCGCCCTGTGTGAACATTTTATGAAACAGTGACATATACTCTGAATGAGCTAAAATCATAAATCCTATATTGTTCTTTCAGTCAGGCCAACCCAAGCTTCACTCTGCAAGTAGGCTAATCGTAGGCCTACTATTGAAATGAAGCTGTCACCTGAGGTCATCTATTTTGGATTCAAAACGGCAAACTTCGTAGAAAGGTGACTAGTTTGCATCCTTGATTACAGAACAGCTTTATTGACCTGAAATTAGTGCTGATTGCAGGTTAAAAAACATAAGTATATGTTGTTCTCTAGAGTGCATACAAATAACACTAACGATTTAAGCACATGTACTTTAGTTGGTGTCCATATTGATCGTGTCCCTGCTTACAAATATCTGGGCATATGGATAGATGAAAACCTGTCTTTTAAAAAGCATATTGATGAGTTAGTTAATGGGCCATAAAAATGGGCTTCTTCTATAGAAATCTCGCTAAATAGTAGAAAGGAGATAATTCAGTCGACGTTCCTATCAGTCCTAGACTATGGTGACATCATCTATATGAACGCAGCTGCCACTTCATTAAAGCAGTTAGATGCAGGTTATCATAGCCCACTGTGCTTTATTAAGGGCGACAGTTTTAGCACTCATCACTGCATTATCTAGCAGAAAGTTGGTTGGCCCTCTTTGATGTCACATACTGTAGGTTAATAGATTGCTATGTTTTTATTGATAAAGCCTTTCTACAAGAAGACCCACTGTACCTAACATCATTACTAAACTTACCCCACCAGGTCTCAGGGACAGCTAACTCTGGACATTCCTTTGGTCTTTACCTAGTTAGGTAAATTAGCGTTTTATTTTCTTGCACCTCATTTTGCGTAACAATCTTCAAAATGTTCTTAAATTTGATGTTCTGGTGCCTCTAGGGCAATTCAGAAGGTTGATTGAGGACCTTATTACTGATGAGATGAATGTGTTAGGTTTTTATGACAGTGTTTTCTTCTTTCTGATGGCATTTTGATGTGTGTATTTTCTGTAATGTACAGTATGTAATTCAGAGCTCATCTGTAAAAGAGAGCTTGGTCTCAGTATGACTCCCCGATCAAATAAAGGTTAAATACAAATGTCAAAGTGGAGTCCATAAGTATTCAACCTCTTTATGGGGAGCCTAAATAAGTTCAGGAGTATAAATGTGCATAACAAGTCACGTAAGTTGCACAGACTCTATGTGCAATAATAGTGTTTAACATGATTTTTGAATGACTATCTCATCTCTGTACCCCACACATACAATTATCTGTAAGGTCCCAAAGTTGAACACTGAATTGTAAACACAGATTCAACCACAAAGACCAGGGAGGTTTTCCAATGCCTTGCAAAGAAGGGAACCTATTGGTAGATGAGTTTTTTTTTTAAAAGAGAGAAAAAAAGCTGACATTGAATATCCCTTTGAGCAGGGTGAAATTATTATTATTATTAATTACACTTTGGATGATGTATATACCCAGTCACTACAGTTGCCGGAGAGGAAGGAAACCGCTCGGGGATTTCACCATGAGGCCAATGGTGACCGTTACAGATTTAAATTGCTTTGATTCAAGAAAATTGAGGATGCATCAACAATATTGTAGTTACTCCACAATACTAACCTAAATGACCGAGTGAAAAGAAGGAAGCACGTACAGAATAAAAATATTCCAGAACATATATCCTGTTTGCAATAAGGCACTAAAGTAAAACAAAAACAAAACGTGGCAATGAAATGTCCTGACTACAAAGAATTATGCTTGTTGCAAATCCAACACAACACATCACCGAGTACCACTCTTCATATTTTCAAGCATGGGAGTGGCTGCATCATGTTATGGGTATGCTTGTCATTGGCAAGGACGGGGGAGATTAGGCATAATCCTAGAGGAGAGGAAAAGCTGGTTCAGTCTGCTTTCCAACAGACACTAGGAGACAAATTCACCTTTCAGCAGGACAATAACCTAAAATACAAGATCAGATCTACACTGGAGTTGCTTACCAAGAAGACATTGAATTTTCCTGAATGGCCTTGTTAAAGTTTTGACTTAAAATCCGCTTGAAAATGTATGGCAAGACTTGAAAATACCTGTCTAGTAATGATCAACAACAGAGTTGACAAAGCCTGAATAATAAAAATAATGTGCAAATATACAATCCAGGTGTGCAAAGCTCTTAGAGACTTACCCAGACTCACAGCTGTAATCAATGCCAAATGTGATTCTAACATGTATTGACTCAGGGGTATGAATACCTTTGTAAATTAGATATTTCTGTATTTAATTTTCAATACATTTGCTAACATTTCTAAAAACAAGTTTTCACTTATATAGTATTGTGTGTAGATGGGTGAGAATTGGGTGGGAATTATTTTTGTAATCCATTTTTAATTCAGGCTGTAAATGTAGAATTATTCAAGGGGTATGAATACTTTCTGAAGGCACTGTGTTTTATAAAGAAAGACATCCTCAATATGCGTTCTCCTGTTCTATTGGTTTTCTTTAAACTTTCTTTCATTGTCTAGCAGCCAAAGGCATTATCCTAGTCATATTAGCAACCCATGATAGTTGTTGAATCTTAAAATCTCCCCTCTTTCTATATTTCTCATTTCCATCTCTGTCCATAAAACCGCTTGCATGAGCAGTGCGCATTTCAGAACGGTGTTTATCTGCACATTTTGGAACATTCGTCCATAGGCCTATTGATATGCGCACATTGCTGCACTTAAATAGGAAAAAATAGTTCATCAACATTTTAAGCTAAACATTGTGATCTGTTCTATCAGCCTTACCTATTGATACTGTGTATACCTCCACTAGACTACTTTGATATGCAGCATGGGGATAAGAAGTGAGTACACGCAATTCCCACTGAAAAATAAGTGGGTATACGGTATATACCTGCATATACCCTCCACTACACCACTGACCCACCCTGTCTTCAAGAGCATATTGTGTCTCAACCGATGGCAAGTACAAAACAAAAACCTCAGATGATATAAAGTACAACATATATGAATATGAAGAAAAAACACATTTTTAGATCATTCACATTAAAATACCATGACAACCCTGTTTGTAAGATTTTAAATGATATCAAACTCAACTGTTTATCTTTACCAGTGATGAAGACATGGATGTCTCATGGTATAGTGGGGTACGCAAAATGGGTCAAATTTGAGGAACTCCATCTCTTGAATGTTTTGGCATTCAGGTCCAAAACGTGGACAAACATGTATGGAACGTTTTGTTGAATTAAAAGGGATGCTGTTAAAAAGTGCTTGAATTCATATGGATTTACCATATGTCTCTTATCAATCACTGCTCCCCTCCAGGCCTCCAGAGTGTTGCAGCGGTCTAAGGCACTACATCGCAGTGCTAGAGGTATCACTACAGACCCGGGTTCAATCCCGGGCTATATCACAACCGCCTGTTATCGGGAGTCCCAAAAGGCGGCGCACAATTGGCCCAGTGTCGTCCGGGTTAGCAGTGGGTTTGGCCGGGGTAGGCCGTCATTGTAAATAAGAATTTGTTCTTAACTGACTTGCCTAGTTAAATAAAGCATAAATACAATTTAAATAAATTGTCTATTGATTACTGAATCAATATCGAGAGAAAATGACTAATAGTGATACAGTAGCAACTCAGAACCGCCGTCACAAACATTGAATCTAATTTCTCCATTAAAATGTATAATGACTCCCTAATATGATGTGTGCTTCCGGATAATGGCCCTGTGCGTTGCTGCAATGGGAGTCAGGTTAAATTTTTAATATAGGAAATGTGACTTGAAAAGGTTTGAACAGCTATATCACTGAAATCACATTTCCCAACAACAGTAATCTTTTATCTTCTTAACACTCAGCCGTGTCCTGTGCAGTGTGCAGGCGTGTTAGTGCTCACATGACCTTCGACATCAAACACTGTTAGAAGACTGCAGTGCGTTTGACAACCCGTTTACTTCTTGGCCTCTGATTGGCTGCGGGGGAGAGCGAGGCTGATGAGTGTCCTGCAGCAGCGTTGGTGGTGTCAATCACTGTCAGTGAAGTCATTAAAGGAGTTTATCGAGCGACAGGAGGACATACTTAACTCTACTCTCTCACCCATAGAAAATAATATAATATTTATGCTCACATGCCTTTTGCCATTGATAAAAGGGTAGAGGTGAGAATCCATTGGTAATTACATTTTAGTCGCCATCATCAGATGCTCTTCTTAATTCAATAATGACTTCAACTCTAAAGTAGGCATCAAATCTGTGCTCAGTACTTCTGATATTTTAGAACACATAGCCATATTCTTTATTTGCTGATGTGGAAATCACATCTTTATTCCTGGCTGGTGGAGGAGGAATGTCCCTTGCAATGCCTGAGCAAAGACATGTTACAAGGAGCTGAACAGGCACGCTGGGCATGTGCCCAGGGAACCACCAACCAATTATTTTGTTTGGAGAGAGATAAGCCTTGCTTTTTCTTTCTGTGGCTGTACCACTGTGTGGAAGTCATGTGACATTCATATGACCCAGCTTTCATGTACTTTAGACACACACAATTACACTGGAGGGTTGTGAACAGCACAAAGAAAATATGGAAATAATTTACCTACCTTGAGAAATGGTGCATCAAGCTACTATGAGTTAGCTTGGTCATTGTGTTCACCATACTGTCATATATTGAAGTAAAATACCTTTTTAAGGAAGTTCGTATCAGATACCCTAGTATTATGTTGCCAAAAGCACAAAGGAAGACAGCTGGTTGATCGCCCGCTCTATGGCAAAGTGGACATGATCACACAACCTGCTCATATCACAACATGAGAAGACACAGAAAATGCATCCACATGCAATAGGACAGCAGCATTACATTGGATACCATTCAGTAGATCACAGATAAAGATCAAGACAGGAGAGCTGAACCACCAACACTCAACTAATCTCCTCTCTGTTGTCAAATCTGTTTCACCTCGGTCTTATTGTAGCTGGGGACTTTAATAAAGCAAATCTGAGGAACGACAACACTATCAACATACAGCTGGCTGGTTACACACTGTACCGGCAGGATAGAACAGAGATGTCTGGTAAGACAAGGGGCGGCGGACTATGTACTTCTTGAAAATAACACCTGGTGCACGATCGAGTATCTCATGATGAGATGTAGACCACACTATCTACCAAGAGAGTTTTCATCTGTATTTTTCGTAGCTGTTTACATACCACCACAGTCAGAGGCTGGCACTAACACAACATTGAATGAGCTTTATTACGCCATAAGCAAACAAGAAAACGCTCACCCAGAGGCGACACTCCTAGTGGCCAGGGACTTTGATGCAGGGAAACTTAAATCCATTTTACCAAATTCCTTCAGCATGTTAAATATGCAACCACGGGGGGAAAAAACTCTGGACCACCGTTACTGGTACTTCCTGCTTTAATTTAGCTTGTAAGCAAGAATCAGGAGGATAGAATTATGGTCAGATTTGCCAAATGGAGGGCGAGGGAGAACATTATTTTCACACACAGAGACGCATTTAAAGCTCTCCCTCCATTTTTGCAAATCTGACCATCATTCTATCCTCCTGATTCTTGCTTACAGGCAAAATTAAAGCAGGAAGCACCAGTGACTAGATCAATAACAAAAGTGGTCAGATGAGGCAGATACTAAGCTACAGGACTGTTTTGCTAGCACAGACTGGAATATGTTCCGAGATTCCTCCGATGTCATTGAGGAGTACAACACATCAGTCATTGATCCACTTACAGACGAAGACAATGTCGTCCCCACAGCGACCGTATGTACATACCCCAACCAGAAACCATGGATTACAGGCAACATCCACACTGAGCTAAAAGGAAAGAGATGCCGCTTTCAAGGAGTGAGACTCTTACCCGGAAACTTATAAGAAATCCCGCTATGCCCTCCGACGAACCATCAAACAGGCAAAGCGTCAATACAGGACTAAGATCAAATCGTACTACACTGGCTCTGATGCTAGTCGGATGTGTCAGGGCTTGCAAACCATTACAGACTACAAAGGGAAGCACAGCCGAGAGCTGCCCAGCGACACGAGCCTACCAGATGAGCTAAACTACTTCTATGCTCGCTTTGAGGCAAATGGCACTAAAACATGCATGAGAGCACCAACTGTTCCAGACAACTGTGTGATCACGCTCTCCGCAACCAATGTGAGTAAGACCTTTAAAACAGGTCAACATTCACAAGGCCGCAGGGCAAGACAGCTTACCAGGACGTATACTGCGAGCCTGCGCTGACCAACTGGCAAGTGTCTTCACTGACATTTCCAACCTCTTCCTGTTCGAGTCTGTAATACCAACATGTTTTAAGCAGACCACCATAGTGCCTGTGCCCAAGAACACTAAGGTAACCTGCCTAAATGACTTCCGACCTGTAGCACTCACATCTGTAGCCATGAAGTGCTTTGAAAGGTTAGTCATGGCTCACATCAACACCATTATCCCAGAAACCCTAGACCCACTCCAATTTGCATACCGCCCCAAAAGACGGTGCAATTTCTACTGCACTCCATACTGCCCTTTCCCACCTGGACAAAAGGAACACTACAGCTCAGCGTTCAACACCATAGTGCCTTCAAATCTCATCAATAAGCTAAGGACACTGGGACTAAACACCTCCCTCTGCAACTGGATCTTGGACTTCCTCACGGGCCGCCCCCAGGTGGTAAGAGTAGGTAACAACACATCCGCCACGCTGATCCTCAATACAGGGGCCCCTCAGGGGTGCGCGCTCATTCCCCTCCTGTACTCCCTGTTCACGCACAACTGCACGGCCAGGCACGATTCCAACACCATCATTACGTTTGTCTATGATAGGTAGGTGGTAGGCCTGATCACCGACAATGACGAGACAGCCTATAGGGAGGTCAGCGACCTGGCCGTGTGGTGCCGAGGCAACAACCTCTCCCTCAATGTGATCAAGACAAAGGAGATGATTGTGGACTACAGGAAAAAGAGGACCGAGCACGCCCCCGTTCTCATCGACAGAGCTGCAGTGGAGCAGGTAGAGAGCTTCAAGTTCCTTGGTGTCCACATCACCAACAAACTAACATGGTCCAAGCACACAAAGACAATCGTGAAGAGGGCACAATAAAACATATTCCCCCTCAGGAGACTGAAAAGATTTGGCATGGGTCCCCAGATCCTCAAAATAATTTACAGCTGCACCATCGAGAGCACCCTGACTAGAGGTCGACTGATTATGATTTTTCAAGGCCGATACCGATGCCGATTATTGGAGGACCAAAAAAGCCGATACAGATTAATCGGCCGATTTAAAAAATATATATATTTGTAATAATGACAATTACAACAATACTGAATTAACACTTATTTTAACTTAATATAATACATCAATAAAATCTATTTAGCCTCAAGTAAATAATGAAACATGTTCAATTTGGTTTAAATAATGCAAAAACTAAGTATTGGAGAAGAAAGTAAAAGTGCAATATGTGCCATGTAAGAAAGCTAACGTTTCAGTTCCTTGCACAGAACATGAGAACAAATGAAAGCTGGTGGTTCCTGTTAACATGAGTCTTCAATATTCCCAGGTAAGAAGTTTTAGGTTGTAGTTATTATAGGTATTATAGGACTATTTTTATCTATACCATTTGTATTTCATTAACCTTTGACTATTGGATGTTCTTAGAGGCACTTTAGCATTGCCAGTGTAACTGTATAGCTTCCGTCCCTCTCCTCACTCCTCCCTGGGCTCGAACCAGCAACACAACGACAACAGCTACCATCGAAGCAGCGTTACCCATGCAGAGCAAGGGGAACAATTACTAGAAGGCTCAGAGCGAGTGACGTTTGAAACGCTATTAGCGAGCGAATTAGCTAGCCATTTCACTTCGATTACACCAGCCTCATCTCGGGAGTTGATAGGCTTGACGCACAACGAAGAGCTGCTGGCAAAATGCCCGAAAGTGCTATTTGAATGAATGTTTACGTGCCTGCTTCTGCCTACCACCGCTCAGTCAGATACTTACAGATACTTGTATGCTCAGTCAGATTATATGCAACGCAGGACACGCTAGATAATATCTAGTAATTTCAGCAACCATGTGTAGTTAACTAGTGATTATGATTGATTATTTTTTATAAGATAAGTTTAATGTTAGCTAGCAACTTACCTTGGCTTACTGCATTCGCGTAACAGGCAGTCAGTCTCCTTGTGGAGTCCAACAAGAGAGAGGCAGGTCGTTATTGCGTTGGACTAGTTAACTGTAAGGTTGCAAGATTGGAACCCCCGAGCTGACAATGTGAAAATCTGTCGTTCTGCCCCTGAACAAGGTGGTTAACCCACCATTCCTAGTCCGTCAATGAAAATAAGAATAAGACCAATAACACTGCACTGACAGTCACTGAGGTGAAAGCTCGGCGTAATTTCATTGACATGTTTAGGGTTCTCCTCACATGACATAGACAGACGGGCAGACTCAAAACAGATGCTCAAAACAGACATGCCACAAGTTCAATCACTTCAATTGCAGTCCTCAGCCACAATCCACTGATGCCAACAATGACATCACTCACAACCCTCCCTTTGCTGTAAAGTGATACGACACTCCTCTCATATCGCATTTGACATATGTAACAAGATCAGACAACCATGACTGCTTATGAGTCATATGATGGATGCTAGCCAATCGTAATGGGGGGTATGAGAGTGATGGAGATCAATGCTAATGCAGTTGGATTCAATACACACCCTATAGCTTCTTAGTCCACAATGTGTTTAAAATAGTATTTTATTAGCTCCATCTCATTTCCATGTCTTTGGCCAGTAGGAGGGGCATGCTATTGGGCTGTGTATTGAACAGGAGAGCACTGGTTTCAAATGTCACCATCTCATAAATAAGTGAAATCAAAGTGTTACCAAGACCACAATCAGGTTGTTAGAGAGGCTATGTAGTGGTAGGTGGGAAGAGAGATCTTGGCATATCCTAAGCAAACTCTTTGGGAAGAATAAGAGCTTGCAGTAGGTGGAATGTTTATGGCAATGTTGAATAACAACATGAACAATAGTGGAATGGATTTACTCCAATATTTGACACAAGAAGAAACCAATTCAAAAGAGAGGACGCTGAATGTCATCCTCGCTTTCTTGTGTGTTATATGTTCAGGAAAACACCCTCATGGCAGTTAAGCATCACATTAGCCTGCATACTGGATGGCTATTTTAAATGTATAAGAGCTTTTTTAAGAGAGCAACAGACTACATTAGACATGGTGATGCTTGGAATTGGAATGACTCAGCAGTTTAGAGTGCAGAAATCCAAAGCCAGCATACTAAAGCTTTTACATATAGGGCATTGTTCACACACACAGACATGCACACACCCATGTGCACTTTCTATAAAAGCACCAGTTCAGAGTGCAGCAGCAGTCCATAAGCAGGACTTATTGGTCTCAGCCCTAGCCCTGGGGGCAAAGAGCAGACCCTATGCTGAAACTAGTATCACATGACATGGGGGGGGGGGGGGGGGGGGGGTATTATTGAATGAAACAACATGGAGGCCTAATGGAGGGGGCCTCTAGGGGCTTGTATAGGAAGGTCTCAATGGAGCTGCCAGCTGCTGTTGAGAGCTGGAGGGCATTACTAAGAGACTGGAAACAGCACATATGCTGCTTGTCATCCAAACACATTAGAGCCAAGATGGCAGTCAGCGCAAATCAGACTTGAGGTGGGACACATCATGCTGATGCCTTGTCTAGCCTTAGTATACACATTGATACAACACACCTGTCTGCCAGTATTAGCAGCCCCTGCACATTAATAATCTACTTAAGCGCAACGAGGCTCATAAATATCCTATGATTCAAAACACTCCCAATCAAACAAAGATCCATAATCTTACCCAACACACCTGTGTACACACAATCCCTTCACATCCATGTCACAGTGTTGGTTGTGGCTAGTGGAAAGTCCAATCATACACTCTGAGAGTCTGTTTATTACTAATTTAGATGAAAAAGATATGGGAATAAATGTTGCAATTATTGACAATGAGAGACTAAAAACAGAGCCACGCACACCTTCCACCAGACCGTGAAACACATAGCTCTGTCAGATAGCAGCAATAAGCAGGGCTAAATATAGCTGTTATGATAGGCCCCATAGTGAGACTGTGGAGACTGAGAAACAGATCAGACTACCGTCAAAGTCACATCAACCCCACATTACAACCAGCTCAACTGAAACTTTTCAGAGTGGGGTTTGCGGGCCACTCTGACATTCATGTTCTACTGTTACACACACAGTCTTCTATTGAGCACTGCTACCCAAATCCTCTCTGGGGTCAGACATTCAATTGTTATAGTGATGTTATAACACATTGCTAAACCACAATACAATTCAAAACAACAGACATGAGATTACACTGCCAGGCCACTCTGGCAATAAAGGTGCTGAGTTTAAACCAAGCTGTTAAATACTCAGTTGTTCAATGCTCACTCACCTTAAAAATAGCAGGTTAGTTGTAAATTCAAGACCTTGAGATACAAGTAAACTCTTGACTCTCAGTGACACAGTTCTGTGACTAAACATGCAACCTTTATGCTGGTGTGGTCTAGTAATGACATCTTATCTGCTCAACTAGACAGTTTTTCAAGGCCACCACCATTGCTGGGTATGACTGGTTTGTGCTGCTTTCACACACCGGCCATGACAGATTGTGTGTATTAGAAATACACGCACATATATACACAGACATACACACAACCAGAGTATACCCTGATACTACAAGTTGTGGAGGTCCTCCGTGGGCAGAACCTCTGTGGAGACATTCAGCTGTTGTGGAGTAGTGTGGTACTAAACACAAAGTAGCAAACGCAGCAGGCTGGGACCTACACAGACAGGTGCCAGGGGAACACACACAGAGATATGTGGAAGTGGAGGAGAACGCCTCCATCAGAGCACCAAGGAGTGTCCAGCTCACTTACACTATGGAGTGTCAAAACTGGCAATGAATATAATCACAGTCAGAGGAATTCCACTTGTTCTGTACATTTGGGGTGATGGTACAGAGAGCTTAGCGCTGTCTGGGTTATCTATTTCACTTGGGAGACAGTATCACATGTCATTGACAATAACTGGTCTCCAGACGTGACACTTGGCATTCAGGCCGAGGTGTTCAATCTTGGTTTCATCAGACCAGAGAATCTGGTTTCTCATGGTCTGAGAGTCTTTAGGTACCTTTATGGCCACTACCATAAAGGCCTGATTGGTGGAGTGTTGCAGAGATGGTTGTCCTTCTGGAAGGTTCTCCCATCTCGACAGAGGAACTCTGGAGCTCTGTCAGAGTGACCATCGGGTTCTTGGTTACCTCCCTGACCAAGGCCCTTCTCCCCCGATTGCTCAGTTTGGCCAGGAGGCCATCTCTAGGAAAAGTCTCGGTGGTTCCAAACTTCTTCCATTTAAGAATGATGGAGGCCACTGTGTTCATGGGGACCTTCAATGCTGAAGAAATGTTTTTGTACCCTTCCCCAGATCTGTGCCTTGACATAATCCTGTCTCGGAGGATGGGGGTATTTGTGTGTAGATTGTTGAGGAATTGTTTTTATTAATCAATTTTAGAATAAGGCTGTAACAAAACAAAATGTGGAAAAAGTCAAAGGGTCTGAATAGGAACTGTATGTATAGTTTTTTTTTGAGGACGTAACAGATTATATGAAATGGATGACATAGTACACAAAAACTGGGACCCGTTTTGGCTTGTGAGCACAACTTCCATAACTACTGGCTGAAATTATACAAAAGATCTGGAGCGTCACATTAAGTGCCCTCTAGTACAAATGTGAACAAAAAATATGAATAATAATACGTCAATGAACAGTTACATAATTCCCATAGTTATTTTATACCACTATTACATAAATGTCTAAGCATAGCATAACCATTCACGGTACAGTAACATCCCCAGGGTTATAACAGTGTGTCTTCTGCATGGCTGGAGAGCAGTAGGGAAAGAGAGCGTTTGTACTATTGGCCTTAGGATGATCGGTTGACAGATGCAGAGCCGTCGGAAAACGTGTGGGGGGGCAGCATTTGCCACAGTATTTTTCAATTATGTGTGGCAGCGCCACACCACTATTGATTTAGTTTAACAAAATATATTGAAGCAAACATTTAAAATTTTTGTTTTTTTAGACTGATTTGCCTCATGATTTGTCAACTCACACACAATTTATCTGTCCTTCACATCAGAGTGTTGCTTCAGGCTCTTTGCAAGTCGTGGCCAATCAGATTCACAGAAATCGCAGGTTGTGCAGGCCGGGCACAAAGCACAAAGCTCAAGGCGTGCTCTTCACTTTCCTCCAGTATTTATTTAACAAGCGTGATAACACATCACTCCTGACAGACACCAGCAAAAACTCTATACATCTAACACTTGAGATCTGACATGCTGTATGGCATGGAAATGAGACCATTTTTCAGTCTGATCAACTGTAGGCTACTATCAACAGCAGCTGCATAGTCTAGCCTACTACATACAGTATGTGCCCTGTCCCTCTGGCCAGGGTAAACGAAGTGGTAACGCTGTGTATTTATAGTCCATTTGATTGTGAGAAAATGTGAATGGGATCACATTTGGTTTAAATTCAAACTTGGGCTGACTAGGCAACCCACACTTTTTCAATCCAAAATGATTAACTGGAATTAATCAAAACACAATAGCTGACATAGATTGAGTAAATGTTTAATTAGGCCTACAGTTGCATAGGGCAGGACTACACAATGTCAACCTGGATAAAGCAAGCTCAGCCCTGTGAGTTTTATTGTCCAATTATAATGCTTTCTCTGTGTATAGAAAACCCTGTTTTTTTTTATATAATTCATATGAACAAGTACAAGGCTGCTGCAGTTTGACAGGGTTTTTATATTCCCCAAGGTGAGGAGTTTTTCTAAACCATGTGACCTGATTCTAAAAAACTTGGATCCCATCATTGCCCATATTAAACCTTTATACAACAGATGAATCATGTCATACCATATAAGATCCAGAGTTTTACCTGGTTAGGTTACCAGATCAGGAAAATCTATTGGACCCAGAATAGTTTTTCCGCCACTAGGGCTGTAGCAGTCATGACATTTTGTCAGCCGGTGATTGTCATGCAAATAACTACCGGTCTCACGGTAATTGATCGTTAATTAACATAAACACGTTTAGCATCTCCTGGCTTCCACGCATAGCCTACAAGCCACAGAAGCATACCGTTGGAACATCTACATTTAAAAAGTTTTAAAAAAATATCTATTTAATATAGCCTACACCATCACAATGGTATACTGGCCATATACCACACCTCCTCTGGCCTCATTGCTTAATAATAATTAGCTGAAAGTCGTGGTATATACCACAACTATGACAAAACATATTTGTACTGTTCTAATTACATTAGCAACCAGTTTATAAGAGCAATAAGGCCATGGTATATTGGCCATATACCTGCACCCCCTCATGCTTATTGTTTAAATATACCAGTGACTAAACACAACAGTGATGAGAGACAAAGAACAACCATTTGAGCCATTGCAATATGCCCATTCTAGAAAATATTATATAAAATAATTTACAAGTGATCCATGTATTGTACTTTATATTCCTTACTCTTCTACAGAAGGACTCAAAGGATTACCCTGAGTAATGACTTCTGTTATTGACATGTTATTGTGGTTATCATGTAAATATTGTATATTTATACACGGTGTCACCTCTTTCCGTATCACACAGGTGACATGCGCCAGGAATACCATGAATAAAGAAAAGTACTACAGCGTAGTAAACTAATGGTACATTTTGAATTAGTATAGTGGTAAACTTTTTAAAGTAAAATGGACTCCTACCTGGAAGAACAGAATTATGAAGTTATTCGGTCAGGTTTACTATGGTCCACGGTCCAACGAAGGCAAGTGTCAGATGAAGGCAGTAGCTGTCCTGAAGTTGAAGTTATCCTCTTGGTATCACCATCGCCAAGTTTGTTTCTCTATGTAAGAACAGTTTTCTTTAGAATGTGAACAATAAGTGGAAAACGCAACAACAAAAAAATGGCAGAAAGAGAATTATACCGCATTTTCTCACTAAAGCCTTCTAAACTATTATTGTTGTTCAATAAAACATTATCTTGAGTCTTGACGTTGAAATGTGGTTACAATTCAATTATTGTAATATGCCTAATGTAAAGAACCTTGGAAATAACCCCAGGTTTCGCTATAATCTCGTCCCCAGACACTTCCGCTTTATATGCGCAATAGCCTGGGGACGAGGTTAGTTGCACTTTAGTCATGATAAACGCAAACTACAGCATTATCGTGTCAACACCGATACAATGTAATGATAACGTCGAATGATGTTCGGAAGCAACAGTCATACATATCCACGTGTCCGTGCCGTCAAATAATTCAACCGTCCATCAGAAAACAGTTCAGCGGAATTCTCAAAGGAGATTAGATGCATGATGCTTTATCATTCCAGCATCCTCCTCTACTTGATGGGCGGAGCGTTCAGACGTCACCTGGACCTCAATAGAGTCCCACGGCGGAGGTGTCATAATACCCATAAAACCTAGCAGTCAAACAGGGAAATGGTTCCAATCGTTTTTCCATTGTTAATTTTTCCAATAAGATATTTCAGAAACACTTAAAATACTGTATGTGTTTCGTGTAGGCTTACCTTGGCATGACGTTTTGATAACCATGTACTTCTCTCTTGGACAATATTACTTTTGTCAATATATTCAGCTCTATTTACTCTCAGATTCGAAAATGCTAATTGATATCAAAGTAGACATGCAAAACTACAAATCCCTGCAAGCTCCTGCACATCATCTCTAGCTGACACCTTTGCTAACAGGTATTGTGTAAATGTAAAACTTGAACAAGTCAGTTTACAGAATTGTCCATTTGAAGAAATGTTGCCAATTTATTCTTTACTACATTTAGCTAACATTAGATAATTAATCCAGAGATTCTAACCTTTGCCTTGATTCACCAGTCTCGTCCCGATCATCATAGCATTTGTAGTTCTTTATGATAGCCTCATTAGCAGCTAATCAGCATTTCATTTTTGGGGGGTAAATACAGGTGAATATATTGATAAAAGTCACCTTGTCATAGAGAGATTCACACGGTTATCAAAACATCACGCCAGGGTAAGTCTACACAAAACACAGACCTTATTTTAAGTGTTTCTAAAATCCTATATGGGAAAAATGAGTACGGTAAAATGATTGGAAACATTTCCCTGTTTGACCACTAGGATTTTATGAGTATTATTACCAAAATACTCAGAGTAATATTATTTGTGAGCATTATTTTAGTGGTTAGAGTGTTGGGCCAGTAACCAAAAGGTTTCTGGATCAAATCGCCAAGGTAAAAATGTGTAATTTTGCCCCTGAACAAGGCAGTGTTCCCCGGTAGGCTGTCATTGTAATTAAGAATTTGTTCTTACCTGACTTGCCTAGTTAAATAAATACAAATATTGAAAGATTATGAATCATAATGTGGTATTCTTTGGTTTGGCAACATCTCTAATCTCAACGTGTGAGATAACAAGTGATGCAAATTATTTCGTTTTAGTAGAACCCCCGTTTGGACGGTTCGATAACAAAAGTAAAAGCCGTTATAAATGTAGCGTATCGTTCCCAATTTGAATAACTAGTCCACATGATCGACAGGAGTCATGATTTTCTGCCTTCCCAAACTTCGACCTCAGTCATTCTCATTAGTGTTGACACTGACGTCACCTGTCATATTTTCATCCTGCCCTCAGTGTAAATGTGCACGCTCGCAAGTATGAGTTTTTGCGCACGTATGGGATATACAGTAAGGCAGGCACGTGTGTTATCAGAGAGTAAGGTATGTAAAACATTTGCATAAAAAACATAATGAAAATAGGGGGTTGGATTATTTCTACACATAAATAATCTCAAACGTTCCTGTATAGTTACATCCCTACCATAGTCCCTACCCCCACCTTCTCTCTTTCTCTCTAGCTCGCTCTCTCTCACTCGCGCACACAGACGCAGTATATGACTCTTTCTCTTCTCACATCAATACATGTACATTGAACAATTTTCAGAGGGATAAAAGTGCATGTTTTCTTCCCACTCTTAGCAGTTACCTCTCAAATCCCCTTTGATGATCATCCATGTGAAGGGAAACTTCTCTTCATGACATTTTAATCTAGTGAGAAACCTGAGAGCTCTCTGGTCTAAACGTTTAAAACCAATAAACGAAGGGAATAACTTACATTCGAATAGAAAATACATACATAAAAATTGAGGTTCTGTTGTGGGATTATGTACAGTACAATAAACCAAGTTATTCATGTAATGAATGATATGTCTAATAGAATCTGTATAGTGGTCATGCATCACGATGACCACTAGGTGACAGTGTTAAGCTTCTCCTGACATATCTGCATTGACCCTATTTGCACTAACTTTTTTGACTCCTCACATATGCTGCTGCTACTGTTTATTATCTATCCTGTTGCCTAGTCACTGTATTCCTAGTTATATGTACTGTTGAAGTCAGAAGTTTACATACACTTAGGTTGGAGTCATTAAATCTCGTTTTTCAACCACTCCACAAATTTCTTGTAATAAACTATAGTTTTAGAAAGTCGGTTAGGACATCTACTTTGTGCATGACACAAGTATTTTTCCAATAATTGTTTACAGACAGATAAGTGCCATGGGATCTTTAATAACCCCAGAGAGTCAGGACACCCGTTTAACATTCCATCTGAAAGACGGCACCCAACACAGGGCAGTATCTCATCCAGGAACTGACCAAGACCAACCCTGCTTAGCTTCAGAAGCAAGCCAGCAGTGGTATGCAGGGTGGTATGCTGCTGGTGAACTCAGTTTCTCTTTGATTGACATCATGGGAAAATCCAAAGAAATCAGCCAAGACCTCGGCAAGTCTGGTTCATCCTTGGGAGCAATTTCAAAATGCCTGAAGGTACCACA
Source organism: Oncorhynchus mykiss (assembly GCF_057628025.1). NCBI lineage: Eukaryota > Metazoa > Chordata > Actinopteri > Salmoniformes > Salmonidae > Oncorhynchus > Oncorhynchus mykiss. Next base: position 79,638,594 of record NC_143022.1, read on the forward strand.
TTTATCTGTACAAACAATAGTATGCAGGTTTAAACACCATGGGACCACACAGCCATCATACCGCTCAGGAAGGAGACACGTTCTGTCTCCTAGAGATGAAGGTACTTTGGTGTGAAAAGTGCAAATCAATCCCAGAACAACAGCAAAGGACCTTGTGAAAATGCTGGAGGAAACAGGTACAAAAGTATCTATATCCACAGTTAAACGAGTCCTATATCGACATAACCTGAATGGCCGCTCAGCAAGGAAGAAGCCACTGCTCCAAAACCGCCATAAAAAAAAACAGACTACGGTTTGCAACTGCACATGGGGACAAGATCGTACTTTTTGGAGAAATGTCCTCTGGTCTGATGAAACAAAAATAGAACTGTTTGGCCATAATGACCATCGTTATGTTTGGAGGAAAAAGGGGGAGGCTTGCAAGCCGAAGAACACCATCCCAACCGTGAAACACGGGGGTGGCAGCATCATGTTGTGGGGGTGCTTTGCTGCAGGAGGGACTGGTGCACTTAAAAAAATAGATGGCATCATGAGGTAGGAAAATTATGTGGATATATTGAAGCAACATCTCAAGACATCAGTCAGGAAGTTAAAGCTTTGTCGCAAATGGGTCTTCCAAATGGACAATGACCCCAAGCATACTTCCAAAGTTGTGGCAAAATGGCTTAAGGACAACAAAGTCATGGTATTGGAGTGGCCATCACAAAGCCCTGACCTCAATCCCAAAATTTGTGGGCAAAACTGAAAAAGCATGTGCGAGCAAGGAGGCCTACAAACCTGACTCAGTTACACCAGCTCTATCAGGAGGAATGGGCCAAAATTCACCGAACTTATTGTGGGAAGCTTGTGGAAGGCCACCCAAAATGTTTGACGCAAGTTAAACAATTAAAAGGCAATGCTACCAAATACTAATTGAGTGTATGTAAACTTCTGACCCACTGGGAATGTGATGAAAGAAATAAAAGCTGAAAGAAATAATTCTCTCTACTATTATTCCGACATTTCACATTCTTAAAATAAAATAGTGATCCTAACTGACCTAAGGCAGGGATTTTTGTATAGGATTAAATGTCAGGAATTGTGAAAAACTGAGTTTAAATGTATTTGGCTAAGGTGTATGTAAACTTCTGACTCCAACTGTACATATCTACATCAATTACCTCGTACCCCTACACATGGACTCAGTACTAGTACCCCGTGTATATACCAAAGTTATCGTTACTCATTGTGAATTGTATTCATTATTACGTGTTATTACTTTTCTATTATTGTTCTATTTTCTTTCTCTCTGCATTGTTGGGGAAGGGTAAGCATTTCACTGTTTGTCTACACCTGTTGTATCAGACGGCCACAGTATCACGGTCCGCTAATACTAGTAATTGTTTTATTCTTCTGATTTTTCAGGTTGTTGCTGCAGCACTCTCAGAGCACCCCTACTTCCCGGGGCTATTAGGAAAGGGGAACTGGTTCTCATTGAGGCTGGCAGTACATCACAGGCACATACATTTACAGGCCAGAGCACACATGGATTCAGCCAATGCATCTCTCTCTCGCTTTACATCATATGTAAAATCAAACCCCCTAATAAACACTCTCACAACACCTACTGTCTGTCTGAATTGCATTTTCTGTTTTCATCTAACTGATTGATTGACTGACTGAAGGTGCATATTTTTTCTCTGAGTATTTTGGTCTGCTGATGTGGCCTATAAACAGGGGGCTATTGTGAACTGAAGATTAAGAGGAGGAGGTAGAAAGGAGGGGAGAGGAGGGGCAGATAAGGCAGGATTGTAAGAATAGGAGATCAAATAAAAGGGGGGAGAATGTATAGGCAGCAGACCTTAAAAACAGATACCTTTAAGGAACGGGTGTAAAGGAGAGGGAAATATGTGCAGCTGGCAAGACGCAGAACAGCAAGCGGAATAGCAACAGAGGATAGAAGCAAGTGAAACTCTGGTAAGATTTCTGAAGCTGTCTGGGAAAATGACTTGTTCCATATAATGACTTCCTCTGTTGATGGCTAATGTCCTCCTGTTCATTTAACTCAATCTGTCTCCTACAGCACAGTAATTGGAAATGATTGCTTTCTTTTGACTGAGCCTCATTGTTTTTTTCTGGATGAATCGAATGACTGGTGAATAATGGAGGGATATTACACCAAATAAGATAATATGTGTATGTTGTCCAAGCATATAACTCAAAGTTATATTTCCCTTTCACTCTTTCGTAAGGGTTATTTTACAGTGGATCATATAAAAGGAAATTGTTTTATTTAATTCATTTGACATACAAGTAGTATGCATAAATTGGCCATGTCACTGAAATAGTTCTGTTTGGTTTATTTCTCCTGCAGGACTGTTAGAAACTTTCTTCTCTCGCGTTCAGCCTGACTATGAACCTGCTCTTTCTGCTGGTCCTGGCTTTTCACCCTGACCTGGCCATGGTGAGTATAACCTTTCTCCTCATTACATTAGGGGGCTGGGACCTGTTCAGGAGAGTGCAATGTTACAGAAGGTTCAGACAGAAATGTTACAGAAGATTGTAGAACAGATATAATTGTTTGTCTGTCACAGTCTATGGTCTGTCATGTCGAATAGTGAATGTTGTCAGCTCTATTCATTATATATCTATCTGCAACGTTCTACATTTTTGATCTCATTAAATACGTCTCTAGTAGGATGGAAAGTTGGGTATGCCTTGAAGAATGTTCATAGACGTCAACACATACTTTTATATCCAGCCAGGCACCTGGTAAAAGTGTATAGCTGAGGAAATCACTTGGTATGTCAAAACAACTGAAGGAAAAATAGTAAGTCTTTACTGAAATAGGACAACTTGATGTAGCATACACATTGAGAAATTTTCCCACATGTTGAAATGAGTTGGAGATAAATCAACATTCCTCTGTTTGTTATTGAGATGGATTTGAGTTGGAGTTGTTAGGCAATAAATTCATGTTAAAGGAAAACTCCACCCAAAACTAGCTTTTGGTATTTGTGTAATTAGTCCAATGTTAATATAGTAACAATATATTTTGCATGTCAGCAATCAAGTTTAAGATCACTTTCAAAATACAGAAATCACATGATGCAAAATGCATCACGGTCGTCATATTGATGTGACCAAGGCGCAGCGTGATATGCATACATTCTTCTTTTAATGAAGGAAAACCACTAAACAAACGTGACGCTATATACCACAAGTGCTGACAGGCAACTACACATAGACAATAACCCACAAAAACCAACATGGAAAATGGCAACCTAAATAGGATCCCCAATCAGAGACAACGATAAACAGCTGCCTCTGATTGGGAACCAATTCAGGCCACCATAGACCTACCAATCCCTAGACATACCAAAACCCCATAGAATTACAAAAACCCTAGACAGGACAAAAACACACATACCCACCCTTGTCACACCCTGACCTGACCAAAATAATACATAAAACATAGATAACTAAGGTCAGGGCGTGACATCATGCCAGCTGTATTTCTGTATTTTGAAAGTGATATATCTTGAAAACTTGATTGCTGACATGCAAAACATTTTGGGGACTATATCAACTATATCAATGGACTAATGAAACAATTGGGCTTTGGGAGCTGAAGGAGCTAAAGGAGCTGAGGCTCCAGTATTTTGGGTCACAACCCACTGGGCACAGACGTCAACGTGCATTCCACATTATTTCAACGTCATTTCATTGAAATGACGTAGAAACAATGTTGATTCAACCAGTGTGTGCCCAGTGGGAATGCACCTGTTTCTCATCAGGTGCATTCAGGGCAGATGTGGGTCTGGCTCATACTACAAAGACCATGGTAGTGGATTGAGGATAGTGGGGATTTGGGGGGTTTGGAGCACCCCCAAATCATACACTACAGGGGTTATAGAGGAGACAAGTCATCGATTTACATAGCTTCAACACGAACAGTGAAAGGACTTGAATTATCTTGAAATTATTTGCTATCAGTGGCAGACTGTCAGGCATGTACAGATTTATCATGGTTGAAGATAAATCTGAAAATTTGGGAGAGGTTCTGACTGTTGCTTGGCCTCTATTTGTCTGAGAACCCAACCACCCAAAATATAATTCAACACAAAAGTCTGTTTTCAAAACAGAGAAGTTAAGTTATCTACTCATGTTGAGTAGAAAGAACACAGCATTAAAAGACAAACACATGTTCAAGGTTTATTCCATGTTACAAACTGATAACAGACTAGTCTGTCTCTTTTTGCCCCCAAATTCTATGTGTTCCAGGGAGGCAGAGCCCAGCGCAAACAATGGCAGGCTGAGAGCAGTCTGAGACCATATCTGGGTAGAGTGGACCCAGGTGAGATACAGTTGAAGTCAGAAGTCTACATACACCTTAGCCAAATACATTTAAACTCAGTTTTTCACAATTCCTGACATTTAATCAGAGTAAAAATTCCCCGTCTTAGGTCAGTTAGGATCAACACTTTATTTTAAGAATGTGAAATTTCAGAATAATAGTAGAGAGAATGATTTATTTCAGCTTTTATTTCTTTCATCACATTCCCAGTGGGTCAGAAGTTTACATACACTCAATTAGTATTTGGTAGCATTGCCTTTGAATTGTTTAACTTGAGTCAAATGTTTTGGGTGGCCTTCCACAAGCTTCCCACAATAAGTTGGGTGAATTTTGGCTCATTCCTCCTGACAGAGCTGGTGTAACTGAGTCAGGTTTGAATTTTCCAAGCTGTTTTCTAAAGGCACAGTCAACTTACTGTATGTAAACTTCTGACCCACTGGAATTGTGATACAGTGAAATAATTTGTCTGTAAACAACTATTGGAAAAAGGACTTGTGTCATGCATGTTCTAACCGACTTACCAAAACTAGAGTTTATGAAGTGGTTGAAAATCGAGTCTTAATGACACCAACCTAAGTGTATGTAAACTTCCGACTTCAACTGTAAGTCTGCCATCATTAACCCTAAAAGCGCCAAATTGGTAATGTTGGCAAAGAGGCACTGTCTGTCAAGCAGTAACACTTTCTCTTTTATTAACCTTTTGTAACACAAGTAAATGGTTTTAATGCCCCCAAATTAACATATCTTTTAACATTTGCACACATTTATAGTGAAATTTGATGTTTAATACACGTTGACCTTGTTTGTTTAGACTGCAAATAACCCCATTGTAGTTCTGTATCGACTGATTTTATGTTCCAAGCATGAAGTCTCTTGCACCTCCCTCCCTCTCCATTTCTCCATCTATCCATATGCAAGTCCTACTATGTGAGCTTCTGAAGTGTCACAGTCCAATGGGCTCCTGGTGCCAGGTGGTGCAGGACAACGGAGTCCTCTTCCCAAAGTGTGTGTGTCCTAAGATCTGCCCACGGTAGGGCCACACCAAAAACTTAATTAAGTTGTATTCAAGTGATAAAGAAAGGTGCCTTGCACTACAGTATGTCGTTGTGCTTGTAATGACCTATGTGTGCAGGCAGGGGGCACCAGTGTGCAGTGTTCTGGGAAGGACCTATGGGAACGAGTGTCTGCTGCATAGAGAAGCCTGCCGCAAGAGACGTCACATTGGACTGGCTCATAAAGGGCCTTGTCTGGGTAGGACTCACAAACACACACAGTACTGCAGAACTATACCTACATAATAAGTCTTCTTCAAGATCAGGTTCCACTTCATGCTTGCTTATATTTGTTTCCAAGTTCCCAAGGTAAACTGTACAGAGGAGGAGTATGGCCAGTTCCCATACCGCCTCATGGACTGGTTCCTCCTATTGAGTCGCATGGGAGAGACCTACGCCCCCTACGCCCCGCCTCAGAGCTGCCTGAGCCACACCCAGCGCTCCCAACTAGCCCAGGTAACAGACAAGACAGAGGAATAGAGCTGGGCTACTCTGATCCTGGAGGGCTGCAGTGTTCGCAAGATCTACCGCACCTGATTACACTTATCATGAACTAACTTGAAGAGCATGAAGAGCACCTTGGCATAAGAGCACTTTGATTTGTGTTGTGGTGTGAAATTGTTACAGTTACCTGGAGCAGATGTCATTTAAGGTTGAAAAGCTCCTGTGTAGCTTATTGTGTGGTCTTCCACTACTCAGAATGAGGGAGCATTCAGGAACCCCAGTATAAATAGACTTAGTCAATAATCACTAAATTATTAAATAAGAAAGATAACTGGGTGGTAATATTATATCCTCATTCCTGCCTTCCTGACCTCTAGCCCTCCCTTTATCTATTCAACAAACCACATCTTTAACCCAGCTTTGTCCTCCTCCCTCTCTCTCTAGACTGTTCATCCTCCTTTTAGGTAAATTGGCATTAGGAGTGCTGGGGTGAATAGCTCATTGTTGTCATTCAATATTTCTCTGCTTCGATGTCTCCTCTCTCTCCCGAATTGTATAGCGGAGGTTTGGCCTGCTGGACAAGAACAAGGATGGAAAGCTGAGCCAGAAAGACCTGAGGAAGCTACGCTACAAAAGAATGCCTCTAGAGCACTGTGCTACCTCCTTCTTCCAGTGAGCCCCACTCTGAATACACACTTACACTTAGTCTTTCTTGTCCTCTATGCACCGCATACAAATTACAACATGTCCAAATCCCCATTATGTTTAACCCTGTCTTTATCAGTTGCCAACTGTCAATATCCTTTAATGACCTATTTGTAAAGAGAAGGTCAAATGATTTCCTTAATGTAAAGGATTAAAATGTCAATCGCCCCCATTCCATGTTGCACCTCCCATCCTCATGTTCTCTCTGCACCCCATCCTCAGCAGACATCATCTGTGCCAACCCCCTTCCTGTGAGTCCCCCCTCTCCCTCTACTACTCAGCCAACCCACCTCCCCACTCATCACACTCTCCTCTCTATCTCATCCATCCCTCTAACACTCCCTCCTCCATACCCCATGTCCTCATCCCTCTCTTTCCTCCCTACTAAGTCTATCCTCTCTCTCTCTCTCTCTCTCTCCACCCCTCTCCCGCCTCAGTCGTAAAGCTGGTGTGTGTTGCCAGTCTGCAGTGACAGGTTTTGTGGGAGTGGGGCTGGCTGGCTCAATGTCAACCTATTCCCAGCGATGATAATGTGTGGATTAGCACAAATGGAAACGGTACCCTTCAAAGATAATGTTTCTGTGTGGGTGAAGACAAATGTCAGTCTGTTCATATTGTATGCAGATGTGTTGGTTTGCATAAGTCCTTTGCGTTTGCGTTTGTGTCTGCGTTTGTGCATGCATGCATGTGTGTGTGTGTGTATTTGCAATAGTATGTTTGTTTATGTGTATTTGTATTTATTAAGGATCTAAGGCAGCAGCTACTCTTCCTGGGGTGCAGCAACATAAAGGCAGTTATATACATTACATTTCATACCACTTTTCACAACATATTAAGTGTGTGCCCTCTGGCCACTACTCTACCACCGCATATCTACAATACAAAGTCCATGTGTGCATGTGTGTAGAGTGTGTGTGTTATCATGTGTATGCGTGTGTCTGTGCCTGTGTGAGCGTCTCTTCACAGTCCCCGCTGTCCACTGTGTATTTTTATCTGTTTTTGAAATCTGATTCTATTGCTTGCATCAGTTACCTGATGTGGAATAGAGTTCCATGCAGCCATGGCTCTATGTAGTACTGTGTGCCTCCCATAGACTGTTCTGGACTTTGGTATTGTGAAGTGACCTCTGGTGGTATGTCTTGTGGGGTATGCATGGGTGTCTGAGCTGTGTGCTAGTAGTTTAAACAGACCTCTGGTGGCATGTCTTGTGGGGTATGCATGGGTGTCTTAGCTGTGTACTAGTAGTTTAAACATACCTCTGGTGGTATGTCTTGTGGGGTATGCATGGGTGTCTGAGCTGTGTACTAGTAGTTTAAACAGACCTCTGGTGGTATGTCTTGTGGGGTATGCATGGGTGTCTGAGCTGTGTACTAGTAGTTTAAACAGACCTCTGGTGGTATGTCTTGTGGGGTATGCATGGGTGTCTGAGCTGTGTGCTAGTAGTTTAAACAGACACCCTGGTGCATTCAGCATGTCAATACTTTTTACACAAACAAGCAGTGATGAAGTCAATCTCTCCTCTACTTTGAGCCATAAGAGATTGACATGCATATTATTAATGTTAGGTCACTGTGTAGATTTAAGGGCCATCTTAAATGAAGTTAAGCATGTATTGTCAATGTTTATCAGTACAGCATTATGACAGCATTTTCTAAACTGCAGAGCCAATTGTAATTTTCCTAAGTCCCTCTTTGTGGCACCTGACCACACAACTGGACCACACAACATGTTTTGACCATGGTTGTTTACAATCCAGGTTTACTCCAAGCAGTTTAGTCACCTCAACTTGCTTAATTTCCACAGTATTAGTTGAGGTTTAGGGTTTGGTAAATTGTTTTTCCAAATACAATGCTTTTAGTTTTTGAAATATATAACTTATTTTTTGCCACCCATTCTGAAACTGACTGCACCTCTTTGTTAAGTGTTGCAGTAAATTCACTCGCTGTAACGGTTTTCGTTGGTGGAAGGAGAGGAGGACCAAAATGCCGCGTGGTACGTATCCATAATACATTTTAATTAGGAATGAATACAAAATACAAAAGAACAAGAGAATAAATGAAAACCGAAACAGTGCAAACACTGAAACGGAAAATAATCACCCACACCTCAAAATGGGAAAACAGGCTACCTAAGTATGGCTCTCAATCAGAGACAACGATAGACAGCTGCCTCTGATTGAGAACCATACCAGGCCAAACACATAGAAACAGAAACCTAGACCTGCAACATAGAATACCCACCCACATCACACCCTGACCAAACTAAAAATAGAAACATACAAAGCCATCTACGGTCAGGGCGTGACACTCGCTGCGGTAGCTGACGTGTAAAGTATAGAGTCATCCGCATACATAGAAACACTGGCTTTACTCAATGTTATTAGTAAATATTGAAAAAGGTACAGAGCCTAGACAGCTGCCCTGGGGAATTCCTGATTCTACCTGGATTATGTTGGCGAGGCTTCCATTAAAGAACACCCTCTGTGTTCTGTTAGATAGGTAACTATTTATCTCCAATATAGCAGGGGGTGTAAAGCCATAATACATACATTTTTCCTGCAGCAGACTATGATAGATAATGTCAAAACAACAAAACAAAACAGCTCCCACAATCTTTTGATCATCATTTGCTCTCAGCAAATCATCAGTCATTTGTGTAAGTGCTGGTCATGTCGAATATCTTTCCCTATAAGCGTGCTAAAAGTCTGTTGTCAATTTGTTTTTCTGTAAGATAACGTGGTCAAAAACAATTTTTTCCAAAAGTTTAATAAGAGTTGGTAACAGGCTGATTGGTCAGCTACTTAAGCCAGTAAAGTGGGCTTTACTATTCTTGGGTAGCGCAATGGCTTTTGTTTCCCTCCAGGCCTGAGGGTATAGGCTTTCTTGTAGGCTTATATTGAAGATATGGCAAAAAGGATTTTCCATCCAAGTTGTCAGACCCAGGTGGCTTGTCATTGTCACCTTAAATTTTATTTAAGGTGCTCCAAAGCTTTTTACTATCATTCTTTATATAATTTATCTTTGTTTCATAGTATAGTTTCTTCTTCTTTTTATTCATTTTAGTCACATGATTTCTCAATTTGCAGTACGTTTGCCAATTGTTTGTGCAGCCAGACTTATTTGCCATTCCTTTTGCCTCATCCCTCTCAACCATAACATTTTTCAATTCCTCATTAATCCACATTGATTTAACAGTTTTTACAGTCACTTTCTTAATAGGTGCATGCTTATTAGTGACTGGAATAAGCAATTTCATAAATGAGTCAAGTGCAGCGTCTGGTTTCTCCACAGACCAGAAAATATTCTCATCAACATAGGAATCACCACAAAACATATTGTATGGCCACTACTATATTAGGCCCAGCCTTTTGAACTTTGGTTTTCCTAGATATGGCTACTATATTGTGATCACTACATCTGTTGGATTTGGATACCTTTAAAGCAAATTTCTGCAGCATTAGTAAAGATGTGATCAATGCATGTGGGTGATTTCATTCCTGTGCTGTTTGTAACTACCCTGGTAGGTTGATTGATAACCTGAACCAGGTTGCAGGCACTGGTTACAGTTTGAAGCTTTTTTTTTGAGTGGACAGTTTGATGAAAGCCAGCCAATGTTAAGGTCACTCAGAAAATATATCTCTCTGTTGATATCACATACATTATCAAGCATTTCACAAATATTGTCCAGACACTGACTGTTAGCATTTGGTGGTCTATAGCATCTTCCCACAAGAATGGGCTTTAGGTGAGACAGGTGAACCTGTAGCCATATTACTTCAACTGTATTTAACAGTAGATCCTCTCTAAGATTTACAGGAATGTGGTTCTGAATATTGACTGTAACACCGCCCCTATTGGCATTTCTGTATTTTTTATAACCATGTAATGCTACAACTGTATCATCATCACTGTAAACTCTCCTTCCAGACTCATATTAAACATCTCCAATCCAAAATTAAATCTAGAATCGGCTTCCGATTTCACAACAAAGCCTCCTTCACTCACGGCGCCAAACATACCCTCGTAAAACTGACTATCCTACCGATCCTCGACTTCGGCGATGTCATTTACAAAATAGCCAATACTCTACTCAGCAAACTGGATGCAGTCTATCACAGTGCCATCTGTTATGTCACCAAAGCCCCTTATACCACCCACCACTGCGACCTGTATGCTCTAGTCTGCTGGCCTTCGCTACACCCTGGCTCCAGGTCATCTATAAGTCTATGCTAGGTAAAGCTCCGCCTTATCTCAGCTCACTGGTCACCATAACAACACCCACCCGTAGCAAGCGCTCCAGCAGGTAAATCTCACTGGTCATCCCCAAAGCCTACACCTACTTTGGCCGCCTTTCCTTCCAGTTCTCTGCTGCCAATGACTGGAATGAATTGCAAAAATAGCTGAAACTGGAGACTTGTATTTCCCTCACTAACTTTAAACATCAGCTAACCGATTGCTGCAGCTGTACATAGCCCATCTGTAAATAGCCCACCCAATCTACCTACCTCATCCCCGTATTGTTTTTATTTACTTTTCTGCACTTTTGCACACCAGTATTTCTACTTGAACATCACCATCTATCACTCCAGTGTTAATTTGCTAAATTGTAATTGCTTCGCTACTATGGCCTATTTATTGCCTTACCTCCTCATGCCATTTGCACACACTGTATATAGACTTTATTTTTTTTTCTATTGTGTTATTGACTGTACACTTGTTTATTCCATGTGTAACTCTGTGTTGTTGTTTGTGTCGCACTGCTTTGCTTTATCTTGGCCAGGTCGCAGTTGTAAATGACAACTTGTTCTCAATTAGCTTACCTGGTTAAATAAAGGTGAAATATATATATATATATATATATATATATATATATATATATATATATATATATATATATATATATATATATATATATATATATATATTTTAAACATGTATTATTTAAGTGAGTTTCAGAGATAGTCAGAATATGAATGTTGTCTGTTACTAGCAAGTTATTAGTGCCATGAACATTGTTTTTTAGGCTGCATACAGTATGTTTAATGTGGGCTATTTTTAGCACTTTTCTGGGATGCTAGATTGTTTTTATTGCTTTACTGGGAAACCTATCAGCAGTAGACATTACAATGTTATTTATGTTTGAGCTGAAAGTGCAGGGTGAGCTGCACAGTGGGGCAAACCTCCTCAGTGCTAACAGTATAACTCTGGTTCATAGGCACACGATTACTGTATACAATAGCTGTAGGATCGACAGAGGCATTCAGGGGAGTTAGAGGGACATACAGTGCCTTGCGAAAGTATTCGGCCCCCTTGAACTTTGCGACCTTTTGCCACATTTCAGGCTTCAAACATAAAGATATAAAACTGTATTTTTTTGTGAAGAATCAACAACAAGTGGGACACAATCATGAAGTGGAACGACATTTATTGGATATTTCAAACTTTTTTAACAAATCAAAAACTGAAAAATTGGGCGTGCAAAATTATTCAGCCCCTTTACTTTCAGTGCAGAAAACTCACTCCAGAAGTTCAGTGAGGATCTCTGAATGATCCAATGTTGACCTAAATGACTAATGATGATAAATACAATCCACCTGTGTGTAATCAAGTCTCCGTATAAATGCACCTGCACTGTGATAGTCTCAGAGGTCCGTTAAAAGCGCAGAGAGCATCATGAAGAACAAGGAACACACCAGGCAGGTCCGAGATACTGTTGTGAAGAAGTTTAAAGCCGGATTTGGATACAAAAAGATTTCCCAAGCTTTAAACATCCCAAGGAGCACTGTGCAAGCAATAATATTGAAATGGAAGGAGTATCAGACCACTGCAAATCTACCAAGACCTGGCCGTCCCTCTAAACTTTCAGCTCATACAAGGAGAAGACTGATCAGAGATGCAGCCAAGAGGCCCATGATCACTCTGGATGAACTGCAGAGATCTACAGCTGAGGTGGGAGACTCTGTCCATAGGACAAAAATCAGTCGTATATTGCACAAATCTGGCCTTTATGGAAGAGTGGCAAGAAGAAAGCCATTTCTTAAAGATATCCATAAAAAGTGTTGTTTAAATTTTGCCACAAGCCACCTGGGAGACACACCAAACATGTGGAAGAAGGTGCTCTAGTCAGATGAAACCAAAATTGAACTTTTTGGCAACAATGCAAAACGTTATGTTTGGCGTAAAAGCAACACAGCTGAACACACCATCCCCACTGTCAAACATGGTGGTGGCAGCATCATGGTTTGGGCCTGCTTTTCTTCAGCAGGGACAGGGAAGATGGTTAAAATTGATGGGAAGATGGATGGAGCCAAATACAGGACCATTCTGGAAGAAAACCTGATGGAGTCTGCAAAAGACCTGAGACTGGGACGGAGATTTGTCTTCCAACAAGACAATGATCCAAAACATAAAGCAAAATCTACAATGGAATGGTTCAAAAATAAACATATCCAGGTGTTAGAATGGCCAAGTCAAAGTCCAGACCTGAATCCAATCGAGAATCTGTGGAAAGAACTGAAAACTGCTGTTTACAAATGCTCTCCATCCAACCTCACTGAGCTCGAGCTGTTTTGCAAGGAGGAATGGGAAAAAAATGTCAGTCTCTCGATGTGCAAAACTGATAGAGACATACCCCAAGCGTCTTACAGCTGTAATCGCAGCAAAAGGTGACGCTACAAAGTATTAACTTAAGGGGGCTGAATAATTTTGCACGCCCAATTTTTCAGTTTTTGATTTGTTAAAAAAGTTTGAAATATCCAATAAATGTCGTTCCACTTCATGATTGTGTCCCACTTGTTGTTGATTCTTCACAAAAAAATGCAGTTTTATATCTTTATGTTTGAAGCCGGAAATGTGGCAAAAGGTCGCAAAGTTCAAGGGGGCCGAATACTTTCGCAAGGCACTGTAAATTAGGTTACTTACATTGTGACTGTCGACACCCCTGGGATTATGTACATTTGCTGCAGCATTACAACAACGACACATTGGTAGGGATTATCTGAGCTGGGCTTGGGTCATTGATAAGTCATGACCCAAGCCCGGCCAGGAGTCAAGATGATTTGGATGGACTCCGTCATTCCTGTAGAGCATCTTCTGTTTCCAAAAGGTGTCAAAGTTATCTATAAATGTTCTTCCAACAGAGCTACAGTAATCTTTTATGTGGTATTGTGTATGTTTATTCTCTGCATACAGGTCGTGTGACCATAACAAGAACACTAAGGTGACCCTGCATGAATGGATCTCCTGTCTGGTGGATCGCTCAGAGATCTGGTTCCACAGCTTCATGTGTGGGTGCAATCCCTTAACTTCACTATCCAAACTATGCAACATTATCAAATCAAATCAAATTGTATTTGTCACATTCTTTGTAAACAGCAGGTGTAGACTAACAGTGGAATGAGTACTTATGGGCCCTTCCCAATAACACATAATAATAAATACACAATGAGCAACGATAACTTGGCTATATACACAGAGTACCAGTACCATTACCCTTAAAACCTAGTGAGTAATTTGTTTCGTCTTTAATTGAACCAAATTTGATTACAGCAAATGCTTTGATTACAACAATTGATTATAGCAAATGTTTCTTTCTCTCTCTGACAGCTATGAAAATGGGATCCGGTAAGCTGTGTCCCATGAAGACTGACAACCACCTTTGACCTGGATATGAACACCTCTCTTCTCGCATTGTGTATTATTGTGTTATCATTTTTTAAATGTTCTGTTACTTCTCATTTTTATCTCTCTGCGTTGGGTCCGTCAGTAAGCATTTCAATGTTAGTCTACACCTGTTGTTTATGAAGCATGTGACAAATAACATTTGATTATATTTTAATTTGATTTGTCTACATGTGCATCTGTGTATCAATGCTATCTACATTCTACAATCATCAGCATCAATTAATTATCCACTGCCTGTATCATATTTCCACTACTCCCTCTAACGGTCACACTCAGTACTGCATTTGTTTTTGATTAATGACATCATCTGTTTTGAGAAGTCCACTGTAGATTTGTCTGTGTGGAGAAATGGCCTGTAATAAATGTCTATGAGTCTTGTCTACCGTCTTAGTGTCTATATGGGGAAGGCCGGAGGAGAGAGGGGCTCATTAAGAACCAGGAGGACGTGTTGCATGGATCAAGCATTCAATTACTGTGGAGGGAGAGATAGATGGTGAAAGCCTCACAGAGACAATGGGATACTGTGATGGATGGAGGGAAGAGATAGAAAAGAGGAAAGGAAGCTTAGTGTGAGAAGCCGTTACCAGGGAAGGGAACAAGGGATACTAGGGGGAGACGGGGGAAGAAAGAGGAGTGTGGTAATGCACTGTAAACGAAGGAGGGAAGTAAGAAAGTGTGTTTATGGAAGGGGGGGTAATGCACTGTAAATGGGGAGTAGAGATGGCGGTGGGTAAAGTAATGCATGAAAAATGGATCAGAAATGAGAGAAAGAACAAAAGGGGGATGGAATAGTCTGAGAGAAGTGGGAGAAGAAGAGTAACTGAGAAGAGGTTTGATGTTGTGGAAATAGTAGCCATGGCGTATGATATTTGTCAACAGGAAGCAGGAAATGAAGAAATAATGCCCTCTTGTAAGGTCAAAGAGCCAAATCATCAGCCCTTACACAGTCTAGTACATCATTTTGAGATATTTGATCTGATGCCTCAGCTTTTCCACAGCTCTCATTATGTTTTGTTTCATCTGTGCGTGTGTGTATTCTAAAAGATCAATAGGGGATGTGCGGGGCCCGGGGTGGGTTCCTCAGTTCCACTGGTGTCTCTGGATTAATTATCCCTCACATTTTTCTTTGCCGGGAGGAGGAAAGATAGAGAGAGATATTTCAATATTCAACATAAGATACAGATGCTTCTCAGACACGGGGCAACGGAGGAATGAGATTTGCAATGTGCCCAGATAAACCCCCAAAGAATAAAAACAAGATTTTTTTCCTGATGTCTCAGATTCGCTCTCGTCACTTTTGATTAAGACGAGACCACTGGAGGCAGTATCAGAGTTTTAGAAAAGAAGAGAGGAAAAAACAGACGATGAGAGGAGCTGTAAATGAACAGATATAGGAGCGTGATCGGAGATCAGCCAATTGAGAGCAGGCTGTATTTACTAATGAGTGACCTGCACATCAAGCTGTTAACACAGTCACCACGGCAAGTGGAAAGGAGCTCTGAATACAAATTCCACCCCCCCTTCAATTGCTCCCCCATCCCAGGGGACTTGCTCCTTTATCTGTGAAAATGAAATGTGTTGTTGGGGCCACCCCTGGAGGTCCCTGCCTCCCTCTTTGCGTCTTCATCCCCTACATTAATACATTCCCACTCATTACCTCAAGACCTCCTGCCCCACCTCCAACTCCACCACCCCCCATCCCCCACACCCAGGGGAGGGTAAAACTGATGCACAGGGCCCCCCTCCTGTCCTGCCCATTGTCCCTCCCCCCTCTATTCTTACTCACACTCACCTACAATCTTCTTCTCCTCTTTCTGTTGTCACATGTTGGATGTTGTATAGCTAGATCTTTCACATCCCCCAACCCAACCTTCTCCCCTCCCCGTTGTGATCTGATCTGAGATGGTGAGATAGTGTATGTCTCTGTCTTCCCCCTCCCTCACTCTCTTTCTCTCCCTTTCACTCTCCCTTTCTCTCTCTCTCTCTCTCTCTCTCTCTCTCTCTCTCTCTCTCTCTCTCTCTCTCTCTCTCTCTCTCTCTAGGGACCCTCTGCCAGCTCAGGAGCAGATGGGTGGCTGGTGATGATACGTTGTTAAAAATAAAGATTCCTGTTAACCCGTTGTCAGCTAGCAATCTCTCTCTCTTTCTCAATTCAATTAAAGGGCTTTATTGGCATGGGAAACACATGTTAACATTGCCAAATATCTCTATCTCAAACACTGGCCAGGCAACACTCCACAACACAGTCACTGCACTGTGTTGCTACATCCAGTCACTCTACAAACAGTCACCATGCTGTTTGTCCCGTACAACTGAGCCCCCAACCCTAAAAAAATTCAATTTAATACATGATCGTCATAAAGACGGTGCCTGCATTATGCATGACTTGTAAGCAGACATAAATAATGAATGAAAGTGGCAATTGTGCAGTTTCCTTCATGCAATTATTTAAATGAAATTTTCTCTCTTGGTTTTTGTCGCTCTCAGCGGACAGAGTTAGTCCAGTGACTGTTTGTTGATAAATTATTAAGGGCAATATAAGATAGGGAAAGCTGTGAGATCAAAAGAAATATCCAGGCCAGCTCTGATGTCGCAGACCCCACCAAAGAAAGAAAGAGAAAATGAGAGATGGAGAGAGGCTCTGCGTTTTGTGGGTGTCTGACCTGGTATACCTGTCATAGGCTAGCAGGCAAGCAGAGTTACCTTATAGATACAACGGCGACAGAGGTGGATTCTGGAACAGGAATACTTTCCTGACATTACTTTTGGATATGCTGATCCATTTCCCCCCACTAAACAGCAGCACTGAAATACATGTAATATACTGCTGTAAATGGGCTATAACCCCCAAAGGTCAATCAGAATCTAGCCTTCAAAGCATCAGCTATATCGTGCTCTGCCAGATTTTCAACTTTTAAAACTTCAGAGGGATTCTAAAGTGGGCCAGGGAGGGAGAAATAGGGGGAGAGCTGATAGCTTAGAAAGAGTTCAGCAGCGGTGAGGGGTCCTTCCTAAAAAAGGTGACAGATTTTGATACTGCGCCGATCATTAATATTCTCATTAATACATTTGCAGGAGGTATTGCTTTAAGCCCCCATATTGCAGAGGGCTCTGAGGTTATTATAATGACAGACAATACCCCCTCTGGGTGAACTGGCGCCATTCAGAGCTCCTCAATAGCCTTGCTGAAGTAGCTAAAGAATGGGTCAGAAAAGCCCTGGTGCGGGAAAAAAAAGAGGGGAGTAGCACACAATGCAAACGATATTGATTAAAGACCAGAGCAGAGAGTACCTACATGAGGCTCTCTATTGTGTGTCTTTGTGTGGCGATGAGAGGGAAGGCTGGGTGGGGTTGGAGAGCCACTGATATCAATGTGCTTCTTGCTCCTCTGAGAGCTGTACTTGTCCCCTACGTGGCTCCGTACCTCCTCACACCACACCACTCCAACCTAGTTCCCGGCTTTAGACATTGCTTGCCCCACTTCTATACTGTGTTGTGCTACTGTCACTGGCAGGTGTGGACACAGTGGTATTTCATTGACATGTCTTCTGTCTGTTAAGCCATTATTCTTGTGTTCATAGTCAATTAGAGGAACTCTTGGCACCAAATCAAAGGCCAGAACAAGATGTGATCTCAAGCTCCCAGTTCATAATCAAGACAGATCTTATCAGATCCTCCAGCGAATGGTTAATGTGGGCAAGTTTTGTATCATCACCCTCTCCCCATCCTCTGCCATTGCTCCTGACAACCCCCCCCCCCCCCTCTGCACACTCCCTTCACCACCACCCCCACTCTGCGACCTCACCATCCGTCCCCTCACTCTCACCCACTCACTCACTCAGTCACTCTCAGTCTGAACAGACACCCACACACACACACACACACACACACACATTAACACTACACACGTGTGTCTACCTCTGTTCGATTCTTGCTGCTCACTTACCAGTGAGCTCGGAACAGGACTGGAGAATAGGAGAGAAAAAGAGGAGAAGAGAGGAGAGGAGAGGAGAAGAGAGGAGAAGAGAGAGAAGAGAGATAAGCTTTACTCACGGACTGGCTGACATTCACATAGCCATCACAGATCTTCTAGGACACGTACAGAGCAAGGCTCCACGTGTGACTGAGTGGGACCTGCAGATACCCAATACTGTGCCTTGGGACCTGAATACACACATTGGGAGTTGTGCTGTGGTAGCCAGACACCTATTAAAGCAGGAGGCAAACCCCAAGGAAGGGAAGGGGGCGTCCAACAACAATCTGAGTGTTGACTCGAGCTCCTCCTCCCGTCCGTCTCTCATCCTCCTCTTGTCCATCTCTCCTCTCATCCTTCGTATTCTGCTCTGGAGTGCACTGTGAGGTAAGGACACGCATGTTGTCGTTGTCAAGTGCCTGTGTGTGCATCATCTTGAAATGTTCACATCGATAAACAAGCCTGGATGTTATTCAAACTTGTTTTCTACATCAGAGCCTTTTTTCTCTCAGTCTCAGGAGGTTGGAGAAAGCTATGTGGGGGTTTGGAGTACTTTGCATTTGTTGTCGGTGGGACAAATAGATGACGCAGATAGTGAAGCTTTTATGTCGTTCTTCTTGTTTTTATTTACATCATTTTCTACATAGCTTTCCTCTAAACCATTGTATGTTTGACTATGACTGCTTGCTTGTTAATCATTTGTCTAGCTCCCTGTCTGTCAGACTGCCTCGTTCTCTGTGTCTCTCTGTCAGCCTGTATCTCAGTCTGTTCCTCTAGTTCCCCATAAGAGTTGCTAAGTGTGAATGTGTAGTGGGAAGTGATAGCAGAAGGAAAGAGGACCTATGCAATGAAGATCCAGCAAGGGTGTGTGTGTGTGTGTGTGTGTGTGTGTGTGTGTGTGTGTGTGTGTGTGTGTGTGTGTGTGTGTGTGTGTGTGTGTGTGTGAGAGAGAGAGAGAGAGAGAGAGAGAGAGAGAGAGAGAGAGAGAGAGAGAGAGAGAGAGAGAGAGAGAGAGAGAAAGAAGGGGTGGTGGATGTGAGGGAGAGAGAGAGGGCTAACACACTCAGACACTAGCAATGGGGTAGAAAAACAGCCGTAAAATCTTATCAAGGTCCAGCTCCCCCTACCCTCCACCTCCCACCCCCTCGCCATATCATGCACCCCCCCACGCCATTTAATCTGTCCCTCCAACCCACTCACAGGAGGCAGATGGGACCCCTGAGTCTAGGACAGAAGGCATCTGACACCGTGTCCCTACTGATAACTTACAGTAGGACTGAGCACTCTGAAACTGACTCCAGGCCTGTGTGCACCGAGACACAGTGAAGGCTGATTAGAGATAGCAAAAATAAAGAAATTAGATAGGAGCGACTTACTGTAAGAGAGACAGAAATGAGAGATGGAGGAAGAAAGAGAGACATGATAATAAACTCAATGCCCCAATCCTGTGGCAGGAGAATGTCCGTGAGGACCGTGTGTGTAAAGCAGTGTATTTATAGAGAGCTTTGGTTAAGTTCACTATGCTCTCTCTCTCTCTCTCTCTCTCTCTCTCTCTCTCTCTCTCTCTCTCTCTCTCTCTCTCTCTCTCTCTCTCTCTCTCTCTCTCTCTCTCTCTCTCTCTCTCTCTCTCTCTCTCTCTCTCTCTCTCTCTCTCTCTCTCTCTCTCTCTCTCTCTCTCTCTCTCTCTCTCTCTCTCTCTCTCTCTCTCTCTCTCTCTCTCTCTCTCTCTCTCTCTCTCTCTCTCTCTCTCTCTCTCTCTCTCTCTCTCTCTCTCTCTCTCTCTCTCTCTCTCTCTCTCTCTCTCTCTCTCTCTCTCTCTCTCTCTGAGAAAAAGGTGCTGTATAGAACCTAAAAGGGTTCTTAGGCTTTCCTCATAGGAGAACCCTTTGAACAATCCTTTATCGTTCCAGGAAATACCCTTTTGGTTCCAAGTAGAACCATTTATCTGGAACCAAAAAGGGTTATCCTTTTGGCTGTAATTTGCTGAGGAGACGTATGCATATTTTATTAGCAGGCACATTTAGAGAAAAAACAAGTCTGAATGAGAGAGAAAGACACAGAGAGACAGAGAGAGAGAAGGGGTGTGTGAGAGAGAAGAGGACAGAGAGAGAAAAATAGAGAAGGGGACTGAGGGGGTGGGGTGGGGGGGGGGGGCAGAGGTCTGGTTTATAGTATGCATGTGGCACCAGTTATAAGCTCTTTAGACATGGAGCTGCAGTCAACACCACTTAGCTTAATTTGTGTGTCTTCTTCCATCACACTTTCTCTTATTTTCCTGTCACAGTCTCTCTCAATTTCTCATTCTCTATTACTCTGGACCCCATGTCCTTCCCCTCCTCTCATTCTCTATTACTCTGGGCCCATGTCCTTCCCCTCCTCTCATTCTCTATTACTCTGGGCCCATGTCCTTCCCCTCCTCTCATTCTCTATTACTCTAGACCCCATGTCGTTCCCGTTCTCTCATTCCCTATTACTCTGGACCCATGTCCTTCCCCTCCTCTCATTCTCTATTACTCTGGGCCCATGTCCTTCCCCTCCTCTCATTCTCTATTACTCTGGGCCCATGTCCTTCCCCTCCTCTCATTCTCTATTACTCTGGACCCCATGTCCTTCCCCTACTCTCATTCTCTATTGCTCTGGATCCCAGGTCCTTACACTCCTGTCATTTCTCTCATTAGTCTCTCTCGCTCTCACCCCCTCCCTCTCTCATTTATCTTTCTCCCCATCTCCCTCTCTCCCTGTAAAGCTTTATGGGTTGCTCACTCCTCTACTGAGATAATGAGATCCTCCGTACTTTGTAATGATGCAGCTGTTGTTGGTGTGGAACTTGGAGGTCCCAGGGCCTGATCAAGAATCTGCCTACTGCTTATGTACGATTGTCATCTGATCTGCAGGGCACAGCCTTGACGCTGACAAACACACGCCAACAAGAGGACGTTTTTGAAGACTGTGACTTTGAACGAATGCATTTTCTCTCTGGAGACAAGAGCCAAGACCTGTAATCATATCTACAAATCATCACAACAGCGAGAACAGGAAAGAAAAAAACATCCCAATCTGAAAACGGTTTCAAAGTTCTAGCAGCTTTGTCTGTTGTTGTCAAAATAATCTGTATTCCAATTGGATTATACTAAAGCACCTCCAGGTGTTGTTTACGTCAATCCAAAGTAAATTGGCTGCTTTTCTCCGATAATAAGGGATGTAAAAGACCATGAAAAAATACCCTATATTTAGAGAACAAACCCATTTGAACTACCTTACTATAAATAGAGATATACAGTAAATTCAAAGGAATCCACTTCTGAGTGATATTTGCAATCCACCTCACACTTTGAAAGTCATACAATGAGGGATTTTACACCACGTGTCAAGCTGCGCCATACAGATCCAGAGTATTATAGCAAGACAGTTTGCTTTCCTGCATGAATAATTCCGTGTGAACAGTGGAAATGTTACCTCACATTAATGAATCATCTGCTGCTAGACCTCTTTAGTACTTGATGAATGGTAGGAGCAGAACTATGTGATGGAACTGATGGATGCTTTTTACCTTTCCCCTGTTCTTTCAGTTCCTGGGGGACGGCATAGTGGTGTCTGAGTGTGAATGATGGCAGCGATGGCCTGGCATCTCTGCCTGGCCGTGTCTCTCCTCTGTGGCACCCCCTGGCCCCAAGGACACTCAGCTCTGGCTCCTGAGAACGAGGTGCCACTCCGCCCCACCGCCTGGCTGCCTGATGGAAAGGTCACCACCATACATCTGCCCAAAGGACGCACCCGGAGGTACAGCACAGAGACCCCATCAGGGGAGGTGGATAGTATTGCACACTAAATGTTTATGTTCCATGTCCTGGACATAGATTGAAATACTTAAGAGAGGCCTCTGTTTAATATCCTTTCTTTGTCCAACTTTATACTGTCACTACAAAGGGCTATAATTACAAGGTACCTACATGGTGATTTCCTGTGTAATTCTTCTTGGGTTTGAGCAACAACAATGATAGCCTTAATCTTAATAGCCATTCCTTTAGTTGTTGGAAAGGCAGTGGTTCAGTGCTGTGGCCCCATGGACAGGAAGAGCAGCCCACTTGGCCCAGGCTCTGCTGATCAGTGCCAGTTGTAGAGCTCTAACACTGGGAGCTGTAAATTGGAATCTGGGCATCCGTGTGAGCTGCAGTCTGTCCATTGATGCATTTGTGCATGATGAAACAACATTTTTAGAAAATGAGAAAAAAAATCTGCTAATGATGATTCTAATGAATCAATCAATTAATCCAAGTATTACCCTTCACAACTTTAGCATGGCACAGCTGTTGAGAAACAGCAGCACAGTAGCAGTTGATCCAGAACATACATGTAAAAGAAGGACGATACTTTTCAAAGGGCAGAGTAAATATTCTGGTGGCTGTGATAACATAGAGGTCAATTACGTTACGTCTCGATATTGAATGACTCACCTTGATGAGTGATGCTGGTGACAGTACAAAGACGATCAAATAATGATGTCAGAATCAGCCGGTGGTCAGTAGGTGAGTTTGAATCTAATTCTATTGTGACGATGAACAATAAGCTTGTAGAAGGAGACTATAATGTCTAAGCACAGAGATGTGGTGGGTCTAATGTAGAGATGTGAGCAAAGAGATCTCTTTCTGTACAGCGCAGGTCCATGGAAGTTCATCACGGATTGTTAGTTGACCTCTCCTTGTTAACTTTATGGGTTTATCAGTGTATGGAGAAAAAAGCTGATAGACATTTTGTACATGTTTTAAATGCCTTGGTGGCTACATGTTACAGTACCTTTCTAAGTGTGGGACAAAAAAGGCATGAAAACGTTTGAAGTGGAATCCCTTTTTTGTGTGGTACCTATCTTCGTGCAGGCTGTACTTCACACTGAAGAAGAAGGTTGCGATGATGTCTGTGACCGTCAGTCCCTGTGACCTCCCCGTCGAGTGGACCCTTGAAGCCCGAACCCTGAAGGACAAACCGCCTAAGAGTCTGCACTGTGAGTGTGAAACACTGATAGACAATAAAAGCAATTACACACAACACCCTCTCACATGTAATTTATATTCATATCAATTCGGTTTCATTACACCACAATCCAATTCAAACTGGAGACATTTATTTTTGACATAGTGGCCATTAAAATACTAACCCTGGTCATAAATGTCTACAAGATAGGAGAGACTTAATCAATCAATTGGTCTTGTTCTCTCTTTCCACATCTTTGTTTTCCTCTCTCTCGCTCTCTTACTCACACACACAGTACTGAGCCCAGGATACTGAATAAAACCAGTTTAGTATATCACTGGACAATCTTTCCAAGCATTTTACCTTTTGCTTTCTTTAATTTCAAAGCAAGAAGGACAGTAATATATCTAAATGTCACACTTTTTTCCTGAATGTAAGAGAGATTAGACTGAAGTATTGCCAGTACTTGAGAATAAGAGAGTTAAAACATTTGCCATTTCAAATAAGACATATACTGAGTGCGAAATAGATAGGTTTGTACAGAACGGCATGCAAGTTCTACCCTGTACAGTATAAACTGAAATTCAGCTTAAATAAGACCTTTAGCATTCCATTGAAAATGTATCATATTCACGCCCAAGATCAGACTCTGCAGTTTTTATTTGTGATGCTATGGGCTAAGTGAAACCCAAAATAGAGCATATCTGGTGAAAACCTCTTCAAGAGTTGCAAAGATATAACTTGAGTGACAAAATAAAGAAGAGATAAATCTAAGCTACATAACTACATTAATTTAAATGTTATATTAATCTATAGTTGTGCATCAACAAAAAAAAATGGTACATCGATTAAACACAAAAGTTGCCTATTTAGGCCAGCAATGAACATCCTCCATGACCCTCACCAGCCTGCTTAGTTAAAATCAGTGGGTATTCTAGATGGACAGACAGCTTTATGAAGTTAATAGCGACACATACACTGAGTGTACAAAACATGAGTATTTTTCTGAGGGCAAAGGAGGGTGTAACTCAATACTATGAAGCCGTTCCTAATGTTTTGTACACTCAGTGTAAATCATTCAGTGTGGCTTCCCAACCTATGCCTAAATTATTCAGTTTGATTGTGTAACATTTGGTACCCTTTACTTTCAGTAATAAAGAGTAACTGCCCCTAAAACCCAGGAATCCCTTTGAAAACAGTATGTGTGGCATTGATGTCAGAAACATTTATTCTATTGTTGAAATTGACTAAAAAGTGTACATTGGATACATTTGGTAATAAAGTCAGTATCGTCTAAAACGGAGTGAAACCTCCGTACTTCACAGCGAGTAAATGACGGTTGGGTTTGGATTACAATGTCAACATATCATGCCCCCTTTTTCCAAGCTCCACGTGCACATCGCCCCTCCGCCCACGTCACTTCCCTTCCTTGAATGTGGCTTCATTATTTCATCGCCCTCAACGCGTTCAAAGGATCACTGCGTGAAAAGCTCAATACGGATTGCACAGCCAACAACTATGTTTTTTGCATGCCCTGCGGATGGAACCTATCACGCGGAATAGGTGGTTGGAGTTTATTGCGGTCTCCAGTGGTGGTGAGTATACCGGTAGCTAGACCATAGACTGCTGGTGATGTATATTTTGATCATCATTATCACTGTGATCGCTAGCATAGCTGACTTTAGCTAACTAGTTAGGTACCAAGCTAACGTTAGCCTACCGCAGTACAACTCGGATTTGGCTTGGAAACATAATAACATTTCAAAAGAAGGCAAATAATTAGTAGCAACACCTTTTGTCATGATTCTGATGTCACCAGATAGCCAGCCAACTAAGATTGAGGAAACCACCATATTTTAGCTAGCTAACGTTAGCATTGCTAGCTATCTTTGACGAACTTTTCTAGTAACAGTAATGACAACATTGGCATCGCTCTAAAGTCAATTTGATGACATCATAATATGGCAAAGTTGTTTCCTAATAATTATTTGCGTACTTTAACAATGTCGTCATATTTCCATGCAGCTCTAAATTAGTGTAATTTAGACGAAACTGTCACATTAGCCCCAGAGACGAGATGCAACCCATGTAGGGCACAAATAGGTACTGAATGCAGCTAGTTATGGTGGTACTAGCTAACTCATGTCTGACAACAACAGTGTAGTGACTAGCAGCAACAAACTCAAACCAACCCAGGGCCATAGCAAAATATGTCATATAGTTGGTTGCATAGGGTAACGGCGTAACTGCCCTGAATCTGATCCAATCTGGAGCCAGTCAGTTTTACATCTGTAAAACAGAATTACGATCCAAATGAAATTACTTACGTTATTTTTTGAGCTCTGTTTATAATTGAGGGATGATGATAATCCTTGACCCTGTTTTTCTGTTAGATAAAGTGCACAGTTGGGTGCCAGACTGATCCCCTGGTCATGAATGGACCTACCAAAAGGAGCAAAGGATGGTATCATAACATGCCCAGCAATGTGATTGCAGTGGTGTAGAGACCTCCAAAAATAATTTAGTTCACCTGTTATTTTCACAGCTTCTAAGGTAAGACCTCAGAATAAAAGTTGTCATGTGACACAATTACTCTTGTGACACCTCTGTTGCCATTCTCCCTCAACGATGAAAAGGACACGCCATCATGAGGCCTCTGATAGTGGCCCGTGTTACTGCACTGATGACACAGTCGGCTTCATCAACAACGACAGGGAATGTGTGTTATGTGAAAAGTTGTATTAAAAAATACATGGCTGTAGGCTAATTCCCCAGCCAAGCAAATACAATTAGTAGATACATTTTGGTTAAGTGCATTAGCAAAAAGCTTTGTCCTTTCTGTAGAACAAAATGCAATTTACTACTTGGCTGTCTATTATATCACCCTGTCACAGGCCCTCCCTGTCAACACAACCTCATAAGATTGCCTGCTACAGTTGTTCGAGAGCTGTCCAGTTTACAGCCAAACATGCAGCATAGAGAAGACCAACAAGGGGGCCCTCATCAGCATCATGCAGACATGCCCTGGTGTAACAGTATAACTTTAGACCGTCCCCTCGCCCATACCCGGGCGCGAACCAGGGACCCTCTGCACACATCAACAACAGTCACCCACGAAGCATCGTTACCCATCGCTCCACAAAAGCCGCGGCCCTTGCAGAGCAAGGGGAACCACTACTTCAAGGTCTCAGAGCAAGTGACGTCACCGATTGAAACGCTATTTAGCGCGTACCACCGCTAACTAGCTAGCCGTTTCACATCCGTTACACTGGCTGTGAGCATTCCTATGAATGGAACAGTCAATCACATGTTGGCAAGTATCTGGTTAGCAACCTTCACCTATCGGCGGCAACTGCTTTCACAGGGTCATCTTCTGTACAAATACAGAAGGTAACCTATTTCATGATACATTTGATAACCCAAATGTTGAAACATAATTTATGTAAACTGAAATTATTTGTTGCTTATTTTCTAATTCTTAGATGCATGTAGTGTCCAGGGTATAACCTAGCCTGGTGGATCCAGCCTGATCGCTGTGTTCATCATTCTACTTCACTTCACATTTTAGGATATCTGAAGTGAAATAGAAAGGTGAACGCAGTGATCAGGTTGGTTCCACCAGGCTAGTCATACCCACCATTGATATTGTAATCGTGTGTGACCAACCAGTATCTTTGATAAGGGGCCAGGAGCTGATCTATGCTGCTATGCCCATCAATGGGGCTCTGGCAAAGACCTCGCCTCACCTCTTGCCTGCTCACCAACGGTCGTCGATGGCAAGACCAGACTCACGTAGGTTTAGTCTGACCTGTTCAAAGTTCTACATAAAACCTGTTTGTGTGTCGGATGTGAACTATGTGTTCACAGAAACATGTATGGAGCCAGCACATGTAGACTTGCAAGATTATGTGATGAAGTCCAGACTGACAGACAGGCTTGATACTGATGTTTTTGAATGGAGACCTGGCACTCGGCATTAAAATGTAACTAGACACAACTTATTTGTATTGTCTTTTTTGTTTGTTATTGAATGCTTTCAGTCAATATGGGGAGAGACAAAACCTTGTGTATTCTGCACTGTGATCAGGGAACTCCTGTTATATACAGTATAACACACAGAAAGGTATGACCATACTTGACATGTTTGCCAAGGTAGCCCCATTACCACCAGACAAAATACCAATAGGCACAGTATCTGTATCACCTGGGAATGACAATGAAAGGTGTACATTGTTATGTTAGCTGAACACTGCTTTTATGGCAGTGGTATTAAAACGTTTTCAGCGGGGACACCCACTGCCGACCCCAAATCTAATGACGACCTTAAAAATCTGTAAAATTAGATTTTCACCACAACAAATAAAATTGAGAACAGTTGTATACATTTACTCAATTGTATTTTTCAAATGATCTTCCTCGGTAAGGTTTGTATATTGTCCCATGCAATAATCTGTACTCTGAATGTTTTATTTATTATGTGATGGGTTGTTTATTCTACATGGGCCTGTTACTACTTTTGAAAATGATCAAAACTCTTAGTTTAGAATATCTACATAAATTCAGCAATTGCATTCTTCCCATGTCACTCTGTAGGATACTGACCTATTCAAAACTTCCTCCGGCATCTGACCATCTGCCTGTAGTTATTGAGCTCAACCTGCAGGAGGTTTGTTGTGATTGAGTTTGGGGGAAACGGCTGCGGGCAAGGTTCTGTCAGATGAGTGTCTTGGTGGTGGAAAGGATACACCACATCAAACGACACCTCCAAGCCAACTCATGTTTGGCTTCGATCATGGCCGTCAATCCCATTTATTTATAAAGCCCTTATATCAGCAGTTGTCTCAAAGTGCTTATACAGAAACCCAGCCTAAAAACACAAAGAGCAAGCAATGCAGATGTAGAAGCACAGTGGTTAAGAAAACCTCCCAAGAAAGGCAGGAACTTACAAATAAATTTAGAGGAACCAGGCTCTGAGGGATGGACAGTCCTCTTCTGGCTGTGCCGGGTGGAGATTATAAGAGTACATGGCAATTAATGCCAGATCGTTCTTCAAGATGTTCAAACGTTCATCGATGACCAGCAGGGTCAAATACTAATCCCGGTGGTTATAGAGGGTGCAACAGGTCAGCACCTCAGGAGGAAATGTCAGTTGGCTTTTCATAGCTGAGCATTCAGAGGTCGAGACAGCAGGTGCGGTAGATTGGGTGGGGGGGGTCAAAACAGCAGGTCTGGGACAAGGCAGTGTGTCCGGTGAGAGAGATGGGAGAATTAGAGGGAGCATACCTAAGATCACACAAGACACCAGATAAGACAGGATAATTACACCAGATAGGACAGACTGACCCTTGCCCCCCAGCACATAGACTACTGTAGCATTGATACTGGAGACTGCGAGGGGGGGGGTCGGGGGGAAACTGGCCCCTTCAGACAGGGCCAACCAGGCAGGATACAACCCCAACCACTTTGCCAAAGCACAGCCCACACCAAAGTGATATCACTAACTTAGTACCCTGAGAAAAGGCGGAATAAAGACCACAAAGTTCTTCCCCACCGCACAGGCCAAAGGGGACGCAAAACCGGATAGAATGATCACATCAGTGACTCAATGCCACCAGCATTTCTTGAGGCGCAAGCCAAAAAACTCGGCCAACTCAGCAGGTGCAGTTCCCCTTTATGTCAGGAGAAACTATAAATGCTTATGGTGAAAAGGGGTTCATATGAATAAGGTAAACTCTTTTTAGCACTTAATTGATTATAGTTGAGTATTGTATGAATTAAAAGTAATCAAGATGAATATAGAACTGTATTACTATCTTCAATGACTGTGAGAGCACGTTCTGTCTAGTTAGTGTAAGTCTGTGTGTGGCACTGTGTGCATGTAGGAGGCAGAATATTCATGACCTGTGGCTTAACAGTGTTTTCTGCACAGGGAGTACCAAGAAGAGTATGCCAGAGGTGTGGTGGAGAGGACCTGGAACTGAAGCCAAGATACACACCTACACTGGCAACGCCATGAACACCTACACAGGTCCTTCGTACGCCCCAGCATCTATCTACATCCTCAGGCTGCGGTCCAAGGACCAGGACACCAGGGCTACTGTGTACCTCCATGAGGGCTCTGGGACCTCCTGGGCCTTCCCACAGCTTCCCTCTGACTCCCGTGTCCACACCCTGGGTGTAGGAATGACCAGTGTCACCCTCAGCTGGGCCCCCAGTGCCCCCCTCAAAAGGCTGCACACCCAACGCAGCTATGACTACTGTGTCCTCGTCAATCGCAAACACAACTACCGCAACCTTTGTGCCGCCCAGGAGGGCATCAGGAAGGAGCGGGAGAAAGACAAGAAAAGGGAGAAGGACAAACAGAGGAAAGTAACTGTGTGGCCGATTCTCAAAGACTGGTGGTGGCAGCAGTGGGATGCTGACACTGAGCTCCAGTCACCCGCTGCGCTCCGTGACGACTATGGTCATCTTCAATGTGTTTGTAAGGGAACAGAGAGTGTGTGCACGGTCTCTGAGCTCGTCCCTGACACGCAATACTACTTTGACGTTTTTTTGATTGACAGGCTAAATGGAACCAGTGCCGCATATACTGGAACATTCGCTCAAACACACGAGGAGGCCCGACCAGCTATCACACCACTTAGGGAAGGGGAGCTCCGGTGGGTGACCTTCCAGGATGGAGGCTCAACCTCTGGGGAATTCTTTAGCTTCCGCCCCCGGGGCTGGCAACAGAGTGGCCTGCTCACTCTACAGAGCTGCGAAAGCAGTGAGAAGATCAACATCACTGTTTCCAGCAAGGGCAAAGAGCTCAGCTCCCAGGCTGTGGGAGAAAACCTTGCTCAGATCTGGCTCCAGGGCAGCCCTTCCTACCTCATCCACTTGGAGAAAGAGGGAACGGCGGCTCCCAGACAAGCTGCTCCAGGAGTGCTGAAGGCCTCTGTTAAGATGCAGGCGTCCTCCACTTACCATCGTCAAGGGATACCTTCGCTCCCCTCCACTCTGCAGATAAAGTCTTTCAACAGGCTCAGGAGCTGTGAATCTGTCACCCTGGCCTGGATGGGCACAGAGGAGAGGAGCCTTTACTGCGTGTACCGCCAGAGGCTGGGTAAGGGGGGAGGTAAGAAGGGAGGCACGGCACCCTGCCTGGGGCCTGAGTCACGGTCGGACACTGAGAGGGTCCTGTGTAAATACTTCCAGGAGCTCAACCCTCGACGGGCTGTCACGACTGCCGTGATCGGAGGCCTGGAGCCTGGGGTGGCCTACATATTTGATGTCTATCTAATGAGACGCTGGGGGATCCCCATAAAGTACAGCAGCAAGACAGTAAGAACCAGGAAGGAGTGCTGAGCTGCTGCCCACTCCTAGTCTCAGTCTGCAGCAGCATTGGACTTAACAAAGAGGTGATTTACAAAGACTTACCGTGAAAAAGTCATTCTACTACGAGGGAGACTGTTAAGAAATGTGGTACACCCAGTGAAGAGTGGTCACATTTGAACACTGGTACTCATGGATTGGGTAGGAGTAGCAGAGGGGCGACTGCACACCAGCAAAATTCATTCCATTTCAGTAACCTGTGCTTTTTGTCTTTTTGTTTATAGTTGTTGATGATGTGCCAGTTGTCCAGGTACTAATTGTGTGACTGAGTACAAAGGAGGATCTAAGTTTTTGATTAATACAAATTTTCATTGAAGACTGTGCCAAAAGATATGCAACAGAAGCAGATAGAGATTTGATTATACTTTGCAATGGGGAGAGGGCAAGAACCTACAGTATATATTTAGTGCTGCATTGTTTTGTTTCAATATTCTACAGGCTTAAAACACAGATAGGGTAATCTATTGATGCTTAGCGCAAAGTTAATGTGTATCTTGTGTTCTGCTTTCGCATGAAGTAGATAAAATTTGTTAGCGACTAGCTTCATTGTCGTTGATTTATTATTGTGCTATACATCAATAAACACACATTAGGTATCTGTATCCTGGTATCAACATTCATCACTATCTTCTTTTGGTTGACTTGTCTCTGCTTAGTTAGTTGAGAAAACAAATTGAGATCAACACACCCCTACCCTATACTAACTTGCATTTATTTATCTCTAGGCTGCTTGGATGATTACTACAAAACTAAAGAGTAAGACTAAAGATCATAAAAAAATATCTCAAATCTAAAGAACATGATTTAAAATACTTTCGATGACAATATTATTGATATAGAGGCAATAATGATTGAGAGATCACTGCACTTCCTGATTTGACCTCATTAAGAAATGCTAGCGGCCATGTCTGAATTCAAACTTGAGTTGGTTTTTGGGTGTGGTTTGATGTGGGTGTCTCTTGTGTGTTTGAAGGTGGGAACAGGTAGCCAAATTATATTGCCACTGGGTACACAGCCAGCCGCACCAATGGCGTTTTGACCACGTGCTTTAAGACCCAAACGGCGTTTCATACGACAGAGCCTGGACTCACTCGAACCCAGAATATCTAGTGGCACAGCTACTGATGCTGTGCCCGACCACCCCGCAACTCGCTAAATCACTGTACCTGCTTCAACACAACAGACAGAATGGGTGTTAATAAACCTGTGCCTAAAATTATTGACACAAATAGTTACCACAGTCACAAAGTCATAAACCCCGCCCATGTAAAAAACAGGTATCTTCTAAAAATGAGATTTGAAACCTAACCTTCACCAAACTGCTAACTGTATGCCTAACACTAACCTTAGATTAAGACATATTAAGCACGTTTTTCATTCTCTTTTACGATAGACTTTGCGGCTGTGGTAACTAGTGAAAGCCACACAAACGTAACATACGCTAAAAAAAAAAGGTGCGTTTACGCTACGTACACTCAGTTGACAGGACAGCGCGCCAAATTTTGTAAACAAAGCAAGTGAAGCTTTCAACCAGATATCCACCATTTTGATAAAGAGGAAGGTTTCAAGGTAGGTAGAGGTTTTAAAACGCTATTACAAATAACGTGTGCAGACAATAATTGTTTTGAAATAATTTACAGGGGCTTTCTGCACTGCATTTTTTTTTTAAAAAGGGCGACAATGCCACTGTTTTGGTAAACAAGAGGGCTGGAGAAATGTAGCGAAGTACGTAAGCGAACCACTCAAAATTGATGGACAAAACTAGCTATGCATGCATACATACATACAGTAGCTACAAGGACTGAACATCAACGGGAATACAATTGCAGTTTTAATCATGTTTTGACGCTATACAGTGTTAGCCTAAAATGTCATTGTTTACAAACAATGGAGTTAAACAATATTGTATTTTGGGTTCTGATGGGGTATAGCAGTTGAACTAAGCTCATGAGTGATGTATAAGTTATATTCTTCAAGAATCATTGGCTATAACGTTATGTGGTTACATTTCTCCAGCCCTTAGTTATATACACACACACATATATATATATATATATATATATATACATACACACACACACACACACACACACACTTGAAGTCGGGAAGTTTACATACACCGCCAAATACATTTAAACTCAGTTTTTCACAATTCCTGACATTTAATCCTAGTAAAAATTCCCTTTTCTTAGGTCAGTTAGGATCACCACTTTATTTTAAGAATGTGATATGTCAGAATAATAGTAGAGATAATGATTTATTTCAGCTTTTCTTTCTTTCATCACATTCCCAGTGGGTCAGAAGTTTAAATACACTCAATTAGTATTTGGTAGCATTGCCTTTAAATTGTTTAACTTGGGTCAAACGTTTTGGGTAGCCTTCCACCATAAGTTAGGTGAATGTTGGCCAATTCCTCCTGACAGAGCTGGTGTAACTGAGACAGAGGTTTGTAAGGCCTACTTGCTCGCACACACTTTCCCCACACATTTCTATAGGATTGATGTCAGGGCTTTGTGATGGCTACTCCAATACCTTGACTTTGTTGTCCTTAAGCCATTTTGCCACAACTTTGGAAGTATGCTTGGGGTCATTGTCCATTTGGAAGACCCATTTGTGAACAAGCTTTAATTTTAAATTGTCTTAATATGTTGCTTCAATACATCCACATCCTCATGATGCCATCTTTTTTGTGAAGTGCACCAGTCCCTCCTGCAGCAAAGCACCCCCACAACATGATGCTGCCACCCCCGTGCTTTACGGTTGGGATGGTGTTCTTCGGCTAGCAAACCACCCCCCCCCCCCCCTTTTCCTCCAAACATAACAATGGTCATTAAGGCCAAACAGTTCTATTTTTGTTTCATCAGACCAGAGGACATTTCTCCAAAAAGTACGATCTTTGTCCCCATGTGCAGTTGCAAACCGTAGTCAGGCTTTTTTTTATGGAGGTTTTGGAGCAGTGGCTTCTTCCTTGCTGAGCGGCCTTTCAGGTTATGTCGATATAGGACTTGTTTTACTGTGGATATCGATACTTTTGTACCTGTTTCCTCCAGCATCTTCACAAGGTCCTTTGCTGTTGTTCTGGGATTGATTTGCACTTTTCTCACCAAAGTACGTTCATCTCTAGGAGACAGAACGCGTCTCCTTCCTTAGCGGTATGACGGCTGCGTGGTCCCATGGTGTTTATACTTGCTTGCTATTGTTTGTACAGATGAACGTGGTACTTTCTGGGGTTTGGAAATTGCTCCGAAGGATGAACCAGACTTGTGAAAGTCTACAATTGTTTTTCTGAGGTCTTGGCTGATTTCTTTTGATTTTCCCATGATGTTAAGCAAAGAGGCACTGAGTTTGAAGGTAGGCCTTGAAATACATCCACAGGTACACTTCCAATTGACTAAAATGATGTCAGAAGCTTCTAAAGCCATGCCATCATTTTCTGGAATTTCCCGAGCTGTTTAAAGGCACAGTCAACTTAGTGTATGTAAACTTCTGACCTACTGGAGTTATGATACAGTGAATTATAAGTGAAACAATCTGTCTGTAAACAATTGTTGGAAAAATTACTTGTGTCAGGCACAAAGTAGATGTCCTAACCAACTTGCCAAAACTATAGTTTGTTAACAAGAAATTTGTGGAGTGGTTGAAAACGAGTTTTAATGACTCCTAGTATATGTAAACTTACGACTTCAACTGTATATACAGTACTATTCAAAGTTTGGACACACCTACTCATTCAAGTTTTTCTTTATTTTGTACTATTTTCTACATTGTAGTATAATAGTGAAGCATTCAACACTTTTTTTTATTTAGTTTTGCTATTTTGCACCCCAGTATCTCTACTTGCACATCATCATCTGCACATCTCACTCTAGTGTTAATGCTAAATTGTAATTATTTCTCCTATTGCTTTACCTCCCTAATCTTACTACATTTGCACACACTGTACATATAGTTTTGTATTGTGTTATTGACTGTATGTTTGTTTATCCCATGTGTAACTCTGTGTTGTTGTTTTTGTTACACTGCTTTATCTTGGCCAGGTCGCAGTTGTAAATGAGAACTTGCCTCAACTGGCCTACCTGGTTAAAGAAAGGTGAAATATATACAAATATTTTTAAAGATGGAATCATGTAGTAACCAAACAAGTGTTAAACAAAGTAGCCACCATTTGCCTTGATGACAGCTTTGCACAATTTTGGCATTCTCTCAACCAGCTTAACCTGGAATGCTTTTTCAACAGTCTTGAAGGAGTTCCCACATATGTTGAGCACTTGTTGGCTGCTTTTCCTTCACTCTGAGGTTCAACTCATCCCAAACCATCTCAATTGTTTTGAGGTCGGGTGATTGTGGAGGTCAGGCAAGTCTCTTCTTCTTATTGGTGACCTTTAGTAGTGATTTCTCTGCAGAAATTTGACCACGAAGGCCTGATTCACGCAGTCTCTTCTGAACAGCTGATGTTGAGATGTGTCTGTTACTTGAACTCTGAAGCATTTATGTGGGCTGCCATTTCTGAAGCTGGTAACTCTAATGAACTTATCCTCTGCAGCATAGATAACTCTGGGTATTCCTTCCCTGTGGCGGTCCTCTTGAGAGCCAGTTTCATCATAGCGCTTGATGGTTTTTGCGACTGCACTTGAATACATTTTTAATGTTCTTGAAATTTTCCTCATTGGCTGACCTTCATGTCTTAAAGTAATGATGGAATGTCTTTTCTCTTTGCTTAATTTGAGCTGTTCACGCCATAATATGGACTCGGTATTTTACCAAATAGGGCTGTCTTCTCTATACCCGCCTACCTTGTCACAACACAACTGATTTGTCTCAAACACAAAGGAAAGAAATTTCACAAATTAACTTTTAAGAAGGCATACCTGTTAATTGAAATGCATTCTAGGTGACTATCTCATGAAGCTTGATGAGAGAATGCCAAGAATGTGCAAAACTGTCATGAAGGCAAAGGGTGGCTACTTTGAAGAATCTCAAAAATTAAATATATTGAGATTTGTTCAACACCTTTTTGATTACTACATGATTCGATATGTGTTATTTCATAGTTTCAATCGCAGATTTCCCTTTTAACCTAAAGTTGACAGATCGGGATGTGGCTACTCGACCAGTGTCAAGCACTGTTCAACACCTCCAGCCTCTATGGGGTGCTGGGCGTTTCCAAGGAGGCGACAGACGCAGAGATCCGACACAGCTACTACAAGGTGTCGCTCAGGGTTCACCCAGATCGTGCTCCCGAAGACCTGCAGGCAACAGAGAAATTTCAGGTGGGAAAGTGTCATCTAAAACACCTACTCAAATCTGCAGTTAGCCTAGTTCACCTAGCTAACTGTCTAGAGTTGTATTTTACTGTATTTACCCCTTTCTTTCAGGTGCTTGGGAAGTTATATGCCGTGTTGAGTGACAAGGAGCAGAGGGCAGTGTATGATGAGCAGGGACTTGTGGCTGAGGAATCTGACTCACTGCAGCAGGACCAATGCTGGGAGGAGTACTGGAGGTTGCTGTTCCCTAAGGTAGCCTAACTATATAACTATCTAAAGCTGATTAACATCTTCACCATACACCGTATTTACTTTTTAGGCCCTCCTGAGAGAACTTTTCTTTTTCATACCTTAGCCATAAAATAGTCACTAGACGTGTGTAATTTTGAGTAATGTACCTTAATCATTACAAGACTGTCATCAGCATCACCCAGTACCATCTTCCTCTGTATCTCCCCAGCTTCTTGACTTCCTTTATCCGCCTGGAAGCAAATAACAAACACCCAGTATAATGTCACAATTAGAATTTGTTCTAACAACCATCTCTCCTTCATTAGATCACATTGGAGGACATCCAGGAGTTTGAGAGGAAGTACAAAGGCACGGAGGAGGAGAGGCAGGATGTGATGCAGATTTACCTGCAGCACCAGGGGAACATGGACGCCATCATGGCCTCAGCCCTGTGCTGCTCTCAGGAGGACGAGCCCAGGATCACAGCCCTTATACAGACAGCCATCCAGGCAGGGGAGCTCACGGCCTACCCTGCTTTCACCCAGGAGAGCACCAGGAAGAAGAAAACACGCAAACATAAGGTACAGTGTGCTTTATACAAATACTTGTACACACTCACTTCCTCTGTTGGTAATTATTTTTAGTTCATATTTGTGAGAATACTTTGTTCTTCCAGGCTGATGAAGAAAGACAAGAAGCTGAGGAGAGGCAGAGAGAGATGGGACTCAATGATGCTGATGACAGTCTTGTAATGATGTTAAAGGTAAGTTGAATCACACAACCAAGATCTTAACTGGTGACTGTTTTAGGGGTTCAGGTACAGCATTAATGGTGTGTATTTTTGTTGCGTTAACAGCAAAAGCAGAAGTCCAGAGAGCAGAATTTGAACTCTTTCCTGTCTGACCTGGAAGCCAAATACTCCAAGGGAGGAAAAGCCAAAGCAGGAGGGAATGGAAAAAAGTGAAGACTTCAAACCCTTGAAGTTAAGACAAGGTAGAGGTTAAGGTCAAATTGTTATCAACTTGACACCTGCATGCCCCCTAGTCACACATCTATCACGTATTTCTATACAAATGATCTTACTGATCTAAGCTCCGCTAGCTCTCTGCTGAAAGTAGAATATGGCTTCTACTGCAGTGAGGTGAATTGTCCCAGTACTTAAACAGCCCCTCTATTCCCTCGAAAGTCTCCTGTGCCTTACACTAAGCCCTCATCACATTAAGGTTTGTTAGGAAAACATCTAACACCTACCTTTTAGTTGGCGTCTCTCTTCTTGTCTTTTCTCTTCCCATTAAGGTATGCTATGTGAAACCCCAAAGTTTTGTGCTTGTCTTTTTTAAATGGGAAAATGAAGGTAATGTGCTTATAAAAGTACAAAGCAGCCAGTCGAAGCATGTCAGTGTTCAAAAGGCTTTTGTTTCTCCCTGCATAGTTGGACTTGCCATCCGGGTCATCCTACGAAAATTGTCTTTCCTGTCCCCTACCTTAACCACCAGGAAAAACACTTATGTTAGATAATGGCATGTTGTTTTAATTTAAGTGTTTTGTTAATCAAACTATTTGTATATAGTGCGTTCGGAAAAGTATTCAGAATCCCTTGATTTCCCCCACAATATTACTTTACAGCCTTATTCTAAAATGTATTAAAAAACAAGTTTTTCCTCAATCTACACATAATACCCCATAATGACAAAGCAAAAACAGGTTTAGACATTTTTGCAAATTTATTTAAAATGAGCTATCATATTTACATAAATATTCAGACCCTTTACTCAGTACCTTGTTGAAGCACCTTTGGCAGCGATTACAGCCTCGAGTATTCTTGGGTATGACGCTACAAGCTTGGCACACTTGTATTTGGGGAGTGTCTCCCATTCTTCTCTGCAGATCCTCTCAAGCTCTGTCAGGTTGGATAGGGATCGTCGCTGTACAGCTATTTTCAGGTCTCTCCAGGGATGTTCGATTGGGTTCAAGTCCGGGGTCTGGCTGGGCCACTCAATGACATTCATAGCCTTGTCCCGAAGCAACTCCTGCATTGTCTTGGCTGTGTGCTTAGGGTCGTTGTCCTGTTGGAAGGTGAAGCTTTACCCCAGTCTGAGGTCCTGAGCACTCTGGAGCAGGTTTTCATCAAGGATCGCTCTGTACTTTGCTCTGTTCATCTTTCCCTTTATCCTGACTAGTCTCCCAGTCCCTGACACTGGAAAACATCCCCACAGCATGATGCTGCCACCACCGTGCTTCACTGTAGGGATGGTGCCACGTTTCTTCCAGACGTGACGCTTGGCATTCTGGCCAAAGAGTTAAATCTTGGTTTCATCAAGATTCATCTATAACGTAACAAAATGTGGAAAAAGGGAAGGGGTCTGAATACTTTCCAAATGCACTATATGTACACACAGTTGAAGTCAGATGTTTACATACACCTTAGCCAAATACATTTACTCAGTATTTCACAATTCCTGACATTTAATCCTAGTAAGAATTCCCTGTTTTAGGTCAGTTAGGATCACCACTTTATTTTAAGAATGTGAAATGTCAGAATAATAGTTTAGAGAATGATTTGTTTCAGCTTTAATTTCTTTTATCACATTCACAGTGGGTCAGAAGTTTACATACACTCAATTAGTATTTGGTAGCATTGCCTTTAAATTGTTTAACTTGGGTCAAACGTTTCAGGAAGCCTTCCACAAGCTTCCCACAATAAGTTGGGTGAATTTTGGCCCATTCCTCCTGACAGAGCTGGTGTAGCTGAGTCAGGTTTGTAGGCCTCCTTGCTCGCACACGCTTTTTCAGTTCTGCCCACAAATTTTCCAAAGGATTGAGGTCGGGGCTTTGTGATGGCTACTCCAAAACCTTGACTTTGTGGTCATTAAGCCATTTTGCCACAACTTTGGAAGTATGCTTGGGGTCATTGTCCATTTGGAAGATCCATTTGCGACCAAGCTTGATGTCTTGAGATGTTGCTTCAATATATCCACATCATTTTCCCACTCCATGATGCCATCTATTTTGTGAAGTGCACCAGTCCCTCCTGCAGCAAAGCACCCCCACAACATGATGATGCCACCCCCGTGCTTCAAGGTTGGGACGATGTTCTTCGGCTTGCAAGCCTCCCCCTTTTTCCTCCAAACATAACGATGGTCATTATTGCCAAACAGTTCTATTTTTGTTTCATCAGACCAGAGGACATTTCTCCAAAAAGTACGATGTTTGTTCTCATGTGCAGTTGCAAACCGTAGTCTGGCTTTTGTTATGGCAGTTTTGGAGCAGTGTCTTCTTCCTTGCTGAGCGGATTTTCAGGTCATGTCGATATAGGACTCGTTTTACTGTGGATATAGATACATTTGTACCTGTTTCCTCCAGCATCTTCACAAGGTCCTTTGCTGTTGTTCTGGGATTGATTTGCACTTTTCGCACCAAGTACGTTAATCTCTAGGAGACCAAATGCGTCTCCTTAGCAGTATGACGGCTGCGCGGTCCCATGGTGTTTATACTTGCTCACTATTGTTTGTACAGATGAACGTGGTACCTTCAGGCATTTAGAAATGGCTCCCAAGGATGAACCAGACTTGAAGGTCTAAAAAAAAAATAATAATTTGGCTTGGCTGATTTCTTTTCCTATTCCCATGATGTCAAGCAGAGGCACTGAGTTTGAAGGTTGGCCTTGAAATACATCCACAGATACACCTCCAATTTACTCAAATGATGTCAATTAGCCTATCGGAAGCGTCTCAAGCCATGACATAATTTTCTTGAATTTCCCAAGCTGTTTAAAAGCACAGTCAATTTAGTGTATGTAAAATTCTGACCCACTGGAATTGTGATTAAATGAAATAATCTGTTTGTAAACAATTGTTGGAAAAAGGACTTGTGTCATGCACAAAGTAGATGTCTTAACCGACTTGCCAAAAGTTTGTTAACAAGAAATTTGTAGAGTGGTTGAAAAACGAGTTAATCCAACCTAAGTCTATGTAAACATTTCGTAGAAAATATATTTTTCTCCCACTCGAAATGTCATAATACATTAAAGTATTAGTTATTTAGTGGATTACTTAAACTAATGTCAACTAAATATAACTCATTTACAGGGAATAGCTCTCCCTCAATTTCATGTCAATGGTGTTACGCCATTAAATAAAATTTATAAAAACAACATCCTTGTGAACTTCTTCCTGGGTCGAATGTTCATTGGAGCTGTTTTGAAAAGCACATGGTGAGTCTGCAGTAGAGGTCTACCGATTATGATTTTTCAACGCCGACACCGATTATTGGAGGACCAAAAAAGCCGATACTGATTAATCGGCCGTTTAAAAAAAAAAAAAAAATTAAGTTATTTATTTGTAATAATGACAATTACAACAATACTGAATGAACACTTATTTTAACTTAATATAATACATCAATAAAAATAAATTTAGCCTCAAATAAATAATGAAACATGTTCAATTTGGTTTAAATCATGCAAAAACAAAGTGTTGGAGAAGTAAAAGTGCAATATGTGCCATGTAAAAAAGCTTTGAGTTCCTTGCTCAGAACATGAGAACATATGAAAGTTGGTGGTTCCTTTTAACATGAGACTTCAATATTCCAAGGTAAGAGGTTTTAGGTTGTAGTTCATAAGGTATTTATAGGACTATTTCTCTCTATACCATTTTGTATTTCATATACCTTTGACTATTGGATGTTCTTATATGCACTTTAGTATTGCCAGTGTAACAGTATAGCTTCCGTCCCTCTCCTTGCCCCTACCTGGGCTCGAACCAGGAACACATCAACAACAGCCACACACTTAAGTGCATTAGCAAAAAGCTTTGTCCTTTCTGTAGAACAAAATGCAATTTACTACTTGGCTGTCTATTATATCACCCTGTCACAGGCCCTCCCTGTCAACACAACCTCATAAGATTGCCTGCTACAGTTGTTCGAGAGCTGTCCAGTTTACAGCCAAACATGCAGCATAGAGAAGACCAACAAGGGGGCCCTCATCAGCATCATGCAGACATGCCCTGGTGTAACAGTATAACTTTAGACCGTCCCCTCGCCCATACCCGGGCGCGAACCAGGGACCCTCTGCACACATCAACAACAGTCACCCACGAAGCAGCGTTACCCATCGCTCCACAAAAGCCGTGGCCCATGCAGAGCAAGGGGGAATAACTACTCCCAAGTCTCAGAGCGATTGACGTTTGAAACGCTATTAGCGTGCACCCCACTAACTAGCTAGCCATTTTACATCGGTTACATCATCCATTAGGCTGATAGGCTTGAAGTCATAAACAGCGTTGTGCTTGCGAAGAGCTGCTGGCAAAATGCACGAAAGTGCTGTTTGAACGAATGCTTACAAGCCTGCTGCTGCCTACCATCACTCAGTCAGACTGCTCTATCAAATATCAAATCATAGACTTAATTATAACATAACACACAGAAATACGAGCCTTTGGTCATTAATATGGTCGAATCCGGAAACTATCATTTCGAAAACAAAACGTTTATTTCAGTGAAATACGGAACCGTTCGGTATTTTATCTAACGGGTGGCATCCATAAATCTAAATATTCTTGTTACATTGTACAACCTTCAATGTTATGTCATAATTACGTAAAATTCTGGCAAATTAGTTCGCAATGAGCCAGGCGACCCAAACTGTTGCATATACCGACTCTGTGCAATGAACGCAAGAGAAGTGACACCATTTCACCTGGTTAATATTGCCTGCTAACCTGGATTTCTTTTAGCTAAATATGCAGGTTTAAAAATATATACTTCTGTTTATTGTTTTTAAGAAAGGCATTGGTGTTTATGGTCAGGTAGTCGTGCAAAAAGTGTGCTTTTGTTAAATCATCCCCCGGCATTGCATCGATTATATGCAATGCAGGACACGCTAGATAAACTAGTAATATCATCAACCATGTGTAGTTATAACTAGTGATTATGATTGTTTTTTATAAGATAGGTTTAATGCTAGCTAGCAACTTACCTTGGCTTCTACTGCATTCACGTAACAGGCAGGCTCCTCATGGAGTGCAATGAGAGGCAGGTGGTTAGAGCTTTGGACTAGTTAACCGTAAGGTTGCAAGATTGAATCCCAGAGCTGATAAGGTAAAAATCTGTCGTTCTGCCCCTGAACAAGGCAGTTAACCCACCGTTCCTTGGTCATTGAAAATAAGAATGTGTTAACTGACTTGCCTAGTTAAATAAAGGTGTGTAAAAAATAATAATAAATCGGCATCCAAAAATACTGATTGTTATGAAAACTTGAAATCGGCCCTAATTAATCAGCCATTCCGATTAATCTGTCGACCTCTAGTCTGCAGTCTCTTCATGTTAGCAATTATGATTAATTTGGTAATTTCATGCGACGCTTTAAGATCGGTCGCTGGTGTTACACAGTTTATAGTATGGGGAAAAGGAAATTTGTTTAAAATAATTGATCAAATCACATGATTAAGTAATTTATTCACAATTTAAGAAGTGTGGTTTGAGCTACTGTGGCCACCATCTTAGATATTCTATATTTTCGGCAGATTTTTTTCACTGGTTACTGTTCCTGCTGTTTTTACTAGAACAGTCTGAAGGTTTGTCACTGGTGTTATAGAATATGTTTTGTTTAAATAATTTATTATCATTAACCTTTTTCGTCTTGGATTATATATTTAAAGTAAATTCTCATTACATTCTGGAAAGCCTTAATTGTCATTAAAATATAGGGAACACCAGTGACAAAGGCAACACAAGCATTTTAATGTAATATACAAAAAATAATATGCTGTCATTTATTTTCATTAACATTGTTACGGCATTAACTTATGACTAATTTGTAAAAACTTTTTATTGGCTGGTCAAAAAGCCACCATTTTCATAGAACGACTCATTCCCTGCATAGAAGAATTTAAGAGTATAGAGATCAGAGAACATAAACAATATACATACATACAGATAGGAAGGTTTAATGAGACGGGTTACTGTCTTTGGCAGCCAGGTAAGCAGAGTTCCAACATACAAAAATAGGGCTCTAGAAAAACAAAAAAAGCATCAAATAAAATCACCTAACAGTACAATGTAGAAATGTTCCTTGTTGTATAAAGTGTTGTTGAAGGCCCCGTTGGGAGTGGCAGCAGGGCCTTGCATCCTGCCGTGCTGAGGTGTGTGGTTGGTGGAAGCGGCCGAGGTTGATAACACAGCCACAAAGCCAAATTCCACAGCCAAAGTCAAAATTGGCAAAAAATGTATAGCTTTTTATTTTTTACTTTAAAGTTAGGCATACGGTTAGCAGTGTGGTTAGGTTTAAAATCATATTGTAAGAAGAGAAATTGTAGAAATGGGCGGGGTTTAATGATAATTAAGACTTTGTGGCTGTGTTAACTAGTGACAACCGGTTGAAGGGACTACAACCCAGGTCTGCTACTGCGGGATGTGAAGCCCCCCCGGCTATAGGAGCGTGCTGGGACTGACACAGGCACCAGTACAGCTGAGAGGAGAGCAGGACAAAGATGTGTTAATGAGCATTGATAGTTAATATTCAAATCATCTGTATGAAAATAATGACTTTTCTCATTAGATAACCAGAGACTACAACCGAATTCTCTCAAACATAATTAGACCGCAACCCAGCGACATGTTTTATAAATGAGGACCACAGATGGCTCCTACTGACCTGGGGGAGGGGCTTGTGTGTCAGGCTCCTCCTCATCCTTGATGGGGGAGTGGCCCAGAGGGTGGTGGATGAAGGAGTCCAGGAAGGAGGAACTGCTGATGCCCAGACTGATGCCCAGACTGATGCCCATCACTCCGATGCCCAAAGAGTCTGCCAGTGTCCCAGACAGAGACTCAATGAGTCAGCCACAAAAATTAATGCGTAGAAATTGTGTACCGTATTCAATGTAAAACAAGGTGCCCACCTGTACCCAAAGATTCTCTGCCAGGACGCCCCTGTCCAATATTGTCCAGCACCGTGAAGGAGCGGCGGTAAGGGGTGTCTGACTGCAACAGAACCCAGAGTTAAATCTCACGGACTGGGACGCAGGCAAACATATTCCATATTTATCCATTACAATATAAACCTACAAAATATGGCTAAATCGTTCTGTAGTGGTATAATAACTTTTACCGTGTGTGACTATAGCCATACCCTGTAGGTGTGGGTGGTGTTGGGACGGGAGAATACGTCCAATTGATGAAGCCGATCCCGAGGAAGCAAACAACCAGCTTCATCTGTAACAGCACTATGGGCACGACTGGACAAGCCTCTATGCCGCTACACACACAAAATAAAATAGTGTTGTGTTATTAGCAGGTGATAGTATTAAGTGTTGTACATCTTGCACTGACTTGACAACTATTATGCAGAGTTCTACTCGTCCAATACCTGAGTAGGTCTGAAGTGCTGTCCAGAGTGCGGGGGTTCAGCTTCTTCTGTGCCGATGGGGGGAAGGAGTGTGTTCCTGCTCAGAGGTATCAGAGGCGAGGCCAGGCGGTCACTGGCTGTGGGTCTGGAGAGTAACAGCCCTGTTCACTTTCCACACTTTCCATAAAGTTACACAAGTCCCTTTAACATGGAGCAAACTGAAATCATTCCACACGAGGGCAAATTATACTGTATGCTTCACACAGATCTTCTTTAACTCAGGGTTCATTAAAAGTTCACCCGTTGGTACTTAATCACACACATCTCTTCCACTTCCCTTCTGCTGAACAGAATGCCACAAGGCAAGAGTTAAACGGCAAACAGCTTTCAAAGTAATCTCTCTGCACAGAC
Source organism: Oncorhynchus mykiss (assembly GCF_057628025.1). NCBI lineage: Eukaryota > Metazoa > Chordata > Actinopteri > Salmoniformes > Salmonidae > Oncorhynchus > Oncorhynchus mykiss. Next base: position 79,683,378 of record NC_143022.1, read on the forward strand.
GGTTCTCCAGCTTCAGAGCAATAAATAAGACGGTAGTGAGGAGGGAGGCGGTGTACATGGAAGAGGACAGGGACCAGATGGAGAATGGGTAACCTCGTTTAAGTTAACTCACAGACGTGTCCCACGGATGACCTCCTCCATGGAGCCGGCGGCACTGAACTGTGTCAGGCAGGGAACCAAGGGCAGAAGGGTGCGTGGGGGGGGGTTACGGCGTAGCGCCGACTGGGGCGGACGGGACAGGGAGGAGGAGCTCTGCTCTAGCACCCGGCGAGGACGGGGCTTGCTGGACGGAATCACACTGGACCCTGGCCGATGGGTCACCACCACCCTCTCCTCAGGGTCCCTGAGAAGGAAGCAGTGAACCTTAACTCAAAGTAACATATGCAAAAACCTACATATCCATAGCGAATAACAGTCTCTTGCGCTCTTATTTAATGAGATAAAAGGTGAGTGGTTCACGGCTACAGTTAACTCCTTATGCTACACTCTACTAATAAAGATTGTTATAGTATCATCATGAGTATGATCAGTCTCCATACTGAGCTCTCTCCATCACGCCCAGGTTCCTCTGCTGCAGGGGGATGCCGTGGATCACTATGAGGTCGTTGAGGTTGTGATGCGTCACCGCTGCCCCTACTGGTACCCGACTGGACTGTAGGAGGGAGGGAGGCAGAAGAAGATACAGAGTTAGACTAGGCAAAAGTGGTCATTCACCTAAAAAAAACAACAGCCACATCATCCCTACGGACACTTGCACGTCACCACAGTCAGCTCCAACTTGGATTTTCTACATGCAACCAAGTGGAGACGACATACCACCACCCACTTGAGACCAAACAGACGATTAGACAAAATAGCAAATTAAAGCGGGAAGTAAATAAAAGCATTCCAAAATGGTCATTATTGAACTAAATAAGAGACGTGTGCAAAATAAATACTCAACAATTGGTTAAGAAGTATGAAAGTGACTAAAAGTAGTATGGTTTGTGTTATTCAACAGGCACAAGCACATTCAGTCTAGGAGTGAATAATAACATGCCGCTGTGGATGGCGTCGATCGGCGCCATTTTGGCTCTGGGTGAGAGTTACATACAGTGGATGGCATTTTCTGCTTTTTGGATTTCCGTCTGGACTTGTGCTTTGAGACCCTTGATTTTGTGGTCTTTGGGGGAAAAATGGATGACCAAATGAGAGAGAGAAAAGGAGAGAGTGAGGTGGACAGATACAGGGTTGTTGGTTTGAAAGGTGTGAAACAGACCAAGGAACAAGACAGAGTAGGGGACAAAAAGAAGGAAGGAAAGAAAAAAGTATTAAAGTTAATGAATTGATAGCCTTCAAAACAAGAGTGAGAAGAACTACGGACAGCAGGGGAAAACAATTCAGCATCAGTGTGACTGTTTTCAGTTTGCCGAATTTGGCCTAAACTCTCAAACACATCTGAAGGTTATAATGGAGTTCAATCACAGTGCTTATTAACATTTCTTATTGACATAAAACCTACATCCTAGGAGTAGGATGTTCCACTCTCTGAGAAGGTAGTCCTTCAACCCCCTCTCAGGGCACTGACCTGGGGTTGCAGGCTGCCTGTTAGCTGGGGCACCCTGATCTGGCCTAGCCTGGGGAGAAGGGTGGGAAGTGTGGACAGAAGCAGGAAAGGATTCTCAGCATCAGACTGTGATGGGCTGAAGTTCACTGCAGTCTTCTCATCATCTGTCAATAAGAAGGGGGCAGAATACTGTCAATTTGACAATGATGGATTTGTTGGTTTAAAAGTCAATGACAAGTCAAAAGTCCCTATAAGACATAGCCCTGTGGTCCTACTTGAGACATAGTCCTGTGGTCCTACCTGAGATTTTGCTCTGTGGTCCTACCTGAGACATAGCCCTGTGGTCCTACCTGAGACATAGCCCTCCCAATGCCTGCGGACCAGCTCCTCCATCCAGCCAACCAGCTCTCGCCACACGTCGTCAAAGAGCAAGTCCAGGGCCGCCTGTCTGCGACAGCGATAGGGAGACACAGGAGGCAGGCAGTACCTCCGCCGACCAGCCCCCACCCACCCCCGCTCCCACTCATCATCCCTGTAAAAGTCAAACCACAGATTAAACCATCAACACAACAAACCTTTTGCAAAATAATGTCAAAGTCTTTCAAAAACTAAGCTTTGTTTTAGGTTACTTGGTACAATGGAACCCTTGGGATAATCCTAAAAGTAGGCTACAAGCTCAATCAAGTGCACCATACTTTAAAGTATTTGAAATGCCCCTATATTTAAAGCGTCCTAAATAGGAGAGCTGGGTGGTGACTCACAGGTCCCTGCTGTCAAAGGCCAGGTACTCCTCCATCAGGCCTTCAGCCTCGATCACCTTGGGCCTGTCATGACCTCTGGATCCACTGGGAGTACCAGGGGGGTGGTCAACTGCCACACAGGGCCTGGACAGCACAGCCCTTCTCCCCTGCACACACAGACTGGACACACAAACAACATGGTTCACACTGACATCGGTTTCTCAACAGCATCAGTCTAAACTTTTTAGACTAGCCAGTGCCAGTATGCCTTGTGTTACTTAGTTCACTTGCTGTTTGACAAGTCACACAGTATGTAGGTCACAAAACCACAAAGCCAACGGTAATCTATAATTGATGGGTTAACAGCATCAGTAGCTAGTGCTCACTCTGTGCTGTGGCCGGGCTTGTCCTTATCCTGGGGCTTGCTACTACTGCTGTCCTTCTGTCCAGCTGCAGTGGTGCTGGCGGGTGTCCCAGTCCCCTTCCCTGAGATTGCGTACCACTGAAAGCCCTCGTCACTGGGACACACCAGCTGACTACCCAGAATCCTGTGGGTTCACATAGTAGGGTGGATAGGAGGTGAAACAGTGATTAGAACTTCAATGAATCCAACCGACAAGAAAATGAATTTATTTGATTAACAATTACATTTTGTAATGCTGAGCCAACGATCTAGGACACATTCTCTCATTGTGTATAGGGGCCCAATGGTTTTGGGACAATCATTATGTGTTAAGTAGTTCCTTCTTGGGTTTGCAAACAAATCTAAATCAGATTTATCTTAGGTATCTTTAAGTTAGACTGCTCTTTTAAAGAAGTATCACTATACAGCAGCCAAATGACCTTCAGCAATACATTTACAGGTGAGGAGTGGAAGGAGCCAGGCTAGAGTGGCAGTAATGTGTGAGATGAGGGGGTGTAGGGTGAGGACCCACCGTAAGTGAGGGAACCTGAATGCCCACTGATGACACTCATCTTGCAGCCCCAGCAGATGCGCCCCACCCCGCCCCTCGTAAAGCTCCTCATCAATCTCCTCAAACATTTGCTGCACCTGTCGCGACGCCGCCTTGTCAAACTCCTGAGGGATGGAGAGGGGGAAGGGAAAAAGAGAGTGAGCGGAGCCCCGACCGAGAGGCACACTATGACAGAAGGTCGTTGCTTTTCAAGCTACTTATCAATTATTAGCAGCACGTCGCTGAGCGCTGTTCATTTCACAGCACGCTACATGGCTCCCAGGTGACTGTGTAAGTGATTGTGCTGGAGAAAGTAGTACCATTTGCATGTATATTTCAGAGACTGTGTGTGCGTGCACAGGCGAGTGTTTGTGTGTACTGTACAATATTAAGTTCGTAACTTAGAACTGTAGGGGTATGAGTTCTATGAGGCCTTCTGAGGACATGGCTGTGTAAATAAATCAGAGATTTTTTGTTTTGTTTCTGAAGGCAAGCTCTAGAAAGCTCAGCATCACGACGAAGCGAAACCATGAGGGAAATGACCTCTGCAGACAGAGCAGATTGTCCTCATTACTAAGTCATTACAATACAAACATGATTACTCTAATTTAATGGTAATCTGTATACAAGACTGTTGTAGCATTCAGCATGGCTATGCCTCGCTATATATGCACTTCAAAATACTCAGAACATAGGGCATTTGAACTGAAAGATTCTGGCAGCCAGCTGAGAAGGTGAGGTGAGACTCACATCATAGCCCCAGGAGAAGACAGAGCTCCTCTCTGTAGAGATGCCTGTCCCTGTGTAGCTGTGGATCCCAGACCAGGCCCGGGTTGTGTTTCCAGTGGTGACCGTTGGAGAGTCTGACCGGTTAGAGGCTGCAGACGTCGTCTCTGAGCTGCAACAGAGGACAGACATTGTTTACATGTTGCTGTACGTTACAGTGTTGTGTGTTGTTGAGTGTACCAGGGAATATTTTAGAGCAGTGAGGTATATTACTGTGCTGTTCAGATTATGTAACTGGCTACCTCCCTCTATTTTGTCTCCTTGCCTTCACACATCTAAACAGGATCTGTGAAAGCAATATGGCTGCTCCCTACAAGTGTACATGGTTTCACCTGTCCAGTTCATGGGAAACAGGTCATACCTGTTGTAAGTTGAGACAGCTTCCTGAAGGTCATGGAGGAGGTGCTGGGGGAGGAAGTCATCGTCTACCTCTTCTGGGAGAGGGTGATGGTCAAGGTGGCTTCGGGATAAGCCACGACTGCAGAGAAGGGAAAATATAGCTGAATAAAACATGAATAAGCAATAGCATTGATATATATATATATATATATATCTTTCATTGTGATAATTTGGTGGGTTGCTATTTATTGTTGTAAAAATACATTGATCCCAAACAAACAAGGAGTGAAATATGAGGTAGAAGTGGGACCCTTACGTCATCAGTTACAGCATTGAACAACATCATCCTATTGCATCCATTTGTGTAATGGAGGCAACTGACCTTGGCTTGGTTTGACAAATGGGCTCTCACATGATCACTACATTATCCTTTACGTTGTCACCCGATAATTAGCTAACCAACAATCTAACTTTAGTCAATCAGGTTACCATATTTCAATCTCGAATGACAGAAATTACAGTTAACAAAGAATGACAAACTTGTCCACTAGCTAGCAACTATTACTTACATCTCAAGACTGTGCGTTACCGGCCGCCTGGTGTATCGCGAAATCATCCTTTTCTCCGTTTTTATCGCCTCATGCCCCCCCGAGTGTCCTCTCTCACCGTGCTTCCCTCTGATTCATGTCCCCACTTGCTCTTTTGGCAGAGGTTTGTCATTTTCAGCCGCCCGCGGTTCAATAACACCTGTACACCCTAGCAAGTTACCTAGCTAGCTAGCTTCGTTGTCTTTGATGTGGAACTTAATTGCAGCGAACTTGCTAACGTTAACAAACATTAGCTAGCAATCTAGCTACTAGATTCGCTAACGTTAGCTAACTGAGAGGGAGAACCAAACCGCGCAGTTGTGCACGAAGTGGCCTATTAATATACAATGCAGTGGAATACTTCAAATAAAACGCGGCCTAAAAGTATTATGGTATTATAGGTTATGTTTCAGGAGCGCCAGTAAAATAATCAATATAGCCATTAACTACAGCATCCCTCACGACAACAATAACAAGGCTGTCATGGATACCTAACTTTCTTATCCCTATACCTCACGGGAAATGTATTTTGATCTCCTCTAAAATGACCTTTTGCAAAAATATAAAAGACTACAACTCCCTGTTCTGTGCGATATTCCTATTGCGCTACAAAATTATGTCCGTCTCTCACCTGGGAACGTTGTCTACGTATAGAATTCAAAACAATTGTAATTCCACATTTTATGTAAATTGTACAACTTTTCTATTGATTCATTATATTGTTTGTGTATCGTAATTTTGAAGCAAAATTTCATCGAAGTATATTATTATTTCTGGGATAAATGCGTGTCGTATAGGAACCAATTACAAAAACTGTAGTATTATAACCGAGATCTATTAATGGTAGGGGAAAAAACAGTTCCTCTAACGGCATGAGAATGACAGAACTTGACAACTAATTTTATTTTTATGGGATTCCTTCTTGAAGATTAACGTTAAAACATATACATAATAAACAAGGCAAGGCAAGGTAAGACCTCTCTCAGAACTGTAACCTAAGTTAACATTAATTGATCATGCGATTAGCTAGTGAAGACACTGACTAGTTAGGATGCTAGCTTCATTTTATTTACATGACTTCGTTTGCAAATGTCATGTAATGTTCAGTGTAAAAGAGTAGGCCTATCATTGAAGACTTATAGATCAAGATACACAATAAGTTTATCGATTAAAGACAAGCTGCCTGTCTGAACAGTTTGGAAGCTGAGCTTGTACCCTATAATTCAGTTATGATTCAAATGTCATTATAGAGATGTCGTATGATCTGACCTTCAACAGTCTCTGTACAGTACTGGTTCTGGCCTGGATACAAATGTTTTTTGAGGATTGAAGGATTTGTTATACAAATCATTTTGATGCTTTGACTGAATGAATGGTGATCATGTCTTGATTGTACCTGCAAGGGGAGTTCCTGCACACATTGGAGGCAGTGTTGTGTTTGGGGACAGTGTGGAGGATGAGTGGTTCATCTTATACCTCCTGCTTCAGATCACACAAGCCTTCCCAGAACAGAGCAAAGCTCTGTATTACTTCCAGTTAGTTTCAACTTCCCAGTGATATTTACTTTAACTTGCAGGTTAGAGTACAATGATGGGGAGGTCCTTCTGATTGAAGCAGCAGACTATCTTCCCAAGTGGTTGAACCCAGAGAGCAGTGGAAACCGAGCAAGTTGTCTACGTGTGATGTAGCCCATTTAGCGCCTATTTACGATAGTATTTTCTGTCCAGGGAGTTGTGTTAAGAGCCCTGACACTTGCACTTAAAGTTAACACACATGCGGTACTATTTTCACATCAAATTGTATTTTATTTGTCACATGTGCCAAATACAACAGATGTAGTCCTTACAGTGAAATGCTTACTTACAAGCCCTTAACCAACGATGCAGTTTTAAGAAAATACCTTTAAAAAAAGTAAGAGATAAGAAAAAACAAATAATTAAAAAGCAGCAGTAAATAACAATAGCTGGGCTATATACAGGCGGTACCGGTACAGAGTCAATGTGCGGGGGCACCAGTGTTGAGGTAATTGAGATATTTATGTACATGCAGGTAGGTTGGCTATGCATAGATGATAACAGAGAGTACTAGCAGGAGTCTTATGGCTTAGGGGTAGAAGCTGTTTAGAAGCCTCTTGGACCTAGACTTGGCTCTCCAGTACTGCTTACCGTGCAGTAGCAGAGAGAACAGTCTATGACTAGGGTGGCTGGAGTCTTTGATTTTTAGGGCCTTCCTCTGACACTGCCTAGTATAGAGGTCCTGGATGGCAGGAGGCTTGGCCCCATTTATGTACTGGGCCGTACGCACTACCCTCTGTAGTGCCTTGCGTTTGGAGGCCAAACAGTTGCCATATCAGGCAGTGATGCAACCCATCAGGATGCTCTCGATGGTACAGCTGTAAATTATTTTGAAGATCTGAGCCATGCCAAATCTCCTGAGGGGGAATAGGTTTTGTCGTGCCCTCTTCACGACTGTCTTGGTGTGCTTGGACCATGTTAGTTTGTTGTTAATATTTTGGAAACAAAATTAAAATGTGTACACCTTTTATAGGGTTAGGGTTCCCATATGGCCATATTTCCATGTTACAGCAGTTGTTTACGTAAAACAGATGGAAGACAGTCGACTACCTGTGCTAATTAGCTATCTGCGTCTCTGAACACCTGTGCGTAAATGGAAGACGGACGCCATAAACATGTTTTCACTGAAAAATACTGTCGGTTGCAACTGTGTTTAAAACAGTGTACGACAGTGTATATTTTACATTTGTGAATACATTTTTATGTGATGTGATAGATGGCTTTATGTTTCTAGAACCGTACTGCAATTGACAATCGATTCACGTTTACATGGAATGTTTGGGCTGCCAGAGCCAATTCTCCTCCAAACAGAACATGTAAGGTCCTTGAACTGTAAGGAGTAACATCAGGCTCCATTATTAGGCTATGTGTGATAACTACAAATTGTTTATCACTGTCTGTACATCTCTTCACATAGCTGACTATCCCTTCGTTTGTTGTCTCTGTAGGCCTATATCAGTCTGTCCATCTGTGTCTCTCCCCCTGGTTCTGGTCTGCTAGGTGTTCCTCCACAGGGGTGAGCTGTACATCCTGCCCTGACCTCCCGCTCTAGTGGAGTTGGCCTGCCCATGAATGCAGCGCCCAGCGTGAACCAGGCTCTGGTCCTGCTCTCGTCCCACACACAGGCCTGTCTGGCCAGCCCCAAGATCCGCACTGCTCTGGGGAAAAGACTGGAGGAGTGAGTGACGCAGCAGAAACAACACAATGAAGTGTTGAAGTGATTGTAAGGTTTCTGTTTGAGGGTAGATTTGAGTCTTATGATTAGGGCCAGGCCTTTGGCTGTTTTCTTTCTAGCCCGCATTTCGATCATCTGACCTCAAGAGGCCGATATAGCGCCTTCTCACACCACATGTGAATTAATTGTCATGTGTGCATACCGTGACAATCTAATGTAATTATCCAATTAGTCCAAAATAAATTCCCAACCATGTGGATTGACTTCAAGTCAATTGTTTGCTGAAAATTGTCATCAGCAGCCTACACTTTAGACTAATGCACCAAATTATTACACTATCAACATAAATATTTAACTTATTGTTTGTTATCAACATTATATAGGAATAATCCGCATTTTATCTATGAAAATGGAGCCTATTGCCGAACAAAGTAGCCATTTTCATTCGCTATAGAAATACATGTAAATGTTGAGGATATGCAAGCGCCAATATCCCAAAATGTGCGATTTCATTAACACAAGTAAAGAACGGAGTTGCAGTCTGGTCAACAAAAATAGAAAGCCTCTCTATAATAATGGACGAATCCACTGACTCCATGAGACCAATATTTTTCATGTAGGAGAGCTGGGTGAAGATGTTTAAAGTTGTTCTGACTGCGACAGTGTATTTACAGGAAGTGAACTATTCAAGTGTTGGCATATCATTCCAAATAGGCTACCTGCACTTTTACGTGCGCTTTGTGGAGGCGGGGAAGCGTATCTCTCCAAATACTGCGGTCTTAACAGAGTTGGAGAAGTTGTTGGGTTGTTATTTTTATAGTGAATGAAAATAGGCTAGCCATTTTATGTTTTGAAAATAATTTCCCCCTCTAAAATTTCGAATATAAAAAAAGTCCTTGCTATCCTGAATTCTTGGGACGTCCCAACTCAGACGTTACAATGTAAAAAGATTAAGGGTAGGGGTTAAGTTTAGGGTAGAGACATCTTAAGGACCCAGATAGCCATTTTTACATCTGTTACTGCTATCGTTCCCATATGTTAATGGCCCAATGCAGCCTTCAAATCATTTGCTGGTAATAATTAAGTACCTTACTGTTTTCAACTGTTTTCAATCAAAATGGTAAAAAAGAAACAGGTAACTTCTTAGCAAGAGCAGTTTCTCCTGCAAAAAATAATTGAGTGGGGAGGGGAAAACTGAAAATGAGCTGTTATTGGCAGAGAGGTTTGGAACTCTTTCTTATTGGTCTATTAACTAATTAACTGCCAAAACTCCATCCCACCAAAACATGCTGAAATTTAAGGCTGTCTGTTCAAGCAGCTTTTACACTAAAAGGTCATTATCATAATTGTCATGGTATTGTTCCAATCTCATAGTGTGAAAAAAATTAAATAATATTATGTATGTACACACACACACATAGTTGTGTACATATAATATTTATATATATAATATATATATACACACACACACATGGTTGAAGTTGGAAGTTTACATACACCTTAGACAAAAACATTTAAACTCAGTTTTTCACAATTCCTGACATTTAATCCTAGTAAAAATTCCCTGTCTTAGGTCAGTTAGGATCACCACTTTATTTTAAGAATGTGAAATGTCAGAATAATAGTAGAGAATGATTTATATATTTCAGCTTTTATTTCTTTCATCACATTCCAAGTGGGTCAGAAGTTTACATACACTCAATTCGTATCTGGTAGCATTGCCTTTAAATTGTTTAACTTGAATCAAACGTTTCGGGTAGCCTTCACAAGCTTCCCACAAGAAGTTGGGTGAATGTTGGCCCATTCCTCCTGACAGCGCCCGTGTAACTGAGTCAGGTTTGTACATTTTCTATAAGATTGAGGTCGGGGCTTTGATTTTGCAGGAACAGCTCAAATAAGCAAAGAGAAACAACAGTCCATCATTACTTTAAGACATGAAGGTCAGTCAATCTGGAAAATGTCAAGAACTTTGAAAGTATCTTCAAGTGCTGTTGCAAAAACCATCAAGCGCTTTGATGAAACTGGCTCTCATGAGGACCGCCACAGGAAATAAATACCCAGAGTTACCTCTGCTGCAGAGGATAAATTCATTAGAGTTAACTGCACCTCAGATTGCAGCCCAAATAAATGCTTTACAGAGTTCAAGTAACAGACGTATTTCAACATCAACTGTTCAGAGGAGAGTGCATGAATCAGGCCTTCATGGTCGAATTCGTGCAAATAAACCACTACTAAATGACACCAATAAGAAGAAGAGACTTGCTTGGTCCAAAAAACACGAGCAATGGACATTAGACCAGTGGAAATCTGTCCTTTGGTCTCGAGTCCAAATTTGAGATTTTTGGTTCCAGCCGCCATGACACGGTGTGGGTGAACTGATGATCTCCGCATGTATGGTTCCCACCGTGACGCATGGAGGAGGTGTGATGGTGTGGGGGTGCTTTGCTGGTGACATTGTCTGTGATTTGTTTTGAATTCAAGGCACCCTTAACCAGCTTGACTACCACAGCGTTCTGCAGCGACATGCCATCTCATCTGGTTTGCACTTAGTGCTTATCATTTGTTTTCAACAGATCTATGAACCAACACACCTCCAGGCTGTGTAAGGGCTATTTGACCAAGAAGGAGAGTGAGGGAGTGCTGCAGCAGATGACCTGGCCTCCACAATCACCCGACCCCAATCCAATTGAGATGATTTGGGAGGAGTTGGACCGCAGAGTGAAGGAAAAGCAGCCAACAAGTGCTCAGCATTTTTTTTTCTCCATTTAACTAGGCAAGTCAGTTAAGATCAAATTCTTATTCACAGTGACGGCCTAAACCTGGCCTAACCCGGAGGCTGCTGGGCCAATTGTGCGCTGCCCTATGGGACTACTAATCGCGGCCGGATGTGATGCGGCCTGGATTCCAACCAGGTACTGCAGTGACGCCTCTTGCACTGCGGCGCAGTGTCTTAGACCACTGCGCCACTCGGGAGCCCTATGTGGGAACTCCTTCAAGACTGTTGGAAAAGCATTCCTCATGAAGCTGGTTGACAGAATGCCAAGAGTGTGCAAAGCTGTCAAGGTAAAGGGTGGCTACTTTGAAGAATATAAAATATATTTGATTTGTTTAACACTTTTTTTGGTTAATACGTGATTCCATATTTGTTATTTCATAGTTTTTAATGTCTTCACTATTATTCCACAATGTAGAAAATTGTAAAAAAATAAAGAACTCTTGAATGAGTAGGTCGGAAGGTCTTAGGAAGTACATGGATGAGATGGACCATGAGCTTATGGGCACCAGCATGGGACAGAGCTTCAACCAGCAGGTAAGATATGTGATCGATATTTACCACTTCTTGTTGCAGTGTGCAAATTCTGTAAAGAGTTCTTTGGAAAGAGGAAGGATTAGGGATACCTAAGTTGCATTAATTGCATATAAATATGTCAAATAACGATTGTATTCTATGATTCCAGCAGGGCACCAATAAAGTAGGCCCAGCAGCCAATGGCTGCCCTCGTTCCCCCAGCGGGGAGGGTCTGCTGGGTGAGGATGAGGAGATCCAGCCCCTGGACATAGACCTTAACATGGTCACTAACCTCCTGGAGTCTCTGAGCTCCCGGGCTGGCCGGGCCGGCCTCTAACCTGCTGCAGAGTCTGGGCATCCACCTGCCACCCAATACTTGACCGTTCATGCTGAACACCTGCCCCTCAACTCTGACCATTCATTGAGAACTCTGACCGCTCATTATGCCCTAGCAAAGAAAATCACCCAACACCTAGTTCTTACTGTCTGCGCAGCCTAGATACACTGCCCTTTAAACTTTTTGCTCACAGAGTACACCATGGACCACACCAGAATCAATAATGTAGATCAGGACAGTGGTTTGACAACTGGATCATGTTTGCCATTCTGAATGCAGGATCTAAAAGGTAACTGTAACCCTACAATGTTGTCATCCTAACGTAGAGGCACTTTCACCCCTTTTGGATATTTGAATCTGATTGTCCTAAATATAACATGTAGTTTAAAATGTTTTTTTTGTTTTACAGCACTTAAATCATTACTTAGTCAAATAATAAAGTCGTACAGCACATTGATATATCAGCTGACGTAAGAAGGGCTATATAAATCAATTTGATTTGATACTTTTTTGGGGACAAAATGTGCAGTCATTTTCTAAATATATGATGTTAAATGAGGTTTCAAGGCAGTGAAAATATTATTTTCTTCGCTTACCCTGTGCCGTATTATTACACAATCTCATTGTGATTCAATATTAACCAAAGCCCAGCCAATTTTAGTAATACATTTGAGATAAACATGTGGACTTGCTTTCTGTTAACTTTTTATTGTTTCATGTGGGGATTTGAGAAACCTTGAGGAAGACATAGTGTCTCTATGCAGAGTTTCCCAAACCTTATCTTCGGGACCCCAAGGGGTGCACATTTTGGTGTAGGCCCTATTTTGGTTCAGCTTTGTAGTTTCTAGGGCAAAAAACAAAACGTGGACCAAGTTTGGGAAACACTGCTGTATTGGTTTCTAGCACTTGGAGTAGAGATCACTTTCTGAGTCTAAATGCAAGCTGAGATCTACTGCTCAGATTTTAACTATGCAATTGAAAACAGTTCTGTATCAATGAGGTTTGTGCAATAGGCTATAGGCCCAGTACATTATCACTGCCAATTGACTATGCTTGAATTGCCCTGTCAGTGTTGTTCTACTCAAACTATTTTAAAATTATATTTAAAAAAAAAATAGGAATATGATCACACTGGTAGTATATAATTTGTTGTATTACTTGTGAGGCTGACAAGCATAATATACAGTGCATTCGGGAAAGTATTCAGACCCCTTCACTTTTTCCACATTTTGTTACGTCACAGCCTTATTCTAAAATTGATTAAATTACAATTGTTTCCTCGTCAATCTACTCACAATACCCTGCAATGACAAATCAAAAACAGGCTTTCAGACATGTTTGCAAATTTATAAAAAACAGAAATATCTTATTTACATAAGTATTCAGACCCTTCCAGAAGGACAACCATCTCTGCAGCACTCCACCAATCAGACCGTTATGGTAGAGTGGCCAGACGGAAGCCACTCCTCAGTAAAAGGCATGTGACAGCCAGCTTGGAGTTTGCCAAAAGGCACCTGAAGGACTCTCGGATAATGAGAAACAAGGTTCTTTGGTCTGATGAAACCAAGATTGAACTCTTTGACCTGAATACCAAGTGTCATGTCGGGAGGAAATGTGGCACCATCCCTACGGTGAAGTATGGTGGTGGCAGCATCATGCTGTGACGATTTTTTTCAGCGGGTGGGACTGAGAGACTAATTAGGATCTAAAAAAAAAAAGATGAATGGAGAAAAGTACAGAGATCCTGCTCCAATCAAAATATATTTGAGACTTTAGATTTTTCAAAGTGGCCACCCTTTTCCTTGATGACAGCTTTGCACACACTTGGCATTCTCTCAACCAGCTTCTCTCACCAGCTTCAGACCTGCGATGCATTTCAATTAACAGTGCCATGTTAATTTGTGGAATTTCTTTCCTTTGTAATGAGGTTTGAGCCAATCAGTTGTGTTGTGTCAAGGTATGGGTGGTATACAGAAGAAAGCCCTATTTGGTAAAAGACAAAGTCCATATAATAGCAAGAACAGCTCAAATAAGCAAAGAGAAACAACAGTCCATCATTAAGACATGAAGGTCAGTCAATGCGGAAAATTTCAAAAACTTTGAAAGTTTGTTCAAGTGCAGTCGCAAAAACCATCAAGCGCTATGATGAAACTGGCTCTCATGAGGACCGCCACAGGAAAGGAAGTTACCTCTGATGCAGAGGATAAGTTCATTAGAGTTAACTGCAACTTAGATTGCAGCTCAAATAAATGCTTCACAGAATTCAAGCAACAGACACATCTCAACATCAACTGTTCAGAGGGGACTGTGGGAATCAGGCCTTCATGGTCTGTACCACTACTAAAGGACAGCAATAAGAACAAGAGACTTGCTTGGGCCAAGAAACATGAGCAATGGACATTAGACCGGTGGAAATCTGTCCTTTGGTCTGATGAGTCCAAATTTGAGATTTTTGGTTCCAACTGCCTTGTCTTTGTGAGATGCAAAGTAGGTGAACGGATGATCTTTGCATGTCTGGTTCCCACCGTGAAGCATGGAGGAGGTGTGAAGGTGTGGGGGTGCTTTGCTGGTCACACTGTGATTTATTTAGAATTCAAGGCACACTTAACCAGCATGGCTACCACAGCATTCTGTAGCGATACGCCATCCCATCTAGTTTGCACTTAGTCCCACTATCATTTGTTTTTCAACAGGACAATGACCCAAAAACACACCTCCAGGCTGTGTAAGCACTGTTTGACCAAGGAGAGTGATGGAGTGCTGCTTCAGATGACCTGGCCTCCACAATCACCCAACATCAACCCAATTGAGATGGTTTGGGATGAGTTGGACCGCAGACTGAAGAAAAAACAGCCAACAAGTGCTCAGCATATGTGGGAACTCCTTCAAGACTGTTGGAAAAGCATTCCTCATGAAGCTGGTTGTGAGAATGCCAAGAGTGTGCAAAGCTGTCATCATGGCAAACGGTGGCTACTTTGAAGAATATAAAATATAACATATATTTTGATTTGTTTAACACCTTTTTGGTTAATACCTAATTCCATATGTGTTATTTCATAGTTCATTGTTCAAACTTTTGACTGGTATTTTATATATTTTTTTACTGGACTGATGGTCTGCATCTGATGTTCAGTCTGAGGGGAGCTAAGGAGCAGCAGTGAGGCTGCCTCTCACTGTCCCTCCTCTCTCCCTCTCAACTGAGAAAGGGGACGCAGTCTTCCAGCTGATGGCCAAACTCAAGTCGCACTGCATTATTTCTGCCTCATGCACACATTCATGTTGTTACTCTTATGATCAGGGAAAGTGAAATATTCCTAGATTTAAAGAAAGACAAGCTGCTAATAATAACAGCGCAAGCTTATCGGAACACTTTGCTATACTCATTCATTGCAGCTGCAGTGCTGGTTGTAGTGTGAGTGGAAGTAAGGAAAACACGCATTTCATTAAAACAGCAGCTCTTTGTGCAGACATGGTGATCTGACCAGTTAGTGACCACCGACATGGAGTGCATTGCTTATTTCCATTAATCTTCTCACTGACCATGTTTCCATCCACAGTTTTTATGAGAGTAAAGTCATACCAAATGGAATAAAAATCATGACAGTTGTGACAGAAACAGGAAGCCGACAGATCATTTGTTCGTTTGATATGTTGGGATCTTTTTGTGTCTGTAAAATGTATAATGCGAGAAATTACATCCTCACCGAGCGAAAGGATGGAGCTGGTGCTTTCAAGGAGCGGGACTCTAATCCCAACGCGTTTAAGAAATCCCGCTAAGCCCTCAGACAAACCATCACACTTTAAACAGATCAACATTTACAAAGCCGCGGGACCAGATGGATTACCAGGACATGTACTCAAAGCATGCGTGGACCAACTGGCAAGTGTCTTCACTGACATTTTCAACCTCTCCCTGACTGAGTCTGTAATACCTACATGTTTCAAACACACCACCATAGTCCCTATGCCCAAGAAAGTGAAGGTAACCTGCCTAAATGATTACCGCCCCGTAGCACTCACGTCGGTAGCCATGAACTGCTTTGAAAGGCTGGTCATGGCTCACATCAACACCATCCTGCAGGAAACACGAAACCCACTCCAATTTGCATTCAACAGAGCCACAGCTGACGCGATCTTAATCGCACTCCACACTGCCCTTTCCCACCTGGACAAAAGGAACACCTTTGTGAGAATGCTGTTCATTGACTACAGCTCAATATTCAACACCATAGTACCCTCAAAGCTCATCACTGAGTTAAGGACCATGGGATTAAACACCTCCCTTTGCAACTGGATCCTGGACTTCCTAACTGGCCACCCCCAGGTGGTAAGGGTAAGCAACAACACATTGGCCACGCTGATCCTCAACACTGGGGCCCTTCAGGGGTGCATGCTTAGTCCCCTCCTGTACTCCCTGTTCACCCACGATTACAACACCATCATTAAGTTTTTTGATGACACAACCATGGTAGGCCTGACCACCGACAATGATGAGACCGCTTATAGGGAGGAGGTCAGAGACCTGGCAGTGTGGTACCAGGACAACAACCTCTCCCTCAATGTGAGCAAGACAAAGGAGCTGATCGTGGACTATAGGAAAAGGAGGGCCGAACAGGCCCCCATTAACATTGAAGGGGCTGAAGTGGAGCAGGTCGAGAGTTTCAAGTTCCTTGGTGTCCACATCACCAACAAACTATCATGGTCCAAACACACCAAAACAGTTGTGAAAAGGGCACAAAAACATATTCCGTCCTCAGGAGAGTGAAAGATTTGTCATGGGTTCCCAGATCCTTAAAGTTATACAGCTGCACCATTGAGAGCATCCTGCTGACCAATTAATCAAATGGCCACCCATCTATTTACACTATTTACACTGCTGCTACTCGCTGTTCATTATGTATGTATAGTAGAGGTCGACCGATTAATCGGAATGGCCGATTAACCAGGGCCGATTTCAAGTTTTCATAACAATTGGTAATCTGCATTTTTGGACACCAATTATGGCCGATTACATTGCACTCCATGAGGAGACTGCGTGGTTGGCTGACTACCTGTTATGCGAGTGCAGCAAGGAGCCAAGGTAAGGTGCTAGCTGGCATTAAACCTATCTTATAAAAACAATCAATATTAACATAATCATTAGTTAACTACACGTTTTTATTTTTTTACCTTTATTTAACTAGGCAAGTCAGTTATGAACAAATTCTTATTTTATGGTTGATGATATTAATAGTTTATCTAGTTTGTCCTGCGTTGCATATAATCGATGCAGTGCCAGTTAATTTATCATTGAATCACAGCCTACTTCACCAAACGGGTGATTTAACAAGCGCATTCGCAAAAAAATCACAGTCATTGCACAAATGTATACCTAACCATAAACATCAATGTCTTTCTTAAAATCAATACACAAGTATATATTTAGTTAATATTTTGTATATTTAGTTAATATTGCCTGCTAACATGAACTTCTTTTATCTAGGGAAATTGTGTCACTTCTCTTGCGTTCTGTGCAAGCAGAGTCAGGGTATATGCAGCAGTTTGGGCCGCCTGGCTCGTTGCAAACTGTGTGAAGACCGTAATTAATGTGCCAGAATTTTACATAATTATCACATTGAAGGTTGTCTAATGTAACAGCAATATTTAGACATAGGGATGCCACCCGTTAGATAAAATACCGAACAGTTCCGTATTTCACTGAAAGAATAAACGTTTTGTTTTCTAAATGATATTTTCCGGATTTGACCATATTAATGACCTAAGGCTCGTATTTCTGTGTGTTATTATGTTATAATTAAGTCTACGATTTGATAGAGCAGTCTGACTGAGCGGTGGTAGGCAGCAGCAGGCGTGTAAGCATTCATTCAAACAGCACTTTCCTGCGTTTGCCAGCAGCTCTTCGCTGTGCTTCAAGCATTGTGCTGTTTATGACTTCAAGCCTATCAACTCCTGAGATTAGGCTGGCAATACTAAAGTACCTATTAGAACATCGAATAGTCAAAGGTATATGAAATACAAATGGTATAGAGAGAAATAGTCCTATAATAACTACAACCTAAAACTTCTTACCTGGGAATATTGAAGACTCATGTTAATAGGAACCACCAGCTTTCATATGTTCTCATGTTCTGAGCAAGGAACTTAAACGTTAGCTTTTTTACATGTTACATATTGCACTTTTACTGTCTTCTCCAATACTTTGTTTTTGCATTATCTAAACCAAATTGAACATGTTTCAATCATAATCGGTCAACCTCTAATGCATAGTCACTTTACAAATTACCTCGACTAACCTGTACTCTTTCACATTGACTCAGTATCCCCTGTATGTAGCCTTGTTATTGTTATGTAATTTTCTTGAGTTACTTTTTGATTTGTAAGATTGTTTTAACTTTAGTTTATTTTGTCAATATTTTCTTAACTCTCTCTTGAACTGCATTGTTGGTTAAGGGCTTGTAAGCATTTCTTGGTAAAGTATACACCTGTTGTATTCGGCGCATGTGACAAATACAATTTTATTTTATTTGAAATGGCAGGGGAAAGACCAAATATTGATATAAAAACCATCAGGTCAAAATAAACTTGGAGCCACACTGTGAAATGGTATGTGGTCCTTTCACTAAGACTCCACAGTAGGAAACAGATTAAATAACTTTGATGAACTTCACAAGGAGGTGAAAGTGCATGCTGATCTTGATGCGCCTTTCCAATAAATATCAAGGATCTGATTCTGGTAACGTGATGATCGATGTTTGACTGCCGTTTGACAAATACAAATAAAATAATTACATTATGTCGAGCCTACCCGAACAGCATTCCCGCACAATCTGTGAGCTGTACACGCACCAAGACCAGAGTAGGCATATTTGCTATTTAACACAACAGTTTTTGTGACAAAACTATAGTTCAAAATGCGATGGAAACACATATAACTTAAACAAAAGTCAGTTTGAAATAAAAAATATAACTGTTTGGCCATAATGACCATTGTTATGTTTGGAGGAAAAAGGGGGTCAAAGAATACCATCCCAACCGTGAAGCACGGAGGTGGCAGCATCATGTTGTGTTGCTGCTTTGCTGAAGGAGGGACTGGTGCACTTCACAAAATAGATGGCATCATGCGGGAGGAAAATGATGTGGATATATTGAAGCAACATCTCAAGACATCAGTCAGGAAGTTAAAGCTTGGTCACAAATGGGTCTTCCAAATGGACAATGACCCCAAGCATACTTCCAAAGTTGTGGCAAAATGGCCTAAGGACAACAAAGTCAAGGTATTGAAGTGGCCATCACAAAGCCCTGACCTAAATCCTATAGAAAATTTGTGGGCAGAACTGAAAAAGCATGTACGAGCAAGGAGGCCTACAAACCTGACTCAGCTACACAATCAATCAATCAATCAAATTTATTTTATATAGCCCTTCGTACATCAGCTGATATCTCAAAGTGCTGTACAGAAACCCAGCCTAAAACCCCAAACAGCAAGCAATGCAGGTGAAGAAGCACGGTGGCTAGGAAAAACTCCCTAGAAAGGCCAAAACCTAGGAAGAAACCTAGAGAGGAACCAGGCTATGTGGGGTGGCCAGTCCTCTTCTGGCTGTGCCGGGTGGAGATTATAACAAAACATGGTCAAGATGTTCAAATGTTCATAAATGACCAGCATGGTCGAATAATAATAAGGCAGAATAGTTGAAACTGGAGCAGCAGCACAGTCAGGTGGACTGGGGACAGCAAGGAGTCATCATGTCAGGTATTCCTGGGGCATGGTCCTAGGGCTCAGGTCCTCCGAGAGAGAGAAAGAAAGAGAGAATTAGAGAGAGCATATGTGGGATGGCCAGTCCTCTTCTGGCTGTGCCGGGTGGAGATTATAACAGAACATGGCCAAGATGTTCAAATGTTCATAAATGATCAGCATGGTCGAATAATAATAAGGCAGAACAGTTGAAACTGGAGCAGCAGCACAGCCAGGTGGACTGGGGACAGCAAGGAGTCATCATGTCAGGTAGTCCTGGGGCATGGTCCTAGGGCTCAGGTCCTCCGAGAGAGAGAAAGAGAGAAGGAGAGAATTAGAGAACGCACACTTAGATTCACACAGGACACCGAATAGGACAGGAGAAGTACTCCAGATATAACAAACTGACCCTAGCCCCCCGACACATAAACTACTGCAGCATAAATACTGGAGGCTGAGACAGGAGGGGTCAGGAGACACTGTGGCCCACTCCGAGGACACCCCCGGACAGGGCCAAACAGGAAGGATATAACCCCACCCACTTTGCCAAAGCACAGCCCCCACACCACTAGAGGGATATCTTCAACCACCAACTTACCATCCTGAGACAAGGCTGAGTATAGCCCACAAAGACCTCCGCCACGGCACAACTTAAGGGGGGGGGGGGGGGCGCCAACCCAGACAGGATGACCACATCAGTGACTCAACCCACTCAGGTGACGCACCTCCTCCAGGGACGGCATGAGAGAGCCCCAGTAAAGCCAGTGACTCAGCCCCTGTAATAGGGTTAGAGGCAGAGAATCCCAGTGGAAAGAGGGGAACCGGCCAGGCAGAGACAGCAAGGGTGGTTCGTTGCTCCAGAGCCTTTCCGTTCACCCTCCCACTCCTGGGCCAGACTACACTCAATCATATGACCCACTGAAGAGATGAGTCTTCAGTAGAGACTTAAAGGTTGAGACCGAGTTTGCGTCTCTGACATGGGTAGGCAGACCGTTCCATAAAAATGGAGCTCTATAGGAGAAAGCCCTGCCTCCAGCTGTTTGCTTAAAAATTCTAGGGACAATTAGGAGGCCTGCGTCTTGTGACCGTAGCGTACGTGTAGGTATGTACGGCAGGACCAAATCAGAGAGATAGATAGGAGCAAGCCCATGTAATGCTTTGTAGGTTAGCAGTAAAACCTTGAAATCAGCCCTTGCTTTGACAGGAAGCCAGTGTAGAGAGGCTAGCACTGGAGTAATATGATCAAATTTTTTGGTTCTAGTCAGGATTCTAGCAGCCGTATTTAGCACTAACTGAAGTTTATTTAGTGCTTTATCCGGGTAGCCGGAAAGTAGAGCATTGCAGTAGTCTAACCTGGAAGTGACAAAAGCATGGATTAATTTTTCTGCATCATTTTTGGACAGAAAGTTCCTGATTTTTGCAATGTTTCGTAGATGGAAAAAAGCTGTCCTTGAAATGGTCTTGATATGTTCTTCAAAAGAGAGATCAGGGTCCAGAGTAACGCCGAGGTCCTTCACAGTTTTATTTGAGACGACTGTACAACCATTAAGATTAATTGTCAGATTCAACAGAAGATCTCTTTGTTTCTTGGGACCTAGAACAAGCATCTCTGTTTTGTCCGAGTTTAAAAGTAGAAAGTTTGCAGCCATCCACTTCCTTATGTCTGAAACACATTCTTCTAGCAAGGGCAATTTTGGGGCTTCACCATGTTTAATTGAAATGTACAGCTGTGTGTCATCTGCATAGCAGTGAAAGTTAACATTATGTTTTCGAATAACATCCCCAAGAGGTAAAATATATAGTGAAAACAAAAGTGGTCCTAAAACGGAACCTTGAGGAACACCGAAATTTACAGTTGATTTGTCAGAGGACAGACCATTCACAGAGACAAACTGATATCTTTCCGACAGATAAGATCTAAACCAGGCCAGAACTTGTCCGTGTAGACCAATTTGGGTTTCCAATCTCTCCAAAAGAATGTGGTGATCGATGGTATCAAAAGCAGCACTAAGGTCTAGGAGCACGAGGACAGATGCAGAGCCTCGGTCCGATGCCATTAAAATGTCATTTACCACCTTCACAAGTGCCGTCTCAGTGCTATGATGGGGTCTAAAACCAGACTGAAGCATTTCGTATACATTGTTTGTCTTCAGGAAGGCAGTGAGTTGTTGCGCAACAGCCTTTTCTAAAATTTTTGAGAGGAATGGAAGATTCGATATAGGCCGATAGTTTTTTATATTTTCTGGGTCAAGGTTTGGCTTTTTCAAGAGAGGCTTTATTACTGCCACTTTTAATGAGTTTGGTACACATCCGGTGGATAGAGAGCCGTTTATTATGTTCAACATAGTAGGGCCAAGCACAGGAAGCAGCTCTTTCAGTAGTTTAGTTGGAATAGGGTCCAGTATGCAGCTTGAAGGTTTAGAGGCCATGATTATTTTCATCATTGTGTCAAGAGATATAGTACTAAAACACTTGAGTGTCTCTCTTGATCCTAGGTCCTGGCAGAGTTGTGCAGACTCAGGACAACTGAGCTTTGAAGGAATACGCAGATTTAAGGAAGAGTCCGTAATTTGCTTTCTAATAATCATAATCTTTTCCTCAAAGAAGTTCATGAATTTATCACTGCTAAAGTGAAAGTCATCCTCTCTTGGGGAATGCTGCTTTTTAGTTAGCTTTGCGACAGTATCAAAAAGGAATTTCGGATTGTTCTTATTTTCCTCAATTAAGTTAGAAAAATAGGATGATCGAGCAGCAGTAAGGGCTCTTCGGTACTGCACAGTACTGTCTTTCCAAGCTAGTCGGAAGACTTCCAGTTTGGTGTGGCGCCATTTCCGTTCCAATTTTCTGGAAGCTTGCTTCAGAGCTCGGGTATTTTCTGTGTACCAGGGAGCTAGTTTCTTATGAGAAATGTTTTTAGTTTTTAGGGGTGCAACTGCATCTAGGGTATTGCGCAAGGTTAAGTTGAGTTCCTCAGTTAGGTGGTTAACTGATTTTTGTCCTCTGGCGTCCTTGGGTAGGCAGAAGGAGTCTGGAAGGACATCAAGGAATCTTTGTGTTGTCTGTGAATTTATAGCACGACTTTTGATGATCCTTGGTTGGGGTCTGAGCAGATTATTTGTTGCAATTGCAAACGTAATAAAATGGTGGTCCGATAGTCCAGGATTATGAGGAAAAACATTAAGATCCACAACATTTATTCCATGGGACAAAACTAGGTCCAGCGTATGACTGTGACAGTGAGTGGGTCCAGAGACATGTTGGACAAAACCCACTGAGTCGATGATGGCTCCGAAAGCCTTTTGGAGTGGGTCTGTGGACTTTTCCATGTGAATATTAAAGTCACCAAAGATTAGAATATTATCCGCTATGACTACAAGGTCCGATAGGAATTCAGGGAACTCAGTGAGGAACGCTGTATATGGCCCAGGAGGCCTGTAAACAGTAGCTATAAAAAGTGATTGAGTAGGCTGCATAGATTTCATGACTAGAAGCTCAAAAGACGAAAACGTCATTTTTTTTTTTGTAAATTGAAATTTGCTATCGTAAATGTTAGCAACACCTCCGCCTTTGCGGGATGCACGGGGGATATGGTCACTAGTGTAGCCAGGAGGTGAGGCCTCATTTAACACAGTAAATTCATCAGGCTTAAGCCATGTTTCAGTCAGGCCAATCACATCAAGATTATGATCAGTGATTAGTTCATTGACTATAATTGCCTTTGAAGTAAGGGATCTAACATTAAGTAGCCCTATTTTGAGATGTGAGGTATCATGATCTCTTTCAATAATGACAGGAATGGAGGTGGTCTTTATCCTAGTGAGATTTCTAAGGCGAACACCGCCATGTTTAGTTTTGCCCAACCTAGGTCGAGGCACAGACACGGTCTCAATGGTGATAGCTGAGCTGACTACACTGACTGTGCTAGTGGCAGACTCCACTATGCTGGCAGGCTGGCTAACAGCCTGCTGCCTGGCCTGCACCCTATTTCATTGTGGAGCTAGAGGAGTTAGAGCCCTGTCTATGTTGGTAGATAAAATGAGAGCACCCCTCCAGCTAGGATGGAGTCCGTCACTCCTCAGCAGGTCAGGCTTGGTCCTGTTTGTGGGCGAGTCCCAGAAAGAGGGCCAATTATCTACAAATTCTATCTTTTGGGAGGGGCAGAAAACAGTTTTCAACCAGCGATTGAGTTGTGAGACTCTGCTGTAGAGCTCATCACTCCCCCTAACTGGGAGGCTCTGTCAGGAGGAATGGGCCAAAAAGGAATGGGCCAAAATTCACCCAACTTATTGTGGGAAACTTGTGTAAGGCTTCCTGAAACGTAAAGCTATGTATCTTGCTCATGGCACAGATCTAGGATCAGATTATCCTTGACAAATCCTCCCTTTTATCATTAGGAGGAATGCAAAACTGATTTCAGACGGACTAGTCTCTACGATCAACTTCATCCTCTATGTTGGATCTCTACAACAGGCTGTACAAAGGTCTTGTTAATCCACGTGCCGTGTGAAGTAGTGCTGCAGCCAGCGGTGAGAAGGCCAGAGCGGCCATGTCGACCAAGAGATTCTGTAGCGCTCCCAGCAGCAGTATGGCCAGCAGGTACCCCATGAATAGCAGACTATGCCAGCTACCCTCGCTCAGTGCCCGGGGGCCCTCTGGGTGCAGCAGGCACAGGAAGCCCAGCACCAGGCTCTGGTTCACCATCAGGGTGAAGTACAGGTCAAAGGGTGAGATGTGGGAGCTGATGTGGCGCCGGTGCTCGTTCTCAGCCACCTTGGTCAGCCAGGTCAGAGAGAGGCTGTGGAGAAGGAGGGCCAGTGGGGCGTAGAGCCACTCCAGAACCTCCACTGACGGGACACCCTGAGACACTGCAGGGAGAAGGGGTGAGTTAGTGTACTGACACAACAGATGATTGACACACCATCACATTTGAGGCTATGAGTCTGTTATCAACTGGTAAATGCTGGTTAGAGAGCCGACTTTCCCCTCAAGCTAAACACTGTAAACGCATTTACCTGTGATAGTGACAGAGGTGAAAGTGATGACTGTGATAAGGCCCATTAGGTGGACTGACGGGAGTAGTGCCAGTCGCAGGCCGTGGCTCCAGCCCACACAGAGCAGAGGCAGCAGGCCCATGGTGAGTGGGTACATGCCAGAGTGGGCACTGGCCTCTGCCCACACACCCAGCACAGCCTGGGCACTCCCACAGATAGAGGGCACCAGCAGGCGCTCTCCCAGAGACAGAGAGTAGGGCTTCAGTGGTGCCAGGCCCACGGCATGGAGGACCAGCAAGTATAGCAGAGTCACCAGCACCTGGGAGAGACATGCCATAAACACAGGTAAACATTAGCCATTTTAAACATTAGCCATCAATAGCCATTTTAAACATGAACCATCGTGGAGATTGCAAGAGTTAGTCGATTATGTCCTGCAGTATCAAGAAAAAAACAAACTCAGGTGATTTAGGGTATTTCATGCCTTGGGCCTGGGTCTTCCAATCATGCATGTGCAAAACATGTACTGTATCAATCCACCCAGGATCCCACTCACAGATATACTGTAGTTCAACTTCACATGCTCAAGTACAGTGAAATGCTTCACTTGCAAGCTCAACCCAACAGTGCAGTAATCAATATCAAAATAGTATAACTAATAAAAAAATGAAATGTATATGTACTTTTTTTTAAACACAATAAATAAGAGAAGAAGCTATATACAGGGTCAGTGCCAGTACCGCATTTACAATGTGCAGGGATACTGAAGTATTTGAGGTAGATATGTACATGTAGGCGGGGATTAGGAGAACGTGACTGGTAGCAGGATAAATAATAAATATGATAATAATAACTAGATTGCAACTAAAGTTGTGAGGCTTGCTAAAGTTATTTTTAAAGTATTTTTGTGATAGTGAAATAAGTTTAAAAAGTTGTACTTTGATTATATAACTTGAATAGTGAAATCATAGTCAGTAGTGATCAGTAGATTTGGTCAGTAGTTGTGTGGTTCAGTAGTTGTGGTCAGTAGTTATGTGGTTGTGCTCAAAAGTTGTGTGGTTGTGGTCAGTTGTTGTGGTCAGTAGATAAGTGGTCAGTAGTTGTGGGGTCAGATATTTTACAGTTGTGGTCAGTATTTGTGTGGTTGTGGTCAGAAGTTGTGTGGTTGTGGTCAGTAGTTGTGTGGTTGTGGTCAGTAGATGTGGTAAGCAGTTGTGTGGTTGTGGTCAGAAGTTGAGTCGGTGTTGTCCGTAGTTGTGTGGTTGTGGTCATTAGATGTGGTAAGAAACTTTTTTTGTGGTCAGAAGTTGGGTGGTTGTGGTCAGCAGTTGAGTTGTCAGTAGTTGTTTGGTCAGAAGTATGCTGCTTCTGGTCAGTAGTTGTGTGCATCTGGTCTAAGTTGTGTAGTTGTGGTCAGTAGTTGTGTGGTTGTGGTCAGAAGTTGTGTGGTTGTGGTCAGTAGTTGTGGTCAGTAGGTGAGTGATCAGTATTTGTGTTATCAGAAGTTGCGTGGTTGTGGTCAGTAGTCATGTGGTTGTGGTTACTAGATGTGGAAAGCAGTTGTGTGGTTGTGGTCAGTTGTAGTGGTCAGTAGTTGTGTGGTCAGAAGTTTTGCGGTTGTGACCAGTAGTTGTGTGGTTGTGGTTAGAAGTTGCGTTCTTGCAGTCTGAAGTTGTGTTGTTGTCCGTAGTTGTGTGTTTGTGGTCACTAGATGTGGTCAGAAGTTATTTGTGGTCAGTACTTGTGTGGTTGTGGTCAGAAATTGTGCAGTTGTGGTCAGTAGTTATGTTTTAATGGTCACTAGATGTGGTCAGCAGTGGTGTGGTTGTGGTCAGAAGTTATGTGGTTGTGGTCAGTAGCTGTGGCCAGCAGTCAAATGGTCAGTATGTCAGTAGGTGTGTTATCATAAGTTGTGTGGTTGTGGTCAGTAGTTGTGTGGTTGTGGTCAGTAGTTGTGTGGTTGTGGTCAGACGTTGTGTGGTTGTGGTCAGATGTTGTGTGGTTGTGGTCAGTAGTTGTGGTCAGTGTTGTGGGGTTGTGGTTGTGGTCAGTTGTTGTGGTCAGTGGTTGTGGTCAGTAGTTGTGTGGTTGTGGTCAGAAGTTGAGTGGTCAGTAGGTGTGTTATCATAAGTTGTGTGGTTCTGGTCAGAAGTTGTGTGGTTGTTGTCAGTATATCTGTAGTTGTGGTCACTAGATGCGGTCACACATTGTGTGGTTGTGGTCAGTAGGTGTGTGGTTGTGGTCAGAAGTTGTGTGATTTTATCAGTAGTTGTGGTCAAAAGTTGAGTGGTAAGAAGTTGTGTGGTTGTGGTCAGCAGTTGAGTGGTCAGTAGTTGAATGGTCATTAGTTGTGTGGTTGTGATCAGTGGTTGTGGTCATAAGTTGTGTGGTTGTGGTCACTAGAGGTGTTCAGCAGTTGTGTGGTTGTGGTCAGAAGTTGTGTGTTTGTGGTCAGTTGTTGTGTGGTTGTGGTCAGTAGTTGTGTGGTTGTGGTAAGTCATTGTGTGGTTGTGGTCACTAGATATGGTAAGCGATTGTCTTATTGTGGTCAGAAGTTGTGTCATTGTGGTCAGTAGTTGTGTCGTTGTGGTCAGTAGTTGTGTGGTTGTGGTTAGTCATTGTGTGGTTGTGGTCACTAGATATGGTAAGCAATTGTCTTGTTGCGGTCAGAAGTTGTGTCGTTGTGGTTAGTAGTGGTGTGGTTGTGGTAAGTCATTGTGTGGTTGTGGTCACTAGATACGGTAAGCAATTGTGTTATTGTGGTCAGAAATTGTGTGGTTGTGGTCAAAAGTTGTGTGGTTGTCGTCAGAAGTTGTGTGGTTTTGGTCAGTAGTTGTGTTTTTATGGTCACTAGATGTGGTCAACAGTTGTGTGGTAGTGGTCAGAAGTTGTGGTCAGTAGTTGAATGGTCATTAGTTGTGTGGTTGTGATCAGTGGTTGTGGTCATAAGTTGTGTGGTTGTTGTCAGTAGCTCTGTGGTTGTGGTCACTAGATGTGGTCAAAAGTTGTGTGATTGTGGTCACTAGTTGTGCGGTTGTGGTCAAAAGTTATGTGGTTTTGGTTAGTAGTTGTCAAAAATTTGAGTGATCAGTAGTTGTGTGGTTGTGGTCAGAAGTTGTGTTGTTGCCGTCAATAGATGTTGTCAGTAGTTGTGTGGTTGTGGTCTGTAGTTGTGTGGTCAATATTTGTGTAGTTGTGATCAGTAATTGTGGTCACTCTCTTCACTCTCGTCATCATTTTTGCCCTCTGTGTCTGTGAGTATCAATAGCAACGGCTCCATTTAGGCTGCTCAATGATGACACAGAGACCTGTTAGTAGACGTGAGCTAGAAACGTTTTGTCGCTCTAAACTCTGTCAAACATCTGTAACTTTTTATTGGTATAAACTATTCCTTATCCGCTCTATCCAAACAGAGGGGTACATCCCACCCTTCTCTTTAGAGACAGGCAAACTAGCCAGTTAAGTTATTTAGATCACTTAGCATAATCCTGCAAAGGAGGACAAAGCTAGTAAGCATTATAAATCTTCTCTTTATCATTCCAGATCGTCCAGACCGGGAAAGTATTCTTAATCTTAACGCTAGCTGTTTGGTCTGAAACAGATTGACAAATCATGGCAATTTGAAGAGCTGTGGAGACATTCGTTGAAGCGAGTCAAGAATTGCTAGGCAACAGTAGCATTGGCAACACTGCTGCTATTTGGCTAAAGCAACTGTGAGAAACATGTTAACATACAGTACAGTGCATGAAGATGAACGGAGCAAAGTATATAGAGATCCTTGATGAAAACCTGCTCCAGAGCGCTCAGGACCTCAGACTGGGGCGAAGGCTCAACTTCCAACAGGACAGCGACCCTAAGCACACACCCACGACAACGCAGGAGTGACTTCGGGATAAGTCTCTGAATGTACTTGAGTGGCCCAGCCAGAGCCCGGACTTGAACACATTCGAACATCTCTGGAGAGACCTGAAAATAGCTGTGCAGCAACACTCCCCATCCAACCTGACAGAGCTTGAGGGGAATTGCAGAAAGAATGGGAGAAACTCCCCAAATACAGCTGTGCCAAGCTTGTAGCATCATACCAAAGAAGACTTGAGGCTGTAATCACTTCCAAAGGTGCTTCAACAAAGTACTGGGACTGCATACTTATGTAAATGTGATGTTTCACTTTTCTATTTATAATACATTTGTTTTGTCATTATGGGGTCAGTAGCCTCGTGGTTAGAGCGCTGGACTAGTAACCGGAAGGTTGCAAGTTCAAACCCCCAAGCTGACATCTGTCGTTCTGCCCCTGAACAGGCAATTAACCCACTGTTCCTAGGCCGTCATTGAAAATAAGAATTTGTTCTTAACTGACTTGCCTGGTTAAATAGAGGTAAAAAAATAAAAATAACAAATAAATAAATGGGGTATCGTGTGTAGATTGATGAGATAAAAAAAAAATATATTCCCCGATTTTCTATTGTTTCCAGTACTTGTCTAATATTATCTCCAATATATCGTCCATGTAAAAAAAACTGTCTGATTAGGATAAATAATATCTGAAAATACCTTTTTAATTCTATGCTCCAAGCATTTAGCTGGAATTTTTGCATTACAGCACTGAAGTGTAAGAGGCCTCCAATTTTTTTAATGAACTCGATCTTCATACTGTATATACCACTTGGATCCTGTTTCAGTAATAATTAAATCAGACCTTCTTGTTGCATGACCGATAATCTACTGTTTATATAGGAGTGGTTAAAACATGCTAAAAATGGTCCTCTGAGTATATCAAAAAAAGTTTGGTATACTTCCACCAGTATACCATCCAGCCCTGGAGTTTTCCCGGACTTAAAGGCTTTAATTGCATCAAGAAGTTCTTCCTCTGTAATTTGGCCTTCACATAAGTCTTTCTGTACAGATGTAAATTTTACATTAATAATAGGGAAAAAATCTATACAATTAGCTTCGGTTACTGGAGATGGAGGAGACTGAAATGTAAACATATTCTTAAAGTACTTCACTTCCTCTTTCAAAATATTGTTCGGTGAATCATGCATGACTCCATCATTTGTAACAAGTTTCAATAAAAAAATTGGTAGCATTTCTATGTTGAAGACTGAAAAATTATTTTCCCCATATTCCATCCAGTCCATTTATTTTTTATAATATGTTACACTGGATCTTTCTTGAATAAGTTCCTCCATTTCTAATTGTTTTTCCTCCATCTTAACATGTGCCTCTATGGTACAGTTTTTATTGCTATCAAACTGTACTGTTAGTTCTTCAATTTCCTTTGTTAATATGTACTCTTTTGACCTAAATTGCTTTTGTTTTATTGATGAGTACTGAATTGCATGGCCTCTGAAGGCACATTTAAAAGTGTCCCATACAATAAGGGGAAGATGTACATTCTCCCTACTTCCACTCACACTACAACCAGCACTGCAGCTGCAATGAATGAGTGTAGCAAAGTGTTCCGATTGAGCTTGCGTTGTTATTATTAGCGGCTTCTGTCTTCTTTATTATCAAGGAATATTTCACTTTCTCTGGTTATAGGAGTAATGCAGGAATAATGCAGTGTGACTTGAGTTTTGCCATCAACTGGAAGACTGTGTCCCCTTTTCTCAGTGGAGGGAGAGAAAGTGGAGGGAAGGTGAGTCGGGTGAGAGGCAACCTCAACGCTGCTCTTTGCCTCCCCTCAGACTGACCATCAGATGCAGGCCATCAGCCGAGTAAAAAAAAAAAGCTAATGATTATGCTCACTCAGCTGTGCCTCACAAATTATACAACAAATGACCTATTACCAGTGTGATCATATATTGTGTATATGTGTATATATAGATGATTTCAAAATGGTTAGAGAAGAACAACATTGGCAGGGAAATTCAAGCATAGCCAATATGCAGTAATAATGTATTGGGCCTATAGCTTACTACACAAACGTCATTGCAACATAACTGTTTTTAATTGGTTAATGTTGCATAGGCTTACGCTGTTGAAGTCATGTTTAAAAATAATTTGAGTGGTAGATCTAGGCTTGACTCAGAAATTGATCTCGACTCAGAAAAGGTTGGTGACCACTGCTGTAAGTGTACACATACATGGAGACTCCCTAACATACAAGCACACATGTTCACTCATAACCACATTATATAAGCACATAAATCAAATCCAATTGTATTGGTCACATACACATATTTAGCAGATGTTACCCATACTAATCTATGGGAACAGATTGATAATATGTGACTAGAAGCACATTTCAGGAATTAGCAATATTATTATTTGTAAAAGTTACCACATAGCAAAGGCCTAATGATGATAAGAAACATGTTGGCTCATGAAAAATCCCAACACCACAACTCAAAACCCGACACAGATTATTCCTATAATAACCCTGAACAAATGGTGGCCTACCTGTACAAAGGTGATTGGTACAGCAAACGGGTAGTGGTACTGGGGAATGAAGATGTCAGCTACAAAGCTGCGGAGACGATCTGCCAGGGCATATAACACCACGACCACAAGGGTGGCGCTAAAGCAGAGTAATGGCACAAGAGGCTTCCATACATCAGATGAAAGCCTCCTCAGTGTACAAGCACTCCTCCTCCATCTCATCCACCAGGGACTGCTCAGGGAACACAATGGTACAGAGTGTTACGCATGGAGTGTAGTTCATGAGATTATTGATTAACACATACACTAATTGGAATGCACTGCAATTAACTGCCTATCAAACAAGTGTCTACATTTAAGTACTATTTAACTATTGTCTACTATTATACAAAACAGGTGAATACCATTCTGTGAGGAGACATCCCACGGTAGTGGGGTGGGTACCCCTGTGGTTCATTGTCATAGTCCAACTGCCTCTCAGCGAGGGGAAGAGGGGCTGGAGTCAAACTATCAGCCCTTCTACTGCAGCAGGTAATGGAGGTAGAGTCATCGTTCCTCCACTCCCTAAATGTTGGGCGATCACCGATCACTTCCATGGCATAAATCACATTGATATCTTTATTTCTTTATTATTTTAACTTACCATTGCGGTGAGGTACTGTAGTTGTAATTGCCAAAACACTTTGACAGAACAATAAATGGAATACACCCTATATATACTCAGACACTAATCTATAAGCCCTGAACTTTAGACTGTCACTAACCGGCTACCACCTGGTACTCTACCCTGCACCTTAGAGAATGCTGCCCTACACGCTTAGAAAAAAGGTGCTATCTACAACCAAAAGGGGTTCTTTGGCTGTCCTCATTGAAGATCCCTTTGAATAACCCCTTTTGGTTCCAGGTAGAACCCTTTAGAACCCGTTCTATCTGGAATCAAAAAGGGATCTCCTATGGGGACAGAACCTTTTTTTTTAGAGTGTATGTGCTGTACATAGTCATTGAACAGTGGTCACTTTAATAATGTTTACATACTGTTTTACCCACTTCATATGTATATACTTTATTCTAGTCAAGGCTTGTCCTATTTAAATACTGCTGTACACACCTTTTCTATTCACATACTGTCTATACTGTCTATACACATAGCTAATTTCCTGCAATGCTATTCATTTTGCATGGGGTTTTGTACTGTGTATTTATATACTGGATTCTTGACATAGCTCACTCTAATATATCTACACTACATATCATTCTCAGTTTATCTTGTGTAAATGCATCCGGTGTATACTGTATATGTATAGATTGCATTTGGATTACTGTTACAGTGCTATTTCCTTCTACATTTCTTAATTTCTTGTTATTTTAATAATGTTCTATTTGTGTGCTTGTTTGACATTTTACTGCATTGTTAGGAGCTAGTAAAATAATAATGTCGCTGCACCCGCTATAACATAGGCTACACTGTCTACGCAACCAATAAACTTTGATTTGATTTATAAGAAAATGTTCTGCTGTTTCCTAGACATTTCATATCCACCTTTCTATCTGTAATCTGTAATACAGGGTGGGAAGATTGGTTTGATTTTACAAAAAGGCATGCTATTAGTAACATTATCAGATTGGAAATGTCATTATGTAAATAAACCATGCATACATACTTATTTTACATCTTGGTAAACGGATCTTACTGAAGGGACGATGATACTGTACAATGGTAGTGTACATAGCTAGTCTGTTATGTAACCTCACACACAGAGAATCATAAACATGTGACATAGGCACCATGTAAAACTCAAATAGACCCAAGCCTAAGAACAGCAAATCTAACATTGTTACACTTAATATGTGCATGATGAAAACGGTCAAACTGATGGACTTACCATTGAGTCTCTATTCCATCATGGTGTTTTTACAGTAGGTGTTTATTCCACTTATTCAACATTCCACAATCTCCTCCAGCGTCCCTCTTCTTCCTCTCCTCTCCAAGCAATATCCACATATGAAACAGGTTGGTGGGGTATATTAACCACAGAAGTGTTTTCCATGTCAACCAGGTTTAAAACAGTGCCCTTCCTCTGTTCTGTGGGGTAGCGGTGGAGTGTGTGATGGCCAATGGCCCGAGCGGAATGCATTTTCCATGAGAACCTACATGAACACTAAGCACTCATTTAGGTATTGACATCTAGATGGACTTTAACCTCACAAAGTGTCTCTGTTGGTGGGCAAAACCCACTAACAAATAAAGTATGTGTCTATATGTTCTTGAATGGGGAAATATTGTTACATTTGCATTGCATCAAACCCCATCTCTATTTTGTTTAACAGAAAAGGATTAAGCAACAGTAGCCCTCTAAAATGAGTGATGAACAGTTGTTCTACACACCATATGTAAATAGATCGCACAACGGTGGCTGATATAATCCCTAAAAGGAGAGGTGTTTTCAGATAGAACAATCTGACAGATTTTACCCCATGCATGCCAGCTGGTTATATACCCAGGATGCAATTGTAGGTATTGTATACCCTGAAGCTATTTGGAAAATAACTGTGAGCCACATTGTAGATGGTTGTAAACTTTGACACATTGTACAAACAGCATGGCTTGGTCCTGGTTTTATGCTATATGCTTGTAGAGCTTATACTATATGTAGCCTATTGTTAAAAGCACATATACAGTACCTGTGTGTGTCATGACTGCTTTATATACTGTGTGGAAGTTCTGTTAGATCTATGTCTGATCTTTGACTTTCCTTTCTTAAATTCCTAAATAAACAATGTATTTGTCTGATCTATGCTCAGCATTTGTAGCCATACATATTTACCTTATCATTCAACTAGGATACTAGAACACAAATGTGACATGCCATACTGCTTAGTATGACTTCATGGAGGTGTGTCTAATCCTACAGTAACCCTGGTGGGAATCTCATCACTGATCATTCACAGCGTGGTACAGACATCTGCTTGTGACATTGTTGACCCCCCCCCTCTCAATTCAAAGGGCCTTATTGGCATGGGAAACATACGTTTACATTGCCAAAGCAAGTGAAATAGATAATAAACAATAGTGAAATAAACAATACAAAATGTAGAGTGAACATTACACTCACAACAGTTTAAAAGGAATAGAGACATTTTAAATGTCATATCTCTCTCTCCTCTCGCTCTCTCTGTCCTAACTCTCCACAGCACTGACACTCCTGTGCTATTCCAGCAGAGGAGAACAGCAATTATCAAGTATTTCTGAAAAAGTTTTTTTTTTTTTGCCTGAACAAATTACTGAAAATACATGTGAACACAGAATATGCATGTGAGTGTGTATACTAGCTGGCCTCTTTATCTCCCTACCAAACTTCACAACACCTCAGAAATGTCTAGTAACCTGAGCCATGCAGCCATCTGGGCAAAGCGCTCAAAGTAAACAGACTCACGTGACTTGAGAAGAGAAGGAGGTTCTCTGGTCTCTGTATTCAAACAGCAGAGAAGGCCTAATGCATAGCCAGGGTACTATAGCAACATGCCTGATCAAACTAGCACACAACACAGTGTGGAACCTGGAGAGACGGATTCATCAAGATTGGTTGATACTTTATCAGTAACATCAATAGTTCTACTTATTAAAATAATGAATCAAGCTGAAGTCCTCACCATTGTGTGGTTGTGTTGTATTGTATAATAATATAAGCTTATACCCCTAATATATTTCAGTGTCTATGACTGCCATAGGTATTCATAAAAAGATCAACAATTGAAATATCTGTTGAACATGTTGGAGGTGTTTAATGGATCTGTTGATTGTAGAATAATATAGAATAATTATTGACTGAATCATTTGATTTGGGAGGGATGGAGTCATACAACAGGGGTCCATGAGGAAAACCTGATTTGGGGTGGTGTTCATGGTCTGACTATATGTTAGACTGAGACCGAAGGCCATTCTCTTCTTTCTATCACTCTCCTCCCTCACCTGTCACAGCCAGCACCCATGTGGCATTCTAGAGCACTTATCACTGCTAAGTCGTCAAGGCAACCCGCTAAAATAAGGCCCTGACAAGGAGGTGTGAGAGTGACTGAGAAAAAAGGCAAGGAAAACAACTCTTTTACACCGGAGCCAAGCAAACCAGTTTTGTGGCAATTTGACAGACATTTAACCGTATATATATATTTGGTTGGCTGGTCAAGAATTTGCCAGAAATTTAGACTATTCTCACTATGGAAGGATATCTCCCTGATAAGGGAACATAGGGGGCAGCAGCTGCGCCTCCCAAATGTCTGGCACTGGGAAACAACATGGGCATAGTGGTGTCCAGGTGAGTGTAAGGTCTAACTGCTAGCTATAGGCATCTCAGCTTGTGTCAGTAGTCTAATATGGGTTACCGTGCATGCATCCCTGAAGAATATAATTATGTTGGTCAAATATATTGCTGAATAAATAATACATCTAATGTCCTTTGTTAACGCTGGGTAATGCAGCTCTGTCTTTGTGTATTTGTCTCAGAGTGACTAACTGTCGTGTAGAACCATCCAGAAAACGCAGAAGCGCCTTGCAACCAAAAAACAACACCCCCTACAGGAAGGTCAATGGTACTATCAAATCATCCCAATGTCACACACTGACTCCAGTGCAGAGACAGACCCAAGGTAGGTTATCAGCCCATATTAGATCAAGTGGATATAAGATTAAGTATAAATGTGGATTTAAAGTTGTGACTGGAGTTATCATGAGGGGATTTATGATCAAAGGACCACAATCTGGGCCTCCCGAGTGGTGCAGCGGTCTAGAGCACTGCATTGCAATGCTAGATGCGTTACTACAGACCTGGGTTCATTCCAAAAATGTGCCACGACCGGCCGTGGACGGGAGTCCCATAGGACGGCACACAATTGTCCGGGCGAGGGGAGGGTTTGGCCGATGGGGCTTTACTTGGCTCATCATCATCACGCTCTAGCGACTCCTTGTGGCGGGCCGGGTACCTGCAAGCTGAACCCAGTCGCCAGTTGAACATTGTTTCCAATATGCATTTCGGCTCTGTGTGTATGATTTTCTCTGATGTGTGTGTGTGCGAGCGCAGGTACATGTGTGTGTGCATACTGTTGTCCAGTAGTGTGTGAGCCTGAGGTGCAGGAGGTGTTAATTCCTACCTTCCCAGAGAGGGTAAGTGTGCAGAGAGGCTACATCACCCCCCAGCAGGTATATAACCTGTTGAACGCAGAGGCTGGACATCCCGCTCTACATGATCCGAATTACATCCTCATCCTGGACTGTCGCAGTGCAGAGAGGTGGGAGCACTCACACAACACAACTTCAGAACACAAACATGCACACCCAATGTAGCCACTTGATCACTACACCTCACAGACTTGTTGTAGATACGTGGAAGTAGTGTAGGGGCCTGAGGGCACAGACTTAATGTGTTATCAAATCTGTTAAAATTGTATAACTGCCTTTATTTTGCTGGACCCCAGGAAGAGTCGCTGCTGCCTTGGCAGGAACTAATGGGGATTCATAATAAATATAAATACTTACTGTAAAAGCATTGTGTTGATATGTGTGTGTTCATTGGTTGTCAGGTACAAGCAGAGTCATCTGGTTACAGCCAGGGCTAGTGTGACAGTGATCCACCCAGATCTGGGCTGTCTGATCAGCTGTGTGCAGCTCCAGGAGTTCTCTATCATATTGTTGTACGCTGAGGAGGGCCACAGCCCAGGTGATACACTGCACATTCCTTTGCTACAACATAGGGAGCATCCGACACAATCAACACAGACACTGTACAACCTCAGCAACACAAAAGCACCCTTCTAACCTTCACTGTGTGGTTGTTTTATGCCTGTCTGTGTGTGTATCAGTGGGCAGTTTGGAGGCCAGGGCAGCCTCCCCGTTCCTCCAGCGCTGCTTCTTCCAGCTCAGTGACCTGGGCATGGACCCTGTCATCCTCCTAGGGGGCTTCACCGCCTTCCACACCCTCTACCCCTTCCTCTGCAACTCCCGCATGGCTCTTCTAGAGCCCGACAGGTACGCCCTCACCATCTACCCCTCTGAGATCCTGGAGGGGGAGCTCTACCAGGGCTCAGCTGCTCAGGCCTCTGACTACCACATCCTTGAGAACCTTAACATCACCCATGTGGTCAACGCTACGGCTGAATGCCCTGATGCATTTCCCAGCACCCTCAGCTACCTGAGGCTGCGGCTGAGCGATGACGCCCAGCAGGACTTAGTGGAGGCGCTGCCCCAGGCTGCGAGGTTCATCGCTGGAGCCCTGAGCAGCGAGGTTGGGGGTAGGGTGCTGGTGCACTGCAGCATGGGGCGGAGCCGTAGCTCAGCGCTAACGCTAGCCTTCCTAATGCAGCACCAGCGCTGGACACTGCTGCATGCCATCCGCTGGCTGAAGGAGAGGAGAGCATGCACGGCGCCCAACGTGAACTTCCTGCGGCAGCTGTTGACCTACGAGGAGCAGCTGTTCGGACGAAGGCTTACCTCGCTGGACGATATCCGCCTGTGAAGTTATGTGGTTTGGGCAGTGCAGTTTCTGTGCATAATTCATGGAGAGGGAGGTGGACTGTGGACAGAGCCCACTGTGATTCAAATAATGGCGTTTTTAAAGACTCATTGGGAGAGTTGTATGACCTTGATGGTCTTAATAACTTTAAGCAGTTTGGTTTTCTTTGTCATTGTTGCCCTAGGTCTAGGACTGTGTTTTATTAAGGGTTATTTGAGGGATGATGTTTTTTCAGAACACTAGGACGCTGATGTTGCAGCATTAGAGTGAATAAGGGGAGAGGAAGTGAATATATTTGCATCAGTGCTGATACCAGCTTATACAGAGGCCATCTGTGTATTCAATGCTTGGTTAGAAACTTGTTCAGCTCTAATATTTTGTCTGGGACCTGGAAGAGCTACAAATAATATAAACATATTTCCCTGTTCTCCTTTCACTGAACATAAAACTACTGAACAGTTATGCTTAGAAGAAAGCAGAGTCATTTGGTGGTTACTAGACATTTTGCATTCAAAGTGAGGATGCTCTGTGTATGAAACACGCGGACATAAATTCCAGTTGAAAGGGCCTCAAGAGGTCAAAGTTGGGTTGTTATTGCCATATCGTTTACACCTGTGTCCAGACCTTTGAATGGAGTAATGAAAGGCAGAGGAAATGGAGGAAGTAACCTACATAAATTAGTACAATAGTGTGTTTTAAAAACTGTGAACAGGTCACTGCAAGGATAAAGGAGAATGGGCATTGAGTTTTTTCCCCCAATACAAAAGTGGACACACATACAAGAGTTTGTTCACACTGACTGTACCATGCAGAAAGGTACTTTCTTCCAAAGTAATAGATGGTCGTTTCTGTACACAGTGCTAACAGTGGATTATCCCATTTGATTCATAAGACTGAATGTGACTGAATGTGGCTGTATCTCTCCCCCCCACCCCGCACACACACACACACACATACACCAAGCTCCTCCCCTGCAGCTCTCTCCAGCCAGCTTCCTTCTAGAAAAACTGGGAAGCAGATCGAGACTCTTCTGGAATGTGGAAGGACCACGTGATAAATGACCCCGCCTCCTACTACTGGGGTGAAATTGGGGTCTATAAAGTTCTTAATACCTGTGCCGGTTAAAGAAATAACCATGAAACTTACAGTTAACAAATCCAAATAGAAAAATTCAGTTTGGTGTGACTATTGCAGCCTGAACTTTAGGCTAAGGGCCTATAATGGCTTACATTGCTTAAATTAGTTACATACACATATTACATTTTTAGGGGCAAACTGTCAAAGTAAGAATCAACCAACATAAAAGGACAAAAACATTTTTTAGTAGAGCTTGGGTCTAGGCTAATTAAATGTAAAAGTGTTCAGATGTGGACATAAACCAAACACCAGTGGTCCTCCACAATACACACTGTAAACAGTAGTGCATTCTGGAATGCCTAATAGACTAATTATTCATCATATTTAGGAGTAACATCATTTTATCACGTGTCTGGAGCAAAACGTCCATGCTAATGGTTATATCCCAATAATGACAGGGAAGTAAGGGAACACTTCAGAATTGGTGTGGAGGCATGCTCAAAAATTCTCCCCTGAAATTCCCCAGTACCAAACTAGGGTTGAGTGCGTGTGTGCGACTCTGCACGTAGCAGTTTCCGTGGATAGAACCTACCACCAGATGGCGAGCCGAGGACCGATGACACGCCGAGGCGAGGATAAGAGCGACTGGAGGTTGGGGCTGTCATAAACGGTACCAAAGCAACGAGCAGGGACACCTTTGGAGAGCTTGCGAGCGGCTGCCGGGAATATATTTTGGCCACCGGAGTGTTTTTGTGCCACCGTTCCAAGACAAGTCTCTCTTATCATTTCGGTAATAATTCATGTTTGTTTGCATGTTGACAATTATCTGTTTGTCTAAACCTAGCCTAGTGTTAAATTTGATTACCATATCGGATGAGACCTGTATTATTAATATATCAATAACTTTCTCTACAAACACGTTGCATGT
Source organism: Oncorhynchus mykiss (assembly GCF_057628025.1). Taxonomy (NCBI): domain Eukaryota; kingdom Metazoa; phylum Chordata; class Actinopteri; order Salmoniformes; family Salmonidae; genus Oncorhynchus; species Oncorhynchus mykiss. The sequence goes on from NC_143022.1 coordinate 79,722,816, forward strand.
CCAATATGTGATATCAATTGCTTTTAGTCAGCCTATTGTCTCTATTCTATCAATCACTCGTCTTGTCATTTATTTATTTGTAGCCTACTTTACGCACAAAACCTAGCGCCAGGCATCCTATTCCAAACCCATCCACTGCGTAAAATTCCGATGCAACGTGGGTATGAGTTTATTTACACATGACTGTGCCTGCGAAATCTCTCCGTCTCAATAGACTAGAATGCTTTGAAAACGTTACAGATATTGCTATATTAGGCTATATTTTAAAATGGACATAGTTATGAATATGCCATGGCATTAGCAGGCTATCAAAAGGAAATGTTATACAAACCTTCCTTGGCTAAAATTAATAAACCTGACACTAAACGAAATCGACAACCGTGGCTGTTACATCGTTGTTAGTGATTGTTACATAGCGGCAAGTCATTTATGCACACGCTGTTACATAATTAACGTGTATTTACTGACCTACAAAGGCAAATTGTGTTTATTGACTGAAGGGGCTAACTGAGTTACTTACTGAATTAACAAGTTGTCTCAATATTCAGTTTCTTGCCGATTGCACGTAGTAGAGCAATCACATCATTCACAAACTCACATCCCGAGAAACGTCCTTGTGGGGGAGGGGCGAAGACGTGGCATTGCTCTCCACCTTCTCTCTGACTGATTCTGGAACTTTCACTCATAACTACAATACCGGTCAAAAGTTTTGGAACACCTACTCATTCAAGTTTTTTAAACGTTTTTTTTTTTTTTACTATTTTCTACATTGTAGAATAATAGTGAAGACATCAAAACAATGAAATAACACGTGGTAACCAAAAAAGTGTATAAACAGATCAAAATACATTTTATATTTGAGATTCTTCAAATAGCCACCCTTTGCCTTGATGACAGCTGTGCACACTCTTTCCATTCTCTCAACCAGCTTCATGAGATAATCACATGGACCTTCTTAAAAGTTCATTTGTGGAATTTCTTTCCTTCTTAATGTGTTTGAGCCAATCAGTTGTGTTGTGACAAGGTAGGGGTGGTATACAGAAGATAGTCCTATTTGGTAAAAGTCTTTAAAAGTCCATATTATGGCAAGAACAGCTCAAATAAACAAAGAGAAACAACAGTTCATCATTACTTTAAGACATGAAGGTCAATCAATACAGAACATTTCAAGAACTTTTAAAGTTTCTTCAAGTGCAGTTGCAAAAACCATCAAGCGCTATGATGAAACAGGAAAGGAAGACCCAGAGTTACCTCTGCTGCAGAGGATAAGTTCATTAGAGTGACCAGCCTCAGAAATTGCAGCCCAAATAAATGCTTCACAGAGTTCAGGGAACAGACACATCTCAACATCAACTGTTCAGAGGAGACTGTGTGAATCAGTCGAATTGGTCGAATTGCTGCAAAGAAACCACTACTAAAGGACACCAATAAGAAGAAACACGGGCCAAGAAACACGAGCAATGGACATTAGACCGGTGGAAATTTGTCCTCTGGTCTGGAGTCCAAATTGGAAACTTTTGGTTCCAGCCGCCATGTCTTTGTGAGATGCGGTGTGGGTGAACGGATGAACTCCGCATGTCTATTTCCCACCGTAAAGCATGGAAGAGGAGGTGTTGTGGTGTGGGGGTACTTTGCTGATGACACTGTCTGTGATTTGTTTAGAATTCAAAGCACACTTAACCAGCATGGCTACCACAGCATTCTGCAGCGATATGCCATCCCATCTGGTTTGGGCTTAGTGGGACTATCATTTGTTTTTCAACAGGACAATGACCCAACACACCTCTAGGCTGTGTAAGTGCTATTTTACCAAGAAGGAGAGTGATGGAGTGCTGCATCAGATGACCTGGCCTCCACAAACCTCCGACCTCAACCCAATTGAGATGGTTTGGGATCAGTCGGACCGCAGAGTGAAGGAAAAGCAGCCATCAAGGCAAAGGGTGGCTATTTCAAATATAAAATATTTTTTGATTTGTTTAACACTTTGTTGGCTACTACATAATTCAATATGTGTTATTTCATAGTGTTGATGTCTTCACTATTGTTCTACAATGTAGAAAAATGTTAAAAAATAAAGAAAAGCCCTTGAATGAGTAGGTGTTCTAAAACTTTTGACTGGCAGTGTAAGTCTTTATTCTTCTTAGCCTGGTGTCATAGACTAGATTTAACATATTCAACTTAAATCCAGATCACTAAATTGAGTATGTTAAGCCTGGCATGGTTACATAAGACAGAAGGTTACTTAACACAAATACGAAAGTAGGGTGGCTGGTTAGGCATATAATGAGAATGTCATGCAACATGTTCGAATCTCATCACAGACAAGTTTCAAATTTGTGCTAATTAACAACTTTGCAACTACTTAGCATGTTAGCTAAACCTAACCTAACCGTTTAACAGAACTCCTAACCATATCCCCTTAGCCACCTAGATAATGTTAGCATTAGCCACCTTGGTAACGTTAGTCACAACAAATTGGAATTTGTAACATATCTTGTGTTTTTCAAATTCGTAACATATTGTATGAATTGCAATTAGTAACATATTGTACAAATTACAATTAGTAACATATCATACTAAATGGATGATGGACATCCACAAATTAACACATACAGTACCATACGAAACATAACATATACTAATGTGAGTATCCTGGATTTACATTTACTATGTCACGTCTACCCCTGCATCCAGGTCGTTATTCTCCCAAAAATGACTGTAGTACAGTTTGGGGATTTTTTTTACCTTTCAGGTTTATGTAAGTATTTGGGCTTCAGCAGCCCTCAAATATATGGACTATAGTAATAGAATGAATTGATGTCACACTTCAAGTTTGTTTTTGGTGTCAGGTTGTGTGACCTTTGAGCCTCCCCTTTCACTGACATTTCTCACCCGACCAGGATAATACTAAACTGGGCCAATGATGTCCTGTCAAATGGTGCATTTTGAGCTCTTGTGTGTTGGTGCCCTTATATGGCACACTTAATCTAGTGGGGTGTTTTTGTGAAAACCATGGCCACTGGTAAAGAGTTACGACTGAGGATAACGGTATTACTTTGAAGGTTGTAGCCATCAATTGTCCTATTAACAATCACCCTTATCAGCAAACGTATTTAATTTCAAACTTCACATTTCTCTAGTAGCGCCCAAATTATCTTTCCACCTATAGTGTGGGGTCATTGTATCAGGGGCGCAACTTTGGTTTTAGAAGTGGGGGGGAAATAATAATAATAATTCTTATAAAAAAATATTTTGATCCAGTCGGAGACGTCCGCATGGTCCCACCGTTGCCTCGTTTTGTATCACATCCCCAGTGAAAGTTGCGCCCCTGCAGTGTATGGTTTATGTTGTATAAAATTGTAAAGATAAGACCTTTATTAAATGACTTGCGAGGTTAATACTTCTCTTCTATAATATCAGTGCTTTTGTATGTCTAGGATATTGCAGGTTTTACAGAGTATCTGTACAGACGGGTGCTCCAAGACTCTCCCTGAAAACCACAGGAATGGAGCCTTCATATCTACATTTCAAGTGTCAAGTCATGCAGTCGGAAATTTCTCCATGGCCTACACTCTTAGCAAAATAGGTGATATCTAGAATCTAAATGGGTTCTTCAGCTGTCCCCATTGAAGAACCCTTTTTGGTTCTAGATATCACCTATTTTTCTAAGTGTGTAGGCCATGGAGAAATTTCAGACTGCATGACTTGACACTTGAAATGTAGATATGAAGGCTCCATTCCTGTGCTTTTCAGGGAGAGTCGTGGAGCAGAGAGGGTTCTACATGGACCCCAAAAGAGTTCTACCTGGAACCCTTTTTTGTCTTTGTGGTCATAACGGATCAGTTAGCATCTATCATATCAGGTGATTTTTTATTTAACTAGGCAAGTCACTTAAAAACAAATTCTTATTTACAATGACGGCCTACCGGGGAACAGTGGGTTAACTGCCTTGTTCAGGGGCAGAATGACAGATTTTTACCTTGTCAGCTCTGGGATTCAATCCAGCAACCTTTCAGTTACTGGCCCAACACGCTAACCACTAGGCTACCAGCCACCCCCTGTGCTTATAAGATATTCCAGTTGAAGGTGAAACAAAGCTCAAACAGTGGTCTGAATTCAACATCATACAATAAGGATGTGTGTGTGTGTGTGTGTGTGTGTGTGTGTGTGTGTGTGTGTGTGTGTGTGTGTGTGTGTGTGTGTGCGCGCGTGCCTGTGTGTGTGCGCGCGTGCGTGCGTGTGTTTGAAGTGCCAGAATGGTCACTTTGGTCAAGACACAGGAAGGTTTAATTCTAATAGTGTAGGATGTTGACACTTAGTCTGGTCATCCAAAGGTTAGTCATGACTGTGTGTGTTTCATCCAGCCTTTGAAATACACTAACAGCCCCTATAACTCCCTTTTAAAGACAATTTAATACAGTCATTAGTTATATTACAACTTTACTTCACAAATGACGAAACTGTAACAATGTGAGGCTAATGATCTAAAACTTTTTAAAAAATGGGATTGACAGACCGGGAAGGTTTTTTCACTCACAAGTGATATTCTGTCTGTGGCACTGGCACAATACCTCTGTCACCTAATACAACCACCAGCTGCTTTGCCAATCCCTTGTCCATCCCTTGTCAATATTGCATTTTCCCACTGACTTGCTCTCTATTTGCCATGACTTAGTAACTGGAGGGTAATGACAGACTTCTGTAAGTGTAGCTTGGACATAAGCCTCAAACTGTGAATGAGTGATTGAACCTCATTGAGGTGTGTGTGTTTCCCAGGTAACACATAGTAATGAGAGAGTTGACGTAAAAGGACTTAACTCTACAGTAGCACTGGATAACACTAACCTCAGGCTTGTTTGAAACAAGTAGACCCTACAGGCATATGACAAGTACTAACAGATTATTGGTCCAAGGAGGTTAAACCTCAGGGAAAGAATGCAGACTCATTTTGTAAAGTGGTTAATCTGTTTTATATACAGGCATACTGATTTCTCCTGGGACTGGTTACTGCTAGTTGAAACCCAGTTACGTATGGGCGTCTGTAGAGCAGCCATTTGAGGTTAGTGGCTCTCTTAGAGGCTTGGTAACAGTAACACTTTACATGCTCTGGCATAACACTTTGAGGCCATTATCATAACAGTGACACTGTCACTACTGTCTCTCTGCAATAAGGTTGATATTCTTATGAGTTTTATAGCAGATTGGCAGCATAAGTGAAGTGTTACTGTCATTTGAGCACCAGTGAGAAACATTACTGTAAGTGGTGTAGTACTGTGTAAGACAACTCTGTGTCTCTCTGGGATAAATAGAATTAAACACGTGAACGCGTAAAGCATTTAACGTGTACATACCGTTTTGCTCTTACAGTTCTTGGCTTCTGGCTCTTTCCACTCCCTGTTGACCTTCATAGAAATATCACCTGTATGTTTCCTTTGTTTTCAATCAAATCCTCACTCTGTTTAAGAAAATGAGGACTTGCCTAAGCCTGTCCATTGCCTAAACCCTCAGTAGATAGTCTCTGTTGGCTGAGTTGGTGCCAGAGGGGGGAAGGTACGTGCAGTGACCTTTACATTGGCAGCGGGTTAGTATTTTTTATACATACTTCATACTTGGCGCTGCTTTCAATCCTGTCTCTCTTTGACCTCCTTATTCATATCATGGTGAGTTATGCGTAAAGGTAATCCTATATGCCATAATTATAGATATCCAAATATTAGAAATTGTACTTGTGACCTTATTTTTTGGGTCCTTCCTACTTCCTCAGCCTTCTTTTTTTCCTTTTTTTCCCCACCTTTATTTAACCAGGTAATCTAGTTGAGAACAAGTTCTCATTTGCAACTGCGACCTGGCCAAGATAAAGCATAGCAATTCGACACATACAACAACACAGAGTTACACATGGAATAAACAAAACATACAGTCAATAATACAGTAGAACAAAAGAAAACAAAAAGTCTATATACAGTGAGTGCAAATGAGGTAAGTTAAAGGAAATAAATAGGCCATGGTGGCGAAGTAATTACAATATAGCAATTAAACACTGGAATGATAGATCGGCAGAAGATGAATGTGCGGATAGAGATACTGGGGTGCAAAGGAGCAAAATAAATAAATACCAGTATGGGGATGAGGTAGGTAGATAGATGGGCTGTTTACAGATAGGCTATGTACAGGTGCAGTGATCTGTAAACTGCTCTGACAGCTGGTGCTTAAAGTTAGTGAGGGAGATGTGAGTCTCCAGCTTCAGAGATTTTTGCAGTTCGTTCCAGTCATGCAATTCGTTCCAGTCATGGGCAGCAGAGAACTGGAAGGAAAGACGACCAAAGGAGGAATTGGCTTTGGGGATGAGCAGTGAGAAATACCTGCTGGAGCGCGTGCTACGAGTGGGTGCTGCTATGGTGACCAGTGAGCTGAGATAAGGTGGGGCTTTACCTAGCAGAGACTTGTAGATACCTCATCAATAGAGTACCACTGTAGCCAGTGGGTTTGGCGACGAGTATGAATCGAGGGCCAACCAACGAGAGCGTACAAGTCGCAATGGTGGGTAGTGTATGGGGCTTTGGTGACAAAACGGATGGCACTGTGATAGACTGTTGAGTATGCACAGTAGAATGCAGATGTGTGTCACCAGCTTGTATGTTTTAGATGTCAGTGATCGTCAGTTTTGTGTCAAGTGTCTTCCAAACTATCTTTGAGGTTGCCAGATTGGTATTTCCGCATCAGTACAGCTAGGATTTAGATGTATGCACCTGTTTTGAGTTATGTTTTGACTGCAGGATTTAAACAATATAAGCTCTTACACTAGGATGAATTGGGTGTGTGTCAGCTACAGGACAAAGAGTGCTACTGCTTTCAGCAAGACCAGCTACTGTTAACACAGGGTGGTTATACTGCAGTCTTTGTCCAATGTTGCCATTAGTTCTTACATGCTTAATGAGTAGTAGGTATGCTAGATAAGCTAATGTGTAGAGGGGTGATTCATTTTTGTTGCTAAATAGAGAAATCTGCTGGATAGTACTGTAGCATTCACAGAACTTCCAGTGATAAAGTTTCCCGCAATGTGGACTTGTCTCTATTGATGAGGTATTGTCTGTGTGTTTTAAAGACCCCAGGCTATTAGGGATGTGTGTTTGTGGAATAGATGTAATATCTATGTGCGAAGTCCCCTCATCCCCTTTCTGGCCCATCCGTCCCCCTCCATGTCCATCCCTGAGGGCAATATAGACAGGCATGTTTGTTCAAACAAGGCCCATGCTACTTCCCTGACACACACACACTGGACGACTAGTGGAGGCTCGCTATGGGGGTAGGAAGAGCACAGTACCACTCCCGCAGGGCTAAGTCATGTCTAGATAGGGGCAGCCAGGCAAAATCCATGACAGTGCCAACTCCAGAGCTCATGTGCCAAACTAGTCACTCTATGGCCACATCCAAGGGGTTATATTCATCTCAGTGTGGTGGGTGAGGCAGAGAGGAAGTCATTCAATGTAATACTGTTTTAGAGGACTACTCTCTTTGAAACACACGCGCATGCATGCACACACACACCCACCCACACACTCACTCGCTAACACTCCCTTTCTATTTTCTGTTTGCTATTTCCCCATGGTTTATCCTTCCACTGCCTCACACTGACAAAACCACTCTTTGGGGGTTGAGGATTGAGGCCTTGCTGTGTCAGCCTGCAGACAGCCAGGGTTAGGGTTTGTCCTGCCTTCAAGGAATGTCCATTCCCACTTCTATTTTAAGTATTTGAGAGGCAGCACAGGTATAGCTAATTGTATGTGTTTTCTGACCTGTGTGTCAGGATAGTCTAAACTGTGGGGGGAAAAGATCAGTGGACTATGATGCTATAAGTTTCAGATTCTGTGAAATATAATTCGCAATTATGTTCTTCATCAGGAAATTCTCTCCTGTAGATCATTGGACCATTCTGTCAAAAGGGAACGCCACTGTTGATTATGATTATTTCTAGTACATTAGATGACAGAGTGTTCGAGTGAGCAAACAGTATACGTTCATTGTCCTTCTTTCACTCCTCCTCATTCTGGCCTCGTCTCTTTTCCTCTCTCTGCCACCTCATCTTTCTCTATCTCTCTGTCTTTCTCTCTCCCAGTATGTCCAGGATGGAGCGACAGTGTTGGTGGTATTTACTGGTGTTGAGCTGCCTGTTCCAGACTCTTTCAGCCCACAGTGACTTTTACACATCCATCGGTGAGAGTCCTCCCTTCCTTATGAGATACATAGTCATATGGTTGTGAGACAGGTGTTGGGTCTGCCCTCAAAGCCTGTCTGTCAAGCACATACTGGGCATTTTATCTACCCGGAATTACGGGTTTCTACTCATTTCTCATCTACACAGAAGTTGAAAGATATAGTACACAGTGTATTCCTTATCATCATGTGTATGATTGGTTTAACTAAACTTAAAATCAAGTTTGATAATGTGTGTGTTTTCCTCCCTTAGGTCACATGACAGATCTGTTGTACACAGAGAAAGACTTAGTCACTTCACTGAAGAATTATATCACGGCAGAGGAGAACAAGCTGAAGCAGGTTAAACAGTGAGTGTCCACACGCACACGAGCAACAGCACACACACACAGAGTAGCTGAATTGTGTCTCTTCTCCCATCCCTCTCTTAGGTGGGCAGAGAAGCTGGATGTGTTATCAGCCATAGCCATGCAGGACCCCGAGGGCTTCCTGGGAAACCCAGTCAACGCCTTCAAACTGATGAAGAGGCTGAACACAGAATGGGGAGACCTGGAGAGCCTGGTGCTGAAGGACACCAAGGAAGGTTAGATATGATGACACTATGAAGTTCACATTAGAAGAGATGAAAAGGAAGTTGAAAGGTAGCCCCAAAGCAGCAACGACAGATACTAGTTTTTTAACAGAAAATATTTGCTGCAATGTTTGTTTGTCTTTTAGATGCTCACAGTGAGCATCCTCACAAATGAGTATCTCTGTCCTTCTCTCAGGATTCATCTCTAACCTGACCCTCCAGAGGCAACACTTCCCTACCGACGAGGACCAGACAGGTGCAGCCAAGGCACTGCTCAGACTGCAGGACACCTACAGACTGGACACCAACACCATCTCTACAGGAGACCTGCCAGGTAATGTGTTAGGGAGCGCTAGAGAGAGAACCTCAGGCCTTTTATAATTTGTAAGTTTGTAACCACTGACTCATCCACAGGAGTGACGCACAAGAGCCCTATGACGGTGGAGGACTGCTTTGAGCTGGGGAAGATTGCCTACAGCGAGGTGGACTACTACCACACAGAGCTGTGGATGGAGCAGGCCCTGAAGCAGCTGGACGAAGGAGAGGAGTCCACCGTGGACAAGGTCACCGTGCTGGACTACCTCAGCTATGCTATTTACCAGCAGGGAGATCTAGGCAGGGCCCTGGAGCTCACCAAGAGGCTACTCATGCTGGGTGAGTTACCCTAATGCGGCTCAGAATGAATGAGTTAAACTAGTCACACCGGGAGTGATTTGAAGGACACACTGACAGAGTTAAAGGAGAGCACACTAAAGGAGCTAAGTTATGGGATGGGTATACTTGGAGGTTAACTGGTAGTGTAACACTGTGAATGTTAATGAGTGCTGAGGGAATATGATGCCCTCCAGGTGAATCATTGAACAACAGCTGCTGACCTGTATGCCCAGCATAAACTGGTATAGAGGATTACTCATGAAATGTCCCAGGTGGCAGTAGGGTCTGAAGTTAGTGATTCTGATAGATCCAGATGAAAATTCTAAATGACTCTTCCTTGTCTGTTTACTGTATGAGCATCAGTATTCCATCTCACTGTCCCCTCTCTCTCCTCACTCCAGACCCGGAACACCAGCGTGCCAACGGCAACCTGAAGTACTTTGAGTTTCAACTGATAAATCAGAGGAAGGCCCAGGCCCAGGAGGCCCAGAAGGCCCGGGAGGAGGGCAAGGAGCGAAGGAAGAGACTGACGAGTGATGCCTCCAAGAAGAAGCGCTTCAGGGAGCCTGTCCCAGAGAGGAAGATGTATGAGATGCTGTGTCGAGGGGAGGGCATCAAGCTGGTGAGGAGGAATTACTCACTCACACACACACGCGAAAAATGTATCAACCCCTACAAAAATGTCCATTCATTATAATAAACATAATAATGAATATTTCCTGTTACTGCAGAATTATTTTCCTGCTATAAAAACTGGCTCAAATGAAGATCCTACATCTGTACGTGTCAATCTGTCTTTCTTCTTACCTCCCTCCGCCCGCCCCGTCTCTGCCTTGTAGACCCCCCGCAGACAGAGACGGCTTTTCTGCCGTTACTTTGACAACCACGGTCACCCCAAGTACCTCCTGAGCCCGGTGAAGCAGGAGGATGAGTGGGACCGGCCCTACATAGTCCGCTACCATGACATCATCTCTCACGGCGAGATCGAGAAGGTCAAAGAGCTGGCCAAGCCCAGAGTGAGTTCCACTCTCTGTCAGTGTGTGTGTGTGCTATATTGAGATAATAAGGGTTCAGAAGGGTGTCATGACCACACAGATGTGTCTGACGGGAGGGTTTCATGGTCCTACAGAAGTGGATTTGCTGTGGATATGTTCTGAGGCTCGTACTAGTAACTGTCTGACCAGCTGCCGCTGTGTCTGCAGAGTCAAGGCCACTAGTAGACAGAATGAATAGGAAATGTTCATGCTAAACATAAACACTCTTCCCACTGGGCGCAGACATTTAGTTTTGATTTACATTTGGTTGAGTTGTCAACTAACATGAATTCAAGAAAACATGTCACCATGTCATTAGATTTAGGTTCAAAGACAGCATTTCCTTACATTGATGACTTTTTCAAATCCAATCAGTCAGACACAGGACTTTTGCTATAAATGGTTAGACAGGACGTATTCCTAGAGGGAACAGCAAGCTTTTAGTGTGTGTGGTGAGGGGTGTATACCAAAGAGCCATGGAAGTGGAGGTAGGTTGAGCCCTGTTAGCCCACCCAAAGCAGGGTCTGGGGGGTGGAGGTGGTGTCAGGGTACCCTCTAAACCCCCTCTCCCTGCCTTATAGCTCCGCCGGGCCACCATCTCCAACCCCATCACTGGTGTGCTCGAGACTGCCCCCTACAGGATCAGCAAGAGGTAAGGTGTAGCCAGGTGCAGGCAGGGGGGAGGAGGGTGTCGAGGGGAGGGGTGGAGCAGGAGGGAGAGCACCCATAACCCCTCTCCTCATTCACACCCCAGCTCAAACCCCTCCTCTTACACATGCCACTGGCCTATGCCTCTGAGTCCAGACCGTATTCCTCCCTCCAATGCTGGAAGACTCCTCTGCAGAAGCACAGAACCATACTTTTACTGAACCCTCCTTCACTCTCTCTGAATCATTTTCTTAGTCTAACCATAAATCAGATTCTAGAATAGTCCAGGGGTGTTCTAGAAGTTCAGAGTATAAGCTAATGAATAAGGAGATATGATTGTATGGTCCTGTCTGTGGTGAAAATGTGTTTCTGCTCAGGAGTTCTCTAGGATGTGAACCCAGTGGAGTGGGAGGAGAAAAGGTGTAGGTGCTTTTGGCCAACTAAGGGTGTGTCGGGAGCAGTACTTTTCACAAATCCTCTGTTCCTGTCATCACTAATGTAATCACTAGTTTAGCATTCTCCTAAACTAGAGAATAAACCATTAAGTTATACTACCCTTGGTTAAAGGACTGGCCCTGAAACAACCCCTGGCATACTGCTGGAATAACATTAACCGCTTGTGACCGAATCTGCTTTTCTCTCTCCTCTCTCTGTTTCTTTCACTTCCCGTTTCCCTCTACTTCATCTATCGTTTTGGTGTGTTATCTCTCTCTCTCTCTCTCTCTCTCTCTCTCTCTCTCTCGTGTGCCCGGGCAACTAGCCATGGCAGCCACAGTACATGACCCCCCTAACTGGGAAACTCACCATGGCCATGTACAGAGTCTCCAAGAGGTAAGGGGTCAAAGGTCATAATACATTTGGGTCTCCAGAGACCCCCCCCATCCCCTCTGGTCTCCCATCCCATACCGCCCTACATCCCCAGGATGTGCTATCCAGGTTTTGGCAGGTCTTTGGGTCAGTAGGGCCACCTCTTTCTGCAATGAATCTATGCTGCTCTCTTACAATCAGATGAATGAGGTCATTCTGGCTTCTCTCCTCCTCTGTGCTACTGTGCAGACAGGGCCAATTACACCTCAAGTTTGTGCACACGAACGAACGCACATCCACACACATTCCCTCTCTCAGTTCATGATTTTGATGAGTAGTGAGTGCCCACTTGTGTAGATCTAATATACCAGACAACCCCAATCTATGGTCAGACTGCTGATTGTAGGGGAACATGCCAATCTTTAGTCATAGTTACTTTAATAACTTTCATCTTCTTAAAAATAGAAATGCTCATGCCACACCCATACCACACCCATACCATCCCACATCACTTTGGTTTTTACTGCCCCTGCTTATTACTGTGTATATTGGAGTGTATATTTGTGTGTGTGTTTGCTAGGGTGTGCACGTGTGTCTGCATGCAAGTGTAGATGTGTGTGTGTCTGTCTGCCTGTGTGTCTGGGTCTGTGTCTTCGTGTTGAAGTATGTGCAACTGTGTGTGTGGTGAAGGGTTAACTGAACTGAGCGTGAACCTCATTTAAACTGACAACGAGGTCAAAGTGGGAGAGTAATCACAGCAGGGGAGAGAATTTGAAGGAAGAGAGACTTTTTGACCTAACCACCACTCTATCATGTCCAATTTATATTTTACTGTCTTCACTTCCCTAACAGCAACTTCTAATAAATCACTTTACTCACACACACATAGACTAACACACATCTTAGTTTTCAATTTGGCTAACCTTACAAGGAATTTCAGTATTAAGTAATACACACAGTATATTGCACTGGGAAAGAGGAGTCATCTTATTGGCTGAGAGATTCAACAATGTATCCAATAAAAAGGGATGGTGTGTGTAGAGCAGATGGCTGAACTTGAATGGACCTCAAACGTTAGCCCTCTCGCCGTGAAATCATTACGGCCACAACTGCTACAACTCTCACTTTATGCAGTGTATGGCAAATCTACTAAGCAGAGAATCTACCATTTTATTAATGCTATTTTCTGTGGTTTGACACTTTTTTATTTTCACACTGTGCCTTGTGGTGCATGACCCAGAAAAACGAAATAATCTTGAGGTCCATGAAATGACAGATAGTTTATTGTGACGTCTTTATATGATATGTGAAAGAAGCCATGACTCCCAGTGAGAATGGAATGCTCCCTGTTGGTGGGGGTGGTTTAGACCACTGGGCCAGGGTGGATGGTGAAAGGCTGGTAGTGTTCACTAAAAGCATTCAAAAAATTCTCCCCTCTGGGCCCCTAAAGTAAACTCATCAACCTCCAAAGCCCTTGTGACCTCCAGAACTCTCCCAAGTCACGCGATGACTGCAAACTCAGAGCTTCAACCTATAGAAGGCTTACATTATTGAAAAGTACATAAAAATACGCACAACTGTATTTAGTTACTCCTAAACTTCACTCTGACCAATGTACGCTGAGCTGATTGGAGACTCTGTCGGGACGCTTTCTAAAGTCCTTCCTCTTCCTGTCTTTACGCTCCTCCCACTTCTCATGTATCATCTGCACGTAACACATGAACCTATTGTGGTTTATATATTTCATCTTCAGCAGTAGCTTGCAGCATGCTTTGTCTGTTCTCTCTCGCTCTCCTAGACTGTTCATCTGTAATAACTACTGTACTATAGTGACTCTACCACCCCCCTGTATTTGACTTGTTATCCCTGCACCCCTGTGCCCTTCTCCTGTCCCAGTGCATGGCTGACAGCGTATGAACACCCAATGATTGACCAGATAAACCAGCGGATTGAGGACCTCACAGGTCTGGAGATGGACACTGCGGAAGAGTTGCAGGTAAAGTGTGTGTGTTTGTGTGTGTGTCGTTGTTTGAGATGGTTGACAGTTACATTTCCAATATTAATGATCTCACTGTTGCTTTGCAGGTTGCAAACTATGGTGTGGGTGGGCAGTATGAGCCCCACTTTGACTTTGGACGGGTTAGTATTGCCCTGCAGCCTTGATTTAATGACCGCACACATTACTGCTGTATGACGTTTTTGGATTGCATATAGCAGGGATCATCAACTAGATTAAGCAGCCAGACGATTCTTTTCTTGAGCAGATGGACAGGGGGCCGGACCATAATTACTAATCATTTGTGGACTGCAAATTGACCGCAAGAAGCCCAAACAGTGATTGTACACAAATGTTAGCAAGGTTTGAAATGATTATGTTTTAGTCAAATGACATATCTCTCTATTATTTATGGGACTACTTTGGAACAGAATTCCAAAATTAAAATAACTTGGAGCTGTTTTGATGGTGTTGTTAGAGTCTTTTATGTAAACAAGAAAATCGAATGGGCAACCGTGACATTTAGGATGTGGCATTTCTGCTCATAATGATCACGTGATGTCATGATCATTTGTTTTTCTCGCTCTACAGAAAGATGAGCCTGATGCCTTCAAAGAGCTGGGCACTGGAAACCGCATAGCCACCTGGCTTTTCTATGTGAGTGCTCTGTATTCATGGGACTGCTTCCTTCTTTGCCCCCTACCCTAAAATAAATACAATTTTTTTGGTCTCTTGAAGAGTCCAAGGTGATAATAGTTTCTTTTTTTTCTCGATTCTAGATGAGTGACGTGGCAGCAGGAGGTGCTACAGTATTCCCAGATGTGGGTGCTGCAGTATGGCCCAAAAAGGTGACTAAAAGCTTGTGAGCAATGAGCATGTGTATTTGCAGCCTAGAGTGTGTGTATGACTGTAGGTACATAGTTCCCTGTAACCTGTCTCTACTGTGTGTGATGTATTACAGGGGACTGCAGTGTTCTGGTACAACCTGTTTCCCAGTGGGGAGGGAGACTACAGTACAAGGCACGCAGCCTGCCCAGTATTGGTGGGCAACAAGTGGGGTGAGTTTGTGTGTTGAAACGACCTACATTTAGCTCTGTAAATGTCTATGACACTGTTATAACCATAGACATCCTATTAAATTACCAATATTACTAGTTACTAGTTAATTCCTAAATCTGTAGTTATAACTCCCGCTACTGTCATTCCATTACTTTTCTCAAGTGATCATTGTTGTGGTCTTCACCAAGTTATCTCTGATATAAACTGAGTGTAGAAAACATTAAGAACACCTTCCTAATATTGAGTTGCCCTCAGAACAGCCTCAAATCGTTGGGGCATGAACTCTACAAGGTGTCGAAAGCGTTCCACTGGGATGCTGACCCATGTTGACCCCAATGTTTCCCACAGTTGTGTCAAGTTGGCTGGATGTACTTTGGATGGTGGACCATTCTTAATACACACTGGAAGCTGTTGAGTGTGAAACTCAACAATGTTGCAGTTCTTGGCACATACTACCATGCCCAGTTCAAAGGCACTTAAATATTTTGTCTTGCCCATTCACCCTCTGAATGGGACACATACATAATCCATGTCTCAATTGTCTAAAGGCTTAAAAGTCCTTCTTGAACCTGTCTTCTCCCCTTCTTCTACACTGATTGAAGTGGATTTAACAAGTGACATCAATAAGGGATCATAGCTTTCACCTGGATTCACCTGTCTATGTCATGGAAAGAGCAGATTTTCCTAATGTTTTGTACACAGTATTCCAGACTAGAGTACTGTATATTTTTTACCAGACTAGGCAATGGTACAGTAGCTAACTTCTTTCTCTGTCCTCCTTGTCACCCTCAGTATCTAACAAATGGATCCATGAAAGAGGGCAGGAGTTCCGGCGACCCTGTGGCCTGAATGAGACTGCATGATGGGGGAAGGCTTTCCCTTCCACGCCCCTCTTCCTCTACCCCGCTCCTCCTCTATCCCTCTCCTCCTGTACCCCTTGCTTTCTCTTCAACCCCAGGGCCTGAGAGCACTGCTGTGGATGACAGGCCGTGAAAAGGGGGCCATTGGCATCCCTCCTTCTCCTCCTCTTCCTCCCTCCTTCACGTCATCCATTCCTTACCCCAGCTCTGTACCTCTCTGAGCCCAGGATGTTTTGGGGCTTTCAGCTTGGACAGTATTAGTGGTGTTCTGACTGACATGGTGCTCTCATGGCTCTTTGATATGTCTCAAGTGAACACGTTGTGTGTTCACCCTTATGTCTTTGTTTGCACTCTTTACGGGCTCTGTACACAGCAAAAATGGTCATTTCAGAGCACAGGTTCTGCGTCTTGCTCTGTTCTAATGTAAATAATATGTCCTCTCTAAGTGCATGTCCATAGTATGCCATGGACTGTTTTCTCAATTCAGGTCAAGTGTTCACTCCATCTCTTACTTCAATACTGATGTCGCTCCAGTTTATACTAACATATCTCTCTCAAAAACACACACCACACACACTCCAACACTCCCACATACAGCACAGACAATCTTAGGTGACGTTTACCTGTTTATAGCTGAGGTATCATTTGTGTATTGTTTTTTAAGATCTGGTTTGGTATTTAACTGACTTTGGATTTGAATACTCACTCACATTTTTAACAGAACATTTGATTCTTTGGCCATACAGATGAGTTGCACTTCCCCATTTGTGTGATGGAAAAGAGGGAGGGAGAAACATTGGACATGCTGTCTTTAAAATCTTGGAAAATTCAATAAGATTCATGCAACCTTAAAGTGTATCAATGTGGGCCCATCCAAAAAAAGTTGTGGTGTTTTTTAGAAGGCAAGACAAATTATTTCTGGTGTTTTCCCCACTGAAAAGTATTGTAAGGCTTGTTTCTTTATGTAATACTATCTGGGGGCCTCAAGGAGAAACATGATATTTATATCTGACAAGATTCACCCATTGTGTGGTTTGTACGTCCTTTCAAATATGCAGGAATATTTTTGGAAGTGTGAAATTAATGTTTTCTATAGAAATAAAGTCTAAATGTCATTGCTACCCACCTGAGTGATGTTGTTTTCCCCCCCTCTCATCAACTACATTTTTAAAGCCCTCAGCTATGACCCCTACATTTTCAGGTGGGTGTTTTGTAGGCCATCTTCACTAAAATATCCAATAGGAAGTAGTGTAGTCTATGATGGTTTATAAAAGCTACAATGGATGTGAGAGATGCTATGTACTGTTTATGTGTGAGGAAGGAAGAGAAAGTGTGTGTGTGTGGTCAGCTGTAGATACACGGGGCCATATCAGAACACTGGCCTGGCTCCAGATTGATTGGAAGGGAGGAGGCCTCTGTCTGTGTTGGTGAATGAAAGAGTGTGTTTTGTATCATCAGAAATACAATATTGTGTGCATGTGTGCATGGATGGGTGGGTGAGGATGCACCTGTTAAATCACTGCTAGGACCTGATTGCTCACACACCCTTGCCTTATTAGAGTCCAGAATAACATTCCTAAGATCTGCACTGTTGGAGGGGACAGTGTCCAAACCTGGGTATTAAATTCCAAGAGCTAACTGCGGCTTCTTTCCCTAATCACTTCAATTATCCTATGGTGTCCTACAGTGCCTCTGTGTGTACACAGATGGGAAAGCACTTATTATCTCCAAAGTTATTATCACCATTTTCTTTTCTTTTTTTACCTGGTATTTCCAGCATTATCCACTAGGTTTGCTGCCTGTAGAAAATACTAAGAAAAGTTATATAATTGACACAAGCTGTCTCCAATCAATGAATCGACCGGGACTCAAACACGGGTCTAGCACCTGTCAAGCCAACAAAATGAACTATAGAGTACCACAGTATGAGTCATAAGTACTAATACTGCAACCACATCAGTTGAAATTATATTGTCAATGCTTTGGATGCTAAGATGAATTGTGCTGCCTTATTCCTAGATTTGTCAAATGCTTTTGATGCAGTTGATCATTCAATCTTGTTGAGTAAGCTGTCTGTGTTAAGCCTTGGCACTGATGCCTGTATGGTTTCAGAATTATCTTAGCGACAGAACCCAGGCTTTTATGATAGACGGCGTTAACCTCTTAAATATTATGCTTAATATGGTGTATTATGTGTTTTATTATAGTGTGTTTTATTTGTAATGTATACAGTGCATTCGGAAAGTATTCAGACCCCTTGACTTAGAGCCTTATTCTAAAATGGGTTTAATTGTTTTTTCCCCCCCTCATCAATCTACATACTATACCGCATAATGACAAAGCATGAAACAGGATTTTAGAAGATTTTTTTATTTTTTTATTTTTTAGAATTTTACAAAATAAAAAACTGAACAATCTCATTTACAGAAGTATTCAGACCCTTTACTCAGTACTTTGTTGAAGCACCTTTGGCTTTTTTTTTTTTTTTTTTCGATTACAGCCTCAAGTCTTCTTGGGTATGACGCTACAAGTGTGGCACACATGTATTTGGGGAGTTTCTTCCATTATCTGCAGATCTTCTCAAGCTCTGCCAGGTTGGATGGGGAGTGTCGCTGCACAGCTATTTTCAGGTCTGTCCAGAGATGTTCAATCAGGTTCAAGTCCGGGGTCTGGCTGGGCCCTCAAGGACATTCAGAGACTTGTCCTGAAGCCACTCCTGCGTTGTCTTGGCTGTGTGCTTAGGGTTGTTGTCCTTTTGGAAGGGGAATCTTCACCCCCAGTCTGAGGCCCTGAGCAGAGATGGAAAAAGTACCCAACTGTCATACTTTATTAAAAGTAAAGATACTGTAATAGAAAGTGAATAAAGTTAAAAGGAAAGTCACCCAGTAAAATAATACTTGAGTCAAAGTCTAAAAGTATTTGGTTTTAAATATACTTTAAGTATCAAAAGTAAATGTGATTGTTATATACTTAAGGATCAAAACTAAAAGTATATATTACATTTCACATTGCTTATGTTAAAACCTCTACGGGATCGGTGTCCCCCCTGTTGGACGGTTGAGCTAACGTAGGCTAATGTGATTAGCATGAGGTTATAAGTAACAAACAAAATTCCCAGGACATAGACATATCTGATATGGGCATAAAGCTTAAATTCTTGTTAAATCTAACTGCACTGTCCAATTTACAGTAGCTATTACAGTGAAGGAATACCATGCTATTGTTTGAGAAGAGTGCACAATTATGAACTTGAAAATAGATAAATAAACAAATAAGGCATATTTGGGCAGTCTTGATGCAACATTTTGAACAGATATGCAATGGTTCATTGGATCAGTCTAATACTTTGCACATACACAAAATTCAAATTGCACCTGGACTGGAAAATTATGGCCTTTCTCTTGCATTTCAAAGATGATGGTTTTTTAAATAAACGTTTTTTTTCTTTGTATTATCTTTTACCAGATCTAATGTGTTATATTCTCCTACATTAATTTCCCATTTCCACAAACTTCAAAGTGTTTTCTTTCAAATGGAATCAAGAATATGCATATCCTTGCTTCAGGTCCTGAGCTACAGGCAGTTCAATTTGGGTGCGAAATAACAACACAATGTCAAATACAGGTAGCCTGGTCAAATAATTAACATCCAATCACATTAACTGTTACTCTCTCGCGGGAATTCCACTAACGGTCCTTATGTAGCCAAACGTAGCTGCTGCTCATTCCATTTGCTCGAAAATTGATGAATGGTTAAAAAAAGTAAGGCCCGCATCCATGGAGACATACCAGCTCTACTGGTAGTACTGCTACTACCAGCAGTACTACACCTGCACCTGTCGACGACACAAGTTGTTCTTCCACGAGCACATCCAACGCTAATTCTACATTTGTTGTAAACCCAGCTAGCATGGACTCTGATGTGTGAATCTGATGCAGCCGAAGAACTACTGCCCCCTTACCCGGGAAAGCACCAAGCTACTGCCCCCTTACCCGGGAAAGCACTGAACAACAGACAGGGAGGTTGGACAATCGAAGAGGCGCAAATATAATGAGAAATACATTGATTTGGGGTTCACTTATATTGGGAGTAGTGCCTTTCCTCAGCCACAGTGTGTTATATGTGCAAAAGGACTATCTAACAACTAGATGAAACCTTCACTCTTCAGCAGGCATTTAGAAACAAAACATGCCAATTTGAAAAAGCCACGGGAGGTTTTATTGCGAGAATTAAGATGACTTTCAAGTAGTAAGACATGTAAAAGCAACAGATACCATAAATAAGAAGGGGCTAGAAGCATCTTATATGGTGAGCTACCGAGTGGCTAGGACAGGCAAGCCCAATACTATTGCGGAGGACATAATTCTTCCTGCTGCCGTGGTTATGGCTGGGGCAATGCTGGGAGAAAAGGACAAAAAAAGTACACAGACAATGCCTTCATCAAACAACACTGTTTCACGACGCATCAGTGACATGGCAGGAGATGTTTTGAAACACTTACTGCTTCGCATACAAGCCAGTGAATTCTATGCGTTACAGCTGGATGAGTCAACAGACGTGGCGAGCCTGGCACAGCTTCTGGTATATATGTCCGTTACGTTTATGGGGGTTAATTAAGGAAGACATCCTCTTCTGCAAACCACTGGAAACCAGGACAACAGGAGAGGATATTTTTTAATTATTGGACAGCTTTGTGACATCAAATGGACTTTGGTGTTCAAGATGTGTTGGTATCTGTATTGAATCGTGCAAAAGCCATGACAGGGAAACATAGTGAAGCGGTAACACGCGTGCAAGCAGTTGCTCCTGATGCCATGTGGGTACATTGCAGCATCCATCGAGAGGCTCTTGCTGCCAAAGGAATGCCTGACAATTTGAAAGACGTTTTGGACACTACAGTGAAAATGGTTAATGGCTTTGTTATAGCAAAGCCCTTTGAACTCTTGTGTATTTTCAACACCATGCAATGATATGGGCAGTGACCATGTAACGTTTTACAACATACAGAAGTGTGCTGGTTATCAAGGGTAAAGTATTGACATGTTTTGAGAGACGAGCTTATAGTTTTATTTTCTGACAATTTTCACTTGTCTGAACGCTTGCATAATGACGAGTTTCTCACACGACTGGCCTATCTGGGTGATGTTTTTTCTCGCCTGAATGATCTGAATCTAGGATTATACAAACAACTGGATTCGTTATCCCTTTCATGCCCTGCCTCCAGTCCACTTACCGATATCTGAACAAGAGAGCCTCATCGAAATTGCAACAAGCGGTTCTGTGAAAATTTAATTTAATCAGAAGGCACTGACAGATTTCTGGATTGGGCCGCGCTCAGAGTATCCTGCCTTGGCAGATCAAGCTGTTAAGACACTAATGCCCATTGCAAGCACGTACCTATGTGAGAGTGGATTCTCTGCCCTCACTAGCATGAAGACTAAATACAGGCACAGACTGTGTGGAAAATGATTTAAGACTGGGACTCTCTCCAATACAACCCAACATTGCAGAGTTACGTGCATCCTTTCAAGCACACCCTTCTCAATAACCTGTGGTGAGTTACTCACAATTTTCGATGAACAAATAAGGTTTTATATGTAAGATGGCTAAATAAAGAGCAAAATGATTGATTATTATTATATTATTATTTGTGCCCTGTTCCTATAAGAGCTCTTTGTCACGTCCCATGAGCCGGGTTGTGACAAAAACTCACATTCATTCTTATGTTTAATAAATGCATCGTATAGTGTGTGGCAGGCTTACAATGATGGCAAAAAAAACAAAATTTGAGAGTGCGCTGACCCTGGTGCTAGAGGGGGTACACAGCTGGAGGTTGAATGTTTGAAGGGATACGGAACTATAAAAGGTTTGGGAACCACTGCTTTAAGCAAACCAGACCACACAATTACATTTTTTATTTATGGATATCCAGGGGCACAATCCAACACTTAAACATAATTTACAAACAAAGCATGTGTGTTTAGTGAGTCCGCCAGATCAGAGTCAGTAGGGATGACCAGGGATGTTCTCTTGGTAAGTGTGTGAATTTGACCATTTTCCTGTCCTGCTAAGCTTTTGAAATGTTAGTAGTACTTTTTTTGGGATGCCAGGGGAAATGTATGTAGTTAAAAGTAAATGATTTTCTTTAGAAAAGTGGGGGAGTAAAAGTAAAAGTAGTAAAAAATATAAATAGTAAAGTAGAATACAGACACCCCAAAAAACTACTTAAGTAATACTTTAAAGTATTTTTACTTAATTACATTACACCACTGGTCCTGAGCGCTGTGGAGCAGGTTTTCATCAAGGATCTCTCTGTACTTTGCTCTGTTAATCTTTCCCTTGATCCTGACTAATCTCCCTGTCCTTGTCATTGAAAAGCATCTTATTAGCATGATGCTGCAACCATCATGCTTCACCGTAGGGGTGGTGCTATATTTCCTCCAGACGTAACACTTGTCAATTAGGCCAAAGAGTTCAATCTTGGTTTCATCAGAACAGAGAGTCTTGGTTCTCATGGTCTGAGAGTCCTTTAGGTGCCATTTGGCAAATTCTATCTGGGCTGTTATGTACCTTTTACTGAGGAGGGGCTTCCGTCTGGACACTCTACCATAAAGGCCTGATTGGTGGAGTGTTGCAGAGATGGTTGTCCTTCTGGAAGGTTCTCCCCTCTCCACAGAGGAACTCTGGAGCTCTGTCAGAGTGACCATTGGGTTCTTGGTCACCTCCCTGACCATGGCCCTTCTCCCCCGATTGCTCAGTTTGGCTGTACGGCCAGCTGACAGGTGTGTGCCTTTCCAAATCATGTCCAATCAATTGAATTTACCACAGCTGGACTCCAATGAAGTTCTAGAAACATCTCAAGGAGGATCAATGGAAACAGGATGCACCTGACCTCAATTTCGAGTCTCATAGCAAAGGGTCTGAATACTTATGTAAATAAGGTATTTCTGTTTTAGTTTTTTTTATAAATTTTCAAACATTTCTAACAACCTGTTTTCGCTTTTCATTATGGGGTATTGTGTGTAGATTGATGAGGACATTTTTTCATTTTTTTAGAATAAGGCTGTAATGTAAGAAAATGTGGAAAAAGGGAAGGGGTCTGAATACTTTCTGAATGCACTATTGTTTTTTATTTATGTATTGGGTTTTATTTGTAAACATATACAGGGCTCTCTTGTAAAAAATAGTTTTTATCTCAATCCCTGTTTAAATAAAGGTTTATACCAATCCCTGTTTAAATAAAGGTTTATACAGAATAAATAATATCCATTAAACCTAGTGTTCAAACAGGGAAATGGTTCCAATCGTTTTTCCACGATTCATTTTTCCAGTAGGGGATTTTAGAAACGCTTAAAATAAGGGCTGTGTTTTGTGTAAGTTTATCCAGGCATGATGTTTTGGTAACCATGTAAATCTCTATAGGACAAGGTGACCCAAAAATGAAACACTAATTAGCTGCTAATTTGCCTATCATAAAGAACTACAAATGCCATGATGATATGGACGAAGCTGCCAAATCAAGGCAAAGGTAAGAATCTCTGGATTAACTATCTAATGTTAGATAAATGTAGTAATGAATAAATGGGAAAAATGTCTTTAAAAGGACAATTTTGTGAACTGTCTTGTGCAAGTTTTAAATTAACACAACACCTTTTAGCAAAGGTCTCAGCTAGAGATGACACGCAGGAGCTTGCAGGGATTTGTAGTTTTGCTTGATGTCTACTTTGATGCTGATTAGCATTCTCGAATCTGAGAGTAAATAGAGCTGAATATATTGATAAAAGTCACCTTGTCCTAGAGAGATTTGCATGGTTATCAAAACGTCATGCCAGGGTATGCCTACACGAAACAGCCCTTATTTTAGTCTTTCTAAAATCCCCCCTGGGAAAAATGAATGGTGGAAAAACGATTGGCCACTAGGTTTTATGGGTATTATGACACCTCCACTGTGTGACTCTATGCCAAGAGCCCTGAATCTCTTGAGGAGCCTGAGGTCAATACATTATCAATTTCCTAAAGCATATCTTATGCTTCCCAGCTGAAACATTTGACGCATATATTTTGATAACATTTAATTATGTTTTTGGTTTTGGTCTTAGTCAAAAAATAATGTGGCTGTTTGTGCACACATTTTTTCTTGAGGCAAGTCCAGTAGTCAAAGTCTAGGCCCCTTCGTTGGTGATTGATCAACAGTATTACTCCTAGTAAAAGTGGAAACATTAAGTCATTAAGTGTTTGTTGTCATCCAACAATATTTTTTCACTCTTCGAAATACTGCACCAAACATCTTAGCTATATGTAAAATTGCAAGATTAACCTCTGCCAAAACTTTAACATTAATGACAGATTTCTTTAGTTATCTTAAATTAATTCAGACTATTTAGAGAATGTGTTTCTGACTATGTTGTTGCTATGGTGGCTCACGAGGGACAAACAGTAATATTGCAGCTTTTTTCTTGTTTTTCAAGCGAAGGTCTTTTGGGAGTATGCATTGCCTAGCCAAGTTCTGCCAGGAGCAAACCAAACCTAACTATGCGGACACTATAAGGGGATAGCGTTTCTTCATTTTTCTATTTTCCAAGCCTCTCACTTGTACACGCCTCTCCGATGACCTCACAGGCCCCATACCACTTCTGACAAGACAGTCAAGCCAACACATGAACCATTACGCCAATAGGTCGGACATTTTGGCATAACGGTTAAGGTGTTGGCTGGACAGTCACAGGGTTCGAGTCCAGGTCCTGCCAACTCCCCGAGTTCGCCACAACATGGTTTCATTGTCTCAACTGCCCCTAATTTACTACAACTTCCGAGTGCTTTGGAGAAGGTAATCTTGAGCAAAGTGAAGTGTAGAATCACTGATCTACAAATAGGATTCCTTGACAAATTATAGGCTTTGTTCAATTAAGATTCGTAGAGTAACGCCTCCCCTGGCTTATTAGCCGATCCGCCTACCGATCCCCCACAATCATGATGGGGCACACTCTTTTCACGCCACTTTGATACAAAGTGATATTCGTAGCAGGTTAGGGAAGCATTTTCACTAACCCTTTCCTTAACTTTAACCTCAGTCTCCTAACCTGCTTTATACGTTTCCCTAACCTGCTACATCGAAGTGGCGTGATAAGAGTGTTTCCTCTAAGTGTGTAGCGCCCTGCGCGCCTGTCATGTGACCTGTCAGTACTAATTGCTATCAGCATTTGTTCCACTGTGGCATCTGCGGCCAGACCGAACACCGGCAAGCGTGTGAGAGAGGGAGTCAAATCGAAAGATAGGGAGACAGAGGAAGTTACCCAGCCCAGAAAAAATATTAAATTATCAGTCTAAATACATAAGGATATTGGAAGACAAAAACGAATTGAATTTGGGAGAATACAAAGACTTAAGACGCAATGATGACCCAAATAGAGACGACAGTGCATTATAATAACGGATTCGGGGATGAGGAGGACTACATGATACAGGAGGATGAGTGGGACAGGGACATGTTGCTGGACCCTGCCTGGGAAAAACAGCAAAGAAAGGTAGGTCAAGAGAAGATGACCTGCAGATAACCAATTTAACAAATTAACTTTACGCAACACAGTATGACTACTTTACGCACGTGATTGGGAGTTCATATGAGAGCAAATTAACATTTGTTTGCATTTCCATTGTTTTATTAATTTAATATTACGTTGAGGCTCAAAACTCTGTCTCTTGTTCCTGGTATTTGGTTCAGCCGGAGCCGAGGGTCTGTCTTGGCTCCAGTTGACGGGAATATTGACGGACGGATGCGGTGGGTACCAGCTAACAATAGCTCAATGAGCGGCTCTTAACTTGCCATTCCACTGATACGCGAGGAATGAGAACTGTCAACAGATGCTTCTAACACATGATGACGTCCTTGGGATTAGAATGGATGCTATATCTAATTTTAGTGTCGAGACCAAAAGGCATTATAGAAGGTTAATCCAGTGTCCTTAGTGTGGAATTATTTTGTTTATAGAAACCACAGAATACTGTTCCAAGCATCTGAATATTAGGCCCCCAAATCAGTATCCGTCATGAGGGTGCTGCAGCACCCCTGATAAATCACAATTTGTAACCTATATTTAACTAGGCAAGTCAGTTAAGAACACATTCTTATTTAAAATGACGGCCTACCCCGGCCAAACCCAGTCCCAATCACGGCTGGATGCGGGACTGTAGTGAGCCTCTTGCACTGATATGCAGTGCCTTAGAGCACTGCATCACTTGGGATATATATATGGGCTCCCAAGTGGTTTTTCTTTAAAAATAAAGAAAAACCCTTGAATGAGTAGGTGTGTAGGTGTATATATATATATATTTGCATTGTTGCCAAAAAGTTCAATTTTGGTTTCATCTGACCAGAGCACCTTCTTCCACATGTTTGGTGTGTCTCCCAGGTGGCTTGTGGCAAACTTGAAACAACACTTTTTATGGATATCTTTAAGAAATGGCTTTCTTCTTGCCACTCTTCCATAAAGGCCAGATTTGTGCAATATACGACTGATTGTTGTCCTATGGACAGAGTCTCCCACCTCAGCTGTAGATCTCTGCAGTTCATCCAGAGTGATCATGGGCCTCTTGGCTGCATCTCTGATCAGTCTTCTCCTTGTATGAGCTGAAAGTTTAGAGGGACGGCCAGGTCTTGGTAGATTTGCAGTGGTCTGATACTCCTTCCATTTCAATATTATCGCTTGCACAGTGCTCCTTGGGATGTTTAAAGCTTGGGAAATCTTTTTGTATCCAAATCCGGCTTTAAACTTCTTCACAACAGTATCTCGGACCTGCCTGGTGTGTTCCTTGTTCTTCATGATGCTCTCTGCGCTTTTAACGGACCTCTGAGACTATCACAGTGCAGGTGCATTTATACGGAGACTTGATTACACACAGGTGGATTGTATTTATCATCATTAGTCATTTAGGTCAACATTGGATCATTCAGAGATCCTCACTGAACTTCTGGAGAGAGTTTGCTGCACTGAAAGTAAAGGGGCTGAATCATTTTGCACGCCCAATTTTTCAGTTTTTGATTTGTTAAAAAAGTTTGAAATATCCAATAAATGTCGTTCCACTTCATGATTGTGTCCCACTTGTTGTTGATTCTTCACAAAAAAATACAGTTTTATATCTTTATGTTTGAAGCCTGAAATGTGGCAAAAGGTCGCAAAGTTCAAGGGGGCCGAATACTTTCGCAAGGCACTGTATATGGGCTCCCGAGTGGTGCAGTGCCCCCCTTCTTCCCGCTGCGATGAGCATTTCAAAAGGAAGACATAATAACCTTTTGTTTTACTATTTTCTACATTGTAGAATAATAGTGAAGACATCAAAACTATGAAATAACACGTAGTAACCAAAACAAAAGTGTTAAACAAATCAAAATATATTTGCCACCCTTTGCCTTGATGACAGCTTTGCACACTCTTGGCATTCTCTCAACCAGCTTCACCTGGAATGCTTTTCCAACAGTCTTGAAGGCGTTCCCACATATACTGAGCACTTGTTGGCTGCTTTTCCTTCACTCTGCGGTCCAACTAATCCCAAAACATCTCAATTGGGTTGAGGTCGGGTGACTGTGGAGGCTAGGTCATCTGATGCAGCACTCCATCCCTCTCCTTGCTCAAATAGCCCTTACACAGCCTGGAGGTGTGTTTTGGGGTCATTATCCTGTTGAAAAACAAATGATAGTCCACTAAGCGGACACCAGATGGGATGGTGTATCGCTGCAGAATGCTGTGGTGGCCATAATGGTTAAGTGTGCTTTGAATTCTAAATAAATGACCGACAGTATCACCAGCAAACTCCCCGCACAGTATCACACCTCCTCCATGCTTCATGATGGGAACCACACATGCGGAGATCATCCGTTCACCTACTCTGCGTCTCACAAAGATAGGGCAGTTGGAACCAAAAATCTCAAATTTGGACTCATCAGACCAAAGAACAGATTTCCACCGGTCTAATGTCCATTGCTCATGTTTCTTGGCCCAAGCAAGTCCATTCTTATTGTTGGTGGCCTTTAGTAGTGGTTTCTTTGCAGCATTTTCGACCATGAAGGCCTGATTCACGCAGTCTCCTCTGAACAGTTGCTGTTGAGACGTGTCTTTTACTTTACCTCTGGAAAGCATTTATTTGGCTGCAATTTCTGAGGCTGGTAACTCTGGGTCTTCTTTTCCTGTGGCGTTTCTCATGAGAGCCATTTTCATCATAGTGATGGTTAGTTTTCTTGAAATTTTCCATATTGACTGACATTCATGTCTTAAATTAATGATGGACTGTAATTTTTCTTTGCGAATTTGAGCTGTTCTTAATAATATGGACTTGGTCTTTTACCAATTAGGGCTATCTTCTGTGAACCACCCCTACCTTGTCACCTCACAACTTATTGGCTCAAACGCATTAAGAAGGAAAGACATCCCACAAATGAACTTTTGACAAGACGGATCCCACCTCATGAAGCTGGTTGAGAGAATTCCAAGAGTGTGCAAAGCTGTCATCAAGGCAAAGGGTGGCTACTTTGAAGAATCTCAAATATACTTTTTTGGTTACTACATGATTCCATATGTGTTATTTCATAGTTTTGATGTAGTCACTATTAATCTAAAATGCAAAAAATAGTAAAAATAATGAAAAACCCTGGATAGAGTTGGTGTGTCCAAACTTTTGACTTGTAATGTATATACATACAAAAATTATAATATTTGTGCACTTGGTCTTTATTACTACTGTATGAGCGGGTTGAAAAATACTTGTCAGCAGAGCATTTCACCATTTCCCCAAACTTTATTGCTATGGAAGAGGTAGAACTGTACCTCAAATATCTTGGTTTAACAAGGCAAAATAAATATTTATTTTAGGGGCATGCTAAAGAAGACCTACAGTTGAAGTCAGAAGTTTACATAGAGGTTGGAGTCATTTAAAACTTGTTTTTCAACCACTCAACAAATTTCTTGGCAACAAACTGTAGTTTTGGCAAGTCGGTTAGGACATCTACTTTGTGCATGACACAAGTAATTTTTCCAACAATTGTTTACAGACAGATTATTTCACTTATAACTCACTGTATCACAATTCCAGTGGGTCGGACGTTTAAACAGCTTGGGAAATTCAAGAAAATTATGTCATGGTTTTAGAAGCTTCTGATAGGCTAGTTGACATAATTTGAGTCAATTTAAGGTGTACCTGTGGATGTATTTCAAGGCCTACCTTGAAACTCAGTGCCTCATTGCTTGACATCATGGGAAAATCAAAAGAAATCAGCCAAGACCTGAGAAAAAACATTGCAGACCTCCACAAGTCTGGTTCATCCTTGGGAGCAATTTCCAAATACCTGAAGGTACCACGTTCATCTGTACAAACAATAGTACGCAAGTATAAACACCATGGGACCATACAGCCGTCATACCGCTCAGGAAGGAGCGGAGTGGCTTAAGGACAACAAAGTTAAGGTTGGAGTAGCCATCACAAAGCCCTGACCTCATACCTATAGAGAATTTGTGGGCAGAACTTAAAATCTGTGTGCAAGCAAGGAGGCCTACAAACCTGACTCATTTACATCAGCTCTGTCAGGAGGAATGGGCCAAAATTCTTATTGTGGGAAGGCTACCCAAAACGTTTGACCCAAGTTAAACAATTTAAAGGCAATGCCAAATACTAATTGAGTGTATGTAAAGTTCTGACCCACTGGGAATGTGATTAAAGAAATAAAAAGCTTAAATAAATGATTTCAGATTCTTAAAATAAAGTGGTGATCCTAACTGACCTACGACAGGGAGTTTTTACTCTGATTAAATGTCAGAAATTGTGAAAAACGGAGTTTAAATGTATTTGGCTAAGGTGTATGTAAACTCCCGACTTCAACTGCATGTGCCTACTGAGGGCCTTCTGCCTGATATAGTTGGATAGCAATTTTGACCACGTGGGATTTGTTTCAGTTCTCAGTATCTTCTCTGGTGTCTTAAGTAGGACTCTATATTAGCTTTTCTAATAATTTCCCTTAACTTTAATCCTATTACCCAGTAAGAGCCACAGGGGAAGACAGGGCTGCCCTTGAATAAGACCTGCTGACACCCTGAACTGTCCTTACCTTTATACAGTATCCTAACATGCCCATTAGGCTACAATGTTGTAGCACATGCTAGGTGTTCCACCTGACACAACCAGGTATGCCACCCACTGATTTGGCCTGGTGTCGTGAAAATAACCTTGGCACATAAGACATTCTTGGAATCAAGAAGAACAATGAAGAAACAGCCTCAGGTGTTTGAACAAGTTTGAAATGATCTAGTAAAATCACCTATTTTTCTTTTATATAAAAATAAATGTAGGATTCTTAGACACCTTACAAAACATTATTGAACTTAGATTCTTTACCTCTGGAACACACCCCATAAAGCCACAAAGGCTCAGCTACTTCAATGACGGGTGGTCCTCATTGGACATGATTCATAAATATATTTAGCTCTGATCGTCAGGGCTGATGGAGGGGGGAAAAGGGTTGGGGGGGTCAGCAACTCTGGCGGGGTCGGGTCTGGAGGGCCAGCCATGTTCTAACGAGGAGGCAGCCGTTCAATGTCACATACACTTTGGTCTCTTTTGTCATGTGGAATGCGGCCTTTGTTTCAAAGCCTCTAATATTCCTAATTTGGACAGGCATTCCACCGGGCAGCCTCTCCAGATGGGTGACATTAACCCACAGCCTCTGGGGGACCAGGCTATGTGCTATAAGAACTTAAGGGCCAGAGGATCACTCTCCCAGTCATGCTGCGTGAACTGGAATGGCTTGAAAACACAGCATGTCAATAAAGCCTACAAACATTCCCTGTGTATACACACAGTATTGTCAACACTGTAGATGGAAGCTGGAGGCAGATTTAGAAATCACATTCCTGGTTATTGTAAGGAGTCTAATTGAGGCTGATCCACTGAGGCCTTTTGAGAAGATATGGTAACAGCTCCACTTAGCATTTTTTATTTACCCGACAGTAGTTAACATTTTTGTAAAAGTGTGTCTCTTTTCTTTGCAAAGAGAAACACGTGAGAGAAGAGTGCACTGTTTGCATGTGGAATTTTCATCTCATCTTGATATTCAGTGAAAATGATTTCTCCCATTCTCTTATCACTAGGACCACCAGAGCATGTTAAATTGAACACCTTATATCCTCTGGAAAGTGAGCTGGGGTCTGCTCAGGGCTTTCAACTGTACCGTGTTGATTGCCTTTGCATTCTGTTTGCTGTTGTGAGATAACTTAATATAAACATAGCAGGAGAGAGTGCTCATGTTGAAGTCTTGCATAATGATACAGTACAAAGTATGAATACATAATTAAAATCAAATTCCTGTGTATGTGGGAGCACAAATTATTTTATCCTTTACAATAGGCGCTAGGTTGGTTGGAGGGAAAGTGTTATTTTAAACCAAGGGGTTTGCTGACCCTCAACAAATAGGTTCATGTCAATATGTGGCACTTGCCACAGGGACCAGAGTCATCACAATTTATGACCTCCGGCTAAGTCCTGCTAAGCTGTTCTCTTGTATGTTTACAACCAGGATATATACCAGAGCTGGGCGATATGGACAAAAATCCATATTGTGATGCAAGAAATTGGGGAGGTAGCTACATTCATAACGTTGGTTGGCAAACACTTTCAAATGGGAAGCGTATATGATCCTTCCAATTGGAAAAGTTAATGTCAAAATCCCCCGTTCAAGTTTTAAAATGTGGAACATTCTACTTTAGATGAATAAGACCATTGATGGAAAACTCACTCAAGGTTCTCTGATGAGCTCACAGGAAGTCTCTATCATCAATGCTCAACCCCATCCTAATTTGAATTCACTGCGTCAAAGTTATGTGAAAATTAAATTGTCCCTATTTGTATTCTACTCACCAAAATATAATTTCCTTTGTAGACCTTCACAGCCTGGTGTAACTCCCACCTGAGGAAAGCAGGAACACAGATTGAGAACATTGAGGACGACTTTAGGAATGGCCTCAAACTCATGCTTCTCTTGGAAGTTATTTCAGGTAATGTTTGTTGAATATATAGATGAATACATAGTTGAATACATTGATTGGTAGTCATTCCACTTAGAGTTAAATTCTGTTTGTTTCTCCCAGGTGAGAGGTTACCCAAGCCTGACAGAGGGAAGATGCGTTTTCACAAGATTGCCAACGTCAACAAAGCCTTAGATTTCATCACCAGCAAAGGAGTGAAACTTGTCTCTATTGGAGCTGAAGGTGAGTTTTATTCAGGCAGTACTTCATGTTCAGGCAGCTCAGTATCTTTTGATTTGATTAATCCACATTCATTATTTTAGTCATTTAGCAGACACTTTTATCCAGAGTAATTTACAGGAGTAATTAGGGTTGAGTGCCTTGCTCAAGGAGACAACAACAGATTTTTCACCTAGTTGGCACATGGATTCGAACCAGCGACCTTTCAGTCACTGGCCCATCACTTTTGATCGCTAGCCTACCTGCCGCCCCATTATCTTTTTGCAGTTCCCACTCTAATTATGTGATAGATCTGATGGTAATTGGATGTTTTCCCCTCAGAAATTGTGGATGGTAACATTAAGATGACACTTGGAATGATATGGACCATCATCCTCCGCTTTGCCATCCAGGACATCTCTGTAGAAGGTAAGATACAACAATTAAAACAAAATAGGATACTTAAAAATATGCCTTTATTACCATTGTATAATAGATGATGTCCTGCATATGGATACACAGTGTTTTTATACTGCAGCTACCTTCTTAGCCAGGTCTCCCTTGAAAAGAGATGATCTGTATTGACTTCCTGGTTTAATGAAATAGAGATCTCACTGGGGAATAGCGCTGTTGAATAACTACTACTACTATTCTCTCCTCTCAGAAACTTCTGCAAAGGAAGGCCTTCTCTTGTGGTGCCAGAGAAAGACTGCCCCCTACAGGAACGTCAATGTCCAGAACTTCCATGTTAGGTGAGAACACTTTTTAGGCTTTGACTTATATGTATTTTTTCTATTTTATTATATTCTGTACTAATGTGTTAGTACTAAGTGATAAGACAGACAAAGCTTGCAAACACAGTAGCTCTCTAGGACCAGCACTGGTAAACTTTACACAGTTATCATACAACTCTGACTTCTGACCTCTGACCTGGTTATCTCTGCTGCCTGCTGGTGAAGCTGGAAGGACGGACTGGCCTTCTGTGCCCTGATTCACAGACACAGGCCTGACCTCATCGACTACGCTAAGCTCAACAAGGTCTCTTGTGTGTCCCAAACACTAACCATGATGGTGTCAAGTGCCTCCCACATACTAACAGAGAAGGGTTCCCTATGTCCAGAGTAATAACTCCACAGGCTTTTCCCACAGCGTGGATTAACAGAAAGTTATTGACTTTTGAGAAGCAGATATTAGAGTGCTTTGTTATGTTTAACTCTCCCAATTTCTTCTTACTGATGTCTGCATTCACTGTCTTAATGACATTCTCACCTGGCCCACCATTGTATAAAGCTGGAAGGACGGTTTAGCCTTCTGTGCCCTGATACACAAACACAGGCCAGATCTAATCAACTATCACAATCTGAAGGTATCGTATGTGTAAATAATAAGTAGACTATGTTGTGTGTAGAATTGCGTGTGCACTGTGTAGTTGTATGCTGTTCTAGGTGTATCCTTTGGTAGACTGGGTCACTGTAGTGCGTTCATTAGAGTTCAAGAGTATATTGGTGTATCAGTGTTCAGGTGTTGTGTATAGACACGTTTTGTCAAATAAAATGTGTACGTGTCAAGAGTAGGCCACAGTGTGGAATATACATGTCTCTCTGTGGTCTTTTTAATAGTGACTGACATTTACATCTCCATCCTGAACTGACTTAGTCCTGACTGGGAATAGACAGAGAAATGTGAGTCACATCCCAGGAGAGCCCAGGGTTTACCTCAGCTGTGGCTGGAAGATACCTGTGCCTGGTACTGCTCTTTATAGGGCAATCAATCTATTCACGGTTGTTTGGAAATAGACAGGAAAATGGATAGATCAGTGGAACCCAAATCTTTTGGAAAGCCAAAGGCTTTGGGTTTCAGTAGAGGAGTCCCCCCTCTCTCGTTCATACACGCACACGCACACACACACACACACACACCTATATCAGAATCACCTTTATATGCCCCTCTGCCCCCCCAACACTCCCACGAGTGCATTGAGCCTAGACAGACCCTGTCAGCTGTCATGTCTGGCTCCAGGTGAGCGGGCTCAGTAAGCCCTCAGTGTTAGCTTGCTGAAATGTCTCCGTGTGGGGAACAGGCTCATGGGTATCTGCCCGCCCTGGATCTCTGCAGCTGCCACTGTCCTGTAACAGGCCTTTTCCCCTCGGCCGGCATCAGTGGAACAGACTTAGGACAATAGCAGCAGCATGAGCCCTCTCCTCCCACTAAACACACTGACTCACCCTACCCCATTAGTGAGGAGGCACTTACTAACTGACTGTCTGTCACCTGATGGTTAATTCCATCACTGGATACACAACAGTTTGTAAACTGGTTTCAAATACTGTACACATGCACATGTTTTCTCATATAAAAAGTAAATGAGAAGATGACTTTGTTTATTCGTTTAATTGGAAAGTATGTTTCTATAATATTTATAATTTTCTAGGATGATCCTATGGGGAACCTGAACCTGGCGTTTGAAATAGCAGAGAAGCACCTGGATATTCCCAAGATGCTGGACGCAGAAGGTAATGTCTTCTAAGGAAACAAAGTTTTGAAAATCGGTATTAGCTATAGGCATATCATTCTGCTCATTATGAAAACATAAACCATCTTATCTGGTACTGTAATGGTGGGAGTCAGACTGTGGGTTTTGTTACAGGATTGCCTGGAAGAGATTGCCAGGAAGATTGTCTGTACTTGTATGCACATTGTAATGATGAAGTCCTATGTGCCTGGTCTCCCCACACAGATTTTATAAGCGCAGCCAGGCCAGACGACAGGACTGTTATGACTTATATGTCCAGTTTGTATCACACATTTGCAGTGGTACAGAAGGTGAGGGGACATTGATGCTGTGTAGTCCTAGATACAACGTGACCTGGTCCTTGTTTAGATCTCTTTGCCATAGACCACCCCACCTTCCCTCCAGGATAGCCCTGCGCTAAGATGTTCAGGTTTGGAGTCGATCTGTGGTCCTTTTCCTCTCAGTGCTCTTGTGTTTCCTGTCTCCACTCTCCCTATCTTCCTCCTTTTGTACTTGTTGTCTGTCACCCTCTTCTGTCCCTCCCTCCCTCTGTAGACATCATCAACACCCCCAAGCCTGATGAGAGAGCTATCATGACCTATGTGTCCTGCTTCTATCATGCATTTGCTGGAGCCGAGCAGGTATACAGCTTGCACCATGAACAGTTTGAATTAAGTTTGTGAATACAATGTGTTGTGGGTACAATACTTCCTAAACCAATTGATGATGATTGCCATATGTCAATCACTCCTCTCTAGCCTACGAGTTGTTTGAGGTCATAATTCTATTAAGTTGGCAAACTGTGAGTTTCACTTTGAAATTAATGTTTTTGAAACGATGCACACAGATTGCGTTAAAAGTATGACTTAAACGGTGTGCGTGTTGTGGGGGGGGGGGGTGTACTGTATGAGGTATTGCATGAGGAATTGCATTAGATATGAGACAAGAACCACCTCACCTCTCTTTCCCACCTCATCTCACCTCACCCCTTTCCCCACCCCTTCTCCTTCCCCCTCCCCTCACATCACCACTCTTTCCCCCCTCCCCTCACCACTCTTTCCCCCCTCCCCTCACCACTCTTTCCCCCTCCCCTCACTACTCCTTCCCCTCTCCCCTCACTACTCCTTCCCCTCTCCCCTCATCACTCTTTCCCCCCTCCCCTTACCTCTCTTTCCCCCCTCCCCTTAAATCTCTTTCCCACCTTCCCTCACTTTTCCTTCCCCCCTCTCCTCACCACTCTTTCCCGCCTCCCCTCACCTCACCTCTCTTTCTCCTCTCCCTTCACGTATCTTTGACCCCTCACATCTCTTTCCTCCCTCCCCTTGGTAGGCTGAAACGGCGGCCAACAGGATCTGTAAAGTGCTGGGTGTGAACCAGGAGAATGAGAAACTGATGGAGGAATACGAGAGGTTAGCCAGCGAGGTAAAGCAACACAGAAGCATACATTTGGACGTATGCTTTCATATAGGTCAACTTTCTTAGGAGAGCTACTTCTACCCCAATCTGAATACTCAAAAAATCAATTGTCTTACACAAACTTGTAGGAATGGAATTTCCCAGTATTTAAATCAAATTCAATGTCGAATTCCTACTTAACTAAATTGAGAGGAATGACAACAAATGAACCGCAAATGAAGCTCCACCCCATCACCACTCACTGTGTCCCGTAGCTTCTGGAGTGGATCCGCCGGACCACCCCATGGTTGGAGAACAGGACTGCAGAGAAGACCATGGTTGAGATGCAGAGAAAGCTGGAAGATTTCAGAGACTACCGCTGCATGCACAAGCCCCCCAAGGTGCAGGAGAAGTGCCAGCTGGAGATCAGCTTCAACACCCTGCAGACCAAGCTGCGCATCAGCAACCGTCCCGCTTTCATGCCCTCGGAGGGAAAGATGGTGTCTGTAAGTGTAAACACCCAGCATTCAATGAAACATCATATCAAACTGATGAAACAGTCATCAGTCAAATTATAGTAGTTGTAGATAGCTATGGATATAGATAATCCAAAATACCTAGGTAAACACCAAGGCACTTTTGCCAAAACGCTGATAGACTTAAAAACCTTTTCAATAGCATATCTACTGAGCGTGGTGCTTTGCTGGTTTTGACCTGTGTCTTTGTGTCTCGTGTGGCTGTAGGACATAGCCAGTGCATGGCAGGGGCTGGAGGGGGCAGAGAAAGGCTACGAGGAGTGGCTTCTGACAGAGATCCGAAGACTCGAGAGACTGGACCACCTGGCTGAAAAGTTCCGCCAGAAAGCCAGCACCCATGAGACCTGGGCTAATGGTCTGTCTGGGATATGATTGTCTGTCTGTCTGTGGAGGGTTTACTTATGTTTCTGGTTTGTCTAGAGTTTGAAGTTTGAATGTAATTGATTAGCTCCAAATCCTTAGAGATTTGTCTATGGGAAAATGTCAGTAAATCTTCAGCATTTGTTTTGGCTAATGTCTCAGTCTCTCTCGCTGTCTGTGTGTATGACCCAGGTAAAGAGCTGATTCTATCTCAGAAGGACTATGAGACGGCCACCCTGACGGAGGTGCGGGCGTTGCTACGGAAACACGAGTCGTTTGAGAGTGATCTGGCTGCTCATCAGGACAGGGTGGAGCAGATCGCTGCCATCGCACAGGAGCTCAAGTACGGATCCTTCCTCTGATCTTCAGGCTAGGCATCCCGCTAGCGGGACAACTTCCGGTGAAACTAGAGGGGAATTCACGCAATTCAAATAATTGGAATTCATGCAATTCAAATAAATAATCATAAAAATGTTGGATATTAATCGTTTAGGTACATACAAGTGTCTTATATCGGTTGAAAGCTTAAATTCTTGTTAATCTAACTGCACTGTCTGATTTACAGTAGGATTTACAGCAGAAGCATGCCATGCGATTGTTTGAGGACGGCGCCCCACATCAAAATATTTTTCCACCGGCACAGGTTTCATAAATTCACAAATAGCGATTAAATATTCACTTACTTTTTGAAAATCATCCTCTGATTTGTCATCCAAAGGGTCCCAGGTATAACATGTAGTCATTTTGTTAGATAAAACCCTTCTTTATATCCCAAAAAGTCAGTTTAGTTGGCGCCATCGATTTGAGTAATCCACTCATTCAACATGCCAAGATAGGAATCCGAAAATCTACCCCTAACCTTTGTTTCAACAAGTATGTATGTATGTTCAATAGGAAACCAATATTAGCAGGTGCGTGTTCTCTTTATTGCGCGCTCACACACAAATTTCCAAGACTGTGTCCCTGTAGTTAAACTCATTATTCTTACTCGTTTTGGAAGAAACAAGCCTGAAGCCTTGAACATTGAGTGCTGACACCTAGTGGAAGTCATAGGATTGAATTAATTCCCTATACGTTCCATTGTAAGAGCATGGGCTCTCAAAAAAAAAAGAATTCGTTGTTTTTTTTTGGATTTTCTCGTACCATATCTATTGTGTTTTACTCACCTACATTATTTTTTACTCACCTACATTTCTACAAACTTCAAAGTGTCTTCTTTCCAATGGTACCAATTATATGCATATCCTGATTTCAGGGCCTGAGCAACAGGCAGTTTACTGTGGGCACGTCAGTCAGGCGGAAATTGAGAAAAAAGGAACCTCTAACCCTCCTAACCATCATCCCAACCAAATCCTATTCCTAAAATCATGGCTTTGACAAGGACTGCGACTGGAATTCTTCTTAAATAATACCAATGTCACAATCGTCGTATTGAGGAGACCAAAGCGCAGCGTGGTGTGAATGCATACTTTAATGAATGGACGAAAAAACAAGAAGTACACTGAAAAAAACAAAACAAACTAACCAGACGAACGTGACCGCTATAGAAACTGAGTGCTAACATGCAACATCACATAGACAATAACCCACGAACCACAATACAAAACAGGCTACCTAAATATGGTTCCCAATCAGAGACAACGACAAACACCTGCCACTGATTGAGAACCATATCAGGCCAAAACACATAGAAACAGACTAACTAGACATGCAACATAGAATGCCCACTCATATCACACCCTGACCAAACAAAACATAGAAACAAACAACGCAAATAATGGTCAGAGTGTGACAACCAAACCGTCTGAAGTTGCTCTTCATTGACCTATATGCTGCCTGTGGTGTTGTGCAGTGAGCTGGACTATTATGATGTGGCTGCTGTCAACCAGAGGTGCCAGAGAATCTGTGACCTGTGGGATCAACTTGGTACACTGACCCAGAAGAGGAGAGAGGCTCTGGAGGTGAGTGCAGGGGGTTGAAGTTTGGGACATGACATGTGATATTCCCAGCTAAGGTAAACTGGCTAAACTGTTGTGCCAAGTGAAAAGTAAGCCAGCACAGTACAGCTTGGTAGTGTGGGAATGAGAACCAGTTCCATGAATCCAGAAGAGAGCTGAAGAGGTAAGGCAGTGAATGACGTTACCTTGGGGTGAGGCGGATTGTTCACAGGACAACTTAGCCCATAGTAATGCTAAATCTCATGTATATTATATTGAGATAGCTAGGGGTGAGATATGAATACACAGCTGATTGAGGAGGGTGGAGTAATTGGTCCACTTAGTCTACTGATGGCACATATACAGTGCCTTCAGAAAGTATTCACACCCCTTGACTTTTTCCACATGAAGTTGTGTTACAGCCTGAATTTCAATTATATTATATTGAGATTTATGGTCACTGGCCTAAACACGCAATAACCCATAATGTCAAAGTGGAATTGTGTTTTTAGAACTGCTTACAAATAAATAAAACATGAGAAGCTGCAATGTCGTCAGTCAATAAGTATTAAACCACTTTGTTGTGGCAATCCTAAATAAGTTCAGGAGTAAATCATTTTCTCATCAAGTCACATAATAAGTTGCATGAACTCACTTTGTGTGCAATAAGTGTTTAACATGATTTTTGAATAACTACCTCATCTCTGTACCCCACACATTCAGTTATCTGTAAGGTCCCTCAGTGGAGGAGTGAATTTCAAACACAGATTCAACCACAAAGACCAGGGAGGTTTTCCAATGCCTCGCAAAGAAGGGAACCTATTGGTAGATGGTTAAAAATGTAAATAGCAGATATTGAAAACCCTTTGAGCATGGTGAAGTTATTAATTACACTTGGGATGGTGTATCAATACTCCCAGTCATTGCAAAGATACAGCCTTCCTTCCTAACTCAGTTGCCATAAGGCCAATGGTGACTATAAAACAGTTACAGAGTTTAATGGCTGAGGATGGATCAACAATATTGTCGTTGTCACGATCGTTGAAATGAGCGGACCAAGGCGCAGCGTGCGTAGAGTTCCACATACGATAAACAGCTGTCTCTGATTGGGAACCATACCAGGCCAACATAAACCATTAATCACCTAGATGACCCACCCAAGTCACTATCACGCCCTAACACAATATTAAACTAATTGACAGAGGGAAAAGAATGAAACCAGCTCAGAATAAAAACATTCCAAAACATGCATCCTGTTTACAACAAGGCGCTAAAGTAGTACTGCAAAAATTGTGTCAAAGCAAATTAACTTTTTTTTCTGAATACAAAGTGTTATATGTTTGGGGCAAATCCAGTACAATACATTACTAAGTATCACTCTCCATATTTTCAAGAATAGTGGTGGCAGCATCATGTTATGGGTATGCTTATAATCGTTAAGGACTGGGTAGTATTTCAGGATAAAAAATAAATGGAATAGAGATAAGCACAGGCAAAATCCTAGAGGAAAACCTGGTTCAGTCTGCTTTCCACCAGACACTGGGAGATGAATTCACCTTTCAGCAGGACAATAACCTAAAACACAAGACCGAATCTACACTGGAGTTGCTTACCAAGAAGTGAATATTCCTGAGTGACCGAGGTACAGTTTTGACTTAAATCTACTTGAAAATATATGGCTAGATGTGAAAATGGTTGACAGAGCTTGAACAGTTTTTACAAAATAATGGACAAATGTTGCAAAAGCCAGGTGTGGAAAGTTCTTAGAGACTTATGTAAATTAGGTATTTCTGTATTGCATTTTCAATAAAACATGTTTTCACTTTGTCATTATGGGGTATTGTGTGTAGATGGGTGAATTAAGGCTGTAACACAACAAAACGTGGAATAAGTCAAGGGGTATGAATCATTTCTGAAGGCACTGTATATAGATATGGTTACCTGTCCAGCATCTGGCTGGCAGGATGCCCACAGTCCTTTTCCTCTGATCCATACTGGGCACTCATGACCTACAAATTTGTCAAGACAAACAGCCAGGCCTGGGATTAGGGTGACTCAAATGGGCTGCTGTCTGCCCCCTCCCCCTGCCCAAAGGAAGGGGTCTAATCCATGCAGACCACCTCGCCAACTCAGCATTCAATTGGGTCATGTCAATGTGATGCATCCTGGGATTAGCAGTCCAAACAGGCAATGTTGATGAATTGTCAATGAGATTAATGACAAGTGTTTTTTTCTCTCCTGTTTTCCAGAGGACAGAGAAGTTGCTGGAAACCATTGATCAGTTGTTCCTGGAGTTTGCCAAGAGATCAGCACCCTTCAACAACTGGATGGAAGGGGCCATGGAGGATCTGCAGGACATGTTTATTGTACACACTATCGATGAGGTCCAGGTACATAATTTGTATTTATTTAACTAGGCAAGTCAGTTAAGAACAAATTCTTATTTTTAATGATGGCCTAAGAACAGTGGGTTAACAGGCTTGTTCTGTGGCAGAACATATTCTGACGTTGTCAGCTCCGGGATTTGATCTTGCAACCGTTCGGTTACTAGTCCAATGATCTAACCACTAGGCTAACTGCCGCCCCATAATGCTTGCTATTAGTATTTTAATCATTCTATGGTTGTTACAACTGTTACGTCATTTTGACACAGTGCCCATTACTTGCCATGTTCTTGTAAGTACAAACCAACACAGCAACTTCTCCTCTCCTCCTTCCCTGCAGAGCCTGATCTCTTCCCATGAACAGTTCAAGGCCACCCTCCCAGAGGCAGACGGAGAGAGACAGGCCATCCTGGGGATCCACATGGAGGTGCAGAAGATCTCCCAGAGCTACGGCATCAAGGCCAACCTCATCAACCCCTACAGCACCATCACCACCGAGGAACTCCTCGCCAAGTGGGACAGGGTAGGACCTCGAAATTCACATACATACACTTGAGACACGCATGCATATACAGTCACTTTCTATGTCAGATTGATGTATGTGTTGTCGTCATGTTGCTGACCAGGTGAAGAAGCTGGTTCCCCAGAGAGAAGGCTCCCTCCAGGAAGAGCTAGCCCGGCAGCATGCTAGCGAGAGGCTGAGACGGCAGTTT
Source organism: Oncorhynchus mykiss (assembly GCF_057628025.1). NCBI lineage: Eukaryota > Metazoa > Chordata > Actinopteri > Salmoniformes > Salmonidae > Oncorhynchus > Oncorhynchus mykiss. Next base: position 79,764,719 of record NC_143022.1, read on the forward strand.
GCTGTCCAGGCTAACCTCATCGGACCATGGATACAGACAAGGATGGAGGTCAGAGAGTCAGCCATCTGTTTAGTGTCTAGGGCAGGGGTCTCTTAACACTGTTCCTGGAGAGCTACTCTCTGGTTGTAACCTACAGGATGGTAGCTCTTCAGGAACAGGGTTGGAGAGCCCTGGTCTAGGGGTATCTGGAACAAAAACCTGAATTGCACATGTGTGTGGTTCTGACAGGAGATTGGCCACTGCTCCCTGGAGGTGGGTGGTACCCTGGAGGACCAGATGACCCAGCTGAAGCAGTTTGAGCACGTCATCGTCACCTACAAGCCCAACATCGACAAGCTGGAGGGAGACCACCAGCTCATCCAGGAGTCTCTGGTGTTTGACAACAAGCACACCAACTACACTATGGAGGTACTGCAGAGCACCACAGAGAGACGGTCTCTGCATGCAGTCTATTAAGATTAGATGTGGTCATGGGGATAATGATGATGGATGTCTTTGAGATTTCATTGGCAGCTGGTTAATCTGCCTGTCTGTGTCTATACCTGTCTTGGCATCATGGTAACAGCACATCCGTGTGGGCTGGGAGCTCCTCCTCACCACCATCGCCCGCACCATCAACGAGATCGAGACCCAGATCCTGACCCGTGATGCCAAGGGCATCAGCCAGGAACAGATGCACGAGTTCCGCTCTTCCTTCAACCACTTTGATCGGGTACAGTGCTCATTCCGCTTCCTGTACTCCCGGTTCTCTGATTCATATATTAACATTTAACCTGAATGGCATGTTAAGTAGCATAATACCACTGTTGATACTGTACTATGGTCACTGCTCTCTGGGCTTAGTTGTTTAGACAGCTAAAAAATATAATACAACAACTATTGTATGATAGTGTAATGTACAGGTCTATAAAAAAACAAAGTATTTGATATTGGTTCCACATTGTTGTAATGCTATATGTTATAAACACTTGCATGTGTGTGAGAGAGAGACACCTCTGAGTGTGACTAACACCCCCTCTAACACCTGGCCCCAGGAGAACACAGGCAAACTGCGTTGTGAGGAGTTCATGGCCTGTCTGATCAGCCTGGGTCATGTGGGCAATGACCATCAGGTACTCAACCCTACTGACCTCTAAACTTTCATGATCCCTGACTGACCTCTCGCTGATGACTTGGCCTTCTTCCATCCCTTCTAGAGTAGACCACACCTGCTGCTACCTCTCATATGTTTTTAGTTGTATCGATATTTTGACAGTTGGGCTCTACAGCATGACAATGTTGGTGGCAGCAGCTTTGGCCTGTTATGACAGTTCATTTAGAATTGACTCCTAAAGTATTTATTGTCTCTCACTCCATGTCTTCTAATGTTACTGTCACTGTGTCCATCTGTCTGGTTGTGTCTGTGTCCATTTCTCTGTGTTAGCTTTGGCCTTCTCCCCTTCCCGATCTCCACTGCTCTGCCATCCACCTTCTCTTGGTCTTCCTTCTCCTCCCTGTCCCATCCCTTCTCATCCCTGTGCGGTGACCCACTCCCAACCTCCACCCTACGACCCTTGACCTCTGACTACAGAAGAAACACGGGGCGATGGACACTGATGACTTTAGGGCCTGTCTGATCTCCATGGGTTATGATTTGGTAGGAGTCTCAATATGCTCATGCAGAATTACAGTATGCAAACAATGCATAATAATACCAAAAGGTATTGATAATATACTGTATGTGTAATGACGCAACGACGAATAAAGATATGTGTTCCTTTCTCTGATCTCTCTCTCCCTGATCTCTGTCTCTCTTTGACTGTCAGGGTGAAGTGGAATTTGCCCGCATCATGATGCTGGTAGATCCCAGTGCCACTGGCATGGTGTCTTTCCAATCCTTTATCGATTTTATGACCAGAGAAACCACTGACACAGACACCGCCGACCAGGTCGTGGCATCCTTCAGAATCCTGGCAGCCAATAAGGTGTGTGTGTGAGAGAATGTGAATGGGAGTGTGGCAATTGAGTGTACCATGTCAATCACACAGAAGGGGTGAATTCAGTATAACAGTAAACAGGCATATTATTCTGTCAGATCAGGAAAATTTGGTAGAGCGGACTTCTCTAAATGAGCCCGTTCTCTCCCCCCTACCCCTTCTCCTCCCCCCTCCACAGCCCTACATCCTGGTTGAGGAGCTGAGGAGGGAGCTCCCCCCAGACCAGGCAGAGTACTGCATCTTGAGGATGGCCCCCTACAGTGGTCCAGGGGGACCCGCGGAGGCTCTAGACTACACCGCCTTCTCCACTGCCCTCTACGGAGAGAGTGACCTCTAACCCTGCAAGATGACCCCCAAGATTGACCTTTTGATGCCAGCCAACACTTCTGGATGAAATCCTCTTTAACCAAACACACTGTAAAAGCAAGGCAAAGTTAGCTATGTTAGATTCACATTAGGTAGATATTGTACATTTGCCTACTATTGTGTGGCACAGTAGTTTCCCTCATATGAGTTCTGCGGTGAAGTGAAGATAGCAGATAACAAAAACTGTTCTAAGAAAAATGATATGATTGTATAAGCTACAATAGTTTGATATAATAGAACAGTTGACTACAGTAATAGCAGCAGTTGGATATGTAGCTAGAACAGAAAAATAGCAGCCTAATAGTAAACATTGTGTCCTCATCTCCTGTTAGTGCCTCATCAGGAACTAACATTCAGTATGAGTTCTGATTTGGAATAAGACAGAGTGGTATATGATGATCCAAACATCAGGATTATGATTATTTAAATGTTGGGATATCCGTTTGCTGATTTGAGAGATTAGATCTGGACTCTTTTAGCAAAAGCTTGATTGAAATGACAGTAAAGTATGCCATTTAAGTATCATAATAGGTTCTATGATAGCACACTGATAACTGTGTAAGGTTATCAAGTGTGCCTCTCATACTCCATTCTAAAAAAAGTAATGACCAACATGTTGTTTATGTCAACAAAATGTACTTGTGATATAATCATAGCACATGGTGCCTGCTCTATGCTAACTTTTCTCGCAAGTTACCCAATATAAATGAAGAACAGTTTGGCTAAAGGCTATGAGTGATTCATTGAACAATACATTCCTCAGTTCATACACAATATATACATCTCAAACCCAAAGCTAAGAGCCTCTTCACACACTTACTAGACATTTTTCGTAAACATGTCGGCTACACGTTACTCAAATGTAAACCTCTGGAGGTAGTGCACAACACTCTCTCAACAGCTGCCCCCCTTGAAGCAGTGTAAACACAATTGTCTTGTTAATTGGGCCAACACTCCTACAGTATAAATGGTAATAGTTGAGCAATGTTTTTCAAACAGTTGAAATGTATAGACATTTTCCTAATATTTGAGACTAAATATTGCAGTAACAGTCTGTTACATTCTGAAATTGTTGCAGTAGCTGCCGGCTGCACTGAGCCAGGTAAAACTATGGAAGCCCATCCTCACCACCAAAAACATGTCAAATGATGGCTATGTTTTTTACATTTAATTTGTAACATTGTGTGGCGATTTCAGAGGTGGCACCACAGGTCCCAGAGTGGTGGGAGAAATTGTTTTCCTAGGGCCCAATGTTTTTCATGATCTGGCAGTAGGTTAACCTAACCAACTCTGTACTATAGTTGTAGCATTTGACGTAGTAATAAATCAGCTGTACAAAAAAAAAGGGTTTTATATGGGCTATGATGGCACCAGATAATTTTTCTGATCAAGTCATGTGTGTTTTTTAAAAGCCCCTGGAAAACTCCTGGCCCTAGGGAGGATGGAAACATTAAAACCCTTTACACAGACAAAGAGAGAACAACTGCGATTGGAGAAAAAAAGACAAATGAACAGATCTGAGCTCGCTGTATGCAGGATTGCATCATTTAGGCCTTTGTGTCTGTAATTAAAAAGATACTCATACTGAATGTCATCACTATTGTGTTGATTCATTAATTCCAGTCAATACTTGTTTTATTAAAAAGGCCTAGGTAGCCTAGCCACCCGAAGTGTGAATATAAACCAAATATGATCACATTCACATTTTCTCAAAGGACAAATAAATGGGCCTATTTTGGGCTATAAATACATGTCTTATGCTATAAAATCGTGATGTTAAGTTTTCCCTGGCCAGGTGTAACGGATGTGAAACGGCTAGCTAGTTAGCGGTGGTGCGCGCTAAATAGCGTTTCAATCGGTGACGTCACTTGCTCTGAGACCTTGAAGTAGTGGTTCCCCTTGCTCTGCAAGGGCCGCGGTTTTTGTGGAGTGATGGGTAACGATGCTTCGTGGGTGACTGTTGTTGATGTGTGCATAGGGTCTCTCGTTCGCGCGAGGGTACGGTCATAAATTATACTGTTACACAAGCCCAGATAGGATCAGAGCACAAAGGCTACCTGCAGCTGTCGTTGTTATCTGTAGGCTACAGTTGAACAGACGAAAGCACTTGTTCATGTTGGCAAATCACGATTCATAAAATTAAATACAATTGGTGGCGTTTATGGGCTTCCAAAAAAACAGCTCATCACGGTAAATTATCTTATACCCACGTTTTCAGTCGCAATTATTTGCTTCCAACATGGAATGATTTGCATGATTTTGATCAAAATTAAGCCTGGTTTGTTGTAATACTGTAAGGTAGGCCTTCTGTACTTTTATATTCGTGTGAGAGGGTTAATCGTTTGTTTTTGATAGGCTAACATTACAGTACTTGATGAAGACATGCCATTATAGCAACGCCGTGATTTTGTCTTGAAGCTAAACATGTAATGAGTTTAGCCTACAGACGAGAAAATAAACCCCTTTAATTGTTGAATTATTCAAGATTGCAATATGATTTGGTTGCATTATTCAATAGTGTAATACGTTTTACAAGAAAGGTTTCTGTCATTGTTGAATAGTTTGTGCGCGGACCAAGAATGTTCCGTTGCCAGCCACAAAAAAAGGTAAGCAAAGATTATTGATATACTGTCAAGATACTTGTCTCTCATCCCTAACAATGAGAGTTTTTGTCCAGTGGCACATCGAGCTGTCCTAGCTCCCGCCTATCCTTTCTTTGGATTGGTGCATACATCTAATTATTTTAATACTTTTCAAAAATATTCGATGAGGGTTGTTGACGTCAACCACATGTACTCAATGGAGAGCGATGCTACGCTACTAGCTTTATTTCATGAATATGCATAGGCATTTCAAGACAACTCCAATATAAAGTGTTTTTTCTCAAAGTTGCCATCACGTGTCCTACTTATCAATAGAGTAGTAACAGCCTAAGCATGGCGTAACTTCAATTTGATCAAATAAACCTCACTTAGCAAATAAGCCATACATTTTTTTCGACGCTCATTGACGTCCATACAAAAACTCATTGGTTGGTGACAAAAACGCCACCTGCTGGAGGGAGACAGATTTTCAGCCGAGTTGGGCCTCTTTGCCTGCTCTCTGAGGTAAAGCAAGGATTTAATGTTCATTGAAAATTAGAATTATCTTTGCCACACACCATTTTCTTATTTGCGGACAAAAGGAGTTTGGTCACACCAAAATGAATAGCTTTGCCTGTTTGATGATGTTGCTTATTGTCTTAAATAAATCCTATCAAATTCCTACATACTTTGTATCAAACTTCAGTGGGTTTAGCTTGACTCTCATAGCCTGTTGCCTGTGGAGCAGTTGGGATTTCCCAGTTGAAGATGGGGAGGGAGGAGAAAATCACTGTACTAAATGTGTGACTGTTTGAGACACTGTAATGTTGACAAGAGTAGTATACTTTGCGCTTTGAAGTGAATCGATTATTCAATAAACCCTTATCACTTATGTTTATTTTACTTTACATATTAAGAGAGTGCAGTTAAATACAACATTGTGTTTCTCTCTTTGGGGGTAGAAATGTGGAAACTATACTTTTTGTAGGCCTAGACCGTAAAAGCAATATTTCAGTTTTTTAAAGCCAGTAGGCTACTGGTTTAAGACACTGAAAATTAAATTCACAATTCAAACATACGGATACAGATGTAGGATCTTAATTTGATCACCCAGTTGCAGGATAACTTTCATGTGATGCAGGAAATGTCAAAAGTTTAAAAGTTTAAAAAAGCTTCCACTTTGACATTTCAGACTTGATTTTTACCTACGAAAGATGTATCAAGCCCTACAAAAATATAAATTCATTGTAATCCAATAATAATAAATCACATTTCCTTTTGCTGCAGGATTGTTTTCCTGCTGTAGCAGACTGGCTCAAATTAAGATCTGTATAATCAAATAAAAATTGTCTGTAAAATCCAATGTGAATATGTCCTACATTTGCTAAGATTGGCAGCGCAAGGGCTGTCAATGGTAGCATTCCTGTAGGTAGGGGCTACTGTATGCTATGCAAATCAATCTAGGCCTAGATTTATGTGGTAGTGGAGTATGGGCCTGAGGGCACACACTTAGTGTGTTGTGAATTCTGTAATGAATGTATTGTAATGTTTTTTAAATGGTTTAACTGCCTTAATTTTTTACGGACCCCAGGAAGAGTAGCTAATGGGGATCCATAATAAATACAAAATACTGTATGAGTGTGATTATGAGCCCAAAGAGGGCCATCATCATGTGTGTAGTGATGCACTATTTCCGCTACATACAAACTATTTAATGTTGCTAAATACAGTTAGACATTAACTCTAAAAATGTCTGACCCACACTGAAAAACATTTTCTTCAGCGTTAATTGATGCTAATGTCGCATACAGCGACAGTTGTTAACATTTATCTCAGACATATTCCCTGTAGCTCATTAAAATTGTTGTCAATATCTTCCTGCCTTGGAGACATGTTTGTTATCAATCCAGTATTCAAGAAAAACCTTTCTTACCTGTATCTTGTCTATGTTTCCCAGGGGAGGGGTATGTTGCTTTTGTGTGCATGCGGCCAGTGGAGTGCAGGTAGTAGTTTATGAATAAGCGTATACATTGTCGTGTCGCGATGGGGTGTTTACTTTGTGAGACACATATTCATTTTTTGAGTACTTTTGTGCCAACATGGCAATGTCCCACTATGTACTTCAGATGAGAAGGCCGGGAACAGACAGATATCTTATGTTGAATCCACTAATGTAAGCTCTGCTAAATGACTAAAATGTACAAATGTAACCTTATTATTTTTGGAGTGCTGGGCAGTTAGATCACATATTTCATCACAAACAACTACACTCAGACTTCTACACATTTAATCAAAAGGAATTAGAAAAGGGGCACTTAGTCTGGTACAGTTTCATTGCCATGGCCATTCATACTGTACTGAATACTGAATATCCACTGTTAATATGGATATATTCAATAACAACCCATTTGTACTCTTTCTCTGCTGTTGATTAATTTCCTAGTGTTTTTCTCACTTCCCCTATGTCAGATTGTTACAGTACTACTGCTGCTCAACTTACTGTATGGTTTGAAACTTAACGTAATATATTCTAATTATAATACACATATTATTCTGTGATAATAACCAGCAACATACACAGTTAAAACATGTTTGTTTTTTTGAAAAGGTCAAACTGACACAATTATCCAAAATAAAAAATCATCATGGCTGCCTCTGCATACATGCAATACACCCTCCAGATTTATGCTGCAATCATTTCATCAGAGATTATATATCAGTCCCTCCAGGATTTTGCAGGGATTTTTGTTATATTTGTGGGCAAAAATGCTTGATTCTGCTGCTGCAATTCTGAAATTTTGCATGGCAATATGCAATGATTGTCACGAAAATGTGCCGATGAGGGGGATATAGTTTGTTGACGTGTGGCTTGATTGAACCATATATTGCGAGCCTTGTTTTTGTACTGCTGTGATGGGTCAGTTTTGTGCAATAATATTGAGATGATTTGACTGTTTTATGCAGAAATAGTGTGAGATTGGTAAAATTTGCAAGCCCTCGCATTGAGATTGCAGAATTGCAGAATCCTGGAGGCACTGATATATGATAATTCCGATTGAGTCATACTATGACAGATCATCAGTTTATGAACTCTACGGGTTTGGAGAGGCACTTCTCACTATCATGCCTGTTGGTTTGTGGCCTCTCTATCACTCCCTCTCTGCCTGTTTGTCTGTTCATGATAACAACAAACAAAGTCTTAACACATGGAACACACCTTCATGACCCATAATTACTGTGATGAAGTTCAAGACCTTAAAGCACTCAAATTTTCCAGATAGTTTGCCAGGAGTGATGTGCAGGCAGTGTCCAAGAACCTTACTTACAGTCATTTGAACTTCTTTGAATAAAACTCTTGTGCCCTCTTTCTTTCTGTTCTTGACTGGTGGCACATTAATTAGACAGTGATTGTGCAATTAATTATGTAGCTAGCAAGTATTCTTGGCCTCAAAACATTCACTATCAGTTTTTCACACAGTCAGAACTACCCAGCGTTAGCGTGGGTAATGTGCAATCACTGGAGAACAAACTGGATGAGCTCCTGTTTGAGGCTATCCTATCAATGGGACCTGAAACACTGTAATATCTTATGTTTCTTGTGGCTGAACGAGGACATGAATATACCAGTCAAAAGTTTGGACACACCTACAAATTCAATTGTTTTTCTTTGTTTTTACTATTTTCTACATTGTAGAATAATAGTGAATACAATCAAAACTATGAAATAACATATATGGAATTATGTAGTAACCAAGAAAGTGTTAAATATATTTTATATTTGAGATTCTTCAAAGTAGCCACCCTTTGCCTTTATGACAGCTTTGCAAACTCTTGCCGTTCTCTCAACCAGCTCCATGATGTAGTTACCTGGAATGCATTTCAATTAACAGGTGTGCCTTGTTATAAGATAATTTGTGGATTTTCTTTCCTTCTTAATGCATTTGAGCCAATCAGTTGTGACGATGTCTCGCTGGTTTTGCTATGCATTGTCAAGACCGAATGGTAAGATGAAGGGAGGAGGGGCGTGTCTCTTTGTTAACAACAGCTGGTGTGTGATCTCTAATGTTAATAAGGAAGTTTTAAGTTTTTGCTTCCCTGATTTAGAATACCTCATAATAAGCTGCAGACTATACTATTTACCATAAGAATGTTCATCTATATTTTTCATAGCTGTCTGTTTAACACTACAAACTGATGCTGGCACTAAGACCACACTCAAAGAGCTGTATAGGACCATAAGCAAACAAGAAAATGCACATCCAGAGGTGGCATTTTTCATGGCCGGTGATTTTAATGCAGGGAAACTGAAGTCCATTTTACTACATTTTTACAAGCATGTCACCTGGTGAACTAGACAAAACCTCCAGGGGACAATGACACAACATCCCCAAAATGTCCTGAAAACGTCCTCTGGGACCAATCAGTAACTAGACAAAACTTCCAGGGGAACATGACACAAGGTCTTTAGGCAACCATTTTGTGATGTGCCAGGGACGTCGTAACGACTCATTATTGCTTGCAGGGTAGCACATGTTCATAGCTATGAAATTATTTGAAAGGCTGGTCATGGTTCACATCAACACCATCATCCCAGACACCCTGGACCCCCTCCAATTCTTATACCGCCCCCACAGATCCACAGATGATGCAATCGCAATTGCACTCCACATTGCCATCGCCCACCTGGACAAAAGGAATACCTATGTAAGAATGCTGTTGAGCTCTCCCCGTAGATTTTGCGGTGACATAGTGTCCCCATGAGTGACAGAACACTGAGCCGATCACTGAGCAACTAGAGAACATTAACAACCCCTACACTCTGTTTTTTCTGCTGGCTGTCCCACCACTACAGAAAGCACTGAGCTAGGCTGAAACACCTGCATGTTGAAGCGGCTTAATAACGCAAGAAAGCAAAATAGAGACCATATTTGTATGCGGCTTTATTAACTCAAACGTTTTTTTGTAACTTAATTATTATATATTTTTTTACATTGTTTGCAAACTGATATGTGACATGTATTAATTCCAAAATAACATGCAAAACAGGCACACACAAAAAACGGTGGGGCTCAAAACAGGTGAGGTCACCCTGAATGAAGAGCTGCCACTTATAACAATAAATCAAATATTTAAAGTGGGAACTTTTGCTGTGGCAAGTCTTATTCATTAGGCCTACTCTGCACTATTCAATAAATCGTCTTGCCTCATGTGTTATAGGGCTACCTGTCCTATCACCTCCCTTGGCTGCCTGTGAGATATTGCGCCTTGACAATGAGAGACGTGGGTGGCCAAGCTATTGAGCAACAATACATTTAGCATACTGCGCTTTTAATGCACGGAATTGCGCAGGTTGGTCGATGCATGTGCGTGGTCGTGGACAGTGGTAGACTGTAGCCTATTTTTACCTGCCAAGCGCGCGCTGTGTCAAAACCGATAAGGCGCCACCCAATGAGCGTTGGTCAATCTCACTGATTATTTTTCAACTAGGCCTTCTACAGACAGTGAACTGCTTTACATATTCGGACATGGCTGAATCAGGAGAAAGCGAAGATGAAATCCAATTTCTACGTACGGTAAGTAGGCTAATACTACGGAGTATTTAACTCTGGTGGTGGCATTTGCGGCAAAGTTGGAAGAAGGTTGGGTTTTGCAGGGCATCGATACGGTAGCCAGAAAAATAAACATTTACAGGTGTATTATAATAATCACTGGGACGTTTGGCCACAATTGTCAGTTACATGCTTTTTTAGTTGTTAACTTTTTCCCACGGTTACTCACTTGTTTGAAAGTTACTTAAACAAATAAGAAAAGCCAAATCTTTGTTTTCATGATAGAGTTTAGAGTGGAAACTGTTACTTTTTTGTCTATTTGAAAGTTACTAGGATGTATTGAATGGCTATTACTTGTCTTTAAAACGAACTGTGTGGGCTACCATGACATGTTTTGTTTGCTAAGGAAACAAGAGTTACAGAATTGTAACTCTCTCTATTGCTCTCCTCTCATTTGAGCGAATAACCACAACCATTTGTCTCTTTTTCTGTCACTCTGACAAATTAATTGTTAACCTTTACTCCAAATTCAAACTCATTAACCTATTTTTGTAGAAATGTATTTGTTTATTTCTTTTTTTCTGTGCAACTACATGGGCTACAGTAAATTGAGCTTAAGCGTTTGTTCTATTTTTAACTGTATTTTCAACCACAGAGAATGATGGAGGCCTATCATTCTGTGTGGCTGCGAGTCCTCTCAGGGCTTGGTATCTCAGCTCTCTGATAAAGACATGTCACTAGTGGAGTGCTGGTTGATGCTGTGTGGGACAGTCACATGCTTCGGTTGACTGGTGAGGGCTATGGTGACAGGTACTGGTGAGGGCATTTTGGTCTCTCAGCCCATACTAAAAGTTTCAGAAACAAAGTATGCAGTTCATTTTCAGTGTTTCCCCTAAGATTGTTTTTAGCAGTGGTGGCAAAGTTGAGAGAACATTTTCCAAGAGGCAGAAAGAACATGTGCAGTTTAAAGCTAATTTCCTGCAATTCTACACATTCTGTCATGGCTTATGCTGTGTTCTTTCAGTGCCTTCATAAAATATTCCAACAAAGAATGCCTGAATTTAAAATATATTGAGATTTTTTGTCTCTGGTGTACACAATACCCTATAATGTCAAAGTTGAATTAGGTTTTTATAAATGTGTACAAATTCATTAAAAATGAAAAGCTGAAATGTCTTGAGTCAATAATTATTCAACCCCTTTGTTATGGCAAGCCTAAATAAGTTAATCAGTAAAAATGTGCTTAACAAGTCACAGAATAAGTTGCATGGATTTACTCCCTGTGCAGTAATAGTGTTTAACATTATTTTTAATTACTCCCTCATCTCTGTACCCACATATACAATTATCTGTAACGTCTCCCAGTCGAGGAGTGAATTTCAAACAAAGATTCAACCACAAAGAACAGGGAGGTTTTCCAATGCCTCGCAAAGAAGGGCACCTATTGGTAGATGGGTACAAATAAAAAAAAAAGCAGACATTGAATATCCCTTTGAGCAGGGTGAAGTTATTAATTACAATTTGGATGGACTATCAATACACACAGTCACCACAAAGAGACAGGCGTCCTTCCTAACATAGTGGCCGGAAAAGAAGGAAACTGCTCAGGGATTTCACCATGAGGCCAATGGTAACTTTAAAATGACTGTGATAGAAGAAAACTGAGGATGGATCAACAACATTGTAGTTACACCACAATATTAACCTAATTGACAGAGTGAAGAGAAGGAAGCCTGTACAGAGTAAAAATATTCCAAAATATGCATCCTGTTTGCAACAAGCCACTAAAGCTCTAATGCAAAAAATGTGGGAATGCAATTCACTTTTTTCTGAATACAAAGTTATATGTTTGGGGAAAATCCAATCCAATAGATTACTGAGTACCACTCTCCATATTTTCAAGAATTCACCTTTCAGCAGGACAGTAACCTGAGTTGCTTACCAAGAAGACAGTGAATGTTCCTGAGTGTCCGAGTTACAGTTTTGACTTAAATCGACTTGAAAATCTATGGCAAGACAGGAAAATGGTTGTCTAGCAATGATCAACAACCAATTTGACAGAGCTTGAAGAATTTTGAAAATAATAATGGGCAAATGTTGATTTGGCTGTGGCCCTTATCTCTGCTCGTAAATAACTTGTGATGGGCCATGTTATCCTCTCTGCCCTGACCTGACTGACTCTGCCATGCATGATTGAGGTTAGGATCCAATTCAGACCCTTTGAAAGCTGATTGACCATTTTTTATTTATGGCCTGAGTGGAAAGGGCATTCTTGACCCCAGCCAGCTCTGAGCCCTATTCCTTATTCAGTTAGGTCCCTAAGTGGTTCTACTGTGCAGCGGGACTGATAAAGTCCAGAGGTTTCTGATAGTAGAGTGGAATGGAGTGTGAGGCAGGGGTCAGACAACACAGTGACACCTTAATGGTGGCATCATGCCCTGGGAACTGAGAGGTGTTCCAGTCTGGCTGCTAGTCCCTCCTCTCCAGTCTCTCAGCTCTCCTTATATGGCTGTGACCTGATGTGACCTGGCTGTGACTCACTGTTATACAATGTTGAAGTACTGTCTAAGTTCATTTTACAGCATGAAATTATTTCTGTCAGTTTCATTGGATGTTTTTCAGGTGAAAACAACTAGCTCACAATATTTATTAACAGCGATGTGGTCTACTATGTGCCCCTGCCTCTGACAGAATGATGAGGTGGTGCTGCAGTGCATCTTCACATCCCAACAGGAGCATCTGAAACTGTGCCTGGCTGCAGAGGGCTTTGGCTGCAGACTCTGCTGTCTGGAGTCCACCTCCAACTGCAAGGTAAAGCTTCATCCCACAGCATGGTCTTTGGAATCAGAGAATGCCAGATCAGAGGATTGATAAGAGTCTGATTAATCAGGAGTATGTGCACTGTGTTCCCCAGAATGTTCCTCCAGACCTGTCGGTGTGTTCCTTTGTGCTGGCCCAGTGTCTGTCTGTCAGAGCTCTGCAGGAGATGCTGGCTAACAGGGAGCACCAAGCAGCAGGGGTGAGCTAACAGCTTGGGTCTCATTCTAGCCTAACTATAATGGATTTCTGTGAAGTCATGGTTGTGTTCTAATAAGAGCTGTAGTTATGTTGTGTTGTGCAGGCTGGTCAGGGAGGTGGTCATCGCACCCTCCTCTACGGTCATGCTGTACTGCTCATACACTCCTACAGCAGGATGGTGAGCTTTCTCAACCAATCACAGTATCTCTCTGGAGAACTAAGACTTTTAATTTTGGTTGTGTAAATCCCATGAGGAAACCTGTGTGTTTGATTATGCCGATTATTCCAGTCATAAGGGGTTGTTCAAGGTTTAAATGGACCTTTCTACGTTTTCTTCTTCTTCAGTATCTTTGCTGTTTGTCCACATCCCAGTCTTCGACAGATAAGCTAGCGTTTGATGTTGGTCTGCAGGATGATAAAACAGGTATTTCACATGATTTTAAAGATGTATTCCAGTGCTTGGTGGAACATCAGAAAGTGCTTGTTTTTGTTGATGTTTAGATATCAATTCAGTAGGCCTATGAGTAGTATGCCCTTTGTTCTGGCAATCAACCACATTCCTTACAAATGACCTGTGTGTCCAGGTGAGGCATGCTGGTGGACCATTCACCCTGCATCCAAGCAGAGGTCAGAGGGGGAGAAGGTCCGTGTCGGGGACGACCTCATCCTGGTCAGTGTGTCATCTGAGAGATACCTGGTGAGTTACCAGAGAAGTGCATGAAGAGATATAATGAGATGGCAGACAAGGTAGGTACCCTTCAAAGAGGAGAGAAATAGCTAACGTGCTAATGTTTGAATAAACTTCAATAGTGTCTGAAATAGACCCCAGAATAATAGCAGCCACTTTATGGATGGTTTATTTAGAAACGGTTTCCATTATGTGAAATCCTTGTTAATCCTGATCTCTCTTGATTCTCCATAACTGTCATGATCTTGTTAAGGCACTTGTCTTGGTTGTTTCCCTGCAGCATTTGTCCTATGGGAGTGTGATAGACAATACGAGTGAGAGTGGCAGCCTTATTGTGGACGCAGCCTTCCAGCAAACCCTCTGGAGGGTCGCCCCCATCTGTTCTGGGAGTGGATTTGCTCAAGGCAGGTTACCTCTTTCTGTCATTACAAAGAACACAACCTAAATGCACATTACAACCCCTGCCATTTTGGGAGTGTACTGTATATGGGATATTATTACGTGTTATTTCTTGATTGTAATCCTTGACTTTCCTTTGTGTGCTAATTGTAGGGTATCTGAAGGGCGGGGACACATTGAGACTGCTGCATGGACACACAGACGAATGTCTGACTGTCCCGTCTACAGATCAGGGGGAAGAGCTACGCAAGTAAGTCCCAGAATCACACCCATACACACGACCAAGCATTTTGATTATTTAAATGCTCCCAATCATTCACTCAGGCAAGCCTGTGCTCTCTCATCGCTCATTCTCTTGCGCTCTCTCATTTCCTTAGGGTGGTGCACTACGAGGGTGGAGCAGTGTCCAGTCATGCCCGCTCTCTCTGGAGGCTGGAGATCCTTCGTGTTGCGTAAGTCTCTCACATCTTTTTCCCATACCTTTCATAGAGATTTTCCAAATCCACCCCATAAAATGCAGGCATGTGTATCTGTGGTCGTTAAAGATACGCTCACTTGTATTTGGTCAGGTAGAGTGGTAACGGTAAGATGAGGCAAAAAATAATCATAAGATTTGAGTGCGGACAGCATTCTTCCCTCTCCTTACCGCTGCTGCCATAACTCCATGCACTTACTGCATACTGACTGAGCTCTAGCTGACTGAGCATTTCTACTATTTCCAACAGCTGGAGTAGTAGCCACACACGCTGGGGTCAGCCATTCAGGCTCCGCCATGTCACCACAGGGAGGTACTTGAGTCTGACCGAGGAGAGAGGCCTTCACCTGTTGGACAGGGAGAGGGCCGACGTGAAGTCCACATCCTTCTGCTTCCGACCCTCCAAGGTCTGGGGTCAAATGCCAAATTCATAGTTTTTTGCCTACCCCAAATACATAGGCCAAATCGGATAACCAGTGGTGTCAATTGTTGATGTTGATCAGAATTACAATTCCATATCACTCTTTAGGAGAAGCTAGAATGTGGCCCAAAGAAGGACACTGATGGTATGGGTGCCTCAGAGATCAAGTATGGAGACTCCTTGTGCTACGTCCAGCATGTGGACTCTGGTCTGTGGCTCACCTACCAAGCCATTGATGCCAAGTGTGCCCGCTTGGGAGCGGTGCAGCGCAAGGTAATATAATGTATTTTTCCAGTACTCATTTCTGCTGAACTTCATCCCACTGTAGGCTTACTCAGTATTTGAGTCATTGCTTGGACATATGCGTAGCTTTTAGTTGTTGACTTTTTTTCTGTTAAATGTGTACTGTATTGTGTTTTATTGTCACATTGTCCTATGACCTTTTCTCCAGGCCATTATGCACAGTGAGGGTCACATGGATGATGGTCTGAGCCTGTCCCGTTCTCAGTGGGAGGAGTCCCATACGGCCAGACTCATCCGCAGCACCGTCCTCCTCTTCACAGGCTTCATCAGGTAGGCCATCATACAGCCCTCTGAAACCTGGCTAACTGGGTTCCCCCGGTGAGGGATTTAGTTGAGGTAACAGTGTGATTGGTTGAGCGTGCAGAGTGTAAATGATGGAGCCATTGTGTAGTTTGTGGCCATTTGGGCTCGTATTAGCAAGGCCTGGACAAAAGATCTATACATTTGGAAATGTAAAATGTTCTAATTTAATATTTTCTATCTTCTCTCAATCTCCTCTCTTGTTTTTAGGAGACTTGATGATCTCAGTCAGCGAGCGAACATCCCCTCCTTCAACCTGCCACTGGGAACAGTGGCCCTAAGTTTGCAGGATCTGATTGGCTACTTCCAGCCACCTGGGGAGGGGCTAGGACATGAGGCTAGGCAGAACAGTGTGCGAGCTCTGAAGAACAGACAGAATCTATTTCAAGAGGAGGTAATAGTGGATTTCTTTAGCCTTGGGGCCCTTGAATCTATTGTGTCTAGAAGTGCCATGGCAAAATAATTTTTCTGCATTTGTATGGTTCAAGGATGTTTTTGTTCGGAAATGTGCTATTTTATCTCTTTATCTCTTTCTCTTTCAGGGGGTCATCGGTTTAGTTCTTGACTGCATTGACCGTTTACACCTATACAGCAGTGCCTCTCATTTTGCTGCAGCTGCTGGGAAGGAGGCAGGAGATGACTGGGAGAACATCCTCAACTCCTTCTATGAACTACTGGGTGAGAATGACCCACTCAGCATCAAATACTCTGTATAAGAACTTCATGCACCCCACATTCGAGTGACTTTAAAAAGTATGCTTGGGAAATCTGTACAGATCTACAAGTAATCCTACAATCACATCCTTTGTTTTCTATTCCCCTCCAGCTGCTCTTATCAGGGGAAATCGCAGGAACTGTGCCCAGTTCTCAGGCTCCCTGGACTGGCTGGTGAGCAGGCTGGAGAGACTGGAGGCCTCCACTGGTCAGTGCATAATTTTGGGGTTCTACTTTTACCCATGACCTCTTAGGACAAGAATGGTCCCTTTCAGAAAAACCACATGATTTCACGTGAAAACATGTGTTTTTGGAACACTTCACATGTGATCACGTGAAATACATGTGTTTTTTCCATAAAGGGGTGACACACATTAGATTTTACATGTAGATGCTGCCACTAAGTTGTGTCTGTTGTGTAGGTGTCTTGGAGGTTTTACACTGTGTCCTTGTGGAGAGTCCTGAGACTCTCAACTTTATAAGGGAAGGACACATTAAATCCATCATCTCTCTACTCGATAAGCATGGGCGAAACCATAAGGTACATACACTACAGTACCATTCCTCTGTTAAATAATTGTTTTATTGACATATTAACCTGTGTTTGGTTTTATCCCAGGTCCTGGATGTGCTGTGTTCTCTTTGTGTGTGTCATGGTATGGCAGTGCGTTCCAACCAGCATCTGATCTGTGATAATCTGCTACCAGAGCGAGACCTGCTTCTCCAGACTCGCCTCGTCAACCAGGTCACAAGGTACACAACCATTATTCACCCTCTGACTCACACTGACATTTCCATTCGTTAATACATACAGTTGAAGTCAGAAGTTTACATACACCTTAGCCAAATACATTTAAACTCAGTTTTTCACAATTCCTGACATTTAATCCTTGTAAAAATTCCCTGTCATTTAGGATCACCACTTTATTTTAAGAATGTGAAATGATTTATCTCAGCTTTTCTTTCTTTCATCACATTCCCAGTGGGTAGAAGTTTACATACACTCAATTAGTATTTGGTAGCATTGCCTTTAAATTGTTTAACTTGAGTCAAATGTTTTGGGTAGCCTTCCCACAATAATAATTTTGGCCCATTCCTCCTGACAGAGCTGGTGTAAATGAGTCAGGTTTGTAGGCCTCCTTTCTTGCACACGCTTTTTCAGTTCTGCCCACAAATTTTCTATAGGGTTGAGGTCAGGGCTTTGTGATGGCCACTCCAATACCTTGACTTTGTTGTCTTGAAGATATTTTTCCACAACTTTGAAAGTATGCTTCGGGTCATTGTCCATTTGGAAGACCCATTTGTGACTAAGCTTTAACCTCCTGACTGATGTCTTGAGATGTTGCTTCAATATATCCACATAATTTTCCTGCCTCATGATGCTGTCTATTTTGTGAAGTGCACTAGTCCCACCTGCAACAAAGCACCCCCACAACATGATGCTGCCACTTCCGTGCTCTACGGTTGGGATGGTGTTCTTCGGCTTGCAAGCATCCCCCTTTTTCCTGCAAACATAACACTGGTCATTATGGCTAAACAGTTCTATTTTTGTTTCATCAGACCAGGGGACATTTCTCCAAAAATAATGATCTTTGTCCCCATGTGCAGTTGCAAACCGCAGTCTGGCTTTTTTATGGTGGTTTTGGAGCAGTGGCTTCTTCCTTGCTGAGCGGACTTTCAGGATATGTCGATATAGGACTCGTTTTACTGTGGATATAGATACTTTTGTACCTGTTTAATCCAGCATCTTCACAAGGTCCTTTGCTGTTGTTCTGGGATTGATTTGCACTTTTCGCACCAAAGTACATTCATCTCTAGGAGACAGAACGATTCTCCTTCATGAGCGGTATGACGGCTGCGTGGTCCCATGGTGTTTATACTTGCTCACTATTGTTTGTACAGATGAACGTGGTACCTTCAGTTGTTTGGAAATTGTTCCCAAGGATCAACCAGACTTGTGGAGGTCTAAAAAAAAAATCTGATGTCTTGGCGGTTTCTTTTGATTTTCCCATGATGTCAAGCAAAGAGGCACTGAGTTTGAAGGTAAGCCTTGAAATACATCCACAGGTACACCTCCAATTGAATCAAATGATGTCAATTAGCCTATCAGAAGCTTCTAAAGCCATGACATAATTTTCTGGAATTTTCCAAGCTGTTTAAAGGCACAGTCAACTTAGTGTATGTAAACTTCTGACCCACTGGAATTGTGATACAGTGAATTATAAGTGAAATAATCTGTAAACAATTGTTGGAAAAATTACTTGTGTCATGCACAAAGTAGATGTCCAAACCGACTTGCCAAAAACTATAGTTTCTTAACAAGACATTTGTGGAGTGGTTGCGAAACAAGTTTTAATGACTCCAACCTAAGTGTATGTAAACTTCTGACTTCAACTGTACATTATATTCCCAAGTATTGCCATGGTTATTTACAGAAAAACAGCTTTTGTGAAAGTGTCACTTTAACACCTTATTTCGTTACATGTAAATTGTGACTAGTAATTTGACAGGATCTCAGCTGTCAATGATTTATGGAGTTAGTGAAACCAAATCATGACATTCTGTTGATTAACCATTTATAATTCAGAATTGACAAGGGATGTTTTTGTGGTAGTAAACTACCTTATATTTTAAAATATATATTTTTTATTCCTTCTCACCACCCCTCTCTGTTTCTGTCAATTCACCATTACTTAGGAAACCACCCGGTGAAGATTTTCCCTTTCTTACCCTTTATATTCTCATTTTACCATTTCAACACTTGACTGCTCTTCATCTTCTAAGCTTTCAAAGGCAGATTCACAAGCAACGTCTCTGTCACTCCCACAGCTCTTCATTTTTTCACCGCTCACCTGCTCCTTCTCTCTGCTCTTAATGCTCCCACAGCACATGTCATTCTTCCTCTTCTTAAATGTTGTCCTGCTTTGCTTGGTCCCCCTATCTCCTCTCCTTCATTTTCATTACTTTTTCTCCATCCCTGCAAGGCTCAGATGCTCCCTCCATCTCTCTCACCATCACTTATTTCTCTAGAGGTCCCAGCCTCTTCTTCTCTCATTTCCTCTGCCATTTTCTCCATCTCCAACCTCCTCTTTTCTTCTTGTTCCCTTTGATCGAGGGAACTCTACATATCTTTCTGGAGCCCATCCCTCTTCCTGCCCAACTCCCTCTTTATCTTCTTCTCCCTTTTTCAGTTTCTCTCTCTCCATTTCTGCCCCCTGTCTCCCTGATCTCGGCAATAGTCTCAATTTCACTCATTCTCCTGTCTTCTCTGTCTCCTTTCCTCTACCTTCCTCTCTCGTTCTGTCACACATTCCTCCCGTCCCACCAACTCCTTTTTCAGCTCGTCCACCATCTACAACCGACAGAGTGCACTCACTTTCGTAGTGCTATTGCTTTAATGTTTTCTAGTCTCTATAAAATTAGAATTACATTGTGATATTGCACTGGGTCATGTTGCCATAGACACTTTTTTTCTACAGATACTTTGTCAACAATCTCGTGACAACATTCTGACATAATGTTTGATAACCATGACTATAGTTCTGTGCAACGTTGTACACGTCATAAAAATATTTAAGGGATAATCAATGATGGTCTATGCGTTCTCTGGAACATGATGAATGACGTGGAGTCGAACCAACCTTCCACGGAGTTGTATTATATTCCAGAGAACGCATAGAGCCCTGAGTTGATTATCCCTTTTATACCATGGCTATAATTTAACACATTTGCCACTAGAAATGTGTTAATTTGCAGGTAGAAATGTGTTCAACATCCACTGTAGCTAACAAGTTTCTAGATAGTGACAGTTGTTGCCTTGGTTACCAAACAAACAGACCTGCTAGTTTAGCTAACCATCAATCAAATGGCAATAATGTTTTCAGTTTTACTTTTGCTTTCAAAAGCAGCTTAAACATAGAACATGTATGAGCTATAGCCATTGAATTGTGCCGTACAATATACCGTGCGTTATAGGGAGATAATGCATGCTCCAAAATGCCCTTCAATCCAATCAGAAATGAGTATTCAACAATGCCATGTTATAAAATTATGATATGATATGGTACACATTTCAGAGATGTCGTGAAAGTAATGATGACCATACCAATACCAGTGACCACACTTACATCCTTCACCATCAAATATACAAAGATGAGAATTTGATTGAAATTAGTTATCACATAAAACCATGTGGCTAATGCCATCAGGAAGAGAGCAGAACTGCTGTTTTCCCGCGATTAGAAGTATTGTTGTACATTGAGTGCTTGTCAGAATGCATACAGTATTTCCCTCCCTATGGCACTTGTAACTTGAATGCGCCTCGAGAGGAATATTTCTCTCATAGAACACACAACAAGCTGACTAGGTAAATAGATAAACTATTCTACAATGGGGTTGTCAGATTTGTTTTATTCATTACTCGTTTTGTTTGCAGAGGAAAAGTAAATGTGGACTGTTGTAGCTACTTCAAAGCGCCTCGGCAGAAATATAAGTTAATGTTCTATATTTTTTTGCCATGGTGTCAATGATTTTGCAATGGTGCAGCGCCACAGCTAAATGACTGCAGCGGAAACATTGATTTTAGTATTATTTCATACCAGTGTTTGATAGTTAAATACTTTTTCAGTACCAACATGGAGAGTCTCGCTAAATATTTATGAATGATTACTCTTTGTTGCTCTGTACTGGATATTGCCAGGCTATGGTAATCAGGATACATCTTTATGGTTTCTGTCTTTATGGTTTCTATCTTTTTCTGTCTTTATGGTTTCTATCTTTTTCTGTCTTTATGGTTTCTGTTCTCTGTTGAAAGAACTGACGGAATGCCGTTTCAACTGATGTTCTCCTGAATTAGAATTTAAATTCTCTTGTGATGTCATGGTTCTTTCTAACATCATCAACTGTAATGTCATAATCAGTTGATGTTGAGGTAGTGAATAAAACAGCTTTATGGCCAACAGTATCACATTTAAAATGTAAGAAATAACTATTTGTATTTCATCATCAATAAGACCTGGCTCTGTGGTATACTGGAATAAGAAGTACTAGCCTATCACATTTCACTACACATCAACATTAAACCATTCTGTTTAAAAAAATCTATCTAGTTTCATCTTGACATTTCTTTTATTTAAGCCCTCCACATCTGATAGCTTTTCTTCTTTAAAGTTTATTTTTTATGTTTATTGAATAGGGCGCTAACAGTATCCCCATTACCCCTTTATTCATCCCTCCTGAACAAAAACAAAACAATTCCCTCTAGCAAAACAAACAAACAAAATAAGAAAGAAACAAACCAATTAAATTAATATCTGTTAGACCAGTCACTATAAGACAAACAAGTGCTCCAGTGTCATAAGTCTTTTGTCCAGTTGCTGAAATTAATGATGAACTGTATTCATCACACATCTCCTCTTTACTAAAGCATGAGGCCCAACATCTTCCTGGCCCTGGGTGATGACTCGGCCCAATACAGGAGGTGGTACTATGAGATGACTGTAGACCAGGTGGAGCACTTCCTCACGGCTGAGCCCACTCACCTGCGTGTGGGCTGGGCCAACACTGAGGGTTACAACCCCTATCTCACGGGTGGAGAGGCCTGGGGGGGCAACGGGGTAGGAGATGACCTCAGCTCCTATGGCTTTGACGGGCTGTACCTCTGGTCAGGTGAGGGAACACTACAAGAAGGGAAGATCAGTGAATGTTCGCTGGTGTTATTATGTGCTGGATAGGAGCAGCTTCATTGCGAAAGTCTTCACAATCATGAAGCAAATGCATCTGTCATTTCTGCCATGAACTTTTTGTGATTAGTTTATTTAGTTTTATTACATACTCAGGTTACAGGGGAAAGTATTTCATACAGAATCTACGTCTGCCAACTATGAATGTAAAGTCTGGCACTATATCTGTCCTGTACATCAGGCTGTGTTGGTCGGAGAGTGAGCTCTCCCTATCACCACCTTCTGAGGGAGGACGATGTGGTCAGCTGCTGCATTGACCTCGTTGCCCCCTGCATCTCCTTCCGGGTCAATGGGCAGCCGGTCCAGGGCATGCTGGAGAACTTCAACACTGACGGACTGCTCTTCCCAGTGGTCAGCTTCTCTGCTGGTGTCAAGTGAGAGTATTACCTATATGTGTTGTTGGCATACTTTCCGTTCTTTCACTGCATCTACCTATATTTCTGGAGTGCTTTTCTGAAAACACAATTTCCCATTTCTATATGAATGTCTATATGAATGTGATCTGATTCTGTTTCAATGTCCAGGTAATAAATGGATGGCCCTGTCTGATCAAATCTATCTGTCTGTCTGGACTGTGACCACAGGGTGCGTTTTCTGCTGGGTGGGAGACATGGAGAGTTCCGTTTCCTGCCCCCTCCAGGCTTCGCCCCGTGTTCCGAGGCTCTGCTCCCCAGGGTGAAGCTGAGGTTGGAGCCTTGTCAGGACTTCACCCAGGAGCAATACCTTCTGGGACCCACTGTACTCCTCACCCCAGCAACCTTTACCCCTAATCCAGTAGACATCAGCCAGGTACCAAATCCAGTAGTACTTTGCACATTTGTCCATGGCCTTTAAAGCATGTCGGTGTATACAGCCTACTTTAGCTAAGTGAAAACAGAGTAGGACCTATCTTCCCTCTTTTATCATATACCCCAACCCCATGTTGTTCCTTAGGTGGTGTTGCCCGTTCAACTGGAGCATATTCGTGAGAGACTAGCAGAGAACACCCATGAGCTTTGGGTCATGGACAAGATTGACCTTGGATGGACCCATGGAGCTGTGAGTGATGCAGCTACTGAATGGGTTATGGCCTTGTATCCAAATCCCTTACATACATTCCTGTTTCTTGGTCTACTGATTGTATGGTTTCCATAGCAAGCTGCTCACAGCTGTTCATGTCAACAGTGTATATGTATTTTGAACGATGTGTATTGTGTTGTAGGTGAGAGATGACAGTAAGAAGCAGGACCCCTGTCTGGTGGAGTTCTCCAGGCTCCCAGAACAGGAGCGAAACCACAGCCTTCAGATGTCCCAGGACACACTCCGGTAAGCCTCCTCTGCCATTCACACATTCACATCAAAAGGACCTGTCAAGACACTTATTTTGTCTTTATTCTACTTCTTTGTGAAGGACTCTCATTGCCCTTGGTTTGCATATTGGTCTGCCAGATGGCCGTGCTGATGAGGGAGTGAGATACCTTAGGCTCTCCAACAAGTATGTAGCTCTACTCTTGAGACTCTTTATGAGTGAGTGTTCCTCCTGTCTTTTGTACTAAATGAACCTTTCCTCTCCTGTCTAGGTATGAGATGCCTAGTGGGTACAGACCAGCCCCGGTTGACCTGAGCCACATCATCCTGAGTCCTGCCCAGGAGGTGGTGGTGGAGCTGCTGGCTGAGAACGATCACAACGTGTGGGCCAGGGACCGGATCAGGCAGGGCTGGACCTACAGCTCACACCAGGTAGGCTTTGATACAAGGGTAGACCTAGCCAAACTACAATAGCAGAATTAATGAAATATCTGCTTTACCAAGCGCCTTGAAATAGAAATCCATAAAAATGTTAGCTGGTCTTTTGATAGTGGTAAACCTGGTTTGTTATTTTGGATGAGAAGATCTTCCTGATATGTCTTGATGAAGGATTTGAAGGAGCAGACTAGTTTGGTCTGTACAGTGAGTGTACAAAACATTAAGAACACCTTCCAAATATTGAGTTGCACCACCTTTTGCCCTTAGTACAGCCTCAATTTGTCTGGGCATGGATTCTACAAGGTGTCGAAAGCATTCCACGGGGATGCTGACCCATGTTGACTCCAATTCTTCCCACAGTTGTGTCAAGTTGGTTGGATGTCCTTTGGGTGGTGGACCGTTGTTGATACACACAAGAAACTGTTATGTAAAAAACCCAGTAGCGTTGCAGTTCTTGACACACTCAAACCGGTGCGCATGGCACCTACTACCATACTCCATTCAAAGGCACTTAAATATTTTGTCCTGCCCATTCACCCTCAGAATGGCACACATACACAATCCATGTCTCAATTGTCTCAAGGTTTGAAAATCATTCTTTAACCTGTCTTCTCCCCTTCTTCTACACTGATTGAAGTGGATTTAACAAGTGACATCAATAAGGGATCATAGCTTTCCTGGATTCACCTGGTCAGTCTAATGTTTTGTACACTCAGTAGTAATATAGCAGTAATGAGTGCTAATTCTTTCTCTCTGTTTTGTCTAGGATGTGAAGGCCAAGCGGAGCCCACACCTGGTGCCCTACAGCCTGCTGGATGAGAGGAGCAGACAATCTGGCAGAGACGGTGTGAGGGAGGCTGTGTGCACCCTGCTGGGCTACGGCTACAGTCTGGAGCCCCTGGACCAGGACAGAGGTATGGATGATTTCACGTTCCACTTTAGCAATGGTTTTAATCATTATTATAATCGTATATACCTCTAATAATTATTCAAAGGTTATTTTAATGTGCTGTGTGGTGGAAAATTTGTCATGCTATCCCGTGTTTTACTGCTTAAAGAATTGTCTCGTTATATGCTAGTATTTCTGCGCTGTTACTCCTTTGGATTTCAGCTGTGATGCCAGACCCATGTCACACAGTGGCTGAGAAGTTCAGGGTCTTCAGGGCAGACAAGTTGTATGCTGTGACCAGGGGGAAGTGGTACTTTGAGTTTGAGGCGGTGACGGCAGGGGACATGAGGGTAGGCTGGGCTCGTCCCCACTGCCCACCGAATGGGGAACTCGGATCAGACATGCAGGCTTTTGTGTTTGACGGCTCCAAGGTGAGAAGTCTGAAATGACTACTGGTGACATGCTGTAATCAATAATATTGTTTAGGATACATAGATAAGCTCCCACCGTTAGAAGCGAGTCATGGATTGGACATTACACACAGCTAGGCGTGTAGCCATTGGTAAGTTCTCTTGCAATTGCTCACTTCTGTCTCTCACACACAGGCCCAGTGGTGTCACCGGGGAGATGAGCCCCTGGGTCGGCCCTGGCAGAGTGGTGATGTGGTGGGCTGTATGGTTGACATGGGTGAATGCACCATGATGGTCACTCTCAATGGAGAGGTGCTTTTGAACGACCGCGGATCAGAGCTGGCTGCCAAGGACTTTGACATCAACCAGGGTTTGTTAATTTGGTCAATCTCTTCAACCTCATAAACACCAACTTAATGTGTTGACCTGTTGGTTTTCCCTCCTTCCCCTGTTCCTGTCGTTGCTAGGCTTCCTCCCTGTGTGTAGTCTCGGGGTGAACCAGAAGGCCAGGCTGAATCTGGGTCGTGACGTGGCCTCATTGTGTTACTTCACAGAGTGTGGCCTACAGGAAGGTTATAAGCCATTTGCTGTAAACATGGCCAGAGACCCAGCCCTGTGGATGAGCTGGAGACAACCACAGTTCATCCCTGTACAGACAGACCATGATAGCATACAGGTTAGTCACCACACATCCACAAGCCAACCTGACCTGAACCAGGGGGTATACTACAAAGCAGGATCAATGAGTTAGCCGGCTAACTTTGGTAAACAACCAGAAATAACTATTGATTTGATTGGGGCTGACCCCATTTAGTCGACTGGACGATTGTTTGATCGATAGGCTGTTGGTCGACCCAGGTTTTTTTTTTTTTGAGCAGTCTAAAATATGTATTTTTTTTTATGGCACATGAGACACCTGTCTTATTCACGCCTGTCTCAGTGGACTTTAAAACCTCTTATGGATCAGGTCAGTGGGATCGATTTGACAACATCCGGTGAAATGGCAGAGCGCAAAATGTAAAAAAAACTATTAGAAATATTTAACTTTCATACATTCACAAGTGCAATACATCAAATGAAAGCTTAACTTCTTGTTAATCTAGCCACCATATCAGATTTCAAAAAGGCCAAACGGCGAAAGCAAACCATGCGATTATCTGAGGACAGCACCGCATCAAACAAATACATGACAATCATATTTCAACACGCCAGGCGCGACACAAAACTCAGAAATAACATATAATTCATGCCTTACCTTTGAAGATCTTCTTCTGTTGGCACTCCAATATGTCCCATAAAAATCACAAATGGTCCTTTTGTTCGATTAATTCCTTCGTTATATCCCCAAAATGTAAATTTATTTGGCGCGTTTGATTCAGAAAAACACCGGTTCCAACTTGCCCAGCATGACTGCAAAATATCTAATAAGTTACCTGTAAACTTTGTCCAAACATTTCAAACAACTTTCCTAATCCAATTTTAAGTATTTTAAAACGTAAATAATCAATCAAATTTAAGACGGGATAAACTGTGTTCAATAGAGGATAAAAATGAATGTGGAGCGAGCTTCAGGTCACTCGCCCCAAACAAAAGAGTACACTTGGTTGTACACCCAGAAAGGAAAGGGCTACTTCTTCACTACTCAAAGGAAAAACATCAACCAATTTCTAAAAACTCTTGACATCTGTGGGAAGCCATAGGAACTGCAAGCATATTTCTATTAGGCTTGCCATAGGAAACCAATGGAAAACAGATTGACCTCAGAAAATGTTTTTCCCTGGATGGATTGTGCTCGGGGTTTCGCCTGCCAAATCAGTTCTGTTATACTCAGACATTATTCAAACAGTTTTAGAAACTTCAGAGTGTTTTCTATCCATGCATATCCTCCTGAGTAGCAGGCAGTTTACTCTGGGCACACCTTTCATCCGGATGTGAAAATACCACCCCCTATCCCAGAGAGGTTTTAAACCTTGCGCAAATGGCCTACAGCTGTGTCTGTCTGGAGCTCACTGGAAGAGAAACTCTGAGGGCACAGAATATTTTATGCAATGTTGCAAGTTTGCTAGCAGGAGCTTCAGGCCTGACCAAAGTTAATAGTTGATACAATGTTTCAAGTTCCGTGCAGACCCTCCATGCGTAGCCAATGTGATTCATAGCATGTTTATTTTTATCAGGTTATTTTCAACCTGCAGGCTGCAATGTTTTTATTTGTTGGCTTTATGTAGGCTATTTTTACATAGATGGGAATAGAAGTTACTTTTAGAATTGTGATTAACCACATGATAATGATGTTGAAATACAAAGACTATTATAAATTAAATGAAACTGTTCCACAAAAATGTTCATATAAAAGTTATAACTGGTACGCAGATCAGTAGAAATGGTAAGATAAATTGACACTCCAAATGGAAAAGGTTGCCGTCCCCTGGTGTTGCTTATTAGGAGCGTAACAGCAGGAGCGTAACAGCAGAATCTGCAAAAGCCAGCAGCAGTGGGAGGAACAGTTTTTTTCTCTTCTTTTTAGGCTATCTTGATCTCTGGCTCCCTCAAGTCATTTGTGTGTCTTAATTATTTAATCACTGTGTGCTTAAAGCATCAGACTTTCTCAGTAGCCTACATATAGTTGATTTTATTAAAACACATAGGGTGTGTCTATATAGGGAAAAATACACGTTTTAAACAATTTGACCAATCGATTGGTCGAAAGAACAGATGATTCTAGGTCAACCAAGATTTTTTGGGGTTGGGGACAGCCCTAGATTTGATACCTACTGACTAAAGTTAAACTTAAATACTGTATATGTTTGGTTTTTCAGTCAATTAGACCATGCCCATTTCAAGCTTATCTTTCTAAAAAATTGAAAGTTATTTCAGAATATTTATAAAGTCATTGATCTTGCTTTGTAGTATACCCCTCGTACTGTATGGGTCCATCGCTCGACTACAAGCATGTGCAAGGGAGTTTAATCTTACCATTATATTTAGTAGCATAGGTCTTATTGTAGAAATGTGAGTATAATTCTATAAGTTGTCTTGTTTTACAAGGTGACAAGAATCACTGGGTCCACTGAGAGCCCACCGTGCCTAAAGGTAACACAGAGGTCATTGGGGCCCCAGAGTTGTGGCAGTGACATGGGGTTCTACAGACTCAGTATGCCTATAGAGTGTGCTGAGGCCTTCTCCAGACCAGTAGGGGCTACTCTACCTATCAGCAGCAGTGTCTCCACAGCCAGGAAAGACCTGCAGGAGTTTGAGGTGGACTCTGACTTTGAGATGCTGCTGAAATCAGCTCATGTTTACACTGGCTCCAGGGATGAGCTTAACCACAAGGACTACAGCCATGATAAAACATCCAAACTCAAACAACGGTAGGGAAAAGAGACCAGGCTATGACAAACAATACATATACTGTATAATGGTTTGGGAACATTTTCAGGGGGAATAATGCTCACATTTAAGGGTGTTGATATGCATTTTTAAATAAAAGTAAATCTGTGTATGTGTGCTCCTAGGTTCATGTTGAAGAAACCCAAACCAGAGTTGAACAAAAGCCACTCATCTGCTCGTCTACTGCAGGAGGTCCATGCTGACAAAGATGACTATGACCATCTGGCCCAGTCCACTACGGTAATACTCTTCAACTATTTTTACCCATTTCAGACAGAATATGTGGTATACTACCTGTACAAAAATATAAGGCAATGTTTATATGATTCCCTTTCAAACAGCCCCTTATGAACCACTTTCTTGCAGGTATACCTCTTTAATAATAATAACTTTATTTGTGTAGCGCTTTTCAATACAGGTAACAAAGTGATTCACATTATAAAACAATACAATAAAATAAAAAATACTAACAAAGAAACAAAAACAAAAGGAGAAAAAAAGATATGTAATTAAAATCATACATTGAAATCAAGCATCTTCATAAAAGTGTCTTCAGCAGGGAGATAAAAAGAGGCACTGAATCTGCAAGCCTGCTCTCCTCTGGCAGACCATTTCAAAGTCTAGGGGCCCTAATGGAAAATGACAGGTCTCCTTTAGTTTTCACACAGGCCTAGAGGTGTCACCAGGTTGGTGAGCCCCTGGGTTGGCCCTGGCATAGTGGTGAAGTGGTGGGCTGTATGGTTGACATGAGAGAATGCATCATGTCATGGTTAACAGTGCCCTGCCAGAGGATCTCAGGCAGTGTCCTGGCTCGTAGGGAGATAACATCTGAGATATAGGATGGAGCTAAACCAAGCCTAGCCTTAAACGTGATTAATAACATTTTAAAATATATTCTAAAAGTGACTGGTAGTATAGAGCAGCTAAAATAAGTGTGATATGGTTAAATTACCTGGTGCCTGTTAAAAGCAGAGCAGCAGCGTTTTTAACTAATTGTAGACGTTACAGTAATCCTGGTGTGAGGAAATCAGTGACTGAGTGACTTTTATACATATCAGTGGGTAACTGGCAAATTGGGAGGGATGGGGGATGGGTGTTGTTAAACCATGGAGTCTGTTTGCATTTGAAATTAGGGAGGTGTTAAACAATGAAAGTGTTAATGAATTTACCTGCAGAAAGCAGAGAACCATTCACACAGCCCCGATAGCTGTATTTTGGTAACCGGGTCTGTCAAAATTCAGGAATCATGACTGTCTTTAGGTGGGTATTATTTTTCCATGTTTTTTCCCCCTACCGCTTTCAGATGTACAAATGGTAAAAAGAAGCAGGCATGGTAAAATAGTTCGATTTTTGTCTGTGTATGAAACGGGTAAAGATAGCAAAGTCAATTGAGGGCATTTGATAAGGAAAATCAGTAACTCCCTGTAATCTTCCACAGTACTATTACTCAGTGAGGGTGTTACCTGGTCAGGACCCCTCCACTGTCTGGGTGGGCTGGGTCACCTCTGACTTCCACCAGCACCAGCTGACCTTTGACCTGGAAAAGATCCGCACAGTGACCGTCACCCTCGGAAATGACATGGGCAAGGTCCATGAGAGGTCGGTTCAATAAGGGACAAAGCAACGTCATTTTGTGTCTACATTTTCTCTAGACATGTTTTGATCATAATGTTTAAAAAATGTTTTACAGTCACTGTATTATTATTACAATAATGCTTTCAGGCGAAAGTTAGATTTTGACATTCCCACCTAATTTCTGTATGTCAGTGTGAAACGTAGTAACTGCTACATGGTGTGCGCCGGAGAGAGCACAGGCCTGGGGCAGAGCAGGAGGAGTGCAGGCCTGGCCATAGGCTGTCTGATAGACACCACCACTGGTCTGCTAACATTCAGCTCCAACGGCATGGAGCTGGGGACCTTTTTTCAGGTAAAGTCAACTGTTAAAGGCAACTAACAATGTTGCAAAGACAATGTTGCTGTGACAAAGAGAAGGCTCCCAAGCAAATACATATTAGTCATTAGTATTTAATGTGAATTTGTGTTTTTATCAATAGGTTGATTTGTAAAGAGAAGTTCCTACCAGTTGGGATATGATAGAATGTGTCTCTGAGCTATTCTTATTAACTGACCAAACTGCTATCAACCAGGTGGAGCCCAGCACTAGGCTGTTTCCTGCAGTCTTTGCCAAGGCCAACAGCTCCAATGTGTTCCAGTTTGAGCTAGGGCGTGTAAAGGTAACCTAAATGCTTTATTCATTGGTCACACTGTGATGACTCTCTCAGTTTGTCCAATTTCAAATGTGTTGTTTACATTCCCCAATGCATGTCCATACTGTAAAAAAAAAAATCTATATATATATTACCATAATGGCCCTGCTACTGCATCCACAGGGCTACTTAACATTGTCATGAATGAAAAACCCTGTGTTATTCTCTGTTCAGAACATGCTGCCCCTGTCAGCGGGTCTGTTCAGGAGCCAGAGGAGGAATGCTATGCCCCAGTGTCCCCCCAGGCTGCAGGTGCAGGTGCTGTCGCCCATCCTTTGGACCCGTGTACCAGACCACACCCTGAGGGTGCAGGCTGCCCACCCTGAAGACCGCCTCGGCTGGAGGGTCCAGTGCTTAGAGCCCCTGCAGGTCATGACCCTGCTCATCCCAGAGGAGAACAGGTCAGAGGTCAAAGGTCATATTTACTAATGCCTCAAAGCTTTCCAGGAGGAACGTATTGAGTCAGGAATGAATTTACTGTCAAAGCAAAGACACATTGTAACATTGCACTTA
The DNA here is from genome assembly GCF_057628025.1 of Oncorhynchus mykiss. NCBI lineage: Eukaryota > Metazoa > Chordata > Actinopteri > Salmoniformes > Salmonidae > Oncorhynchus > Oncorhynchus mykiss. The sequence continues at coordinate 79,796,442 of NC_143022.1, forward strand.
AAAATAAATAAAGTTGCACACTCTAAATATGCTCCCAACAATTTAATGGGTAAACCTGAGCTTTTTTTACATTGCATTTAGGTCATACTATCTATCTCTCCCCTGTAGGTGTGTGGACATCCTGGAACTCTCTGAGTTAGGTGACCTTCTGTCTTTCCATCACCACACCCTGCTCCTCTACTCTGCCCTCTGTGCTCTGGGCAATACTCGTGTGGGCCACGCTCTCTGCAGCCACCTGGACCAATCACAGCTCCTCTATGCCATCCAGAGCCCCCGCCTCCCCGGGCCGCTCCGCTCCGCCTTCTACCACCTCCTGGGCCAGGTGCACCTCAACACCCACGCCACGGCCCGCCTCGCTATGAACCACGAGTACATCGTCCCCATGACGGAGCAGACCAGGGCCATCACCCTCTACCCCAGCCCCAGGGCTAGTCGAAGCCCCCAGTGGGTTCCCAGAATGGGCCTCAGCACCTCCCTCAGACCCCGGATGCACTTCACCTCCCCCTGCTTCATCAGAGGAGATGGCATGGGAGTCAATGGTGATACCTGTGGTGATGGCGTGGTTGCGACTGGGGAAGGCATCCATATAGACAGCCCAGAGATCCCACTGGAACTTCTGAAGGACCTGACAGGGAAGATGCTGACTGAGGCTGTGTGGGCTGTGGGGCAGGGTGTGAGGGATCCTGAAGGGGGCAGCATTGAGCTGCTGCTGGTGCCCCTAATTCGACTGTTCCACACCCTGCTGGTGATGGGGTTGTTTCGGGACGAGGACCTAGGGAAAGTACTGACACTGATCGAGCCTGGAGTCTTCTCCCGACCTGCAGATTGTTCCCAAGAAGAGGAGGAGGAGCAGGAAGAGGAAGAGCAGGAGGATGAAAATGTGCCAGATAGTGATAGGGAAAGTGTGGAGAGGGAGGCGGATAAAAGGAGGAAAATTCCAAAGCTTCCAACAAAAGGACTGCTACAGATGAAGCTACCAGAAGCTGTCAAACTTGAGGTACAATTTAGGAAGAAATACCTTGATTTTGGATCTGATGTTTTCCTTTGTGGTACATGATCTGTCTTCTTTGTCAATGGAAAAATTGAATGACTTGACATGAGCTCACACCCCTGACCTGGATGTTCCTGTCCCTCTCTGTTCAGATCTGCCACCTGTTCCAATACCTGTGTGACTGTCAGGTGCGTCACAGGGTGGAGGCGGTGGTGGCCTTCTCAGACACTTTCGTGGGGTACCTGCAGGAGAACCAGCGCTTCCGCTACAATGAGGTGATGCAGGCTCTCCACATGTCTGCTGCCCTCACCGCCCGCAAGACCAAGGAGTTCCGCTCCCCACCACAAGAACAGGTCAGGGGTCAGAGAGGAGACTGCTGAGGGAAATATACACATCTGGTCTAAGTGGCTAAGATTATTGGAGGAATTAAATAACTTGAATACAAAATAGACACAGAGAGAGACTTTTTGTTCAAATCAAATCAAATTTTTTGTCACATGCGCTGAATAACGTTGTCACGATCGTCGTATGGAGTAGACCAAAGCGCAGCGTGGTTAGAATACATTCTTCTTTATTAATGAAGACCGCGAAGAACACTTAAACAAAAAAACGAATAAGACGACCGTGACCACTATATAAACAATGTTCTAACATGCAACATAACATAGACAATAACCCACGAAATACCCAAAGAAGATGGCTGCCTAAATATGGTTCCCAATCAGAGACAACGATAAACACCTGCCTCTAATTGAGAACCAATCTAGGCAACCATAGACCAACATAAACACCTAGATGATAACAACCCCATAAATCTACAAAAAACCCTAGACAGTACAAACCCTAGAATAAAACAAAAACACATATCACCCATGTCACATCCTGACCTAACCAAAATAATAAAGAAAACAAAGAATACTAAGGTCAGGGCGTAACAAACGTGAAATGCTTACTTACAAGCCATTAACCAACAATGCAGTTCAAGAAATAGAGTTAAGAAAATATTTACTAAATAAAATAAAATAAAAAGTAACACAATAAAATGACATAAGAATAAGGAGGCTATATACAGGGGGTACCGGAACCGAGTCAATGTGTGGAGGTACAGGTTAGTTGAGATAATTTGTACATGTAGGTAGCGGTAAAGTGACTATGCAAAGATAATAAACAGTGAGTAGCAGCAGTGTAAAAACAAGGGTGGGGGGGGGCTAATGTAAATAGTTGGGGTGGCCATTTGATTAATTGTTCAGCAGTCTTATAGCTTGGGGGTAGAAGCTGTTAAGTAGCCTTTTGGACAATAGACTTGGCGCTCCTGTACCACTTGCCGTGGAATAGCAGAGAGAACTGTCTGACTTGGGTGACTGGAGTCTTTGACAATTTTTTGGGGCCTTCCTCTCACACGGCTAGTATATAGGTCATGGATGGCAGGAAGCTTGGCCCCAGTGATGTACTGGGCCATACGCACTACCTTCTGTAGTGCGTTACAGTCGGATGCCGAGCAGTTGCCATACCAGGCAACCGGTCAGGACGCTCTTGATGGTGTAGCTGTAGAACTTTTTGAGGATCTGAGGACCCATGACAAATCTTTTCAGTAATTTGAGAGGGAAAGGGTGTTGTTGTGCCCTCTTCACAACTGTCTTGGTGTGTTTGGACCATGATAGTTTGTTGATGTGGACACCAAGCAACTTGAAACTCTCGACCCCCTCCACTACAGGCCCCTCGATGTTAATGGGGGCCTGTTCGACCCTCCTTTTCCTATAGTCCACGATCAGCTCCTTTGTCTTGCTCACATTGAGGGAGAGGTTGTTTACCTGGCACCAAACTGACAGGTCTCTGACCTCCTCCCTATAGGCTGTCTTATCGTTGTTGGTGATCAGGCCTACCACTGTTGTGTCGTCAGCCAACTTAATAATGGTTTTGGAGTCGTGCTTGGCCACGCAGTCGTGGGTGAACAGGAGGGGACTAAGCACGCACCCCTGAGTAGCTCCAGTGTTGAGGATCAGCATGGCAGGTATGTTGGGCCGCCACCAGGTGGTAAGGGTAGCCAACGTCTGGAAGTCCAGGATCCATTTGCAGAGGGAGGTGTTTAGTCCCAGGGTCCTTAGCTTAGTGATGAACTTTGTGGGCACCATGGTGTTGAACACTGAGCTGTAGTCAATGAAGAGCATTCTCACATACAGAAGGTGTTCCTTTTGTCCAGGTGAGAATGGGCAGTGTGGAGTGCAATTAAGATTGCGTTATCTGTTTGATCTGTTTGAGAGGTATGCGAATTGGAGTGGGTCTATGGTTTCTGGCATGATGGTGTTGATGTGAACCATGGCCAACCTTTTCAAAGCACTTCATGGCTACTGACGTGAATGCTATGGGGTGGTAGTCATTTAGGCAGAGGGACTATGATTGTCTGCTTGAAACATGTAGGTATTACAGTTACATGTAGGTATTACAGACTCGGTCAGGGAGAGGTTGAAAATGTCAGTGAAGACACTTGCCAGTCCTGGTAATCCGTCTGGCCCTGCGGCCTTGTTGACCTGTTTAAAGGTCTTGCTCACGCCGGCTATGGAGAGCTTGATCACACAGTCGTCCAGAAGAGCTGGTGCTCTCATGCAGGGGGGCAGTTGTAGTTCATAGTTGTGTCTATGTCCATAAAGTGTAAAATGATATAATACGATCTTTATCTACTGGAACATTACTGTATCTCCTCTACTCCCATCCACTCAGATCAACATGTTACTGGGCTTCAGAGAGGAGCAGGGGGACTGTCCCTGTCCAGAGGACATCAGAGAGCAGCTGGTGGACTTCCACCAGGACCTCATGACTCACTGTGGTAGGTACCAGATCAATCTAGACTACTGTACTCCTGTCCTCATGACTCACTGTGGTAGGTACCAGATCAGTCTAGACTACTGTACTCCTGTCCTCATGACTCACTGTGGTAGGTACCAGATCAGTCTAGACTACTGTACTCCTGTCCTCATGACTCGCTGTGGTAGGTCATAGAGAATAACCTGAACAGGTGGGGTGTCATACAACAGCGTAAGCTTGTGTAAGAGAGCATACAGTTCCTAACTTGTCCTACTATTCTTTCTAGAGACAGGGCATGGTATGGTACCTCCTGGGTTTTTTGTTTTTTACATGCATTTCTCCAAAGCTATATACAATGTTCTGTTGGTTGGCTTACTACAGTGGCAAGAAAAAGCATGTGAACCCTTTTGAATTACCTGGAATTCTGCATAAATTGGTCATACAATTTAATCTGATCTTCATCTAAGTCACAACAATAGACAAATGCAGTGTGAATAAATTATTAACACACAAATTCTTGTATTTTTCTTGTCTATATTGAATACATCATTTAAACGTTCACAGTGTAGGTTGGAAAAAGTATGTGAACCCCTAGGCTAATGACTTCTCCAAAAGCTAATTAGAGTCAGGAGTCAGCTAACCTGGAGTCCAATCAATGAGACAAGATTGGAGATGTTGGTTAGAGCTGCCCTGCCCTATAAAAAACACTCACCATTTTTGTTTGTTATTCACAAGAAGCATTGCCTGTTGTGAACCATGCCTTGAAGAAAATAGATATCAAAGGACCTAAGATTAAGAATTGTTGACTTGCATAATGATGGAAATGGTTACAAAAGTATCTCTAAAAGCTTGATCTTCATCAGTCCACGGTAAGACAAATTGTCTACAAATGGAGAAAGTTCTGCACTGTTGCTACTTTCCCTAGGAGTGGCCATCCTGCAAAGACGACTGCAAGAGCACAGTGCAGAATGCTAAATGAAGTTAAGAAGAATCCTAGAATGTCAGCTAAAGACTTACAGAAATCTCTGGGACATGCTAACACTTCTGTTGACGAGTATACGATACATAAAGCACTAAACAAGAATGATGATCATGGGAGGACACCACGGAAGAAGCCACTGTTGTCCAAAAAAACCCATTGCTGTACATTTGAAGTTCGCAAAAGAGCACCTGGATGTTCCACAGCACTACTGGCAAATTATTCTGTGGACAGATGAAACTGCAGTTGAGTTGTTTGGAAGGAACACACAACACTATGTGAGTAGAAAAAAGGCACAGCACACCAACATCAAAACCTCCTCCCCACTGTAAAGTATAGTGGCGGGAGCATCATGGTTTGGGGCTGCTTTGCTGCCTCAGGGCCTGGACAGCTTGCTATCGTTGATGGAGAAATGTATTCCCAAGTTTATCAAGACATTTTGCAGGATAATGTAAGGCTATCTGTCCAGCAATTGAAGCTCAACAGAAGTTGGGTGATGCAACATGACAATGACATTTAAAACACAGAAGTAAATCAACAGTAGGCTTCAACAGAAGAAAATACGCCTTCTGGAGTGGCCCAGTCAGAGTCCTGATCTCAACCTGATTGAGATGCTATGGCATATGACCTCAAAAGAGCGGTTAAATAATTTTGCTTAACTAATACAGAGGAATGGCCCAAAATTCCTCCTGACCGTTGTGCAGGTTTGAGCCACAACTACAAAAAATGTTTGGTTCTGTCACGATTGTCGTAATGAATGGACCAAGGCGCAGTGTGCGTAGAGTTCCACATCTTTTAATAAATCAAACAAACCGTGACGCTACTGGTGTGCACACAGGCAACTAACTGTAGACAAGATCCCACAAACACAATGGGGAAACTGGCTACCTAAATATGATCCCCAATCAGAGACAACGATAAACAACTGTCTCTGATTGGAACGCATACCAGGCCAACATAAACCATTAATTACCTAGATGACTCACCCTAGTCACTATCACGCCCCAACCAACATAGAGAATAAACAGCTCTCTATGGTCAGGGCGTGACAGGTTCACGTTATTGCTGCAAAAAGGAGGGTGAACCAGTTATTAAATCCAAAGGGTCACATACTTTTCCCACCCTGCACTGTGGTTGTTTACACAGTGTGTTCAATAAAGACATGAAAATGTATAATTGTTATTTTTAATTTTTCTTAGGGGTGGATCAGCTTAATATTGCGGAAAGATTGTTGCTTCCGTCAATGTAATTATCTGCATAATTTCAATCCCCCATATATATTATTTAGTAAATATATATACATACACATATGCATACATATACACATACCTATATAGACATATATTTTTTTAAATATACCTTTATTATTCCTCGCAAACACTACCACCCTTCCCCCAATTGGAGTAAACTAATAAACAATAACACTTAGGCTTCTACCGTCAGTATATACATCTTATACACATTTTACAGACACAATGTGTTTTAAAAAATTATATTTAGTTTGTTTTTAGTCCTTCGTCTATTTCTGATATCCATCTAGTTGATTTATATTTGTAACTGTGCTATATCACAGAATTTCTGAACCTATATACATTTTACAGATCCCATATGTTTTACATTGGTTATCTTGTTATTAGTCCCACCCTTCAGCTCCATTCAACCCCTCACATCTATCTCAACACCATCCATTTGGGATTTCTATTTGCCTGTGCTGTGATGCTTGATAAAAGTACTGAACCTTACTATTCTCACAGCTTCTACAGATTGTAAATGAAAAATAAACATTTTTGCTAAAATAATTATTATATTATTGATTGATTGACTATGACTTTTCAAATCACCCAGTATTGCTATCTGCAGCGTTAGTTCTAGGCAAATGTTGCAATTCTTCAGCCATTCCTGGACCTGTGACCAAAAACAAGCTACATATGGACAATACCAAAATAAATGATCTAATGACTATGCCTCACAGCAAAATCTGCAGAGCTGGGAAGATTTTATCCCCCACATATACACTGCTTAAAAAAATAAAGGGAACACTAAAATAACACATCCTAGATCTGAATGAATGAAATATTCTTATTAAATACTTTTTTCTTTACATAGTTGAATGTGCTGACAACAAAATCATACAAAAATTATGAATGGAAATCAAATTTATCAACCCATGGAGGTATGGATTTGGAGTCACACTCAAAATTAAAGTGGAAAACCACACTACAGGTTGATCCAACTTTGATGTAATGTCCTTAAAACAAGTCAAAATGAGGCTCAGTAGTGTGTGTGGCCTCCATGTGCCTGTATGACCTCCCTACAACGCCTGGGCATGCTCCTGATGAGGTTGCGGATGGTCTCCTGAGGGATCTCCTCCCAGACCTGGACTAATGCATCCGCCAACTCCTGGACAGTCTGTGGTACAACGTGGCATTGGTGGATGGAGCGAGACATGATGTCCCAGATGTGCTCAATTCGATTCAGGTCTGGGGAACGGGCGGGCCAGTCCATATTATCAATGCCTTCCTCTTGCAGGAACTGCTGACACAATCCAGCCACATGAGGTCTAGCATTGTCTTGCATTAGGAGGAACCCAGGGCCAACCGCACCAGCATATGGTCTCACAAGGGGTCTGAGGATCTCATCTCGGTACCTAATGGCAGTCAGGCTACCTCTGGCGAGCACATTGAGGGCTGTGCGGCCCCCCCAAAGAAATGCCACCCCACACCATGACTAACCCACCGCCAAACCGGTCATGCTGGAGGATGTTGCAGGCAGCAGAACGTTCTCCACGGCATCTCCAGACTCTGTCACGTCTGTCACATGTGCTCAGTGTGAACCTGCTTTCATCTGTGAAGAGCACAGGGCGCCAGTGGCGAATTTGCCAATCTTGGTGTTCTCTGGCAAATGCCAAACGTCCTGCACGGTGTTGGGCTGTAAGCACAACCCCCACCTATGGACGTCGGGTCCTCATACCACCCTCATAGAGTCTGTTTTTGACCGTTTGAGCAGACACATGCACATTTGTGGCCTGCTGGAGGTAATTTTGCAGGGCTCTGGCAGTGCTCCTCCTGCTCCTCCTTGCACAAAGGCGGAGGTAGCGGTCCTGCTGCTGGGTTGTTGCCCTCCTACGTCCTCCTCCACGTTTCCTGATGTACTGTCCTGTCTCTTGGTAGCGCCTCCATGCTCTGGACACTACGCTGACAGACACAGCAAACCTTCTTGCCTCAGCTCGCATTGATGTGCCATCCTGGATGAGCTGCACTACCTGAGCCACTTGTGTGGGTTGTAGACTCCGTCTCATGCTACCATTAGAGTGAAAGCACCGCCAGCATTCAAAAGTGACCAAAACATCAGCCAGGAAGCATAGGAACTGAGAAGTGTTCTGTGGTCACCACCTGCAGAACCACTCCTTTATTGGGGGTGTCTTGCTAATTGCCTATAATTTCCACCTGTTGTCTATTCCATTTGCACAACAGCATGTGAAATTTATTGTCAATCAGTGTTGCTTCCTAAGTGGACAGTTTGATTTCACAGAAGTGTTATTGACTTGGAGTTACATTGTGTTGTTTAAGTGTTCCCTTTATTTTTTTGAGCAGTGTATAACATTCTATTGGTTGCAATAATTTAGTAATAGTAATTTAAATGGAAAAATTTGAAGTTTTAAATCCGCCGTTGTTTTGCGTATCAATTCATGAACCATGTGCCATGGAATAGGTACATTGAAAATCTCTAACCAACTATTTTGCAATTTATATGGCACAGCTGTCAGTTTTTTGGTCCTTAAATTAAATTGGTATATGTTTTTATTTATCACACTTTTTATCACAACGTGTAATTCTTTGTGTGTTATTAGTTTAAGCAGAGTGTGTTTGTCTATTGTTGTGACTTAGATGAAGATCAGATCAAATTTGATGACAAATCTATGCAGAAATCCAGGTAATTCCAAAGGGTTCGCATATTGTTTCTTGTCACTCGATGTGCAGGAATTGAAGTTGACCATGATACAGAGGTTGTGGAGGATTCCAATCGCTCCATCAAAGATCGTCTCTTCAGCTTGGTTGGGAGAGTAATCAGCTTGAAGATGAGATCTGCCGATCCTGAAGAGGAAGACAGAGCACAGAATACCAGTGAGCCAAGCTCCACAACGGGGGTGGATCTTACGACACAACATTAAGGATGATTTTTTATATGGTCAAGCTAGAAGTAGGCTACTAACATTGGTCATTGTCTCTCCCCCATAGTGACTCTTCAGCAGCTCATCTCTGACACGGTGGTGCGCTGGGCCCAGGAGTGTGTGATAGAGAACCCAGCTCTGGTCAGGGCCATGTTCTCTCTGTTGCACCGGCAGTACGAGGGCTTGAGGGGCCAGATGGGCACTCCCCTCCACAAGGCCTACACCATCAGCCAGGTGTCAGTGGAGGACACCATGGCCTTGCTGGCCTCTCTGGTGCAGATTCGCTCTCTGCTCAGCGTTCGCATGGGCAAGGAGGAGGAGAGACTCATGATTCGGGGACTGGGGTACGAATGGAGAACAACTGCTAGTTCTCTGCTAGCTCTACTCTTGCCTCTACATAAATTCCAAGCTAACCCATGTCTTGATTCATAATACAAGCTGTGGAAATGTTCAAATGTAATTCAATTTACTTCTAAAAATGTGATTGCAACATTGAGCCCAAAAACACATTCATAATATCTGTTCACCAATCTTCAGCCCTGGCGCTGAACCCCTCCATTGTTTATTTCCTGTGCAGAGACATAATGAACAATAAGGTGTTCTACCAGCACCCCAACCTGATGAGGGCTTTGGGGATGCACGAGACAGTCATGGAGGTGATGGTGAACGTCCTGGGGGAGGGAGAGTCCAAGGTGAGACTGATGTGATATGTATCGAAAAATAAGGAACGTGTCCATTGTAAGAAATGGAATTAGGTGTGAATTGTTCTCTCTGCTTCTTTAGGAGATCACCTTTCCCAAGATGGTGGCCCATTGCTGTCGCTTCCTTTGTTACTTCTGTCGCATCAGTAGGCACAATCAGGGATCCATGTTCGAGCACCTCAGCTACCTGTTGGATAATAGCAGTGTTGGCCTAGGTGAGCTGTGGAAGACTATATGATTACTATCAACAGTAACTTGAAATGTCATTCTCTCTGCATGTTTCCCAGTGTCAGCAACAGCAAATCAGCAACACTGTAAGCCTTATACTTATTATTATTTTTTTATTTATTTATTATCCCAGTGAGGATTTAAATATGTTTAGTACTCTCCTTAGCATCTCCGTCCATGCGGGGAGCCACCCCTCTGGACGTGGCAGCTGCCTCTGTCATGGACAACAATGAGCTGGCCCTGGCCCTGAGGGAACCAGACCTGGAAAAAGTGAGAAAGATCTGTCCCTCCTTCTTTATCTCCCTCAATCTTTTTTTCTGTCCCTGACTGCATACAGTATGTTATCCTCTTAAGTCTGTTCAGCTCTCTCCTTTATTCTCTCTCTCTCTCTCTCTCTCTCTCTCTCTCTCTCTCTCTCTCTCTCTCTCTGTCTCTGTCTCTGTCTCTGTCCTCTGTGTCTCTCTGCAGGTGGTGCAGTACTTGGCAGGCTGTGGTCTACAGAGTTGTCCCATGCTGGTGTCTAAAGGCTACCCTGACATTGGTTGGAACCCTGTGGAGGGGGAACGCTACCTGGACTTCCTACGCTTTGCTGTCTTCTGCAACGGTAACCTGTTACAACTGACTATACAGATACTCTAACTGTAGATGTAGTTCATGACTGATAACAGCTAGACTACAGAGTAAAATTAGGCTAATAATCAGTTGATTCCTGACAGGGGAGAGTGTGGAGGAGAATGCCTACTCGGTGGTGAGGCTGCTGATTCGCCATCCGGAGTGTTTTGGCCCCGCCCTGCGAGGTGAGGGTGGCGATGGTCTCCTGGCAGCCATGGAGGAAGCCATCAGGATCTCAGAGGACCTGACTATGGACGGACCCTCCACAACCTACGAGTCCAACAGAACACTGTGAGTTAGAAAGGGAACACTGGAAGAACAAGTCTTTGCCCTAGTAACCAGTGACTTTTGGTTTTTCCTACTGGTCAGTCAGAAGATAGGCTTCCCCACACACAATTAGAAGACAAATACTATATATGTATATACAGTGCCTTGCGAAAGTATTCGGCCCCCTTGAACTTTGCGACCTTTTGCCACATTTCAGGCTTCAAACATAAAGATATAAAACTGTATTTTTTTGTGAAGAATCAACAACAAGTGGGACACAATCATGAAGTGGAATGACATTTATTGGATATTTCAAACATTTTTAACAAATCAAAAAATGAAAAATTGGGCGTGCAAAATTATTCAGCCCCTTTACTTTCAGTGCAGCAAACTCTCTCCAGAAGTTCAGTGAGGATCTCTGAATGATCCAATGTTGACCTAAATGACTAATGATGATAAATACAATCCACCTGTGTGTAATAAGTCTCCGTATAAATGCACCTGCACTGTGATAGTCTCAGAGGTCCGTCAAAAGCGCAGAGAGCATCATGAAGAACAAGGAACACACCAGGCAGGTCCGAGATACTGTTGTGAAGAAGTTTAAAGCCGGATTTGGATTTATTTTATTTTTATTTATTTCACCTTTATTTAACCAGGTAGGCTAGTTGAGAACAAGTTCTCATTTGCAACTGCGACCTGGCCAAGATAAGGCATAGCAGTGTGAACAGACAACACAGAGTTACACATGGAGTAAACAATTAACAAGTCAATAACACAGTAGAAAAAAGGGGAGTCTATATATACATTGTGTGCAAAAGGCATGAGAAGGTAGGCAAATAATTACAATTATGCAGATTAACACTGGAGTGATAAATGATCAGATGGTTATGTACAGGTAGAGATTGGTGTGCAAAAGAGCAGAAAAATAAAAATAAATAAATAAAAACAGTATGGGGATGAGGTAGGTGAAAATGGGTGGGCTATTTACCAATAGACTATGTACAGCTGCAGCGATCGGTTAGCTGCTCGGATAGCAGATGTTTGAAGTTGGTGAGGGAGATAAAAGTCTCCAACTTCAGCGATTTTTGCAATTCGTTCCAGTCACAGGCAGCAGAGAACTGGAACGAAAGGCGGCCAAATGAGGTGTTGGCTTTAGGGATGATCAGTGAGATACACCTGCTGGAGCGCGTGCTACGGATGGGTGTTGCCATCGTAACCAGTGAACTGAGATAAGGCGGAGCTTTACCTAGCATGGACTTGTAGATGACCTGGAGCCAGTGGGTCTGGCGACGAATATGTAGCGAGGGCCAGCCGACTAGAGCATACAAGTCGCAGTGGTGGGTGGTATAAGGTGCTTTAGTGACAAAACGGATGGCACTGTGATAAACTGCATCCAGTTTGCTGAGTAGAGTGTTGGAAGCAATTTTGTAGATGACGTCGCCGAAGTCGAGGATCGGTAGGATAGTCAGTTTTACAAGGGTAAGTTTGGCGGCGTGAGTGAAGGAGGCTTTGTTGCGGAATAGAAAGCCGACTCTTGATTTGATTTTCGATTGGAGATGTTTGATATGGGTCTGGAAGGAGAGTTTAGAGTCTAGCCAGACACCTAGGTACTTATAGATGTCCACATATTCAAGGTCGGAACCATCCAGGGTGGTGATGCTGGTCAGGCGTGCGGGTGCAGGCAGCGAACGGTTGAAAAGCATGCATTTGGTTTTACTAGCGTTTAAGAGCAGTTGGAGGCCACGGAAGGAGTGCTGTATGGCATTGAAGCTCGTTTGGAGGTTAGATAGCACAGTGTCCAAGGACGGGCCGGAAGTATATAGAATGGTGTCGTCTGCGTAGAGGTGGATCAGGGAATCGCCCGCAGCATGAGAAACATCATTGATATATACAGAGAAAAGAGTCGGCCCGAGAATTGAACCCTGTGGCACCCCCATAGAGACTGCCAGAGGACCGGACAGCATGCCCTCCGATTTGAAACACTGAACTCTGTCTGCAAAGTAATTGGTGAACCAGGCAAGGCAGTCATCCGAAAAACCGAGGCTACTGAGTCTGCCGATAAGAATACGGTGATTGACAGAGTCGAAAGCCTTGGCAAGGTCTATGAAGACGGCTGCACAGTACTGTCTTTTATCGATGGCGGTTATGATATCGTTTAGTACCTTGAGCGTGGCTGAGGTACACCCGTGACCGGCTCGGAAACCAGATTGCACAGCGGAGAAGGTACGGTGGGATTCAAGATGGTCAGTGACCTGTTTGTTGACTTGGCTTTCGAATACAAAAAGATTTCCCAAGCTTTAAACATCCCAAGGAGCACTGTGCAAGCGATAATATTGAAATGGTAGGACTATCAGACCACTACAAATCTACCAAGACCTGGCCGTCCCTCTAAACTTTCAGCTCATACAAGGAGAAGACTGATCAGAGATGCAGCCAAGAGGCCCATGATCACTCTGGATGAACTGCAGAGATCTACAGCTGAGGTGGGAGACTCTGTCCATAGGACAACAATCAGTCGTATATTGCACAAATCTGGCCTTTATGGAAGAGTGGCAAGAAGAAAGCCATTTCTTAAAGATATCCATAAAAAGTGTTGTTTAAAGTTTGCCACAAGCCACCTGGGAGACACACCAAACATGTGGAAGAAGGTGCTCTGGTCAGATGAAACCAAAATTGAACTTTTTGGCAACAATGCAAAACGTTATGTTTGGCGTAAAAGCAACACAGCTGAACACACCATACCCACTGTCAAACATTGTGGTGGCAGCATCATGGTTTGGGCCTGCTTTTCTTCAGCAGGGACAGGGAAGATGGTTAAAATTGATGGGAAGATGAATGGAGCAAAATACAGGACCATTCTGGAAGAAAACCTGATGGAGTCTGCAAAAGACCTGAGACTGGGACGGAGATTTGTCTTCCAACAAGACAATGATCCAAAACATAAAGCAAAATCTACAATGGAATGGTTCAATAATAAACATATCCAGGTGTTAGAATGGCCAAGTCAAAGTCCAGACCTGAATCCAATCGAGAATCTGTGGAAAGAACTGAAAACTGCTGTTCACAAATGTCTCCATCCAACCTCACTGAGCTCGAGCTGTTTTGCAAGGAGGAATGGGAAAAAATTTCAGTCTCTCGATGTGCAAAACTGATAGAGACATACCCCAAGCGACTTACAGCTGTAATCGCAGCAAAAGGTGGCGCTACAAAGTATTAACTTAAGGGGGCTGAATAATTTTGCACGCCCAATTTTTCAGTTTTTCATTTTTTAAAAAAGTTTGAAATATCCAATAAATGTCGTTCCACTTCATGATTGTGTCCCACTTGTTGTTGATTCTTCACAAAAAAATACAGTTTTATATCTTTATGTTTGAAGCCTGAAATGTGGCAAAAGGTCGCAAAGTTCAAGGGGGCCGAATACTTTCGCAAGGCACTGTACTATATTGTATGTACTGTAATTCTATGACCGTCCCCTCTTCAGCTTGATTCAATAAGGCATCCAGTTATGTCAACTGACCTTTAAACATGAGTAAAATCATTATGTTGCACAGCACCTGAGTCATGTAAACGCTTCTCTCTCCCCGCCCACACAGGAACGTGCTGCAGGATGAGGAGGATGACATAATCCACATGGGCCACTCCATCATGACCTTCTACTCCGCCCTCATCGACCTGCTGGGCCGCTGTGCCCCGGAGATGCACGTTAGTCTGTTTCACCTCCTGATGGGACCCTGTCAATAGTCCGATAGACTAGTGCTCTAATGTAGGACTAGAAAAAGCTCCCCTGGGGCTACATTGATTGGCCATGCAGTGATTGACACTGCAGAATAATCCAAACCTTATGGGTTAAGAAGCTTTATTTGTGTCTGTGTCATATGTGTACCTCTGGCAACTGTGTCATTTGTGTCATGTGTCTGTCATATGCTGCACATTATCTGACAGCGAGATCATTTGACGTTGGCTGTTTCTCTAAAGTCTTTGAAGACATTGGAATGAATGGCAAAGCTTAAGAATTAAAGACCAATAAAGCTGATCACTTTGACTTGATTATGTTTGTCCAGCTGATCCAAGCTGGGAAGGGCGAGGCCATCCGTATCCGGGCCATCCTGAGGTCCCTCATCCCCATCCAGGACCTGGAGGGAGTCATCGGCATCCCCTTCCAAATCCCCTCTCTAACAAAAGGTCAGTCCTCTGTGAGAAGTCACTATAGTCTTATGTGGTTGTAAACCGAATCTTTGCAGCTTGTACAGTACTGTTTTTTTTTTTTTTTTGTTGTTTTTTTTACAGATAAGTTTGTTCTAGTCTCATCCTCACGCTGGTGCTTTCTCTGTTATATGGTAGCAATTAGCCTGGGGTTAAGTTGGCTCAAGTTTTGAGACGGCTCGCCAAGCATGTATTACAGAACCACCATCATTTAAAATTAGCCAAAATATAATGTGGTGAAATGATTGTCCAAATCTCCTTCTGTGCTTGTCATTTATCCAGATGGCACAGTAGTCGAACCAGACCCATCCACTGTGTTCTGCCCGGACCACAAGGCAGCCATGGTGCTGTTCCTGGACCGTGTGTACGGCATTGAGGACCAGAACTTCCTGCTCCACCTGCTGGAAGTGGGCTTCCTGCCAGACCTGCAGGCTGTGGCCTCCCTGGACACAGTGAGGGAGACATTGACCATACTGACACAGCACCACTGGAATGATCCACTGTTATGGACCTGAGGGACCTACAGGAATGCCCACTGGAGTGATTCACTAGAACCCCCATTCGAGTGTTCAGCCACTGCACATTGTGGGACACAGAGTGTGACTATCACATCACAAGGATTATCCTGTAACTCAAATGACGTGCAACATTAATACATTCATGAGATTTGAGTTAGTGTTAGTGTTGGAGATCTAGGCTTTGTAGTGTCTACTAACAAACACGTGGGGCAGTGTTACTTTACCCACTGCATATTCCCTCACTCAGCCTAGTGGTTAGAGCGTTGGACTAGTAACCGGAAGGTTGCGAGTTCAAACCCCCGAGCTGACAAGGTACAAATCTGTCGTTCTGCCCCTGAACAGGCAGTTAACCCACTGTTCCCAGGCCGTCATTGAAAATAAGAATTTGTTCTTAACTGACTTGCCTGGTTAAATAAAGGTAAAAAAAAAAAAAAAAAAAAAAAAAAAAAAAAAAATTCTTACTAGTCTTCAATGTCCTATCTATGTAAACAAAATGTCACCTGGCTGCTCCTCTCCCTGCAGACTGATCTGAGTGCCACAGACATGGCCCTGGCACTGAACAGGTACCTGTGTACAGCAGTGCTGCCTCTGCTCACTAAGTGCTCCAGCCTGTTCTCTGGGACAGAGGGCCAGGGGCCGCTGGTGGATGCTCTCCTCCAGGCCGTCTACCGCCTGTCCAGGGCCCTCAGCCTCACCAAGGCCCAGAGAGACGCCATCGAGGACTGCATGCTGGCCATATGCAGGTGGGGACATGGAAGAACTAATATTATTATAGTCACTCCACACAGCTCACTTCTCTCCTCTATCACTTGCACACCTTCTCTACCATAGAGGCAGA
The DNA here is from genome assembly GCF_057628025.1 of Oncorhynchus mykiss. Lineage (NCBI taxonomy): Eukaryota > Metazoa > Chordata > Actinopteri > Salmoniformes > Salmonidae > Oncorhynchus > Oncorhynchus mykiss. Next base: position 79,812,752 of record NC_143022.1, read on the forward strand.
ACGGGAGCAGTTATTTAGAATCAGATATAATTCAAAAGGAATTGTCGGTGCATACTCTATTTCTGTGTATGTGTTTCTGCTTGTGTCCTTAGTAAGCTCAGGCCGTCCATGATGCAACCTCTACTCCGACGGCTTGTTTTTGATGTGCCCCTTCTGACAATCCACACTAAAATACCACTCAAGGTTAGTTATATAATAGTAGCCACACACCTACACAGGCCATGTAATGTATGTGTGTGTTTGGACATGTACGACATTTCTGAAGAAATTTACTTTCGCCACTCCCTCCTTCCAGCTGTTGACCAATCACTATGAGCAGAGCTGGAAGTACTACTGTCTGATTGGAGGTTTGGGGCACCTGGGCTCCGCCTCAGAGGAGGAGCTTCACCTCTCCAGGAAGCTGTTCTGGGGAGTGTTCAATGCTCTGTCCAGGAAGGTACAGTTGGACCAACTCTTCAGCATGTCTCAAAACAACCATTTTATATTAACAAAGCTAATGGAATGAGTGTAAGCAATAGCCTGCAATGGGAGCTCCCAAAAGCCTATTTGAAGGATAAGTCATATTGTAATTGGATCACTTCACATCTATAAACATCTATTGGATATGGGAAGGGGCATGGGGTTTGTTTTCAGACCAAGCTTTAATGCTACTGCCCACACTAACCCACCCAGTCTATGATTTATATTACGTATGTCTTTTCCCGTGTAGCCCCAAGGCATGTGTTTGTTCATCTCCCTGTCTCCTCTCCTAAACAGCACTATGACGCTGAGCTCTCCAAGCTGGCTCTGCAGTGTCTGGCAGCTACAGCTGGAGCCCTCCCTCCTGACCACACGGACCCTGGCTGTGTAGCCTGGATTGAGAGACACCCCTCCATGGACGCACAGGGACACTTTGACCCCCAGCCTGTAGACACCTCCAAGTGAGCCTGTGGCTAGAACCTTAGTGATACCATTATTCATCTCCTCTCTTGTGGAAATGCTCTTTAAATATATATATAAAATAATTAAGTGGGTGCTTACATTTGTCCTATTTCACACATGTGAATTGGACATTTGCATATATTACTTCCCCTGAGAGTGGGGTCAGAGCCAGGGATCAGCCATTATTGATGGCGACCCTGGCACAATTAGGGTTAAGTGCTTTGCTCAAGAGCACATCGACAGATTTTTCACCTAGTCGTCTCTGGGATTTGAACCAACGACCCTTCGGTTACTGGCCCAATGCTCTTAACTGCTAGGCTACCTGTCGCGCTCCTAACTGCTAGGCTACCTGTCGCCCTCTATATGTATTATAAAATATATATGTCCATTTAAAGAGCATTTTATATATTATATTGTTCTGATATGTGTTATAAAGTTATTATCTTTTCCCGTTATTAGTGTGTCAGTACCAGAGAAACTGGAATTCGTGGTGAATAAATATGCAGAACACACCCATGAGAAGTGGTCAATGGACAAGGTAACTGAGCTTTGAGTTTACTATGAGTATATTAGTTTTGAGTTTAAAATATGTACTGTACAAGAACTCTGTGGACACTGTCATTCTATGTAATGTGTGAACTGCTGTGTATGAAGAAGATTATGCTGTGTGTGTATAGGAATATCATACTGTATATGATTAATTATGTATGTTTATCTTTCCTATGTCTCAGTTTGCAAATGGCTGGGTCCATGGGGAGCTCTGTGAAAAGACCAAAGTACACCCTCTCCTGAAGCCTTACAGAGCTCTGGCTGAGAGGGTAGGTCTAAGCTACAACATACAGAGTACTGTTTGTTTTAGGATTTGATTGATATTTTGAATAAAATATCGATTTGTCTAATATTTGTCTGTCGTGAACATATTGCAGTTCCAAAGTTTTATCATCCTGCTCTGTCACATTTTCCTCAGGACAAAGAGGCGTATCGCTGGTCTGTAAAGGAGACCGTGCGAAGTATGTTGGCCTTTGGCTGGACCATAGAGAGAACTAAAGAGGGAGATGGCCTTGGCCTACTCACCTGCTCACACCGCATCTCCCAGGCTGGACAGGTAAAGTACTACATTATTATAGGACCTGAATCCATAAGACCTCACACAGTGCTGTTGGCATGATTTTGTTTAAGTCCTGCTCTGATATGAACCTGACTTTTTCCCATCTGTTGCATTTCTTCCTTCCTTGCTTTCTTCTTTGAAACTGAGCAGCTGTACTGTCCATGTTGTTGTAGATGTTGTTCCCATGTGTTGTTGCTGTTGCTTTCATTCACACTGAATTTACTGAAATATTGCAATGGATGCATAAAAATATGTAAATGAATGCATGTCTCTGTCTCTGCGGTTTAGCTGTCGTTTGAAGGAGCATCAACCTTCACCCCCAAGCCAATGGACATGAGCAGTGTGACACTCTCATGGGACCAGTGTGTAAGTCAGGACATAGACATACTGTATTCATATACAATTAGGATTATTGTTATTGACTGATTGTTTTATACTTTCCTTCAGTCTGTGACTGAATTGCTGGCTGAGAACTACCATAACACCTGGTCCAGGAAGAAGAAGCAGGAAGTGGATGCTAAAGGTAGCATTTCATCACAAACCATGATGAATTTAGCTCTAACAGGGTTTTTGCCTCTACTGTAGGTGATTTCGTGTACCTCTGGCAACTTGAAACCAGGCCAAAAAGTTACTCAGTGGTTCTGAAGCAAAGTGCTATGCAGAATGATTAATCTACATAATGACTTTTCATCTCAAATAAACGCTTATGTGAAAAAGATTGGTAAATTCTCTCAAATGCGCTGGCTATCCTTTCTGAATTTCAAATACGTTAATCTATTATACTTTGATCTAATTTGTTACTCCAGGGGGAGGGGGTCATTCTACGCTGGTGCCCTATGATGCCCTCCCTACCAAGGAGAAAGCCAAACTGAGAGAGAAAGCCCAGGATGTCCTGAAGTTCTTCCAGCTGAACGGCTACACAGTGTGGAGGTGAGGAACTGTCTGTCAATGACTATGACAACTGATGCTAATGGCCAGTGGTTATTGTTCTGTAGCCCTTTACACTTGTACCTATATACAGGTTGCAAATGGCAGATTTGGACACTGTTGGAGCTAGCAAGCATTTCGTTATACCTGCAATAACATCTGCTAAACATGTGTATGTGACCAATAAAATGTGATTTGATTTGATAAGCGCCTAAATTGGAATGCAGTGGTTGTACAGTAACATGCTATACATGACGTCAAAGCTCTGGGTCTGCACTTCACAGTGCTGTATGGGTTTTGACTGACAGCTGTTCTGAACTTGAGCACCGCAAGCATCAAGAAGTTGCCCCTATCCTTCCTGCTAATTGTGCAACTTTTGCAAAAATAATTGCTGTCATTTATTTTCAAAGATGAGAAATTCAGGATTAAAATGGATTCCGCTTTGATGTCAAACAAGAAAGCCAAACACCCGTGAATATGAATGTGCACTTCACATTTCCATATCATAAACCTCATAATGTTTAATGTACAGTTTCAAGATGACATTACTTTATACCCTGGGTTGTTCTGAACATGAATAAGCCTATGTTTGTTGTATTGTGAAGAAAATCTCCTGCGGACCGCGCATCTGAATGCACACATGACTCCGTTCTATGCATATGAATTGCTTAGTGAAAGGCTAACACTACAAGGTTGTATTTTATAATTTAGCTATTCACGTTGGCAATAGAAGAAGCTTTCAAATTAGGCCCACCTGACCCAGATTGCAATTTATAATGGACCGTTTTTGGATTGCGTAAACAACAACACTAATTGTGTGAAGGTGGGGATGCAGAGTTGTGTTCCAAAGAAAATAACTACAAGTGTTTTTGCTCTAGTTCCTCAACGGCACAGCTAGTAGTGCCAAGAAAAGCACCATATAGTTGAAGACTCTTCTTTGAGTCATAAAAGTGCATCGAAATTACGTAGGAACTGTTTACACTTTGGAGAGGTGTGTGGCCACTAGGAAATAACAGTTAGACCTCGCACTCAAACCCTTGTCATTTTTTGGTCTTATGTTGCGCCTACCCCAAAGAATATTCTTATGTTACTGAATGTATCCAGAGTATTTTCAGATATTGTTGTCAACAAATGCGGCGAAAAGAACAGTAATGCACATGAAATCAACAGTGTAACGTTTGGATTCAGTCCTCACCTTTTAGTCCAATAATTTTCCCATAATCTCCAAACTTTTACTTTTTAATTGCTACAATGTTTATGCAAATGCTATCCATATTTATTAAATGTAGTCATATCCATATAGTCTAATTCCCACCAGTGTAAGGGGTTAATCATTGTTGTGCATCCTTAACCTAAAACTTTCATTAAATATCGAACTGTTATGTGCCTTACTCAAATGTATACAGTAAACCTCTATTAGCCTCAGTGTCCAGACAATATGTCTTCCTGACCTTTTGTCGACATCACTGTGCTGCATCTCTGCACAGGGACAGAAAGGCAGCAGAGATGGACTCACCAGCCATAGCAAACCGTTTTGCCTACACTTTCCTACAGCAGCTCCTCTCGTACACAGAGGAGGCCCAAGAATACATGCAGGAGCTGGGTAAGGATGGGAGCCATACATCACCAGACATCTTTCCTTTAATAAGTGACGTCAGAGGTTTCACTCATCTCTTACAACACATAGCATGTAATTGGATATGTTGTGTTTTTCCTCAGAGCTTATGCAGGCAAGAGGTCAGATGCCAATAGTAGAGGCTCCCCACCAACAGCAGATTGACTTTTTCAGCAAGGTTTGTAAATGTAAAACCACTTTTATTTTCCAGTCCAACAACTGAGATGGGCATGTACTGTAGGTGGATGTGAAAGAACAGTTTCCACTCTGTTGTCCTGCTTGATTTGTCCCTGGCTATTATTCATTTCTTTACAACCACACACTGATATAGGCTAATTCATTTTGTTGGGAGGTTGCCATGGGCAACTCAGTAAGTTAAAGCTATCGTGGCTCCAGGAATTGATACAGCCATTTTCGAAACCCATGTGGGCGTGTCGATTGCCATCAGACCGTTGATTAAGCCTCCCACGCTCCCTGTAAAGAGACAGAAAATAAACGGGTATAATTCCCACTGATGGGACCGCTGATTCATGCTGCAGCCAGCCATGTATCTCTGCAGTCTCCACACAGAGATCAATGCTAAGACATAGCAACAAATACAGCACCACAACTATGACTTTTCCATATGAAATAACTCAAAACAGATGCAATGGGTAAAAACAGGGTCAATTTACCAAACTACATTGATAAAGTGATATGAATAGTTCATATTGGTGTGCTGACACAAATAAATAGTGTGCTAGGTCTATTGGGTTAGATTTGCCTAAAAACACATCTCCCACAGGTGGCGTTACCCCTTCTGGAGCAGTACCTGAAGAACCATCACCTCTACTTCCTTTCCACCGCAGCCAGATCACGAGGCAACGGAGGTCATGCCTCCAATAAGGAGAAGGAGATGGTCACCAGGTATCAGTTATTAACATATTACAATAATAACATGTTAGCAGTATTTAGCTTTTAAGTGTTTTTGTCATAACTGTCTAAGCACTTTAAAAGGGGCATTTAAACCAACTTGGCTTTAAATGTGCCCAGGAACATAGGTGTCCTCTGTCTTCTCTACCTTTTACATTCTCATCATATTTCTATTCCTCTTCTCCATCCCTCTCTCTTGTCCTCCCATCTTCAGCCTGTTCTGCAAATTGGGAGCTCTTGTCAGACAACGGATCTCTCTGTTTGGTAAGGATGTTGTAAAGTTAACATGAAGCTTATTTACTCAAGATCTGATTACATCTCATGTCCCTGTTCATGTTTTCATATTGCTACTGTTTGCGTTCATCTGCATATACAATAGAAAATGATTTGGGAAGGGTGTAACATGACTCAGGAGATGGGCGACACCTGGAGGGGGTGGAGACTAGCACAAGGCAGGTGAAACAGATCAGGGTGTGACAGAGTGATGGTTTTATGTGGAATCATACTGCCCCACAGAACCCTTCCAGCCCTTCAGTGGTTCTTTGCTGTTCAAAAAATGTTTCTTTCCTCATTTAGTAATAATTATAACGTAGGGCCGGTGGCTTATTCAGATATTTTGGGGCATGTCTTTTTGTGCAACAATGAATGAGTGTCATTTCAGTTTATCTAATCTATTGTGTTATGCTATTGCATGTTATACTGTATATAACTATGGCCAGTGATGGTGTCTTGTGAAAGACTCACGTATGGCCTTGTGTAATTTGAGAACTGTTGACTAAGTCAGTAGTTCTCAATTCTCTCCTCAGGGACTCCCAACTGTTCCAGAGCTAGCACACCTAATTCAACTTGTTAATACACACTCCTACAAACACAACCTGTAACTATTTAATATGACTATTACAAAATAATAAAAAACCTTGGATTGTTCAACAAAGAACCTTTGAGATTAAGCAAGGTTCTTTATAGAACCATTCTCCATAATGGTTATATAAAGAGCCATAAAAATGGGTTCTATATAGCCCTAAAAAGGATTCTAACTAGTGGAATCCTTTTTGGTGCAATTTAGAACCTTTTTTAATGGTTCTTTAAAGAACCTTATGAAAGGGTTCTTTGTAGCACCATACATGTTTCATTTAGAACCGTGAGCATGGTTCTTTATAGAACCTTAAAAAAAAGGTTCCATATAGCACCAAAAAGGGTTCCGCTATGGTTACAAGACAAATAAGCCTTATTTGGCACTATATAGAACCATTTGTTCTTAGTATGTACAAAGACACATAACCTATCCGTCTCCACACACCTAAGCCCCAGATCCTATTAGCAGTTTATGAGATTGTGATCCCTATGATTTTGATTTCCCCTGTGTGTGTTTCCTCAGGGAGCGAGGCACCTTCCATCGTCAGCTGTCTTCTCATACTGGCCCAGTCTCTGGATGTCAGGTAGGTAACACCGTCTCACTGTTACCCAGGTCGGCTAAGCTGTTGTCACTCAGGCACTTGATGTTATCTGATCCTCTTGCTTCCCTATGTCTAACCAGTCACCACCAGTCTTCTAGTTAGCTACCTTTTGCCTGGTTAAGAAAGAAGCTTCTTTACTAAATGAAAATCTACAAAATCTTGTTTAAACCAAGATGGCATTGCAGTCAGACGTCCTTTGTTCTCGTCGTGTCCTGTGTGTGTGTGTATATATATATATATATATATATATATATATACATACATATTTCTTTGCATATCTTTTTATATATTTTATTTTCCAAAAAATCAACTTCAAAACACAATCCTGCAACCTGCCTCACCAATATATATATATATATATATATATTTTTTTTTTTTAAAATGTATTATTTACCTCAAATCTAAAATCCACAAATAGAAGCTAGCCAGAAGCTAGCCAGTTTACTGGCTAACGTTAGTATTCAGCTAACCACGGTTGGTGGTCATCAGCTATCCTTTAGCTCGAAAAGCTATCGTCAGTTTTGTACAACGTGACTCAGACCAGAACATACCGGACCTATTTTTCTCTCCATATCCCTGGATTTCTACCGCAAGCTCTGGACATTTACACCTGGATCTCGCAGCTAGCTAGCTGCTATCCGAGTGACTATTGGCTTACTTCGATCCCGGAGCAAACATCAATTATTCCGGAGCTAGCCAGCTAAAGAGTTCAATCAGCCACTCCAGCTACAATCACCTATCCAGACCCGTTTTACTGCCGATGCGGAACTCTACAGGGCCTTCACGACTAGACTACCGACGTTATCTGCCCGAGGGAGTTATCCAACTGGCCCCTCCGTCGCGACATTACCTGAACGCCTGCTAATCGTTAGCTGTCTTATCGGCTGCTATCTGAATAGGTCTATCGGACAATTTTCTTGGGTCACTATAACTATATCTATTTTGCCAATTGGATTGATCCCCTCTACCACACGGAACCCCACTAATATACCGACGGAAACGCACGAGGTGGCTAAAAACAGACCTCCATCCTTTTGCCAGCTTGCTACCGATGGCCCAGCTAGCTGTCTAAATTGTCGATACCCCAACCAACCTCAATACTCAGTGGACCCTTATGATCAATCGGCTAAGCATGCCTCTCCTTAATGTCAAAATGCCTTGTCCATTGCTGTTCTGGTTAGTGTTTATTGACTTATTTCACTGCAGAGCCTCTAGCCCTGCTCATTATACCAACCTTTCAGTTCCACCACCCACACATGCGATGACATCACCTGGTTTCAATGATGTTTCTAGAGACAATATCTCTCTGATCATCACTCAATGCTTAGGTTTACCTCCACTGTATTCACATCCTACCATACGTTTGTCTGTACATTATACCTTGAAGCTATTTTATCGCCCCCAGAAACCTCATTTTACTCTATGTTCCAGGTGTTCTGGACGACCAATTCTGATAGCTTTTAGCCATACCCTTATCCTACCCCTCCTCTGTTCCTCTGGTGATGTAGAGGTGAATCCAGGCCCTGCAGTGCCTAGCTCCACTTCTATTCCCCAGGCGCTCTCTTTTGATGACTTCTGTAACCGTAATAGCTTTGGTTTCATGCATGTTAACATTAGAAGCCTCCTCCCTAAGTTTGTTTTATTCACTGCTTTAGCACACTCTGCCAACCCGGATGTTCTAGCCATGTCTGAATCCTGGCTTAGGAAGACCACCAAAAATTCTGAAATCTCCATCGCTAACTAAAACATTTTCAGACAAGAAAGAACGGCCAAAGGGGGCGGTGTTGCAATCTACTGCAGAGATAGCCTGCAGAGTTCTGTCCTACTATCCAGGTCTGTACCCAAACAATTGGGTACTTCTACTTTAAAAAATCCACCTCTCTAAAAACAAGTCTCACCGTTGCCGCCTGCTATAGACCACCCTCTGCCCCCAACTCTGCTCTGGACACCATATGTGAACTGATTGCCCCCCATCTATATTCAGAGCTCGTGCTGCTAGGCGACCTAAACTGGAACATGCTTAACACCCCAGCCATCCTACACTGTAAGCTTGATGCCCTCATTCTCACACAAATTATCAATGAACCTACCAGGTACCACCCCAAAGCCGTAAACACGGGCACCCTCATAGATATCATCCTAACCAACTTGCCCTCTAAATACACCTCTGCTGTTTTCAACCAAGATCTCAGCGATCACTGCCTCATTGCCTGCATCCGTAATGGGTCAGCGGTCAAATGACCTCCACTCATCACTGTCAAACGCTCCATGAAACACTTCAGCGACCAGGCCTTTCAAATCGACCTGGCCGGGGTATCCTGGAAGGATATTGACCTTATCCCGTCAGTAGAGGATGCCTGGTTATTTAAAAAAAAAATGCCTTCCTCACCATCTTAAATAAGCATGCCCCATTCAAGAAATGTAGAACCAGGAACAGATATAGCCCTTTTTCAAGCAGAAATTTGCTTCCTGCAACACAAACTCAAAAAGGTTTTGGGACACTGTAAAGTCCATGGAGAATAAGAACACCTCCTCCCAGCTACACACTGCACTGAGGATAGGAAACAATGTAACCACCGATAAATCCACTATAATTGAGAATTTCAAAAAGCATTTTCTACGGCTGGCCATGCTTTCCACCTGGCTTCCCCTATCCCGGTCAACAGCACTGCACCCCCCCCCCCCCCCCCGCCCCCCCACAGCAACTCGCCCAAGCCTTCCCCATTTCTCCTTCTCCCAAATCCAGTCAGTTGATGTTCTGAAAGAGCAAAATCTGGACCCCTACAAATCAGCCGGGCTAGACAATCTGGACCCTCTCTTTCTCAAATTATCTGCCGAAATTGTTGCAACCCCTATCCAACCCCTAGCCTGTTCAACCTCTCTTTCGTGTCGTCTGAGATTCCCAAAGATTAGAAAGCAGCTGCGGTCATCCCCCTCCTTCAAAGGGGGACACTCTTGACCCAATCTGCTACAGACCTATATCTATCCTACCCTGCCTTTCTAAGATCTTCAAAAGCCAAGTCAACAATCCCACCTGCCATTTCGAATCCCACCGCACCTTCTCTGCTATGCAATCTGGTTTCAGAGCTGGTCATGGGTGCACCTCAGCCACACTCAAGGTCCTAAACAATATCTTAACCGCCATCGACAAGAAACAATACTGTGCAGCCGTATTCATTGACCTGGCCTCATCGGCAGCCTCGATAGCCTTGGTTTCTCAATGGATTGCCTCGCCTGGTTCACCAAGTACTTCTCTGATAGAGTTCAGTGTGTCAAATCGTAAGGCCTGTTGTCCGGGCCTCTGGCAGTCTCTATGGTGGGTTCAATTCTTGGACCGACTCTCTTCTCTGTGTACATCAATGATGTCGCTCTTGCTGCTGGTGAGTCTCTGATCCACCTCTACGCAGACGAAACCATTCTGTATACTTCTGGCCCTTCTTTGGACACTGTGTTAACTAACCTCCAGACGAGCTTCAATGCCATACAACTCTCCTTCCGTGGCCTCCAATTGCTCTTAAATACAAGTAAAACTAAATGCATGCTCTTCAACCGATCACTGCCTGCACCTGCCCGCCTGTCCAACATCACTACTCTGGACGGTTCTGACTTGGAATATGTGGACAACTACAAATACCTAGGTGTCTGGTTAGACTGTAAACTCTCCTTCCAGACTCACATCAAACATCTCCAATCCAAAGTTAAATCTAGAATTGGCTTCCTATTTCGCAACAAAGCATCCTTCACTCATGCTGCCAAACATACCCTTGTAAAACTGACCATCCTACCAATCCTGGACTTCAGCGCTGTCATTTACAAAATAGCCTCCAATACCCTACTCAATAAATTGGATGCAGTCTATCACAGTGCCATCCATTTTGTCACCAAAGCCCCATATACTACCCACCACTGCGACCTGTACACTCTCGTTGGCTGGCCCTCGCTTTATACACGTCGCCAAACCCACTGGCTCCAGATCATCTACAAGACCCTGCTAGGTAAAGTCCCCCCTTATCTCAGCTCGCTGGTCACCGTAGCAGCACCCACCTGTAGCACGCACTCCAGCAGGTCACCCCCAAAACCAATTCTTTCTTTGGCCGCCTCTCCTTCCAGTTCTCTGCTGCCAATGACTGGAACGAAACTACAAAAATCTCTGAAACTGGAAACACTTATCTCCCTCACTAGCTTTAAGCACCAGCTGTCAGAGCAGCTCACAGATTACTGCACCTGTACATAGCCCATCTATAATTTATCCCAAACAGCTACCTCTTCCCCTACTGTATTTATTTTGCTCCTTTGCACCCCATTATTTCTATCTCTACTTTGCACATTCTTCCACTGCAAATCTACCATTCCAGTGTTTTACTTGCTATATTGTATTTACTTCGCCACCATGGCCTTTTTTTGCCTTTACCTCCCTTATCTCACCTCATTTGCTCACATTGTATATAGACTTATTGTCACGGGTGTCGTCGGATGAAGGATGAGACCAAGGCGCAGCGTACTTTGAGTTCCACTTAATTTATTAACGAAGTGAAACTTTAGAAAAGACAAAACAATAAAGAATAAAATGACCAAACTACCTGCACACAAACAAAGACAAGATCCCTCACAGAAGGAGGGTAAAGGACTGCCTAAGTATGATCCCCAATCAGAGACAACGATAGACAGCTGCCTCTGATTGGGAACCACACTCGGCCAGAAACAAAGAAATAAAGAACATAGAATGCCCACCCAAATCACACCCTGACCAAACCAAAATAGAGACATGAAAAGGCTCTCTAAGGTCAGGGCGTGACACTTATTTTTCTAAATCAAATCAAATCAAATCAAATTTTATTTGTCACATACACATGGTTAGCAGATGTTAATGCGAGTGTAGCGAAATGCTTGTGTTTCTAGTTCCGACAATGCAGTAATAACCAACAAGTAATCTAACTAACAATTCCAAAACTACTGTCTTGTACACAGTGTGAGGGGATAAAGAATATGTACATAAGGATATATGAATGAGTGATGGTACAGAGCAGCATAGGCAAGATACAGTAGATGGTATCGAGTACAGTATATACATATGAGATGAGAATGTAAACAAAGTGGCATAGTTAAAGTGGCTAGTGATACATGTATTACATAAGGATACAGTCGATGATATAGAGTACAGTATATTCGTATGCATATGAGATGAATAATGTAGGGTAAGTAACATTATATAAGGTAGCATTGTTTAAAGTGGCTAGTGATATATTTACATCATTTCCCATTATTAAAGTGGCTGGAGTTGAGTCAGTGTCAGTGTGTTGGCGACAGCCACTCAATGTTAGTGGTATTGGTATTGTATTATTGACTGTATGTTTGTTTTACTCCATGTCTAACTCTGTTGTTGTATGTGTCGAACTGTTTTGCATTATCTTGGCCAGGTCGTAATTGTAAATGAGAACTTGTTTTCAACTTGCCTACGTGGTTAAATAAAGGTGAAATAAATAAAAATATCTGTTGGTATCACTGTTGGTGCCAGGTCTGCCTTGTAAGATTGCGATCTCAATGGAACTCACCTGCTTAGATAAAGGATTCAGTTGATAAATGAACAAATAGTGTTGCCAATAGCTAGAGGACTCATGTGTAGTACTCTTTCTTTAGTGAGCAGATATATTTGATTGAGAAAAAGACTATATAAAAATGCTCTTCATTCATGTTTGCAAACATTTTTTTTTTTTAAATTTACCCCTTTTTCTTCCCAATTTCGTGGTATCCAATTGTTGTAGTAGCTACTATCTTGTCTCATTGCTACAACTCCAGTACGGGCTCGGGAGAGACGAAGGCTGAATGTCATGCGTCCTCCGATACACAACCCAACCAGCCGTACTGCTTCTTAACACAGCGCGCATCCAACCCGGAAGCCAGCCGCACCAATGTGTCGGAGGCTACACCGTGCACCTGGCAACCTTGGCTAGCGCGCACTGCGCCCGGCCCACCACAGGAGTCGCTGGTGCGCGATGAGACAAGGAGATCCCTACCGACCAATCCCTCCCTAACCCGGACGACGCTAGGCCAATTGTGCGTCGCCCCATTATAAACAGTATATTGCTAATTTAGACCAGATGTTATATATGAGCCAATAATGGCATTCAATTTATTCAATATTATGGGTAACCTCCTTCAGGACTTTGATGAAGACTGCTCCAGAATCAGCAAGGGTTTCGCTACGGTCCTTCTTCGAGGCTGCAGCGGTGGACCTGGAGATGACCGTGGAGAACCTCTCTATGACCCAGAACTGGACCCAGTCCAGAGGGGTGGCCCAGATCCTGGACTACACCAATACCACCCTGCTGCCGACTCTCACCTCCATTTTTGAACACCTCAGCCACAATCAGTATGGAGAGGACCTATTGGGTACGTGTGGCTCTGTATCCTGGGAGGTAGAATAATATGTGTGGTGTTATTATGAGAGTTTGTCAGTTTGGGGAGGCCATACATCAGAATAATCATTCATCCTCTCAAAGTTGAGTAAGGTATTTATGGTTACTTGTGGGATAAATGGATTTCTTGTGTATTTTCCAGGTTGACGTTTATTGGAATGAGTCTTGTGCTGGAGGCAGAACTGAGTGATTTCTACTACATAGGCCAGCTGGAAAGTCAAAATTGGCATTAATGTAAAAATGAATGACAACTAAAATGAGCTTTTTGGTCTTAATTTAAGGTAAGGGTTAGGCATTAGGGTTAGCAGTGTGGTTAGGGTAAGGTTTAAAATCAGACTTTGTGGCTTTGCCAGCTAGTGACCACTCTGCAGAGCTGACTCCAGAACAAGATTCATGACGAAAAATGCTAATCTGCTGGCTGTATGAGTCACTCTCAAAACCCACAGTATCAATAGTGTAAATACAATCATCCAAATCAATCTGTAATCACAACCGCTTGTCTTCCAACTACGTTGTCCACAAGAGCCCATCTTCCATCATACCGGTCATTGTCAATGCCCTCCATATGTCTGGTAGTGGGTGAGACGCCAGTGAGCAGCTGGATTTAAGACCTCTTAAATCATTCAGAAATGCCCTCCCCTCTCAGCCAGCTTCCATGCCTCATCTCATTAAATCTCAGTAATTTACATGGCGAGGTGGCACATTCTCTCTGCCAGTGATCACAACGGCAATTCACTAATTATTTATTACATTAATCAAATCTCACCGGCTGTGAGCCCTCGCTGTCTCTACATATCAACTTGCCTCTAGCCTTCACACTGTAGCCACTAGCCAACACTCAGGAAGTTGTCTGGAAATCTTAAGCTTCAGAGGGCGAGTCTCAGCGAGTCTCACCTTCTCCTTTACAGTGGACAGTGTCCAGGTGTCCTGTTATAAGATCCTCAACAGCCTCCACTCACTTGGCATCAGCAAAAGTTTCTACGTGGAGGGGTACTTTTTGTCATTTAGCTTTGTGTGATGTAGCATTCCAGTATTTGACATTTAATGTATATGTTTGTAAATGCTCCAGATTAATACAGTCGTAAAGTATGCACGACTTTGTACACATCAATATTCCTCTCTCTCAGTGGCTTAATATGGCTGTGTTGTCATGCACATGGTGTATTGTGTGGGAGACAGAGCTGTCAGCAATCTGTGCGTGTGTTTGTAGGCAGAGGCCGTCAGCAGGAGCGTGTCTGGCAGCGCTGTCAGGGGCTTTCCCTGTATGTTTCCTGGAGCCAGCTCTGAATGAGGACAACCCGTACTCCATCTACAACACCATGAGCCCCAGAGAGCGAGAGGGTAACCGTACACACACCTACTACTCTGTTTAGTTACACTCTTAGAGAAAAAGTTGCTATCTAGAACCTAAAATGGTTATTTGGCTGTCCCCATAAGGGAACCCTTTGAAGAAACCGTTTTGGTTCCAGGTAGAAGAACTCTTTTGGGTTTCTTGTAGAGCCCTTTCCACAAATAACCCTTTTTTTCCTGGAGTGTAGCTGAGGTGTTTGAATCTGTCCCTTCTCATTTGTTTCAGATGTGGGAGTTCCAGACGAGGTGGAGGAGGTGTGTCCTCTCTTGCCATCTCTGCAGCAGCTCCTGGGGGAGGTGGAGGAGCTGGCAGGGGCAGGCTCAGGGGCACGCCAAGCCCAGTACAGCCATGTTACCGAGATCACCCTACCCTTGCTCTGCAGCTATGTGTCCCGTTGGTGGCAGCACGGTCCCGAGGGCCAGCTGGAGAGCCCGGTCTGCACCTCACTCACCTCTCAGCATGCAAGCACACTGCTGGGCAACATCCTCCGCATCATCCACAACCACCTGGGAACAGGCCAGGGAGACTGGATGAAGCGCCTGGCAGGTAGCCCTATACTGCTCTCTTTTCCATCTGCATCTTCTGTCCACCCTAAGGATGATATAGTAGTTGTCATCACAGCCCTGCACAGGATCCAGTGGTCTTCAGTCCATATGTTTGCCTCATAGCCTCAATCACTCACTATTACTCATTGTTTATGGCACCATGAAACAGTGTCGTGTCTTTGGCTATGCCGGATTAAGTGATATGACATGCTATTCTATAAAATAATTTATCCGTAATTAAAATCGACTGATTGAGCTAATCATGTAAATGTAATTAACTAGAGAGTCGGGCACCACAAAATAATATTTATAGAGATGTTATCTTCCGAATAAACTCTTAAAGACCTAGTAATATTTTACATCAATAGCAGTCAATATTAATCATCCTCTTAATTCAGTCTCATCTGAAAGTTGTAAATTCTTGATTATCTGCACGAACCCTGGCTAACAATTTGAATCAACAATACAAAATTGGGTTTAATTATTTATTAACTAAATACCTAACTAATCACACAGAATTACACATACACATAATTAAATCATAACTTGATTACAAATTACGTCATATAAGAAAACGTCCCTAGCGGGCGAAACAGATATGACAGCTTGTTACACAAAAGAAAAGGGCTGAGTTTGAGTGAAAGAGTGGGAAGACTGAGGAACAAAGGGAAGAAGCTGTGCTATCGTAAATATAGTATCTGATGCATTCTAAATTACCGCCCATTTGGAAAAGGAAAATGCAATAAATATTTACTCTGAGCTGCGCTTCGGTAGGTTGGTGGTAGATGGAAGGCCGTGTTGCCCAACCAAGTCTTTTGAATAATGTTGTCAATTGGATACGTTGTAGTAATGTCGTTGTGTGGTAGACGGGATACTCTGTCTGTTCCTTCCTAACCTGCTGGGAACATCAGAACCTGCGTTTGCAGCTGCTGTTGCTAACTCAACGGCTAGGAGGTATCACTTCTGTAGTGAATAAGAGTTCAAAGTTCATACCATTCGCAACCAAAGCTCACGCTGATGTTGACTTCATTCTGTAGTTATTATCTGAACCATTCTGACATCGGACCGTCGTCCTCACGTCCTCGGAACAGGAGGTTCTATATATTGTTCTAGATATTGTTGTCAAGTGCTTATATAGGAAGGGAGAGGAGGGCGTGTTTGAAAAGTTTTATAGCCCATGTCCCTTCACAGGGGCTGGCCACTGATTGAGCAGAGCCCTATCTTATGAAAACCCAAATCTCACATTTTAGAAGCTAAAAACACATTTCATCCCATCACAAATAATTTCATATTCAAACATTTATATTGAACAACAATTCCATGTGAATCCGATAACTCTGATGTGTAGACTTTCTACTGTAGAGTTTGTCATCTTATCATTGATGAGAATGTCTCAGATGACAACTGAACTGACATCATATTCATTAAGTACCACCGCATATGTTCCATTGGTCGGATTACCAGAATATAGTTCATTTCCCCCCACCTTCTGATGTTCCCAGAATCTCTATGTTAACCAAGGGTTTTTCAAATGTAACCTCAGTAGGGTAGAGAGAGGAAAAAGGGGGGAAGAGGTATTTATGACTGTCATAAACCTTCCCCCTAGGCCAACGTCATGATAACAGTGTTAATTTAGACACTTTCAGGCCTAATTTCCCAGTTGTTTCATCTAGACATTCCTTCCACTCATGTCATGATTGTATCAATCAGTTCTCTCATTCTAAAGCACTAATTGTCAGTCTCTCTGAATACAAGCGTCTGCTGAATGACTAAATTAATTAGACTAAATTAATCATTCCTTTCAGTTTTCTCTCAGCCAATCATCTGCCAGGCCCACCCCCAGTTGCTGAGGAGCCACTTCCTGCCTCTGATGGAGAAACTGAAGAAGAGGGCAGAATCGGTGCTTCAGGAGGGGGAGCAGATAAAGGCAGAGGGGAAGGCCGATGCGTCTGAGGCGGAGCTACAGATTCAGGAGAAATTCATTGTGCTGGTGCGAGACCTCTACGCCTTTTACCCTGTCCTCATCCCATTTGTGGACTACAATAGGTAAGGCATCCTGCCCAGGGGATGGGGATATGGGAGGTAAAATGATAATGTTCACTGATCATTATTTAATACATAACAAACCAGTAATATACCAGTAATATATCAACAGTCAAGGTTATATTTTGACAACATGGAAAGTGGTGTTTTCTTATAAAAATGTTTATCTGAGATTCTGACAATATTATACTGAACAAAAATATAAACACAACATGCAACAATTTCAAAGATTTTACTGAGTTACAGTTCATGTAAGGAAATCAGTCAGTTAAAATAAATGAATTATGCCCTAATATATGGATTTCACATGACTGGAATACAGATATGCATCTACTGGTCACAGATACCTTAAAAACAGGTAGGGGTATAAATCAGAAAACCAGTCAGTGTGTGGTGTGACCACCATTTGCCACATCCTCTTCAATGGCTGTGCAAAGTTACGGGAACTCGAACACGCCATCGTACACTTTGATCCAGAGCATCCCAAACAAGCTCAATGGGTGACATGTCTGATGAGTATGTAGGCCATGGAAGAACTTGGATATTTTCAGATTCCAGGAATTGTGTATAGAAATTAACATTAGATTCTCCGGCAACAGCTCTTGTGGACATTCCTGCATTCAGCATGCCAGTTGCACGCTCCCTCAAAACTTGAGACATATGTGGCATTATGCTGTGTGACATTTTAGAGTGTCATTTTATTGTCCCCGGCACAAGTTGCACTTGTGTAATGATTTATGCTGTTTAATCAGCTTCTTGATATGCTACACTTGTCAGGTGGATGGATTACCTTGGCAAATGAGAAATACTCACTAACAGGGATGTAAACAAATTTGTTTACAAAACTTGAGAGAAATAAGCTTTTTGTGCATACGGAAAATGTCTGGGATCTTTTATTTCAGCTCATGAAACATGGGACCAACACTTTACATGTTGTGTTTTTTGTTCAGTGTAGAATGTGTTAATGCATTTTGTTTACAGCTCTCACATATTGTTGTTTCAGAGCAAGTTGGCTACGGGAACCGAACCATGAGGCTGAGAAGATGTTCGGCATGGTGGCAGAGATCTTCATATTCTGGGCCAAGTCTCACGTGTGTGAAATAACAAAGATTTGGATGTTGCCTCGCATCTTAATGATGTTCTCACTTGTAACCCGTCTGATTTGC
Organism: Oncorhynchus mykiss; assembly: GCF_057628025.1. Lineage (NCBI taxonomy): Eukaryota > Metazoa > Chordata > Actinopteri > Salmoniformes > Salmonidae > Oncorhynchus > Oncorhynchus mykiss. The sequence goes on from NC_143022.1 coordinate 79,831,213, forward strand.
TATTGCAGAACTTCAAATGGGAGGAACAGAACTATGTGGTCCAGAATGAGATCAACAACATGGCTTTCTTGGTCAATAATAACAATCACAAAATGTCCAAGGTGAGAACCTTACAGATTTGTTTCTTAACTACCACAAACAGCACTGGGTGTCCATTATGTGTGCTTTGTGGTTGCGTAAAACATATGAATAAATAATTTACATTCTAACCATGCAAAGTGAATGATTGAAGTATAAGTCAACTATGTATTTCTATTCATGGTTTTTAATGAGCAGGTGTCAGACCAGGAGAGGAGGAAGATGAAGCGGAAAGGGGATCGCTACTCCACACAGACCTCTCTCATCGTAGCCTCCCTGAAGAGATTGCTTCCTGTGGGACTGAGTGTGTGTTCCCCAGCAGAACGCAGCCTTATCACACTGGCCAAGAGCCGCTTCACTCAGGTATGGAATTTGGTATTTTATTAGGATCCCCAATAGCTGTTGCAAAAGCAGCAGCTACTCTTCCTGGGGTCCACACAAAACATAATACAGAATGACATAATACAGAACATCAATAGACAAGAACAAATCAAAGACAGAACTACATTAAAAAAAAATGTGAAAGGCACACGTAGCCTACATATCAATCCTTTGTTTAATGCCAGTGGCAGGTCATTGGTAAAAATAGAAAAGAGAGCTGCCCTGTGCTACACCACACTTTATATGTTTGACATTAGAGAAGCTTCTATTAAAGAAAACCCTTTGTTCTATTAGATAGATAGCTCTGAATCCACGATATGGCAGAGGTTGAAAAGCCATAACACATATGTTTTTTTTTTCAACAGCATGTTATGGTCAATAATAACCTGTTGTTAAAAAAACGTATGTGTTATGGCTTTTCAACCTCTGCCGTATTGTGGATTCAGAGCTATGTGGAGTACTAAACACACACCTTAATCTTTCACTGTACAGTGAACTACAATAATTTTTTTGTTTCACCTTTATTTATACAGGTAAGTCAGTTAACCTTTAGCGTCGAGCAATCCCGTATCCGGGAGCGTAATCATAGCCTCAAGCTCATTACCATAACGCAACGTTTCCTATTCATGTAAATCGCAAATGAAATGAAATAAATATATTGAAACACAAGCTTAGCCTTTTGTTAACAACACTGTCATCTCGGATTTTCAAAATATGCTTTAACCAAAGCTACACAAGCATTTGTGTAAGAGTATTGATAGCCTAGCATAGCATTAAGCATAGCATTCAGCAGGCTACATTTTCACAAAAACAAGAAAAGCATTCAAATAAAATCATTTACCTTTGAAGAACTTTGGATGTTTTCAATGACAAGACTCTCAGTTAGATAGCAAATGTTCATTTTTTCCCAAAAGATTATTTGTGTAGACGAAATAGCTCCGTTTTGTTCATCACGTTTGGCTAAGAAAAAAACGAAAATGCAGTCACTTACAACGGCAAACTTTTTTCCAAATTAGCTCCATAATATCGACAGAAACATGGCAAACGTTGTTTAGAATCAATCCTCAAGGTGTTTTTCACATATCTATTCGATAATCTATCAGTGGTGGCAGCTGGCTTCTCATCAGAAGAAAACGGAAAAATACTGCAGCTGGAGATTACGCAATAATTGCGACGGAGGACACCAAGCGACCACCTGGTAAATGTAATCTCTTATGGTCAATCTTCCAATGATATGCCTACAAATACAAATATGGCACTCACAGACAATATCTTTGCAGTTTTGGAAGCGTCAGAGTGTTTTTCTTTCCAAAGCTGTCAATTATATGCATAGTCGAGTATCTTTTCGTGACAAAATATCTTGTTTAAAACGGGAACGTTTTTCATCCAAAAATTAAAAGAGCGCCCCCTATATCGAAGAAGTTAAGAACAAATTCCTATTTACAATGATGACCTGTCAGGGACCGAGTGCAGCACGTAAATGACATGTCTATACCTGGTACTGCTCAAAGATGTTTTGTCACTGTATGTCATGTAACTGCAATGTGCAAACCCCATGTTTTGTGTCTCCAATCTGCTATCGTTAATAATGACAGCTCACTGCTTTTCACAGAAGGACACAGAGGACGAGATTCGAGAGAGCATTCATAATGGCCTGCTACGTCTTCAGAGCAAAGTAATTGCAGTCATAGTACATATGATTTAAACCCCATGGTTTTCCTTGTCGTACTCATAGCACACAGAATACACAGGAACCATAGGTCCAAACTATCTATTAACTTGCCCACATCTTATGTAGCTATTACAACAATGCTTATTTTGCCACTTCAATTATCATATCACATAAATTAACTGAATACATCCATGTATAAAACACACATGATCAGCTTCAGTAATCTAACCCCACTAACTAGAACTGCCAATGATGTCTTTTGAGCCACATGTGAATTGAACATTTTAATATCTCTGCCATTTTTCAAGTCATGCCCCCCCCTGTCCTTGACTTTTCCTAAATAGTCTATTTAACACACTGATGTTGTCCTGCGGGGGGCAGCAGATGGGGCCTTCCTGGGGCATACATTAACACTTCATTATAAAAACATTTATAAAACATTTTTGCAGTGGAGCTGTTAAATGCATATATGGGAAACACTGAATGTGTATGTGCCAAGTCCCAGCGACGCTTGTGCTAACAGTCTGCTCTCTGTGTTGTACCAGCGGGAGGCCCCAGGGGCTCGGTGGCAGGACTTCCCAGGCCCCAGACGGGACACCTCGGACCCTCTGAGGACAGTAGAAAGGGTCCTGGACATTGCTTGCGTGCTTTACCACCTGGACCAGGTGGGCTTAGCGAATGCTGCTCTCTTACCCTATGATATGCTATTAGTAGAGCTTTTAGTGAAGCCTTGAATCACAGAAGTTAGCTACTCTCTGGCTCCCAAAGCTATTTAGACTTGGCTATGGTTGTGTAACAAAATACCTTTTGAAAAGTAGCTAAAAACGCAATTTGATTGTTATCTGAATCTGAACATTTGCCTTTGTCTATAGGTAGAACATCCCCAGAGGAAGAAGGCAGTGTGGCACAAGCTGTTATCCAAACAGAGGAAGAGAGCTGTAGTGGCCTGCCTTAGAATGGCTCCTCTCTACAACCTACCCAGGTATCGCAGAAACCTCAGCTAGTGGATGAGTGGTGTCAGGTTTAATAGAAAAGACATGGGCACAGTTTAATTTACCAATAGACCACAGTAAACAGTGGTTCATTTGGTAAGTACAGTGAGAATATGAAATGGCAGAGCAGGATATTGAAGTGTGTTGGTGATTGGGATGCACTGTAAAACCCAGAGATGACCCACTGGGCACAAACTGTTGGAATCAGCATTGTTTCAGCGTAATTTGTCAATGTATTGTGACGTGGAAACTATGTGTAAAATGCATTTGATTTGAAAAAAGTAATCAACCCTCAACTGTTGTTTTGATTATGAAATTTCAACCACAAGATTGTCATCCTGGTAACCAAATTTCAATATAGACAAACCCTTTAGAAAATATGTCAGATCTTCAATGTTATATCCACTATCAGAATTTTTTGGAGGGGCTGGACAGTACAACTACTGGATAATTGATTTACAGCTACCTTTTGGGTTTTAACCAAGCCCAGTTTAGCTATGATGTTTGTCACTGGCTATTACCAATGTGCTATCGCGAGAATGATTGTAAAGAGATCTCCACTTAAGAACTAAATAGATTCATTGTTGTTATCAAAGTCATTCCAAAGAGTAGATTTTGCAGAGATAATCAAATGTGACCAGACTTTATCACTCAAATATCATCAATGATGCTATTTATGCCTACAGTATATAGCATCTGCAAAGTAATCAACAGCTATTGTTTCAATTCAACCCATAATTCAACTAAAAATAGACAATATAATAGGCCTAGTGTTTCAAGCTCTGGTTGATTTCAAATGGAATTATATTTTGTGATATTGAATTGTGTTTGGTTGTCAACGCAACCAAATATCAACATTTGAAGAAGATGTACAGTATATTCTGCTTGGATAGTTCCATCTGTGCCACTGACTTAGTCTGGCTTTAAATTCAGTTTGTCTGCAAATTAATAATTGATATGTTAGATTCACATCTCCATCTCAACCAGAAATCTAAGCTAAACAATAGGACTAAATCAAATCAAACATTATTTAAAGTATGTTTAAGGTTTGATTTGATTTAGTCCTATTCTTGATGTGATTCCAGCATATCAATTATTACAAGTAATATTAAATTGTAATAATGAAAAGTGATATTGAATTGTGTTTGGTTGACAATGCAACCAAATATCAACATTAAAAGAGATGTACAGTGGGGAGAACAAGTATTTGATACACTGCCGATTTTGCAGGTTTTCCTACTTACAAAGCATGTAGAGGTCTGTCATTTTTCACATAGGTACACTTCAACTGTGAGAGACGGAATCTAAAACAAAAATCCAGAAAATCACATTGTATGATTTTTAAGTAATTAATTAGCATTTTATTGCATGTTTATTGCAAGTATTTGATCACCTACCAACCAGTAAGAATTCCGTCTAGGGAAAGACTTTTGGGTGACAACTAAACCAAAAATCTGACATTGTTTTCCATTGGAATTTTGTTGTGCTTTAAGATGGTTGAAAGCATAGTGATAACACATTATAAATTCAACAACATTTTGTCTGTCTTATTGAGTGGGTGAATATAGGTTGTAATCTCATTGATCAACTAAATATTACCCAATTATCCATGTTGAAATGGCGTGGTGTTCTCAGTGGGAAGTCCATATAGGCAGGTGTATGAACACAGCAATGTTAGCATAGTAAAAGGCTTGTGGGTTTGTACAGTGATATAACTTCTAGATTTACATACAAGATTAACATATAAGCTAGCAGCCCCAAGACAATTCTCCACCATCTGTCCAATGTAAAAGGAGCCTGAGTTAGATTAAATAAGAAGCCTTGAACTCATGAGTCTAATCACAACTCATTCCTATACGCTATTCCTTCCTGTGTCTCGATTCTCCCTCTCTCCCCTGCTTCACTTACCTCCTCTATAGGCACCGGGCTGTCAACCTCTTTCTACAGGGCTATGACAAGTCCTGGATATATGCTGAGGATCACTCCTTTGAAGAAAAGTTGGTTGACGATTTGGCTGTAAGTGTCAGTGTGAGCATTCTCAACCGGCAACAGTGTGAAAGTTTAATTCAACTCATTACTTCATCTTTGTACGACTCTTTCACACTGTCTTATTATAGCTATCCATTCATTCATGTTATCAGTTTTCTGGTGTTTCATTACTACTTCATTCATTGTTTGATTGGACACATTTGCCATTGAGTTTTACCTAGTGATTATTTGTGAGGGCTCTATTATTTGGGTTGTCACCCTTACGTAAAAAACACGTGATTTTCAACATCTGAAATCATATAGTTTTTCTGTGAGGGCATTGTTACTCTGGGTTCAATTAGAACTTTGTTTCTCTCCATGGAAGTATGATTGGGGGAAATAACATGGCAAAGCTCAATTCCCAGACACTTCCGGCACTCAGTGGGCTTAACAACTAAATAGAGTGCTAAAAAGGGTGTTAACCCTATCAGTCCCAAGACCGCAGCAAAAATCTGCTATTCATTTATCTGGCTTTCATTTATCTGCATGTCCAGCCCTTATATTTAGCCTCACAATAAAGTGTTTTACCATTTTATTTTCAGGACAACCAGAGCACAAAACAATTTGACATTAACAGTTGCATTCATAAGTTTAAAGGTCCACCAAAGCAAAAACATAATAAAATATGAATTTATATTAATGCTGTAAGTACAGACATGGTTTACTCAGTGGGAAATTAATATCCAACTAGTCAGGGATAACTGTTTGGGGTTTGTGACAGCAACTACAGTGCCTTCAGAAAGTATTCATACCTCTTGACTTATTCCACATTTTGATGTGTTACAGCCGGAATTCAAATTGGATGAAATAAAACATTCTCACACACAATTCCCCATATTGACAAAATTGTTATTGTCCTGTTGAAAGGTGAATTTGTATCCCAGTGTCTGTTGGAAAGCAGACTGAACCAGGTAATCTAGGATTTATTCCATTTATTTTTATCCACATAAACTCCCTAGGCCTTACCGATGACAAGCATACCCATAACATGATTCACCATGCTAGAAAATATGAAGAGTGGTACTGTACTCAGTGAGGTGTTGTGTTGGATTTGCCCCAAACACAATGCTTTGTATTCAGGATATAAAGTTAATTTCTTTCCCACAATTCTGTAACCATTTAAAGTCATTGGCCTCATGGTGAAATCCCTAAGTTTCCTTCCTCTCTGGTAACTGAGTTAGGAAGGACGCCTCTATCTTTGTAGTGACTGGGTGTATTGACACACCATCCAAAGTGTAATTAATAACTTCATGCTCAAAGAGATATTCAATGTCAGTTTTTTTACCCATCTACCAATAGATTCCCTTCTTTGCAAGGCATTGGAAAAACTCCCTGGTCTTTGTGGTTGAATCTGTGTTTGAAATTCACTGCTCGACTGAGGGGCCTTACAGATGTGTGTCGTACAGAAATTAGGTAGTCATTCAAAAATCATGTTATACACTATTGCTCAGAGTGAGTCTATGCAACTTATTATATGACTTGTTAAGCTCATTTTACTCCTTCACTTATTTAGGCTTGCCATAACAAAGGGGATGAATACTTATTGACTCAAGACATTTCAGCTATTTATTTTTTAATTAATTTATAAACATTTCTAAAAACATAATTTCACTTTGACATTATGGGGTATTGTGTGTAGTCGTCCAAAATCACAATTTAATACATTTTAAATTCAGGCTGTAATACAATAAAATGTGCAATTAGTCAAGTGGTCTGAATACTTTCTGAAGGCACTGTATGTGAGCTTATAACAGTATTATAGACACTATGTCCTGGGATTTCCTTTTATCTTCTATGCAGAGGAACCCCTTACCTTCTAACTCTTGTGTAGCTTGTGTCATAGAGCAAAACTTGTGCATATTTTTGAGAGTCTCAGCTTTTCATAGGTAAAGTAGATTTTAATAGTTTGTAGCTCAAACCATTTGGACTCTACAGACGTTTTTGTCAAGGGATCATCCCTTGTCTCACGAACACCGCTCTAGGTTCCCGTCAATCACACATACTAATGTTTGTTACCATTGTATACAGAATCTGGTACAACCCAGAAGTCTGTATCTCAAGCACACTATGTACAAAAGAGGATAGAAGTCCTAAATCAAGCCAGCGTTGCGGTGGAACTCATTGGCTTAAGGGATGGGTGACTGAATTGATGTATATGACATTGGGTCTGAGGGGGGGTCAGGCATGGGCGCCTATACTGTGACGCACATGTACAGAGTGGGTGTTGAGCCAAAAGGCTCCTTAACAGCTTCTACCTCAAAGCCATGAGACTGCTGAACAATTAATCAAATGGCCACCCGGACTATTTGCATTGACACCCTCCCCTTTGTTTTTACACTGCTGTTTATTATCTACGCATAGCCACATGTACAAATTACCTCAACAAACCTGTACCCCCGCACATTGACTCGGTACCCCCTGAATATAGCCTCATTATTGATATTTTAGTGTTACTTTTTTATTTTATTATTTTTTACTTTAGTTTATTTAGTAAATATTTTCTTAACTCTATTTTCTTAAAACTGCATTGTTGGTTAAGGGCTTGTAAGTAAGCATTTCACAGTAAGTTGATTCGGCGCATGTGACAAATACAATTTTATTTGATTAGTGGTGTGTTTACGTTGCAGAGAGCTGGAAAGCAAGAGCGTTCTGAGAGAGAGGAGGAAGGGGATGGAGAGGACGATGACAAACAGATTGATCCGCTCCTGCAGCTCATCACACTGTTCAGTCGGAGTGCTCTGACCGAGAGGAGGTGTGTGTGTGTGTGTGCACACTCCAGTGTTATTCCTGTATTAAGGACAATCAGAGGTAAAACATCAGAATATTGGGCCTCCCAAGTGGGGCAGCAGTCTAAGACACTGCATCGCAGTGAATGAAACATCACTACAGACACGGGTTCAATCCCAGGCTGTGTCACAACTGGCCGTGACTGGGAGTCCCATAGGGTGGCGCACAATTGGCCCAGTGTCGTCCGTGTTCGGGGAGGTTTTTGCTGGGGGGGGCTTTACTTGGCTCATCAAGCTCCTTGTTGCGGGCCAGGCACCTGAGGGTGTGTTTCCTCCGACACATTGGTGCGGCTGGCTTCTGGGTTAAGCAAGCGGGTGTTAAGAAGTGCGTGTCATGTTTCGGAGGACGCATGACTTGACCTTCGCCTCTCCTGAGCCCGTTGGGGAGTTGCAGCGATGAGGAAAGATCTTAATTGGATCGCAATTGGATATCACAAAATTGGGGAGAAAAAGGGAGTAAATAAAAAATAAACATCAGATTATTAAACTTCCTAGTTTTATTGAATTAGAAACATTTGCCTTATCCATTTTTTTATTCGGAGCACTATAGTTTAGTTTTATCGGCTGTGCAATGAGTCATTATCTTTTCCTATCCTCAGTTGCAAAGGAAAGTTAATTGAAATGTTTATTCAAATTCTAAAGCAATTAGCCTTGCCTGCGCTGACATTTCTCTGCCACTTCCCATGTCCACAGTAAGCTTGGCGATGACAGTCTTTACATGTCCTATGCTGCCATAATGGCAAAGGTAAGACAGAGGATACAGTAGCAGTGTGTATTTCTATACTTGGGAATGTTCTTATTCATCACTGTTCATCTGAGATTCTCAACTTCTGCTCAATCCATCTTTCTGGCCAATCAAATCTCCCCAGAGTTGCTGTGGTGAAGAGGATGAGGAGGTGAAAAGCTTTGAAGTAAGTTACTCAATTCCGCCGTTCAATACAATCTCATGATGGAAATACAATCTCATTATGGAAAGATAGACACTTAAAAAAAAACACTACAGAGGAAGAGAAGGTGAAAAGCTTTGAAGTAAGTGACTCATTTCTCTCCTATGTAGTATGTTTTTCTATATTTCATTCATTTTGATCATTTTAATCATGAGATTGTATTGGTTTATTAATGAGTTGATAATTAGTTAATTGAGTGGTCTGTTGCTTTGTTTGCAAATGGATTATTCAGTCCAATATTGATTGACTGACTGACATCAGATTGATTTGATTATTTTGTTGGATGGATCTATGGATTATCAGGAGAAGGAGATAGAGAAACAGAAGCTGTTGTATCAGCAGGCCAGGCTGCATGACCGTGGAGCTGCTCAGATGGTCCTCCAGACTATCAGTGCTAGTAAAGGTAACCAAGTACCAACTGTTTTTGAATGTGGCATTTTAGATATCACTAAAGTATTCAAAGTTACCTACAATCCAAAATACAGTAATGTTTAAAGATTGAAAGTCAATTGAAAAATGGCTTGTGATTGTTGCAATTTGTGGCATTGAGTTGATGTAATTATTTATTTCACAAAGGTGACATGGGGTCCATGGTGGCCTCCACTCTGAAGCTTGGTATTTCTATTCTGAATGGAGGAAATACCACTGTTCAGCAGGTACGGTTAGTCTTTGATAAAATAATTAGTTACCGATTTTAGCTACAGGTGAGGACACTTTGTTCTGAATGCTGGTTCAGGTAAACACCGTTCAGGCTAAGAATGAACTATATTTGTTACTTTTCCACACTTTCTCCAAGCATTTTTTTCACTCTATATAAATGTAGGATCTTAATTTGAGCCAGTTTGCAACAGCAGGAAAATAATCCTGCAGCAATAAGACATGTGAATTATTATGTGGATTATAATTAATGGCCATTTTTGTAGAGGTTGATACATTTTTCGTAAGGGAAAATCTAGTCTGAAATTTCTAAATGGAAATTACAAACTTCAGAAACCCAAATACACTACAAATTTTACATTTCCAGCATTGCAGGACAGTTATCCTGCAACAGGGTGATCAAATTAAGATCCTGCATCTGTACCGCAAGTTACATGGCTGTTACATACAACATCATGATGATATTCTCAACAAGAGGAATATCCTTTTCTCTTTGTCATGCAATATTGTCTCATCCTATATTCAGCTAATTGTTTGATGTTTTGTTTCACAGAAAATGTTGGATTACCTGAAAGAGAAGAGGGATGTGGGTTTCTTCCAGAGTGTGGCAGGACTCATGCAGTCTTGTAGGTGGGTACATATGGGGCCGGCTCCAGGCATAAGTGACCTAAACTGTTGAAGTCGTATTATAGTGGCCATCACAAAGCCCTGACCTCAATCCTATAGAAAATTTGTGTGCAGAACTGAAAAGGTGTGTGCGAGCAAGGAGGCCTATAAACCTGACTCAGTTACACCAGAATTCACCCAACTTATTGTGGGATGCTTGTGGAAGGCTACCTGAAACATTTGACCCAAGTTAAACAATTTAAAGGCAATGCTACCAAATACTAATTGAGTCTATGTAAACTTCTGACCCACTGGGAATGTGGTGAATGACATAAAATCTGAAATAAATTATTCTCTCTACTATTATTCTGACATTTCACATTCTTAAAATCAAGTGGTGATCCTAACTGACCTAAGACAAGGAATTTTTACTAGGATTAAATGTCAGGAATTGTGAAAACCTGAGTTTAAATGAATTTGGCTAATGTGTATGTAAACTTCCGACTTCAACTGTATATACTACTGGTCAAAAGTTTTAGAACGCCTACTCATTCAAGAGTTTTTGTTGTTTTTACTATTTTCTATATTGTAGAATAATAGTGAAGACATCAAAACTATGAAATAACACATATGGAATCATGTAGTAACCAAAAAAGTGTTAAACAAATAGAAAATATATGTGATATTTGATATTCTTCAAATAGCCACCCTTTGCCTTGATGAAAGCTTTGCACAATCTTGGAATTCTCTCATCCAGCTTCATGAGGTAGGCACCTGGAATGCATTTCAATTAACAGGCTTGCTTTTTTAAAAGTTCACTTGTGGAATTTCTTTACTTCTTGATGCGTTTGAGCCAATCAGTTGTATTGTGACAAGTCTATATTATGGCAAGAACAGCTCAAATATGCAAAGAGAAACGACAGTCCATCATTACTTTAAGACATGAAGGTCAGTCAATACGGAACATTTCAAGAGCTTTGAACGTTTCTTCAAGTTCAGTCACAAAAACCATCAAGCACTATAATGATTTTGGCTCTCATGAGGAACGCCACCGGAATGGAAGACCCAGAGTTACCTCTGCTGCAGAGTATAAGTTCATTAGATTTACCAGCCTCAGAAATTGCAGCCCAAAGAAATGCTTCACAGAGTTCAAGTAACAGACACATCTCAACATCCTCTGTTGAGAGGAGAGCCTTCATGACGGAATTGCTGCAAAGAAACCACTACTAAAGGACACCAATAAGAGGAAGAGACTTGCTTGGGCCAAGAAACACAAGGAATGCACATTAATCAAATCAAATTTTATTTGTCACGTGCCGAATACAGTGAAATTCTTACTTACAAGCCCTTAACCAACAATGCAGTTTTAAGAAAATACAAAACAAATTGTGAGATAAGAATAACAAATAATTAAAGAGCAGCAGTAAATACCAATAGCGGGGCTATGTACAGGGGGTACCGGTACAGAGTCAATGTCAATGTGCGCTGGCACTGGTGTCAAGGTAATTGAGGTAATATGTACATGTAGGTAGAGTTATTAAAGTGACTGTGCATGGGGGGGGGGGCAGGCAATGCAAATAGTCTGGGTAGCCATTTGATTAGATGTTCAGGAGTCTTATGGCTTGAGGGTAGAAGTTGTTTAGAAGCTTTTTGGACCTAGACTTGGCACGCCGGTACCGCTTGCCGTGCGATAGCAGAGAGAACAGTCTATGACTAGGGTGGCTGGAGTCTTATACAATTTTTAGGGCCTTCCTCTGACACCGCCTGGTATAGAGGTCCTGGATGGCAGGAAGCTTAGCCCAGGTGATGTAGTGGGCGGTACGCACTACCCTCTGTAGTGCCTTGCGGTCGGAGGCTGACATTTGCCATACCAGACAGTGATGTAACCCGTCAGGATGCTCTCGATGGTGCAGCTGTAAAACCTTTTGAGGATCTGAGGACCCATGCCAAATCTTTTCAGTCTCCTGAGGGGGAATAGGTTTTGTCGTGCCCTCTTCATTACTGTCATGGTGTGCTTGGACCATGTTAGTTTGTTGGTGATGTGGACGCCAAGGAACTTGAAGCTCTCAACCTGCTCCACTACAGCCCCATCGTTGAGAATGTTGTCGGTGATCAGGCCTACCGCTGTCATCTGCAAACTTAATGATGGTGTTGGAGTCATGCCTGGACATGCAGTCATGAGTGAACAGGGAGTACAGGAGGGGACTGAGCACGCACCCCTGAGGGGCTCCCGTGTTGAGGATCAGCGTGGAGGATGTGTTGTCACCTACCCTTACCACCTGGGGGTGGCCCGTCAGGAAGTCCAGGATCCGGTGGAAATTTGTCCTTTGGTCTGTCGTCCAAATTGGAGATTTTTGGTTCCAACCGCCGTGTCTTTGTGAGACGCGGTGTGGGTGAATGGATGTAAAAATAAAAATAAAGAAAAATCCTTAAATGTTCTAAAATTTTTAACCGGTATATATATACTATATATATACTACCAGTCAAAGGTTTTAGAACATTCAAAGTTTTTTCTTTATTTTGTTGCATTACAACGTGTAATTTACATTTATTTTTATTTGGATTTCATGTAATGTACATACACAAAATAGTCCAAATTGGTGAAGTGAAGTAAAAAAAAAAACATTGTTTCAAAAAATTCAAAAACAAATAAAAAACGGAAAAGTGATGCTTGCATATCTATTCACCCCCTTTGCTATGAAGCCCCTAAATAAGATCTGGTGCAACCAATTACCTTCGGAAGTCACATAATTAGTTAGATTGCACACAGGTGAACTTTATTTAAGTGTCACATGATCTCAGTATATGTACACGTGTTCTGAAAGGCCCCAGAGTCTGCAACACCACCAAGCAAGGGGCACTATGAAGACCAAGGAGCTCTTCAAACAGTTCAGGGACAAAGTTGTGGAGAAGTACAGATCAGGGTTGGGTTATAAAAAATATCTGAAACTTTGAACATCCCACAGGCACCATTAAATCCACTATTAAAACATGGGAAGAATATGGCACCACAACAAACCTGCCAAGAGAGGGCCGCCCACCAAAACTCACAGACTAGGCAAGGAGGGCATTAATCAGAGGGGCAACAAAGAGACCAAAGATAACCCTGAAGGAGTTGCAATGCTCCACGGCGGAGATTGGAGTGTCTGCCCATAGGACCACTTTTAGCCATATACTCCACAGAGCTGGGCTTTACGGGAGAGTGGCCAGAAAAAAGCCATTGCTTAAAGAAAAAAATAAGCAAGCACGTTTGGTGTTCACCAAAAGGCATATGGGAGACTCCCCAAACATATAGAAGAAGGTACTCTGGTCAGATGAGACTAAAATTGAGCTTTTTGGCCATCAAGGAAAGCGCTGTCTGGTTCAAACCCAACACCTCTCATCACACCGAGAATACCATCCCCACAGTGAAGCAGGGTGGTGGCAGCATCTTGCTGTGGGGATGTTTTTCATCGGCAGGGACTGGGAAACTGGTCAGAATTGAAGGAATGATGGATGGTGCTAAATACATGGAAAATCTTGAGGGAAACCTGTTTGTGTTCCAGAGATTTGAGACTGGGACGGATATTCACCTTCCAGCAGGACAATGATCCAAAGCATACTGCTAATGCAACACTCGAGTGGTTTAAGGGGAAACATTTAAATGTCTTGGAATGGCCTAGTCAATGCCCAGACCTCAATCCAATTGAGAATCTGTGGTATGACTTTTAGATTGCTGTACACCAGCAGAACCCATCCATCTTGAAGGAGCTGGAGCAGTTTTGCCATGAGGAATGGGCAAACGTCCCAGTGGCTAGATGTGCCAAGTTTATAGAGACATACCCCATGAGACTTGCAGCTGTAATTGCTGCAAAAGGTGGCTCTACAAAGTATTTGACTTTGGGGGGGTGAATAGTTATGCACGCTCAAGTCTTCTGTTTTTTTTGTCTTATTTCTTATTTGTTTCACAATAAAAAATATTTTGCATCTTCAAAGTGGTAGGCATGTTGTGCAAATCAAATGATACAAAAATCCATTTTAATTCCAAGTTGGAAGGCAACAAAATAGGAAGTATGCCAAGGTGGGTGAATACTTTCGCAAGCCACTGGAAATATACAGTACCTGTCAAGTGTTCTACATTGTAGAATAATAGTGAAGATATCAAAACTATGAAATAACACATATGGAATCATGTAGTAACCATAAAATGTGTTAAACACATCAACATATATTTTATAATTGAGTCTTCAAATAGCCACCCTCTGCCTTGATGACAGCTTTGCACACACTTGGTATTCTCTCATCCAGCTTTACCTGGAATGCATTTCCAACAGTCTTGAAGGAGTTCCCACATATGCTGAGCATTTGTTGGATGCTTTTCCTTCACTCTGCTGTCCAACTCATCCCAAACCATCAGAATGCTGTGGTTGCCATGATGGTTGAGTATGCCTTGAATTCTAAATAAATCGCTGACAGTGTCACCAGCAAAGCATCCCAACGCCATCACATCTCCTACACCATGCTTCAAGGTGGGAACCACACATGCAGAAATCATCCATTCACATACTCTGCATCTCACAATGACACAGAGGTTTAAACCAAAAATCAAACATTTGGACTCCAGACCAAATGAAAGATTTCCACTGGTCCAATGTCCATTGCTCGTGTTTCTTGGCCCAAGCAAGTCTCTTCTTATTATTGGTGTCCTTTAGTAGTAGTTTCTTTGCAGGTATTCGACCATGAAGTTCTGATTTCACGCAGTCTCCTCTGAACAGTTAATGTTGAGATGGGTCTGTTACTTGAACTCTGAAGCATTTATTTGGGCTGAAATTTCCAAGGTTGGTAACTCTAATGAACTTATCCTCTGCTGATTGGCTCAAACAACTGATTTGCTCAAACGCATTAAGGAAAGAAATTCCACAAATTAGCTTTTAAGAAGCCACACCTGTTACTTGAAATGCATTCCAGGTGACTACCTCATGAAGCTGGTTGAGAGAATGCCAAGAGTGTGCAAAGCTGTCATCAAGGCAAAGGGTGGCTACTTTGAAGAACCTCAAACATAAAATATATTTAGATTCGTTTAACACTTTTTTTGGTTACTACATTATTCCATGTGTTATTTCATAGTTTTGATATCTTCACTATTATTCTACAATATAGAAAATAGTAAAAATAAAGATTAACCCTTGAATGAGTAGGTGTGTCCAAACATTTGACTGATACTGTATAAATATCGTAAGTTTTTCTCTTATGTCAGCCAATGACAGTCACTCAATTAGCCATGTCAGCTAACAATTTTTTTGTTTGATTGGTTGTTAGTCTTGTCAGCTATCTAAATTTGTAGTAATCAAGGCCGAAATCTGACCGGGCACGCAGTGCACATGCCCAGGGGCCCTGACCTCCAGGTGGCCCCCATTGATTTGGTTAGTCATTCTCATTGAGATATCATATTAACATGGCATAAGTCATAGCGAAATGTGTAGAATTGCAAAAAAAAATCCTCTTCTCCCGTGGATTGTTTTTAAAAAATTGCATGAAATGTGTTGTAAAATTGCAAAATGTTCTCTCGGCCCCATAGCAAAATGTGTAGAACTGAAGCAAATGAGCATAAAATGTTGGGTGGCCACTAAAATGTTTTGCCGCAAGGTGTGGGACCCACAAAAGGCTCTGGGCTGGCCCTGTGTACATGGTAACATAATCCTCAATATCATCTGTCACAGAGGCTATACTTGGTGAACATGACAGGACTCACATGCAGGGACTGCTCTCATCCTCTTTACGTCTTTTGTTGTCTTTTCTGACTCAGTGTGCTGGATTTGAACGCGTTTGAGAGGCAGAAGAAAGCCGAAGGATTAGGGATGGTCATCGAGGAGAGCTCAGGTACATTATGGAACTGAAAAATCCACTGACCGCTAAGATCTGACTGCTGAAGTGAGTTAAGATTGAATGTAAAGAACCTTGGCTCTGATACGTACTCATGACCTGTCATTCTGTACATACAGTGCCTTGCGAAAGTATTCGGCCCCCTTGAACTTTGCGACCTTTTGCCACATTTCAGGCTTCAAACATAAAGATATAAAACTGTATTTTTTTGTAAAGAATCAACAACAAGTGGGACACAATCATGAAGTGGAACGACATTTATTGGATATTTCAAACTTTTTTAACAAATCAAAAACGGAAAAATTGGGCGTGCAAAATTATTCAGCCCCTTTACTTTCAGTGCAGCAAACTCTCTCCAGAAGTTCAGTGAGGATCTCTGAATGATCCAATGTTGACCTAAATGACTAATGATGATAAATACAATCCACCTGTGTGTAATCAAGTCTCCGTATAAATGCACCTGCACTGTGATAGTCTCAGAGGTCCGTTGTGAAGAAGTTTAAAGCCAGATTTGGATACAAAAAGATTTCCCAAGCTTTAAACATCCCAAGGAGCACTGTGCAAGCGATAATATTGAAATGGAAGGAGTATCAGACCACTGCAAATCTATCAAGACCTGGCCGTCCCTCTAAACTTACAGCTCATACAAGGAGAAGACTGATCAGAGATGCAGCCAAGAGGCCCATGATCACTCTGGATGAACTGCAGAGATCTACAGCTGAGGTGGGAGACTCTGTCCATAGGACAACAATCAGTCGTATATTGCACAAATCTGGCCTTTATGGAAGAGTGGCAAGAAGAAAGCCATTTCTTAAAGATATTCATAAAAAGTGTTGTTTAAAGTTTGCCACAAGCCACCTGGGAGACACACCAAACATGTGGAAGAAGGTGCTCTGGTCAGATGAAACCAAAATTGAACTTTTTGGCAACAATGCAAAACGTTATGTTTGGCGTAAAAGCAACAGAGCTGAACACACCATCCCCACTGTCAAACATGGTGGTGGCAGCATCATGGTTTGGGCCTACTTTTCTTCAGCAGGGACAGGGAAGATGGTTAAAATTGATGGGAAGATGGATGGAGCCAAATAGAGGACCATTCTGGAAGAAAACCTGATGGAGTCTGCAAAAGACCTGAGACTGGGACGGAGATTTGTCTTCCAACAAGACAATGATCCAAAACATAAAGCAAAATCTACAATGGAATGGTTAAAAAATAAACATATCCAGGTGTTAGAATGGCCAAGTCAAAGTCCAGACCTGAATCCAATCGAGAATCTGTGGAAAGAACTGAAAACTGCTGTTCACAAATGCTCTCCATCCAACCTCACTGAGCCCGAGCTGTTTTGCAAGGAGGAATGGGAAAAAATGTCAGTCTCTCGATGTGCAAAACTGATAGATACATACCCCAAGCGACTTACAGCTGTAATCGCAGCAAAAGGTGGCGCTACAAAGTATTAACTTAAGGGGGCTGAATAATTTTGCACGCCCAATTTTTCAGTTTTTGATTTGTTAAAAAAGTTTGAAATATCCAATAAATGTCGTTCCACTTCATGATTGTGTCCCACTTGTTGTTGATTCTTCACAAAAAAAATACAGTTTTATATCTTTATGTTTGAAGCCTGAAATGTGGCAAAAGGTCGCAAAGTTCAAGGGGGCCGAATACTTTCGCAAGGCACTGTATCTATTTTCTTTCTCTCTCTCTCGCTCCCTCGCTCTCTCTCTCTCAGGGGAGAAGGTTATGCCTGACGAGAAGTTGACCTGTGATCTTTTTCGCTTCCTACAGCTCCTCTGTGAAGGACACAACTCAGGTGCTCACCCTTAACCGTTTTAACCACAGTGCACTTCTCTCTGTGTGTTATGGCAGAGTTGTGTTATTGGGCTGTTAAAAACTGATTACGATTGCAAATTGTCTCATAGATTTTCAGAATTATTTGAGAACACAAACAGGAAACAACACGACTGTGAACATCATTATATCCACTGTGGACTACCTTCTCAGAGTGCAGGTTAACAATTTGATCTACGAGACATTATCTGTATGATACATTTTGATTGATTTGGCCTGTAACCTGATTCAATATAATTTATAAGCCTTTTAAATATTTTGGTACTATCATGATTTGAATCTCCTTCCTACTAATATGTCTCCAGGAGTCGATAAGTGATTTCTACTGGTATTACTCTGGGAAGGATGTGATTGACGAACATGGCCAACGTAACTTCTCCAAGGCCATCAATGTGGCCAAACAGGTCTTCAACTCTCTCACAGAGTACATCCAGGTTGGTTGAGCCCAAGGTGCTGATTCATCCCACTGGGCACACACTGTTGAATCAACATTGTTTTCAACGTCATTTCAAGGAAATTACGTTGAACCAATGTGGAATAGACGTTGAATTGACATCTCTGCCCAGTGGGATGGGTGTAATTTTCTCCACTGAGAGGGTGACCCATTTCAAATGGTATTTCATGTATTTAAAGGTTGTGAATGTTGTTATTTGTGTTCTTACAGTATGTGTGTTTGTCTCAGTTCTGGCTATTGACAGTTTACCCAGCTGGGAAGCTAATTGGCTCATTGTATTACTATCCTCTCCAGGGGCCGTGTACTGGTAACCAGCAGAGTCTGGCCCACAGTCGCCTATGGGATGCAGTGGTGGGCTTTCTCCATGTCTTTGCTCACATGCAGATGAAGCTGTCTCAGGTCAGTGTAGTGTAGAACACAAGAGGTGGAGGACCAGGGTCAAGTAAAGAATGCGTGTAGAGCTTAACAAGCTTTCCCTTTTTCCCAATGGGCCGTTTCTTTGTTTAGGTTTTTACACTTAATCAAACTAGTTGTTACATGGTTTGTTTTGGTGTTTTGTAATTTATAGGATTCCAGCCAAATTGAACTTCTGAAAGAATTGATGGATTTGCAAAAGGACATGGTTGTTATGTTGTTGTCCATGTTAGAAGGTAAGATTCAAACTAGTTGAGTTGTTTACATGGTGAATATATTTGTGAATTGCAATAGACAAAGCTAAACTTGTGAACTCATCTCACTTTCTTCTCTAGGTAATGTGGTAAATGGAACAATTGGCAAGCAGATGGTGGACATGTTGGTGGAATCATCTAGCAATGTTGAGATGATCCTAAAGTTCTTCGACATGTTCCTCAAACTCAAAGACCTGACATCCTCTGACGCATTCAAAGAGTATGATCACGACGGCGAAGGTCGCATCTCCAAAAAGGACTTCCAGAAGGCCATGGAGGCCTACAAGCGCTACTCTCAATCCGAGACCCAGTTCCTCCTCTCCTGCACGGAGACGGATGAAAACGAGCTCCTGGATTATGAGGCCTTCGTGGATCGCTTCCACGAGCCAGCCAAAGACATTGGCTTCAACATTGCTGTTCTCCTAACCAACCTGTCTGAGCACATGCCTTACGATTCACGTCTTGGTACCTTTCTGCAGCTTGCAGAGTGTGTTCTGAGCTACTTCCAGCCCTACCTGGGCCGTATTGAGATCCTTGGCAGTGGCAAGCGCATCGAGAGGGTCTACTTTGAGATCAGCGAGTCCAGCCGCACGCAGTGGGAGAAGCCTCAGGTCAAAGAGTCCAAGAGACAGTTCATATTTGACGTGGTCAATGAGGGCGACGGGAAAGAGAAGATGGAGATGTTTGTCAACTTCTGCGAAGACACCATCTTTGAGATGCAGCTGGCTGCCCAGATATCAGGGACAGACACTGGGGAGAGGGCCGCAGGCAAAGAGGCTGAAGAAGAGGAAGAAAAAGACAGGGGGAAGAATGACGAGGAGGAGTTGGAAAGATCCAAAATGAGATTTTTCTCCATGTCTACAATTTGGCTCATCGTCTTCGCTCTACCCTATGGCTTGATCATGCTGATGTCTATGCTCTCTGTGAAAGACCTGAAGAAGCATATTAAGAAGACAACTCTGAGAGATTTAGTCATGGTATTTGCTTCCTTCTTCCAGGCCATGATCATGGGTCTGGTCCACTTTGTCTGTTCTGTGGTTCGCTTCTTCTTATATGTACTGTATATTGTTTTTGTAAGTGGAGGACTCATAGAGGGGGCCAAGAAGATAAGGGTGTTCGACCTTTTTGGAGGCATCCTTGACCCCACACTCGATGAGGTTACAGGGGGGTCAGGGGGTTACAGGGAGAGGAGATACAGCACAAGGTCCTCCCGGGACGAGCTGAGGGGGATAGGCCAGTCAACAGTTTCCTCCAGTGACACCAATGTCCTGTCAGACATTTTCGGTCTGCGAGTGAGGAGAGAAGGAGGTCAATACAGACTAATGACTCATGACTTAACAGCCAGTCTGACTGACCTGTTCAACACAACCACTGGCCAACAATCCCCTGCTGAGCCCAATGGGAAACAACAGGTATTATTGCAGATTTTTGTGACTTGTCCTTTGTGAGCTAGATATGGCATGCTTGGTTTGTTGGTGCCGGAGAACCATGCTGTATTTATTCCATAAAATCTTTCCCTTCCACATTTTGCTCAGTTTAGGTCGAAACCTGTTGACAGTTTGTCCAAACACTATTGTGTGATCGAGGTTAGTAATGTACTCTTGGGTCATGTTCAATGCATATCCTATTAATGGCTTCAGGTTGAAGGTGCCAGAGAAGGAGATAGTAAAGAAGGAGAAGACAAAGAGTCTGAGTTGGAGAAAGCAGAGTGAGTATTTTTCAAATTCACCTTTAAAGACCTGATTACATTCTGACTGTAATCCAGCCTCAGAATAACTTCAGGCAAATTGAAACTAAGAAAATTATTTAATATTTTGTTGTGTTAGCGTCATTTGTTTCCATCACAGGATGGAAACAAATAAATATAAAACAGTTTAGGTTGACTTTGAGCTGAAGTTTAAAACTGACTTTGCAGAAGGGAAGATTCTGAGAAGAAGGAGGCGAAGGCTAAACGGAGAGTTAGGATATGCTCCAGCAAACCTGAGGAGATAGAGCCTAAGGAATCAGCCTTCTGGGAAATGATAACCACTCACCAGAAGAGACTGTTGGTTAGAAACTCTCTATCACACAGATATATACACACACACACAGACACAGATACACACACAAACAGACACACACAAGTATTTTCTCCCTCCTCTGAATTTGACCATATCTCATTTCTCAGAATTACTTTGCGAGGAATTTCTACAACATGCGGATGCTGGCTTTGTTTGTTGCTTTCTCTATCAACTTCATTCTCCTTTTCTACAAGGTGAGTTACTGTGTGACTGCCAGTGCAAATATTTAAATGGACATTTTCGGCTGGTCTGTGAAATTGAATGACTGTCTCACTGTCCTTAACTGTCTCATTGCTACTGTGTCCCAGGTGTCATCATCTTCTGTAAGTGAGGAAGAGGAGAAGGTGGCAGTGCTATACGACAGCTCAGGGGACCTGGATGAAGAAGGCCCCTTGGTCAATGACAACACCTCAGGCAGTATGCAGTTTGTCCTGGAGGAGAGCACTGGTTACATGGAGCCCTCTCTCCGCTTCCTGTCCATCGCTCACACCCTCATCTCTTTCTGCTGTATCATTGGCTACTACTGCTTGAAGGTACAACAGCTCACAGGGAACAGACAGCCAATCAGTCCTCTGTGACAGTGCATACCAATGAGTGTTGCATCAATCTACATTACATCATATTCTGTCTTTAGTTTATAGTAGCTAGTAATTAGATGAGGGTTACACATCTTTGGTTTTCCAGCACCAACTACACTCTTAGAAAAAAAGGGTTCCAAAGGTTTTTTTTGGCTGTCCCCATAAGATAACCCTTTTGGGTTCCGTGTAGAACCTTTTCTACAGAGGATTCGACCTGGAATCCAAAAGGGTTTTCCTATGGGGAACGTTTTGGTTCCAGGTAGAAAAAAAGGGTTCTCCTGTGGGGTCAGCCGAGGTACCCTTTAAGGTTCTAGATAGCATATATTTTCTAAGAGTGTAAGGAGAAAATGTAGTGCATTTTAAATGTGAGCTTTAAAGTAATAGTGTTTTTTCTACTTACTGTATCACTTTGTTGTTTGTGATTGGCTGCTACTGTAGGTCCCGCTGGTTATTTTTAAGCGGGAGAAAGACGTGTCGAGGAAGATGGAGTTTGACGGCCTCTATGTCACTGAGCAGCCACCTGATGAGGACATCAAAGGCCAATGGGACAGGCTTGTCATCACCACACAGTCAGTCCTCTCATAGGGCCTTTATAGCTGCTTAATAAACCCTGTCTATCGGCTAACAAGACATGGTTTAACTACAACACTCTAAAGTCCTACATTCATCTGATCTACAGTTCCGTGTAGTTCAGTGAGGGGCAGGCTGAATTCTGGAATGACATACAGAACCAGTTTGTCAGTGCATCACTGTGCATGCGCAGATCTCTCTCATAGACTCTCATAGACCATTACAACTTTTACTGTAGAACTCTTTGATTTATTCTACAAAACAATAAGTTGTGTTTTATGATTCTCGATTATGTTTTTTGTTTCAGATCATTTCCCAGTAATTACTGGGATAAATTTGTGAAAAGGAAGGTAGGTACTGTAGCCCTATTCACCTCACATGATTCTCTGTGTATAGTTGCGTCAGCGTCTACACATATATCACAGCACAGTCTAGTGTAATAAAAAGAGACTGGAGATCTATGAACCATGTAATGGCTTAAGCAATTATACTCTCTCCATAGCATTGTCGTTAAAGTCAATCACCCTCAACCTTTCTCTTCAGGTGATGGACAAGTATGGGAAGTTTTATGGTTGTGACCGCATCAGTGAGCTGCTGGGGCTGGATAAGGCTGCTCTCGACTTCAGCTCCGAGGGACAAGAGAGGAGAAGGCCCAGGAGAGAGGGAGCCTGGACTGCTCTGTGAGTGGATATGTGTGATCCCTTAAATCCATGTACTGTTTACTGTACTATACTGTTCTGTACTGTACATACCTTCTGTGTGAGGCTAGAGTCTAGGTCTATCAGTCACTAACTTACATCGCTGAACTAAGTCGGCTGTAGCCACACCCTTCACTAGCCAGGAATAGATAGACGTGTTGGTTGTTTAGCATCAAAACCGACGCGTGTATAATTGTGGGGCAAAACAGACCGGGTTGGCTTAGATAGTTGACAACATGTAAACTATATTTCGTCTCCAATGTTTATTGAAAACATACATTTGCACAATGAGCACTTGTCTCTCAGATACATTGTTTCAGTTGTTGGTTAGCTAGCTAGCAAATTTTTTGCCATATTAGCATAGATGTGATATGAGTCAAAATGTCTCCAAACAAGACATGGTATCAATAAGAACATAAAACTATCTGAAACGAGCCACCTATGATTCCCCACATGGCAACTTCTTGTCGTTGTTGCTAGCTATCTGACCGTTCAGAATCATAACACTACACGGACTTCTGCCTCAACAATGCGCACCCATCATTTTCGTGACATTGCCAGCCAACCCATCTATAGAATCCCCACAAATGTTTGTCTCTAAACTAAATAGAATATGTAATTGTTATTCTAGATACGCTTTAAGGATGTTTGGCTATTGTTATCCACCTCATGACTTCAACGACGGACACTTTACAAAGAAAACATGACCTTGTATTCAGCAGCACTTTGAGCATTATCGGCTAAAGCGACAGCACTGATGTCAGGCGTGGGTGTGTCTGTGTGTATCACTTACTTGAAGAAATGAGAATACAACAGAATATGTAGTACTTTACATTCTGAAGTGTCTTGACAGAAGGTGGCAGTAATGTGCAGTTTGAATATGGTTGTATTGCAATAATCCAATGTGTTTTGTAAATGGTAATGACAAATTATAAAACAGGACGTGTGAGTCCTTTTGGTTACATATCTGAGTAATATGTGGTTATTCAAACTCAAGGAGTTCTATGTAAGGAGTTAAGTACAATATACAGGTAACTGCCTAAATAAAAGAAACACCAACATAAACGAGCCGCCAGAACAGCTTCAGTGCACCTTGGCATAGATTCTACAAGTGTCTGGAACTCTATTGGAGGCATGCGACACCATTATTTCACGAGAAATTCCATAATTTTGTGTTTTGTTGATGGTGATGAAGGACACCGTCTCAGGCGACACTCCAGAATCTCCCAAAAGTATTACATTGGGTTGCGATCTGGTGACTGAGACATACATACACACACCCTTTAAACCCCCTATGCTCCTTTGAGACCCCTCAAATCTCTTCTAGCCATGGTAGTCCAAAATAATGGGCAACTGGGTATTTTTATACATGACCCTAAGCATGATGGGATGTTAATTGCTTCCTAGGTTCTGGCCTTTCTAGGGAGTTTTTCCTAGCCACCGTGCTTCTACACCTGCATTGCATGCTGTTTGGGGTTTTAGGCTGGGTTTCTGTACAGCACTTTGATATATCAGCTGATGTAAGAAGGGCTATATAAATATTTGAATTGCTTAATTAACTCAGGAACAACACGTGTGGAAGCACCTGCTTTCAATATACTTTGTATCCCTCATTTACTCAAGTGTTCCTTTTATTATGGCAGTTACCCGCATGAAGAAAGCTAGTATGAGGGTTTGTGCTCAGGCTGGAATGAAAGGCGGCCGGTGCGTGGGAGAGAAAATATGTGTAGATATAATAAAGTACTCACTCTCAAAACCATGAAAAGGAATAAGGAGGCCGATATGCTCCGTTCCTTTTGAATTTTATATAGCACCTTGCACTCTCACTTTTTGTAGTATTTTGAGCATGAATTAAATCAGTGATATTATTTTTGCATTTCGACCTCCTTGGGTTATTCCTTTTCATGGTTTTGAGAGTAAGTACTTTTTGAACTCTACAGTTACCTCTTATTTGTATTGAGGGTGTCCCCTTAAATTAAGAGACCAGACAGGGATGTATCCATGCCTAAGAAGACTGACTAGATATGTCGGTTTCAGATTAAACTCCATTGATGTCAAGTATCAGGTGTGGAAACTAGGAGTAGTGTTCACTGACAACGTAAGTAAAGCAGACGTTTACTTTATCGTCCTACTGTGTTGTATATATGATGATGACTCATCCTTACATATGTGTTTTATAGTCATTGTTTTCCATAGATAATAATGTAGACCATATGATGATAGCTGCTATAGTGTCTGTGATGTACCCAAGCTGTCTTCCTGTCTTATCTCATGTGTGTACACAGTCCTTCCTGTACCTGGCATGGTATATGACCATGTCTGTCCTGGGCCACTATAATAACTTCTTCTTCGCTGCTCACCTGTTGGATATTGCCATGGGCTTTAAGACCCTTAGAACCATCCTGACCTCTGTTACCCACAATGGAAAACAGGTACAGTATAGGCAACTATAAAACCCTGTTGCCGTGTGGGGTGGGGGGGGGTTTAGAGAATATTACATTTTCATAATGCTGTATATGTTTGTCAGTTGGTCCTGACTTTGGGGCTGCTGGCAGTGGTGGTGTATCTCTACACCGTGGTGGCCTTCAACTTCTTCCGCAAGTTCTACAACAAGAGTGAAGATGGAGTAGCTCTGGACATGAAATGTGACGACATGCTCACTGTGAGTTCAGCACATGTAGTAGCACATGCATGCAGACACACTGACACATAGTCTAAACTAGCCACGGAGTCTGAGAAGCCAAAGAGAAGGATTTCTGACAGTGATGCCCATAGTTGAGGTGAACATAGCCTTTGCCTTAATGCCCCTCTATATCCACCCTAGATTGATGGACACTTGGATTAAGATAACCCTCTCCAGCCTGAGCTGGGCTCTTTGTCTCACTGGGAATGAATTCTCCACTTTAATATGGTCTTGTCTGTTTTATTCCAATATGGATTTCACTGTCACTCACTCAGGACAGACAGACTTGTTATGCTTTAGAAATGCATTGCATTACAGTACAATACACCACACTTGAAGGTTCCCCAGTAATGTAAGTATGGCACGTATATACACTGCTCAAAAAAATAAAGGGAACACTAAAATAACACATCCTAGATCTGAATGAATGAAATATTCTTATTAAATACTTTTGTCTTTACATAGTTGAATGTGCTGACAACAAAATCACACAAAAATTATCAATGGAAATCAAATTTATCAACCCATGGAGGTCTGGATTTGGAGTCACACTCAAAATTAAAGTGGAAAACCACACTACAGGCTGATCCAACTTTGATGTAATGTCCTTAAAACAAGTCAAAATGAGGTTCAGTAGTGTGTGTGGCCTCCACGTGCCTGTATGACCTCCCTACAACGCCTGGGCATGCTCCTGATGAGGTTGCGGATGGTCTCCAGAGGGATCTCCTCCCAGACCTGGACTAATGCATCCGCCAACTCCTGGACAGTCTGTGGTGCAACGTGGCGTTGGTGGATGGAGCGAGACATGATGTCCCAGATGTGCTCAATTGGATTCAGGTCTGGGGAACGGGCGGGCCAGTCCATATTATCAATGCCTTCCTCTTGCAGGAACTGTTGACACACTCCAGCCACATGAGGTCTTGCATTGTCTTGCATTAGGAGGAACCCAGGGCCAACCGCACCAGCATATGGTCTCACAAGGGGTCTGAGGATCTCATCTCGGTACCTAATGGCAGTCAGGCTACCTCTGGCGAGCACATGGAGGGCTGTGCGGCCCCCCAAAGAAATGCCACCCTACACCATGACGGACCCACCGCCAAACCGGTCATGCTGGAGGATGTTGCAGGCAGCAGAACGTTCTCCACGGCGTCTCCAGACTCTGTCACGTCTGTCACGTGCTCAGTGTGAACCTGCTTTCATCTGTGAAGAGCACAGGGCGCCAGTGGCGAATTTGCCAATCTTGGTGTTCTCTGGCAAATGCCAAACGTCCTGCACGGTGTTGGGCTGTAAGCACAACCCCCACCTGTGGACGTCGGACCCTCATACCACCCTCATGGAGTCTGTTTCTGACCGTTTGAGCAGACACATGCACATTTGTGGCTTGCTGGAGGTCATTTTGCAGGGCTCTGGCAGTGCTCCTCCTGCTCCTCCTTGCACAAAGGCGGCGGTAGCGGTCCTGCTGCTGGGTTGTTGCCCTCCTACGGCCTCCTCCACGTCTCCTGATGTACTGTCCTGTCTCCTGGTAGCGCCTCCATGCTCTGGACACTATGCTGACAGACACAGCAAACCTTCTTGCCACAGCTCGCATTGATGTGTCATCCTGGATGAGCTGCACTACCTGAGCCACTTGTGTGGGTTGTAGACTCCATCTCATGCTACCACTAGAGTGAAAGCACTGCCAGCATTCAAAAGTGACCAAAACATCAGCCAGGAAGCATAGGAACTGAGAAGTGGCCTGGTCACCACCTGCAGAACCGTTCCTTTATTGGGGGTGTCTTGCTAAATGCCTATAATTTCCACCTGTTGTCTATTCCATTTGCACAACAGCATGTGACATTTATTGTCAATCAGTGTTGCTTCCTAAGTGGACAGTTTGATTTCACAGAAGTGTTATTGACTTGGAGTTACATTGTGTTGTTTAAGTGTTCCCTTTATTTTTTTGAGCAGTGTATAACATTCTATTGGTTGCAATAATTTAGTAATAGTAATTTAAATGGAAAAATTCGAAGTTTTGAATCCAGCGTTGTTTTGCGTATCAATTCATAAACCATGTGCCATGGAATGGGTAAACGACATGTTTAGTTAAAGAATAAGACTGCTCAACTCGTTCACAATAAGAGCTGTGAATGCCCCATGGACTACCCCAGCAATGTTAAGTAGCAAAGTCAATTGGCTACTCCTCCTTGTTCTCCAGTGCTATATGTTCCACATGTATGTGGGTGTGAGAGCGGGGGGTGGAATCGGTGATGAGATTGAGGACCCGGCCGGGGACGAGTTTGAGGTGGTCAGGATCATCTTTGATATCACCTTCTTCTTCTTCGTCATCGTCATCCTCCTGGCCATCATTCAGGGTGAGAAAGAATGTAGACGCTACACACACACACATTCTTCTCCGTTATTCACCAGTGGGTCAAATAGATTTGTCAGTCTTTATGAATATTTCATATGTTATTGAGAATAGAGCAATGCTAATGTATCTGTTTATCCCTCCAGTGTCTTAAAGTTCTCCTGTAACCTGTCAGTTAATCATGCACAAATACTTGTGACACCAACACTCAAGTCTGTTTCCTGTAGGTTTGATAATTGATGCTTTTGGGGAGCTCCGTGACCAGCAGGAGCAGGTGAAAGAGGACATGGAGGTGAGATAAGTTACGTGCTTTCTTTAAAACATTCACACACACCTATGTAATTATTTGAAGAACCTACCGCACCTGTAATTCTCTCTTTCAAACATTTCCTAAAACATTATCTGTAAAAGTGACTTATCAAAGGAAGTTATCCTTACCCTACCCTAGTGCACTTTTGAGTGCGGTAACAATATTGGTTTTGCCATATGTTATCTTGAGGTCAACTCTAATCAGTGTGTAAATTGATGAGACTGTGGCTCATGTTTTAAGCGGATTCAGAGAGTGTTGTCAGAGCATGTTATTCAATCAGTAGTCTTAATGAGGATACACTTATCTCTAATGAGATGGAGATAATTAGACCATGTTTTGAAAAAAAGTTGTAAATTGCATATGCAGATAACCTGGGCTGTGGTTTATCAGAAAATACATATTTTCATCCCTATACATCTTGAAATTGAAAGATATGGGAACCTTTTAGAGACAACACTCACGCACGTGCACACACCACTTTAAGGAATAATGTGTTCTGAAAGTCGGAGAGTTTATTTGCTGCATAATGACTTGATCTTGTGAAATGCAAATGTGTTAATTTCATAATATGATTACTAGGGCTGTCAAATGAAGAAAATAAATGTAGTCAAGTCCCGTGTGGCTCAGACGGTACAGCATGGCACTTGCAACAGCATGGCACTTGCAACACCATAGTTGTGGGTTCGATTCCCATGGGGGACCAGTACAAACCAAAAAAATATGAAACTGTATCCACTCACTACTACGTTGCTCTGGATAAGTGTGTCTCGTAAAATGTTAATTGTCAGATGTGCTGTGATTAATCGCGTTGTTGAGAAGCACACTTTAACCTCAATGTCAATTTGTTTTTACATCGCATTGTAGATTTTAGGTAGAAACAGTGCCTTCAGAAAGTATTCAGACCCCTTGACTTTTTCCACATTTTGGTACGTTAGAGCCTTGTACTAAAATTGATTAACCTCTAGCGACGAGCAATCCCGAATACGGGATCGTAATTATAGCCTCAAGCTCATTAGCATAACGCAACGTTAACTATTCATGAAAATCGCAAATGAAAATGAAATAAATATATTGGTTCTCAAGCTTAGCCTTTTGTTAACAACACTGTCATCTCAGATTTTCAAAATATGCTTTTCAACCATAGCTAAACAAGCATTTGTGTAAGAGTATTGATAGCTAGCATAGCATTAAGCCTAGCATTCAGCAGGCAACATTTTCACAAAAACAAGAAAAGCATTCAAATAAAATCAATTACCTTTGAAGAACTTCAGATGTTTTCAATGAGGAGACTCTCAGTTAGATAGCAAATGTTCAGTTTTTCCAAAAATATTATTTGTGTAGGAGAAATCGCTCCGTTTTGTTCATCAAGTTTGGCTAAGAAAAAAACCTGAAAATTCAGTCATTATAACGCCAAACTTTTTTCCAAATTAACTCCATAATATCGACAGAAACATGGCAAACGTTGTTTAGAATCAATCCTCAAGGTGTTTTTCACATATCTATTCTATGATATATCATTCGTGGAAGTTTGGTTTCTCCTCTGAACCACATGGAAAAACGCATGCAGCTGGAGATTACGCAATAATTGCGACGGGGGACACCAAGCGGACACCTGGTAAATGTAGTCTCTTATGGTCAATCTTCCAATGATATGCCTACAAATACGTCACAATGCTGCAGACACCTTGGGGAAACGACAGAAAGTGTAGGCTCATTCCTTGCGCATTCACAGCCATATAAGGAGACATTGGAACAAAGCACATTCAAAATCTGGGGCATTTCCTGTTTGAAATTTCATCTTGGTTTCGCCTGTAGCATCAGTTCTGTGGCACTCACAGATAATATCTTTGCAGATTTGGAAACGTCAGAGTGTTTTCTTTCCAAAGCTGTCAATTATATGCATAGTCGAGCATCTTTTCGTGACAAAATATCTTGTTTAAAACGGGAACGTTTTTCATCCAAAAATTTTAATAGCGCCCCCTAATGCATAACTGGTTAAATCATTTTTTCCCCTCATCAATCTACAAACAATACCCCATAATGATAAAGCAAAAACAGTTTTTTATACATTTTTGTATTCAGACCCTTGACTCAGTATTTTATTGAAGCACCTTTGGCAGCAATTACAGCATCGAGTCTTCTTGGGTATGATGCTACAAGCTTGGCACAGCTATATTTGGGGAGTTTCTCCCATACTTCTCTGCAGATCCTCTAAAGCTTTGTCAAGTTGGATGTACAGTGTCGCTGCACAGCTATTTTCAGATCTCTCCAGAGATGTTCGAACGGGTTCAAGTCCGGGCTCTGGCTGGGCCACTCAAGGACATTGAGACTTGTTCCAAAGCCACTCCTGCGTTGTCTTGGCTGTGTGCTTAGGGTTGTTGTCCTGTTGGAAGGTGAACCTTCCCCCCCAGTCTGAGGTCCTGAACACTCTGGAGCAGGTTTTCATCAAGGATCTCTCTATACTTTGCTCCTTTCATCTCCCTCGATCCTGACTAGTCTCCCAGTCCTTGCCGCTGAAAAACATCCCCACAGCATGATGGTGCCACCACCATGCTTCATCGTAGGGATGGTGCCAGTTTTCCTCCAGACACAACTCATGGCATTCAGGCCAAAGAGTTCAATCTTGGTTTCATTAGAACAGAGAGTCTTTAGGTGACTTTTGGCAAACTCAAAACAGGCTGTCATGTGCCTTTTACTGAGGAGTGGCTTCTGTCTGGCCACTCTACCATAAAGGCCTGATTGGTGGAGTGCTGCAGTGATGGTTGTCTTTCTCGAGGGTTCTCCCATTTTCACAGAGGATTTCTAGAGCTCTGTCAGAGTGATACCTCCCTGACCAAGGCCCTTCTCACACGATTGCTCAGTTTGGCCGGTAGTTTACAGTCTAGCCAGACACCTAGGTACTTATAGATGTCCACATATTCTAGGTCGGAACCATCCAGGGTGGTGATGCTAGTTGGGCATGCGGGTGCAGGCAGCGAACGGTTGAAAAGCATGCATTTGGTTTTACTAGCATTTAAGAGCAGTTGGAGGCCACGGAAGGAGTGTTGTATGGCATTGAAGCTCGTTTGGAGGTTAGATAGCACAGTGTCCAAGGACGGGCCGGAAGTATACAGAATGCTGTCGTCTGCGTAGAGGTGGATCAGGGAATCGCCCGCAGCAAGAGCAACATCATTGATATATACAGAGAAAAGAGTCGGCCCGAGAATTGAACTCTGTGGCACCCCCAGAGACTGCCAGAAATGGTACCAAGAAAATGCATATCCTTGCTTCAGGGCCTTAGCTACAGGCAGTTAGATTTGGGTATGTCATTTTAGACAACATTTTAAAAATGGGGCGGATTCTTCTGGAAGGTTCTCCCGTCTCCACAGTGGAACTCGGCGGGTTCTTGGCCAACGCCCTTCTTCCCTGATTGCTCAGTTTGGCCGGGTGGCCAGCTCTAGGAAGAGTCTTGGTGGTTCTAAACTTCTTCAACTTAAGAATGATGGAGGCCACTCTGTTCTTGGGGACCTTCAATGCTGCAGACATTTTTTGTACCCATCCCCAGATTGGTGCATCGACACAATCCTGTCTCGGAGCTCTACGGACAATTCCTTTGACTTCATGGCTTGGTTTTTGCTCTGACATGCACTTTCAACTGTGGAACCTTATATAGACAGGGGTGTGCTTTTCCAAATCATGTCCAATCAATTGAATTTACCACAGGTGGACTCCAATCCAGTTGTATAAACATCTCAAGGATGATTAATTGAAACAGGATGCGCCTGAGCTCAATTTTGAGTCTCATAGCAAAGGGTCTGAATACTTATGCATATAAGGTATTTCTGTTATGTATTTTTAATACATTTGCAAACATTTCTAAAAACCTGTTTTTGCTTTGTCGTTACTGGGTGTTGTATGTTGATTTAATTCAGATTTTTTTTGTATTTAATCCATTTTAGAATAAGGCTGCAATGTAACAAAATGTGGAAAAATACTCTGAATATTTCCCAAAGGCACTGCAGATTATGTATTTTGGATGTTTTCAGTGTATTTTCAATTATTTCAAAAAATTGTGCACTAAAATTACAAAAACGTTAACTCGAGTTAACTGATTAACAGCCCTAATGATTACCCAGTCTACAATGAATGACCTTTTACAATATTACAAATTACTTCTAGTATACAGTACGCATGAAAACAACTAAAACAGAGTTAGAATTAGGGGAATGCATTCACTATCTTTAACACAATAAGTACTTGTCTTGTTGCTTGTCTCTTTATGTTATTCACATGGAACAATATGCACGTGCTATAAATATGTTATGTAAATGTGAGATACCTCTCTCTTTATTCCCTGTAAGACCAAGTGTTTCATCTGTGGAATCGGGAATGACTACTTGGACAATGTGCCCCATGGATTCGAAACACACACTCTGCAGGAACACAACCTGGCCAACTATCTGTGAGTTGATACCTGCGGTCTAGTTTCACGGATATGTAACACTTTACTTAAATAAACCTGCCATCTGTAGCGTCATGTGCCTGACGTCTAGGCTTTGGACTAACATGCTTGCAACACTGCCATCCCACAATCACAGGAATGACATGCCTGTCATATGATGATTGCTGACATATCATACCTCTTCCTTACACGACTTGTTAAGCAGAACATTTTCTTCTAGTATTTTTTTTTAAACTTTTGTGTGAAATTAGGTAATTGCTTGTCATGTACTTCCATCAGATATTTTTACAGGTGTAATGTAGTTTTGTAGGCAGTAATATGTACATGATTAGGTATAGCCGTTTAAAAGATCTGCTCTATGATTAGTCAATGATTGAAGGAATCATTATCATGTCCACATTTGATTGCATCTCAATTCATGTGGAGCTTCACTTGTCCAACAGGAAATGTACAGTGGGGCAAAAAAGTATTTAGTCA
Organism: Oncorhynchus mykiss; assembly: GCF_057628025.1. Classification (NCBI taxonomy): domain Eukaryota; kingdom Metazoa; phylum Chordata; class Actinopteri; order Salmoniformes; family Salmonidae; genus Oncorhynchus; species Oncorhynchus mykiss. The sequence continues at coordinate 79,864,354 of NC_143022.1, forward strand.
GCCACCAATTGTGCAAGTTCTCCCACTGAAAAAGATGAGAGAGGCCTGTAATTTTCATCATAGGTACACTTCAACTATGACAGACAAAATGAGAAAAAAAAATCCAGAAAATCACATTGTGGGATTTGTAATGAATTTATTTGCAAATTATGGTGGAAAATAAGTATTTGGTCAATAACAAAAGTGTATCTCAATACGTTTCTGTAAGTCTTCACAAGGTTTTCACACACTGTTGCTGGTATTTTGGCCCATTCCTCCATGCAGATCTCCTCTAGAGCAGTGATGTTTTGGGGCTGTTGCTGGGCAACACGGACTTTCAACTCCCTCCAAAGATTTTCTATGGGGTTGAGATCTGGAAACTGGCTAGGCCACTCCAGGACCTTGAAATGCTTCTTACGAAGCCACTCCTTCGTTGCCCGGGCGGTGTGTTTGGGATCATTGTCATGCTGAAAGACCCAGCCACGTTTCATCTTCAATGCCCTTGCTGATGGAAGGAGGTTTTCACTCAAAATCTCACGATACATGGCCCCATTCATTCTTTCCTTTACACGGATCAGTCATCCTGGTCCCTTTGCAGATGTTTCCACCCCCATGCTTCACAGTAGGTATGGTGTTCTTTGGATGCAACTCAGCATTCTTTGTCCTCCAAACACGACGAGTTGAGTTTTTACCAAAAAGTTATATTTTGGTTTCATCTGACCATATGACATTCTCCCAATCTTCTTCTGGATCATCCAAATGCTCTCTAGCAAACTTCAGACGGGCCTGGACATGTACTGGCTTAAGCAGGAGGACACGTCTGCTGCAGGATTTGAGTCCCTGGCGGCGTAGTGTGTTACTGATGGTAGGCTTTGTTACTTTGGTCCCAGCTCTCTGCAGGTCATTCACTAGGTCCCCCGTGTGGTTCTGGGATTTTTGCTTGTGATCATTTTGACCCCACGGGGTGAGATCTTGCGTGGAGACCCAGATCGAGGGAGATTTTCAGTGGTCTTGTATGGCTGACTAAATACTTTTTTGCCCCACTGTATATAGATGTCAATATATACTATTACATTAAATGTGGTGCTCAATGCTTAAATGGCCACTCTTAGCTCTCTTCAACAGTTTATTACTAATGTCAATATTAATGACCCATTTCATTATTTAGGGTGTTTTATTTTAGCACTATTGGTTGATATGCATCTCTAATCATGTAAGCTGAGACTTATTATTTTATTATGAGTTGGAAATCACTGACATCGTTATAATTGGCGAGTCAATTATACCGGCCTCCCCATTCAAAATTAGACAATACGTTCACAGTAGTTTACTAAGGCCAGCTAACATTGCATGTGGTTATGTAACAGTCATCTCTGTGCTTAGCAGTATTGCTTCCTTGCTCACAATATCCTTGCCAGTACTTGTGCTCATGCTAGTAATGCGCGGGTTGACTCGTAAAGTTAACGTCAATCCACAGGGGCAAAAAGGACAATGTCGGAGTTTCATTCAATAGGAGAAAAGCTGTGAAATGGAAAGTTGTAAATAAAGAGAAGGGAGGGCCAGAAAAGTAATGTTTGGGAAAGATTTTGAAGTGGTAAAAGAGGATGATAGAGGGTATGTTGTGTGATGATTGTGAGGCGCTATACAAATTCAACAGTCACAAGACAGAGATTTCAAATAGGCTTATGGCACGTCAAGGGAATTGTAGCCTACTCTTCAAATGGGTTAAATGGAAACTGAAATCTGGACACTGACTTAGAGCTCTCGACGTGACAATATTCCCGCCACAATGGCAGTCATGATGGCAGTCAAATTCCCTGTTATTGTTGGTCACGGTAATCACATCTAAAACTGTGCAAATTAATGGCGCTGATGGGTAGCCTACCCAACTTGCTAACGGCCCTCACTAATGGCCTGGCAGTCCCTCTAATCACTCTAAACACTTCATGAATGCTAGGGATTTTTTTACATTTATTCTATTTTAGAATAAGGCTATAACGTAACAACGTGGAAAGAAAAAGAGTGTAGAGGTGCTTTATAAGCATCATAAAAACTGTTAATATTTAAACTCCATAAAATATGCATCCAAGCCAAACTGAAACCTTATCAGAAACATGTTAGGTTTTCCTAGCTTTTTATTTCGTTACATTCGGTCAAACTGATGTCATTTGGGAATTTTGTAAAGAAAAGTTATTGCATTTTCTCCACCGTCCCTAAGCTCCTCAAAAAAAGCAGAGATGACAGAACTTTACCGTTGCAACTAGATTTAAGCATTCATTCTATCATTTCTGACATTATTCTGGTGAGCAACAGTTTATTTAGTGTTCTAGGACAACATATAATGACAGAAAGGAAGCTGCATGTATCTAATTATAGACAAATACCCTACCAATGTATAAACATGAACTAAATCAGACAAAAAAAATCCTGCACCCCCTGTCAATTTTTCCCCCGCTGTCTCTGACTGAAGCCTACAAGGCATTTTTGTATATTAGTGGGTTAGGGTTGGTTGCGGTCCTCGGAGTTTCACTTTATCACATAAAGTCGGGCGGATGGGTTATTAGCGGTTGCAGGTGAACAAACAGCTGACCCGCGCACCACTAGCTCAAGCCTTCTGCCTCACCAACACGTGACTGTGCTGCTTTAGAACCTACTAACTAGTTGCCAACTATAAAGGATTACATTCATTGGCGCCATTTCAAGCTGTGGGGTGAGTTTATCCGGTACGATCTGACTCCGTTACACTTACTGTTAATGTGTACTGTAACTTTCAACATGTGTTTTGCTACGTATAGCGTACATTTTCAATAGAGTAGAATGAGATTCCATTTCTTTGTTGTGAAAGCCTCAACCCTGTTTCCAAATCGACCATGTTCTACTGCCTGTAACAGTCACATGTTGGTAGGAGTTTCTCAATGTGTCTCTCAACCTGTTCTCTCCTGACAGATTCTTTGTGATGTACCTCATTAACAAAGATGAAACAGAACACACGGGCCAGGTAATACTGCTGATATCCACCTATTCTGTGCATAAAGTTACATGAAAGATCATGATGTAGCCTAATATATGAATTCATGTTGCCCTTGACACTGTTGACTTGTCCTTGACAGGAATCCTACGTATGGAAAATGTACCAGGAGCGATGCTGGGAATTCTTTCCTGTCGGTGACTGTTTCCGTAAACAATATGAAGACCAGCTCTGCTGAAGGGATGAGGGATATCTGATGTGTCATGATAACATCATCATATAGGATGACACGGTGCCTTCAGAAAGTATTCACACCCCTGGACTTTTTCCACATTTTGTTGTCACAGCCCAAATGTTATATTGATTACATTTAGATTTTGTGTCACTGGCCTATACACACTAATGTAGAAGTCTAATTATGTTTTTCAACATTTTTACACATTAATTACAAATGAAAAGCTGAAATATCTTGAGTCAATAAGTATTCAACCCCTTTCTTAAGGCAAGCCTAAATAAGTTCAGGAGTGAAAATGTGCTTAACAAGTCACATAATAAGTTCCATGGACTCAGTCTGTGTGCAACAATAGTGTTTAACATGATTTTTGAATGACTACCTCAGCTCTGTACCAAACACATACAATTATCTGTAAGGCCCCTCATTCGAGCAGTGAATTTCAAGCACAGATTCAACCGCAAAGAAGGGCACCTATTGGTAGATGGATGAACATTTAATATCCTTTTGAGCAGGGTGAAGTCATTACCGTTTGGATTGTGTATCAATACACCCAGTCAACAAAAATATACAGGAATCCTTCCTAACTAAGTTGCCGGAGAGGAAGGAAACCGCTCAGGGATTTCACCATGAGGCCACTGGTAACTTTAAAACAGTTACAGAATTGTGGCAAAAAAATGTACTTTATGTCCAGAAAACAAAAGTGTTATGTTTGGGGCAAGTCCAACATAACACATCACTGAGTACCACTCTTTATATTTTCAAGCATGTTGGTGGCGGCATCATGTTATGGGTATGCTTGTCATCGGCAAGGACTATGGAGTTTTTTATGATACAAAGAAACAGAATAGAGCTAAGCAAAGGAAGGTTTTGTCCTGTTATTGACCTAATTACAGTTTTGACTTAAATCTACTTGAAAATCTATGGCAAGACCTGAAAATGGTTGTCTAGCAATGATCAACAACCAATTTGACAGCTTGAGGAATTAAAAAATAGTAAATGGCAAATGTTGTCATGTACTGTCATGTTGTGTCTTGTCTCTGTCCTTTCCCTTCACCCTGTCTCCCTCTGCTGGTCGTTGTTAGGTTACCTTTTCTCCCCCGCTTTCCCCCAGCTGTTCCTTGTCTCCTCTAACTACCCATTCACCCCGTTTCCCACCTGTTCCCTTTTTCCCTCTGATTAGGTCCCTATATCTCTCTCTGTTTCTGTTCCTGTCCTTGTCGGATTCTTGTTTGTTGTGTTTCATGCCTGAGCCAGACTATCGTCATGTTTGCTGTAACCTTGTCCTGTCCTGTCGGAATCTGCCGGTCTATCTGAGCCTACCTATGTTTGGTTATTAAAGAAGCTCTGTTTAAGTTAATTCGCTTTTGGGTCCTCATTCACTCACCGTAACAGAAGAATCCGACCAAGAATGGACCCAGCGACCTCGGATCCTCTCCACTCAGCCGTCGAGATCCAGGGAGCGATGCTAGGCAGACACGAGCAGGAATTGTCTGCTGCTCGACATGCCGTTGAGACCCTGGCCACCCAAGTCTCCAACCTCACAGAACAGGTTCACCATCTCCGCCTCGATCCACCGGCCACTTCCAGGGCTTTCGAATCTCCGGAGCCCAGAATCAATAACCCGCCGTGTTACTCTGGGGAGCCCACTGAATGCCGCTCGTTCCTCACCCAGTGTGATATTGTGTTTTCTCTCCAGCCCAACACTTACGCCAGGAGCACTGCTCGTGTCGCCTACGTCATATCTCTCCTTACTGGACGGGCTCGTGAGTGGGGCACGGCAATCTGGGAGGCAAGGGCTGAGTGTACTAACCAGTATCAGGACTTTAAGGAGGAGATGATACGGGTTTTTGATCGATCTGTTTTTGGGGAGGAGGCTTCCAGGGCCCTGTCTTCCCTATGTCAAGGCAATCGATCCATAACAGACTACTCTATTGAGTTTCGCACTCTTGCTGCCTCCAGTGGCTGGAACGAGCCGGCTTTGCTCGCTCGTCTTCTGGAGGGTCTCCGCGCAGAGGTAAAGGATGAGATTCTCTCCCGGGAGGTCCCTTCCAGCGTGGATTCCTTGATTGAACTCGCTATTCGCATTGAGCGACGGGTTGATCTTCGTCACCGAGCTCGTGGAAAGGAGCTCGCGTTCTCCGTTGCCCCCCTCTCCGCATCACTACCATCTTCCTCTGCCGGCTCGGGAGCTGAGCCTATGCAGCTGGGAGGTATCCGCATCTCGACTAAGGAGAGGGAACGGAGAATCACCAACCGCCTCTGTCTCTATTGCGGTTCTGCTGGTCATTTTGTCACTTCATGTCCAGTAAAAGGCCAGAGCTCATCAGTAAGCGGAGGGCTACTGGTGAGCGCTACTACTCCTGTCTCTCCTTCAAGATCCTGCACTACCTTGTCGGTCCATCTACGCTGGACCGGTTCGTCAGCTTCCTGCAGTGCCTTAATAGACTCTGGGGCGGAGGGCTGTTTTATGGACGAGACCTGGGCTCGGGAACATGACATTCCTCTCAGACAGTTAAGGGAGTCCACGGCCTTGTTCGCCCTGGATGGTAGTCCTCTCCCCAGGATTCAGCGTGAGACGCTACCTTTAACCCTCACTGTTTCTGGTAATCATAGCGAAACCATTTCTTTTTTGATTTTTCGTTCACCTTTTACACCTGTTGTTTTGGGCCATCCCTGGCTAGTTTGTCATAATCCTTCCATTAATTGGTCTAGTAATTCTATCCTCTCCTGGAACGTCTCTTGTCATGTGAAATGTTTAATGTCTGCTATCCCTCCTGTTTCCTCTGTCTCTTCTTCACTGGAGGAGCCTGGTGATTTGACAGGGGTGCCGGAGGAATATCACGATCTGCGCACGGTGTTCAGTCGGTCCAGGGCCACCTCTCTTCCTCCACACCGGTCGTATGATTGTAGTATTGATCTCCTTCCGGGAACCACTCCCCCCCGGGGTAGACTATACTCTCTGTCGGCTCCCGAACGTAAGGCTCTCGAGGATTATTTGTCTGTAGCTCTTGACGCCGGTACCATAGTCCCCTCCTCCTCTCCCGCCGGAGCGGGGTTTTTTTTTGTCAAGAAGAAGGACGGGTCTCTGCGCCCCTGCATAGATTATCGAGGGCTGAATGACATAACAGTTAAGAATCGTTATCCGCTTCCTCTTATGTCTTCAGCCTTCGAGATCCTGCAGGGAGCCAGGTTTTTCACTAAGTTGGACCTTCGTAACGCTTACCATCTCGTGCGCATCAGGGAGGGGGACGAGTGGAAGACGGCGTTTAACACTCCGTTAGGGCACTTTGAATACCGGGTTCTTCCTTTCGGCCTCGCTAACGCTCCAGCTGTCTTTCAGGCATTAGTCAATGATGTCCTGAGAGACATGCTGAACATCTTTGTTTTCGTTTACCTTGACGATATCCTGATTTTTTCACCGTCACTCCAGATTCATCTTCAGCACGTTCGACGTGTCCTCCAGCGCCTTTTAGAGAATTGTCTTTTTGTGAAGGCTGAGAAGTGCACTTTTCATGCCTCCTCCGTCACATTTCTCGGTTCTGTTATTTCCGCTGAAGGCATTAAGATGGATCCCGCTAAGGTCCAAGCTGTCATTGATTGGCCCGCCCCTAAGTCACGCGTCGAGCTGCAGCGCTTTCTCGGCTTCGCGAACTTCTATCGTCGTTTCATCCGTAATTTCGGTCAGGTGGCAGCTCCTCTCACAGCCCTTACTTCTGTCAAGACGTGCTTTAAGTGGTCCGTTTCCGCCCAGGGAGCTTTTGATCTCCTCAAGAATCGTTTTACATCCGCTCCTATCCTTGTTACACCTGACGTCTCTAGACAGTTCGTTGTCGAGGTTGACGCGTCAGAGGTGGGCGTGGGAGCCATTCTTTCTCAGCGCTCCCTCTCTGACGACAAGGTCCACCCATGCGCGTATTTTTCTCATCGCCTGTCGCCGTCGGAACGTAACTATGATGTGGGAAACCGCGAACTGCTCGCCATCCGGTTAGCCCTAGGCGAATGGCGACAGTGGTTGGAGGGGGCGACCGTTCCTTTTGTCGTTTGGACTGACCATAGGAACCTTGAGTACATCCGTTCTGCCAAACGACTTAATGCGCGTCAGGCGCGTTGGGCGCTGTTTTTCGCTCGTTTCGAGTTCGTGATTTCTTATCGTCCGGGCTCTAAGAACACCAAGCCTGATGCTTTATCTCGTCTCTTCAGTTCTTCAGTAGCCTCCACTGACCCCGAGGGGATTCTCCCTGAGGGGCGTGTTGTCGGGTTGACTGTCTGGGGAATTGAGAGGCAGGTAAAGCAAGCGCTCACTCACACTCCGTCGCCGCGCGCTTGTCCTAGGAACCTTCTTTTCGTTCCCGTTCCTACTCGTCTGGCCGTTCTTCAGTGGGCTCACTCTGCCAAGTTAGCCGGCCACCCTGGCGTTCGGGGTACGCTTGCTTCCATTCGCCAGCGTTTTTGGTGGCCCACCCGGGAGCATGACACGCGTCGTTTCGTGGCTGCTTGTTCGGTCTGCACGCAGACTAAGTCCGGTAACTCCCCTCCTGCCGGCCGTCTCAGGCCGCTTCCCATTCCCTCTCGACCGTGGTCTCACATCGCCTTAGATTTTGTCACCGGACTGCCTTCGTCAGCGGGGAAGACTGTTATTCTTACGGTTGTCGATAGGTTCTCTAAGGCGGCTCATTTCATTCCCCTTGCTAAGCTTCCTTCTGCTAAAGAGACGGCACAAATCATCATCGAGAATGTTTTCAGAATTCATGGCCTTCCGTCAGACGTCGTTTCGGACAGAGGTCCGCAATTCACGTCTCAATTTTGGAGGGAGTTTTGCCGTTTGATTGGGGCTTCCGTCAGTCTCTCTTCCGGCTTTCACCCCCAGTCTAACGGTCAAGCAGAACGGGCCAATCAGACTATTGGTCGCATCTTACGCAGTCTTTCTTTTCGCAACCCTGCGTCTTGGTCAGAACAGCTCCCCTGGGCAGAATACGCCCACAACTCGCTTCCTTCGTCTGCGACCGGGCTATCTCCTTTTCAGAGTAGCCTCGGGTACCAGCCTCCGCTGTTCTCATCTCAGTTCGCCGAGTTCAGCGTCCCCTCCGCTCAGGCTTTTGTCCAACGTTGCGAGCGCACCTGGAAGAGGGTCAGGTCTGCACTTTGCCGTTATAGGACGCAGACTGTGAGGGCTGCTAATAAGCGTAGAACTAAGAGTCCTAGATATTGTCGCGGTCAGAGAGTTTGGCTCTCCACTCAGAACCTTCCCCTTAAGACGGCTTCTCGCAAGTTGACCCCGCGGTTCATTGGTCCGTTCCGTATTTCTCGGGTCATTAATCCTGTCGCAGTTCGACTTCTTCTTCCGCGATACCTTCGTCGCGTCCACCCGGTCTTCCATGTCTCTTGTATTAAGCCCGTTCTTCGCGCCCCCGCTCGTCTCCCCCCCCCCCCCCATCCTTGTCGAGGGCGCACCCATCTACAGGGTCCGCAGGATTTTGGACATGCGTCCTCGGGGCCGTGGTCACCAGTACCTCGTTGATTGGGAGGGGTACGGTCCTGAGGAGAGGAGTTGGGTTCCCTCTCGGGACGTGCTGGACCGTGCGCTGATCGAGGATTTCCTCCGTTGCCGCCAGGTTTCCTCCTCGAGTGCGCCAGGAGGCGCTCGGTGAGTGGGGGGGTACTGTCATGTACTGTCATGTTGTGTCTTGTCTCTGTCCTTTCCCTTCACCCTGTCTCCCTCTGCTGGTCGTTGTTAGGTTACCTTTTCTCCCCCGCTTTCCCCCAGCTGTTCCTTGTCTCCTCTAACTACCCATTCACCCCGTTTCCCACCTGTTCCCTTTTTCCCTCTGATTAGGTCCCTATATCTCTCTCTGTTTCTGTTCCTGTCCTTGTCGGATTCTTGTTTGTTGTGTTTCATGCCTGAGCCAGACTATCGTCATGTTTGCTGTAACCTTGTCCTGTCCTGTCGGAATCTGCCGGTCTATCTGAGCCTACCTATGTTTGGTTATTAAAGAAGCTCTGTTTAAGTTAGTTCGCTTTTGGGTCCTCATTCACTCACCGTAACAAATGTTGCACAATCCAGGTGTGGAAAGGTTTTAGAGACTTACCCAGAACGACTCACAGCCGTAATCGATGCCAAAGGTGACTCAGGAGTGTGAATTCTTATGTAAATTTGATATTTCAAAACATTTGCTAACATTTCTATAAAAAAAACATGTTTTCACTTTGTCATTATGGATTATTGTGTGTACATGTGTGAGAAACATATATTTAATCAATTTTGAATTCAGGCTGTAACAACAAAATGTGGAATAAGTCAAGGGGTATGAATACTTTCTGAAGGCACTTTGGAATGAGTCACAAACTCACCTTAAATATGGTATGCACTGAAGTCAACTACTGAATATTATCAACTGGGTGGTTCGAGCTCTGAATGCTGATTGGCTGACAGCCGTGGTATATTTTATTTTTATTTAACCTTCATTTAACTAGGCAAGTCAGTTAAGAACAACTTCTTATTTTCAATGACGGCCTACCAATTGGCAAAAGGCCTCCTGTGAGGACAGTGGGCTGGGATTAAAAATAAAACAAATATAGGACAAAACACGCATCACAACAAGAGAGACAACACTACATAAAGAGAGACCTAAGACAACAACAGCTTGGCAGCACTACATGACACCACACCATGGAAGCAACACAACATAACAACAACATGGTACTGTAGCAACACAACATGGTAGCAGCACAAAACATGGTACAAACATTATTGGGCACAAACAACAGCAAAGGGCAAGAAAGGTAGAGACAACAATACATCACGTAAAGCAGCCACAACTGTCAGTAAGAGTGTCCATGATTGAGTCTTTAAATTAAGAGATGGAGATAAAACTGTTTGAGTGTTTGTTGCAGCTCGTTCCAGTCGCTAGCTGCAGCAAACTGAAAAGAGTAGCAACCCAGGGATGTGTGTGCTTTGGGGACCTTTAACAGAATGTGACTGGCAGAATGGATGTTGTATGTGGAGGGCTGCTATAGGTATCTCAGATAGGGGGGAGTAAGGCCTAAGAGGGTTTTATAAATAACCATCAACTAGTGGGTCTTGCGACGGGTATACATAGATGACCAGTTCACAGAGGAGTTTAGAGTGCAGTGATGTGTCCTATAGGAAACATTGGTGGAAAATCTGATGGCCGGATGGCAAAGAGCATCTAGCTGCTCGAGAGCACCCTTACCTGCTGATCTATAAATTACGTCTCCGTAATCTAGCATGGGTAGGATGGTCATCTGAATCAGGGTTAGTTTAGCAGCTGGGGTGAATCAAATCAAATCAAAAAAGAGGAGCAATTATGATAGAGAAAACCAAGTCTAGATTTAACCTTACACGGAACCCAAACTGGATGCGCGTGTGCAGCATCATGCATAAATATATTTTGTCCCCCCACACCGAATGCGATCACGACACGCAGGAAAAATAATATCAAAACAAACTCTGAACCAATTACATTCATTTGGGGACAGGTCGAAAAGCATTAAACATTCATGGCAATTTAGCTAGCTAGCTTGCACTTGCTAGCTAATTTGTCCTATTTAGCTAGCTTGCTGTTGCTAGCTAATTTGTTCTGGGATATAAACATTGAGTTGTTATTTTACCTGAAATGCACAAGGTCCTCTACTCCGACAATTAATCCACACATAAAACGGTGAACTGAATCGTTTCTAGTCATCTCCTAGGATTTTTCTTCTCTTGACTTTATATTTTTCGTAAATTAGGTGCATTATCGCCACTGACCTCGTTCGTCTTTCAGTCACTCACGTGGGTATAACCAATCAGGTGATGGCACGTGGGTACCTGCTTCTATAAACCAATGAGGAGATGAGAGAGGCAGGACTTGCAGCGCGATCTGAAACACAAATAGAACTGACTTCTATTTTTAGCCCTTGGCAACGCAGAAGCTCGTTGGCACGCGCGAGCAGTGTGGGTGCAATAATTGAATGATATAGATTTCAAAATTTATTTTGCAATGCGAGCGGTGTAGTCATCCTGTTAGCCTGCAGCTTTGATATGTGCTGATATATGATATATATATATCAGACAGTATACCACAGATATGACCAAACATTTATTTTTACCTTTCTAATTACAGTGCCTTGCGAAAGTATTCGGCCCCCTTGAACTTTGCGACCTTTTGCCACATTTCAGGCTTCAAACATAAAGATATAAAACTGTATTTTTTTGTGAAGAATCAACAACAAGTGGGACACAATCATGAAGTGGAACGACATTTATTGGATATTTCAAACTTTTTTAACAAATCAAAAACTGAAAAATTGGGCGTGCAAAATTATTCAGCCCCCTTAAGTTAATACTTTGTAGCGCCACCTTTTGCTGCGATTACAGCTGTAAGTCGCTTGGGGTATGTCTCTATCAGTTTTGCACATCGAGAGACTGACATTTTTTCCCATTCCTCCTTGCAAAACAGCTCGAGCTCAGTGAGGTTGGATGGAGAGCATTTGTGAACAGCAGTTTTCAGTTCTTTCCACAGATTCTCGATTGGATTCAGGTCTGGACTTTGACTTGGCCATTCTAACACCTGGATATGTTTATTTTTGAACCATTCCATTGTAGATTTTGCTTTATGTTTTGGATCATTGTCTTGTTGGAAGACAAATCTCCGTCCCAGTCTCAGGTCTTTTGCAGACTCCATCAGGTTTTTTTCCAGAATGGTCCTGTATTTGGCTCCATCCATCTTCCCATCAATTTTAACCATCTTCCCTGTCCCTGCTGAAGAAAAGCAGGCCCAAACCATGATGCTGCCACCACCATGTTTGACAGTGGGGATGGTGTGTTCAGCTGTGTTGCTTTTACGCCAAACATAACGTTTTGCATTGTTGCCAAAAAGTTCAATTTTGGTTTCATCTGACCAGAGCACCTTCTTCCACATGTTTGGTGTGTCTCCCAGGTGGCTTGTGGCAAACTTTAAACGACACTTTTTATGGATATCTTTAAGAAATGGCTTTCTTCTTGCCACTCTTCCATAAAGGCCAGATTTGTGCAATATACGACTGATTGTTGTCCTATGGACAGAGTCTCCCACCTCAGCTGTAGATCTCTGCAGTTCATCCAGAGTGATCATGGGCCTCTTGGCTGCATCTCTGATCAGTCTTCTCCTTGTATGAGCTGAAAGTTTAGAGGGACGGCCAGGTCTTGGTAGATTTGCAGTGGTCTGATACTCCTTCCATTTCAATATTATCGCTTGCACAGTGCTCCTTGGGATGTTTAAAGCTTGGGAAATCTTTTTGTATCCAAATCCGGCTTTAAACTTCTTCACAACAGTATCTCGGACCTGCCTGGTGTGTTCCTTGTTCTTCATGATGCTCTCTGCGCTTTTGACGGACCTCTGAGACTATCACAGTGCAGGTGCATTTATACGGAGACTTGATTACACACAGGTGGATTGTATTTATCATCATTAGTCATTTAGGTCAACATTGGATCATTCAGAGATCCTCACCGAACTTCTGGAGAGAGTTTGCTGCACTGAAAGTAAAGGGGCTGAATAATTTTGCACGCCCAATTTTTCAGTTTTTGATTTGTTAAACAAGTTTGAAATATCCAATAAATGTAGTTCCACTTAATGATTGTGTCCCACTTGTTGTTGATTCCTCACAAAAAAATACAGTTTTATATCTTTATGTTTGAAGCCTGAAATGTGGCAAAAGGTCGCAAAGTTCAAGGGGGCCGAATACTTTCGCAAGGCACTGTATGTTGGTAACCAGTTTATAATAGCAATAAGGCACCTCGGGGGTTTGTGGTTTATGGCCAATATACCAAGGCTTAGGGCTATGTCCAGGCACTCCGCGATGCGTTGTGCGTAAGAACAGCCCATAGCTGTGGTTTATTGGCCATATACCACACCCCCTCGTGCCTTATAGCTTAATAATCTATTTATTTTTTGTAACACTGCATCTGTTAACACAGTTTACCACTCATTTTGTAGATTTCCTATCTTCCTATGTATAATCCAGAGTGACGAATGTGGACTGTCAAATGTAGAAGGATGATATCCACGTTTATCCTTGGTCTGAAAGCATAATGTATGTGTTTTGTGTGGAGAGAATTAGTCACTTAAATTCACCAGCGCTGGTTGTTCTGAGATGACTGCCCTTACAAAAAAAAAACATTGTTTTCGGGCACGTGTGAACACGTGTGAACAAATCATGGGAAAATGTTCACGTGATGAAAAAAAAAATATTTTTATCTTCTCATGAGTCAGACAAATGGGTTTTTTGAGTTCACATGTTATTTTTCGTCACTCCCAGCTACATCTGGTTTACCATCCAGGGACCAACCACGACCAACCCTGCTTAGCCTCAGTGGCAAACCATCAGGGGATGCAGGGTGCTATGTTGCTGGAATGAATGTGCCAAAACCTACAATTGGAAAAAAGGCAGGAAAGGCATAGGCCAGGGTAACATCCAAAGATAGGGAAAATTGCGGGAAAGAAGGACGTGTTTATTTTAAAATCGTGTTTAAAATTGTGTTACCATAAATACAATGACTGAAAGAAAAAAAAATCATCCATTTAAAATGTATTTCTTCTCGCATTTCAAAATTATTTCCTTGCAATGATTTCATAAGTTTGGCTTGATATTAACAGCACAAAAGTAACTCAGTCACTAGAGGATTGCACCATATAATAACACTATTACTCTATTAAATGTGTTTAAAGCAGCAATCCTTAATTGAAACATTAACAAAGTTGACTCCCTGCCACAGTTGTGGTAAAAAGCCAAGGGCAGGGCTGGAGAAATGCAACCCCTCTGAAATCTATAGACTATACTATGGATTACATTTAACATTTTAGTTATTTAGCAGGTGCTCTTATCCAGAGCGATTTACAGTTAGTGCAGTCATCTTAAGACAGCTAGGTGGGACAAACGCATATCACAGTCATAGTAAGTACACTTTTCCTCAAAGTAGCTATCAGCAAAGTCTGGTTGAGATGAGAAGGGTTATTATTTATGACACTCTTTGAAGAGGTAGGGTTTCAGGTGATTTCAGAAGAGGGATAGGGACTGCTGTCCTGAATAAGTTGCAGGAGTTTGATGGCACAAGCTGACTGTTCATGATATCAAAACTATAATTTTAACCATGTTTTGAGGCTATGCAGTAGTTGTTAACAAACATTGCAGGAAAACAAAGTTATATTTTGGGTTCTGATGGGTAACAACTGCTGAACTAAACGTATACGTTATATTCTTTAAGAATCAATGGGTATATATAATTTATTTATATGTCCAAAAATGGATGTAGCAACTAAAGATTGACCCTTTAACAGGCAGATACCGTCATACAGTAGAACTATGTCGCCATTTGAACGTGATCCATTAACCTGCCCCCCAAAAACTGTTCTGCGAATGTCCCGCAAAATCGTTCCCTTGTTCTGCATTTGGCCATTTTAGATGTGATCACCCTAATTCCACCCTGTGGAACATTGATAGTGCAACATGTTAACACTATCTTTTCTCATGCGAGGAGAATATAACGTTACTTAAACTCCGGCAATTTCGATTTTCCCTTTCACATGTGGAATTGCAAGTTCACGGGAAAAACAATCACATGTTTAAAAAAAAATTTAACTGCATTTTTATATGTGAAAAACGTTCATGTGAAAATCTCACTTTCACCAGTGGAATTGTAAGTTCACATGTGAAAAACAATCACGTGAATGTTTTTCACATGTGAAAGTGAATATACGATTTTCACATGAAACCACAAATTTGATACTGAAATTCACATGTGAGGTGACAACATGTTATCTGCCTTACATGTGAAAAGGTGGTGTTAACATGTGAACTCTAAATTAAATACATGTGAAAATATAGTTTCACGTGTAAAATGTGAAACAGCTATTTCACATATAAAACTGCAAATTTACATGTAATAAATGTCACATTAATTCAAGTGCATTAACTGTACATCAGTAGTTTTGCTTCCATTCATATTTTTATAAGCATTTTGGATTCTACTACTTGAGTATTACCAAGGAGAAGTAGCAAACAAAAGTTGTGTGAATATAAGGAGCATGTCAAATCTTCAGTCAGTCTCCAATCTGTCCATTCAGAGCCATGTGTCTCTGGTATGCCTCTCTTACACAGAGATAAACACTTTAGCTCTCACATCTGTTCCTCTCACCCTTCTATTATCAGGCTGACTCTCCAGTCTGAACAACGTTCGGAGCGATGCAGGGCCAAACCCTCACCATGACTGTGAAATGAATCGCCCATGCTTAACAGCATGATGGACCACTGCTTCAGAGGGCCCTAGTGAGTTCTTAGAGGCTCTAAGCGCAACAAAGTGATTACAGGACCGCGGCGAGGACAGTTAACCATTAAATGCTGTGTGTAGGAGATTGGCAGGAGTGAGACGGGGCCCTGCGTGCCACCTGCATATATCGTCCTCATTATGCTGAGGTCAAGGAGGAAGCAGGGTATTACTGTGGCTTTGTTTTGATTTGTCTCATAAGACCTAGCAGGGAATTAGTGTTGCTTTGTTTTACTCCTGTTGATTGAACAAAGACAGGTTGAATACGTAGGGAACGTTCATCATTGTGATCTCAATGAACTCGTTCAAGGGTCTTTTCATAAAATCATAAATGGGCCTGGATTATGTTCATTATAACAACAACAATAAAAACTCCATTGCTGGGTCCTTTGCACATAACGTGGCAATTGTTCCATTGGAAATGTGCTACTTGGGGAAAATGAATGTCTCTAACATATTGAACATAAAGGAGGCCACCCAGATTTACCTACAGTAAAACAGACTATCCCAGGGCATGGATGGTTGAGATTATCTATGGTTGTCACATCCTTCCTCGTCCAGAGCAAGGACATGAAACCCCTGTCATCGAAACCCTCTCCCCTTTGGAAAGGTATCCCATTCCAATGTGAATGAAGAACAGATGCCCAACTTGCCTTGTGGTTCCCTCGATGAACAGAAGCTAGCTGTTGAACCAGCTGAGCAGCCTTCTAAACGACTTGTTACAGGAACACAGTGTGCTGAACCTTAGACACTCGTCCTTAAACCAACCCAAATAAAACATGTTTTGTTTAGTGGCTACCGGCCACCGAGCCTTGATCAAAGGCACCCAGGACAAGATGGATGATAGCAAAGCAGACCGCAATGCTATTTTCACGTAGCAGAGCAGACGGCGCCGTTTCCCAACGTCCTTAAACAATAGTTGAGTCATGTTGAGGACAGCTGGTCCTGGCTCTGCAGTCTGCAGCACGTCTGTGCCTGGCTGCTGCGGTAGAGTATGGACTAGAGGGCCACATGTGATCAGCCTCATTACTGGGGCTAATAGAGAAGTGTGGACAGCAGCACAGCCCGGGCTATCTGATCGCAACGCCGACCACAGTCCAGTTAGTAGAGAGCTGCAGCTATCTGTAGCAGCTGCCGACTACACAAGAGTGGCTTATGTACAGACATACTGTATATATTGTATTAGGCAGGCACATTATACCCCATACAAAGAAGAACACACATGCCAATACTGGAGAATAGAAATAGTTTGCATAAGGTCTCATATCTCCTTGGTGAAATTCCCACTGGGTTTTCTGTCAATTACATAAACCAATAATATAGAATATAGGGTGGCAGGTAGCCTAGCGGTTAAAGGTTGCTGGTTTGAATCCCTGAGCCGACTAAGTGAAAGGTGCTTAACCCTAATTCTTCCTTTAAGTTGCTTTGGATAATAAAACTGAAAGCCCGAAACACCACATTTAACCATAGTACGGTTACTGGGAATATACAAACAGTGTAGTTATTCCCTCCGTTACGCAATAAAACAGGCAAATGTCAGTACAGAGACAAAGTGGAGTTGTAATTCAATGGCTCAGACACGAGACGTATGTGGCAGGGACTACAGACAAACACAGATTACAAAGGCAAAGGCACCCATGTTGTCTTCTTCCCGGACCATCTAAACACCTTCTTCGCCCGCTTTGAGGATAATACAGTGCCACCGACGGCGGGCCCGCTCCCAAGGACTGGGGTCTCTTGTTCTCAGTGGCAGACGTAAGACATTTAAGCGTGTTAACCCTCGCAAGGCTGCCGGCCCAGACGGCATCCCTAGCCGCATCCTCAGAGCATGCGCAGACCAGCTGGTTGGAGTGTTTATGGTCATATTCAATCTCTCCCTATCCCAGTCTGCTGTCCCCACTTGCTTCAAGATGTCCACCATTGTTCCTGTACCCAAGAAAGCAAAGGTAACTGAACCCCTGTAGCAGTCACTTCTGTCATCATGAAGTGCTTTGAGAGGCTAGTTAAGGATCATATCACCTCTACCTTACCTTATCTGACACCCTAGACCTACCTCAATTTGCATACCGCCCCAATAGATAAACAAACGATGCAATCGCACTGCACACTACCCTATCCCATCTGGACAAGATGAATACCTATGTAAGAATGCTGTTCATTGACTATACAGTAGCTCAGCCTTCAACACCATAGTACCCTCCAAGCTCATCATAAAGCTATGATATGAACCCCACTGTGTGCAACTGGGTCCTGGATCCTGACAGGCCATCCCCAGGTGGTGAAGGTGGGAAACAAAATCTCCACTTCGCTGATCCTCAGCACAGGGACCCCACAAGGGTGTTTGCTCAGCTCAGTCCTGTACTCCCTGTTGGCCCATGACTGCGTGACCAGATGGCACAATAGTTGTAGGCCTGATTACCAACAATGACGAGACAGCCTCTACAGGGAGGAGGTGAGGGCCACGGTGGAGTGGTGCCAGGAAAATAACCTAACGTCAACAAAACTAAGGAGCTGATCGTGGACTTCAGGAAACAGCAGAGGGAGCACGCCCCTATCCACATCTACGGGACCGTTGTGGAGAAGATGAAAAGCTTCAAGTTCCTCTGCGTACACATCACTGACAATCTGAAATGGTCCACCCACACAGACAGTGTGGTGAAGAAGGTGCAACAGTGCCTCTTCAACCTCAGGATGCTGAAGAAATGTGGCTTGGCCTCTAAGACCCTAACAAACTTTTACATATGCACATTTGAGAGCATCCTGTCAGGCTGTATCACCACCTGGTACGGCAACTGCACCGCCCGCAACTGCAAGGCTCTCCAGAGGGTGGTGCGGTCTGCCCAACGCATCACCGGGGGCACAATGCCTGCCCTCCATGACACCTACAGCACCCAATGTCACAGGAAGGCCAAAAATATAATCAAGGACATCAACCACGTGAGCCACGGCCTGTTCACCCCGCTACAATCCAGAAGGTGAAATCAGTACAGGTGCATCAAAGCTGGGACTGAGAGACTGAAAAACAGCTTCTATCTCAAGGCCATCAGACTGTTAAATAGCCATTACTAGCCGGCTACCACCCGGTTACTCAAATGCGCACCTTAGAGGCTGCTGCCCCGTATACATAGACATGGACCTGTCACTTTAATAATGTTTAAATACTGCTTTACTCATTACATATGTATATACTGTATTATATTCTCCTGTATTTTAGTCAATGCCATGCCGACATTGCTCGTCCTAATATTTACATATTCTTAATTCTATTCTTTTACTTTTAGATTTGTGTGTATTGTTGTGAATTGTTACATACTGCACTGTTGGAGCTAGAAACACAAGCATTTCGCTACACCCGCAATAACATCTGCTAAATATGTGTTTGTGACCAATACAATTTGATTTGATAAGAGTGTC
This sequence comes from Oncorhynchus mykiss, assembly GCF_057628025.1. NCBI lineage: Eukaryota > Metazoa > Chordata > Actinopteri > Salmoniformes > Salmonidae > Oncorhynchus > Oncorhynchus mykiss. The sequence continues at coordinate 79,883,254 of NC_143022.1, forward strand.
TGCTAAGTGATTCAACTTTAAAAATTTAAAAAATGTGACATAAAGGAAATTGTAATTATCAGAACCAGTTGTCAGGCTTCAATGTGATTTCAATGTGAATGGATCCATCAACTCTGCCCAAAGGTCCAAATTATACAAAAGCATTCAGATAATGTGCGTGTGGCTGGGAGTCAGGAATATGATTTTCTTTTAAAAAGTAATGAACAGAACATCTGTGTATGCATCAAGGCAAGGTAGATACTGTTGGATCACTCAAGAAATCATCCTAATACTTCCTTCTTCAGAAACATCAGAAACACCAACAGAATATATGAAAATATAATACCGGCCATAAATCAATAAAAGATGACAAAAGGAAAGAAATGGGTGTAAACAGCGCTGTGAGTTTGCTCATAGCTCAGAGGCTACCATTGCCATTCTAAGGAAGTTCAGTTGACTAATTGGGTCAGATTATTTACCATTGCTTATGTCTGTCTTTCCATATTTATGACTCAACAAAAATATATATAAAAAACTCCTATCCCTTCAGACTAACTTGGTCTCAAATACTATATATCTAACTTGAGTTGACTACATGTTTATTTTTGCTACTCAACATCATACTTTTAAACCATTTAACATAGAGGTCTATGGTGACCAAAATAGGACATTCTTGGAACACTACTGTTCATACACCTTTTAAGATCCACACTCCAAACCTCGTAAAAAATCTATCTAATATTAAACTTTTTATAAATCCAAAAACTCCTATTAGTTAACATGGTGTTTCAAAACCAAACTGAATTGCCTAGCAACCCAGCAACCAGGTGTATATGAACAGGTAACTCATGTTACCAGAATCAGAATCATTCACCAAGTACATTTACACATACTCAGAATTGTACTTGGTGATATGGTGCTGCTAGTGATAGACAACATTTAGAGACAGAATACAGGCAACATACTTTTAAACATTATATACAACTAGGCAGAGTGAGCATAGAGCTATAAGAGAATGAGCAGATGTACAGTTTGTGTATTTATTTAATTTTTTTATTTTACCAGGCAAGTCAGTTAAGAACAAATTCTTATTTTCAATGACTGCCTAGGAACAGTGTTCCTAGGCAGTCATTGAAAATAAGAATTTGTAAGAATTTGAACTGCCTGTTCAGGGGCAGAACAACAGACCTTGTCAGCTCGGGGTTTGAACTTGCAACCTTCTGGCTACTAGTCCAACGCTCTAACCACTAGGCTACCCTGCCGCCCCTGGTTGATATACAGTGGATGTACAAATTTACAGTATCAGTATGAGTATATCTAAATGCAGAGAGATGGACAGAGTTCAATGCAGTTTAGTGCAGTTATTTAGTGTACAGTTAAGAGATGCCTTGATGCGGTGTGCAGGATAGAGTGCATAGTCCTTTAGTCTCTATGGGCCAGTTGGTGAGGCCCACAGCATAGTCCTTTAGTCTCTATGGGCCAGATGGCCAGTTGGTGAGGCCCACAGCCCGGGGGAAGAAACTGTTCAGGTGGTGGGTGGTTTTGGTCATGGGTGACATGAACCGCCTGCCAGAGTGACCGAGGTGGGAGGGGTGGTGATGATCTTTCCTGCACAGCCCTGGAGTTGTGCAGGACCCCCTCCCCCCCATAGAAAACAAACCGTTTTAAAGCTAATTTCCTGCAATTCTACATATTATCACATAGCTTAGGCCAGGGATATCATCAACTAGATTCAGCCGGGGTCCGTTTTCTTCTTGAGCGCTTGGTGAGGGGGCCAGAACAAATAATTTGTAGACTGCAAATTGACCGCAAGAAGCCCAAAGAGATATAATATTTGCTAACTGGGGGATATTGTATGGCATTGTTTTTTGGTTAGAAAATGCCCATGTTAATGGTTGGTGGCAGTGACTAACCATATGAAACCAACATGTAAATATGTAATTAATTTGGGTGCCCTATCCCTCTAAAACAGAACTGTAGAAAATCCTGCCAAGAAGTAGCTCTCCAAGAGGGTTGGTTGCCAAGCCCTGATCTACAGTACCTGTCAAAATTTGGACACACCTACTCATTCCAGGGTTTTTCTTTATTTTTACTATTTTCTACATTGTATAATAATAGTGAAGACATCAAAACTATGTAATAACACATTTGGAATGATGTAGTAACTAAACAAATCAAAATATATTTTATATTTGAGATTCTTCAAAGTAGCCACCCTTCGCCTTGATGACAGCTTTGCACACTCTTGGCATTCTCTCAATCAGCTTCATGAGGTAGTCACTTGGACTGCATTTCAATTAACAGGCGTGCCTTGTTAAAAGTTCATTTGTGGAAATTATTTCCTTCTTAATGCATTTGAGGCAATCAGTTGTGTTGTGACAACGTAGAGGTGGTATACAGAAGATAGCCCTATTTGGGAAAAGACCAAGACCATATTATGGCAAGAACAGCTCAAATATGCAAAGAGAATTGACAGTCCATCATTACTTTAAGACATGAAGATCAGTCAATCCGGAAAATTTGTTCAGTCGCAAAAACCATCAAGCGCTATGATGAAACTGGCTCTCATGAGGACCGCCACAAGAAAGGAAGACCCAGAGTTACCTCTGCTGCAGAGGATAAGTTCATTAGAGTTAACTGCACCTCAGATTGCAGCCCAAATAAATGCTTCACAGAGTTCAAGTAACAGACACATCTCAACATCAACTGTTCAGTGGAGACTGCATGAATCCGGCCTTCGAATTGCTGTAAAGAAACTACTACTAAAGGACACCAATAATAAGAATAGACTTGCTTGGGCCAAGAAACACGAGCAATGGACATTAGACTGGTAGAAATCTGTCCTTTGGTCTGATGAGTCCAAATTTGATATTTTTGGTTCCAACTGCTGTGTCATTGTGAGACGCAGAGTACCGTAATTTCCGGATTATAAACCGCTACTTTATTCCCACGCTTTGAACCTCGCGGTTTATACAATGACGCGGCTAATTTATGGATTTTTCCCACTTTCACAAGATTCATGCCGCCAAAAAACTGAGCACCGTCACATAATGTGACGTAAATCGAGCGCGCTCAAACTTCCCATCATTCTGATTACGGTAGTAATTTTGTCACCCTCATCATGGCAAAGACACAGAGAAATGCATATGATGCAGCTTTCAAGTTGAATGCGATCGATCTGGCTGTTGGAAAAGGAAATAGAGCTGCTGCATGGGAGCTTGGCCTTAATGAGTCGATGATAAGACGTTGGAAACAGCAGCGTGAGGAACTGACTCAGTGCAAAAAGACAACAAAAGCTTTCAGAGGGAAGAAAAGCAGATGGCCCAAAGTATTTGCAGCCACTCGACATCAGTGTAAATCGTGCATTTAAGGTGGCGCTCCTTGTTCAGTGGGAGGCTTGGATGACAAGTGGGGAGAAATCCTTCACTAAAACGGGCCGCATGCGAAGAGCAACTTATGGTCAAGTCTGCCTGTGGGTCCTGACAGCGTGGAGCATTGTCAAAAAAATCCACTATCATCAACGGGTTTCGAAAGGCTGGACTGCTGCGTGTTGAAGGGGCAGCATGAGCTCAGCGGGGTATTTGCCTCCGGATGAAAGTGACGAGAGCGACAATGAAAACGATCCAACATCGGATGAAGCAATTCTGAGGCTATTCAACTCTGACACCGAAGGAGATGACTTCAGTGGTTTCAGTGCACAGGAGGAGGAAGATAGTGACCAAGTTAATTTGTTTCAATGTACCGGTAGGCACCTGCGGCTTATAGACATGTGCGGCTTATTTATGTACAAAATACATCTTTTTTAATAATTCAGTGGGTGCGGTTTATATTCAGGTGCGCTTAATAGTCCAGCAATTACGGTAGGTGAACGGATGAGCTCCCCATGTGTGGTTCCCACCGTAAAGCATGGAGGAGGAGGTGTGATGGTTTGGGTGTGCTTTTCTGGTGACACTGTCTGTGATGTATAACCAGAATGGCTACCACAGCATTCTGCAGCAATACGCCATCCAATCTGGCTTGCGCTTAGTGGGACTATCGTTTGTTTTTTAACAGGACAATGACCCAATACACCTCCAGGCTGTGCAAGTGCTATTTGACTAAGTAGGAGAGCGATGGAGTGCTGCATCAGATGACCTGGCATCAACAATCACCCGACCTCAACCCAATTGAGATGGTTTGGGATGAGTTGAACCGCAGAGTGAAGGAAAAGCAGCCAAGTGCTCAGCATATGTGGGAACTCCTTCAAGACTGTTGGAAAAGCATTCCTCATGAAGCTGGTTGAGAGAATGCAGAGAGTGTGCAAAGCTATCATCAAGGCAAAGGGTGGCTACTTTGAAGAATCTCAAATATAAAATATATTTTTATTTGTTTAACACATTTTTGCTTACTACATGTTTCCATATGTGTTATTTCATAGTGTTGATGCCTTCACTATATTTCTACAATTTAGATCATAGTAAAAAATATAGAGACATCCTTGAATGAGTAGGTGTCCAAACTTTTGTCTGGTACTGTATTTCATTATATAATTTCCCTTACTCCTTTCTTCTCTGTAAATGCCGTCATGGCTGTATTTTTACTGTAGGACTACTAACACGGAACCAAAACCTGCTGCGTTCATGCGCTATCGTGCATACATTTATTTTGTCCCCCTACACCAAACGCGATCACGACACGCAGGTTAAAATACCAAAACAAACTCTGAACCAATGACATTAATTTGGGGACAGGTCAAAAAGCATTAAACATGTATGGCATCAACCCTAAATCTGTAAACATGGGCACCCTAATAGACATTATCCTGACCAACTTGCCCTCCAAATACACCTCTGCTGTCTTCAATCAGGATCTCAGCGATCACTGCCTCATTGCCTGTATCCACTGCGGGTCCGCGGTCAAACGACCACCCCTCATCACTCTCAAACGCTCCCTAAAACACTCTCCTGCGAGCAGGCCTTTCTAATCGACCTGGCCCGGGTATCCTGGAAGGATATTGACCTCATCCCGTCAGTTGAGGATGCCTGGTCATTCTTTAAAAGTAACTTCCTCACCATCTTAGACAAGCATGCTCCGTTCAAAAAATGCAGAACTAAGAACAGATATAGCCCTTGGTTCACTCCAGACCTGACTGCCCTCGAGCAGCACAAAAACATCCTGTGGCGAACTGCAATAGCATCGAATTGTCCCTGCGATATGCAACTGTTCAGGGAAGTCAGGAACCAATGCACGCAGTCAGCTCCGCCTTATCTCAGTTCACTGGTCACGATGGCAACACCCACCCGTAGCACGCGCTCCAGCAGGTGTATCGCACTAATCATCCCTAAAGCCAAAACCTAATTTGGCCGCCTTTCCTTCCAGTTCTCTGCTGCCTGCGACTGGAACAAATTGCAAAAATCTCTGAAGTTGGAGACTTTTATCTCCCTCAACAACTTTAAACATCTGCTATCTGAGCAGCTAACCGATCGCTGCATCTGTACATAGTCCATCGGTATATAGCCCACCCAATTTACCTACCTCATCCCCATACTGTTTTTATTTTATTTACTTTTCTGCTCTTTTGCACACCAGTATCTCTACCTGCACATGTTCATCTGATCAGTTATCACTCCAGTGTTAATCTACTAAATTGTAATTATTCACTCCTATGGCCTATTTATTGCCTACCTCCTCATGCCTTTTGCACACAATGTATATAGATTCTTATTTTTCTACTATGTTATTGACTTGTTTATTGTTTACTCCATGTGTAACTCTGTGTTGTGGTCTGTTCACACTGCTATGCTTTATCTTGGCCAGGTCGCAGTTGCAAATGAGAACTTGTTCTCAACTAGCCTACCTGGTTAAATAAAGGTGAAATAAAATAAATACAAATAAAAATTTAGCTAGTTAGCTTGCACTTGCTAGCTAATTTGTCCAATTTAGCTAGCTAATTTGTCCTGGGATATAAACATTGAGTTGTTATTTTACCTGAATTGCACAAGGTCCTCTACTCCGACAATTAATCCACACATAAAACAGCTAACCGAATCGTTTCTAGTCATCTCTCCTCCTTCCAGGCTTTTTCATCTTTGAACTTATATGGTGATCCATCTAAACTTTCATAGTATTACCACGACAACCGGCAAAACAGTTTGTCTTTCAATCACCCACTTGGGTATAACCATTGAGGAGATGGCACATGGGTACCTGCCTGTTGTTAAATTGTGTGTAAATACAATAATCGGAAAGCAATATTTATAATCAATTAGAACGAATAGGCCTATAACAAGCAGCTGTAATTCACCTCAAGTATTTTCCTCATTTTATTTGTAGCCTACCTGAAACGCTGATATTCGCGTTGTAACCTACTATTCACCTCTACCCAAATGCGCAGGACATATAGGCTAACAACATTGACGTAAAATAGCTATCCATTTTGATACGTGACATAGGCCTATAGTATTTTCATATTTTGATGTACGCTTTCATATTCAATGATACCTGTCCCTTTTCGATGATTTCCCACAAAAACCAGCGTACAGTAAGTAGTTTTACGAAATCTCAACGGAGCTTCAAGCATAGCCTACACGAAACTTTACAATTCAAAGCTCTTGTCATCCTAATTGTACTTTTTGCGACCCGCAGAACTACAACATCACATCTCCAATAGTTCATGCGAGGAGGCGGCACTGCTGTCAATAACGAACAGTGATTTGTTGTTAGGTTACAAAATCCGATTTTGGATATAAGCCTAATGTTAATGATTTGTTCGAGAAATACCGCACTGGACGACTCAGAAACGAAAAAGTCGTATTTTGCCGGGGAAATGTGTTTTATACTAGAAGGAAGTGACATTTCCTCACTAAATTGGGGTTTCCCTCACTATGAACCTGTGCCTAGGTGTACACCCAATACACATAAATACATTGTGGAACGGATACGCAAACATGGTTGTTTGAACCAGTTAAGACAACGATGTACACGTTCCAATGCGACAGTCTGTACGCAATGAATGGGACAGTAGGACACCGTTTTTCTGTAGGCTATTAGAATGACATTTGGAGCGTTGTTCATTACCCCTGCCACTGTCGTGTCTTCCCACGTTGTGACAATGCCATTGTAAAAATAGCTCTACTGTATAAAATATATGATAGGCTGACAACATTAAGTTAAAGCAATCATAACCAATAATTGTTGGATGAGTTTTTAGGCTAATCTACATTATAGCCCACAATGTGTAATATATTCTCCCATTTAAATGTATACCCTATTAAAGACATGAACGGCTGCATGATTTCAATAGTAACAGTAATTGGCACCGAGAGTGGAGGCTATCGATGTATGCTACATTGCTAATTCAATGTTTTAGGGAATATCTTACTGTTTACATAATTTAGTAATTTAATGATAGAATACACTAGGTCTGCAATCCACAAATTGTATGTGTAAAGGATATGTAGACCACAGGTGGTATGAGACATTATCCCCGGCCTGTTATGATCAAATAAGTGTCTATTTTCGCCTATTATTAATTATTGAACGTGAAATGGCTGATTTGCCCACTCCCCTTGACAAGTGCCCTCGAACACTTCCATTTACTGTTCTGGTATATATACAGTGGCAGGAAAAAGTATGTGAACCCTTTGGAATAGTGAAGGGCATTCCAGCCGGCTCGTTCGGCTCTGCTCACCAAAAAGAGCCGGCTCTTTTGGTTCCCAAACGGCTCTTTAAAAATATATATGTTTTGTACTTTTTCAAGTCAAACAGTTTGCGATAGTTTGACTATGATTGGTGTTAAAATAATTCAAATTAAATGATTACATGAAATCATACTCTACCTTAACCATAAAGTATTTAAAATGCATTGGTTTGTTATTTTTTATTTATTTTACCTTTATTTAACTAGGCAAGTCAGTTAAGAACACATTCTTATTTTCAATGACGGCCTAAGAACAGTGGGTTAACTGCCTGTTCAGGGGCAGAACGACAGATTTGTACCAGCTCGGGGATTTGAATTTGCAACCTTTCGGTTATGAAAAATAATGGTATTAAACATTTGCATTTAAAGTATAACTTTTGAATGTATATAAATGTAACCGATGTGAAATGACTAGCTAGTTAGCGGGGTGCTCGCTAATAGCGTTTAAATCGGTGACATCACTCGCTCTAAGACCTTGAAGTAGTTGTTCCCCTTGCTCTGCAAGGGCCGTGGCTTTTGTGGAACGATGGGTAACGATGCTTCATGGGTGTCAGGTGTAGATGTGTGCGGAGGGTGCCTGGGTCGAGGAGAGGGACGGGATCTATACTGTTACGTAAACAAAGTGCATATAAATCTAACCATTCAAAACGAATACAATCTGAACAGCATAATATAATATTGCACCAGATAAAAAATGTTTAAAAAACAATTTGCAAAACTGACGCATCCCACAAATTGAAAGGATGCTATTACACATGTGCATTTAAAGAATACCTTTTTTTAATGTATACAAACAAAGTGCATATAAATTATGGCATCCATTATGGCATCTGCTGAGGGATTCCATCATGCTGCATCCCTAGTTGCTCTCTTGTCAAACAGCATCCAAACAGCAGACGTTTGTGGCACTACTGCTGGTGCTTCTGCTCCATCTGATCCCTCTTCTTCCACTTGCCCTGGTTCCTGAGCCAGCTGACTGCTGGGGCTGTCCAACCCTGCTGCTGAGGTTATTCTTTGAAGTGCCTCATCAATTGCTCTGGCATCACTGAAGGCTAACTTCTTAAACCTGGGGTCAAGTGCATGGGCTTCTGATAGCACGTGATTATATTTCATTCTGTGGAACTTTCTGTCCATTGATGAACATAGGGTGTCCATCAACTCTGTCACATGTCCTGTGATTCACTGCAGACCCTTACACAGAGTATCATTTTTGAGGCTGTCACATTGAATTCCACCTGGTAGTGCAGTCTTGTTTAGGCCTCAGATCAGGCATCTCCATCTGGCGTTGTGTAGACTTTAGTTTTTCAGCACCTACTGTGCTCCTGTGGATGTATTCCAATGCTGCTTTCACTTTGGCCACAGTGGGCTTCATCACCTTCAGAGCATATCTTACAATCAGGTTGATTGTGTGGGCAAGACATGGATAATGGGTCCATTGTAACATTTTTATGGCTTTGGTTATGTTAGCTGCATTGTCGCTTTTCCATCTACTTGCCATTCTCTGGCCACTCCCAACAGTTCCTCTGCCAAGTTCTCTGAGGTGTGTCTGTCGCTGAACTCAAAGCAGTCCAGAAGACAGCTAGACATAGAAAAATCTTCAATTGAAGTGACATGTAACCGACATGTAAGAAGTGAGGCAAACTGCAGTAGCTTTTTGGACTCTTTCCCGCACTGAAGCCTGTATGCGCTCATACAGTTGTGGAATAAGTGATTTTGAAAGGGTTTTCCTGCTTGGAATTGTGTACATTGGATTTAGACCAATAATTCCTAAAACCTCAGTGGCAATAATTTTAGCCAATGCAATATAATTTTGGCCTTGTTTTGCTACAGACATAGACTTTGGCATAAACTGGTCCATAGAAGACTGCATTGCTGTGGGTCGCAGAGTAGGCCTACTTGACTGAGTGGATACATCTCCACGTGTGAATAGCATTTTAAGTGTGTGACTGTGTGTGTGCTAAGTGTGTGACTGTGAGTGAGTTGGCTCGGCCCTCCCTCACGCATATTTGGTTCATTGGTTGACACCGCGTGTCTGATTGACAGGAACAACAGTTGAGGCTGTTAGTCTGAGCAGACAGTCAGAACGAATGAGCTTGAGCATTTAGGCCTATATTATTTTATTTATTTTTTCGTTCTTTGAATTAGTTAAATCTATTCATTTAAATCTTTTGATTATTTATATCTACATTTTTTATATTTTTATAAATAGCTGGCTCCCAACGTTCACCTACAAGAGCCGGCTCTAAGAGCCGACTCGTTCGCGAACGACCCATCACTACCTTGGAATTACCTTGATTTCAGCATAAATTGGTCATAAAATTTGATCTGATCTTCATCTAAGTCACAACAATAGACAAACATAGTGTGCTTTAACTAATAACACAGACATTATTGTATTGTTCTTGTCTATATTGAATACATCATGTAAACATTCACAGTGTAGGTTGGAAAAAGTATGTGAACCCCTAAGCTAATGACTTCTCCAAAAGCTAATTGGAGTCAGGAGTCAGCTAACTTGGAGTCCAATCAATGAGACGCGATTGGAGTTGTTGGTTAGAGTTGCCCTGCGCTATTAAAAACACTCAATGCTATTCACAAGCAACATTGCCTGATGTGAACCATGCCTCAGAACACCTAAGATTAAGAATGGTTGACTTGCATAATGCTGGAAAGGGTTACAAAAGGAACTCTAAAAGCTTGATGTTCATCAGTCCACAGTAAGACAAATTGTCTATAAATGGAGAAAGTTCAGCACTGTTGCTACACTCCCTAGGAGTGGCCATCCTGCAAAGATGACTGCAAGAGCACAGCGCAGAATGCTCAGTGAGGTTAAGAAGAATCCTAGAGTGTCAGCTAAAGACTTACAGAAATCTCTGGGACATGCTAACATGTCTGTTGACAAGTCTATGATACGTAAAACACTAAACAAGAATGGTGTTTATGGGAGGACACCACGGAAGAAGCCACTGCTGTCCAGAAAAAACATTGCTGCACATCTGAAGTTCGCAAAAGAGCACCTGGATGTTCCACAGCGCTACTGGCAAAGTATTCTGTGGACAGACGAAACTGCAGTTGAGTTGGTTGGAAGGAACACACAATACTGTGGAGAAAAAAAGGCACAGCACACCAACATCAAAACCTCATCCCCACTGTAAAGGATGGTGGAGGGAGTATCATGATTTGGGGCTGCTTAGGGCCTTGACAGCTTGCTATCATCAATGGAAAAATGAATTCCCAAGTTTATCAAGACATTTTGCAGGTGAATGTAAGGCTATCTGTCTGTGAATTGAAGCTCAACAGAATTTTGGTGATGCGGACCTCCCAAGTAGCGCAGTTGTCTAAGGCACTGCATCGCAGTGCTAGCTGTGCCACTAGAGATTCTGGGTTCGAGCCCAGGCTCTGTCGCAGCCGGCCGCGACCGGGAGGCTCATGGGGCGGAGCACAATTGGCCCAGCGTTGTCCGGGTTAGGAAGGGTTTGGCCGGTAGGGATATCCTTGTCTCATCGCACACTAGCGACTCCTGTGGCAGGCCAGGCGCAGTGCACGCTGACACGGTCGCCAGATGTACAGTGTTTCCTCCGACACATTGGTGCAGCTGGCTTCCGGGTTGGATGGGCATTGTGTCAAGAAGCAGTGTGGCTTGGTTGGGTTGAGGATGCATGGCTCTCGACCTTTGCCTCTCCCATACAGAGGCAAAGGTGCAGTGATGAGAAAAGACTGTAACTACTACCAATTGGATACCACGAAATGGGGGAGAAAAAGGGGGTGAAAAAAAATAAAATAAAAGAAGAAGTTGCGTGATGCGGCAGGACAACAACCCAAAACACAGAAGTAAATCAACAAAAAATGGATTCAACAGAAGAAAATACGCCTTCTGGAGTAGCCCAGAGTCCTGACCTCAACCCAATAGAGATGCTGTGGCATGACCTCAAGAGAGTGGTTCACACCAGACATCTCAATAATATTGCTGAACTGAAACAGTTTTGTAAAAAGGAATAGTCCAAAATTCCTCCTGACCGTTGTGCAGGTCTGATCCGCAACTACAGAAAACTTTGAGGTTATTGCTGCCAAAGGATGGTCAACAAAGTTAGTAAATCCAAGGGCTCACATACTTTTTGCACCCTGCACTGTGAATGTTTACACTGTGTGCCCAATACAGTGGAGCGGCAGGTAGCCTAGTGGTTAGAGTGTTGGAATAGTAACCAGAAGGTTTGCCACATTGAATCCCCGAGCTGACAAGGTCAAAATCTGTTGCTCTGCCACTGAACAAGGCAGTTAACCCACTGTTCCTAGGCCGTAATTGAAAATAAGAATTTGTTCTTAACTGACTTGCCTAGTTAAATAAAGGTAAAATAAAAAATAAAGACATGAAAACATATAATTGTTTGTGTGTTATTAGTTTAAGCAGACTGTGTTTGTCTATTGTTGTGACTTAGATGAAGATAAGATCACATTTTATGACCAATTTATGCAGAAATCCAGGTTTTTCCAAAGGGTTCACATACTTTTTCTTGCCATTGTAGGTGCAAAGCCTGCATGTGTAGTTATGGTTATGGTGACCTGCATGTGTAGTTATGGTGACGTGTAGTTATATATTCCTGAATAGTTATATATTCCTAACTACAGTGCATTCGGAAAGTATTCAGACCCCTTGACTTTTTACACATGTTGTTACATTACAGCCTTATTCTAAAATAGATTACATTTAAAACATCTTTATCAATCTACACACAATACCTCATAATGACAAAGCGAAAAAATGTTTTTAGAAATGTTTGCAAATTTATTTAAAAACTAAACAAAAATCAGACACATTGCTATGAGAATCTAATTTGAGTTCAGGTGCACCCTGTTTCAATTGCTCATCCTTGAGATGTTTCGACAACTTGATTGGAATCCACCTGTGGTACATTTAATTGATTGGACATGATTTGGAAAGGCACACACCTGTCTATATAAGGTCCCACAGTTGACAGTGCATGTCAGAGCAAAAGCCATGAGGTTGAAATAATTGTCGTAGAGCTCCAAGAAAGGATTGTGTCAAGGCACAGATCTGGGGAAGGGTACCAAAACATTTTTGTAGCAATGGAGTTCCCCAAGAACACAGTGGCCTCCATCATTCTTAAGTGGAAGAAGTTTAGAACCACCAAGACTCTTCCTAGAGCTGGCCACCCAGCTAAACTGAGCCATCAGGGGAGAAGGGCCTTGGCCAAGAACCCGCCGAGTTTCTGTGGAGATTGTAGAACCTTCTAGAAGGACAATCATCTCTGCAGCACTCCATCAATCAGGCATTTATGGCAGAGTGACCAGATGGAAGCAACTCCTCAGTAAAAGGCACATGACAGCCCGCTTGGTGTTTGCCAAAATGCACAAAAAGGACTCTCAGACCATGAGAAACAAGATTATCTAATGAATGAAACCAATATTGAACTCTTTGGCCTGAATGCCAAGTGTCACATCTGGAGGAAACCTAGCACTATCCCTACGATGAAGCATGGTGGTGGCAGCACCCTACTGTGGGGATGTTTTTCAGCGACAGGGACTGGGACACTAGCCAGGATAGAAGGAAAGATGAACGGAGCAAAGTACAGAGAGATTCTTGATGAAAACCTGCTCAGGACCTCAGACTGCGATGAAAGTGCACCTTCCAACAGGACAACGACCCTAAGCACATAGCCAAGACAATGCAGGAGTGGCTTCGGGACAAGTCTCTGAATGTCCTTGATTGGCCTAGCCAGAGCCCGGACTTGAACCCGATCAGACATCTCTGAAGAGAACTGAGCTTGAGAGGATCTGCAGAGAAGAATGGGAGAAACTCCCCAAATACAGGTGTGCCAAGCTTGTAGCATCATATATCCAAGAAGACTTGAGGCTGTAATCACTGCCAAAGGAGCTTCAACAAAGTGCTGAATAAAGGGTCTGAAATCATATGTAATTGTGATATTTCAGTTTTTTGCAAGCATTTCTAAAAACCTGTTTTTGCTTTGTCATTACGGGGTATTGTGTGTAGATTGATGAGGGAAAGAACAATATAATCCATTTTAGAATAAGGCTGTAATGTAACAAATTGTGGAAACAGTCAAGGGGTCTGAATACTTTCCGAATGCACTGTATCTCACTATGTAAACTTCTTCCACTTCCATTAATAGTAATACTTTTAGTCAGTTGAGCAAACACACACAATTTCTTCTGAAACTTCCTTTTCTAGTTCATTTCTATCCTTCGTGTCAGCATGTGTTTGCAGTCGTTGAAGGACATGTCATTTAAGTGTGTTGACTCAAAGGTCAAGAAGTGGCTGTTTGTTGAGCCGTGTCTCATCCACATATCCTTAGACAGAAATGTCAACGAGTGTTTTCTTACTTTCTCAAACTTTCTCTAGTCTGTCAGAATCACTTGAGGTGTGCTTACTGGACTGAAGTGGAGATGTAAGATATAGAGATTCATCCCCTGATGCTCCTGGAGAGGCAGAGGCAGGCTCAATATCATGCATCCACAATGAGGCAAGTTCTCACTGTAGTCAGCCAGGTGTTTCTCTATACACTTGGGAGCTCATCACAGAAGTAGAGGAAGAAATATACAGTACTGTCAGCTAAAATGTGAGCTAGAAGTCCAGATAAAAAAATCTTAGTTGAAATATACCTGTACTTATCTTCCTTGGTTTGATTCCCATAAGGCATTACGTTGTGCTCCATCGGTTGTAAATGTCTAGCAAACTTTATCACAATGATTCAAGCACTCTTGCTGGTTTGTTAACACATTTTTTTAAATCTTACTTTTCAATTATGGATTTAGGATACATCAACTACATATGTCAGAATAAAATAACCTTATAATGCATCATTTTCATTTAGGGATGCTTTATGGCAGCAATCCTAGGGTATACTAAGGAATTCAAGAATGTGGCTAAAGAAAAATGGTAAGTTTTTACCATCAAACTAATGTTCAGACATTTTCAGAAAGGTCAGAAACCTTTCACTACACTACTCGAGGCTTCAAAAAGCCAATCTGGTTTTATTCTAGTACCGGACCCAGCTGGAAACATTCATCTTTAATAACTACAACTGCAGGAAATCAAACATGTCATTTCTTATCAGAAGTTCAAAGACTACAGCATTAATACTTCAATTGCACAAGGAGATGAAAAGATGGAATTCATAGGTACAGTATCAAACATTTCGGAGTAGTGAACATTTCGGTGTAGTTACATGTTAAGAAGAGACATGCAGGTTTTATGAGGCAGTTTAAATATATACAGTAGCACCAAAATATAAAAGTTGGTGCAGGTTACAATTTGTGCAGAAAGCAAAGTTCAACTTATAATGCACCCTGTCTGCACCTTGACTTCCAATGCACCTTGAAATTATAGGTAATATTGTCTCGCTAAGTTCTTTGTTGCTGTCTCTGGGGAAATTTGGGAACATTTTGCATAGGGAATAGAATGGTTTCATATCAGTGTTGCCAGTGTTTGACACAGTTCACTCTGACATACAGTACCAGTCAAAAGTTTGGACACACCTACTCATTCAGTTTTTCTTTATCTTGACTATTTTCTACATTGTAGAATAGTGAAGACATCAAAACTATGAAATAACACATATGGAATAATGTAGTAACCAAAAAAGTGTTAATAGGCGTGCCTTGTTAAAAGTTAATTTGTGGAATTTATTTCCTTCATAATGCGTTGAGCCAATCAGTTGTGATGCGACAAGGTAGGGGTGGTATACAGAAGATAGCCCTATTTGGTAAATGACCAAGTCCATATTATTGCAAGAACAGTTCAAAAAAGCTAAGAGAAATGGCATCATTACATTAAGACATGAAGGTCAGTCAGTAGGACTATCATTTGTTTTTCAACAGGATAATGACCCAAAACACGTCCAGGCTGTGTAAGGCCTATTTGACCTAGAAGGAGAGTGATGGAGTGCTGCATCAGATGACCTGGCCTCCACAATCACCCGACCTCAACCAAATTGAGATGTTTGGGATGAGTTGGACCCCAGAATAAAGGAAAAGCAGCCAACATGTGCTCAGCATATGTGGGCACTCCTTCAAGACTGTTGGAAAAGCATTCCAGGTAAAGCTGGTTGAGAGAATGCGAAGAGTGTGCAAAGCTTTTTGGTTTACTACATGATTCCATATGTGTTTTTCCATAGTTTTGATAGTTTTCACTACAATGTAGAATAATAGTATAAATAAAGGAAAACCCTTGAATGAGTAGGTGTGTCCAAACCTTTGACTGGTACTGTACAAAATCATAACTTTCTGATATCAGCTCTAATTTTCACTGCAGCAGAGCTCGAGTTTCTTGTAATGCTTCTCAGTAAACATGTATTACCATATGTGAGCAAGGGAGTCAGAGGGCTCCCCACATTAGCATTTAGATTGGAGACCTCGATGCCAAGAGAAAGCCAATTATCAAGGAGGGTTTAGTAGGGAGGAAACAAAGCTAAAATGGCAAAGACCACAGAGGCGAGTTATCACCTCAACCTAGATTATCTCTATGAACCTCCCCTTCTGATAGAAACCC
This sequence comes from Oncorhynchus mykiss, assembly GCF_057628025.1. NCBI lineage: Eukaryota > Metazoa > Chordata > Actinopteri > Salmoniformes > Salmonidae > Oncorhynchus > Oncorhynchus mykiss. Next base: position 79,899,438 of record NC_143022.1, read on the forward strand.
TATGTCCAACCCCCGCTCTATTCAGGTTGGTGACCACTGTCCCCCCGTAGAACACCTTTGCAGGAGAGATGCAGAGGGTGGCAGTTGCTGGCATTAATAATTAAAATGTAAATGAGCTCACTCAAAGGTGGACTGAAACAGTTTGGAAAATAATTTACTTTCCAGCTGCATCTGTGTTTTACATTGTCCCTGTTTTTCATGGAACTCTGTATTTCTGGTTTATCTTTGGGACTGATTGCGAGACCAATGAATTATATATGATACCTTAATCAATCTTTTGAAATGTAATATATTGGTTTACACTGAAGGAATACATGTGAATATTGTACATCTCAATCGTATTGTGCATGGAGCTAGACCTGACAGTGTTGTTTATGGATTTTCTTGTGATCCATTCACAAATGTCAGGGCATCCGACAGATGTTACTGCTCAGTTTTTCTGTCTGACAAACATTCAGGGGTGCGTAGAGGGGAAAAGCTGAGAGATTGAATATGTGTCGAGAGAATATAGGGAGGAAAAGATTGTTGGATTCAGTCAAAAAGGTGCAAAGTGCAGTAAATATGAATCACTTTATTTGTCAGTTGCGTTAATTTATAAAATAACTACTTTTGCCAAACAACTCACAAAATTGACCGGATGGCCTTTATTTCAAAATATAACTTTTCCCAAGAATAACTGTAGTTCCACGTGTTCAAAACATGATCACTTGTCGTAGAGTATAGCCTAGGCTACTAAGCACAAACTGGTAACATACTACAAGGTAAATGTTACGTTATATTAGGTTATATGCTACCACAAGTGCTCCCGTTTTGAACACATATAATGCTATTCTGTTCTTTTGAAATACATTTTCTTAGGTTTCTAATGTTTCTAAAGACCTGACACATGAAATAATAATGGATTTCTTTGTGATAGATTTAACACTTACTTACTTGAATTGTGGTGTTTTTGCTGTTTTTTATTTTTTACAAATAGTCTACAGTTACATAAAGTAATACAATGCTATTCAGTTACATAAAGTAATACATTTATTATTTGAAATATTACCTAATGTTACCTAAAACCTTCTTAAACACAACCAAAGTATGAAATGTATTAGACTGTTAGAAGGTTGATGTCAAAATGACAGGTCATTGGCTCAGAACGACATGGCACGAAGCCCGGCTTTTGTAGTGTTACATTTTGAAGTGACAAAGGCTTTTTATGTTCACCTGCAATATAAAGCACTCTCGTGCACCAAACATCCAGGCAGCCAATGTACTGTGTGCCTGAGTGGCTCTGGCATTTGCAGACTAGCAGATCCTCAATCACTGTCCAAATATATTGAGATCGGGAAAGGTCGCAACACAGCAAGAATGCAGTAACTTGGCCAGACTAATGACCTGAATGATGAGCAAGACATCTCTACTTCTTTCTTTCTCCCTCTCCCCACTATCTCGCTCTCTCTCACACTCTCTCTCTCTCTGTGTCTTTCTGCCTCTCCCTCTGTCTCTGATAAGTTTGAATTTTAATCTAAATACAGTCCTCGAGTCCGTGTGAAGGTTTTAGCTCAAACCTACAAACCTAAAATGATAGACCTTTCTGATTGTCCACTCAGTTTGAAAAGCACCTTAATCCCAACACAATTTAACAAAATTAATTTACCAACATAAATTAATTCTGTACACATTTCTCTGAGAAACTGACTGCAGTAAAAATCCCTTCGATGGGCAGTAGATTGCAAAACGATACAGGTATTAAAGTATTAAGGTCCAATCGATAGAGCTATAACAAATATCAGTGGGATAAGCCGAGATCATCAGCCAACCATCAAAGCTTCCTGAGAGTGAGAGAGACAGAATGAGTGACAGGAGAGACCTGGATGTAATGTAATAATATGTCTGCTGCTGCTAGCCTACAGTTAAGATGTTAGGTCTCTGCTCTCTCCAATTTTGTCACATTTTCCAGTTGATGCCTTGTGTGTACAGTTGATTTAGATGTATATAGAGTAGCACAGGGAGGCAGAGGTCCTGAGAACTGGTCGAGCCTGATCTGGACTACGTTGTTTCACCAGGCCTGTGAGCATGTGATTAACCTACATCGATACATGGCACCGGTCACCCTAGCCTGCCTGTGCTTGGATCTGCTTGGCTTGGGGGCCAGGAGGGAGAATGCCTGGGTGAGGATGGAGGTGTGATTTTGACTGGATGAATGGTGACAGCCGATATACTGCATGCTTGTAACTGGCTGTTAGTTATTACCTGATTTAACCCAGTGATTGTAAGGAAAGCGGCCGTTCATCACCTTATCTTGTTCCCTCAGGTGAGCCATTGAGATAGTGCACACTCTTAGAAAAAAGGGTTCCAACAGGGTTCTTCAGATGTTCCCATAGAAGAAACATTTTTGGTTCCAGGTAGAACCCTTTTAGGTTCCATATAGAACCCTCTGTAGAAAGGGTCCTATATGGAACCCAAAAGGGTTCTCCTATGAGGACAGCAGAAGAACCCTTTACGTTTATTATTTTCTATGAGTGTAGGCTAGTCTTTTTGGTGCATTTCATGTTTCAAAATCCAGTGAAACTGAGTAGAACAAACTTCGCTGCTTGATTCTGAACAGTTGTACAAAGAGCTCCAGACTCAAACCAACAAACCTAAACCCAGCAGGAGACTCTATACTTCAGCAACTGTATTTTTTGATAAATCCTTTATACTGAAATATGAAATACCAAGCTCTATTGACATAAAAAACTGCACATATTTCATTTCTGCTACCTTTTATCCTGTAGCCATTGGCTCTAAATACCTGATATGCTTGAGAACAGAAAATCAAAGGGTAAACAAGCTTCAATATGTTCCCTCATAAAAGACGGAAATTATGACTGGAATTTGTTTTGCCACTGTCAATGCCATGAAGGCCTCTCAGACCCAAGGGAAGTTCATGCTGGAGGTTATCCTGAATAATCTGATTGGCCATGGGCCGGCCGGTCGCTAGCCACAGATACTAATCCTCTACATTCTCCTCAGGTGTCAGAGTTCAGTAAACCTGACAGTATCAGTCAACATGACAGAGTTCAGTCAAAAGGATGTTGTGGCATTTGGGATTACTCCTTGGCACTCAGTCTTTGATCTAAAATGTCATTGCCATCCACAGCCTGGCCCTCTAGCTACAGCCTGGCCCTCTAGCCACAGCCTGGCCCTCTATCCACAGCCTGGCCCTCTACTAACTACAGCCTGGCCCTCTATCCACAGCCTGGCCCTCTATCCATAGCCTGGCCCTCTATCCACAGCCTGGCCCTCTAGCTACAGCCTGGCCCTCTAGCCACAGCCTGGCCCTCTATCCACAGCCTGGCCCTCTACTAGCTACAGCCTGGCCCTCTATCCACAGCTTGGCCCTCTATCCACAGCCTGGCCCTCTAGCCATAGCTTGGCCCTCTACTAGCCACAGCCTGGCCTTCTATCCACAGCCTGGCCCTCTATCCACAGCCTGGCCTTCTATCCATTCCCTGCCTATCTGCCTATCCTTTCATCTCTAGCACTTGGCTCCTGGTTTTTGAATCAGTCCTTTATTGTATTACATTTCAAGCTGACTGTAAAAAGTACCTACAGTTGAAGTCGGACGTTTATATACACTTAGGTTGGAGTCATTAAAACTAGTTTTTCAACCACTCCACAAATTTCAAATTTTAACAAACTATAAATTTGGCAAGTTGTTTAGGACATCTACTTTGTGCATGACACAAGTATTTTTTCCAACAATTGTTTACAGGCAGATGATTTCACTTATAATTCACTGTTTCACAATTCCAGTGCGTCAGACGTTTACATACACTAAGTTGACTGTGCCTTTAAACAGCTTGGAAAATTCCAGAAAATGGCTAAAGACATGGCTTTAGAAGCTTCTGATAGGCTAACTTGACATAATTTGAGTCAATTGGAGGTGTACCTGTGGATGTATTTCAAGGCCTACCTTCAAACTCAGTGCCTCTTTGCTTGACATCATGAGAAAATCAAAAGAAATCAGCCAAGACCTCAGAAAAGAATTGTAGACCTCCACATGTCTGGTTCATCCTTGAGAGCAATTTCCAAACGCCTGAAGGTACCACGTTCATCTGTACAAACAATAATACACAAGTATAAACACCATGGGACCACACAGCCTTCATACCACTCAGGAAGGAGCGGTATGGAGTATTCTCTCCACTATTATTCTGACATTTCACATTCTTAAAATAAAGTGGTGATCCTAACTGACCTAAGACAGGGAACTTTTACTGCGATTAAATGTCAGGAATTATGAAAAACTGAGTTTAAATGTACTTGGCTAAGGTGTATGTAAACTTCCGACTTCAACTGTATATTGACAAATTCAATTCTTTAAAGGGTACACATCCCATATATTTTGTAACCACCCTCTGGCAGCTACTTGCTTTCCTTCAAAAGAAATACTCTAGTTCCTCACATTGAGCACAAAGTCACTGTCACACTTGACTTACATTTTTGTCACAGAGCAACAACTCTTCTTTGCAGAAAGCCTGCAAATCAAATTTACCACCTGATTACATTGACTACGTCTGGCTCATGATTTCCTTTTTGATTATATTTAGTTCATCATTCTACCGGCCGTCTACCAGAGCAATTATGCCTCCATGTTTATTATCCTGGTGTGTTTTCACTGTGATTATCTTGTAATCACTGTTAGGTTACATCGACAACTATGGGGTCAGAGGAAAATAGACATCTTAATTTGACCTTTCAGAGAAAATGTATGTGTTTATTTTTTGTTACCTCTAGACACTCCTCCATCCCTCCTTACTTCCTTATCATTCTTATCCTCACCTCACACAACCTCTCATGCCATGGACTGATTACTGCAGTCTGTCAGCTTACTACTGGTTGAAATTCCAGCAATTCTATACCACTGCTGTGTCCTTGAGAATTAAGAAAGCCCACTGTCTGTTTTGTTAGGCATCCCGCTGTAAAGCTGGGTAATGTCATCAATGTACACCATGTATGGTCTGCAGCATGTCTTTTCCAATAATCTTTAGTTTTTCGAAGAAAACAAGCAGGATACATACCACTGAGGTGAGAGAGCAGATAAACATCAAAGTCTATCCCCTCTCAGCTCATCTCATATAATCCTCCTGTGGCCAAGGATATAATTTTAGTCTATTAGTCTATAGGTTAGAGGTCGCCTGTTTTAAGCCAGGGTTTGGCCCCTACCTCCCACACATCGCTGATATAATCTTTAGAGTATTTTGCAGTTGGAAGGAGCAACTGTGATCATCCCTAACATTTTTTATTCATCTTAACGACCTTCTTCTTCAATGACCAAGGTCCAATATCCATAACGCCAAACGTCTTTCACTTAACAGCAAAGGAAATGACTACTTGTGAGTTAATGGATGTATTCCTGAAACAGTATTTGTACAAGATATTTGATTAAACGGTTAAATACGTAAAATTACAGTGTGATAAAGATGTCTCGCTCTACATGTTTGAAATAATTTGCTGAGATTGACTACACTGTAGAAATTGCTGCTAATTACAAGACTGCGAGACTCATAATTCTGTGTTTACCAAATGTAATTTATCAATTACAGCAGAAACGATCCAGCAAGCAGTTTTAATCACTTACCATGAGAACAACCTTTAAGTATGATAAGCATGTGTTTAGTCAGATTCCCCCGCAAAAACGCTGCTGAGCATTACTGTTACTTTCCCTTTCATCCAACAGTGAGGAGTCTGAAGAGTCCTCTAGCAACAGCTGGATGCAGGTAGGACCAGATAAGGGGAGCAATTGTAACATTCCTTTAGATAAGAATGTGTTTAGTCAGATTAATGTTCGCAAGAAATGAAAACCTGCTGAACATGACTGTACATTCCCTCCAACAGTGAGGAGTCAGAAGAGTCCTCTAGCCACAGTTGGCCTCAGGCAGGGCCAGACAAGGGGAGAGACTGCGAATATCTGATGGTAGGGTGCTGGGACACTGCTCCTGCTGAATTCCCTTGGCTCTAGAGATTAGGGGATGTTTGGAGGAGCCCACATTTGGTATTCTGGTCACATCTCTGCCACCAACTAGAAGAGTCTTACCCACCCGCGGATGCTCAAGGGCCAGTATTGCCTGTCACCCCGGTGCAGATCTGTGAGATTCTAGATGAAGGACTAAAGAATGTGTATCTACCCGTCAAATATCCACTTCATTTCAGTAATGCAGCTGCTGGAGTACTCTAGTACTGTATAAAAGGTTGAATAGATGGATAAAGCGGTGGATGGATGGATGGAGTGTTATTAGTAGTGAGTGATGTAGCAGTGGTGACTACAGTAGTAGTGTTAGTACTGACTGCAGTACAGTAGTAGTATTAGTATTGACTGCAGTACAGTATTAGCATTAGTATTGACTGCAGTACAGTAGTAGTATTAGTACTGACTGCAGTACAGTCGTAGAATTATGATTGGCTGCAGTACAGTAGTAGTATTAGTACTGGCTGCAGTACAGTAGTAGCAGTAATAGTATTAGCTGCATTACAGTAGTATTATTAGTACTGACTGCAGTACGGTAGTAGTAGTAGTATTAACTACATTACAGTAATAGTATTGGTACTGTCTGAAGTACATTAGTAGTATTGGCACTGACTGCAGTACAGTAGTAGTATTCGTACTGACTGCAGTACATTATTAATATTGGTACTGACTGCAGTACAGTAGTATTATCAGTATTTACTGCAGTACAGTAGTAGCATTAGTATTGACTGCAGTACAGTAGTAGGCTAGTAGTATTTGAAGGACAATGGAAGTATGCTTAAAAAACAATCTTGTTAAAAAACAATAAAAATACACGTTGTTAGGTCCATCATCATTCATCGTTGTGTGTTTTCAGCAGTTGTCCTCGTTCTAGAGCCAGGTGCCCTCGTCCAGCTGCAGGAGTATTCTAAAACTTTATTCCAGTTTGGATAGATGGAGGGAGGTATTAAATGATAAAAGGATTGAACAAATATATGTTTTATGGTAAAATCTTTTAATGTTTTTACAAACACACATTTATAAATTGTGAGGTGAAGATAAATCAAATCAAATCAAATTTTATTTGTCACATACACATGGTTAGCAGATGTTAATGCGAGTGTAGCGAAATGCTTGTGCTTCTAGTTCCGACAATGCAGTAATAACCAACAAGTAATCTAACTAACAATTCCAAAACTACTGTCTTGTACACAGTGTAAGGGGATAAAGAATATGTACATAAGGATATATGAATGAGTGATGGTACAGAGCAGCATAGGCAAGATACAGTAGATGGTATCGAGTACAGTATATACATATGAGATGAGTATGTAAACAAAGTGGCATAGTTAAAGTGGCTAGTGATACATGTATTACATAAGGATACAGTCGATGATATAGAGTACAGTATATACGTATGCATATGAGATGAATAATGTAGGGTAAGTAACATTATATAAGGTAGCATTGTTTAAAGTGGCTAGTGATATATTTACATCATTTCCCATCAATTCCCATTATTAAAGTGGCTGGAGTTGAGTCAGTGTCAGTGTGTTGGCAGCAGCCACTCAATGTTAGTGGTGGCTGTTTAACAGTCTGATGGCCTTGAGATAGAAGCTGTTTTTCAGTCTCTCGGTCCCAGCTTTGATGCACCTGTATTGACCTCGCCTTCTGGATGATAGCGGGGTGAACAGGCAGTGGCTCGGGTGGTTGATGTCCTTGATGATCTTTATGGCCTTCCTGTGACATCGGGTGGTATAGGTGTCCTGGAGGGCAGGTAGTTTGCCCCCGGTGATGCGTTGTGCAGACCTCACCACCCTCTGGAGAGCCTTATGGTTGAGGGCGGAGCAGTTGCCGTACCAGGCGGTGATACAGCCCGCCAGGATGCTCTCGATTGTGCATCTGTAGAAGTTTGTGAGTGCTTTTGGTGACAAGCCGAATTTCTTCAGCCTCCTGAGGTTGAAGAGGCGCTGCTGCGCCTTCTTCACAATGCTGTCTGTGTGAGTGGACCAATTCAGTTTGTTTGTGATGTGTATGCCGAGGAACTTAAAACTTGCTACCCTCTCCACTACTGTTCCATCGATGTGGATAGGGGGGTGTTCCCTCTGCTGTTTCCTGAAGTTCACAATCATCTCCTTAGTTTTGTTGACGTTGAGTGTGAGGTTATTTTCCTGACACCACACTCCGAGGGCCCTCACCTCCTCCCTGTAGGCCGTCTCGTCGTTGTTGGTAATCAAGCCTACCACTGTTGTGTCGTCCGCAAACTTGATGATTGAGTTGGAGGCGTGCGTGGCCACGCAGTCGTGGGTGAACAGGGAGTACAGAAGAGGGCTCAGAACGCACCCTTGTGGGGCCCCAGTGTTGAGGATCAGCGGGGAGGAGATGTTGTTGCCTACCCTCACCACCTGGGGGCGGCCCGTCAGGAAGTCCAGTACCCAGTTGCACAGGGCGGGGTCGAGACCCAGGGTCTCGAGCTTGATGACGAGCTTGGAGGGTACTATGGTGTTGAATGCCGAGCTGTAGTCAATGAACAGCATTCTCACATAGGTATTCCTCTTGTCCAGATGGGTTAGGGCGGTGTGCAGTGTGGTTGAGATTGCATCGTCTGTGGACCTATTTGGGCGGTAAGCAAATTGGAGTGGGTCTAGGGTGTCAGGTAGGGTGGAGGTGATATGGTCCTTGACTAGTCTCTCAAAGCGCTTCATGATGACGGAAGTGAGTGCTAGGGGGCGGTAGTCGTTTAGCTCAGTTACCTTAGCTTTCTTGGGAACAGGAACAATGGTGGCCCTCTTGAAGCATGTGGGAACAGCAGACTGGTATAGGGATTGATTGAATATGTCCGTAAACACACCGGCCAGCTGGTCTGCGCATGCTCTGAGGGCGCGGCTGGGGATGCCGTCTGGGCCTGCAGCCTTGCGAGGGTTAACACGTTTAAATGTCTTACTCACCTCGGCTGCAGTGAAGGAGAGACCGCATGTTTTCGTTGCAGGCCGTGTCAGTGGCACTGTATTGTCCTCAAAGCGGGCAAAAAAGTTATTTAGTCTGCCTGGGAGCAGGACATCCTGGTCCGTGACTGGGCTGGATTTCTTCCTGTAGTCCGTGATTGACTGTAGACCCTGCCACATGCCTCTTGTATCTGAGCCGTTGAATTGAGATTCTACTTTGTCTCTGTACTGACGCTTAGCTTGTTTGATAGCCTTGCGGAGGGAATAGCTGCACTGTTTGTATTCGGTCATGTTACCAGACACCTTGCCCTGATTAAAAGCAGTGGTTCGCGCTTTCAGTTTCACGCGAATGCTGCCATCAATCCACGGTTTCTGGTTAGGTAATGTTTTAATCGTTGCTATGGGAACGACATCTTCAACGCACGTTCTAATGAACTCACACACCGAATCAGCGTATTCGTCAATGTTGTTGTCTGACGCAATACAAAACATGTCCCAGTCCACGTGGTGGAAGCAGTCTTGGAGTGTGGAGTCAGCTTGGTCGGACCAGCGTTGGACAGACCTCAGCGTGGGAGCCTCTTGTTTTAGTTTCTGTCTGTAGGCAGGGATCAACAAAATGGAGTCGTGGTCAGCTTTTCCGAAAGGGGGGCGGGGCAGGGCCTTATATGCGTCGCGGAAGTTAGAGTAACAATGATCCAAGGTCTTTCCACCCCTGGTTGCGCAATCGATATGCTGATAAAATTTAGGGAGTCTTGTTTTCAGATTAGCCTTGTTAAAATCCCCAGCTACAATGAATGCAGCCTCCGGATGAATGGTTTCCAGTTTGCAAAGAGTTAAATAAAGTTCGTTCAGAGCCATCGATGTGTCTGCTTGGGGGGGATATATACGGCTGTGATTGTAATTGTTCACCTAACAGGATTGTCTTTCTTGTGTGGTTTCACCAGTTGTCATCGTTCTGGAGCCAGGTGCCCTCGTCCAGCACATTTTCATGCTCTCCAGTAATGAACCACCTGGCCTTGTAGCGTTGGTCTCCTCTGTCTTCCCCAAGGTCCCACACCTCCATAAACAGTATCTCTGCAGGCTCTTCCAAGCAGTCAGAAGTCAGGCCAAGTTTCTGGAGATCGATAATCAACAGAGTGGGGTTGGAGTCTAGGTACTGGGCCAGGCCGGAGCTGAGGTGATTGGTTTGTGAATTCGGCTGAGGCTGGTATTGCCTATTGAGGCCTGTCAGGTTATTCATAATCCCCAGACAATGGCACACAAAGAATACATTTCATCACCTTGCTTTCTTCATTGTCAAAAAGAAAATAAGAATTATTGCTTCCAAAATGTAGAATTGGAACTAACAAACACGTTTGCATGGTAAAAATGTCAACATTCCAAGTCAGGTATCCTTTGTGACATCGATATGATGAGAATGAGATGATCACATCAACGTTCTAATGTAATAATTCTCATAATCTCTCAGTTTCGATTTATTGGTTTATTCGGATCCCCATCCGCTTTTGCAGAGGCAGCAGCTACTTTTCCTGAGGTCCACAAAAACACAAAACATGACAAGTAACAATCCACTGATACACAATACAGTGACACAAATGTAAAATACAACGATATACAAACAAAACAACAAAATAGTACAAACACTACAACAAAAATAATGTGTGTGTCTGATATTGTTCCCCTAAAGCTGATACCCCATCATGTCATTGCTCTTGTATAACTTTAGAGGAGAGTATACTCTTTACTCTCCCCTCTATCTCTCTCACACACACTACACTATAAGTCGTGGGGTGAAGATATTCTGGATTTATACCAGTGGCGATCAGTGCCGTTTCAGATGAGACAAGACGATTTGTTTTTCATGAGCATGGACTTATTTCTATTACAGCATATCAGATGACTGTCATTCATATTCCATTCACCCAGTTAAATGTAACAGCAATAGGTTTAGGGTATTAAATGATACTCACATTTTCCCTATACCCATTATGAGGTTGCTATAACCTAGCCTACTGTATGAATGAACGTTTACAATGTAGGTGCATGCAGGTTGAGAGACAAATTTGATATGACAGACATGGACAGACATTGACATTCAATACTGCCTTGCACACTCTTGCCTGCATCTAGCTGATAGTGGATGTAATCATTAGTAATCAAGGTTTTCTCTTGGACCAATTCAGGTATGTTTATCCCCGTTTTGTTCCATTTGCTTCTGTTTAAGAAACGTTTTTGAACAGAATCGACGGAATGAATACACCCCTGATCACGTATAAACACAGTTCACAGTTTCATAACAGCCACGTTGTATTCCTTCTCGCATCTATGTTATGCGCTCTCCTCCACTCACCTCTTCCCTTCACTTGTGGACTTCAATGCACAACACCTCAGCTGTATGTGCCCAGGGGAAAAAAACTTTCCAAGCCAAACCGCTACACACAGCCTACATTGTTGTCCCCATATTAGCTAAAATAACGTCATAGTCAGCATAGTTAATGGACTTAACGCATTAGTAAAACCGCTACAATCATGCAGTAGCGTTAGTGTACAGTCAGTATGCAGTAACACCAGCGGGCCCCGGTGGCAATACATTTGTAAAACCAAAAGCTAACCTTGACTTGGAATAATTCCAGTGTTGTGTTGGATAGTCCTAGCCAGCTAGCTAACATAGCATCCCACTCTTTGAGCAGGGTATTAGGATAAACTAGCTAGCTGCATTTTCTAGCTAAGTAAGTGAAAAAAAAGATGAAATCTCTCTATTTCACTCTTGCTTCTCCTTCATTTAGGAATAAATTAATTTGTTCAACTATTTTCTTTCTGTCTCTGAGTCGACCACTCACAACATGCACTGCAGTGCTAGCTAGCTGTAGCTTATGCTTTCAGTAATAGATTCATACTCTGATCCTTTGATTGGGTGGACAACATGTCAGTTCATGCTGCAAGAGCTCTGATAGGTTGGAGGATCTGATCCTTCAACTAAATTGACCTTTGCCCCTTGGCTCCAGCAGTCTACCAGTCTAACAACTCCAGTATCAAATTGAGATGAAGTGTTCCAGGCTCTCTATCAGTTTACCTGAATTCTGTTGGAAGACATTAAAGGAGTGAAGTAGAGGTTTATTTTATGTCTTACCGAGGACATCGTATTGACATGCTGTCTGTTACTTAACTGAGGGAATACCAAAATGAATACAGAGATTTTGCTGGTTTAATTGTCCCAGTAAATTGGACTTCATTTCTGAGGCACAACTGCATTATTGTGATTGGCACAGTAGAAGATGAGAATTCAAACCCTCTGCTTCTCTAATTGGGTCCCCAACAAAACCAATTTCGATAGTGTGGTGCACGTCTCACAGATGAAGCCGGCTTATAGGTCTAACACGCCTGTCTGTTTTCTTAATGTTGTATATTTCATGTTAACAAAATACAACACCCTCTGAGTATACCCCAGCTTAGCTGTTTGATTTTGATATCAACACTTGCCAGGAACTTTATAATTGTTTTTTAAATTTTTTATTTTGCTCAACCCTCCTTCCCACTCAAAGCATGTTGAGAAAAGGTTCATTTAAACCAAAATACATCATTAGGATCTCACACTGCAACCCCATAGATGTAAACAACACCAATGAACAGTTTCAGAACAAAGCTCAGAATTCAAAACTAATTATTTTTTATTTAACTAGGCAAGTCAGCTAAGAACAAATTCTTATTTGCAATGACGGCCTACCCCAGCCAAATCCTAACAACGCTGGGCCAATTGTGCGCTGCCCTATGGGACTCCCAATCATGGCCGGTTGTGATACAGCCTGGAATCAAACCAGGGTCTGTAGTGACACCTCTAGCACTGAGATGCAGTGCCTTAGACCGCTGCGCCACTCGAGAGCCCTTAACCAATAAGTTAAACTCTGACTGATCTGTGATTTTCTAAACCTTATTAGGGTGACTCATAAACAAGAACTCTGAGTGTACAAAACACTAGGAACACCTGCTCTTTCCATGACAGACTTACCAGATGAATAAAGGTGAAAGTTATGGTCCACCACCCAAAGGACATCCACCCAAAGGACGCATTGGAGTTAACATGGGCTTGCATCCTGTGGAAAGCTTTCGACACCTTGTAGTCCGTGCACCGATGAATTGAGGCTGTTCTGAGGGCAAAAGGGGGTGCAATTCAATATTAGGAAGGTGTTTATCTCCCAGCTTAAATGAGATTTTTTGTTGTTGGTTGTCAAATCTGAAGTGATATTAACACAACTAAGAAAGTGATTGAAGGACAGAAGAAGCAGGAGACACCCTAAGACCATTATCTAAAACCTTATCTGTGTGGGTTCCCAACAAATCTGTATATATGGCTGACCATTTTCTATCAATACTCTGGGATGTCGATGCAAGTTCCTCCTAGCGTGGCTTGAGTGGCTAATTGTGTCCTTGTCCAATCAGCAAGCTGACCTGACCTTCCGTACACTCTCCTCTCAGTATGTGGCTAATGAAAAATGTGTAAATTTGTGAACATATCTGACAGAAAGGAATGTCCCTCATGATCCAATGTGGTGTGTGGTGTGTGTTCATGCATGCTTCCTGTTGGCAGTCTTTGTCCCAGATGTAATTTTCACCTGAGATGGCTGCCAGTCTTAGCCCTGTAGTGTTGGCACCACCTTAGCAGAGCACTATGTGCCAGACCTAATGAAGACACACAGATGTGCTGGTAAACAAATCATCCCCTGGCACAATGGCACTGCCACACACATCTACCACCATTCAGGAAGACAGCCAAGGGACTTAAAAAATTACACAACTTTGCTCAGTGAGAGAGGGGGGGGGGGGGGGGGGGGAGAGGTCATGAGCAGATGAGCTTCTGCATTTTTCTGCAGTTCTTAAAAAAATATAGATTTAGAGTTAGATAAACTTGGATTTTTCAGCAAGGACATATACAGGATACAACCCAACACAACATAACCTTCACTCCAAATCAAAACTCAAAACCTACAACCTGATTTTGGACAGAATTACAGAATTACCTGGAAGGCTTACAACTACCAAAGATTATTATTCCCAAGCTATACAGCAAATGCTCTGTCAAACAAACAGAGGGGGTGTTACCTATGGGTGGAAACTCAGGATACTAGACAACAAGGACTCTGAGTCAACTAATAGACATCTCTATAAGTCTGGAACAGTATTGGTACAAGGCAACTGCAAACACTTTCACCTGGACTTTCACCTAATCAAAGAAATAGCTCAGCAGGAGAAGCTCTCCCTTGTGAAAAATACCCCCACCCTGAACGGGTCAGATCAGACCTCTTCATTACATAAACCCACAGACGAGCAACTCCAAGAGGAAAGTCAACCTCCGAACACAGAGTACTACTCCCTCATTGAAATGAAAGATAAATTCACCCAGCTGGAGGTAAGGCAGTTGGAGCTGGAACAGCAGGTGATTACACTCCAGTCAGCATAGACCCAGACAACAGTCCAGCACAACAACACCCCCTTTACTAGACCTGGAGAGCTGGAGGTGGAGAGAGACATATCTGCACTCTGGACTGTAGTGAGACAACATATACAGGAGAAAGAGCAGGAGCAGGAGAAGAACAGAGCACTAGAGGAGAGGATCAGACTGCTGGAGGAGAGGGTGATGGGGATGGTGTGTGACAGAGAACAACCCATTAGAAAGGTGGCCACCCCAGCAGAGAAGCCAGCAGAACAGCCCACCTCAGCTCCCGACAAAAGTCTCGACACCACAGCAGAACAGTCCACCCCAGACCCTGACCATAGTGTCAACAACTCAGCGGGACAGACAAATGAAGAAGCCCAAGCCCAGGGGATCCCACCCCCTCTGAGCACCCCCCTTGTCAGCCACCAAGATAGTCCTCCTGACAACCCCCTCCTCTTGGACTCAAGAGGGAAATATATACAATAAAAAATAAAAAATTCCCAAACATAGAGTGTCTAAACTCTGGTGTCCAAACACCCAGTGCACCCTCGACCTTCTGTCTGAGGACAACTAGGGTCACCCAGCAATATAATAATACACACAGGCACAAACGACCTGAGAGCACAGCAGGAAAGGGTGGCCACAGCACTCAAGGGAGTGATTGAAGAAGCTTCTTCTACTTTCACCCTTCTACTCTCCACCCTGCTACCATGAAAAGACTTCCACCCTTCTGCCATACAGCAGGTAAACCCAAGTATTTCCCATGACTGTGCCTCAAAGCCAAATGTTTTGAGGCACAGTCCACCCTGGACTTGAACAGCCTTTACGACCAGGTCCACCTATACAAGGCAGCAGTGCCCACCTTCGCCCGGACCCTAAAGGACATCGCTCTCAAACGCAGCCGCAACACTTCCCAAGTCAACCATGCCCACACCCCATTTAGGCCCCCTCAGATCAGACCTATGCCCCTCCTGCCCACCCCATGCCCCCCACTCCCGCGAAGAGGGACTCAACATGGAAGTCACACAAACGCAGAGGCCGTGAGTGGGCAAACAAACCCAACCCCCACTCTTACACTAGCCCAATCCAATGGAATGTACAAGATGCCCAGCAGGCTCTGCTCACAATTTTTTTTTGCTAAGTGGTGGATCAGCTTAATATTGCGGAAAGATTGTTGCTTCCATCAATGTAATTATCTGCATAATTTCCAATCCCCCATATCTTTTTTTGGTAAATATATATACAGTATATCCATATACATACATATACACATACAGTGCCTTGCGAAAGTATTCGGCCCCCTTGAACTTTGCGACCTTTTGCCACATTTCAGGCTTCAAACATAAAGATATAAAACTGTATTTTTTTTGTGAAGAATCAACAACAAGTGGGACACAATCATGAAGTGGAACGACATTTATTGGATATTTCAAACTTTTTTAACAAATCAAAAACTGAAAAATTGGGCGTGCAAAATTATTCAGCCCCTTTACTTTCAGTGCCGCAAACTCTCTCCAGAAGTTCAGTGAGGATCTCTGAATGATCCAATGTTGACCTAAATGACTAATGATGATAAATACAATCCACCTGTGTGTAATCAAGTCTCCGTATAAATGCACCTGCACTGTGATAGTCTCAGAGGTCCGTTAAAAGCGCAGAGAGCATCATGAAGAACAAGGAACACACCAGGCAGGTCCGAGATACTGTTGTGAAGAAGTTGAAAGCCGGATTTGGATACAAAAAGATTTCCCAAGCTTTAAACATCCCAAGGAGCACTGTGCAAGCGATAATATTGAAATGGAAGGAGTATCAGACCACTGCAAATCTACCAAGACCTGGCCGTCCCTCTAAACTTTCAGCTCATACAAGGAGAAGACTGATCAGAGATGCAGCCAAGAGGCCCATGATCACTCTGGATGAACTGCAGAGATCTACAGCTGAGGTGGGAGACTCTGTCCATAGGACAACAATCAGTCGTATATTTCACAAATCTGGCCTTTATGGAAGAGTGGCAAGAAGAAAGCCATTTCTTAAAGATATCCATAAAAAGTGTTGTTTAAAGTTTGCCACAAGCCACCTGGGAGACACACCAAACATGTGGAAGAAGGTGCTCTGGTCAGATGAAACCAAAATTGAACTTTTTGGCAACAATGCAAAACGTTATGTTTGGCGTAAAAGCAACACAGCTGAACACACCATCCCCACTGTCAAACATGGTGGTGGCAGCATCATGGTTTGGGCCTGCTTTTCTTCAGCAGGGACAGGGAAGATGGTTAAAATTGATGGGAAGATGGATGGAGCCAAATACAGGACCATTCTGGAAGAAAACCTGATGGAGTCTGCAAAAGACCTGAGACTGGGACGGAGATTTGTCTTCCAACAAGACAATGATCCAAAACATAAAGCAAAATCTACAATGGAATGGTTCAAAAATAAACATATCCAGGTGTTAGAATGGCCAAGTCAAAGTCCAGACATGAATCCAATCGAGAATCTGTGGAAAGAACTGAACACTGCTGTTCACAAATGCTCTCCATCCAACCTCACTGAGCTCAAGCTGTTTTGCAAGGAGGAATGGGAAAAAATGTCAGTCTCTCGATGTGCAAAACTGATAGAGACATACCTCAAGCGACTTACAGCTGTAATCGCAGCAAAAGGTGGCGCTACAAAGTATTAACTTAAGGGGGCTGAATAATTTTGCACGCCCAATTTTTCAGTTTTTGATTTGTTAAAAAAGTTTGAAATATCCAGTAAATGTCGTTCCACTTCATGATTGTGTCCCACTTGTTGTTGATTCTTCACAAAAAAATACAGTTTTATATCTTTATGTTTGAAGCCTGAAATGTGGCAAAAGGTCGCAAAGTTCAAGGGGGCTGAATACTTTCGCAAGGCACTGTATATACATATACATACCTATATAGATATACATACTTTTTTTTAAATACACCTTTATTATTCCCAGCAAACCCTACCACCCTTCCCCCAATTGGAGTAAACTAATAAACAATAACACTTAGGCTTCTACCGTCAGTATATACATCTTATGCACATTTTACAGACACAATGTGTTTTAAAATAGTTATATTTAGTTTGTTTTTAGTCCTTCCTCTATTTCTGAAGTCCATCCAGTTTGATTTCTATTTGTAACTGTGCTATTTCACAACATTTCTGAACCTATATACATTTTACAGACCCCGTATGTTTTCCATTGGTTATCTTGTTATTAGTCCCACCCTTCAGCTCCATTCAACCCCTCCATTTTGGATTTCTATTTGCCATATATTTTTCAACTGTGCTGTGATGCTTCACAAAAGTACTGAACCTTTCTATTCTCATAGCTTTGGCAGATTGTAAATTAAAAATAAACACTTTTGCTTAAATAATTATTATATTATTGATTGATTGACTGTGGCTTTTCATATCACCCAGTATTGCTATCTGCAGCGTTAGTTCTAGGCAAAAAACTAGCTACATATGGACAATACCAAAATAAATTATTTAATGACTCTGCCTCCTCACAGCAAAATCTGCAGAGCTGGGAAGATTGTATCCCCCATATATATAACATTCTATTGGTTGCAAGAATTTTGTATAGTATTTCAATTGAAAAATTTGAAGTTTTGAATCCGGTGTTGTTTTGCGTATCAATTTATAAACCATGTGCCATGGAATGGGTACATCGAAAATCTCTTCCCAACTATTTTGCAATTTATATGGCACAGCTGTCAGTTTTTTGGTCCTTAAATGAAATTGGTGTATGTTTTTATTTATCACACTTTTCTTTAACCATGTACGTACTTTAATACAGGGCCGACATACAAGTTCCTTACCTTTTTCCCCTTCTACTTGCTTCTTCCATCTTTGTTGTAATGCTGCAATTAGTTGGTTGTAATTTTGGGTAAAGCATAATTCCACGAGTGTGACATAATTCCACGAGTCCTATTTATGATATCATAAAATTATACCTTTTTAAAAAATGTATTCGAAAAATATGTTTTTTGAATCAATTAGTATATTTTAGTTTAACCACAATATTTGTTGTATTATTTGTTCTGTCTTTTCAGGTGGATTAAACTGAAAGTGCAAGCAACTTTTTAAGGCTTGTTTAAAAAATAACAATATTTTGGAGATTATCTCCTTTTCAAACAACCAAAAGTGAGCAGTTGTAATCTGAATAAAGGGAATAAGGCCATTCTTGAACAAAAGATGAGACATTGCTATCAATTTACTAGAGAACCAGTTTGGATTTAAATATAACTTTTGTATGATTGATGCCTTTAGTGAGAGGTCTAATGCTTTAATATTTAATAATTTCTGCCCTCCAAATTCATATTCCTTATATAAATAGGCCCTTTTAATTTTGTCTGGCTTTCCATTCCAAATAAAATGTAATATTTTTGTTCATATAATTTAAAAAGCAGGTCACTAGGTGTAGGCAAAACCATAAGCAAACAGGTAAACTGTGATATGACTAAAGAGTTAATCAGGGTGATTTTTCCACAAATATACAAGTATTTTCCTTTCCATGGTAGAAAGATCTTATCTATTTTTGCTAACTTTCTATAAAAATGTATTGGAGTGAGATAATTTCTTTCTTTTGGGAATTGTATACCGAGTATGTCCACATCTCCGTCAGACCATTTAATTGGTAAACTACACGGTAATGTAAAATTAGCATTTTTTTAGTGATCCAATACATAATATCATAATTTGGTTTTAATCCAGAGAGGATAGCAAAAGTATCTAGATCCTCTATGGGGCAGTGGAGAGATTCTGATTGTGGTTTTAAAATAAAACATGAATCATCAGCGTACAATGACACCTTCGTTTTTAAGCTATGGATTTCTTATCCCTTAATATTATTGTTTGATCTAATTTTAACAGCTAACATTTCGATGGCAATAATAAATAAATATGCCGACAGTGGACAACCTTGTTTTACTCCTCTAGATAGTTTTAAACTTTCTGAGACATTATTTACTATTTTACACCTAGGGTTACTATACATAACTTTAACCCATTTTATAAGAGATTCCCCAAAATGTAAATATTCTAGGCATTTATATATAAACTCCAGTCGTACTTTATCAAAAGCCTTTTCAAAATCAGCTATAAAAACCAGGCCTGGTGTCCCCAATATTTCATAGTATTCTATTGTTTCCAGTACTTGTCTTATAATATCTCCAATGTATTGTCCATGTAAAAAACTGATTAGGATGAATAATATCTGACAATACTTTTTTAATTCTATGCACCAAGCATTTTGCTAGGATTGTTGCATCACAACACTGGAGTGTAAGAGGTCTCCAATCTGATAATTTACCATTTATATAGGAGTGGTTAAAACATGCTAATAATGGTCCTCTGAGTATATCAAAAAAAGTTTTGTATACTTCCACTAGTATGCCATCCAGCCCTGGAGTTTTCCCAGCCTTAAAGGTCTTAATTGCATCAAGAAGTTCCTCATCTGTAATTTGGCCTTCACATGAGTCTTTCTGTATAGATGTTAATTTGACATAATTATTAGGAAGAAAATCCATACAATTAGTTTCAGTTAGTGGAGATGGAAGAGACGAAAACATATTCTTAAAGTACTTTATTTCCTCTTTCAAAATATAATTTGGTGAATCATGCATGACTCCATCATTTGTAACAAGTTTCAATAAAAAAAAATTGGTAGCATTTCTATATTGAAGATTGAAAAATAATTTGGTGCATTGTCCCCCATATTCCATCCAGTTCGCTTATTTTTATAATATATTACAAGGGATCTTTCTTGAATAAGTTCCTCCATTTATTTTTGTTTTTCCTTTAACTTATTCAGTGCCTCTATGGTACAGTTTGTATTGCTATCTAACTGTACTGTTAGTCCTTCAATTTCCTTTGTTAATAAGGACTCTTTTGATATAAATTACTTTTGTTTTATAGATGAGTACTGAATTGCATGGCCTCTAAAGGCACATTTAAAAGTGTCCTGTACAATAATTATAAATGATTCTGTCCTAGTTCTAAACAATTTACCATCTAGTAGGCTTTGATTCAATTTCCACACCCATGTGGAAATTCTGTAAGAGTAATATGTATGCCAATTATGTGATGATCCGATTCTGTCCCCTATCAACACTTTTTAAACTTTTGGTGCCAGAGAGAATGGCATAAGAAAGTAGTCAAAACGACTAGCTTGATTAAGCCTCCGCCATGTATATCTCACTAGGTCAGGGTATTTAAGTCTCCATATATCCACTAATTCCAATATATCCATGACATTCATGGTTTCCTTAAGTGCCTGAGGGTTAGTTTGTAGTGTGATTTCCTTTCCGGTCCATAGAGGTATTTAAGACCGTATTAACATCTCCAACCATAATAAAAGAGTCTAGTGTTGCTTGTAGAGTTGATACATTCTCATATATATTTTCAAAGAAGCTTGGATCAACATTATTTGGACCGTATAGGTTAATAAGCCATATCTGTTTATTGTGAATAACATATTTAAAAATAATCCATCTACCTTGATGATCTGTTTGGACAATTTGCACATTTGGATCAAAATTACTGTTAATTAAAACCATCACCCTTTTGAATTTCTTTGCCCATGGGAGAAATATATTTAGCCTCCCCAGTCCTTTTTCCACATAACTTCATCTAAAATTGTTGAATGAGTTTCCTGTAAACAATATATATTATATTCCTTCTCTTTTAGCCAGGTAAAAACTGATAATCTTTTCTTATTATCTGCGAAGCCATTAAAATTGTAACTGGCTATACTTATTTCACCACTTACCATAATAAGACACAACTTTTAATTATATTTATCAAAATATATGTTTGTACACGTACCATTAAAGAGTAACATGATGATTAACTGTCTATATACCTGTACCATGATATTTGCATTGCTACTAAGTAAACCTCCAATTGGTTCCCACTATTCTACTCGCTAGAAGCCCTCATCATCCCGAGTTGGGTTGTCATCCCAATGCCTGGCAGACCACCCCCGACCCTCCGTATTCCATAGCCCTGAAAAGACTGGGATATTTGTAGTAATGTAGGCAATTTATTTAAGGATTTTACCTCTCACCAGTATTGCCATTACCAAAATTACATTATTGCAGGCAATTATTATATTAGCAAACAATTATGGTGAATCATCCTATATTGTCCCTAACATCTTTTACTCCTTCGCAACATTTGTGGGATACACACGTACACACTCAACCCTTTTCCCCCACACAACCATAGGCTCACATTCTCAACAGTTGCACCATCCCAGAGCCCAACTCAAGAAAGTTCTTGATTTACGAATGCATATACAGTTGCAGCTGTATGAGAAGGCCTGCAAGACTGTGCAAAAAATAATAATGGGCAGAAATTTAGAGATTTTATTAACCATTGTCAAGTCCTAGATGATGGTCAGATGTACACCTTTTCCCTGAAACACCCACAACACGGTCCCCCGTACTGACCATATTCCCAAGCATCTCCATGCAGCAGTCAGACTTTTGATTTTGTGCCACCAGGGCCACCAGGCTCTGCTCACACTTACTGGCCTGAAGCCAAACCACCAACAAACAACCAACAACAATGGAGACTTTATGGAATACAAAGCCTTCACTATTTCACCCTGGAATATCCCAGGCCTGAGGTCATCTGCTTTTGACCTACTGAGCAGAGACCTGGACTTCATCAAATAAATCGGAAAATACAGACACTGTCATCCTACAAGAAACATGGTATAGAGGAGATGGACCCACTGGTTGCCCTCTAAGTTACAGAGAGCTGGTAGTCCCATCCACCAAACTACCAGGTGTGAAACAGGGAAGGGACTCAGGGGGTATGCTAATTTGGTATAGAACAGATCTAACTCACTCTATTAAATTAAACAAAACAGGAACATTTGGCTAGAAATTCAACCTATATCCCCCCACTAGAATCCCCATACTTTAATGAAGACAGCTTCCCCATCCTGGAGGGGGAAATCAATCATTTCCAGGCCCAGGGACATGTACTAGTCTGTGGCGACCTAAATGCCAGAACCGGACAATAACCTGACACCCTCAGCACACAGGGGGACAAACACCTGCCTGGAGGTGACAGCTTTTCCTACCCCATATGCCCCCCTAGGCACAACTATGACAACATAACCAACAAAAACGGGTCTCAACTCCTGCAGCTCTGTCGTACGTTGAGCATGTACATAGTCAATGGTAGGCTTCGAGGGGACTCCTATGGTAGGTACACCTATTGCTCATCTCTTGGCTGTAGTACTGTAGACTACTTAATCACTGACCTCAACCCAGAGTCTCTCAGAGCGTTCACAGTCAGCCCACTGACACCCCTATCAGATCACAGCAAAATCACAGTCTACTTGAACAGAGTAATACACAATCATGAGGCATCAAAGCCAAAGGAACTGAGTAATATTAAGAAATACTATAGAGGGAAGGAATGTAGTGTGGAAACCTACCAAAAGAACAACAACAACCAATTGACTTCCTTTAAGACAAATTCCTTGACAAAACTTTCCACTGTAGTAGTGAAGGTGTAAACTTGGCAGTAGAAAATCTAAACAGTATATTTGACCTCCCAGCTTCCTTCCTCAAATCTAAAAAATGTAAAACAGAAACCCGAAGAAAAAGAACAACAATGACAAATGGTTTGATGAAGAATGCAAAAACGCAAGAAAGAAATTGAGAAACCTGTCCAACCAAAAACATAGAGACCCAGAAAACCTGAGTCTACGCCTTCCCTATGGTGAATCACTAAAACAATACCTAAATACACTACTGAAAAAGAAGGAACAGCACTTCTGAAATCAGATCAATGTAATTGAAGAATCCATAGACTCTTAACCACTTCTGGGAAAATTGGAAACCACTAAACAAACAACAACACGAATAATTCAATCATAACCGCCAACGATAAAAGGCAGCCGTCTTCATCGACCTGGCCAAGGCTTTCGACTCTGTCAATCACCGTATTCAAATCGGCAGACTCAACAGCCTTGGTTTCTCTAATGACTGCCTCGCCTGGTTAACTATCTATTTCTCAGATAGAGTTCAGTGTGTCAAATCAGAGGGCCTGTTGTCCGGACCTCTGGCAGTCTCTATGGGGGTGTCACAGGGGTCAATTCTCGGGCCAACTCTTTGATCCACCCCTACGCAGACGACACCATTCTGTATACATCTGTCCCATCTTTGGACACTATTAACAAACCTCCAAATGAGCTTCAATGCCATAAAACACTCATTCAGTGGCCTCCAACTACTCTTAAATGCAAGTAAAACTAAATGCATGCTATTCAACCGATCGCTGCCCGTCCACGCCAACCCGACTAGCATCACTACTCTGGACGGTTCTGACTTAGAATATGTGGACAACTACAAATACCTAGTTGTCTGGCTAGACTGTAAGCTCTCCTTCCAGACTCACATTAAGCATCTCCAATACAGAGTTAAATCTAGAATCGGCTTCCTATTTCGCAACAAAGCCTCCTTCACTCATGCTGCCAAATATACCCTTGTAAAACTGACAATCCTACCGATCCTTGACTTCGGCGGTGTCATTTACAAAATAGCCTCCAACACTCTACTGAAACTGGATGCAGTCTATCACAGTGCCATCCGTTTTGTCACCAAAGCCCCATATACTACCCACCACTGCGACCTGTATGCTCTCGTTGGCTCGTCCTTGCTACATATTTGTTGTCAAACCCACTGGCTCCAGGTCATCTATAAGTCTTTGCTAGGTAAAGATCCGCCTTATCTCAGCTCACTGGTCACCATAGCAACACCCACCCGTAGCACGCGCTCCAGCAGGTATGTTTCACTGGTCATCCCCAAAGCCAACACCTACTTTGGCCGCCTTTCCTTCCAGTTCTCTGCTGCCAATGACTGGAACGAATTGTAAAAATCACTGAAGTTGGAGACATAAAGGTGAAATAAATCAAATTAAAATAAATAAATTAAAATCTATCCAAAATGGATAAAAAACTTCTCCAATCTTTTTGGCTCTATAACAAAGAACAAACAGCAAACACATATACATGATCAAATACAAATCTTAGAATCAACTATTAAAGACCCACTGGACTATCCAATTACCTTGCATGAACTACATGACAAAATAAAAACCCTCCAACCCAAAAAGGCCTGTTGATGGTATGCTCAATGAAATTATAAAATATACAGATAACAAATTCCAATTGGCTATACTTAAACTCTTTAACAACATCCTTAGCTCTGGCATCTTTCCCAATATTTGGAATCAAGGACTGATCACCCCAATCCAAAAAAGTGGAGACAAATTTGACCCCAATAAATACCGTAGGATATGTGTCAACAGCAACCCTGGGAGAATCCTCTGCATTATCATTAACAGCAGACTTGTACATTTTCTCAGTGCAAAAAATGTAATGAGCAAATGTCAAATTGGCTTTTTACCAAATGATCATACGACAGACCACGCATTTGCCCTGCACACCCTAATTGACAAACAAACAAACCAAAACAAAGGCAAAGTCTTTGACTCAATTTGGCATGAGGGTCTGCTATACAAATTGATGGAAAGTGGTGTTGGGACATTATAAAATCCATGTACACAAACAACAAGTGTGAGGTTCAAATTGGCAAAAAACACATAGATTTCTTCTCACAGGGTCGTGGGGTGAGACAGGGATGCAGCTTAAGCCCCACCCTCTTCACCATATATATCAACGAGTTGGCGAGGGCACTAGAACAGTCTGCAGCACCCACCCTCACCCTACTAGAATCTGAAGTCAAATGTCTACTGTTTGCTGATGATCTGGTACTTCTGTCACCAACCAAGGGCCTACAGCAGCACCTAGATCTTCTGCACAGATTATGCCAGACCTGGGCCCTGACAGTAAATCTCAGTAAGACCAAAACAAGGGTGTTCCAAAAAAGGTCCAGTTGCCAGGACCAAAAATACAAATTCCATCTAGACACCGTTGCCCTAGAGGGCACAAAAAAACAATACATACCTTGACCTAAACATCAGCACCACAGGTAACTTCTACAAAGCTGTGAACAATCTGAGAGACAAGGCAAGAAGGGCCTTCAATGCCATCAAAAGAAACAAAATATTTGACATACCAATTAGGATCTGGCTAAAAATACTTGAATCAGTTATAGAACCCATTGCCCTTTATGGTTGTGAGGTCTGGGGTCCGCTCACTAACCAAGAATTCACAAAATGGGACAAACACCAAATTGAGACTGCATGCAGAATTTTGCAAAAATATCCTCTGTGTACAACATAAAACACCAAATAATGCATGCAGAGCAGAATTAGGCCGATACGCGCAGATGACAAAATCCAGAAAAGAGCTACTAAATTCTACAACCACCTAAAAGGAAGCGATTTCCAAACCTTTCATTAAAAAAAGCCATCACTTACAGAGATTAACCTGGAGAAGAGTCCCCTAAGCAAGCTGGTCCTGGGGCTCTGTTCACAAACACAAACTCTCTCCAGAAGTTCAGTGAGGATCTCTGAATGATCCAATGTTGACCTAAATGACTAATGATGATAAATACAATCCACCTGTGTGTAATCAAGTCTCCGTATAAATGCACCTGCACTGTGATAGTCTCAGAGGTCCGTTAAAAGCGCAGAGAGCATCATGAAGAACAAGGAACACACCAGGCAGGTCCGAGATACTGTTGTGAAGAAGTTGAAAGCCGGATTTGGATACAAAAAGATTTCCCAAGTTTTAAACATCCCAAGGAGCACTGTGCAAGCGATAATATTGAAATGGAAGGAGTATCAGACCACTGCAAATCTACCAAGACCTGGCCGTCCCTCTAAACTTTCAGCTCATACAAGGAGAAGACTGATCAGAGATGCAGCCAAGAGGCCCATGATCACTCTGGATGAACTGCAGAGATCTACAGCTGAGGTGGGAGACTCTGTCCATAGGACAACAATCAGTCGTATATTGCACAAATCTGGCCTTTATGGAAGAGTGGCAAGAAGAAACCCATTTCTTAAAGATATCCATAAAAAGTGTTGTTTAAAGTTTGCCACAAGCCACCTGGGAGACACACCAAACATGTGGAAGAAGGTGCTCTGGTCAGATGAAACCAAAATTGAACTTTTTGGCAACAATGCAAAACGTTATGTTTGGCGTAAAAGCAACACAGCTCATCACCCTGAACACAACATCCCCACTGTCAAACATGGTGGTGGCAGCATCATGGTTTGGGCCTGCTTTTCTTCAGCAGGGACAGGGAAGATGGTTAAAATTGATGGGAAGATGGATGGAGCCAAATACAGGACCATTCTGGAAGAAAACCTGATGGAGTCTGCAAAAGACCTGAGACTGGGACGGAGATTTGTCTTCCAACAAGACAATGATCCAAAACATAAAGCAAAATCTACAATGGACTGGTTCAAAAATAAACATATCCAGGTGTTAGAATGGCCAAGTCAAAGTCCAGACCTGAATCCAATCGAGAATCTGTGGAAAGAACTGAAAACTGCTGTTCACAAATGCTCTCCATCCAACCTCACTGAGCTCGAGCTGTTTTGCAAGGAGGAATGGGAAAAAATGTCAGTCTCTCGATGTGCAAAACTGATAGAGACATACCCCAAGTGATTTACAGCTGTAATCGCAGCAAAAGGTGGCGCTACAAAGTATTAACTTAAGGGGGCTGAATAATTTTGCACGCCCAATTTTTCAGTTTTTGATTTGTTAAAAGAGTTTGAAATATCCAATAAATGTCGTTCCACTTCATGATTGTGTCCCACTTGTTGTTGATTCTTCACAAAAAAATACAGTTTTATATCTTTATGTTGAAGCCTGAAATGTGGCAAAAGGTCGCAAAGTTTAAGGGGGCCGAATACTTTCGCAAGGCACTGTATCTGTACAAACAGGTAACATATTGGTTTTTCTTAAATCGTTTGGTCAGAGCTCTATTCCACCTGAGGTTTTCCTAAAAACACCGTGGGCTAAAACACAGCATACTAATAACAAACTTGTTTTGAGGAAAGCCCAGCTACTCCCAACATGCGGGAAAATGTTTTGCTGCTGTGTTTTAGGCTGCCACAGTGTAACCAATCATCAGATTTGGAATCCCATTTACTTTCTTAATTAAGCTTAGCGAAAGCTTTTTTATTTTCAAATGAGCTTGCCTTCTTTTACTTCATGCATTGTTCAGGCTAACAATTCAATTATTCTTCATTGTGCTTCACAAAGAGCATGACCTCAATAAAAATGTTTCCTCTTCCAAGGTATTAAAACATGTAGGGATTTGACACAGTGGCATTCCCTCTTATGGAGTCCTACTGCATATCTGGGAAGTGAATGCTTTATGGAGAGGGATAAAACCAGGTGGTGAAGCCGCAATGTTTATCCACCTCACCTCAGGTATTGTTCTCATCCAATGTCAAGCCAATGGCAGCTGTATGGCTGTGCTGCGCTTGGTAGTTATCCACTTGAGAAAAGCAAATATTTAAGGTGGAGAAATTAGTTTCACAACGTGTCCCATCTTTTTACAGTGTAGCACTCTGACTTACTGTACCAACGTCATTCACGCCCGTCTCATTGACTTTGGCCCTGTGGAGTGGAGTGAGTAACAGAATGTTCCCTAAGGAGGTTATCATTGTCACAGAGAGGCTAAATGGTCAAAGGCAGAGAGCCTCTCTCTGGTTCCTACTCCGGTATTAGCCAGCTGTCATCTACTGCAATCACACCATAATCAAGGACTTCTGTTATGCTGCTGTTACGTACATTACTTTTATCTCACAGATTGATGCCCTTGGATATGATCAGGACTCAGGCCATGTTATATGAAAGTAGGCCTACTATAGAAGCATTCATGCAGTGGCGTCATGTATACAGAGAAACATGAATTTCAACCTTACCATGAACTCTATAGAGTTAAATTAGATATTTTTATTTTTTATTCACTCCCATTTAAAATGGAACATCAAAGTTGATAGTTGTTTTACTCCAGTTAAGTCCTTTAGGACTATACTTCCATATGTATTTACTGTATACTATTTTAGTTTTTCATCTGTTTGTTGTAATGGTAATCTCATTCATAATATTGTATTTTGTACAACTCCTGAGGCTCAACAGAAACGGCAGACATTAAACATACAGGATCCCACTTAGAGGTAATGCTATCTTATGTGTTATTACCAGAGGCCTTCTCTGTGTCCATTAAATATGTTTTATCCAGCATTAAGCTCTGTGCTTGGCTGAAATGATTGTGTGATTTTACCTCCATGACTAGTGATATAAGTTTAAATACCAGCTCCAGATGTGTATCATATCCTCTAGAAGTATAATGGAGGGTTAGACTGGCTACTGGCAGTTAGCTACTGTGTATCCCCTTCCCCGTTATCATTTCTCTCCCTACAATACACACATACATGCAAGATTGCATTCATGAATGTACGTTTACACACACACGTGCATACACACGCACACACACATACACACTTACCAAACATCCCCTTACTTGCCGCTCTTGATTACCCCTCCAATCCCTCAGATCTTTTTGGCCCATATGAAAAGATACTATATTATACTATGATGTAAATACTATAGTATTCATTGTAGTGTTTTTGCTGACTTTACTGTAGTATACTGTAGTATTTACAGATAACTACAGTATATATACTGTACAGTTGAAGTCAGAAGTTTACATACACCTTATCCAAATACATTTAAACTCAGTTTTTCACAATTCCTGACATTTAATTATTTAAAAATTCCCTGTTTTATGCCAGTTAGGATCACCACTTTATTTTAAGAATGTGAAATATCAGAATAATAGTAGAGAGAATGATTTATTTCAGCTTATATATTCATCACATTCCCAGTGGGTCAGAAGTTTACATTCACTCAATTAGTATTTGGTAGCATTGCCTTTAAATTGTTTAACTTGGGTCAAACGTTTCAGGTAGCCTTCCACAAGCTTCCCACAATAAGTTGGGTGAATTTTGGCCCATTCCTCCTGACAGAGCTGGTGTAACTGAGTCAGGTTTGTACGCCTCCTTGCTCGCACACGGTTTTTCAGTTCTGCCCACACATTTTCTATAGGATTGTGGTCAGGGCTTTGTCATGGCCACTCCAATACCTTGACTTTGTTGTCCTTAAGCCATTTTGCCACAACTTTGGAAGTATGCTTGGGGTCATTGTCCATTTGAAAGACCCATTTGCAACCAAGCTTTAACTTCCTGACTGATGTCTTTAGATGTTGCTTCAATATATCAACACAATTTCCCTGCCTCATGATGCCATCTATTTTGTGAAGTGCACCAGGCCCTCCTGCAGCAAATCACCCCCACAACATGAGGATGCCACCCCCGTGCTTCACGGTTGGGATGGTGTTCTTCGGCTTGCAAGCATTCCCCTTTTTCCTCCAAACATAATGATGGTTATTATGGCCAAACAGTTCTATTTTTGTTTCTTCAGACCAGAGGACATTTCTCCAAAAAGTACGATCTTTGTCCCCATGTGCAGTTGCAAACCGTAGTCTGGCTTTTTTTATGGCGGTTTTAGAGCAGTGGCATCTTCCTTGCTGAGCAGCCTTTCAGGTTATGTCGATATAGGACTCGTTTTACTGTGAATACAGATACTTTTGAACCTGTTTCCTCCAGCATCTTCGCAAGGTCCGTTGCTGTTGTTCTGAGATTGATTTGCACTTTTCACACCAAAGTACGTTCATCTCTAGGAGACAGAACGCGTCTCCTTCCTGAGCAGAATGATGGCTGCGTGGTCCCATGGTGTTTATACTTGCGTACTATTGTTTGTCCAGATGAACATGGTACATTCAGGAGTTTGGAAATTGCTCCCGAGGGTGAACCAGACTTGTGGAGGTCTACAATTTATTTTCTGAGGTCTTGGCTGATTTCTTTTGATTTTCCCATCATGTCAAGTAAAGAGGCACTGCGTTTGAAGGTAGGCTTTGAAATACATCCACAGGTACACCTCCAATTGACTCAAATTATGTCAATTGGAAGCCTATCAGAAGCTTCTAAAGCCATGCCCATTTTCTGGAATTGTCCAAGATGTTTAAAGGCACAGTCAACTTAGTGTATGTAAACTTCTGACCCACTGGAATTATAAGTGAAATCATCTGTCTGTAAACAATTGTTTGAAAAATTACTTGTGTCATGCACAAAGTAGATGTCCTAACCGACTTGCCAAAGCTAAAGTTTGTTAACAAGATATTTGTTGTGTTTTATTGACTCCAACCTAAGTGTATGTAAACGCCTGACTTCAACTGTATACTATAGTAATTAATATGGTGTTTTTGCAGATTGTAGTATACTGTAGTATTTACTGTAGTGTTTTGGCAGACTGTAGTATACAGTAATGTTTTTGTGGACGTTACTGTAGTATCTACTGTAGTGTTTAATTATATTTGATATAGAAACCTACTGGAGAAATACTAAAAAAGCAAATGTTCCATAACCTGTAGGTAGGTATGACTGGGGTCTGAATGGATTGTTCAGAGCTTCTGCTTTTTTCTTTAACTTGTAAGTAAAACAATATACTTTATGGTCTATACTTGGCATGTAGGTTTCTCGCCTATGGGTGCCACAAATTGCAATGTGGGGGAGGGGAACGGGCAGGGTATATGCAAATAAGATACTGTGGTATTTACTACCGTTTTTAAAAAGTGTGGTGTTCTTGCGGACTGTAGTGTTTTTGCGGACATTATTATTGTATTTACTACAGTGTTTTTTGTTTACTATAGTTTCTACAGTATACTGCAACATTCTGTAGTAAGTACTACACATGATCGAGGGATAGTACAGTGTGTAGTATAGTATTCTACAATAGTTTACTATAGAATTTTATAGTACGTATTCTACAGTAAACTGTAGTATTTTTTATGTGGGGGTATCAACAACATCTGCCCACTCCTCATCTTCCTGTCTGGATGTCCAATTCAGAATTAATCAAGAATCCAAGAATCTGTTCTGGAGACAGAACGGATGAGAATCCATGTCTTTGGCCTTTGAAGGTAACCATCTTTCAGATACAGCGAAGAAAAATAAATAAGAAATTGTCCTTATTAGGCATACACTTCTATCTAATCTATCTCTGTTTCTCTGTCTCACACACACTTTACCCCTTCTGAACACTTGTCTTTTGAAGTGCGCCCAATGAAGAGCCTCTGACTTTCTCCCTTGTTTAATAGCTAATCAACTGAAGCTGTGTGCATAATCAGGAAGGGGAATAGTCTATGTGAGGGATTCTGGGGTTGGAGAAGGTAGGAGCGAGCCAATGAACATCTGGTGAACAGGTGTTACGGTAAGACACACTGAGTCACATAAGGCAGCGCATTTCAAAAGACGTGTTCAGAAGGGTTGGCGCTCCCCTCACGTTTGTTCTGTGGGGGAGATCTTCGTGGGCTATACTCTGCCTTGTCTCAGGGTAGTAAGTTGGTGGTTGAAGATATCCCTCTAGTGGTGTGGGGGCTGTGCTTTGGCAAAGTGGGTGGGGTTATATCCTGCCTGGTTGGCCCTGTCCGGGGGTATAGTCGGAAGGGGCCACAGTGTCTCCTGACCACTCCTGTCTCAGCCTCCAGTAATTATGCTGCAATAGTTTTTGTGTCAGAGGGCTAGGGTCTGTCTGTTATATCTGGAGTATTTCTCCTGTCTTATCTGGTGTCCTGTGTGAATTTAAGTATGCTCCCTCTAATTCTCTCTCTCTTTCTCTTTCTCTTCTCTCGGAGGACCTGAGCCCTAGGACCATACCTCAGGACTAGCTGGCCTGATGACTCCTTGCTGTCCCCAGTCCACCTGGTAGTGCTGCTGCTCCAGTTTCAACTGTTCTGCCTGCGGCTACGGAACCCTGACCTGTTCACCAGACATGCTACCTTGTCCAGGACCTGCTGTTTTTCGACTCTCTCTCTACTCTCTCTCTCTACTTTACTGTGGCTTCACATAGGGAACACGTATTAGTCTTCAGAACAATGATACCAAGAGGATCTGTCCAGACGCTCAACCAGATGGCTGTGAGAAAGTTATTATTGTTTTCTAAATTCAATTTAATCTCAAGTCTTCTTCAGCATCTTCAGAAAGTGCACAAACTTGAAATTCAGTTGAGGTCAGTTAACTGATAAGCAGTTGCTTCTTATCATACATTTGTCCCATTTTCTTGAAATCAGTTCGAACCACCTCCCTCATATAGTTTATTGTCAAGGTTAGATGCTTGAATGTTTACATCTTTGGAGAAAAGCTTAGTGTTTGGTCTATGTTTCAGTACATGTCATCGCAATTTGAATTTTGATGCATGTGATATTCAACCTTGATTCAACAGACACGTGAATGGATTTTTTCTCTGAATTGTCTATTTAAAAAAAAATGTATTTCACTTTTATTTAACCAGGTAGGCAAGTTCTCATTTACAATTGCGACCTGGCCAAGATAAAGCAAAGCAGTTCGACACATACAACGACACAGAGTTACACATGGAGTAAAACAAACATACAGTCAATAATTTAGTAAAAACAAGTCTATATACAATGTGAGCAAATGAGGTGAGATGGGAGGTAAAGGCAAAAAAAGGCCATGGTGGCAAAGTAAATACAATATAGCAAGTAAAACACTGGAATGGTAGATTTGCAGTGGAAGAATGTGCAAAGCAGAAATAAAAAGAATAGGGTGCAAAGGAGCAAAATTAATACAGCAGGGAAAGAGGTAATTGTTTGGGCTAAATTATAGGTGGGCTATGTACAGGTGCAATAATATGTGAGCTGCTCTGACAGTTGGTGCTTAAAGCTAGTGAGGGAGATAAGTGTTTCCAGTTTCAGAGATTTTTGTAGTTCGTTCCAGTCATTGGCAACAGAGAACTGGAAGGAGAGGCGGCCAAAGAAAGAATTGTTTTTGGGGGTGACCAAAAAGATATACCTGCTGGAGCGCGTGCTACAGGTGGGTGATGCTATGGTGACCAGCGAGCTGAGATAAGGGGGGACTTTACCTAGCAGGGTCTTGTAGATGACGTGGAGCCAGTGGGTTTGGCGACGAGTATGAAGTAAGGGCCAGCCAACGAGAGCGTACAGGTCGCAATGGTGGGTAGTATATGGGGCTTTGGAGACAAAACGGATTGCACTGTGATAGACTGCATCCAATTTGTTGAATAGGGTATTGGAGGCTATTTTGTAAATGACATCGCCAAAGTCGAGGATTGGTAGGATGGTCAGTTTTACAAGGGTATGTTTGGCAGCATGAGTGAAGGATGCTTTGTTGCGAAATAGGAAGCCAATTCTAGATTTAACTTTAGATTGCAGATGTTTGATGTGGGTCTGGAAGGAGAGTTTACAGTCTAACCAGACACCTAGGTATTTGTAATTGTCCACATATTCTAAGTCAGAACCGTCCAGAGTAGTGATGTTGGACAGGCGGGCAGGTGCAGGCAGCGATCGGTTGAAGAGCATGCATTTAGTTTTACTTGTATTTAAGAGCAATTGGAGGCCACGGAAGGAGAGTTGTATGGCATTTAAGCTTGCCTCGAGGGTTGTTAACACAGTACCAAAGAAGGGCCAGAGGTATACAGAATGGTGTCGTCTGCGTAGAGGTGGATCAGAGACTCACCAGCAGCAAGAGCAACATCATTGATGTATACAGAGAAGAGAGTCGGTCCAAGAATTGAACCCTGTGGCACCCCCATAGAGACTGCCAGAGGTCCGGACAGCAGACCCTCCGATTTGACACACTGAACTCTATCAGAGAAGTAGTTGGTGAACCAGGCGAGGCAATCATTTGAGAAACCAATGCTGTCGAGTCTGCCGATGAGGATGTGGTGATTGACAGCGTCGAAAGCCTTGGCCAGATCAATGAATACGGCTGCACAGTAATGTTTCTTATCGATGGCGGTTAAGATATCGTTTAGGACCTTGAGTGTGGCTGAGGTGCACCCATGACCAGCTCTGAAACCAGATTGCATAGCAGAGAAGGTATGGTGAGATTCTAAATGGTCGGTAATCTGTTTGATGACTTGGCTTTCGAAGACCTTAGAAAGGCAGAGTAGGATAGATATAGGTCTGTAGCAGTTTGGTTCAAGAGTGTCCCCCTTTGAAGACGGGGATGACCGCAGCTGCTTTCCAATCTTTGGGAATCTCAGATGACACGAAAGAGAGGTTGAACAGGCTAGTAATAGGGTTGGCAACAATTTCGGCAGATAATTTTAGAAAGAAAGGGTCCAGATTGTCTAGCCCGGCTGATTTGTAGTGGTCCAGATTTTGCAGCTCTTTCAGAACATCAGCTGACTGGATTTGGGAGATGGAGAACTGGGAAGGCTTGGGCGAGTTGCTGTGGGGGGTGCAGTGCTGTTGGGTAGGGGTAGGGTAGGAGTAGCCAGGTGGAAAGCATGGCCAGCCGTAGATAAATGCTTCTTGAAATTCTCAATTATAGTGGATTTATAAGTGGTGACAGTGTTTCCTATCTTCAGTGCAGTGGGCAGCTGGGAGGAGGTGTTCATATTCTCCACGGACTTTGCAGTGTCCCAGAACTTTTTTGAGTTAGTGTTGCAGGAAGCAAATTTCTGCTTAAAAAAGCTAGCCTTGGCTTTTCTAACTGCCTGTGTATAATAGTTTCTAGCTTCCCTGAACAGCTGCATATCACGGGGGCTGTTCGATGCTAATGCAGAACGCCATAGGATGTTTTTGTGTTTGTTAAGGGCAGTCAGGTCTGGGGAGAAACAAGGACTATATCTGTTCCTGGTTCTAAATTTCTTGAATGGGGCATGCTTATTTAAGATGGTTAGGAAGGCATTTAAAAAAATATATAATAATAACCAGGCATCCTCTACTGACGGGATGAGATCAATATCCTTCCAGGATACCCCGGCCAGGTCGATTAGAAAGGCCTGCTCGCTGAAGTGTTTCAGGGAGCGTTTGACAGTGATGAGAGGAGGTTGTTTGACCGCTGACCCATTACGGATGCAGGCAATGAGGCAGTGATCGCTGAGATCTTGGTTGAAGACAGCAGAGGTGTATTTAGAGGGCAAGTTGGTTAGGATGATATCTATGAGGGTGCCCGTGTTTAAGGCTTTGGGGAGGTACCTGGTAGGTTCATTGATAATTTGTGTGAGATTGAGGGCATCAAGCTTAGATTGTAGGATGGCTGGGGTGTTAAGCATGTTCCAGTTTAGGTTGCCTAGCAGCGTGAGCTCCGAAGATAAATGGGGGGCAATCAGTTCACATATGGTGTCCAGAGCACAGCTGGGGGCAGAGGGTGGTCTATAGCAGGCGGAAACGGTGAGAGACTTGTTTTTAGAGAGGTGGATTTTTAAAAGTAGAAGTTCAAATTGTTTGGGTACAGACCTGGATAGTAGGACAGAACTCTATCTTTGCAGTAGATTGCAACACCGCCCCTTCTCGCAGTTCTATCTTGTCTGAAAATGTTGTAGTTTGGGATTAAAATTTCAGAATTTTTGGTGTTCTTCCTAAGCCAGGATTCTGACATGGCTAGAACATCCGGGTTGGCAGAGTGTGCTAAAGCAGTGAATAAAACAAACTTAGGGAGGAGGCTTCTAATGTTAACAGGCTATTACGGTTACAGAAGTCCTCAAAAGAGAGCGCCTGGGGAATAGGAGTGGAGCTAGGCCCTGCAGGGCCTGGATTCACCTCTACATTGCCAGAGGAACAGAGGAGGAGTAGGATAAGGGTACGGCTAAAAGCAATAAGAATTGGTCGTCTAGAACGTCTGGAACAGAGATTAAAAGGAGGTTTCTGGGGGCAATAAGATATCTTCAAGGTATGATGTACAGACAAAGGTATGGTAGGATGTGAATACAGTGGAGGTAAACCTAGGTATTGAGTGATGATGAGAGAGATATTGTCTCTAGAAACATCATTGAAACCAGGAGATGTCATCGCATGTTTGGGTGGTGGAACTAATAGGTTGGATAAGGTATAGTGAGCAGGACTAGAGGCTCTACAGTGAAATAAGCCAATAAACACTAACCAGAACAGCAATGGACAAGGCATATTGACATTAAGGAGAGGTATGCTTAGTCGAGTGATCAAAAGGGTCCAGTGAGTAGTGAGGTTGTTTGGGGTCACGGCGATTCAGACAGCTAGCCGGGCCATCGGTAGCAAGCTAGCATAGGATGGAGGTCTGTTTTTAGCCACCTTGTGCGTTTCCGTTGGTAGGATTAGTGGGGTTCCGTGTGGTAAAGGGGATCAATCCAATTCGTTTAAAAAAAACAATAGATATAGTTATAGAGGCCCAAGAAAAAAAAAATGAAAAAAAAAAATGTTGATAGGTCTATTCAGATAGCAGCCGATAAGACAGCTAACGATTAGCGGACCGCAGATGGGCGTTTAGGTAACGTCGCGACGGAGGAGCCAGCCGGATAACACCCTCGGGTAGATAACGTCGGTAGTACAGTTGTGAAGGCCCGGTGGGGCTCCGCGTTGGCAGTAAAACGGGTCCGGATAGGTGATTGTAGCCCAGGAGTGACTGATGGAACTCTTCAGATGGCTAGCTCCGGAATAATTGATGTTTCCTCCGGAATCGACGTAAGCCGATAGTCACACGCATAGCAGCTGCGAGATCCAGGTATACATGTCCAGAGTTAGCGGTTGAAATCCGGGGACATGGAGAGAAAAATAGGTCCGGTATGTTCCGGTCCGAGCCGCGCCGTACAAAACTGCCGATAGATTTTCGAGCTAAAGGATAGTTAATGACCACAAACCGTGGTTAGCTGAAAACTAACGATTAGCCAGTAAAGAAGCTAACTAGCTTCTGATTAGTTTCTGGTTAGCTTCAGGCTAGCTTCTGGATTAGCTTCTGGCTAGCTTCTATGGAGGATTACAGATTTGAGGTAAATAATACTTTATTTTTTAAAATATAAATTGGTGAGGCGGGTTGCAGGAGAGTGTTTTGAAGATGAGTTTATGGAAAATAAAAAATATATATATAAAAATGTATGCGAGGAAAGTTGTAAATATATATATATATATATATATATATATATATATATATATATATATACGGGACACGACAAGACGAGGATGAGAGAGAAAGAGAGAGAGAGCGAGAGAGAGAGAATAATTTAATTCAGTAGTATTATCTTTAGATATGTTCTATACGACTGATGGTGCTAATTAATTAGCTATTTGTATTAGTGTAATTAAAATGCTATGTGATTTGTACATTGAGTCAGCGCAGAAACGTTAAGCCATAGGGGGCACAGGGGCACGTGCACCTTCAGATTTGTCCTGTTTAAAAAATTACCCTCCCCAACATTTTTTGGGGGGGAGGGTAATACCACTAGCCACCTAACAATTTTCTGAAGTTGTCTTTAGCTAGCGCAGATAGGTTCCCAATCTCCCTACCCAATTTCAGGCTATCAATCAAGTTATAGTAGGTTGCAGGCAAGGTTTGTAGACTTTAGAAAAGCAAGCAATTACTACATTTACTGAATAAGACTCACATTCATTTTCATCCTTTACCCAGATTTGAGTGGAAATGCAGAGAAGCATATTTAGTTTCCTTAAAAAAATAACCATCAGTCAGGAGGATTACAGACATCTCAAGAGGAATGCTGAGATATTCAGAAAAATATTAATATTATTTACATAGAATTAAGCATAATGATTATGGCCCTAGATACTCCCAGTCGATATTCACGTCATAAGAAGGAATTATCCTTCCCATTGACCTCCATTGTAAAAGAGCCAACTTCATCGTCCATTTC
This sequence comes from Oncorhynchus mykiss, assembly GCF_057628025.1. Taxonomy (NCBI): domain Eukaryota; kingdom Metazoa; phylum Chordata; class Actinopteri; order Salmoniformes; family Salmonidae; genus Oncorhynchus; species Oncorhynchus mykiss. Next base: position 79,937,480 of record NC_143022.1, read on the forward strand.
AGAAATTACAACACATGCCGAAAAGCTGCTGTGTTGTTCAATGTACATGTTACCAGGTCAAAATTCCTGACCTACGGTTTGCAATGCTTCCACGTAGGAACATAGAGACTGCGAAAGAGCCCTGTTGCTTCAGGCTATTCGGCGAATGGAAAATGTAGGGGACACGGTGTCCAAGTATGCTACACATGTGTGTGGAAATTCATGTGTGTGGAAATGCTTTAATCACAGGTGATACATTTAACTTGTTTAGTACAGTCAGTTTGTAACCCCGTTCACTACTTGTAGCTGGATAGTCCATTTGTTTGTGTTGTTGGTCTTGGCTAGCTTAATGTTCTGGTCGGTAACTAGCTAGCCCTCACGTGGCTGCTATCACCATCATGAACAGGGGCATGAGGGAAGCCCTACAATATAATGTTTCCTAAGTAGTGAGAACGCTTCGGAGCAGGCAATATTGAAAAGTCATCTTTAGACATGTTGTACTTTTTAAAATAGTTATTTAATGACTAAAATAAGCAGACAACAAGAAAATTGCATTTGAAAAAGGCAATGGGGTAACCTACTGAAGGTAAACACAGGTTGTTAACCCCACAGGTGGGTAAGGCCTTCAACATTCTATATAATATTGACTGGGACTATTGCAGGCATTTGAAAAATTCACAATTCTCCAACTAGTCCCCCTCCAGACCAACCCCCAGTCACACTCACGTACTTTGTGCCCCCTCAGATATTTGGGGTTTATGACGTCCCTGTGGTAAGTGGTTGGTGTTATGACGGTGACCATTACAGCTGGGTTTTAGATGATAAGAGGCAACAGTGTGGAACTGGGCTACAACAGCCTGTTCTGAGAGCTTCATGTTGAGCTCAACATGGCATGGTGGGACACAGAATTGAGTACCGCTCCTGTTTGTATTATTTTAAAGATGCATTTAGCACTACCAAGCTACAGTTGGAATGTATTAAATCTTATATAAATATGTTTTGCTTTGGGCTGTGCTATAGTGTAGGGTGACACTCTGTCCAAGGTTGAGGTTGCTTACTCCAATTGTCCTTATGTTGTTCTTTATTTGTCCACTAACTTGCATTGATGGATTAGGTTTCGGGATTTCAAATGACATTCTATGGTCTCACCTTAATTTTCAAAGTGAAAATATGCTTTCAAATGTGCTTTCAAACTATACACAAATGTTTTGCGGCAGCCATTTGAAGGAAGGTAAAGTAATCTGGCCCTCAAACCATCACGGTCACCTAATAATCCCCAGTTTACAATTGGCTCATTCATCCCCCTCCTCTCCCCTGTAACTATTCCCCAGGTCGTTGCTGCAAATGAGAAAGTGTTCTCATTCAATTTACCTGGTAAAATGACGGATAAATAAAAAATAATCCACTTTCTATTACGATTAAAGGGGAGAGAACGTGACAAAAATAAGTATGATTCAGGTGAACCCACTCTCTCTCTATAGTCATTAAAATATTCAGAATGTTGAATGGCCATAGGTTTCATAGACTTTCTTGACACTGTGAGCTAAGCGATCGCTGCAGCTGTACATAGTCTATCGGTAAATAGCCCACCCAATTTACCTACCTCATCCCCATACTGTTTATATTTATTTACTTTTCTGCTCTTTTGCACACCAGTATCTCTACCTGTACATGATCATCTGATCATTTATCACTCCAGTGTTAATCTGCAAAAATTGTAATTATTCGCCTACCTCCTCACTCTTTTTTTATTTTTTTTCTACTGTGTTATTGACTTGTTAATTGTTTACTCCATGTGTAACTCTGTGTTGTCTGTTCACACTGCTATGCTTTATCTTGGCCAGGTCGCAGTTGTAAATGAGAACTTGTTCTCAACTAGCCTACCTGGTTAAATAAAGGTGAAAAATAAAAAAAATAAAAAATAAATGGTGATTGTATCCATGTCTGACATTGTAAGTGTCACAGGCCAATTTGGCTTCATGTTGATTCCATTATGTTTTATTGTGAGGTTTTGCTCCTTCCACTTTTAAAATCAGTGCATGGTTTACAGCTTGCTGAATGAAAATGTAGGAAATTGATTAGATGTTTACAGATCAATAAGATGTGAATTGTGAATCAAGAAAATGTGCTGAATACCATTTATGACGGATGGGACCCCTGAAAAGGGGAACAATGCTCTGTGATTATGCACATGCAGACTAAAGTGTCTGCTAGGACGTGACAAGCAGAATGAGTGGACTGAAAATCAAGTCAATTCATACGATTTTCCATCAAGCACCGAACAAAGATCAAACGCTATATAGCCTCAACACATGTTTAAAGCTATCATTTTATATTGTGAACGATCAGTCCATGCATAGCTCTGTTTTTTTATTTGAGAGTGTTTCCATTTCTCCAGCTCGGTTCCTCAGATTTCTACCAAAACAGTGGCGGGGAGTTTGCTTTGTTATTGTTTCAACAGATAATTCCCACTTTAAAGTTTTTGTGAGCACAATGTATAATGCACCCATTGAGAAAGTGTGCCTGACAGTCAGTCAGTATTCAGACATGAATTATACCGACTTGTGATCAGTGTTTGAATGGGACTCCCATCCCATAGTAGCGCTCTAATAGTACCCTGGACTGTATGTCTGGGTGTGTTCCCAGCTCTGCTTCATGTCACACATTATTATTACTGTCCTATAGAAGGCCCTTACAATCAGAGCCCCCATACAATCAGAGCCCCCATAGAAAACAGAGAGGTCCTGCAGAAAGGGAACTCTCTGAAGCTCACGAAAGCTGCTTGTATGCTAACAGGGATAACAGAGGGAGAGGGAGAGAGAGAGAGAGAGAGAGAGGGAGAGAGAGAGAGAGAGAGAGAGAGAGAGAGAGAGAGAGAGAGAGAGAGAGAGGAGGAGGAGAAGTGTCGGAAAGAGACTGAGTCAGTAGGGCACTGTCGCTATGATGGAAAGCGAGAGAGCACTGTCGCTATGATGGAAAGCGAGAGGGCACTGTCGCTATAATGGAAAGCGAGAGGGCACTGTCGCTATGATGGAAAGCGAGAGGGCACTGTCGCTATGATGGAAAGTGAGAGGGCACTGTCGCTATGATGGAAAGCGAGAGAGCACTGTCGCTATGATGGAAAGCGAGAGAGCACAGTCGCTATGATGGAAAGTGAGAGGGCACTGTCGGTATGATGGAAAGAAAGAGAGCACTGTCGCTATGATGGCAAGCGAGAGAGCACAGTCGCTATGATGGAAAGCGAGAGAGCACTGTCGCTATGATGGAAAGCGAGAGGGCACTGTCGCTATGATGGAAAGCGAGAGGTCACTGTCGCTATGATGGAAAGCGAGAGAGCACTGTCGCTATGATGGAAAGCGAGAGGGCACTGTCGCTATGATGGAAAGCAAGAGGGCACTGTCACTATGATGGAAAACGGGAGAGCTCAGACAGAAAGGAGAGGAAAGGATATGTACGGAGAGAGGTTGGAGAGAGAAACAAAGACAGACACAGAGATGAATCAGAGCAGCTTTGGTTTAGTATTCTGGTCCAACAGTGAAATTCAATAACTCATATCTTATATTTACAAATTATGCCAAGGACATACAGCAGCTATCCCTTGCCTATGAAGGAATAATTATTTTTCAAAAAATACATGCCTACCAAATTGGATGCCCTCCACAAAATGAATGCACTGCTCAGCGAGCATTCTGAAAGGGACTTTCATTGTCACAAGAAGGTGATGTTATTAATATTTTGTATACCCTGTATACTTTAGAAAGTTAGATACATGCTTTTTCTTTTTAATCTACAGTAACATACAGAGTTTGAGTCAGAAGTTTACATAGACTTAGGTTGGAGTCATTAAAACTATTTTTTTCAACCACTCCACACATTTCTTGTTAACAAACTATAGTTTTGGCAAGTCGGTTAGGACATCTACTTTGTGCATGAAACAAGTAATTTTTCCAACAATTGTTTACAGACAGACTATTTCACTTATAATTCATTGTATCACAATTCCAGTGGGTCAGAAGTTTACATACACTAAGTTGACTGTACCTTTAAACAGCTTGGACAATTACAGAAAATTATGTCATAGCTTTAGAAGCTTACGATAGGCTAATTGACATAAATTGAGTCAATTGGAGGTGTACCTGTGGATGTATTTCAAGGCCTACCTTCAAACTCAGTGCCTCTTCACTTGACATCATGGTAAAATCAAAAGAAATCAGCCAAGACCTCAGAAAAAAAATGTGTAGACCTCCACAAGTCTGGTTCATCCTTGGGAGCAATTTACAAATACCTGAAGGTGCCACGTTCATCTGTACGAACAATAATACACACGTATAAACACCATGGGACCACGCAGCTGTCCTACCGCTCAGGAAGGAGACACATTCTGTCTCCTAGAGATGAACATACTTTGGTGTGAAAAGTGCAAATCAATCCCAGAACAACAGCAAAGGACCTTGTGAAGATGCTGAAGGAAACAGGTACAAAAGTATTATTTATCCACAGTAAAGCTAGTCCTATATTGACATAACCTGAAAGGCCACTCAGCAAGGAAGAAGCCACTGCTCCAAAACCAAACTACGGTTTGCAACTGCACATGAGGACAAGGATCGTACTTTTTGGAGAAATGTCCTCTGGTCTGATGAAACAAAAATATAACTGTTTGGCCATAATGACCATCATTAGGTTTGGAGGAAAAAGGGGAATGCTTGCAAGCCGAAGAACACCATCCCAACCGTGAAGCACGGGGGTGGCATCATCATGTTGTGGTGGTGATTTGCTGCAGGAGGGCCTGGTGCACTTCACAAAATAGATTGCATCATGAGGAAGGGAAATTATGTCGATATATTGAAGCAACATCTCAAGACATCAGTCAGGAAGTTAAAGCTTGGTCGCAAATGGGTCTTTCAAATGGACAATGACCCCAAGCATACTTCCAAAGTTGTGGCAAAATCGTTTGAGGACAACAAAGTCAAGGTACTGGAGTGGCCATCACAAAGCCCTGCCATCATCCTATAGAAAATGTGTGGGCAGAACTGAAAAAGCGTGTGCAAGCAAGGAGGTATACAAACTTTACTCAGTTACACCAGTTCTGTTAAGAGCAATGGGTCAAAATTCACCCAACTTATTGTGGGAAGCTTGGGGAAGGCTACCCAAAACGTTTGACCCAAGTTAAGCAATTTAAAGGCAATGCTACCAAATACTAATTGAGTGTATGTAAACATCTGACTCACTGGGAATGTGATAAAAGAAATAAAAGCTAAAATAAATCATTCTCTCTACTATTATTCTGACATTTCACATTCTTAAAATAAAGTGGTGATCCTAACTGACCTAAGACAGGGAATTTTTACTAGGATTAAATGTCGGGAATTGTGAAAAACTGAGTTTAAATGTATTTGGCTAAGGTGTATGTAAACTTCCGACTTCAACTATACAGAAGGATGCAACTGGCATACATATTCTCTCTCAGCCACATACGGAAATATTTAGCGGCACACAACTTTTATGATTGTATACCATAGTAAAATAGGATGACATATGATAGTGATTTTACCTCATAAATATAATATATGCTAATTATGTGATTGTATGCACTGATTGACAATGAACATATACTGCTTTGCTTCACTATACTCTGATGATTATATGAAGAGTGTGTTCTTGTGCCTAGATGTGAGTAGTGCTGAGCATATTCTCGCCACAACCAAAGTTCAAACATGGCTAACATGCTGACCACACCGCTTGCATCGTGTGCTGGAGCATTGCAAAATAAATTTACACATACATGTTATTCAATCATTGCAACCACAGTGCTTGCATGCGCCAACGAGCGTCTGCATTGCCAGGCGTTAAAATAGATGTCAGTTCTTTTTGTGATGCTGAACGCAGTGCAAGTCCTGCCTCTCCCATCCCCTCATTGGTTTATAGAAGCAGTACCCACGTGCCATCTCCTCATTGGTTGTCCCCACGTGGGTGATTAAAATACATGAACTGAGGTCGGTCAATCGTGGTAATACACCTATGAAAGTTAGATGCCAATCGCCAAATAAAATCCAAAGAAGACAAAGCCTGGAAGGAGGAGAGATGACTAGAAACGATTCGGTTGGCCGTTTTATGTGTGGATTAATTGTCGTCGTAGAGGACCTTGTGCATTTCAGGTAAAATAACAACTCAACGTTTATATCCCAGGACAAATTAGCTAACAACAGCAAGCTAGCTAAATTGGACACATTAGCTAGCAACTGCAAGCTAGCTAGCTAAATTGCCATACATGTTTAATGCTTTTCGATCTGTTCCCAAATTAATATAATTGGTTAAGAGTTTGTTTTGATATTTCAACCTGCGTGTCGTGATTGCGTTTGGTGTGGGGGGACAAAATCTATTTGCGCACGATGTCACATGCCCTCGTCCGGTTTGGGTATGGTGTTAGAGGAAATTATGTTTACCATTACAGTGGCAAAGCCGTATTACCCTCTATTTTACAGATGAATGAGTATTATGAAAGCCACCAGGATGACACTATAAAAGAGTATTGAAGGAGGGTAAGCTCCTGACCTTTGTTGTGAGGTTACAGACAGTGGGTCATATTTGTGTCCATACAAAAACACAATACTCCACAACCCCGAAAGAAAGCCTGGACTCCATTGCACAATGACAAGAGTGTGTGGAAGGCCACTGGTCCAACACTTTTGTCCCTGACCAAATGACCTGCCATAGCAATGGTGGGCATGGGTGTAAAATTGGAAAAGTGTAAAATTGAAGGATGATGGGCTCACAACCTAATTTTCAGTTCTAGAGTGGGAAGGGGGGATGGTCAATTATCTTTCTTAAGGCAAGGGGAACCTCAATTTAAAAACTAAGTACTTTCCACCATGTAATCTGATAGAGAATAACTAATTATTATTATGATAAACCTATTATTTATTACAAATGCAGCTGCAGCAATCAATATCTTGTTTGCTTCTTTTTTTGGGGTGTAGTTTTTTATAATTGTAAAAAATATTTTTCCTTGTTCTATTGTACTTTCTTTCTTTGTTTTTGTGGTTGTTTCTTTCTGGTATCGCTTTCTTAAATCTCTACAAGCATGCCCACAGGATTTACCTAAAATCTAGGGACTATCTGAGGACATGGTGAAGTGCTCACTCCAAAGGGCTCAGACACACCAATAGCGTTTTCTGGCCACTTAGCACCTCTGAAAGTAATTTGTGAACCGAGTGCTCACCGATTATCACCAATGCCCGTTTCACCATCATGTTGCTGATTAATGTTGCAGTGTACCATTGTCATATTCTCTGAAATTACCGAAAATGTGATAATTATAATATTTGGAAATGGTTTAGTTGTGTCATTTACTGTTACACACCAGACGTCTACAGCGGCTGGTTCCTAAAACACAGCGCGCTGAACTATTGGCAGATGAACGCTAACGTTAGACCGTATTTGTTGCAATGTGTGCGAGCCTTTAAATATACATCGCTCAATGACCTGAAGAGTCAGCCCACATACAGCACTGCACTGTCTCAACATGTCACACCAGCGCACGCGCACGCATGATGATGACGATGATACGGTGTTTATCAGAAATTGTATTTAGATTATATAATTTAACCATCGCTATACCTTCATTTTGTCTGATTGTCAAATGAAGTTCTGAATTTAAATATGGCGGTGGGGCTGGGCAGCAGTCTACGCTGGATAAATAAGTAGGGCGAGAGAGCCCATTTCCCAAGTCTCTGACAGTATTTATAATTGGTTTACACATTCCACTGCGGATTAACATTCACTTCTTGTTTGTGTTTTAATCAATCAATTAAAACATTTGGTTTGGCTTCCTGTCTTGCACATGCTCGTGTCAAACCACACTTAATCATATCTACTGTAAATAGATCGTTTTATTTCAACGGATTCATGTACTAAACACTAAATTATTGGAAACAAGGTTGTGAGTGCCTTGGACACTGCAGCTTTGTTATTATGTTCACCAAAAAAAATACATTTGAAAATATGAATAGGATGGTAATTACAGGATAGTAATTCAACGCACAATACGTGTCATTCCTCGCATAATTTAATCACTGTATCAAATGTTTCATCCACTAGAAATCCTTACATTCCACACAGAGCTCCTGGAATGATCAATGAATTCTCGATAAAACAACGGTTGTGCCACCTGCTGGCACGTCATTGTCCTCCTGGCCAATCACACTAATGTACCCGGAGAGACACTTCCCGTGCGCTCCTGGAGATTCCACAGCCTTCCGTAATTAGTGCCCGGTCCTTGGCGGGTACGCTGACCCGCGAACAGACTAGTTAAGCAAGGCGCGAGCGGCAAGGCTGGGCACACTGTCGGATGGCTTCAACGACTTTGTTTGGACTGACCTATGAAACTGTGGCGAACTGTGGACTGCGTCCATATGCCAAATATATCGTCCTCGGCTTTATCCGTCAATTAATACCGTTGTTTGTAAGAGGTAAGTACACATGTGTGAGTAATATTACAACGTGTGTTTTGTAAAAATATTTTATTTTATTAGGTTTATTAGGTTTATTATTAGGTTTATTAGGTTTATTTTATTATATACTTTTTTTCTTGGTCATGGTTTCTTGAATTTCTTTATAGTAACGTTATATGCATAACGTTAGTTGTACGCAGTTTCACCATTATGTTGCTGATTAATGTTGCAGTGTATCATTGTCATATTCTCTGAAATTACAGAAAATGTGATAATTATAATATTTGGAAATTGTTTAGTTGTGTCATTTACTGTTACACACCTTTTTATAGTGTCTACATTCTAATATCGCTCTTTTCTAAGTTCGAGGAAGCAAGTGCTAGCGCATATAGCTATAGCTTTTATTTTAATGTGCTGACGTTACACCCCATCATCCTCTACTGCAAACTGGCCCCTGAAAATAAATGAAAAAATGTTGCTGCCTCGCTTCATCATTTAATTTCCTTGTATTCGTGCATGATAGTTATGTGCATTGTTAGAGAAATGGAATTGAATTGTGCCCTTACATGGCATGTGGCAGCTTTCATGTATTGTGGTTACTGTTTATTTACAATGTCCAAAAATGGAAAGGCAAAGGAATGTTCCTTTTTTACTTGAGGGTACTTTGACGTAGTGTCAGATAATGTCAAGCTTTATAGCATTGGTAACAAACTATGTAATCTACAGCCACCCCAGTGGTATAACTATCTTATTCAAGCTTTATATAGGTTGTTTAAAGATATTTTTACATTATTCCAAGCCAGATGTTTCACTCATATGTTTAGAGGCTTAAATCATATCTGCTTGCCATTATTTGGGAATTGTTGCATGATATACAAACTGTCAGCTATACCTGGAATGTGTTTGAGAAAATATGTATTTACATGCAGAGACTGAGCCAGTTGACTGAATATTAGAGGTACAGGTTTTGTGGTTTGGTATTTGTTACAGTTGCTATACTGTAGGTAAAGTGGCTTTGGCCTATAGATGGAAGGTGCCACGGGAATGTTGCGACAGCCTGAGATGATCATTGTTGACTAGCTACAGATTCTACCCCAGATAATGTGATATAACCAAAGATTTTTGGTGTCCATTACTGGCCGTTACAGGAAAGCCCAACATTTGTTCTCGATTTGGCCAAAGTGGTATCTTATAAATGTCCATGTCAGGTTGCAGGTGGTTCGTTTGAATTTAGTTACCCACCTATCTCCATCAATAAGATAAGATTTGAAATAGGCAAGATGGTGGCGTATACATTGTTGGATTACTTTATGGAGCATTTTCAAAAATTCAAATTACCACCTGCAACTGGACACAGACATTTATTTATAAGGTAGTTATTTCGGGGTGGCAGGTAGCCTAGTGGTTAGAGTGTTGGGCCAGTAACCGAAAGATTGCTGGATTGAATCCCCGAGCTGACAAGGTAAAAATCTGTTGTTCTGCCACTGAACAAGGCAGTTAACCCTCTGTTCCCCTGTAGGCCGTCATTGTAAATGAGAATTTGTTCTAAACTGACCTGCCTAGTTAAATAAAGGTTAAATAAATAAGAAAGTATCACAAAATATCTATAGCGGCGGTTTGTATGGGGCTTTCCTGTAACGTCCAGTAATAGACACCAACAATCTTTGGTTATACACTCTAAAAAGAAAAGGTTCCTGGAGTTTCCTTTAGGGGTTATTCAAATTGAAACTGTTGGGGAACCCCTATAGTTCTTCAAAGAACCTTTTGTAATGGATCCTCAAAGAACCTTTTGGGGTTAATTATGGACATACCGTGTCCATAATGTAAAGGCCTATGGGATATTAATTGAAGAGCTAAGGGAGGAGGATGGTAAATGTGATCTACATAACATACCAATACCAATTCACATACCTTTGTATGCCTCCTTGTCTGTATACCTGCAGAGAGACACAAAGGTGAGCAGTTCAATCATCTGCACCCAATACAGCTAGCCTTCAACATATTCTTATAGCCTACATATTCTTACCTCTATGTGAATTGATTGAATTGTGTCCATTCTATGTTTTAGAAAGTTTTGCATAAATATGAATAGATAGATGCTGTCATCATAAAACATTATCAATTTAGATCATACAAGGGACTAACAAACCTTACCTTAAATTGAGGAGATCTTTACATTTTTCAGTTAAGTGCCTTCACCTGCTGTCCTTTCAAATTCAAATTGAAATATTTCAGTTGGGCAGTTAGGTTCCTGCAAGAACCCCACCAACTAAGGAATTTCCTCGATAAACCCCACCTCCTATGGGGTTCTTGGAAGAACCTTTTGGGTGCTATTTTCAGTGCCAAGAACCCTAAGGTTTTTCAAAGAACTTTGAGGATTTTAGAAGAACCCTTGTTGAACCCTTCATTTTTAGTGTTTCACATTATCTGGTGTACAATGTGTAGCTAATTTCTGACATGTTTTCATGGTGTGGTACTGAAGGATACACTGTACAACGGGTGGGTTTAATCCTGGATGCTGATTGGTTAAAACCATGTTCCAGCCAGTGTTTATTCCAGAAGATAGCACCGGCTAAGGCAATGAGGTTGAAATGCTTACTTACTGTTCCATCTCATTGCGTAATCCACGGTCTCATCATCCCAACCAGGCAATTTATAAACTTGATCTCCACTGTAAGAAAGCATATAGACATTCTCTTCTTTCTTTTGGTTTTCAACAGCAGAGATTTGTATAAACCTTGCTATCTGTCTCTCCAACATTTGCAACATTGTTTCAATATTGAAATCTCCAGCTGGCCCATAGTAATAAACATGTCGGGAGTCGGGATGAGACAGACAGGCAACTTCTTTCAGCCAGTTGAAATCATGAATCAGCTTCATTTTTATGTATATAGACAAGGAAATCTCAATAGAAATACAGGTCAAACAAAACAAAATGTAGATAGTTTGCTGTTAGCTAGTGGTGGCTATTCAGCAGCCTGATGGTCTGGGGGTAGAAGCTATTGGCCAGTCTGAAAGCTTTTGCTATGATGCTTCTATGCTGCCTTTGTCTGAATGATGGAAGTGGGGAGAACAGGGCGTGGCTCGGGTGGCTGAGGTCCTTGATCTTCTTGGCCGTCCTGCGACACCTGGTGTTTAGGCAGGCAGTGTGCACCCAATGGTGCGTCCGGCTGAGCGTACCACCCTCTGTAGAGCCTTGCGGTCAGCAACCAGGTTGTGATACAGTCCGACAGTATGCTCTCGATGGTGCTTCTGTAGAACACTATGAGGGCCCTCGGGGAGAAGCAGGATAATGCCCTCTAAGCCCGTGTTTGGAGGATATATTGGCATGTTTTGGTCATTATCACTTAAATAATACACCCTTTGATGGCCTTAGTGGGGCTGGTTAGCCAATTGTTGCTCAGACAAAACTGCATTGCTGTTCTTGCTGTAAAGGTGAACCTTTCAATGCATTATAGTGAACATATTTCAGTCCTTGACCTACTTCATTGTAACCATACAGGTTCATTGTACTGTATATTGGCACAATTGTTGCATTTATTAGTGTTTTCCTGAGGAAATATGAGGGAGTGTGAAGGTCTCAAACTACTTTCCTTCACAATTGCATTTTTTGTTACAACTCCTAAACCACACAGGCGTATCTTGAGGAAAGGTATCATTCATGTTCCAATTATTTTATGGTACATTGCAGTAGGAAGCTCTGTCTACTTTTAGAGCAGCAGTTATGGGCTTACTGCAGTCAGATGGCCAGACGCATCATCTATTTCACTCATTGAGCTTAATTAGTCTTCATCTTTATGTTAAATCGACTGTAATCCACTTTCCCAGGACTTCAGAACAGACCAGGACAGAGTGGCTATATTTAGACAGGCCACCACTCATTCCATGCCACTGCTTTTGTTTGTGACATCTCTTTTCAGATAGAAAATCTAAGGGCAATCTTGCTTTGTTGGAAAACTCCTCAGCTATTGGGGATATTGCTTTTGAGCACTTTGATACAATTTCCAGGTAAGGGCAAAAGCATTCTGGGAAATTTAGATGGAATGGTTCAATGGGAAGAGAACTCTGCAAAGAGGCGGTTAGGTTGAAATACCTGTGAAGTATTGGAGAACGTGTTGAAAGTCTCTGCAGATCATTCCTTTATTGTAAACACATGTATCAAGTATGAAGGTAAGACCCAGATGCAGACAATGTCAAATTAACCTCTTTGGGGCCACCTGGCCAACATCCGGTGAAATTGCAGAGCGCGAAATTCAAAATACAAAATACGTAATATTAAACATTCATGAAAATACAAGTGTTATACATCAGTTAAAAACTCAACTTCGTGTTCATCCAGGCTCTTTGTCAGATTTCAAAAAGGCTTTACGGCGAAAGCATACCATGCGATTATCTGAGGACAGCACCCCACATACAAAAGCATTAAAAACATTTTCCAAACAAGCAGAGGCGACACGAAAGTCAGAAATAGTGAAAAAATAAATCATTTACCATTGAAGATCTTCCTCTGTTTGCAATCCAAAGGGTTCCAGCTACATCACAAATGGTAGTTTTGTTCGATAAAGTCCTTCTTTATATCCCCAAAAAGTCAGTTTAGTTGGCGCGCTTGACTTAGTAATCCACCGGTTTCCCTCATTCAAAATGCATACAAATGAATCCCGAAAGTTACCAATAAACTTTGTCCAAACAAGTCAAACAACGTTTCTAATCAATCCTCTGGTAGACTAATATGTAAATAAAATATGAAATTTAAGACTGAGAATAGTATGTTCATTACTGGAGATAAATAACGAAGTGCGCACCCTCACCGACGCGCGCCACAATACTACAGCAAAAATGGGAGACACCTAGAAAAACTACAAATTCTAGCTCATTTTTCAAAAAAGAAGCCTGAAACTCCATCTAAAGTCTGTTGACATGTACTGGAAGTAGTAGGAACTGCAATCTGGGAGGTATTCCTTTGATATTCCCATAGACAGCCATTATAATGAGTGGTGACCTAAAAAAAAATTCCCGGATTGATTCTCCTCTGATTTTTGCCTGCTATATCAGTTCTGTTATACTCACAGACATTCTTTTAACAGTTTTGGAAACTTGTGTTTTCTATCCAATACTACCAACTATATGCATATCCTAGCTTCTGGGCCTGAGTAACAGGCAGTTTACTTTGGGCACCTCAGTCATCCAAACTTCTGAATACTGCCCCCTACCCCAAAGAAGTTAACAATGGTTTAATAATCCAACAGGGGCAGGCAATAGACAGGTCAAGTCAGGCAGAGGTCAGTAAACCAGAGGTGGGGCAACGGTACCGGACGGCAGGCAGGCTCAGTGTCAGGGTAGACAGAATGGCCACGCAGGTGGGCTCAGAGTCAGGACATGCAAGGGTCAAAACCAGGAGGGTGAGAAAAAGAGAGACTGGGACAAGCAGGAGCTCAGACACAAAAACACTAGTCGACATGACAAACAAGATGAACTGGCAACAGACAAACAGAGAACACAGGTATAAATACACAGGGGATAATGGGGAAGATGGGCGACACCTGGAGGGGGGAGACAATCACAATGACAGGTGAAACAGATCAGGGTGTGACAGTACCCCCCCCCCCCTCCCCTCCTCAAGGGGCGCCACCTGGTGTCCTACCTGGGCACATACCTGGTTGACCGGGGTGCTGGCGGTGGAAGTCGGCGATGAGGGCTGGGTCCAGGATGTCTCTAGCAGGGATCCAGCAACTCTCCTCCGGGCCATAACCTTCCCCAGTCAACCAGGTACTGGAGCCCCCTGCCCCGACTCCTCCCGGAGGTGCAGGTTTCGGGTGGAGAGCCATACACTCTGCGTGGAGCAGGGGTCCGGTGGCAATCCACTTGTCGCCTATGCCTGGAAGTGGTCTTCAGAGTGGCCCGGGCTCTCTTCCAGGTACGGCGATAGTGGTGGATGAACATCTGGGCAGAGGGATTGCTGACTTCCTCCTCTTGCTCGGGGGAGAGTGGAAGCTGATATTCCAAGGAACACTCGAATGGCGAGAGACCCGTGACAGAGCAAGGAAGGGTGTTGCTGACGCCAGGCGGGTGGGTTGGCGGAGACTAGGCAGTAAAGAGTCATCTCTAAGTCCTGGTTAGCTCGCTCCGACTGGCCATTGGACTGGGGGTGGAATCCGGAGGACATGCTGGCCGACAACCCATTGAGCAAGCAGAATGCCTACCAAAACTAGGACGAGAACCGGAAACCCTCCTTGGCCGAGGGTAGTTGGGGGAGAGGAATGAAGTGGCGGCTTTGGAAAACAGGTCGTCCACAGTCAGGATGGCAGTGTTGCCCTCAGATGGGTGGAGACCCGTGACGATATCCAGGGATATATGGAACCAGGGACGTTGAGGGACAGGCAGTGGTTGGAGAAGACCAGCCAGAGTTTGCCGAGGAGTCTTGTTCTGTGCGCAGACAATGCAGGCGGCAACAAATGCGAGAACATCCCGAACCATAGTGGGACACCAAAACTTTTTTCGCATGAAGGCCAGGGTCCGACGAGAGTCCAGGATCCACTCCAGGATCAAGGAGCGGACAGCATCAGGCACAAACATCCGGTTATCGGTTATCGGAGCAGTGGTGAAGCGGTGTTTAAGGTTAGCGGCAGAGGACCACGTGAATGGAACCTTGGTATAGTAGAGGTGAGTGCAGACAGGGGAAGGCAAGGGTCCTGTAACTCCGGATAAAGCGCAATATAAGTTGGCTAACCACAGGAAGCATTGCAGCTGCTACCTGGATGTAGGCTGAGGCCAATCCACCACCGCTCTCACCTTCTCGGGATCCATCTGGACACTTCCAGCAGAGATGATGTAGCCCAGAAAGGGAATGGTAGAACGATGGAACTGGCACTTTTCCGGCTGGAGAACCTGTCGGACGTGGAGCACTTGTTCTTGGTGGGAGCGGGAGAAGACGAGGATGTCAATGTAGATGAAGACGAACCGGTTCAGCATGTCACATAAAACATCATTCACCAGAGCTTGGAACATGGCAGGGGCGTCGGTGAGGCCAAAGGGTGTTGATCAGATATTCGTAGTGGCCGCTTGCCATGTTGAAGGCAGTCTTCCACTTGTCCCCCTCTAGTATCCGCACCAGGTGGTAGGCGTTTCGTAGATCCAGCTTGGAGAAAACAGTGGCCCCCTGGAGCGGCTCGAAGACCGAGGAATTGTGTGGTAGAAGATAACAGTTCTTCACAGTAATGTGATTGAGTGAGCAGGAATTGATGAGCAGGAATTGAATGGTCTCACTGTGATTCCCTGACACACGCAGGTTGATGGGAGTGGTGATATGGGTGACCCGACCTATAGAGCGCCCAACCAGCACTCTAACATCCATGGGAATGGAGAGGGGCTGAGTAGGGATGTTCAGCTCGGAAGCCAGTGTGTCGTCCAAAAAGCTCTCATCGCCCCCAGAGTCAATGAGGACCCAGAGAGATGTTGACTGGTTTCCCTACAACAGAATGACATGAATTGGGGTGCGAGTAAGGGAAGCAGAAAAGTTCTCCATATGGCCCACCAGAGTTCTCACTCCTACCGGTGAGCCTGGTCATTTACCGGGCAAGAGGACACAAAATGACCAAAAGTCCCGCAATACAGACAGCTCCTTGTGTTGATCCTGCGTTGCCATTCCGCTGACGAGAGCCCAGGAAACCTTGGGTGCTCTCAGCAACGGGACCATCGGGGACTTCCGGGATGACTCGGGGGCGAGATGGAATCCCTGGACGCAAAATCCAATTTCCTCTCCATCCGTCGTTCCCACAATCGGCCATCGATGCAGATGGTCAGAGTGATGAGGGAGTTGAGATCCGTGGGTAACTCCCAAGCAGCAAGCTCGTCCTTAACCTCCTCCGAGACGCCTTGCAGACTCACGCACATGGCCGGCTGTTGCTCCCATATGGCGGTAGCCCAGGTGAGAGTCCTCCCAGACATCAGCGCGATGAGGTAGGCCATCTTGGAGCGATCCGAGGGGAAAGAGGAGGGCTGAAGCTCGAGAATTAGGACACACTAAGCTAAAAACGCCTAACAGGTGCTCGGCTCTCCATTAAAGCGTTCCGGGGGAGGTAAATGGGGTTCCCGGGAAGGTGGAGTGGCCGGTGGAGCGGCGCTGCTAACCGCAGAGTTACTGAGTGGCGGTGGGGGTACCACTGTGGCAGACTGCCCCCCAGACAGCAGCATGTCCAATGCCCGGTCATGGCGCCCAGCCCATGTTTGGACCCCCTCCATAAGACATCGAAGCAATTCCTTGTGCCAACCAATGGATGCTCCTTGGGAGGAGATGACATTGCGCAGCTGGCCCAGGTCTGCTGGGTCAGTCATGGCCAGTTCGTACTATCAGGTATGAAGGTAAGACCCAGATGCAGACAACGTCGAATTAACAATGGTTTAATAATCCAAGAGGGGCAGGCAATAGACAGATCAAGGCAGGCAGGGGATCAGTAAACCAGAGGTGGGGCAATGGTACCGGACGACAGGCAGGCTCAGGGGAAGGCAGAGGTTTCAGGCAGGCGGGCTCAGAGTCAGGACAGACAAGGGTCAAAACCAGGAGGACGAGAAAAAGAGAGACTGGGAAAAGCAGGAGCTGAGACACAAAAATGCTGGTTGACTTGACAAACAAGACGAACTGGCAACAGACCAACAGAGAACACAGGTATAAATACACAGGGGATAATGGGGAAGATGGGCGACACCTGGAGTGGGGTGGATACAATCACAATGACAGGTGAAACAGATCAGGGTGTGACAACATAGTTGGTGGTTCATCAAAGTAGTAGCAAAATGCTCAAGGATCCACCCATGCAATCGATATGAAAGATCCGGCAGATAGCATAGTATGGTGGCAGGTAGCCTAGCAGTTATAGTGTTGGGCCTTTAACCGAATGGTCGCTAGTTTGAATCCCAGAGCTGACATGTTGAAACAGCTTTTGATGTTCCCTGAACAAGACACTTAACCCAAATTGTGCCATGGTTGCCGTTGATAATGGCTGACCCTGGCTGTGACCCCACTCTCGGGTAGTTGGAATATGCAAAAAATAAATGTAAAATATAATCACCCACCTAAATATTATTCCATGAAAGTCTATAAAAATATCCCTGTTGGCATAGTGGATGAAATCAGTATTAACTGACTGACTAGCAAATATCCCTGTTTTTTTAAAACTGGTCTATGCTATATGCCTGTTGTAAAACAATAATCAATCTGGTGTACAGTATACCCTTTTCTTTACAGAGTCTCAGTAGTGTACTTAGACCCCGAGGGCATGATTGTAGCGAGGCCTTGGCTGCTGTCTGTGCTGTCTCTGCTCATGCTCTCACAAGGCCTGCTTAGCTTCACAGAAACTGGGAAAATAGACATTGCATCCAGTAGCATGTCGTTCCCCTCCCATATCCCAAACAAATGTCAAAACACACAGCCTAGCTACGTCTGCAGCCGATGTATGGGCTGCATTTAAAAAGAGCAATGATTACAATGGAATTTAATGCACAGTTTTACTGCATCATTAACAACTTCAGACAATGAAGGCCTCCTATAGTCAGGGGCATTCAGTGTAGGCTATAGTTGATTGGACTATTGATTAGTTAATTAAATTGTTTTAGTAGTTGCAAAGTGCTCATAATTCATTGACCTTTACCTCCAGGATGTGACTTGGTGTGAAGTGCACCCCGGGCTTATAGTTAAGTGCTTTTATGAGAGCTGTTAAAGGAGCTTATTTTTTGTATTGGCATATTGTACTGTATCTACAGTTGGCTACTTAGAGATCCCCGACCAAAGTCAGATAATGAAAAGTGTTCAATGGGCAGATTTTTGGTAAAATCAGAAAATGCATTATGGTAAGAGAGTGGACATCATCAATCAGGACATTTTATAGCCAATGTTTTCCTTCAGTTGAAATCCCCACATTTCTTTGAGAACAGCACATCCAAAACAGCACATTGGATGTGCTGTTTTAACTGTAATGGAGACACTCCACACTGCTAGTATTCATATTTCTATATTTATCAAATGTAAGTGTTGAGGACTGGTCCCTTCAGGCAGCTCTTCTGTGCTGATGCCTTTCTCTTTCTCTGATAGTGCGAGTCGAGGGAATGTTGATTCATGGTTAATATACTGTATGGAGCCCTTTTTTGTGCCTGCTCTGTCTCTTCTATGTACATAAATCAATAAGGCCTAGCTGTCCATCATTTTGTGAGGAAGAGAGCAAGAGAGGTGTAGAAGGAAAGAGATAGAAAGGGAGAGAGGGAAAGAGGGAGTGAGTGAGGGACAGAGAGAAGGAGTAAAAATAAGTGAGAGAGGGGGAGGGATAGACAGACAGACCTGCTGTACCCTGGCCTTATATGACAGCCTGTTAATCCAAGGCAGCCTCCACTCCAGTCAAGGCGAGTCCAGGGCCAGGCAGCTGTGTGTGGAGGGATAGGGTACAGAGAGAGGGTGGAAATTAAAGGGATAGAGTTAGTGGAACAGACAGAGAAGGAGCGCGAGGTGGTGAGAGCAGCAGAGGGACAAAGCAAAAACACTGACAAACTCTCAATTACAGTGATTTGCTACTGTGTTTTCGTCAAACAAGCAGCTGACTGTATTAGATGGTTTGTTTATTATTCCGAGCTAATGTACTGGAACACAATACTGATATGATAAAATATTACTTTCCAAATGAAACTTCAATAGGTTGTTTCTTTTACTTCTTTGTGGCATACTAGTCAGTCATATTGTTTTGCCTTTTTTTACTCCAAACAATTGTTGCATACAATTCTTTTCTCTGGGTATATTTCCAAGTAGGAATAGCAAAGTTTATTTTCTGAACGTCTCTTCAATATTTCCTTTGTGAGATGTACTGTAGCGTAAGCAACTAATTTGATCAAAATGTACAGAAGATAAAACGTTGAAAAACCATGTTGTGTGTCAATCCATGGGTTTCCCATTTGGGTTGTCTTTTCTCCTTGATTAAATAAACACCCAGTGTTAATCAGGCTGCCCACACACCCTCGTGTCTCACACAATAGAACCATCTAGAACACACATCTACTGCTTAGTGAGTCATCAGCTTAGAGGGAGTCAAGCTACAAAGGAAACCAGTGACAAATGGAATTCTAAGATAATGAGCTTTAAATGTATTGAATTGTTCCCCACAATGAAATCGGGGAAGGGACTGTGGGTCTGTCTCCGTCCGTTCGTTCGTATGTTAGTCACACGCGATATCTCAGACAACACTGGCCCGATTTTCACAAAACTTGGGTGAATGATGTGTCTTTCCATAGACATCCAGCATTTTACACTGATTACACTGATTGGTCAAATGGTGGCGCTATAACAAGAGATGAAAATCACATTTTGAAAGGTCATGCTCCTAACCCCATTTGACCTAAAGTCATGGCATTTGGTACATAGGTCCCTCTTCTCACAAGGAACAAATTTGCCTCAGGGACCCAGAAGGTCCGCCATGATGGATTTACCGCCATTTTGAATTTTGTGAAAACACTTCTGGCACTGAATGACTATGTGGCATTTATGGACAAAGGTCTCAGCGAAATATTTTCCAGACTAGTACCTAAAACAACATGGCCGCTATTGACCAATAAATATTCACATGGGTGTGGTCTGGCACATAAATAAATATAAATTAGTCAAGGATATTGGTATTGCAACACAATTTGGTACACATGTTGCAAACACTGTCAAGACTCAGCATATGCAAGAACATTCATATTGACCAAACAGTGGCACTATAACGGGCACATGTTTATCTTTTGATCTGTTTGACTGAGTGTGAAACTTGGCACACATGCTGAGAGATGTGAGTCTAGCAAACCCACACGATATCTCAGAGATAACTGGCACAAATTTGACGAAACTTGGGTGAATGATGATGATCTGGCAATAGAAATCCGTCATTTACAAAATTCAATTGATTGGCCCAAAGGGGGCGCTGTATTATTCGTAGGGGACAACATGTTTACTGTTGTCTTGTATGTTATTTCGAGTAACGTTTTAAAAAATGAAAATTAACTGTAGCTTATAATTCAGAGTTTTCAGTTTATTAGATGTTGAATTATTCCACAAGACTACATTAAATGTAAAATCATTAGGTTTTTGTCAAACGAATCCAGGAGAATCTGTAGCAGAGTTTCTTTCAATTAAGCTGTGGCATATTCAATTTGAAACATGGCTCCTGCTTGTTTTCCTCGTTGCCTAGCTGTGTTTGTTTCTCTTCGCCTCTCTGGTTCTTTGATGACACAACTCATCAACCACGTCTTCAGCATGTCAAACATCATTTCAGACTGCTAGAATGCATACCTAAATTAAATTTTCTTCACAAGTTTTTGCATTCAATTTTTAAAAAATTGTCTAGTGAGGTGAAGTGTTTTGTTGATAGACACTGATTCATTTATGCACCTTCTGCACCAGACATTTCCTAATATCTGTCTTGTCGTGTCTTTTTGTGGAGGAAGAAAGTAAATGTCCAGAGAAGGAAAGATGCACAGTATTGGATTAGTCCACAGAGCATTTGATCATTACTAGGGTTGCAAAGGGAGGGTATATTACTGGAAACTTTCTAAGGTTACCAGTAAACTACCAGAATTTGGGTATCTTTCTGGGATTTTAAGCAATTTATCTCAAGACATCTAGTGCCACTTTTGCGTATTTCAGATTATCACAGGTGTATGTAATTATCTCTGGCCTTCTCTCTGACCAAAAAATTGAATGAAAAGGCTGTAAAACATTATCCTAAATATAAACCATCAACTAAGTGAATACCATTGGTGTTTAAAATGCGGTTTTAACCATTAAGAGGTAACTGAAAATAATGCTTGTTAATTAGATGCTTTTTTCATTAATTAGGCTGTTTTCTCTTGAACCGTATTGTCTGTCTATTAGAAACTCATGGATAATATGAATACAGATATAGAAACATGAATACTATGTATGAATACATTTTTTTACAAGTTATTTAAGTATAAATAAGCAAAGTTACGATAGATGGCCGTATATTTTCTGTTAATTACCAAAATTACTGAAGATTCCAGTAACTTTGGTAAATTACCAGTAGCTTTGCAACCCTAATCATTACTTTTCCTCTCAAAGGCTGCACAGTTTGTCTTGTCAAAGCCTCCATCGTACCTACCAGTAAGAGATAAGAGATATAGACAGTCTGTAATATGCTCTCACTCCTTATGTCATGACATCAGTGATATTCAGTTCGGAAAGTTGTAGTTCTAGAAAGATGCGCGAGTTTTCAACTTGGAATTTTGATTTGGATGACTGTTCAAAACGATTTTCCCAGTCAGAGCGAGTTTTTGTATTTTTTTAATTCCCATTTGTTTTGAACACTGCAGTTTGTATTGTTCTCCCGTACTGTTCTCTCTGGGAGCACAAACCAACACCTGTTTAGAAACGTCACCGTGGCTATGTGTGATTGATACATGCATGTCTATCAGTGCTACCAGGAGAGAGAGCCCTCTGGCCAACTCCTGGGAAGTACATTAAACAGGGAGAACTGTACCAACTAGCCTGGGGACTTGGGAGATACGTTCACTTTTCACAAAGAAACAGCCGTAATGGGAGCATTGCACATGAACATATGGAACTAGTTTCCTTCTCGTCATTGTAGCTAGCTATAAAGAAACCATGTGGGTTAAATGTTCTATTGTTAGATAGACAACCTACTATGTAAAGACGGAATGTATGTATCCAGGATATATGATGACACATTGTACAGCAGACGGCCACCTATGATTTCTATGACATTTTACAGCTACAAATCAATAGAACAGGATTAGGAGAATGCAGATTTATTATCCACTTGTATTGGGAGACAAACAGTGGAGCTCAGTCTCTGTGTACATTCCCACGGTTGCCCCTGGTTATTCCAATACAAGCCGGTCGATGAGTGGCCAATGATAAATCAATTGGCTTTCCCTGAATTACTGCACGATTAGATATTCTTTTTACAACCCCCATCAGATGTTACAAATGCAAAATTATCCTGATTTGGGAGAATCTATTGGTAACAGTCTGTCTTGTGCATAGGGTTGCAAAGCAGTTATTTTGATAATTAAGAGAAAATCTAAGGCAATCTATCATCATTTTGGTAACTCATACTTGAATAACTTAATACAAAAAAAAAATATATATATATATATATATATATATATATATATATATATATATATATATATATATATATATATATATATATATAGTATTCATTTTTAAATCTGTGTCCATATTTTCCATGGGTTTCTAGTAGATCAATCATATGGTTCAAGAGAAAATAGCCTAATTAATGAAAAAAGTATCTGCAACTTGTCCAACTATTGACTGTTTTACAACTGCCACCATGTTGATGCCAAAACATTGACAACAAATACATAGACATGGTCAAATAAATAAAACTGTATAAAATAAATATAAAATATATTTCATGCTGAAACCCTCATATTAAACACCAATGGTTTATATTTAGGATAATGTTTTACAACTTTGTCATTCTATTTTTTATTAGAAAATCATTATTTAATTATTTCTTATATTTTACATGTGATAAGGTCAGAGAGAGGGCCAGAGATAATTACAGACACCTGTGATAATCTGAAAAACCCAAAAGGGCCACGAGATGTCCTGAGATAGATTACATAAAAACCTTGAAAGATACAAAAATTCTGGTATTTACTGGTACATTTTGAAAGTTTCCAGTAATACACCCTTCCTTTGCAACCCTCTTTGTGCACAATCACATTTCCTTTTCATTATTCTTTCACCTCTTGACTGCCAGATCATAAAAACATTTAACACACCCAGGGAATTGTCAGCGCTCCACAAGTGATAATAATCTGGAGCTCATGGTCATTCCTGGAATGTCGACATTTGGCGTGACATGAAAGTGCTCTGATGGAAGTGTGAAGATATTGATTTTGACGTAAACTTTCCATATGGCTAATCTGTTTTAGTTCACAGTATTATCTCTGTCATAGAAAATGTCCTCAAGGCAAAAAGCGTAACATCTTATTCCATAAACAGTGTAATTTAGTGAAACAAATTGTTATTTTCCTTTTAGTGTAACTATATCAAATTGTGAATTTGGGAAATATTGCGATCCTACGATGCTGAAGGAAATTCTGAGCAAAAATTTTGAGCAATAATTAGGATCTGAAGTTGCTGAAGTGGAATCTTTGGATTGGACACAGTCCCTGAACAAGAAGGAATTAAATGGTTTGGCAAGGCTCCAGCCAATGTATTTATGGCAGACATTCACTGGCAGACAGAAGTAAATTGTTTATTGCTTTGATGCTCTCTTGTTTTTAAAAGTAATCATAATCTGAGCTCACTGCATTTCTTTATACAACATGGACACACACTGAATGGAGTAAGTGCAAATTACTATCATTCAGCCAAAACATAGAGCATACACATAAATACCACATTTAATTTGAAGCAACTTTCACCACCCTACATAAAAGCTGACAGTATTAGAATCTACAAAAATATCATTGCTTAATTTCTTGTGTCATAAAGGTAACATAGAAACACAGTTTTGAATATGAACTGTAGCTGACCTACAGTAGTTTGCCATGTAGATCAAGTTAATTGTAAAGAGCTTGTTTTTGTCAAAAAGAACCCAGAAGAATCCGTTGCGGTTTCCCTCGCTAAGTCATTGCTTAGCTTTGTTTGTTTCTCTTCACATCCCCGGTTCTTTGATGACACACCTCATCAACCACATCTTCAGCATGTCAAACATAATTTCAGGCACTGCTAGAATGCATACCTAAATTACATTTCCTTCAGAAGTTTTCAACTTCAGACGTTGTTTTAGGGTGAAGTGTTTTGTTGATCGACACTAATTAATGTACAGTGCCTTGCGAAAGTATTCGGCCCCCTTGAAATTTGCGACCTTTTGCCAAATTTCAGGCTTCAAACATAAAGATATAAAACTGTATTTTTTTGTGAAGAATCAACAACAAGTGGGACACAATCATGAAGTGGAACAACATTTATTGGATATTTCAAACTTTTTTAACAAATCAAAAACGGAAAAATTGGGCGTGCAAAATTATTAAGCCCCTTTACTTTCAGTGCAGCAAACTCTCTCCAGAAGTTCAGTGAGGATCTCTGAATGATCCAATGTTGACCTAAATGACTAATGATGATAAATACAATCCACCTGTGTGTAATCAAGTCTCCGTATAAATGCACCTGCACTGTGATAGTCTCAGAGGTCCATTAAAAGCGCAGAGAGCATCATGAAGAACAAGGAACACACCAGGCAGGTCCGAGATACTGTTGTGAAGAAGTTTAAAGCCGGATTTGGATACAAAAAGATTTCCCAAGCTTTAAACATCCCAAGGAGCACTGTGCAAGCGATACTATTGAAATGGAAGGAGTATCAGACCACTGCAAATCTACCAAGACCTGGCCGTCCCCCTAAACTTTCAGCTCATACAAGGAGAAGACTGATCAGAGATGCAGCCAAGAGGCCCATGATCACTCTGGATGAACTGCAGAGATCTACAGCTGAGGTGGGAGACTCTGTCCATAGGACAACAATCAGTTGTATATTGCACAAATCTGGCCTTTATGGAAGAGTGGCAAGAAGAAAGCCATTTCTTAAAGATATCCATAAAAAGTGTTGTTTAAAGTTTGCCACAAGCCACCTGGGAGACACACCAAACATGTGGAAGAAGGTGCTCTGGTCAGATGAAACCAAAATTGAACTTTTTGGCAACAATGCAAAACGTTATGTTTGGCGTAAAAGCAACACAGCTCATCACCCTGAACACACCATCCCCACTGTCAAACATGGTGGTGGCAGCATCATGGTTTGGGCCTGCTTTTCTTCAGCAGGGACAGGGAAGATGGTTAAAATTGATGGGAAGATGGATGGAGCCAAATACAGGACCATTCTGGACGAAAACCTGATGGAGTCTGCAAAAGACCTGAGACTGGGACGGAGATTTGTCTTCCAACAAGACAATGATCCAAAACATAAAGCAAAATCTACAATGGAATGGTTCAAAAATAAACATATCCAGGTGTTAGAATGGCCAAGTCAAAGTCCAGACCTGAATCCAATCGAGAATCTGTGGAAAGAACTGAAAACTGCTGTTCACAAATGCTCTCCATCCAACCTCACTGAGCTCGAGCTGTTTTGCAAGGAGGAATGGGAAAAAATGTCAGTCTCTCGATGTGCAAAACTGATAGAGACATTCCCCAAGCGACTTACAGCTGTAATCGCAGCAAAAGGTGGCGCTACAAAGTATTAACTTAAGGGGGCTGAATAATTTTGCACGCCCAATTTTTCAGTTTTTGATTTGTTAAAAAAGTTTGAAATATCCAATAAATGTCGTTCCACTTCATGATTGTGTCCCACTTGTTGTTGATTCTTCACAAAAAAATACAGTTTTATATCTTTATGTTTGAAGCCTGAAATGTGGCAAAAGGTCGCAAAGTTCAAGGGGGCCCAATACTTTCGCAAGGCACTGTATGCACCTTCTGCACCACACATTCTCATTTCTTGTTCGTGTTTTTTTGTGGATGAAGAAAATAAATGTCCCCGGAGGAAAGATGCACAATATTGGAATTGTCCGTACGACGGCTGCACAGTTTGTCTTGCCAGAGCCTCCACAGTCTATACCATTCAGGGATAAGAGTTATAGACACTGTGATGGTTACTCCTTGTGTCCCTATGTCACCAACCTACATAACAGCTGGCAGTATTAGAATCTACAAAAATATAATTGCTTAATTTCTTATGTCCAATGTTGTTTATAGGATTAGTTTGTCTTCCAAGAACTATCTCTTGATAATTTGGCCCAGATCTGCATTGCCCTATCATCTAAAAACTGCTCCTCACAGGCTCCATCTTTAGTGCTTCAATGTCTGCCTTCCAGGATGCAATCATCTGGCCTATGTAAGTACTTACAGTACATCAGTCAATCCCTTAACTGCTGCAAAGTGTCAGGGTAGTCGGACGTCTTTGTGACCCTGTTGCTGCTCCTCTGACATGTATTATTTACTTATAAAGATATCATGATATTATGTGATGTAATTAATAAATAACGAAAGCCTATTTAGAGCTTGAGGGAGCAGCTACGAGTCTGAGTCATTTCCCTGTCTTCTCCGTAAAGACTCATTGAGCCCAGGCAGGTCTGTTTCTAATAACCGAGAACTCCAGCCTTACATCATAATCAGGAGATATCTGGCTTTATTTACATAGTTCCTAATCAAGTGTTGGGGCCACCTTTTTTTGGGTGTGTTTCATGGCTTTAGTATTGTTAATGTGAAAAATAAAAGGCTCAGATGCATGTGGTTAGGGTTCAGTCAGGTGTTTAATTGTCTGCTCGCCTCGGATGGAAAATCCTTAACTATTAAACGGTACACTTAATCAGTGCCAAGAAGACCGAACCTACAGTTGGCTTTCAAGAGCCAGCCATTAACCAAATTCCTCGATTAACCCTCACCTTCACACATATTGTGTTTGGTCATCTAGCTGATGAAGCCAATCCATTTCCCTGTGTCAAAAAAACATGTAATGAAAAGAGAAATCTTTCACAATGCCCAACACTTGGCAGTGTGTTTCTGGTAGCATTCTGAGTAGTGCATAACCAAAATACTGTCCTCTGAAAAAGCAGTCACTTCAAAATGTTGTTTGTGTCTTGGTACACTGGCCAGGGAGCCGGAATGGGCCTTCTTTTTTGTTTCCTTTGATTAATATACAGTGGCAAGAAAAATTATGTGAACCCTTTGGAATTACCTAGATTTCTGCATAAATTGGTCACAACAATAGACAAACGTAGTGTGCTTAAACTAATAACACACACATTATTGTATTTTTCTTGTCTATATTGAATACATACATTAAACATTCACAGTGTAGGTTGGAAAAAGTATGTGAACCCCAAGGCTAATGACTTCTCCAAAAGCTAATTGGAGTCAGGAGTCAGCTAACCTGGAGTCCAATCAATGAGACGAAATTTGAGATGTTGGTTAGAGCTGCCTTGCCCTATAAAAAACACTCACAAAATGTTTGTTTGCTATTCACAAGAATCATTGCCTGATGTGAACCATGCCTCTGTAACACTTCTCGTTGGTGGAAGGAGAGGAGGACCAAAATGCAGCGTGGTAAGGGTTCGTTATGTTTTTAATAGAACAAACTGAACACTACACAAAATAATAACGAAGAGAAAACAAAGCATTTCTGCCAGGTGAACAGAGACTAAACAGAAATTAACCACCCACAAAACACAATGGAAAACAGGCTACCTAAATAGGGTTCTCAATCAGGGAGAACGATTGACAGCTGCCTCTGATTGAGAACCATACCAGGCCAAACACAGAAATAGAAAATCATAGACAAACCAACATAGACAACCCACCCAACTCACGCCCTGACCATACTAAAACAAAAGACAAAACAAAGGAACTAAGGTCAGAACCTGACAGCCTCGAACAAAAGAGATCTCAGAAGTCCTAAGATTAAGAATTGTTGACTTGCATAAAGCTGGAAAGGGTTACAAAAGTATCTCTAAAAACCTTGATGTTCATCAGTTCACGGTAAAACAAATGGTTCAATAAATGGAGAAAGTTCAGCACTGTTGCTACTCTGCCTAGGAGTGGCCGTCGTGCAAAGATGACTGCAAGAGCACAGTGCAGGTTAAGAAGAATCCTAGAGTGTCAGCTAAAGACTTATAGAAATCTCTGGAACATGCTAACATCTCTGTTGGCAAGTCTACAATACGTTAAACACTAAGCAAGAATGGTGTTCATGGGAGGACACCACGGAAGAAGCCACTGCTGTCCAAAAAAAAACTGAAGTTTGCAAAAGTGCACCTGGATGTTCTACAGTGCTACTGGCAAAATATTCTGTGGACAGATTAAACTACAGTTAAGTTGTTTGAAAGGAACACAAAACACTATCTGAGGAGAAAAAAAGTTACAGCACACCAACATCAAAACCTCATCCCAACTGTAAAGTATGGTGGAGGGAGCATCATGGTTTAGAGCTACTTTGCTGCCTCAGGGCCCGTTTAGCTTGCTATCATCGACAGAAAAAATGAAGTCCCAAGTTTATCAAGACATTTTGTGTAAGAATGTTAGGCAATCTGTCCGCGAATTGAAGCTCAACAGAAGTTGGGTGATGCAACAGGATAACGACCCAAAACACAGAAGTAAATCAACAACAGAATGGCTTCAACAGAAGAAAATACACCTTCTGGAGTGGCCCAGTCAGAGTCCTGACCTCAACCTGATTGAGATGCTATGGCAGGACCTCAAGAGATGAGTTCACACCAGACATCCCAAGAATATTGCTGATCTGAAACAGTTTTGAAAAGAGGAATGGTCCAAAATTCCTCCTGACTATTGTGCAGGTCTGATCCGCAACTACAGAAAACATTTGGTTGAGGTTATTGCTGCTAAAGGAGGGTCAACCAGTTATTTAATCCAAAGGTTCATATACTTTTCCCACCCTGCATTGTGAATGTTTACACGGTGTGTTCATTAAAGACATGAAAACGTATAATTGTTTGTGTGTTATTAGTTTAAGCAAACTGTGTTTTTATGTTGTTGTGACCTAGATGAAGATCAGATAAAATTTTATGACCAATTTATGCAGAAATCCAGGTATTTCCAAAGGGTTCACATACTTTTTCTTGCCACTGTAGAACAAATATAAACATGGATTGTATTGATTGCTTTTCTGAAAATAGCCAACTCGTTCATGTCTGTTATTGGACCCTGTCATCGTGTTTAAGTGGTGGTTAAGTCTTTGTGCTCACACTCAATGAGTCCATCAGTCAGTGGGTGTGACATGCAAAACGTAAACATGACACAGGCCGTGTCTGAACAGCGGGCTCGGTTGATTGCTGCACCAAACACATCCATCATGAAGACATATGCAAATGATCCTAGCGTACTGGGTCTGACATCGGTACTCTTCCTTTAGCCTGTTCATAAGTCTTGTCAGAACACAAGCTGAATAAAACAAGCAAGCATACACTTCTTTAGCCAGTTTTCTTCATCAGCATTAAAGGTTATAAATTGTCCCCAAACATGATAATAAGCTTAATCATGAAAGGTTGATTTTCAGTTTACAACCATCATTATCATCATCATCATTATGGCTCTTAAAAAGCCAGAGAACTGTAGCGTAACCTTTCACAGTCCTATCAACTCAAGTGCTAAAGAGCCCTGGTCTGGGTCAATGTAACTTCAATGCAACAAAATGGAAAGTTAATTTAGAGTCGGTCCTGTGACGGCTTAGCAAGCAACAGAGATCATATTCATGAGCAATGACCAAACTTAGATTTTTAAGCTGTTGGTAAACTTTTAAGTTCCCATTTTTTCTGGAAAGCAAAGTTTGTTCAATACATTTTGGTGGATTCATACAGTCAACAAATTCAATATTTATTTTATTTTATGCACCCTATGGTTATACAAGTCAACGCTTCTTTACACTTTTCCTGCATGCATAGCTGGGGGCTTTTCTAATTTTCGAACTGATGTTATGTCTGGCATGGATGGGACAAAATTAATTTTCCTCCATCACAGGCTCTCTGTTTGCTTACATTGGGCATAATGAACCATTAATTCACTGCTGTCGCCTGCAGACCGCAGTCATTTTGAGAAGAATTAGCTCTTGGAGAGACAGGGCAGATACAGAAAAACTAAGAGTCAAGGCATATAAGAGTTTCCATATACCCTGTGCCACAAGACACTGGTCATTTTAGTTAAGATGGGCATTTGTCTTGTGTGGGAGACATACAGTGGGGCAAAAAAGTATTGTGCAAGTTCTCCTACTTAAAAATATGAGAGTGACCTGTAATTTTCATCATAGGTACACTTCAACTATGACAGACAAAAAATCCAGAAAATCACATTGTAGTATTTTTAATGAATTTATTTGCAAATTATGGTGGAAAATAAGTATTTGGTCACCTACAAACAAGCAAGATTTCTGGCGCTCACAGACCTTTAACTTCTTCTTTAAGAGGCTCCTCTGTCCTCCACTCGTTACCTGTATTAATGGCACCTGTTTGAACTTGTTATCAGTATAAAAGACAACTGTCCACAACCTCAAACAGTCACACTCCAAATTCCACTATGGCCAAGACCAACGCAGCTGTCAAAGGACATCAGAAATAAAATTGTAGACCTGCACCAGGCTGGGAAGACTGAATCTGCAAAAGGTAAGCAGCTTGGTTTGAAGAAATCAACTGTGGGAGCAATTATTAGGAAATGGAAGACATACAAGACCACTGATAATCTCCCTCGATCTGGGGCTCCACGCAAGATCTCACCCCGTGGGGTCAAAATGATCACAAGAACGGTGAGCAAAAATCCCAGAACCACACGGGGGGACCTAGTGAATGACCTGCAGAGAGCTGGGACCAAAGTAACAAAGCCTACCATCAGTAACACACTACGCCGCCAGGGACTCAAATCCTGCAGTGCCAGACGTGTCCCCCTGCTTAAGCCAGTACATGTCCAGGCCCATCTGAAGTTTGCTAGAGAGCATTTGGATGATCCAGAAGAAGATTGGGAGAATGTCATATTGTCAGATGAAACCAAAATATAACTTTTTGGTAAAAACTCAACTCGTCATGTTTGGAGGACAAAGAATGCTGAGTTGCATCCAAAGAACACCATACCTACTGTGACGCATGGGGGTAGAAACATCATGCTTTGGGGCTGTTTTTCTGCAAAGGGACCAGGCCGACTGATCCGTGTAAAGGAAAGAATGAATGGGGCCATGTATCTTGAGATTTTGAGTGAAAACCTCCTTCCATCAGCAAGGGCATTAAAGATGCAACGTGACTGGGTCTTTCAGCATGACAATGATCCCAAACACACCGCCCAGGCAACGAAGGAGTGGCTTCGGAAGAAGCATTTCAAGGTCCTGGACTGGCCTAGCCAGTCTCCAGATCTCAACCCCATAGAAAATCTTTGGAGGGAGTTGAAAGTCTGTGTTGCCCAGCAACAGCCCAAAAACATCACTGCTCTAGAGGAGATCTGCATGGAGGAATGGGCCAAAATACCAGCAACAGTGTGTGAAAACCGTGTGAAGACTTACAGAAAACGTTTGACCTCTGTCATTGCCAACAAAGGGTATATAACAAAGTATTGAGATAAACTTTTTTTATTGACCAAATACTTATTTTCCACCATAATTTGCTAATTAAATTCATTAAAAATCCTACAATGTGATTCTGTGTTTTTTTTCTAATTTTGTCTGTCATAGTTGTAGTGTACCTATGATGAAAATTACAGGCCTCTCTCATCTTTTTAAGTGGGAGAACTTGCACAATTGGTGGCTGACTAAATACTTTTTTTGCCCCACTGCATATTCATTTATGCCTGTTTATTCACAGTGTAGTATACTTAGACACAACAAGGATGTTGGTTGGTATTTTTGCCAGTGATTGTAGGGGGGCATTATTTGCAGACCCTAACCAGTAGGCCAAGCACTGTAGTAGTGATTGCCATATTTGGTGTCTTTCTCACTATGTTATACTTTGTTGGTTATACAAGTGGATGAACGTGAGGGGGCCCATTCCAACCAGCTTGAAAGAGCTTGCCCCTGACCAGAACAACACAATATTAGAGTTAGTCTTAAAGCCCTCTCTCCCTGTAGGGCCCAGTCTGTCTCTGTTCCCTCTGTGAATTCTCTTTATTAAGTCCTCATCACTGCTGACTCTCCCATCTCCAGTGGACAGGGTTCAGCTGTTCTTTCCCTCTCAGTCGACCCAGTGAAAACAGCCTGCTTAATTATTATTAGAAGGGCCTCAACTATCTGTCACATCTGAGAGTCAATGCTGTTGGTTTAAGGTGTTGGTTTAAGGATCTGTGAGTATCTATATACTTGCGTGTCAATGAATGTGACATTGTGACAAGTTATTGAAAAAAATAAGACTTCTAAAGGGTTTTAGTTAGGAGTGTTGTAAAGGAATCATTCTTATCTTTCTCAGTCAGATAAGTTTGAAATGTTTAAACAGTTGCCGTTCTTGATTGAAGGCGGTACCACTTGCTGCTAATCCCTTGTACAGTACAGTTTATCCTTCTGTACTTTTTACTTAGTAAGCGTTTACGTAGCCACTGTTGCCACAGGTCTTCAATAATGTTTTTTAGGATCTAACAGTCTTTGACATATTCTTTGATGAAGACTTTGTAAAGACAACCAACAAAACTTTCAATATTTCTGTTGTCTTTTCATCTTCTCTCAGTTTATAAAATTTGTGTTGTTTGATGTTAAAGGTCTGGGAGCATAAGAAAGATATTGCATTGGAACATCAACTTTTTGTTCTCGTCAACACTGCATGGCTAAATAAAATACAAATACACTTTTAAAAGCAAAATAAAAAGCCCTAATATGCTGTTCCCATGATATCAGAATATTGACTTTGAATCTTACATGGCAATAATGACATGTGCGAAAGTCTCAGCAGAGATGATTTGAAAACACAAACACTTCCCACTAGTGAATGTGCCTTACTATGGAAAACGTATATGGGATGGAGTTAACTAATAAGTCCTTCGGATGCCGTGAGAAAATATTGCTTGAGGATGGTTTGGTAGTGAAGTGTTTGTTTTAGTGACACACTATTTAAAGGGCCCCAAATGTCATCCTTAGACTGTCCTCCATGCTGTTTGATTCCTCTCTCAACCTCTGACCTTTTTTCCCCAGTTTTCCATTCCACAAGAAAACCTTCACAGCGTCTTACACAGCCTTTAAAGATCTGCAGTAGAAATAGTATGTCTCTGAGTCTTTTGATTGACGCTGCTAAAATACTTAAAGGGCAACTGCACTGCCTGATTTGGCCTCATTTTAGATTTGGTTCATTAAGAAAAGCCAGCGGCCATTACTGAATTCAAACATGAGTTGGTTTCGGGGTGTGGTTTGATGTGGGTGTCTCTTGTGTGTGTTCACAGGTGGGAAGAGTTAGTCAAATTATTTAGCCAATTAGCTTCAGCCGGCTGGTGTGCGACCGTAGCAAAATTTGTTTGACTTTGGATAGCCTATCTGTGGGGATAGTTAAAGGCCGTCAATAAATTACACAATGTAAATGGAACAATATTTTAATGTTGCACATCTTTCAGTTGTCTCATTAAATTCTTTCAATATTTGCATATGAATAAATTTTTTTGGGGGGGACGGTTTCTGGTTTTTAAGTCATTGAAATTGGAGCTATTGACCTTTTAAAATATTGTCTCATGTACATTGTGTATTTTACTGATGGTCCCTAACTAGCCCCGTAGGGATATGGAATGTCAAACTAAATTGACCATGGGCATTATGATCGGGTTGTGTGCAGCTGCGCCCCGAATTGATGGTTACTTTGGTGCTGCCAGCTGTGGGCATGTGGGCAGGTTTGAAATGAACCCAAACCACAGAAAACAGTTAGGATATCCTTCATTCCGTGACATACCATTTTTTCCTATCATCTCACAAACATCCGTTTTGGATGAGACTGACTTTATGATCAAAGTTATCCTATTTACACTTGGTGGTCAATTTTTACACTAGAATAAATGTTTCTTGTGGATATACAGTGCATTCAGAAAAGTATTCTGACTCCCTTTTCCACATTTTGTTGTTACAGCCTTATTAAAAAAAAAAAAAAATCATTAATCTACACACAATACCCCATAATAACAAAGCGAAATCGGGTTTATAGAAATATATATATATATATATATATATATATATATATATATATATATATACAGTGCCTTGCGAAAGTATTCGGCCCCCTTGAACTTTGCGACCTTTTGCCACATTTCAGAATTCAAACATAAAGATATAAAACTGTAATTTTTTGTGAAGAATCAACATCAAGTGGGACACAATCATGAAGTGGAACGACATTTATTGGATATTTCAAACTTTTTTAACAAATCAAAAACTGAAAAATTGGGCGTGCAAAATTATTCAGCCCCCTTAAGTTAATACTTTGTAGCGCCACCTTTTGCTGCGATTACAGCTGTAAGTCGCTTGGGGTATGTCTCTATCAGTTTTGCACATCGAGAGACTGAATTTTTTTCCCATTCCTCCTTGCAAAACAGCTCGAGCTCAGTGAGGTTGGATGGAGAGCATTTGTGAACAGCAGTTTTCAGTTCTTTCCACAGATGGACTTTGACTTGGCCATTCTAACACCTGGATATGTTTATTTTTGAACCATTCCATTGTAGATTTTGCTTTATGTTTTGGATCATTGTCTTATTGGAAGACAATTCTCCGTCCCAGTCTCAGGTCTTTTGCAGACTCCATCAGGTTTTCGTCCAGAATGGTCCTGTATTTGGCTCCATCCATCTTCCCATCAATTTTAACCATCTTCCCTGTCCCTGCTGAAGAAAAGCAGGCCCAAACCATGATGCTGCCACCACCATGTTTGACAGTGGGGATGGTGTGTTCAGGGTGATGAGCTGTGTTGCTTTTACGCCAAACATAACGTTTTGCATTGTTGTCAAAAAGTTAAATTTTGGTTTAATCTGACCAGAGCACCTTCTTCCACATGTTTGGTGTGTCTCCCAGGTGGCTTGTGGCAAACTTTAAACGACACTTGTTATGGATATCTTTAAGAAATGGCTTTCTTCTTGCCACTCTTCCATAAAGGCCAGATTTGTGCAATATATGACTGATTGTTGTCCTATGGACAGAGTCTCCCACCTCAGCTGTAGATCTCTGCAGTTCATCCAGAGTGATCATGGGCCTCTTGGCTGCATCTCTGATCAGTCTTCTCCTTGTATGAGCTGAAAGTTTAGAGGGACGGCCAGGTCTTGGTAGATTTGCAGTGGTCTGATACTCCTTCCATTTCAATATTATCGCTTGCACAGTGCTCCTTGGGATATTTAAAGCTTGGGAAATCTTTTTGTATCCAAATCCGGCTTTAAACTTCTTCACAACAGTATCTCGGACCTGCCTGGTGTGTTCCTTGTTCTTCATGATGCTCTCTGCGCTTTTAACGGACCTCTGAGACTATCACAGTGCAGGTGCATTTATACGGAGACTTGATTACACACAGGTGGATTGTATTTATCATCATTAGTCATTTAGGTCAACATTGGATCATTCAGAGATCCTCACTGAACTTCTGGAGAGAGTTTGCTGCACTGAAAGTAAAGGGGCTGAATCATTTTGCACGCCCAATTTTTCAGTTTTTGATTTGTTAAAAAAGTTTGAAATATCCAATAAATGTCGTTCCACTTCATGATTGTGTCCCACTTGTTGTTGATTCTTCACAAAAAATACAGTTTTATATCTTTATGTTTGAAGCCTGAAATGTGGCAAAAGGTCGCAAAGTTCAAGGGGGCCGAATACTTTCGCAAGGCACTGTATATATATATATATATATATATATATATATATATATATATATATATAAACTAGGTATTTACGTAAGTATTCAGACCACTTGCTATGAGACTCGAAATTGAGCTCAGGTGCAGCCTGTTTCTATTTATCATCCTTGAGATGTTCCCATCCACTTGATTGGAGTCCACCTGTGGTAAATTCAATTGATTGGACATGATGTGGAAAGGCACACACCTGTCAATATGAGATCCCACTGTTGACAGTGCATGTCAGAACAAAAACCAAGCGATGAGGTTGAAGGAATTGTTCGTAGAGCTCCGAGACAGGATTGTGTCGAGGTATAGAAGGGTACCAACATTCTTTTGCAGCATTGAAGGTCCAAGAACACAGTGGCCTCCATCATTCTTAGACTCTTCCTAGAGCTGGCTGTCCGTCCAAACTGAGCAATCGGGGGAGAAGGGCCTTGGTCAGGGAAGTGACCAAGAACCCAATGGTCACTCTGACAGAGCTCCAAAGTTCCTCTGTGGAGATGGGAGAGACTTGCAGAAGGACAACAATCTCTGCAGCACTCCACCGATCAGACTTTTATGGTAGAGTGGCCAGATGGAAGCCACTCCTCAGTAAAAGGCACATGACAGGCCGCTTGGAGTTTGCCAAAAGGCACATAAAGACTCTCAGACCATGAGAAACAAGATTCTCTGGTCTGATGAAATCAAGATTGAATTCTTTGGCCTGAATGCCAAGCGTCACGTCTGGAGGAAACCTGGCACCATCCCTATGGTGAAGCATGGTGGTGGCAGCATCATGCTGTGGGGATGTTTTTCAGCGGCAGGAACTGGGAGACTAGTCAGAATCGAAGGAAAGATGAATGGAGCAAAGTTCAGAGAGATCCTTGAAGAAAATCTGCTCTAGATTGCTCAGGACCCAGACTTTTGCTTTCTCATTATGAGGTATTATGTATAGACTGATGAGGGGGGGGAAACTATTTAATACATTTTAGAATAAGGCTGTAACGTAACAAAATGTCAAAAAAGTAAAGGGGTCTGAATAATTTCCGAATGCACTGTACATAGACTATTTTCAATACAAGAAGTTGCATTTTAGGGGTAGTTGGTCTTTAAACACTTGCTCTGTTGGCATTGGCACAGCAATGCTAATTGCTTAATTATCTTTGAGAATTTAGAACAGGTTCTGTCTCTGTTGGTTCATGGATGTGGGACATGAATATGACATTTTTAAGAGTTCTAATCAACCCTTGAAATAACTGAAATTGGAGTAGAAATGACCCATGCTCTGATTTTCATTATTATTCCTTTTATTTGCTGCATGGTGCTGAGATGAAAGGAGTGATGTAAAAAAAAGCAATATCCCCCTCACCCCTGCCCTCCCCTGCACCCCACCCTATATCACCTCTGCTGTAGCTTCCCCTCAGACAGTCACATATGGATGAGAGAGCATGGATCTCTGCACGCACACACACACACACACACACACACAGTGATTCAGCTAGGAACTCTGTTGGAATGTTGGGTGCTGTGAAGCAGTGATGATGAACGCCTTGATGACAGTTAGCTCAATGGAGCATGCCATCAGGATTATTAATTAAGTGTCAATGGAGCTCGACTGAGCTGTGTTCAATTACCCACCACAGAAATCATATTATAAGCTACATCAGTTATCACGTATTACTTTTCATTTTATCCATCCCTTTGTAGGAAGTGTTGGTATAAGTGTGAGGTAGTTTGAAAGTTAACTCCAAATACCAGAGCAAAATCAATGGTCTATTTTACTTGAATAATTTTATGCACCCTAGCCAGTGCTTGGATTTCATTGGAGCAAAGAAAGTGTGGTTGTTCAGTCAAAATCTCAAAAGCGTAAATAGTTATTGCTTTTATCTCTTTTTATTGCCACCTTGATCATTCACCTGTATTTCCCTGAGCTCCCGGCTCTCACAACAGGAGACAGTCTGTTTCTTTTTAAACTTAGCCTCACAAATGGCTTGTGTAAGATTTAAAAAAAGGCTAAAACGCAACAGTACCGCAAAGCGTCTCGGTCCTGTGCCGTGTCTATATGCCCCCCTCCTTTCATGGTATGATCTAATAATGACCAGTAGGTCAATGTAGCACGGCAAGGTTAATGAGATACTGTAGACTACATGTTCTGCTTAGTTATTCATGGATACAGTAACACTAAACTTGACACCCAGTGTCATATCACTTTATGACACAGTCATAACTATGTCATAATATAAAAGCCAACACTAAAAGCTGACATAACTTGTCACAACCTATCATAACACTGTCATGACTCACATATTTACACTTGTTGTGGCATATATTGCATTATTTTATGGCTGGTTATGACACCTACAGTGGGGCAAAAAGTATTTAGTCAGCCACCAATTGTGCAAGTTCTCCCACTTAAAAAGATGAGAGAGGCCTGTAATTTTCATCATAGGTACACTGCAACTATGACAGACAAAATGAGAAAGACAATCCAGAAAATCACATTGTAGTATTTTTTATGAATTTATTTGCAAATGATGGTGGAAAATAAGTATCTGGTCAATAACAAAAGTTTATCACAATACTTTGTTATATACCCTTTGTTGGCAATGACAGAGGTCAAACGTTTTCTGTAAGTCTTCACACGGTTTTCACACACTGTTGCTGGTATTTTGGCCCATTCCTCCATGCAGATCTCCTCTAGAGCAGTGATGTTTTGGGGCTGTTGCTGGGCAACACAGACTTTCAACTCTCTCCAAAGATTTTCTATGGGGTTGAGATCTGGAGACTGGCTAGGCCAGTCCATGACCTTGAAATGCTTCTTACAAAGCCACTCCTTCGTTGCCTGGTTGGTGTGTTTGGGATCATTGTCATGCTGAAAGACCCAGCCACGTTGCATCTTCAATGCCCTTGCTGATGGAAGGAGGTTTTCACTCAAAATCTCAAGATACATGGCCCCATTCATTCTTTCCTATACACGGATCAGTTGTCCTGGTCCCTTTGCAGAAAAACAGCCCCAAAGCATGATGTTTCCACTCACATGCTTCACAGTAGGTATGGTGTTCTTTGGATGCAACTCAGCATTCTTTGTCCTCCAAAGACAACGAGTTGAATTTTTACCAAAAAGTTATATTTTGGTTTCATCTGACCATATGACATTCTCCCAATCTTCTTCTGGATCATCCAAATGCTCTCTAGTAAACTTCAGACAGGCCTGGACATGTACTGGCTTAAGCAGGGGGACACGTCTGGCACTGCAGGATTTGAGTCCCTGGCGGCGTAGTGTGTTACTGATGGTAGGCTTTGTTACTTTGGTCCCAGCTCTCTGCAGGTCATTCACTAGGTCCCCCCGTGTGGTTCTGGGATTTTTGCTCACCGTTCTAGTGATCATTTTGACCCCACGGGGTGAGATCTTGCGTGGAGCCCCAGATCGAGGGAGATTATCAGTGGTCTTGTATGTCTTCCATTTCCTAATAATTGCTCCCACAGTTGATTTCTTCAAACCAAGCTACTTACCTATTGCAGATTCAGTCTTCCCAGCCTGGTGCAGGTCTACAATTTTGTTTCTGGTCCTTTGACAGCTCTTTGGTCTTGGCCATAGTGGAGTTTGGAGTGTGACTGTTTGAGGTTGTGGACAGTTGTCTTTTATACTGATAACAAGTTCAAACAGGTGCCATTAATACAGGTAACGAGTGGAGGACAGAGGAGCCTCTTAAAGAAGAAGTTACAGGTCTGTGAGAGACAGAAATCTTGCTTGTTTGTAGGTGACCAAATACTTATTTTCCACCATAATTTGCAAATAAATTCATTAAAAATCATACAATGTTATTTGCTGGATTTTTTTCTCTCTAATTTTGTCTGTCAAAGTTAAAGTGTACCTATGATGAAAATTACAGGCCTCTCTTATATTTTTAAGTAGGAGAACTTGCACAATTGGTGGCTGACTAAATACTTTTTTGCCCCACTGTACATAAGAGTGCACAAACATTGTCTGATCTGTTTATTAGGCCTACAAAAATGGGAGACACAAATATAATATGATGTCCATCTAACCTGGAGATAGAAATTACTGTTGAAATACGAAAAAGTGGCACCGACCCAATGATAAAGACAGTGAATATGCACAATATGGCCGATGTTCTCCACTAGTGCTAATAATACTTTTTGCTGAAGTTGAGAATTTTGATAACTAAAAGACAGCTTGGAGTCTTTTCATTGTCTACTCCTTACAGCAATAGCCATTTGTTTTCCAAACTGTTTTTCAGCAATTGTATTTTTAAATATTGCATTATGCCTGGCTGGGTCTCTTAATTTTTAAATGTTTTTATTTAACCTTTATTTAACTAGGCAAATCAGTTAAGAACAAATTCTTATTTACAATGACAGCCTACCAAAAGGCAAAATGCCTCCTAAGGGGATGGGGGCTGGGATTTAAAAAATAAAATAAAAATAAAAAATAGGACAAAACACTCTGCTTATCACAAGCAGTCGCAACTTAACCATCATCTATTTGGTATTTGCCTCGTTTTCTGCCCAAATTGTGGGCCCTTCCGACTGTGGCCAAATCATGCTTTCTGGTGTCGTAGCCTATTTGTAATATTTTTTTTATATTTCTGTATAGACAGGATATCCCTGTTTCGAATTGAACGAATCATAATAAATTGTTTTACATAGGCCCGCCCCAGCCTTTCCGCTTCTTCCAGCCAGCCAGCCCTTCAAGGTTAAGAAACACAGCTAGCTAGCTAGCTAACACAGCTAGCTAGCTAGCTAGCACAACACTTGGGACATAGTTTGCCACTAACATCATAAATATGGAGCATAAATCCCACATTTTCAAAATGTCCTCTGTTTTAGTAGACACTCTTATCCAGAGTGACTTACAGGAGCAATTAGGGTGAAGTGCCTTGCTCAAGGGCACATTGAATGATTTTTCACCTAGACAGCTTGGGGATTCTAACCTGCAACCTTCCGGTTACTGTCCCAATGCTCTTAACTGCTAGGCTACCTGACACCCATGTAGTCTAGCTACTACTGCTGTACTGCCCATGTTTATTCTGGAAAGTTTCCTCTGCCCCCTAGTACGAAGTTCCCTAAACATCATCATAGGCTGGCCCAAAAAGATCAGCAAGTATGACCAACAAAACCAAAAAAGATATGAATCCTCTTTCATCAACTCAACCTACAATTTCTATCTAATGTAATATTTACTAATGTAAAGATAAAGAAAAGAGAGGGCATGTACAAAATAAAAAAAATTCAGCATGATATAAGGCATGAAGCAAACGTAGAGGTGTAGACCCAGTGAAGATCTAAAGTGAAGTTGTCTTTTATCTCTCGCTGTAGCCTGGTGCAGGGGAACAATTCCTGTTCAGCCTCAGAGAAGCATGATTCTGGTTCTTATTCTGGATAGCTCAACTCCCGTAAATAGTGAAAGGACATTTAGATGTCTATGGGACCGTTTTCCAATCATAACATTGTAAAACACTCACAGTGGGCTATGAGTTTTCCCAACTTGAGACTCTAGGGAGGATGAATGACCTGTCGAACTAGGGTGTCCCTTAATTAAAATGTTATTCACACAGTATGTCATCGCTAAGTTGATATGTTCATTTCAGTTAATGATTTGGAATGAAAAGGTCTACTGTAGGTAGCCTTGCCAGCCAGTGCATATGTGACACGCCTGGTATGTCAGTGGTTGACGGCTTGCTTGGGTCTCTCTGAGCTGTTCTGTTGTCTATTGTCATCCACATAACCCTCTTCAGGTACTATCTTCTTCATCCTCTCTGCATCCTACAGCAGGAGAAGTGGAGAGAAGAGAGAGAGTGGGAAAAGAGGTACCTGTCGTGCTAGGGGTCATGATGTATGCGCTGAAAGGCGAGTGTGCAGGCATCGACCACAGACACCCACACGGGCTTAAGTTAAACCACCTCTGCCACTACTTCTTGCAGTATATAAGTTTCCATTTACCATTCCATAGACATTACCTTCCTAAACCAGACTATACATGTATAGTCTTGAGTCTCTCTCTCTCTCTCTCTCTCTCTCTCTCTCTCTCTCTCTCTCGCTCTCTCGCACTCTCGCACTCTATCTCTCAATTCAATTCAATTTAAAGGCTTTATTGGCATGGGAAACATATGTTTACATTGCCAACTCAAGTGAAATAGATAATAAACAAAAGTGAAGTAAACAATAAAAAATTAACAGTAGACATTACACTTACAAAAGTTCCAAAATAATAAAGACATTTCAAATGTCATATTATGTCAATATACAGCGTTGTAATGATGTGCAAATAGTTAAAGTATAAAAGGGAAAATAAATAAACATAAATATACAGTGGCTTGCGAAAGTATTCACCCCCTTTGGCATTTTTCCTATTTTGTGGGGGTTTGTATCATTTGATTTACACAACATGCCTACCACTTTGAAGATGATAAATATTTTCTTTTGTGAAACAAACAAGAAATAAGACAAAAAAACAGAACTTGAGCGTGCATAAAAATCCCCTGGGTCGTGGTGTAATCATAACAACATTCAGGAACTCAAGTCCTTTTGTTCAACTGACCTAGAATTCCTTACGATCAAATGCCGACCGCATTACCTACCAAGAGAATTCTCTTTGATTATAATCACAGCTGTGTATATCTCCCACCAAGTAGACACCTTGACGGCCCAGAAAGAACTTCACTGGACTCTATGTAAAACTGGAAACCATACTGTATATCCTGAGGCTGCATTTATTGTAGCTGGGGATTTTAGCAAAGCTAATCTGAAAACAAGGCTCCCTAAATTTTATCAGCATATCAAATGCGCGACTCGAGCTGGCAGCATTCTGGATTATTGCTACTCTAACTTCCGCGACGCATACAAAGCCCTCCGCCACCCTCCTTTCAGAAAATCTTTTGCTCCTAGCTTATTGACAGACACTAAAACAGGAAACGCCCGTGCTTAGGTCTTTTCAACGCTGGTCTGACCAATCAGATTCCATGCTTCAAGATTGCTTCGAATCACGTGGACTGGGATATGATCTGGATAGCCTCAGACAACAACATTGCTGACTCGTGAGTGAGTTTATTAGCAACTGCATTGGTGATGTTGTGACTAATAAAACCTTCCCCAACCAGAAACCGTAGATTGATGGCAGCATTTGCGCAAAACTGAAAGTGCGAACCACTGCTTTTAATCATGGCAAGGCTACCGGAAACATGACCGAATACAAACAGTGTAGCTATTCCCGCCGCAAGGCAATCAAACAAGCTAAGCGTCAGTAGAGGGACAAAGTAGAGTCGCAATTCAACGGCTCAGACACGAGACGTATATGGCAGGGTCTACAGTCAATCACGGATTACAAAGAGGAAGCCAGCCTTGTCCGGACACCGACGTCTTGCTCCCAGACAAATTAAACAACTTCTTTGCTCACTTTGAGGACAATACAGTGCCACTGCCACGGCCACAATCAAAACCTGTAGGCTCTCCTTCACCATGGCCAACGTGAGTAAAACATTTAAACGTGTTAACCCTCGCAAGCCTGCCGGCCCAGACGGCATCCCTAGCCGTGTCCTCAGAGTATGCGCAGACAGGCTGGCTGGTGTGTTTACGGTCAAATTCAATCAATCCCTACCCCAGTCTGCTGTGCCCACATGCTTCAAGAGGGCCACCATTGTTCCTGATCCCAAGAAACTAAGGTAACTGAGCTAAACGACTATCGCCCCGTAGCACTCACTTCTGTCATCATGAAGTGCTTTGAGAGACTAGTCAAGGATCATATCACCTCCACCTTACAGAGACCCACTCCAATTTGCTTACCGCCCCAATAGGTCCACAGACGACGCAATCACACTGCACACTGCCCTAAACCATCTGGACAAGAGGAATACCTATGTAAGAATGTTGTTCATCGACTACAGCTCAGCATTTAACACCATACTACCCTCCAAACTCGTCATCAAGCTCGAGACCCTGGGTCTCGACCCCGCCCTGTGCAACTGTGTCCTGAACTTTCTGACGGGCCGCCCCCAGGTGGTGAGGGTAGGAAATCACATCTCCAACCCGCTGATCCTCAACAATGGGTCCCCACAAGGGTGCATTCTCAGCCCTCTCCTGTACTCCCTGTTCACCCCATGACTGCGTGGCCATACACGCCTCCAACTCAATCATCAAGTTTGCAGACAGCACTACAGTGGTAGGCTTGGTTAACAACAACGATGAAACGGCCTACAGGGAGGAGGTGAGGGCCCTCGGAGTGTGGTGTCAGGAAAATAA
Organism: Oncorhynchus mykiss; assembly: GCF_057628025.1. NCBI lineage: Eukaryota > Metazoa > Chordata > Actinopteri > Salmoniformes > Salmonidae > Oncorhynchus > Oncorhynchus mykiss. Next base: position 79,981,490 of record NC_143022.1, read on the forward strand.
CCTCACACTCAACGTCAACAAAACAAAGGAGATGATTGTGGACTTCAGGAAACAGCAGAGGGAGCACTCCCCAGCCACATCGATGGGACAGTAGTGGAGGAGGTGGAAAGTTTTAAGTTCCTTGGCGTACACATCACGGACAAACTGAAATGGTCCACCAACACAGACAGCGTGGTGAAGAAGGCGCAACAGTGCCTCTTCAACCTCAGGAGGCTGAAGAAATTTGGCTTGTCACCGAAAACACTGACAAACTTTTACAGATGCACAATCGAGAGCATCCTGTCGGGCTGTATCACAACCGTAAGGCTCTCCAGAGGGTAGTGCGGTCCAGGGGGCAAACTACCTGCCCTCCAGGACATCTACATCACCCGATGTCACAGGAATGCCAAAAAGATCATCAAGGACAACAACCACCCGAGCCACTTCCTTTTCACCCCACTATCAACCAGAACGCGAGGTCACTACAGGTGCATCAAAGCTGGGACCGAGAGACTGAAAAACAGCTTCTTTCTCAAAGCCATCAGACTGTTAAACAGCCATCACTAACATCGAGTGGCTGCTGACAACAAACTGACTCAAATCTCTAGCCACTTTAATAATAAAAAATTGGATGTAATAAATGTATCACTCGTCACTAAACAATGTCACTATATATAATGTTTACATACCCGACATTACTCATCTCATATGTATATAGTGTACTTTATAACATCTACTGCATCTTGCCATTGCCGCACGGCCATCGCTCATCCATATATTTATATGTACATATTCTTATTCATTCCTTTACATTTGTGTGTATAAGATAGTTGTGAAATTGTTAGATTACTTGTTAGATATTACTGCACGGTCAGGACTAAAAGCACAAGCATTTCGCTACACTCGCATTAACATCTGCTAACTATGTGTATGTGACCAATAAAATTTGATTTGATTTGAAGGTTTTCATTTTGAGCCCTGACCCATACAGAAAGATGCTGTTGTTTGAGTGCTGTGATAAAAAAGTAGGCTATAGATTCTTAATTTCCATCCTCATTCAGAATAAATGTATAATTGGTGACATTATAAAGAGATAACAGCACATTTGATTACTATGCACTTCTTACTCATTACGTTTGTACAAATAGACAACTTTCAATCAATCATTCACTGGTGTGTCATCACTATGATTTTGGAGCTGTATAGGACTGAGGCCATCACTTCTCTCCCAGTCATCGCCAACCAGCTCTCCGGACTTTCGAAGACAAGGTCATATGCACCCTCCCATATAGCATTCTTGTCTTCCTCCACAACCACTGCTCTAAAACCTGTGGCTGTTGCCTTGTGGATTTGGTAACTTCGTCCAGCACAGCCTTTAGCGGTGACACGACAGTCAGAATTGGAGTCTCTTTCGTAGCGTCTTGAAGACTAGCTTGTTGGAAAATTAGGCTTTTCCCAAAGCCTGTTGGCAAGACTGCCATTACATCCTCCCCTCGCACAAATTATCAAAATGGTGAAAAACAAAAAATGGTTGGTCGTTACTATGTGGCAGTGTCGTCTGTCTATCTCCTTTTCAGAAAGCTCCATCAGAGTTTTTCTAACTTTAGCTACCGGCTTGTTTACTTATCTCTGGTGGGGGGCGTAGGAAATTGACGTGGAAGCGTGAGGGACATTGCGCATGCAAATAGCGTGCATAAGAAGACCAATCAAAACATTTGGTCAAATTCTGAGTGAATATCTAATTTTACACACCCTCCTGTCCAGACCAGTGAGTCACAGCTCTTCCTCACTGTGTAGTCACTAGTCACGTGGGTTGTGCCAGCCAGGCTAATTCTTTACAAACGTTCTGCCTATGGACCTTCCTCATTAGAATTCGTATAGTGGTTGAAATTAGGCCTGTCAAACAAATAAAATAATTAATCAAGTTAATGGCATGAGTTCATTGTGATTAATCACAATTTTTGAATTTGCTCACATTTGGCCCTAAATATGAAAAAAATCTCAAAAGCAGTGCATTGAGTTATAGGCATACTATGTTTTGATTGTAAGGGAAAGAAACACAAAAAAATCTGTATCAGAATGTTTTTAATGGAATTTTCACCATAAACAACACAACAGTCATCACTATAAGGGATAGTGTAGGGCATTTATTATTGTAAAGGAATAATTCCTAGTTGTCTTGTTATGGGATGCTAAGTCTATCCTCCAATGGTCAGCACTGTCATACTAAGGATCTTGGCTAGGCAGCAACCACATTCAAGTTCTTCATTTTACAGCCCAGTCCCACAGTTCTATATTAAAAGTGTAATGAGAAAAGGTTCTGGTTGGTTTTTGAATTGAAAAATCATATCCCCTGCAATCTGTCTCACTCGGTCTCTTTCTCCATTTTCTGAATTAAAGTAGAGTATTTTGGGACTGCAGGACCCAATATCAAGATTTATACTTAGCTTTCATTCCCTGCCAAGGAGATAATTTGTAATCTATTGACCTGAGCTGAGTGAGGCCAGCCAGATAAACATTAGGAGCGTGTGTAACTTCAGCATTATGCTTATGAGTTATTTCCCATTCTTCCCTTGCCTGGCTACCCATCCACATCTCTCCGGCCAACTGATGTTTCTTCTCCACCATGATGCTGGATTTGCCTCATTCCACTACAGTTTCTAGAATGCGAACACATTCTAAATGTTCCGATTGGTCCCTGAAACCGATGGGTTGGGCCAGAGCCGGCCTACACGATGACGTTATCAACTTTGATACTCTGATTGTTTGTATTTGTTAAAGATGATCCAATCGCTAATTAATTTGTTTTTGTGCAAACAATGCCCCTCATTTTGAAGTCACAAGTCTTTCAGTTTCAGACCAAATGTATGTAGCGATCGAAAGAGCAGAGGAATGAAGTTCAGAGTGAGTCGTTAGGCATCCTCTTCCTTCAGATGATGTGAAGGTTGAAGTCGTGAAGTCTGATGTGATGGTTGCATTTTTATCTCAGTGGCTGGTGACTATTGCTGACTGTCATATCCACCTCCTGGCAGTTTATACCACTATGATACTTGACTTTTATACACGGTCAATTATTACTTCAGTGTCAGTTTCATACAGGGCAAGGTCAGTAAACACACCTACGAACATGCTTTAAGCCCACTCCACGGTTACTGCCTTAGCCAGAAGGGAGGATTTCACCTTTGGAACACCCAGTAGAATTCAAGTGTAAATGAATCCTCTGTAAAGATTTGGAAATGCAGTTAACATTTGACATCCAATCCATGAAGAACAACCCACTGGGCACATACTGGTTGAATCAATGTTGTTTCCTCATCATTTAAATAACATTTTGTTGAACCAAAGTGGGATAGACATTGAATTGATGTCTGTGCCCAGTGGGAAGTTGAAAGTGTAGGAGCTCTCCATCGTGCCGTCTAACCAAGCACTTTCAAATCCTTCAGTGCATCAACCAAGCAGTGCTCCTAACTGCATTTTGTATTGTACATGTTTATATACAGTGTTAGGCTTTGAGAACATGTATTATATCCCTGTCCATCTGTGGAACCTGCATTGCCATCCTTCCTTCAAATAGCCTCCAAGTAATCCCTAAGGATAGGTTAATTTTCTTTTAACATTCAACATTTGGCCCTAAATTGACTGTGACAGTGGAGGCAGTGGGTTTGTTTGACCTTCCTCAAGATAAAGAGCTTTATAAAACAGAATAAAGATGTATGCCTCACTTTGGCTAACACTCAAAGTATCTATCTCCTTAGATCTCTTGGAAGGATTATGTAAAGTAACACTTTCAAGGATTATATTGATATTAGATTATTAAAGGTATTCACTCAGATATTAGCATGCTCTCAATTAAGGGGTAAATAGGATTTTGCTAGAGTTCTGATTATTCATGCTGTTTATGAAGTTCATCATGAGGGCATCAGAGAGTAAATTAAGTGTATTAACACGGACTGACAGCAACATCATTTACTGGATTTTCACTACAAATGTTATATTTCAGTAACATCATTCATTTTTATCATTCATGAATATGCCAGGACTCAGTATGTCTTTGTGGCTAAGGAAAGAAGGAGCCTATCTGTCTTGGAAAATGATCCTGACATGTCTCATGTCAGCTGGAGAACCATTGCACCTGCATTTCAATGGAAGCCCAGTACAATTTCAGCAGAGGGTGGGACTTGACTGACACAGGTTCAAATACCCCACATTGATATTCCCTTCTCAGTTAAAAGCAGTCTAATTAAACTGCATGCCAAACGGTAAGGGTGGCCTGGTCAATATCATAGTGCTTATTTGCTGTCACAAAGCCATTGATAAAAGCTATCTGATTCTTGCCCACACAATGCAGAGACAGGCTTATAAGTGGATGGATAGTTTTAAATTCATGTCTGTTGTGTTTATGTTACATTATGAAACATGGCTGTGACTTCAAGACCGCTGGCACCACTTTCTCTGTCATGAGGTTTATATAGTCGCTCCTTGAAGTAAACAGAAGAGGAGACTGATGTGGGATGCTACACATGGCCGAGTGTTGTATATGGGTTTTCCGTAAGGCTGTTGTATCCTTATGTGGGGACCATTACTCATGGAATTAACATCTAAGTGATGAAAACATTAACTCGTAGGATGTACTGTAGCCTACATTTTAACATGTTATTTTCAGAGATGTGACTTAACTCATCTTCCAATTGTCCACCTAACCTCGCGACTTTCCCCATTCCTGATAGAGCAGGGATTAGATTCAGCCGCGGGCTGATTTTTTCTTAAGTGGATAATTTGTAGTCTGCAAATTGACTGCAATAAGCCCAAAACAAAAATAATATTTGACTAAAACAATCATTTCAAACCTTGCTTACGATCACATATACAGTGCCTTGCGAAAGTATTCGGCCCCCTTGAACTTTGCGACCTTTTGCCACATTTCAGGCTTCAAACAAAAAGATATAAAACCGTATTTTTTTGTGAAAAATCAACGACAAGTGGGACACAATCATGAAGTGGAACGACATTTATTGGATATTTCAAACTTTTTTAACAAATCAAAAACTGAAAAATTGGGCGTGCAAAATTATTCAGCCCCCTTAAGTTAATACTTTGTAGCGCCACCTTTTTCTGCGATTACAGCTGTAAGTCGCTTGGGGTATGTCTATCAGTTTTGCACATCGAGAGACTGACATTTTTTCCCATTCCTCCTTGCAAAACAGCTCGAGCTCAGTGAGGTTGGATGGAGAGCATTTGTGAACAGCAGTTTTCAGTTCTTTCCACAGATTCTCGATTGGATTCAGGTCTGGACGTTGACTTGGCCATTCTAACACCTGGATATGTTTATTTTTGAACCATTCCATTGTAGATTTTGCTTTATGTTTTGGATCATTGTCTTGTTGGAAGACAAATCTCCGTCCCAGTCTCAGGTCTTTTGCAGACTCCATCAGGTTTTCTTCCAGAATGGTCCTGTATTTGGCTCCATCCATCTTCCCATCACTTTTAACCATCTTCCCTGTCCCTGCTGAAGAAAAGCAGGCCCAAACCATGATGCTGCCACCACCATGTTTGACAGTGGGGATGGTGTGATCAGGGTGATGAGCTGTGTTGCTTTTACGCCAAACATAACGTTTTGCATTGTTGCCAAAAAGTTCAATTTTGGTTTCATCTGACCAGAGCACCTTCTTCCACATGTTTGGTGTGTCTCCCAGGTGGCTTGTGGCAAACTTTAAACGACACTTTTTATGGATATCTTTAAGAAATGGCTTTCTTCTTGCCACTCTTCCATAAAGGCCAGATTGGTGCAATATACGACTGATTGTTGTCCTATGGACAGAGTCTCCCACCTCAGCTGTAGATCTCTGCAGTTCATCCAGAGTGATCATGGGCCTCTTGGCTGCATCTCTGATCAGTCTTCTACTTGTATGAGCTGAAAGTTTAGAGGGACGGCCAGGTCTTGGTAGATTTGCAGTGGTCTGATACTCCTTCCATTTCAATATTATCGCTTGCACAGTGCTCCTTGGGATGTTTAAAGCTTGGGAAATATTTTTGTATCCAAATCCGGCTTTAAACTTCTTCACAACAGTATCTCGGACCTGCCTGGTGTGTTCCTTGTTCTTCATGATGCTCTCTGCGCTTTTAACGGACCTCTGAGACTACCACAGTGCTGGTGCATTTATACGGAGACTTGATTACACACAGGTGGATTGTATTTATCATCATTAGTCATTTAGGTCAACATTGGATCATTCAGAGATCGTCACTGAACTTCTGGAGAGAGTTTGCTGCCCTGAAAGTAACGGGGCTGAATAATTTTGCACGCCCAATTTTTCAGTTTTTGATTTGTTAAAAAAGTTTGAAATATCCAATAAATGTCGTTCCACTTCATGATTGTGTCCCACTTGTTGTTGATTCTTCACAAAAAAATACAGTTTTATATCTTTATGTTTGAAGCCTGAAATGTGGCAAAAGGTCGCAAAGTTCAAGGGGGCCGAATACTTTCGCAAGGCACTGTACAATATCTCTCTATTATGCTTGGGAATACTTTGGAACAGATTTCCAAAATTAAAATCCCTTGGAGCTGGTTGACTGGTGGTTTTACAGTCTTTATGTCTTTTAATAATAATAATAATACAATTGCTTCTGGGCCGCCAGTTGGGGAACCCTATTATAGAGTAGAATAGCTTTTGGTCAGTGAGACTGACAGTTATGTAATTTGGATTAGAGAAAGTGATTCAATTCACACAATCATTCAAGGTGAGTGATCAAACATAATTGGATTGTAACTGATTCTAAATTCCCTTACAGGACACAGAAGGGTCTGTGGCATGCTAAGTAGGTCGTATCTGTGCAAACAGATCGGTTTATCCCACTGAGTTCCAGGCAGTCCGTGTCATGACTATAGAGATGACCATGGGTTTCTCTGGAAACAGGGGTCTTCATTCCCCACCAACAGCCACACTCTCATCCCCGACTAACCCCCTCTCACACATTCCTCTATGCGGTAGCACAGCTGGACAGAATATATACCTCAGTACGCCATCACCTCACCATACTGAGTTATTTATTAGACATGCACTAAGCCCTGACTTACCTTGATTATTACCTATCAACGAGTCAAGTAAGCATCGTTGTAGGTGGTTTAACACATATGTAAAATGTGGGTGTTATCTTGTCTTAAAAGCTTTTAGTTAGGAGATATCCAATACCATGTGTGCCCTTGTTGTTATCATGACGCAAGGTTTCAGGTTTGAGGCCCTTTTTTATGATGTCACATTGGATCTCAGACCTCTTAAAGTGGAACAGTCAACGTTTTAACTACTTTGCAGATATGAACAAACAGACAATCATAATATCAGTCAAAAATATCAAATTCTCAGTTTATGCTTCAAAACCAACTTTACAAGAGGTTTTAACAATAGGTTCTATTTGATGCAAAATTCCATAATGTACAGTAAGGCAATAGATGGATGCAGTTCAATGCATGATTCATATAATTTACCAATACATTTCTTGGTAGTCCCAAAAAATATTGCAGGTTGTAAATCACAGCTGGCCTGGTACATTGTTTGCTTCCTGCATTCAGGATGCACTGTTTCAGTTTCAATGACTCAATACTTTGAACAAAAACGGACAACTGTAACTAAGGCTGGAAATGTCAATATAATCAAATTAGCAAGGGCAATGATCACAAGTCAGTCATAACATGGCTAATAGGCTAGCGCACGTGTCAAACACAAGACCCGCGGGTCTAATAGGACACACAAGCGATTATAAAGGAGTTGAGTCATCTGCTTCATGAAATTGCCCTGGCATCAGTGCATTCAACTTCAATTGTGCCACTTTTGTGTGTACCCTTTACAGCAAGCAGAGGAAGGGAAGTGTACAGACAGACACATGCCACAGTCCTAGCTAGGCTACTAAAATGTTGCAGACTGGCTTTGCTTTTTAAAGCTTGACAATGAATAACCAAAAAACTAAACCTGCAACAAAACACCATGCAAAGGAGAAACATGTAGGCTTATTACAGCAACATCTGAGCAATAGCCTGGGCTGGCTACTTGCTACTCAACTACAAGACCATACAGCAAGGCTGCGTTCTGCTGCACCAGGTGATCCATGCAGTGCAATTTAAAAAAAAAACTTGTTTTAAGTTTATATGTTACAACAACCTGTAGCTAAATTTGAGTTATTTGGAGTTATTAAATACTTTTTGATTAGGGTTACAGAATATTATGCACATCTGCACACAGAGCAGCAAAGGCTGGACAAGTATTATTTAGCTCTTTTCTGTTTTAATATGTTAAAATGCTATATATGTACATACTGTAAGTGGACATTATAAAGGGGCATATTTAAAAAATGGCACGTTTGGGTAGCAGTTGCATGTAAAAAATATCTGGCCCGGCGAATTAATTGTTTTTTCAGTGCACTGATCGAGTTTGACACCCCTGGGCTAGTGTTTCTATTGATGTAACTAGCTATTTATTTAGCAAGCTAAAAACACAGAGCCTAACGTTAGCTAACTAGCTGCTGACCGACTTTTCCCCCTCATATCATTTTTCTTTGGCTACAGCTAGAAATACTGCAGGTGTCATTTAGTTAGCTAGTAATAAATGTGAATCGCTAACATATCTCTTAGTTGTCAATCAAATGTATCAAATGCATCCATCAAATGGGCAGGCAGGCAAGTTCCCATTCAGTTGTCAAAACGTGGTTTGGGACGAGCATGCACAATTTGGCAGGCAAACTGCAGAAGGACGGCAGGGGCGGCAGGGTAGCCTAGTGGTTAGACCGTTGGGCTAGTAACCGGAAGGTTGCAAGTTCAAAGCTGACACGGTACAAATCTGTCGTTCTGCCCCTGAACCTGCCCCTAGGCCGTCATTGAAAATAAGAATTTGTTCTTAACTGACCTGCCTAGGTAAAAAAAGGACGAGCAGTGCAAATTTGACAGCCAACTAGCTTAGGGTTACAGAATATTATGCACATCTGCACACCGAGCAGCAAAGGCTGGACAAGTATTATTTAGCTCTTTTCTGTTTTAATATGTTAAAATGCTATTTGGTTAGAGGTTTTATCTCATTTTCCATCATTAGATTTTAGCTCATCTCACTTTGGCTAGCGTTAGTTGTTGATCTTGTTGTTGTTGATGTGCATAGACAACTGAGGGAGAGAGTGATTACCTTTTTATGGTTGTTTGATCAATTGGATTGTGAAGTTCCAAAATGTCAAAGGACTCCCGTGGTGTTTGCATATTTGCAGATATCCATTCAGGTGAATTTTGTGGAATTTTTCTACTGCATGTTAACACACAGTGCAGTTTAAAGTTAATTATTACAGGCCCATGTTGCAAATAGGCCTACTGTAGCTCTGATTGGCTATGGCGCACCGGTCTGTGTAGACACCAGTCCTGGACAGGACAGATGTTTTTATTCGGTTTTATTTACTGCAATGTCTATTAATTGTCCAAACGCACGACCGTTTCCCACTCTATATTGCTATTGAGTTTTCACAAATGCCTTGCTATACGTCATTCCCAAACATTCTATGAATTTCTGAAAATTAGAAAATTAACATATGTAGGTGCTCGCTTGTACTCGCTTGTATATGAAAATATTTTAATAAGATTTAATGTTGCTAAAATGCTGTCAGTTCCACTTTAAATCACTGTGAGCCCATTGTTTGACACTGAAAATGGTAGGTCCCAAAACATGGTTCCATACAGTTTTTTCCCTCCAACGTAAGATGAAGACAAACAGTCAGTGAAATGGGTTATCAACGTGGTATCAGCCAGTATATGTGCATAGCAGATTGAAGTTATACCCTAGTTGGGCAAGATAAGACTACTCTTTAAAAAAGGAATGCCTGAGCTTACATAAATACGACCCAGCTTGTGAATTCTCCTCTAGCTGTGTGCTGAGAGAGAGGAATATGGGCTCGCTGAAGCTTAATTAAAACCAAGGTTGTGTCCTGTAGATGTTACGCTCCCCCGAACTGTCAACTGAATTCGACAGGCCATTTGGCTAGGGCACAGACAGACAGCCACTGTAGCTTAGATTTTGAGCAAGGGTAGCTGTGTGTTACATATGTTATGAAAATAATGAATGAAACTAATGAGATAAGGTCAAGAGGACTATGGACATGTCCCGTTTAGTTCATTTCATGTTAATGACCAATACTCCCTGAGAACCCTTTCGATTATAATTCTGACCAATTATAAATACTTAAACTTAAATAAGTTATTCTGATAACCTTACTATGACCTTATTATGACGTGAATTCACACACACACGCACGCACACACACACACACACACAAACACATGCTCACATGGACACACCTCACACACATGCACACTTAGATTAGCAATGGCCTATTGTGTTAGAAAGTCTCATGTCAGATGATTTCCATTTCTCATTATGGAGGAAAAGTCATCCTATTCATGCTTCACGCATATTAAGAGTCACATTAGCCTTTCTCTTCAGATTAAGGAAGGAAGCTGGGAACATGTTCATTGTCTCATTTTAACTCCATATCATTTTTATGGCAATCATATGAATGTCTTTGAATACTAGGCCAAAAGCTGCCTATAATTAGCTAAGTGAGGTCACTGATCTTAAAATGAAATACCATGTCTTGTTGGAATGCACTAACTGTAAAAGGACTGTTTTTGGGGAGAATGAGAATTGGTCATACAGTATGTCAATAGACAACCAATTAATGGTTACAAAGTAAGTGGAAAATATTTAGCTACATACAGAATTTGTGTTGATGATGATGTTTGTCAATACAGAAGCTATTCCTTTTTATTATCACTAATATGCAGCAATATTGATCTATTGATCTAGCCCATCGTTCAAGTGCAACATGCGATGAAAGGACTTTCCAATACAATCAGCACAGGAAATTAATTATTTTACATCTGCTGTAGTACTGTTACTATAATACTGTAGTCAGCTACCTGTATAGAAATCTTATCTGTGCTTCGAGTAAGGTCCCATCCAGCTTGTCATTGGCCCATTCTCATTGAGTGTCTCCCGCAACAGACCCTTTCTTTAGCAAAGATGTTTTAGTCTTGGAACTCATTCATGACCAGTGCTATTTTTTTCATGGGTTGATAGGGGGTTCATATTTTCTCTTAACTAGAAGACTTATTTAATCAGATGTCATAAATTCTCCTTTGTTTGCATATCAAGCAATGCAGAGAAAGTATCAGTAGGTGTCACGTTGTATAAATTATTGGATTCAGGCACAGGAATTCATAATGGGGGGGGGACGAAGCCCTAAGGCACGGGGACGAAGCCCAAAACAAACACCTATACAAAAACACAGGAATGTAACCCAACATAATGAGCGAGATAAAACCTCTAATAAATACACAGGACGAGACCTGCAATACACTACACGGTGTGAGATCCGTAATAGAAAATGCACTACAATACACAGGACATGACCCGTAATAACAAGGGCACAATACACGCAGCACGAAAGCCGATAACACAAAGCACAGGTACTCACAGACCAGCTGACATGGGTACAATAACCAACAAGACAATGGTGAACAGAGGGCACATATATACAATTACTAATCAGGGGAATTGGAATCAGGTGTGTGTAATGAGACAGTTCAGGGATGCCTAGGGTCCGGTGACGTAGACCCCCGGAACTGGTGTACTGGAGTCAGTGACAGTAGGTCTATGAAGAGACTGTTTGTTTGACATATGCAACCCAGTGGGCAATGGAAGCCATTTGAAGTGAGCTTCTCGTGGACCTGTGAAAGGTTCAACGAATTGTGTGAGGGGTAGAAATGTGCGGATTTCTCCATTCCCTCCGGCCATTGCGTTCAGCAAACTTTGTGCTATACAGGATCACAAGTACAGGACATCAATAAGCTGCTCCCAAACATTTTAAACCAGCATCAGGAAATTTAGTTCATGTGGGATTCAATTACATTATGAAGGGCAGCTCAGAACAGCTCAAGATGGATTTTAAAGAACTGATTTGGTCACTGCTTGACACCAACAAACGCCCCATAATATCTGGCCCTCTACCCTCCCTAAATCGTGGCATTGAATGTTTCAGCAGACTTTTAACCCTCCATAACTGGCTACGAGACTACTGCAGCTCTGTGGGTATTACATTTATTGACAATTTTGCTTCCTTCTGGAGACAAATCTTGTTTTATAATTACGATGGTATCCACCCAAATAATTTGGGTTCCTGGATCCTTTCACAGCGACAATGATTTATATAATTGCCTTAAGCCCAGCTCAGTTAATCCCTTCCATTGTGTTGATCAGTTGTCATAATGCTTCAGCAAATGTACATTATCCCAGGGGTGTTGGAAGACACAATGTAAGTAACCTCATTTTTGTCCCTCTAAATGCCCTGAATGTCTCTGCTGACCCCACTGCTATTGTATACAGTAATCATGTGCCTATAAACAAGAGTTATACTGTTAGCACTCAGGTGGTGTGTCATAGTAGGAAGTCCACTGTGTGCTGCTCACCCTGCACTAACATAAATAACAGGAGCATGTCTACTTCTGCTAAGCTTCCCAGTAAAGCAATGACAACAGTCAAGCATCCCAGAAACAAGGTTCATGTGTCAATAACTTGCTAGTAACAGATGATATTCATATTCTGACTATCTCTGATACAGTGGTAGCAATACATGGTAATAACATCTACAGAAAATACAGAAATACCAATGAGGGCGGTGTTGCGGTCTATATTAAAAACCACATTTCTGCAAATGTTATAGAGAATCTCATGTTAAATACTGTTGAAGTAATATGGCTAGGTTCATCTGCCTCACCTAAATCCATTCTTGTGGGAAGCTGCTATAAACTACCAAGTGTTAACAGTCTGTATCTGGATAATATGTGAAATGCTTGATAATGTACAGTGGGGCAAAAAAAAGTATTTATTCAGCCACCAATAGTGCAAGTTCTCCCACTTAAAAAGATGAGAGAGGCCTGTAATTTTCATCATAGGTACACTTCAACTATGACAGACAAAATGAGAAGAAAGAAAATCCTGAAAATCACATTGTAGGATTTTTAATGATTTTTTTTGCAAATTATGGTGGAAAATAAGTATTTGGTCAATAACAAAAGTTTATCTCAATACTTTGTTATATACCCTTTGTTGGCAATGACAGAGGTCAAACGTTTTCTGTAAGTCTTCACACGGTTTTCACACACTGTTGCTGGTATTTTGGCCCATTCCTCTATGCAGATCTCCTCTAGAGCAGTGATGTTTTGGGGCTGTTGCTGGGCAACACAGACTTTCAACTCCCTCCAAAGATTTTCTATGGGGTTGAGATCTGGAGACTGGCTAGGCCACTCCAGGACCTTGAAATGCTTCTTACAAAGCCACTCCTTCGTTGCCCGGGCAGTGTGTTTGGGATCATTGTCATGCTGAAAGACCCACAACTGTTCAGTTGTGTGGTCAGATGCCACAAAGAGGGACTCTTTGAAGAGGGAAAATTGCAATTGGCTCAGAACAGGGCAGCACGGCTGGCCCTTGGATGTACTCAGAGAGCTAACATGAATATTTTGCATGTCAATCTCTGCTGTCTCAAAGTGGAGGAGAGATTGACTTCATCACTACAATGTATTTGTGAGAAGTGTTGACATGTTGAATGTACCAAGCTGTCTTTTTGAACTACTAGCACACAGCTTGGACACAGTCTCTTCACAGTCCCCAAGTCCAGAACAGACTACACATTACTACATAGAGCCATGACTACATGGAACTCTGTTCCACATCGAGTAACTCATGCAAGCAGTAATATTAGATTTAAAAAAACGGATAAAAATATAACTTATGGAATAGAGACACAAACCCAGGCACAGACACACAATACATATACACACACGATAACATATGCACTATACACACATTTACACATGGATTTTGTGTTGTAGATATGTGGTAGTAGAGTTGTGGCCTGAGGGCACACACTTAATGTGTGGTGAAATCTGTTGTGAATGTATTGTAATGTTTTTAAAATTGTATAACTACCTTAATTTTGCTTCCTTGGCAGCAGCTTATGGGGATCCATAACAAATACAAATACAGATAGGCGTGATGTAATCAGATGAATTGAGTCTTCTGAGAGCTGATTTACGTAGTGACCCAAAGAATGGTGTTAAGTCTACAGTCACTACTGAGCCTGTATCTCAGCTTTAACGGCAAATCAACTCCAGCACATATCTGAAAGGCATCAAAGATGAGTTTGAACTTTTTTGCCTTCTAAAGGTGACGGAGAGACATTTTTCTGTAGGTCCAGTCCTTTTTTAGGGACTTGTTATTGTATTTCAACACAGTATTCCAAGGTTCTCTGTTCAGTTCATGAGGTGTATTGTTAATGGGATATAACCCTTTTAGGTTCTATATAGCCTCTTTTTTCTATGAGTGTACAGTAGTTTCAACAAGGACTGATCCAAACTTCAATTTCGTCTCTCTCTCTCTCTCTCTCTCTCTCGCTCTCTTTCCTCCCCCTCTCCCTCCCTCCTGCCCACCCCCCTCCCTCCCTCTCCTCCAGACACCATGACCCAGTCGGAGGATAAGCACTCACAAGTGGACGGCACAGATACTGAAATGGGGGTCATAGACGCTGAAATGCACTCCACTGAAAGGTGACTTCCAGCCACTTCACCTTCCCAAACTTTTGGTGAGTAAACTGAATCCTTCACAGCTCTGTGGACGGATAAGAGACACATGCTCCTTCCCCCTGCCTGTCGCTGTCTACTTGCTTTCTCATAAAGACCTTACTGTATATAATGTTAATCGTAGAAAGACTTTATGCTCCAACTGAGGAGAGCTGTCTTCAGCTGAATCAATAATCTTTTTCATGTTTTTGTTGTTGTTTTCTGCCGGCCCACACTCTGAAATGGCAGTCAGCTGACTGGGCCTAAACTTCTCTTGCTTTAAACTTGCAGTATTGATTGGCTGGCCCCAGTAGAATTGTGTTTTCATCTGGGTGAGAAACATGCCTGGGAAAAATCTTTATTTCTTAATTATGAGGCAGTCTCATTGATGGGGCCACCGTTTCATTCTCTTTTTTAGAATGACTAAAAATATGCATCATCATCAATTTGAGATTGCCTCCATCTGGAGAATAGGCCTTTATGACATACAGACCCCCTGTTGTGTGTGAGTGTGTCAGACGAAGGGGATACACACCCCTACTGTGTGTCAGACAAGGGGCATGTGGTGATGGATATTGATCGGTGATCAGATGCATTAATGTGGACTGTTTATTGTTTCTCACACTGGGTCGATATGGGATTGTGCGTGAATGTGCATGTGTGTTCATGCTTGTGGGTGTGCGTGGGGGGGAGGGTCTGTACATGTCTGTAAGTGTGATTGTACTTTTCACTTGCTCCCCTCAGAAATCAATTCATGGAGAATGGAGAGATTCCAGACCATGTGGCAGTCAGATTTTTATTTTATTTTTATTATTTTACCCCCTTTTTCGTGATATCCAATTGCTGGTAGTTACTGTCTTGTCTCATCGCTACAACTCCTGCACGGACTCGGGAGAGGCGAAGGTCGAGAGCCATGCGTCCTCCGAAACACAACCCAACCAAGCCGCAATACTTCATAACACAGCACGCATCCAACACGGAAGCCAGCCGCACCAATGTGTCAGAGGACACACCGTACACCTAGCGACCTGGCCAGTGTGCACTGCGCCCGGCCCACCACAGGAGTAGCTAGTGCGCGATGAGACAAGGATATCCCTGCCGGCCTAACCCGGACGACGCTAGGCCAATTGTGTGCCGCTCCATGGGCCTCTCAGTCGCGGCCGGCTGCAACAGAGCCTGGGATCGAAGCCAGAGTCTCTGGTGGCACAGCTAGCACTGCGATGCAGTGCCTTAGACCACTGCGCCACCCGGGAGGCCTAAAGTCAGATTTTTAAGGATTGCGACCTACGTAGAAAGGCTAGTTACGTGACTCATGTTCAATATTGTTCAATCAACTGGTGTCCTTCAAAATAGCCTCCAGATATAGTTTATTTATGATTATGCATTGGCTCAGATTTGTGTAGTTAATACACTGACCTATGGGTTGATATAAGTGCAACCCCCTACCACACAATATCATTCGGACTTGATTGACATTGGCAATATACTCCCAAATATTTTGTGCTTACCTAACCACTCAAATGGTGGCCTAAATTGATGATGGACGTCTGTCAGTTCAATGAAAACAAAAAGAGAAGGGCCATTCAGTTTTATATGAACACTTTTCCATCCATACTGACAGAGATGAGTTTCAATTGTATTTCAACAGAGGCTTGCAGGGCCAGATTGACTATTTGAGGCAATGTTCTGTATGCTAAACAAGATTGACTTCATGATCGATAGAACAGGCCTTACGTCAGGTCAAAATAA
The DNA here is from genome assembly GCF_057628025.1 of Oncorhynchus mykiss. NCBI lineage: Eukaryota > Metazoa > Chordata > Actinopteri > Salmoniformes > Salmonidae > Oncorhynchus > Oncorhynchus mykiss. The sequence continues at coordinate 79,997,856 of NC_143022.1, forward strand.
TTGTTTCAAGCTCTGCTGGGGTATACATGGGCTCTCCAATCTGCCTGGTTATAAATCCGATAGAACTGTGTCAACATCCGTTTGTGAAACTGAGGTAGCAATATTCACCAAGTGATGTAATTAAACAGTTTTTGTCATTTCATTTTTGTGAATATAATTACTTGTCCAGAATAATGCCTGGAGTCCACTCATTGTTTGGATCTCAGCGGTGTCTCCTATTAAAGTAACTGTTTCCATATTTCTATGAAATATGACCTAAAATGAAATACAATATGAGTGAAATAGTTTTCCTTCCAAAAATAGGTATTTCAAGTATTTTAAAAAGTAGCTTTCCTGTGTTAGAATGGTGTGGGCATACCCCAACAACAGAATGGACATATACTGGTCATTAAAAATATTCATGCATTTTGAGCACTAATTGGCCAGCTCAGCCAATGAGCCAACATAACATCATCTTCTATGAGGAAATAGCAAGCATTTTTGAAACGGTCTGTTTGAGATACATGTTTTGGGTGGGGGTTTTGAAGTGTTTTTCTCCAATTTATGCTTTGGCCACAAATACGAGTCAACAACATTATTTGGGTATGAGTTAACGGAATATTAACGTTTAACCTGTCCGTTTTCACTGGACAGTTACTAACAGCTCTTGGGGAAAGTTACTTATACAGTAACTCAGCGGCGTTGTATACTGTATGGATATAGTATCTCATGTCAACCCATGTTATATTCTTAATTTTAGTCTGTAGTGACCAGTAGAAACCGGGTCTCATTCCCGATAATAAGGTTGGGGACAAACAGGGGCTGTATGAAAGGTTAATATGAGGACTCAGTGTTGAGATAATTGGAACCGCTGAGACATCATTAAAATGGGTCTTGCATATTAGAAATGATGAAGGTTAGGTTAGGTGACTTTGTTTTGATCTGGTTCTGGAATCTGATAAAGCTGTTTTATACCGTCGTTTTTCATACAAACAGAATAAACTAGTCATAATTATTTTATAAATGTTGTGTTCTTTGCTGGGTTGTTGGTCACGGGTCTGTACGTCTGTGCTTTTGGTATTCAGATGCTGTCTTGAACCGCATTCATTTGCAACTCTTAAATATTCACTATGCTGCCAACAGTAGATTTTGGTTCAATTATGTTTTCCAATGTTATTCTTTTTTATACACCAATTAAGTATGCAATGATGAGTGACAGGGCAGATTATTGGGGAACAACAAAGCCACAAGGCTGTAGACATGTCTGTCGATCAGAACACAGATTTTTCTAAACCTATTTTTTAATGATTGTTATGAACTCAGTGTTTTGCTGTGTACTGCATTATGAGTTACTGTTAAAATTGCAGGCATTGATTGTTTGTTTATATCCTAAAAAACATCCCCTCCTCCTCCTCGAAGGAACACTTATTACGATCCGTCCTCGCAGCCCAGGAGGGGTATTTTTTCATGCATGACAAGACTGCAAAAGTACTCACCTCAAGGAATGTTGCCATCCTCTTGGTAAAATCTTAAGGTGGCATTAGTTCTTATAGAGGCACAAATTAAAACTTAGCTATACTGTTGTATTCCAAGCGTTCCTGTCTCTCTTCCCTTCAGGGATTCTAAGGACTCTGTCATGATCTATAGATGTAGAATTTGAGCCAGTTTGCTATATCAGGAAACATTTTCCTGCAGCAACTAGACATGTGAATTATTATGTGGCCTATAATTAATGGACATTTTTGTAAGGGTTGATACATTTTTCATATGGGAAAATCAAGTCTGAAATTTTAATGTGGAAAACTTTTTTAACCTCAAATACACTATAATGTTCTAAATGTCCCGCATTGCATGAAAGTTCTCCTGCAACAGGGTGATCAAATTAAGATCCTACATCTGTATATCATGACTGCCATTAATTAAGACCAATGGGTAGAGGATGGCAGAACATGACAATGAGAGATGAAGGGTATAGAGGAGTAAGGGAGCCAGAAGCCCACGGTGTGACTCTACCCTTGATTACTTTTTAATTGGCTACTTGTAAAGGCCCCAGGGCTGTTGTCACCAGACAAAGTAGCTGGCAAGGCAAAGTGATCTGAATTCCATGTCAGTCTTGAGGAGTGGATAAGGGAACTGGCAGGTATACAGAAGTAGGTGAAGACACATTCTGTCAGTCCCCTAGTCAGTGGAGCTGCTATGTTCTGAATAACTCAATCTGGGACCTTTTAAAAAGACAGATAGTGGCGCTATCATTTCCCTTCAGTTATTCAGTTCATCTGCCCAATCAAATAGGGATTTCAAAAATACTATTAGCCCTACAGCCATGATTTATTATGTTCCTCACAAATGAAAACTTATCGTCGTACTACAGTGCATTCGGAAAGTACTTAGACCCCTTGACTTTTCCACATTTTGTTAATTAAGTTACAGCCTTATTCTAAAATAGATTAAATTGTTTTTTTCCCCTCATCAATCTACACACAATACCCTATAATGGCAAAACAAAAACCAAAAAATATATATATATATAAAATAAAAAAAACGGAAATATCACATTTAAGGATTCTGTTACGGTTTTCTTCCTGGGAAGGAGAGGAGGACCAAAATGCAGCGTGGTTATGGTTGAACATCTTTAATAAAGATGATAACGTGAACAATATACATATACAAAACAAGAAACCGTGGAAAAACCGAAACAGTCCTAACTGGTGCAAAACACAGAGACAGGAAACAATCACCCACGAAATACCCAAAGAATATGGCTGCCTAAATATGGTTCGCAATCAGAGACAACGATAAACACCTGCCTCTGATTGAGAACCACTCTAGGCAACCATAGACTTACATAGAATACTACACTGAACACAACCCCATCAATCTACAAGAGCCCTAGACAAGACAAACACATAATCACCCATGTCACACCCTGGCCTAACCAAAATAATAAAGAAAACACAGAATACTAAGGCCAGGGCGTGACAGATTCAGACCCTTTGCTCAGTATTTTATTGAAAAACCTTTGGCAGCATTTACAGTCTTGAGTCTTCTTGGGTATGACGCTACAAGCTTGGCACACATCTATTTGGAGAGTTTCCCCAATTCCAATTCTTCTCTGCAGATTCTGTCAAGCTCTCTCAGGTTGCATGGGGAGACTAGGCTATTTTCAGGTCTCTCCAGCGATAGGGTTCAAGTCCGGTATTTGGCTGGGCCACTCAAGGACATTCAGAGACTTGTCCCGAAGCCACTCCTGCATTGTCTTGGCTGTGTGCTTAGGGTAGAGGTCCTGAGCGCTCTGGAGCAGGTTTTCATCAAGGATCTCTCTGTACTTAGCTCCGTTCATCTGTCCTTTGATCCTGACTAGTGTCCCAGTCCCTGCTGCTGAAAAACATCCCCACAGCATGATGCTGCCACCACCATGCTTCACTGTAGGGATGATGCCAGGTTTCCTCCAGACGTGACGCTTGGCATTCAGGCTGAAGAGTTCAATCTTGGTTTCATCAGACCAGACGATCTTGTTTCTCATGGTCTGAGAATCCTTTAGGTGCCTTTTGGCAAACTCCAAGAGGAGTTGCTTCCGACTAGCCACTCTACCATGAAGGCCTGATTGGTGGAGGGTTGCAGAGATGGTTGTCCTTCTGGAAGGTTCTCCCACCTCCACAGAGGAACTCTGGAGCTATGTCAGAGTGACCATCAGGTTCTTGGTCACCTCCCTGACCAAGGCCCTTCTTCCCCTATTGCTCAGTTTGGATGGGCGGCCAGCTCTAGGAAGAGTTTTGGTGGTTCCAAACTTCTTCCATTTAAGAATGAAGGACGTCACTGTGTTCTTGGGGACCTTCAATGCTGCAGGCATTTTTTTGTATCCTTCCCCTGATCTGTTCCTCGACACAATCCTGTCTCAGACCTCTACCGACAATTCCTTAGACCTCATGGCTTGGTTTTTGCTCTGACATGCACTGTCAACTGTGGGACCTTGTATAGACAGGTGTGTGCCTTTCCAAATAATTTCCAATTAATATAATATACCACAGGTGGACTCCAATCAAGTTCTAGAAACATCTCAACGGTGGTCATTGGAAACAGTGTGCACCTGAGCTCAATTTCGAGTCTCGTAGCAAAGGGTCTGAATACTCATCTACACTACCGTTCAAAAGTTTGGGGTCACTTAGAAATGTCCTTGTTTTTGAATGAAAAATCAAATTTTTTGTCCATTAAAATAACATCAAATTGATCAGAAATACAGTGTAGACATTGTTAATGTTGTAATTGACTGTTGTAGCTGGAAACAGCTGATTTTTATTGAAATACCTACATAGGCGTACAGAGGCCCATTATCAGCAACCATCACTCACTATGTTCCAATGGCACGTTGTGTTAGCTATTCGAATTGTATCATTTTAAACGCTAATTGCTCATTAGAAAACCCTTTTGCAATTATGTTAGCAGAGCTGAAAACTGTTTAAACTGGCCCTCTTTAGACTAGTTGAGTATCTAGACACTAATGTACTTGTCGTCTTCCTCAGTTGTGCAACGGGGCCTCCCACTCCTCTTTCTATTCTGATTAGAGCCAGTTTGCGCTGTTCTGTGAAGGGAGTAGTACTCAGTGTTGAACGAGATCTTCTGTTTCTTGGCAATTTCTCGCATGGAATAGCCTTCATTTCTCAGAACAAGAATAGACTGACGAGTTACAAGCATCATGAAACCACTGGTGAAAATCCGTTTTTTGGACGTAACTTGTTTAACACTTTTTTCATGTGGTTTCATCTTTCACAGACTCCATGAAATGATGATCTCGTCCTAAATATTTGGTCGAATTATTTGTTTTGTGTGTAGTTATCTAGAAACAAGGGTAGCTCAACTTACCCCTTTGGCTCAACTTACCCCTCTCTCCGCCTATTTGTTCTACCCAGTCTTCAGTACAAGATTGAATTTGAACTTTTTTATTTCAGGGCAGCCAGGTTGTGTTTCATGTGCTCTATTTCAAGAATGCACAGTTCTCTTCCTGCTTGAGACCGTGTCCAAGTAATCTGTGTCTCTAGAAGTGGATTTTTTGGTGGGTTTCTTTAAATTCATAAATCCCTTTAACCTTCCAGCAAAAGTAGCACCAAGAAATTCCTCATTGTGAAACCACTTCATTACTGTAACCGCTTTCCTCTTCTGAGGAGGAGTAGCAAGGATCGGACCAATACGCAGCGTGGTAAGTGTTCATCTTGGTTTTTAATAAGAATAATGAACACTGAACAGAACAAAACAAAACAATAAATGACAACTTGAAAAACCGAAACAGTTACGTGTGGACCAAAACACTGACACGGAAAATAAGCACCCACAACTCAAAAGTGAAACCAGGCTACCTAAGTATGGTTCTCAATCAGGGACAACGATTGACAGCTGCCTCTGATTGAGAACCATACCAGGCCAAACACAGAAATCCCAAATCATAGAAAAAAAGAACATAGACAACCCACCCAACTCACACCCTGACCATACTTAAAACAAAGACATAACAAAAGAACTAAGGTCAGAACGTGACAATTACTGAAATATGAAAGCTTTTCTATGACCTCTTTCAGGACTACTCTTCTTAGAATGTTAATATGTAGCCTACATTAACCTTTTCTGACATCACGCTTTTATTGACCAGAACGTTAAAATATGTAATCTTATATTTTCCCAATTTACATGTACGTATGCGTACATTCATGAGGATTATCGTAAAGTCTCCTGTGATCTACTATTCATATTACATGCATTATGCAACTTCAAGGTGACTGATCTGAGACAATACCATGAATGACATGGCAAGGTCATTACCAGAGGATTAACAGACATTACTTTGACGAAAACCCAACCACTGTGGTAGCTTACTAAAAATGGGGTGTATCTATTATCACGTGTTAAAAATGTAGGCCTACTTGCTCGTTGTCTTTTACTTTGAAGAAAATGACAATTGGAACATTGAGAGAATGCTTCAGTGTCTGTGGCAGGCCATCAATTTACTGTCTCAAAGGAAAACAAAGAGCTGTCATAATTCACACATACAATGGAAATCGTGTTTGGCCCTCAACATAAATAACCCCCAGTGGTCTTTAAAGAGTTGTTTGAAAGGGTGGAATCTATTTCAGAAGATTGGCTTCCGATACCATCTTCTCTGTTTCATCTCTTGACTGAGTCATTTTAGGGCGGTCATTTTCTTCATCCCAATAGAGTATCCATGGGAAAACCTTCCAATAAATGCTGGATCTTAAAGTGATGAATGATGATACATTACATGTACAAGCCCATTGACTGTAAAGGGATTTTTATCAAATCAAAAGGGTTTTCTTGAGTGCTATAAACTTTGTAGCGCTTGATTCCGTTAAAGCATGTTTTATTCCAAAAGCCACCCAGACAGACATGCCCAAATACTTTGAAGCACTATGCAAATGTTGAGTCCTAACTCTTTGGTAATTAATACTGTCGGGTTTTGGTTCTGTTGAGTGTTTGGCAGTGTGATTAATACAGGGAACGTCATGTTTCTAGTCTCGACTTCAGATGGACAGCATTCTGGTAAATTGTACATCTCCGCTCCTGACACCGTTCATCTCTTTTGTCATCTCTCTCTCTCTGTCTCTCTCTTTCTTTCTCTCTCTCTCTCTCTCTCTCTGTCTCTCTCACTCGCTCTCTCTTTCTCATTCCCTCTCCCTCTCTCTCATTAATTTTGTGTGGTATGTCATTTAGAAGACATAGGTTGCAGCTGGTATGTGTGTGGTATAATTCACTGATATGACGCCTGGCGGTGAGATAAAGATTGTTTGAGGAGAGGACAGAAACAGAACAGGACATTTCTCATCCTGACTACTGAGTCTGTACTGTTCTGTACTCATCTGAACGGTATGTCTCAGTAATTGCTACAGAGAAAATAATGATAAAGATACTAAAGCAAGACACAGGAAGTTGCACGTTCCATGGTGAATATGAATGTTATTTTATCCAACTATATCATACTGTAGATACATGTGTAGACTTACTAGACTATCACCAGATAAACTACAAGATTAGAGGAGAGGTTAACATCTGTCATCCATTGCCATCCAACCATCCTATGATCCTAACTGACACAACATTACTCATTTTGCAGTGTCTCTGTCCAAGTGAATGTTTTTCCATTTGGGGGCTGAAATCTGAAGATCTTGAATTGATGATTCTGGCTTTAATTAGTATAGCCTGTTTTAGTGATCTCAATAATTCTTTACATGCTATGCTAATCTGGGCCAGAACCAGCAATGCTTTGGGATGGACAAATTCACCAGACTCTTTACGATGTGCCTGCAATGTTTTCATTTTGTAAATGTAGTTTTTTTATGGCTAAATGCTCAAATACGAATGACTGGATAGATAAAGTCCACCTGCTAACCTCTGCTTTTGGTTTTGTAAGGTAAAGATATCACTTCAAAATCTGTGGGTAAACTCCCTATATTTTCTATACATTATTTCTGCGATAGGTGGGTAAACGCCTATCCATTACACCACTAATAGATGGGTAAACGCCTATCCACTACACCACTGATAGGTGGGTAAACTCCTATCCACTACACCACAGATTGTATCGTTACAGATAGCACCATGTAATGTGTGAAACTATCAGTGTGTTATTCAGGACAAACATGTGGCTACTGTGGGGGGCTGCTTTGGCATCAACTACATGGTCAGTGTAAATTTCGGTATCCTCATCACTATCCACCGTTACCAGTTATGGCAGGAGTCATTTTCTCCCCTAGCTTTCTCGATTCACTTCTGTCTCTGTGAGGGCGACAACGGCAAGTAAAAGTATTGATGACTAAATCTAGACTCCCCACTAGTGGAGGCTGGTGGGAGGAGCTATAGGAGGATGGGCTCATTAAAAAATATATATATTTCACCTTTATTTAGCCAGGTAGACAAGATGAGAACAAGTTCTCATTTACAACTGCGACCTGGCCAAGAATACAGCAAAGCAGTTTGACACATACAACAAAACAGAGTTACACATGGAATAAACAAAACATACAGTCAATAATACAGTTGAAGAAAATCTGTATACAGGCAATAAATAGGCCATGGTGGCGAAGTAATTACAATATATCAATTAGACACTAGAATGATTGATGTGCAGAAGATGAATGTGTAAGTAGAGATACAGTAATGGCTGGAATGTTATAAATGGGAGGGAGTCAAACATGTGTTTTTCATATGTTTGATGTGTTTGATACCGTTCCATTAATTATATTCCAGCCATTACAATGAGCGGTCCTCCTATAGCTGCACCCACCAGCCTACTCTGCTCCCCACTATAGTGCATTCTAGATTAACCCAGAGGTCACAGAGCAGTGTGGATCCTTTGGACAGGTAATTTAACAGTATGCCTCCCCTTTAACAAAGTCATTATCTCCTTTAAGATCCTCTGACCTTGAGGGGTGAAATAGTGAGCACAACTCACGATATAGTGTTTTCCTTACAGTGTATAATTAAAACCATTCAGGGTGCTGAGCACAGAACATGGTGTGATCAACTTGCTACATTCTATTCTAGAGGTATTCACAGCAGTTTCTCATGTGTTGTGTTTGGAGATCTATTGCTGCACAGGGTCCTGTGTTCCCTGTTGTCTTATAATATTATCTGCAAGACAACGCCATTTGTACTGTATCAGCTCGTGCCAATGGCGATTCCCTTCCATCATGTCAATGATGTGTTGATATTGATGCATACTGTTTGTTGAACTCTTTGACAGTATCCTTTCTTTTTTAAACTCTAGCCAAGTTTTGTTTTGGTCAGTCTGTGTTGCTGTTGCTACAGTATATCCATGCATGATACTGTCCATATGCAATGCGGGTTATCTGATAATCCTGAGCTTCAACCTTTAAAGCTCCTGTAGTGTTGCAGACTGGAGCCTCTCAGCTGTATTCATGAGGCACAGTGTGTTCAGTCACTGGGGACTGGCTTTCTGGCTTGGCCCTTAAGTGGCAGGGGAGTAAATGGCAGAGGTGTCTGACTCTGCAGGCGTTTGGCTCGAACCTCTCAACCTCCTCCCACCCTCTTATCTCTCTGGCGTAGGCAAGGGATATCAAAGGACCTGTATGGTGCCTTAGGCTGTATGTTTATCCCATGCAGAAGGGAAGGGGGATAGTTACATAATCGCTACTGCCAGTGAAATAATGTAATGATAGTGCACATTCATTACCTTTGAGGTTATTAGTTCTGGTGTTTTTCTATTCAAATCTAGTGTAGTATATAGAGTGAAATATCAGTGTGATAATACACACAACTTTGATATAGCGTTTATAAACTCAGCAAAAAAAGAAACGTCCTCTCACTGTCAACTGCATTTATTTTCAGCCAACTTAACATGTGTAAATATTTGTATGAACATAACCAGATTCAACAACTGAGACAGAAACTGAACAAGTTCCACAGACATGTGACTAACATAAATGGAATAATGTGTCCCTGAACAAATTGGGGGTCAAAATCAAAAGTAACAGTCAATATCTGGTGTGGCCACCAGCTGCATTAAGTACTGCAGTGCATCTCCTCCTCATGGACTGCACCAGATTTGCCCGTTTTTGCTGTGAGATGTTACCCCACCCTTCCACCAAGGCACCTGCAAGTTCCCAGACATTTCTGGGGGGAATGGCCCTAGCGCTCAGCCTCCGATCCAACAGGTCCCAGACGTGCTCAATGGGATTGAGATTCGGGCTCTTCGCTGGCCATGGCAGAACACTGACATTCCTGTCTTGCAGGCAATCACGCACAGAACGAGCAGTATGGCTGGTGGTATTGTCATGCTGGAGGATCATGTCAGGATGAGCCTGCAGGAAGGGTACCACATGAGGGAGGAGGATGTCTTCCCTGTAACGCACAGCGTTGAGATTGCCTGCAATGACAACAAGCTCAGTCCAATGATGCCTTGACACACTGCCCCAGACCATGACGGACCCTCCACCTCCAAATCGATCCCGCTCCAGAGTACAGGCCTCGGTGTAACTCTCATTCCTTCGACGATAAACGTGAATCCGATCATCACCGCTGGTGAGACAAAAACGCGACTCATCAGTGAAGAGCACTTTTTGCCAGTCCTGTCTGGTCCAGCGACGGTGGGTTTGTGCCCATAGGCGACGTTGTTGTCGGTGATGTCTGGTGAGGACCTGCCTTACAACAGGCCTACAAGCCCTCAGTCCAGCCTCTCTCAGCCTATCTGAGCACTGATGGAGGATTGTGCGTTCCTGGTGTAACTCAGGCAGTTGTTGTTGCCATCCTGTACCTGTCCTGCAGGTGTGATATTTGGATGTACCGATCCTGTGCAGGTGTTGTTACACGTGGTCTGCCAGTGCGAGGACGATCAGCTTTCCGTCCTATCTCCCAGTAGCGCTGTCTTAGGCGTCTCACAGTACGGACATTGAAATGTATTGCCCTGGCCAAATCTGCAGTCCTCATGCCTCCTGGCAGCATGCCTAAGGCACGTTCACGCAGATGAGCAGGGACCCTAGGCATCTTTCTTTTGGTGTTTTTCAGAGTCAGAAGAAAGGCCTCTTTAGTGTCCTAAGTTTTCGTAACTGTGACCTGAATTGCCTACCGTCTGTAAGCTGTTAGTGTCTTAACGACCATTCCACAGGTGCATGTTCATTAATTGTTTATGGTTCATTGAACAAGCATGGGAAACAGTGGTTAAACCCTTTACAATGAAGATCTGTGAAGTTATTTGGATTTTTATGAATTATCTTTGAAAGACAGGGCCCTGAAAAAGTGATGTTTCTTTTTTTGCTGAGTTTAGTATTATTTGTTGATGAATGTTTCTGCCTTTGCAGCTGACCATAATTAACTTGCCTGTTTAATATGACATTCATCTTCTTCAACTGTGTTCAAATGCTTAATACGGTCTATTAGAGGGGGAGCTTTGCTCTACAGAAGGCTATTGATTCCATTACTGCGCTCCCCGTACATCAGCTTTGTCCTAATAAAGTTAACGCTCTCAATTATCTCTCTCCGCTGAGGCTTTGTTCTGTCTTGATCTTGTCTCTACTCAATCACCCCGTCAATGAAAATTATGTCCAATTATGTCAGGTAATTACATTAGCTTGTCTTGTGGAGAAATCAAATTATGTTCACTTTTTCCTCCTGCTGTCCATTGCTTATGTTACCTCTGCATGTGTTTATGACATGCCATTGTAAGTATTCTTTCTTACTTCGGCAAGTCTTTTTATGTTTGGCACTTTGTAATACTGCATCTGTGCCCTATCCAAATTCCACCAACCTTTGTGACCTAATTTAACCTTGAGGAAAGTGCACTCGGATGCATGTTGCTAACCAACATAACAAATCTCATAGCTATGGCGGAGGGAGCTAGGCGAGCAAGGCGTCCTAAGGTCACCTTATCACATTGTTATATCCCAGAGCACCAGACTTCTCTCATTTAGCTCAATTACTGATTACAGTATGGGGAAAGTGATATGGCTGCTCTGCTGTGTGGTCATGCTTTATAAGGAGGTGTGTAGCTCTCTCTCACCATGCACTGATAAGCACAGGGTTTGAATTTCCCTGTTTTGCATCATTGCCAGAAGCAGAATAAATAAACGAACAAATGTAGGTTTTCGCATTTCATTTGGACAAATTCAAGACTGACCACAGTCCATGAGAGCTCATTTGGAGTCTCACTCATTTGTTAGCGTGTCAAGAAAAATAAACGCAGTATATCAGTTACTAAAGACAGAATTTTTGTTTAACCCTTACTGAGTACGCTATGTGTGTAATTGTAATGCAAGTCTTGTGTGCTTTGCAGTTAAACGCTGTTGGAAAATATTTGTCTTTTGAAGTTATATCTGTTGCATTTTTTTGCTGGAGGATACCAAAACAATGCCTCTCCAGGCAGGTGAGGTTCAATATCTCACGCCATTGGTTTTTGTGTGTGTGTGTGTGTGTGTGTGTGTGTGTGTGTGTGTGTGTGTGTGTGTGTGTGTGTGTTGTGTGTGTGTGTTGTGTGTGTGTGTGTGTGTGTGTGTGTGTGTGTGTGTGTGTGTGTGTGTGTGTGTGTGTGTGTGTGTGTGTGTGTGTGTGTGTGTGTACATTCTTGGAGCAGAATATCCAGCCAAGTAAACCAATTTGATTTTAATGAGTCCTAACATTACAGGGTGTTTTCTTGTTCATTGCTCAGCAAATGCAGACTTTGTTGCCTCGTGTTCGTCAGCTAACTATTGGAGTGATTTGTGAGGTGCAATAACACTAACAGCCATTTTCTCTGTGAATTATTGAAGCCAAGAATACTACCCTGTGCTGCAATTCATGACAGTCCATTGATTTGGCTCTTTTTATTTGGATAAAAAAAGGTATTCAGAAGTGTGTTTTATTCCCCATGGGATCCTTTTCAATCCCATTTTTTTACTGCACACTTTTTACATTTGTGTCTCTGAGCACTTAGCAAAATGCAAAGACTAGACCCAGCTACATCTCCCAGACCCAGACAGTAGTCAAGACCAGCTCCCCAGTGAAAATACTATTTCTTTAGATATATTCTGCAGACTGATGCCTGTGCCGGCCCTCTTGCTGCAGTCAATGATGTGCTAAACAGGGATTATTATGTGCATCATCAAACATGGCTCCTATTTTGCATATATTTAACATGTATTTTTATACTAACTACAGACAAAGCTATCTCAATGATAGATAGAAGAGATTATGCAGGCAGACCTGAATATTTATCCATCCTAAGTAATGTCATTGGGACAAAAGATAACCATCCTTTTTACCCTTGAATTTCAGTTCACACAGAGTCAATGAATGCACATATTTAGAAAATGCTACTCAGATTGTTGGGATTATTTCTTATCACATTGGATTTCATGAGAGTTGCTAAAATCCCTGTCTTTCAGACATCTTTTATGGTGCATCTATGGCGAGTTGTATTTCTTCTCTTCTCTCCATTACCTTGAGGAATGACAAGGAGTTTAAAAAAGGAAGGATCATTATCACACACCTATCCCTGTCCTTTATCCTCTTCTCTCTCTCTCTCTGTCTCTCTACCTCTCTCTCTCCAGTCTCTCTCTCTCTCTGTGTCCTCTGTCATGGTATGTTTTATAGGGGCAAGAATAACCCCTACACACAGTTGGCAGCCTACCATCAGCATTATGGTGGAGGTATATTTGCTATTGGTCAGCATAAAATCCTGTTGAGTCTAGTGTCCCACTGTATGTCATTGGTCAAGGCTATGGGTGTGTAAAGGCACTCATGTGTATTGGGAATGTGTAATGAGAGAGGTTAGAGATGGTGGTTTGTGACTTATGCAGGTTGGCTATGGGGACAAGGTTACTGTAATGTTAGGAGAGAAATGGATCCCTGGACTTCAAAATAGACCTTGGTCACCTTTTCCTTAGTTATCCTGGGGAAATGCTTTTACTATTGGAATGTGAGACTGTGTATTATTGATATCTAGGCCTATGACATTGTACTGTGTCATCCCCGCAAACCACTAATTTGAACTCGTTATTTCTTGAAATATTTTCACATGAAAACAAGATTCCACTTGGAAATGTGTTTCTGTATGAATAATATAAAATAATGAATAAACGTAATCACACACAACAGCAAATGCTGCTCCGTGCACATAGTAATTACCCCAACTTCCCGTCAATGAAACGACCCCGTGGCTAAAAATAATTGATCTTCTCCAGAATTCTAGTATTGGTCTGTTTATTTTTTATCTTCAAAATATTTCCTTCACTAGCTACGTTTCCATCCAGTTGGCAACAGACTTTCATGTGAATACTCTAAAATCTACATAAAAACAGTCCCACCAGAGATTTCCATCAAATTGACTTGTTGGGGATGAAAGGCTGTGCGTGATGAGGTAGTGCACATGAAATTACCTTTTACAGTTAAATTCGTACCCAATAAAAAATACAAGTTAAATGAGTTTCTGTAGGATTTTCAACTCTACTGATGGTTTCCTCACACAAAAAAGCATTATATAGCGAGTGTGCCCAGTCTGGTATTGGCACATGCGCTCTAGCCAACAGCTCACAGATACAGTGTGGGTATAGCCTACATGATGAGATTATTATGGACAAAAAAGCAAGATTTTATTTGGTAGCCAAGCATCGATGATTATGTCACCAGAATAAGACACTTGATATTTATCGGAAAGGAGCATCAAGCTCATCACCATGCACTCCCACCACCCTGTGAAGTTCATCATAACTTATATCTGTTTATTTGTAAAAACAAATGTACACCCTTTTTTCCCCAATTTCGTGATTATGATCTTGTCTCTTTGCTGCAACTCCCCAACAGGCTTGGGAGAGGCAAAGGTCAAGTTGTGCGTCCTACGAAACATGACCCGCCAAGGCGCGCTTCTTAACACCTGCCCGCTTAATCCGGAAGCCAGCATCACCAGAGGAAGGAAACACTGTTCAACTGACGACCGAAGTCAGGTTGCAGGCGCCTGGCGCACCACAAGGAGTCGCTAGAGCACGATGAGCCAAGTAAAGCCCCCCCGGCCAAGCCCTCCCCTAACCGGGACTACGCTGGGCCAATTGAGCACTGCTTTATGGGACTCCTGGTCACAATCCTGTCTCGGAGCTCTACGGACAATTCCCTCGACCTCATAGCTTGGTTTTTGCTCTGACATTCACTATCAACTGTGGGACCTTATATAGACAGGTGTGTGCCTTTCCAACTCATGTCCAATCAATTAAATATACCACAGGTGGACTCCAATCAAGTTGTAGAATCTCTCAAGGATGATCAACGGAAACAGGATGCACCTGAGCTCAATTTCAAGTCTCATAGCAAAGGTCTGAATACTTATGTAAATAAGGTATTTCTGTTTTTGCTTCTTCATTATGGGCAATTGTGTGTAGATTGATCAGGATTTTCTTTTAAATAAGGCTGTAACGTAAACAAAATGGGGGAAAAATGAAGGGTTCTGATTACTTTCTGAAGGCACTGTACTTTGATCTGATTACAGCATTGCATGTTGAAAGGCATGAACACTGTTGTGATGTCAATGAGTTTAATTGCCTAACATTGTACCCAAGTTGATCTACAGCACATGGTGGTGTGCTTGTCCCTGTGAAGATACAAAAGGTGATATGAATGACACATTTATCACATTAAATCGATGCATATGAACATAGTCGTTATACACATTAGTCTCCAGTTGACCTAATCAAATGCTCAGCATGAGATAAATCCAATATTCACAGTTGGTCCTCAATCTAATGGTTGGAACTTCTGAAATGTTTTTCCTCCAACCAGCCTCAGCCCATGCAGTAAATTATTACTAAATGCAAAATCATGTTGCTGTAAATGTGAAATTAACATGTGCATTACCATATGCAATATCTAGTACATTACTGTAGCAAATCATGGGGTTAGTCATGGGGAACAGTCAAATCATGCAGGGGCTTTGCACATGCTGAACCCCAACACACTACTGGCTACACCAAAATAGCGTGTTGGTGTTGGTAAAGTTACACAGTGCCAAGTGAAGAGATGTGGCCGCTACACTGATAGTGTTACTGGTTTGCTAATCATAATGAATAAAACAACCCTTTAAGTTAAATACTTACCCAGTATCCCTGCCGCTCTCTCTCCTCTCTCTCTCGCTCTCTCTTTCTCGTTGGTATTTGGTATTTTATTTGGTATTTTATGATTTGGTATTTTAGGATCCCTATTAGCTGTTGCGATAGCAGTGGCTACTCTTCCTGGGGTACGCACACAACATGAAACATGACATAATACAGAACCTTAACAGACAAGAACAGCTCAAGGACAGAACCTCTCTCTCGCGCTCTCTCTCTGGGTGAATGAGGAGTCTGAAAAACTCCTGTGTCAGCATCTCTGAAGAAGAAACAACAGCGTGCTGTTTTTTTACACCATGCAGGATAGAGCAGAGAGGCAAAGGAAGCGTAGATGCTGTTTGTCAGACTTCCTGGTTTGGAAGCAGACTGCTCAATATGCATAGTTGTAGGGTCCTGTAGCACAGCGGGTAGCCAGGCCTACACCCCATATTAGTTATAGGTGCTGCTTGTACATTATTTGATCCCATATAGTACATGACGTGCTAACTAAGCCATAATACCAGCCTGGGCCAAAAATAGCCAATCATTTGTTTGTTCCCAAACCACACGTGTCACGTGCAATAGGCCTAATCATTAAATTCACGTTGAGGATGTGGAAAAGTGGAGCAGCTGAACAGCCGTAAAATGTGTCCTTAGAAAGCATCTCCAGGTCAGGAATCTGACTTCCCTAGGGTTGCATGGGTAATTTAAGGTCCACAACCGTAAATGTCGAACACGACCGTATTTCAATAGGTGAGGAGATCGGTGATAAATTGCTTACTGTTGCCTCACCTCCCACAGTTTGAGACGTATTTCACCCTTACATGAAACACTATCTGAGGCTCTCATCAACAGCTTAAATCCATGTTCAGTTCACCCTGATTTACTCATGAAACAACATGGAGAAGGGCCATGGTAACGAATAACACAGTAAATCCATTGTTGTTGTTTCCATCTCTGAACATTGTAGAAAATCAGAGGTATTTGGCACTGTGATATCACAGTTTTTTTCCTACATTTGTCATTTGCTGTTTTAGAGATTAGGATGATCTCTTTTGAGAGTATTAGCTACCTTTATAGATTTTCGCTTTAATAAAATGGCTTTCAAAGGTAATATAATTATTTAAGTCTGGTCCCCAGAAATGGTGTGTTGTCTGTAATTTAAATGAGACTATTGAGTCTATTTTATCTACATTCTTTGTAATGGTCTCACATTTCTAGAATATTATGTGTGTTGAAACTGTCACAGAGTCACAATGATAGCCACTGAACTTGGGATCATTCACAATGTTTCAGAGAAACATAGTTTCTCGGAAAACCAGAACAAAAATGATGCGTAATTGCGTCAGATGCTAGATTAAGCTCTCAGACAAGATGTAAAGAGAAAGATACTAATGCGACTTGCAAAGTCTCCACCAGTGGAGGCTCCTCAAAGGAGAAAGGGGAGACGATCCTCCTCAGTGAATAAAAAAAATTAATAGTGAAACATTTAAAAAGTTATAATTTTTTGAAAAAACTACTAAATATAATGACGTCACTAAATAATTGATTACAACATTATTTTGCAATGAAGGTCGACAGTAGGCTCAACAGCACTCTGTAGGGCAGCACCATCGTGTAGCTGGAGGACAGCTAGTTTCCGTCCTCCTCTGAGTACATTGACTTCAAAACAAAACCTAGGAGGCTCATGGTTCACACCCCCCTCCATAGATTTACACAGTAATTATGACAACTTCCAGAGGACATCCTCCTACCTATCAGAACTCTTGCAGCATGAACTTACATGTCCACCCAATCAAAGGATTAGAGAATGCATCCAAACTGTTAAAGTTCATATTAGCAAATCAGTCAATTTAAATAAATTCAATAGGCCCTAATCTATGGATTTCACATGACTGGGCAGGGGCCTGGGAGGGCATAGGCCCACCCACTGGGAGCCAGGACCTACCAATCAGAATGTGTTTTTCCCCACAAAAGGGCTTTATTACTGACAGAAATACTTCTGAGTTCCATCACTTGCCCGGGTGGCTGGTCTCAGACGATCCTGCAGGTGAAGAAGCCAGATGTGGAGGTCCTAGGCTGGCATGGTTACATGCGGTCTGTGGTTGTGAGGCCGGTTGGACGTACAGCCAAATTCTCTTAAACGATGTTGGAGGTGGCTTATGGTAGAGAAATTAACATTATATTCTCTGGCAACAGCTCTGGAGGACATTCCTGCAGTCAGCATTCCAATTGCACGCTCCCTCAAAACCTGAGACATCTGTGGCATTGTGTTGTGTGACAAAAATGCACATTTTACAGTGGCTTTTAATTGTCCCCAGCGAAAGATGTAATGATCATGCTGTTTAATCAGCTTCTTGATATGCCACACCAGTCAGGTATATGGATTGTCTTAGCAAAGGATAAATGCTCACTGACAGGGCTGTAATGAAATGTGTGCACAACATTTGAGAGAAATAAGCTTTTTGTGGTGAGTAGTTGACTCAAAGAGAGAGAAAGACAATAGTTTAACAGTTTTGAACAAATTGTTTTCTTCAAAAATTAAGGAAGAGAGAGAGAGAGATAGCCTACTCACACATCCGGACCTGCCTTGTTGATAGTGCTGTTAAGAAGGTACAGCAGCACTTTATTATGGACATACTTCTCCCCATCTAGCTACTGTTGTGTCAATATGTTTTGACCATGACAGTTTACAATCCAGGGTTACGCCAAGCAGTTTAGACACCTCAACTTGCTCAATTTCCACATTATTTATTACAAGATTTAGTTGAGGTTCAGGGTTTAGTGAGTGATTTGTCCCAAATGCTATGCTTTTAGTTTTATAAATATTTAGGACTAACTTATTCCTCGCCACCCACTATGAAACTAACCACTCGAACCAACGAGCTGATAAGGTCGTTCTGCTCCTGAACAAGGCAGTTATAACCCACTGTTCCCCGGTAAGCCGTCATTGTAAATAGGAATTGGTTCTTAACTGACTTGCCTAGTAAAATTAAAAGTGTTGCAGTAATTTCAGTAGTAGCTGACATGTATTGTGTTGAGTCATCTGCATACATAGACACTGGCTTTACTCATGTTGTTAGTAAAGATAGAATGTTTCAATGTCTGTCACCTTGATCACTCAAATGTCTCTTGACCTGTGTACACCAACTTTGTAAACGTTCATTCATACGCTATGTTGTAGCAACCTCATGTTGGTTATATGGTAAATGTTTGTATCATGTAGTAGCCTAAACCTATCAATGTTACATTGAACTGAGTGAATGGAATATGAATGAGATTCATCCAATATACTGAAATGGAAATAAGGCCATGCTCATAGAAACAAATATTATCCTCCCTCATCTTAAACGCACTGACCACCACCTCCTAAACGGAAACTTTCTGCAAGTTTCAGGAAAGTATATGGGCCAAATGTCCCCTCCCCTTCCAAAATTCAAAAGATTTGAGCACCTGTGAAATTGTGATTTGTCCAAATGATCAATGAAAAGAAAATCTGCATACCAGAGCTGTTCCTTGTTAGTCATCACATTCCACAGTCCATTGACAGATGCTACTACCATTTATGTTATGTACGTATGTCCAGAGAGATTAATAGTGTCACAGTGTCAAGGAGGTGTGACTGCTGCTCGCAATGGTTGTTACTTAGTTATTCTAAGACAGTCACACTGCTTAATCATATGGAAGCCCTGTGCAACCCCAGCATGACTAGAACAGTAGTGTTGTTGTCATTGTTATTGGCATGAATCTTCTGGTAGATTGCTGTAGTAATTACAACTGAAAGGCTTCGGTCCCACTAATGTCACCATGCATTTATATCCTCTTACCTGCCCCAACAGATTTTCTTTAAAGTAGATCTTTATTTTTCTTATTTGTAACTTCTGATAATAATCTGATAATTAATATCATGGTATTAAGAACACACTCTTAGTTTGGCTGGCTATTTTATTATTTTGCTTTCTTGCATTATTTGGATAAAAGTCCAAAACAATGAGCTAAATGGATAACTTTTACACAATGTTTGGCTATTATTTACACCGATGAGTGCTGGACTGTGTCCTCTTGTTTTGAGGAATTTCAAATAACAGTGAAGGTCTACCTACCCATGTCTATCTATGTCTACTTATGTCTACCTATTTCTACCGATGTCTACCTATGTCTACCTATGTATAATTATGTCTACCTATGTTTACCTTTGTCTGCTTATGTCTACCTATGTTTACCTATGTCAAATCAAATCAAATTGTATTTGTCACATACACATGGTTAGCAGATGTTAATGCGAGTGTAGCGAAATGCTTGTGCTTCTAGTTCTGACAATGCAGTAATAACCAACAAGTAATCTAACCTAACAATTCCACTACTACCTTATACAAGTGTAAAGGGATAAAGAAGATGTACATAAAGATATATGAATGAGTGATGGTACAGAATGGCATAGGCAAGATGCAGTAGATGGTATAGAGTACAGTATACACATATGAGATGAGTAATGTAGGGTATATAAACATAAAGTGGCATAGTTAAAAGTGGCTAGTGATACATGTATTACATAGAGATGGCAATATGCAGTAGATGCAGCAGTTTAAACGAGTACAGTATATACAGTGGGGCAAAAAAGTATTTAGTCAGCCACCAATTGTGCAAGTTCTCCCACATAAAAAGATGAGATAGGCCTGTAATTTTCATCATAGGTACACTTCAACTATGACAGACAAAATGAGAGAGAAAAAATCCAGAAAATCACATTGTAGGATTTTTTATGAATTTATTAGCAAATTATGGTGGAAAATAGAAGTTTGTGAGTGCTTTTGGTGACAAGACAAATTTCTTCAGCCTCCTGAGGTTGAAGAGGCACTGCTGCGCCTTCTTCACAACGCTGTCTGTGTGGGTGGACCAATTCTCCACTACTGTCCCGTCGATGAGGATAGGGGGTGCTCCCTCTGCTGTTTCCTGAAGTCCACAATCATCTCCTTTGTTTTGTTGACGTTGAGTGTGCGGTTATTTTCCTGACACCACACTCCGAAGGCCCTCACCTTCTCCCTGTAGGCCGTCTCGTCATTGTTGGTAATCAAGCCTACCACTGTAGTGTCGTCCTCAAACTTGATGATTGAGTCGGAGGCATGCATGGCCACGCAGTCGTGGGTGAACAGGGAGTACAGGAGAGGGCTCAGAACGCACCCTTGTGGGGCCCCAGTGTTGAGGATCAGCGGGATGGAGATGTTGTTACCTACCCTCACTACCTGGGGGTGGCCCGTCAAGAAGTCCAGTACCCAGTTGCACAGGGCGGGTTCGAGACAAAGGGTCTCGAGCTTGATGACGAGTTTGGAGGGTACTATGGTGTTAAATGCTGAGCTGTAGTCGATGAACAGCATTCTCACATAGGTATTCCTGTAGTCCAGATGGGTTAGGGCCGTGTGCAGTGTGGTTGCGATTGCGTCGTCTGTGGACGTATTGGGGCGGTAACCAAATTGGAGTGGGTCTAGGGTGTCAGGTAGGGTGGAGGTGATATGGTCCTTGACTAGTCTCTCGAAGCACTTCATGAAAACGGAAGTGAGCGCTATGGGGCGGTAGTCGTTTAGCTCAGTTACCTTAGCTTTCTTGGGAACAGGAACAATGGTGGCCCTCTTGAAGTATGTGGGAACAGCAGACTGGTATAAGGATTTATTCAATATGTCCGTAAACACACCAGCCAGCTGGTCTGCGCATGCTCTGAGGACGCGGCTGGGGATGTCGTCTGGGCCTGCAGCCTTGCGAGGGTTAACACGTTTAAATGTTTTACTCACGTCGGCTGCAGTGAAGGAGAGCACGTAGGTTGTGGTAGCGGCTGTGTCAAAGCGAGCAAAAAAGTGATTTAGTCTGTCTGGGAGCAAGACATGTCTTCTTATGTCTACTTATGCCTACCTATGTCTACTTATGTCTACCTATGTCTACCTATGTCTACCAGTTAAATGTTTGGACACACCTACTCATTCAAAGGTTTTTTATTTATTTTTACTATTTTATAGTGAAGACATCAAAACTATGAAATAACACATGTACTAACCATGTAGTAACCAAAAAAGTGTTAAGCAAATCAAAATATATTTTATATTTGAGATTCTTCAAAGTAGCCACCCTTTGCCTTGATGACAGCTTTGCGCGCTCTTGGCATTCTCTCAACCAGCTTCACCTGGAATGCTTTTCCAACTGTCTTGAAGGAGTTCCCACATATGCTGAGCACTTGTTGGCTGCTTTTCCTTCACTCTGCGGTCCAAGTCATCCCAAACCATCTCAATTGGGTTGAGGAAGCCAATTGATTGTGGAAACCAGGTCATTTAATGCAGCACTCCATCGCTCTCATTTTAGGTTAAATAGCCTTTGCACAGCCTGGATGTGTGTTGGGTTTTTGTCCTGTTGAAAAACAAATGATAGTTCCACTAAGCGCAAACCAGATGGGATGGCGTATTTCTGCAGAATGCTGTGGTAGCCAGGCTGGTTAAGTGTGCCTTGAATTGAAATTCAAAATAAATCACTGACAGTGTCTCCAGCAAAACACACACTCCGGTTACTTCCTTTGCAAACTTCCCAGGAACTCTAGAAGTCGCAGAGACAGTACAGTCCACATCTTTATACACAGCACCTCATACAGTACACAGCCCTTAAAACATACCAGCCATTCCTTATTGTAAAGTCACTTACAATGCAGAAAGGAAATAGCACCTCTAAGTCGAATGGGTGAAAATTGATACAGAAAACATCAATCAACACTTTAACTTATCATTTATATTGCTCACTGTGTCATATGTTAGCATCATTTTCGACTGAGGAGGACAGTGCATTCAGTCAGCTGGAACTACCTGTAATGAGATAATTGAGAGAAATGATGGTAAAGCAGAGCAGGATGCCAGGCAGTCACAGCCAATTTAACCAGGATTTAACCAGCACCCAGGCTGCATTCCCTGGGTTTCTCCCCCTCTCTATCCTACACCACTCCCCTACTCTCTATTCTGTACTTTTCATTTCTACACTTTGACTGTGTAGTGTTGTACCCCCTTTACCTCTTATCTCTCTCTTTTTCTAACACGACTCCCCTCAAACTATTGACTCTATTTTCTTCTCTCTCTCTCTCTCTCTCTCTCTCTCTCTCTCTCTCTCTCTCTCTCTCTCACACATGCTTTACTTGATCTGTGTTTGGACTCATTCCCTATTTCTAACCTCACCTATCGACTTATATAACACAAGACAAGTCATGTTCTATCTAGACTTTGTTCTACTGTATGCCTATTGCTAAATTAGTATCAGGCTTCAGTACAAAGTTGCCCTGTGCCTTCAAATTCCTTTTGAAAAGTCTGTTTGGAGAAAATGGAACTTTGGTCCTCTGGGAGGTTTAGAGAACGCATGACTGGGTGAAAGTGATGATCTGGATTTTGTAACTGTCATATGGCATGAGATTGGTATGCTTCCACATCTTTTCAATGACTGACACTTCTGTTTAACCCATTGAGATTCACAGCACTGACTCATCAATAATGTAGGTCGGCTGTGTATAGGACCATTCTTAGTAGCAGCACAACAAAAGTGCAATGCCAAGCTGTTGAAGATATCTTAAGACATTTCTTTTATGGTTTTGTGTCACAGTAATGTTCCATCCATGTCATCATTTATGTGATGCATGATGATCAACTTTATTTAACTGCAGTACAGTATTGCATTTCTCCAAAAACAGTCTCGCTATCCATCACACAAGCTCCAAGGTAGAAATTATTTATTATCACTCTAGAAATTACATTACATGATCAAAGGTATATGGACATCTGCTCGTCGAACATCTCATTCCAAAATCATGGGCATTAATATGGGGTTGGGCCCCCCTTTGCTGCTATAACAGCCTGCTATAACAGCCTCCACTCTTTTGGGCACATAAATGTACACTACCGTTCAAAAGTTTGGGGTCACTTAGAAATGTCCTTGTTTTTAAAAGAAAAGCAAATGTTTTGTCCATTAAAATAACATCAAATTGATCAGAAATACAGTGTAGACAGTGTTAATGTTGTAAATGACTATTGTAGCTGGAAACGGCTGATTTTTAATGGAATATATACATAGGCGAACAGTGGCCCATTATCAGCAACCATCACTGTTCCAATGGCACATTGTGTTAGCTAATCCAAGATTATCATTCTAAAAGGCTAATTGATCATCAGAAAATCCTTTTGCATTTATGTTAGCACTGCTGAAAACTGTTGTGCTGATTTAAGGAGCAATAATACTGGCCTTCTTTAGACTAGTTGAGTATCTGGAGTATCAGCATTTGTGGGTTCGATTACAGGCTCAAAATGCCCAGAAACAAATAACTTTCTTTTGAAACTCGTCAGTCTATTCTTGTTCTGAGAAATGAAGGCTATTCCATGTGAGAAATTGCCCAGAAACTGAAGATCTCGTACAACGCTGTCTACTACTCCCTTCACAGAACAGTGCAAACTGGCCATAACCAGAATAGAACGAGGAGTGGGAGGCCCCGGTGCACAACTGAGCAAGAGGACAAGTACATTAGAGTGTCTAGTTTCAGAAACAGACGCCTCACAAGTCCTCAACTGGCAAATTCACTAAATAGTACCCGCAAAACACCAGTCTAAACGTCAACAGTGAAGATGCGCCTTCTAGGTAGAGTTGCAAAGAAAAAGCCATATCTCAGACTGGCCAATAAAAATAAAAGATTAAGATGGGCAAAAGAACACACTGGACTGAGGAAGATTGGGAAAAAGAGTTATGGGCAGACAAATCTACGTTTTTAGGTGTTCGTTTCACAAAAGAAGAACATTTGAAAAGATCCTGGAGGAGTGCTTGACGCCATCTGTCAAAAATGGTGGAGGCAATGTGATGGACTGGGGGTGCTTTGGTGGTGGTAAAGTGGGAGATTTGTACAGGGTTAAAGGGATCTTGAAGAAGGAAGGCTATCACTCAATTTTGCAACGCCATGCCATACCATGTGGACGGTGCTTAATTGGAGCCAATTTCCTCCTACAACAGGACAATGACGCAAAGCATAGCTCCAAACAATGCATTAACTATTTAGGGAAGAAGCAATCAGCTGAGCTGGTATTCTGTCTATAATGGAGTGGCCACCACAGTCACTGGATCTCAACCCTATTGTGCTGTTGTGGGAGCAGCTTGACCGTATGGTATGTAAGAAGTGCCCATCAAGCCAATCCAACTTGTGGGAGGTGCTTCAGGAAGCATAGGGTGAAATCTCTTCAGATTACCTCAACAAATTGACAACTAGAATGCCAAAGGTCTGCAAGGCTGTAATTGCTGCAAATGAAGGATTCTTTGACGAAAGAAAAGTTTGAAGGACACAATTATTATTTCAATTAAAAATCATTATTTATAACCTTGTCAACGTCTGGACTATATTTCCTATTCATTTTGCAACTAATTTCATGTATGTTTTCATGGAAAACAAGGACATGTCTGAGTGACCCCAAACTTTTGATTGGTAGAGTATATCATTCATTTAAAAGACCAAAAATGGATGTAGAAACTAAGGATTTTACCCACTATGCAAAAACTGGTTGAATCAAATCAAATCTTAATTCAAATCAAATCTAAATGTATTAGTCACATGCGCCGAATACAACAGCCTTACAGTGAAATGCTTACCTACAAGCCGCTAACCAACAATGTAGTTTTAAAAAATACAGATAAGAATAAGAAATAAAAGTAACAAGTAATTAAAGAGCAGCAGTAAAATAACAATAGCGAGACTATATACAGGGGGGTACCGGTACAGAGTCAATGTGCGGGGCCACTGGTTAGTTGAGGTAATATGTACATGTAGGCAGAGTTATTAAAGTGATTATGCATAGATGATAACAACAGAGTAGCAGCGGTGTAAGGGGGGGGGGGGTAATGCAAAAAGTCTTGGTAGCCATTTGATTAGATGTTCAGGAGTCTTATGGCTTGGGGGTAGAAGCTGTTTAGAAGCCTCTTGGACCTAGACTTAGCGCTCTGGTACCGCTAGCCGTGCGGTAGCAGAGCTAACAGTCAATGACTAGGGTGGCTGGAGTCTTTGACAATTTTTAGGGCCTTCCTCTGACACCGCCTGGTATAGAGGTCCTGGATAGCAGGAAGCTTGGCCCCAGTGACGTACTGGGTCGTTTGCACTACCCGCTGTAGTGCCTTGCGGTCGGAGGCCGAGCAGTTGCCATACCAGGCAGTGATGCATCCAGTCAGGATGTTCTCGATGGTGCAGCTATAGAACCTTTTGAGGATTTGTGGACCCATGCTAAATCTTTTCAGTCTCCTGAGGGGGAACAGGTTTTGCCGTGCCCTCTTCATGACTGTCTTGGTGTGCTTGGACCTTGATAGTTTGTTGGTGATTGTAATGGTCTTCTTCCTCCTCTGATGAGGAGTAGTAGGAAGGATCGGAGGACCAATGCGCAGCGTGGTAAGTGTTCATGATACTTTTAATAGAACACAGAAAAATACGAAATAACAACGTGAAATAACAAAAACCGAAACAGTTCCGTGTGGAACACACAGATGTGGAACACACAGACACAGAAAATAATAACCCACAAATCAAGGGTGAAAACAGGCTGCCTAAGTATGGTTCTCAATCAGGGACAACGATTGACAGCTGCCTCTGATTGAGAACCATACCAGGCCAAACGCAGAAATACCAACTCATAGAAAAACACACCCTGACCATACTAAAACAAAGACATAACAAAATAACTAAGGTCAGAACGTGACAGTGATGTGGACACCAAGGAACTTGAAGCTCTCAACCTGCTCCACTGCAGCCCCGTGGATGAGAATGGAGGTGTGCTCTGTCCTCCTTTTCCCGTAGCCCACAATCATCTCCTTTGTCTTGATCACGTTGAGGGAGAGTTTGTTGTCCTGGCACCACACGGCCAGGTCTCTGACCTCCTCCCTATAGGCTGTCTCGTCGTTGTCGGTGATCAGGACTACCATTGTTGTGTCATCGGCAAACTCAATAATGGTGTTTGAGTCGTGCCTGGCCGTGCAGTCATGAGTGAACAGAGAGTACAGGAGGGGACTGATCACACACCCCTGAGGGTCCCCTAGGTTGAGGATCAGCGTGGCAGATGTGTTGTTACCTACCCTTACCACGTCAGGAAGTCCAGGATCCAGTTGCAGGGGGAAGTGTTGAGTCCCAGGGTCCTTAGCTTATTGATGAGCTTTGAGGGCACTATTGTGTTAAACGCTGAGCTGTAGTCAATGAATAGCATTCTCACATAGGTGTTCCCTTTGTCCAGGTGGGAACGGGCAGTGTGGAGTGTAATAGCGATTGCATCATCTGTGGATCTGTTGGGGCGGTATGCAAATTGGAGTGGGTCTAGGGTTACTGGGATAATGGTGTGATGTGAACCATGACCAGCCTTTCATAGCACTTCATGGCTACAGACGTGAGTGCTACAGGTCAGTAGTAATTTAGGCAGGTTACCTTAGTGTTCTTGGGCACAGGCACTATGGTGGTCTGTTTAAAACATGTTGGTATTACAGACTCGGACAGGGAGAGGTTGAAAATGTCAGTGAAGACACTTGCCAGTTGGTCAGTGCATGCTCGCAGTATATACGCCCTGGCAATCCATCTGGCCCTGCGACCTTATGAATGTTGACCTGTTTAAAGGTCTTACTCACATCGGTTACAGAGAGCGTGATCACACAGTCTTCCCGAAACTGCGGTTCACATGCATGTTTCAGTGTTATTTGCCTCGAAGCGAGCATAGAAGTAGTTTAGCTCGTCTGGTTGGCTCGTGTAACTGGGCAGCTCTCGGCTGTGCTTCCCTTTGTAGTCTGTAATGGTTTGAAAGCCTCCAACATCTGACGAGTGTCAGAGCCGGTGTACGATTTGATCTTAGTCCTGTATTGATGCTTTGCCTGTTTGATGGTTCGTCGGAGGGCATAGTGGGATTTCTTCTAAGCTTCCGGTTAGAGTCCCGCTCCTTGAAAGCGGCAGCACTAGCCTTTAGCTGGGTGCGGATGTTGCCTATAATCCATGGCTTCTGGTTGGGGTATGTATGTACAGGCACTGTGGGGACGACGTCATCGATGCACTTATTGATGAAGCCAATGACTGATGTGGTGTACTCCTCAATGCCATACTTACGGGATTGGAGCATAACATATAAACTTCATGTCACAATATTGCTTATCTGACAGGGTCATAATTTTAAATTGATTGCAGGTGAACATAGACAGACTAATTGGTGTTTTAGAATGTCCAAGGCTGTAATAGCATGAATGACAATGAAAGGGTAAATTATAAGAAAACTTATCAGCTCAGTAAATTGCTTTTATTGCATGTGATGAAGCCAATGACTGATGTGGTGTACTCCTCAATGACATCGGAGGAGTCCGGGAACATATTCCAGTCTATGCTAGCAAAACAGTCTTGTAGCTTATCAATTGTGTCATGGCATCTGTGTCACGTACTGCTGCTCATTCTGTTCACCAGTTCCAGAGGTCAATGTCACCGGCACTCTAGGCTGCACTGAACGGTGTCATTACACGCACCTGGTTCTAATTCCTCACTGATTGTGTTTGTATAAATGTGCCCTTTGTTTCCCCATTATTATAAAAATATATTTACCTTTATTTAACTAGGCAAGTCAGTTAAGAACAAATTCTTATTTTCAATAATGGCCTATGAACAGTGGGTTAACTGCCTTGTTCAGGGGCAGAATGCCAGATTTTTACCTTGTCAGCTCAGAGGATTTAATCTTGCAACATTTTGGTTGCTAGTCCAATGCTCTAACCGCTAGGCTACCTGCCGCACCATAGGGCTGTCGATTATTGTCCCCATGTCCGTTGGTTGTGTGAGTACCTATGCGTTGTCTATTACGGTCTCGTCCCATGTCGTTCAACAAGGTTTACCCTCGCTTTTTTGTTTGAGCACATCCCAGTGTTTTGTATACATGTTTGTTTTAGGTGTATTAACAACCCAGATGATGTATTCCCGCGCCTGTCTCCAAATCTTTTATACCAGCTTGACAATCTACTTCATCTGACCACATTTTTTATTGACTGAGTCACTGCTGCTTCCTGCTTAAATTTTAGCTTGTAAGCAGGAATCAGGAGGATAGAATTATGGTCAGATTTGCCAAATGGAGGGCGAGGGAGAGCTTTGTATGCATCTCTGTGTGTGGAGTAAAGGTGGTCCAGATTTGTTTTCCCTCTGGTTGAACATTTAACATGCTGATAGAAATTTGATAAAACGGATTTAAGTTTCCCTGCATTAATGTGCCTGGCTACTAGGAGCACCGCCTCTGGGTGAGCGTTTTCTTGTTTGCTAATGGCGGAATAGAGCTCATTCAATGCAATGTTAGTTCCAGCTTGAGTCTGTGGTGGTATGTAAAAAGCTACGAAAATACCTATGAAAACTTTAGGTAGATAGTGTCGTCTACAGCTTATCATGAGATACTCTACCTCAGGCGAGTAATAGCTTGAGACTTCTTTAGATATTGTGCACCAGCTGTTATTTACAAAAATACATTGTCCGCCGCAACTTGTCTTAACAGACACCGCTGAGGTAACCTGCCGGTACAGCATATGTTGAAAGTGTCCAAAGTTGAAAGTGTCGTCGTTCAGCCACGACTCCGTGAAGCATACGATATTACAGTTTTGAATGTCCCATTGGTAGTTTAATCTTCCGTGTTGGTCATCAATTTTATTCTCCAAAGATTGCATGTTTTATAGCAGAATGGAGGGGATGAGTAATCACTGTCCTGATATCTAGAAGTTTTTTCCGGTCATAAGACATGGTAGCGGAAACATTATGTACAAAATACGTTTCAAAATAAGTTACAAACAACGCAAATAAACAATCAAAAAAACACAATCGATTGGGGACACGTAAAACGTCAGCCTTCTCCTCTGGCTCCATTGTTATATTGTTTCCATGTCATTTCAAAAACAACAAATCTATGTGATGATGAATCAACGTGGAAAACTGAATGAATTTTCAAAATATAATCAACATATAGGCATTTCTTCTTTACCTAAATCCAATGACATGGTTACGTGTTTTGTAGATTTCATGTTGGATTCAGGTTAGTTGACAACTAAACCAAATGTATATCAAAGGTAGACGTTGATCTGACGTCTGTGCCCAGTGGTTAACTGTAATGAGGCCTGTGTAATTAAGATCTGCCTCCTGAATGTTAGGAGGAGACACTCTGCCTCATGCAATTTGGCTAATTTAATCTTTTTTCCAGTTGTTATTTTTGGTCTAATGTGCCCTCTTCAGGATATTGCATCAATGTTGTGTCATATGCAGGTAGCTTGGAGGGAACCGAAAGGTTGCTGGATCCAGTCCCCGAGCTGACATGGTAAAAATCTGTTATTCTGCCCCCGAGCAAGGCAATTAACCCACTGTTCCCCGGGTGCCGTGGATGTCGATTAAGGCAGCCTTCCGCACCTCTCTGATTCAGAGGGGTTGCGTTAAATGCGGAAGACACATTTCAGTTGAATGCATTCAGTTGTACAATAGACTACGTATCCCCCTTTTCCATATGAAAGCCTAATTTTGCTTCTGATCAGTTTAGAGAATCTTTTGACCAGTCATCATGATAATTAAAAAACAGAAGGTCATGCAGAAATGTCCAGATATGTGGGCCTCAGCTAAGTTCAAAGTCCATGTGAAATCTAAGCAAACAGCATGAGCACTATTTTTTCACAGACCTCAAAGCAGTCAGAACCTCACAAATGAGAGACATGCGTGGAGGGTGACTTATTGGATTGCAAAGAGAAGAAGTAAATTTCACAATATAATGAGGTCATATCGAGTGAGCATTGAGAGGGCAGCTATACATTTGATCCAGAATTGAGTAGAATTGAGATCCAACTCCTTCAGGATGTTTATGGTTCAATTTCAGATTGCGCTGGAGCTTTAGATATGGATTGTTCTGCATTATTTCAACCAAGTGTTCAACCATACTGACTTGTTGATATTGATTGTTTTATAAAAGTCATTTTAATGGACTGCCTGGTGGTTGAGTTTCCTCTCCTCTCTTTCTCTCTAGATACTTACATGATTGGAGCATAACATATAAACTTCATGTCACAATATTGCTTATCTGACAGGGTCATAATTTGAAATTGATTGCAAGTGAACATAGACAGACTAATAGGTGTTTTAGAATGTCCAAGGCTGTAATAGCATGAATGACAATAAAGGTGAAAGGGTCAATTTTAAGAAAACTTGTCAGTTCAGTAAATTGCTTTTATTGCACGTGAAGCACAGTTCACAGGAGGACAGTTAAGTAAGATCAATGAAAGGAAAAATCTCTTTTAACTGGTGCTTCATCCTCTCTCTTTCTGAAACGATTTTCTGAATGGATAAAAGGACAAATTGCATCTATTATTACAGAGTTATGAGTCTTTGTGAAACCAGGACAAAATGCCACTCTCAGAAACAAGGAACAATATGTTTTTGAACAAGCCCAAGTAACACAATTACAACACTTGGACCTATTGAAGTGATTATTGACACTGCTGAATGCTTGATGAGGGCATTCGATTTTGTTTGATGATTAATCTAACGTTTGATACCAGGTGTACAGTTGTCAGTGACTCAAGATATTCTCCCTTGGGCTGTTTAAGCCACATTCACCTATTAAAAACAATACAAAGCAAGTAGTGGGGAACCTAAAAGTAGGGCCTGACATTGTATTTTTATTTTCAGACAAACTGCATCTCTGCATGTTATCATCTCCTCTGTTAGCCAGGTCCTGGCTGCATGAAGAGTTGACTGTGTACATTTTTTCATATAGCTTATGCTGTGATTGGCACAAAATAGTGTGGGGTAACAAAATGATCCCTCAAGTCCCCAAAGCTTGAAGGCTCGTCCATCAAGTAGTGTTCACTGAAGCCCAATCTGTGTGTGCAGTGCTGTGCCAAGCATAGCAAGGGCATTTCACATTACTGTTACCTTGGCCTTAAGATTTACACATGAGTCATAACTGTGACCTCACAAGGGGGGAAGACCCCCAACACGGCCAGAACTTCTTAATGATTACAGTTTATGATGCACAAAGGCCATTTAAGTGCTCACGAGTGGTGCAGCAGTCTAAGGCACTGCATCTCAGTGCAAGAGCCGTCACTGTAGTCCATGGTTCAAATCCAGGCTGCATCACATCCGGCCGTGATTGGGAGTCCCGTAGGGCGGCACACAATTGGCCCAGCGTCATCCAGGTTTGGCCGGGGTAGGCCGTCATTGTAAATAAGAATTTGTTCTTAACTGACTTGCCTAGAGGTTAAATTAATAAAACGTTTTTTAAAAGTATAGTAACTTATAGCCCATAGGTGAGCCTGACTCATCAATAGGTATTGGAAGCTGTAGAAGAATCGAAGAAGAATGAATGAGCATCTGATTTATCTGCTGTGCTTTACTGAGCTGGATGAGGATGATGCTCATTAATTTAAATTAGAATGTATAAGCGCAGCACTCGCTGCATCTATATTGCATTCCTCTAGTGGAATGTAATGTTTTGGACTGAGTGAGGGTTGATTTTCCCAGTGGGATTAATTTAATGCTAACTTTCTGTTTTGGGTTGTTTTCCCATGGTGTATATTTATTTTTGCTGCCATTGCAAAAACTCAGCTGATCAGTATGTTGTCTGGCACAGCGAGTGTTGCAGTAAAAATTCAGTGAGTTGATGAGCCGAGATGAAAGTTGTGTTTACTACTGACCATCAAAAAGCAGGATGGAATAGTGCTGTACTCTATGTCATTTTGTTTTAGGATGGAATTATAATTTGAAAGGTTTTAATTCCTTTCAAATGACTCACTGTAACCCCCAATGATTGCAGTGTACAGTAGCAGGAAGCAAAGTCAAGGGCGTGAGCAACCTTTCGAAATACATTTTTGCTATATTTTTCCTCATGAGTTTCTTCCCCATCCTATTCTAGTTGTCGCACCTTAGGGTACATTTATGAAGGAAGTTAAGGCTGAATTATTCATTTGCTGCTATGAATAGACAAGAACACTGCCATTGAAAAAGACAGCAGCAAACTATTTTAACTTCCTAAGTGGTCTTCTCGCTATCTCTCTCTGTCTCACCCTCTTTCACTGTCTTATTCTGTCCCTTGCTCCCTTAGAATCTCTCTCTGTTTCTCTCTTTATAAGTTTCCCCTTTCCTTTGATATTAAACAAAGACACTGAATATAGGTTTCAAACCTCTCTGATATTACTGTGGAGACTGATTTGGGTCGCATGCTGTCTGTTAGGGGAAAGAAGGGCTGGCTGTGTAAAGTAGCATTGATTAGATGTGACTGACCAGTGATTACTTTAATCAGGCCTCTGATCCAGCTGTAGGTTATGCCCAGTTCAAACTGTCCCCTCACTGTACCACAGCTGTAGGTTATGCCCAGTTCAATCTGTCCCCTCTCTGTACCACAGCTGCCCAGTTCAAACTGTCCCCTCACTGTACCACCGCTGTAGGTTATGCCCAGTTCAAACTGTCCCCTCTCTGTACCACAGCTGTAGGTTATGCCCAGTTCAATCTGTCCCCTCTCTGTCCCCCAGATTGATTCGGCCCAGTTCAATCTGTCCTCTCTCTGTACCACAGCTGTAGGTTATGCCCAGTTCAATCTGTCCCCTCACTGTACCACAGCTGTAGGTTATGCCCAGTTCAATTTGTCCCCTCTCTGTACCACAGCTGCCCAGTTCAATCTGTCCCCTCTCTGTACCACAGCTGTAGGTTATGCCCAGTTCAAACTGTCCCCTCTCTGTACCACAGTTGTAGGTTATGCCCAGTTCAATCTGTCCCCTCTCTCTCTGCCACAGCTGTAGGTTATGCCCAGGTCAATCTGTTCCCTCTCTGTACCACAGCTGTAGGTTATGCCCAGTTCAATCTGTCCCCTCACTATACAACAGCTGTAGGTTATGCCCAGTTCAATCTGTCCCCTCTCTGTGCCACAGCTGTAGGTTATGCCCAATTCAAACTGCCCCCTCACTATACCACAGCTGTAGGTTATGCCCAGTTCAATCTGTCCCCTCTCTGTACCACAGCTGTATGTTATGCCCAGTTAAATTTGTCCCCTCTCTGTACCACAGCTGTATGTTATGCCCAGTTCAATCTGTCCCCTCACTGTACCACATTCTTTATTTGTTGTCCATTGGCTCCTCAGTACTCCAATATTATGACTGTCCTCCTTACCTCACTCCTTAAACAACCCGTCAGGACAAGACCGATAAAGAGGGATAGTAGTGTTCTCTCACAGCTTTGTATATACAATGTATCTGGACGTAGCAGGGTTTATCATTTGGGGAGGGTGTTTAGTTTACATTCCCCAACTGCTGTTTCTCTGGGCTTTTTATAGTACAGAGGACAACCTTGGTGTCACGCTGTCACTCTTCCTGACTGTCTGGCTGTTATAAATATCAGGTTCCGTCTGAGGGATGAGCAATGAGTCTGAAAGCTATTAAGTGTAAAGAACATGGAGGGTAAGGTCACCTTCATAAAGCTGGCCTCAGTAGACACACCAGACATGATCTGCCTAGCTAGGGGATATGGTGATAAAACATATGCATTCTTAATTTGACTTGATTTACCCTATGCTGTTGATTTTGAGCAGCTGTTGAAGTGAATTGGGTGATTCTTGATACATTTATGTTGTGCTTTCAGTATTTAAAAAAAAGGAGGTGCATATTCTGCAGTCCTAGTTATGACCTTGGACATTTTTCATGATCACCTAGCAGATCCTGTGTCCGCAGGAAGTTATGTCTCCGAGCAGTCCAAACGAGAATCATATTTCTCAAGGGGACAAAGATCAAGAATCTAAAACAGCTTGTTTTACATAGTCATTTCCATCATTTAGGGTGGTTATTGGACAGCCCTAATAGAATAGGGCAGTTGGGTATGAAACGTGTATGACTGGTAACTTTGAAATGGAATCCACTTGAATGTAACATCTCCTTCCATGAGCCATTATGGTGGCCCTTGCGGACCCTTGGAGATGGTGTCTATTAGAGTACATTGTGGGCATTACATAAAAAACACAATGACTGAAGTATTTATGGTTTTATCTCTCCTGGGATTAATTGGGTATTGCATCTAGTCCCTCCCAGGAAATGAAAAGAGAAAGACGAAGGAAAAACTCAGAGAATTAATGTCTGATGTTTGCTCGGTGTTCACTCACTAGTATCAGCACTGGATTGTTAACCTGACAGATCGATACAGATTGGTGGTTTTTACAGAGGACCCTGTCATGATTGACAGGACCTTTCCGATGAACCTGCTCCTCATCCACAACGGACTTGAAAGGAAACACAGGTTCCTCCCAGTTAGTTCTGGGACAGGTGCAATGGAAGTGCGTCAGATTCTCTCTGAAATGTAAAGGTTGATTTGACATACGGTGAAGGAACTTTTACAAATCAGAACTTAAAAACTCAGAAAGCCTACAGCTATTGTCTAATTTTAACTCCAGAGAAGAGAGGACAAAAACAAGCATCTCACCTGCTTTTTTTACTATAATGCTTCAAATTTAAGGGAGATTGTTGTGACAAGTTGACGACCTTGAGGTTTTTCATAAATGTTCCTTTTCTAAACTCAGCGAGATGATGATTGTGATATGCATTGTGGAACGTGCTACCACACCATTGTCACCATTGGCCTGGTCATATTTCTAGCTAAACAACTCACAGCTAATTAACATTTACCTCATTCAGAGTGGCAGTCACAACAAATCATTGAAATATATCACATAAACTATGCAAACAGGGGAGGGGACATTTATGTACTTTTCTGACAGATCCCGGATGTGGGTTTAAAATAAATTCTAAGTACATAAAACACCTAAGGTCAAGTGAATAGCCATGTCTCTTCTTAGATCAGCTGAGTGTTTCAATGGCCACTGTAAAGGGGTTACTGATTAACTAAATACCTTTAGCTCTGTTTAGAATAATGTAATCGCGCTAGCACTGTCGCCGCTGTGCACACATTAAGAAAAACACATGCTGGCTGCTCATTGATATATGTCAGTTCCATGGTAATACAGATTTTATTTGTCAAGTGTGTTTCCCGGACTCGCTGGTGATGCTGGATTAAATGTGACTTCTACCTCTGTCCGCCCAGATGTTTAGCTTTAGCACTTTGATGTCAGTTGGGTAAGAAACAGAAGGTACAAGGGCAGTATTCATGAAGGTGAATGGGGACATTATTTGAAAGCACTGATGTCATTTAACCTAGTTATGATAATGTGCTACATAGAAATTCCAGTATTTTCTAATAATTTAAATGCCCTCAGGTAAAAAGGCATCATTGTTATTTTTTTTAAATGCAATAATTGCTGAATTGTTTGCCCATTTAAACAAATACCTAGACTGATATTTGAAGTGATCTGCGTACTAAAGAGTTCAGGAAGAAAGGAATGACGTTTTCCTGTGTATTTGGTTTCTCTGAGAGACCACTCGCCCTCGCTTTGTTTGCCACCCCAGCAGTTTGGTCCAAAGCAGGGGAAACTAATTGACTTGTTTTGACTCAGATGTTTTTATGTGCCTTTGGGATAGACCTGAGGAGAGAAGTATAACTTATTATCAGTGACTTTAGAAATAATTTAAAGAAACAGTGTGTGTGGGTGGTGATGAATTAGAGGAATTATGATAGATAAAGAAAATCCAAAACACATGAAGTGTGCAATTATAATGTTTTTTTTTTTGTCTACAAAATGATCACAATTAAATCTTGTGTTTATTGATTGATGTTATTCAAGCAGCAAAGTAGTGTTATTTTCCTAGGTAACCTTATTTTCTCTGAAGATATCCCAAATAACTGGAAGCAATCTGCTGCCTTGGTAATCTGATCAAAGAACCTGGAGGTTGAATCAATTTGCCACAACACCAATTTAACTCTTATCTTGACGATTGTTGTGTTGAAACACTTCTGTCTTTGATTTGGTATGACGAGTTTCATCAAAGCTAAAGTCTAATTATAGGGACTCTGAGTAATTGTCGGCCTCATTACCAAAATGTTATTGTTTGTTGCTTATTTTAAGTTGCTGTGTTTATACCAATTACGACCTCCATGCAAGACTTGATATGCCATCATCATGCTTCGTGTCCTCCTGTTTGTGTGAGAAATTATTCGTCACACTTGATACATTAAAATCTTGGAGCTTTCCACGCCCCTGTTGACATTGGAGCTAGATTAGAAGATATACAAAGGACTGTTGTTGCCCTCAGTTCATCATAGTGTTGGTTCTTGGGCGTGTCCAATATCTGTACAAACACTTCACAAAACAAGCATTTGGAATAAATGAACCCAATACAAATACTGTGGAGTAGAGCTCATCTTAAACACTCATATTTCACAGTCTGCGTGTCCACTAGGAGATCATATCAGTGTGGTCATGACAAATTGGTGCAAGGAACTTTCATTCCAGGCGGAGGTCACTCTGGGACATGGGTGGGGAAGCAGAGAATAACCGTATAATGGCTTTGGTCTTCCCGCCAGGGAATTTAGTGTTTCTCCCACACTCTCCAGACACTTATCAGTACATAATGTATGAGACAGAGATAAACACGGAGAAGTAAAAGATAAGTCATAATCAGACTTGTATTTTTATTTTGGGAGGGGGTACCAAATGGCTACTGCTCTCGACTCCTTGGTGCTGCAGGGATTGCCAAACCGCCTGAGCATTTACAGTCTACCATGTTTACCTACTGATCTCGTCATTGAGTAATACACTCACTCTGAAGGCTGTTTAAATAAGTTTAAGGGCCACCTTGATCGGTTGTGACGTCTGAAAACATTGACTCAAGAGGGGCTCTTAAGGAGAAAACGGTGCTGTTGATAAAGAGGGAAGCGGTTTAGGGCAGACTTCCAGAGAACCTTCAACCTGTGCCAGACTGCTGGGGGCATACAAGTCATTTATTTTACTAGGGTTGGAGACCAACTTTTACGCTTTTGGATCAACTACCGTGAAGGGAAAAATACA
Source organism: Oncorhynchus mykiss (assembly GCF_057628025.1). Classification (NCBI taxonomy): domain Eukaryota; kingdom Metazoa; phylum Chordata; class Actinopteri; order Salmoniformes; family Salmonidae; genus Oncorhynchus; species Oncorhynchus mykiss. The sequence goes on from NC_143022.1 coordinate 80,035,348, forward strand.
CATTGGGTACAGTATGAGGGGTCTGGCGGGCCACTGGCTATGTGGTTGTGGTGTTATAGCCTACAGCAATTCTGAAATGGTATTTAACCCTTAGAAAATTGTCACAGTGGTGAGTGTAACGCATATGACACAGTGTTAAATAAATAAAGGGTGTTAAAAAGTTATGACTACAAGCTCAACCTGCGGGCTTCCTGGCTAAACTGTATGTTTTTATAGATGGCGTGAGAGCCGCCTCATTTTACGTACAGTACCTCTGACCAGACACTACGTTACTATAAGCACCAAGATGAAAATACATAGATTTAACACTTACAGAACATGTCTCTGGGTTCTGGTCTGCTGTGTGGTTCTCCTCACACTATGTGGCTATGTATTAGGCTACTACTCATATTGTATATTAGCAGTACCACTGACCCAGTAGAGATGAAGACTTTTCCCTCTCATCATGGCGCCATGCTGTGACAACAGTCAAGAGGAGTCATTACTCTCCATCCTCGTAATGTCTTCATAGCAGGACCGTACGGTCTCTATTCCACCACTTATACTCCCCGCACGCCAAGGCACCAACAAACTCTTATTTTTCTGTACGCTAGTAATGAGAGTCGCTAAATGGAAAATGAGCTCAGGCCTTGTTCCTGATGCTAACTAACAAGAGACTCTCTACTGGCTATTCCCCTATCGCTGTCGGGAACAGTGACAGACAGAACACGCAACACTGTGTCTGGCAGCTCTGGCAGGGTAGCAATCGGTAAGCATGGTTAATCTATCACTCGCCTGTCCCCATTGGCATTCAAGGCCCATTAGCTGTATGTTTCATGTACCCAATGAAACATACAGTTGTAAGTGATAAAACAACTTGCTGTGCTGTAAGACTGCTAGGCAATTGGATGTGTATAAATTCTAACGCTTTTGTTCGGGTTTCAACTGTAGGTTTGGAGAAAGGCATGAAATAGAATTTTGAAATAAGTCTTTACCCTGGGTGGTAATCTATAAGAAATGTTCTCTCTCACCCATAGACCCTTCTATTTGGCTTCTAATCCTTTGTTTTTAGTGATTTTGTAATGTATAGCCTCTTATGCTGTTTCCTTCAAAGCCTCTTAGCAATCTGTGACTTCTGTGTGAGCTCATGGTGTCACTGCATGCATTCATACTTTATTTGTTTTGAACATTAAATTAAAGAGCAGCTACTATAAATAAGATCACACCCGTATCAAAACATCTAAAGAGCACATATTAATATTGTAAGAGGTAAACAAACAAACAAACAAAAGTGAAAGCAGCAGTGTTGACTATGTACTCAAAGTAAGAGAGAAGCAAGTAATTCAAGGACACTAAGCTGTCTCGCTCTGTGATTCACAGTAAAATGCAGGGATCCTGCAAGCCAAGTCTCTGCCAGTACAGAGATGACTTTCACCTGTTTTTTTCTACTATGAGGCCTTACTGAGTACATAGTCTGTTACTTCTGGACATAATTGTACCTCAGAGTTAGTACTCTTCCAAAGTGGTCCCAAGTGGTTCCTTTGTATACTTGGCATGTGTGAATAGGATTGGAATGCGACAGACCTTCTGGTACACTGCATGCATGCTTGTGTGTGTGCAGGTGGAGGGTATAAACTATTATAAGCTGGGACCTCACGATACGATACTATCACGATACTTAGGGGCCGATGCGATAAGTATTGCGATTCTCACAATATGTTTGGAACATCGAATCGCAATAAAATCACAGTATCGAATCAAAATACATATAGATACATATAGATACATATAGATACATATAGATACATATAGATACATATAGATACATATAGATACATATGTATTTTGATTCGATACTGTGATTTTATTGCGATTCGATGTTCCAAACATATTGCTCACCATATGTCTGCTGCAGAGGGACAAGAGAGACCCATGAGAAAATGAGTTTTGATCAGTCATGGAAATAAAAGTGTTGAAACAAATTTGCTCCCTATTTAAAAAGAAGATGGAGAACAAGCTATAAAGGAAAATACTGGAGTTTTGGTGCAGGTACAGCCAACTAGCGCAAAAATAATATTGCAATTTTGTCAAAACGATACAATACGATATAGATTTTTTTTCCCCCCATCACTACTAGAAGCATACTTTTTGTGTGGCATGGTGACAAAATTGGGGCCATGCTCATTATGAAAAGGTCAACTGAAAATAAGAGATTGATTCATGGGTAGACAGATGTGACCAGCAGGCACCTTTACAGAAGGTAATCATATAGGGCTATATTTGGCTGTTCAGGAGGAAGCAGTGACTGAGATGATACAACAGGATACACCCTGGCCAACTGCAGCCGTGTGTGTGTAGATGAGAAAATGTATCTTAGTTACATTTTACGACTTTAAAGTTTAGGTTCACACTTATTTTAAGCATAACCCTGTCATAAAAGCTGACATAACTCATCATAACCTGTCATAACATTGTCATAACACTGTTATGACACTTATTTAGACACTTATTTAGACATATTGTGATATTTTATTTCCTCGGAATAATTGTAAACATAAACAAACAAACAGGCAAATATCAGTAACGGATTTAGCTCCACGGCCGACAGAGGAAAGTGGTCAAATAAAAACAATAATCAGTCTTATATAACAACATGGTGTTTCTAAACTAGCTTCCTACGGTCACTGGCGTCTTTATTTTCATTGGAATCGCACATAATGAGTCCAAACTTTTCATAGAATCTGGAGAAAATTTATGTAAACAGTTTTGCTGCTCCCAAAGGTGATATATTTTTTTTTTATAAAACATTGGTGATAGGATACTGATGAATTAGGCTACTGTGCACCTCCTCTGGCAAAATATATGTCATAACCAACTTCCTTACCGTGAAGGCCAGCTTTTGGCAGGTCTAAAATATCCGAAGACGAGGCTAAACTTCTCTGCTGTTTTGATCCCTTATCTACCACATTGTGGGCAACGTGAAGCGCACCTGTGCACATGCGCAGATACTCCGTGTGACTGTGTGAGGGAAAAGTGTTGCGTCGCACTCATCTAAATATCTACGTGATGTTTGTTGCAACGTCATCTCGCTGAGTCTACCTTTAGCGTCAGCCTAAAATTGATCCCCATACCGTAAGTCCTAAAAACAACAACGATTGTAGTCAAATAGCCATCTCTTAACATTCTGTATGAGCCTTACTTAAAACCTTTAAAAATAGTTGTATTGTATTCCAGCCAAGTTGCCACGGACTACTCCCTCTGGTCAATCGAGCTATGATAGATTAATTATTTTTGCCAGGACTCTCTGTGTGTCCTCTGCTGTGTTTGAGCGAGGGTGAACAATGGTGCGTGTAGAGGGAGAGATGGGGGAGAGAGATAAAGTATACAGGAAAGCGCTTGTAGACATGGTGTCCATCCCGTCACAGAGAAAAGGGGTGGCTGTCCTAGCCCCTAAAGAAGGATCCGTACCTCTCTTTGCACATAAACACAACAAGGTGTTGTTGAGATGAGTTACACTCTCTGTTCAAGGAGGTGATCACTCGTGAGTTTCTCGAGCAAATTCCAAGCTCATATTTAAAGAAACCTTTCCCTGTGCTAAGGGGTGTTTACATTGGAGGGAGTGTGTTTTTTTCCCTCCTTCGAGTGCCTGTTCAATAGGCGACTGGCCACACTGCCTTTTAAGGATGGATCGTGATAGTGTATCGTTGGAATTGAAACGTGTATAGAATCTCATGCTTTATTGTGAGAGGGGTATGACTGTACACTTTGAGATAATATCTTAACAAATGATTATCTTTAGTAATTGATAGTGCACAGAGAGCATTTCAGAAATGAGTTAGAACACGCATCAAGAGGTAGGCTATAATCTAGATAGACCATACTATACTTTACACTCAAAAGGGTTATTCGGTTGTCCCCATAGGATAACTCTTTTTGGTTCCAGATAGAACCTTTTTGGGTTCCATGTAGAACCCTCTGTGGAATGGGTTCTACATGGAACCCATAACTGTTCAACTTGGAACCAAAAGGTTCTACCTGGAACCATCAAGGGTTCTTCAAAGGGTTTTCTTATAGGGACATAATATTGATTGATATAATTAATAGTTGTTTTTTCCTCCCCTCCATACGTAGATAGCAAGCTTAAAGGGATACTTCGCGATTTGGACAATGAGGACCTTTATCTTCCCCGAGTCAGATTAACTCGTGGATACAATTTTTGTCTCTGTGTGCAGTTTGAAGGAAGTTGCTAACTAGCACTAGCGCAATTGCTAACTATCGTTAGCGCAATGACTGGAAGTATATGGTTATCGGCTAACATGCTATAGGCCCATAGACCAATTAGATACCCATAGACCTATGGCTCGCAAAACTACCTCTAACTTCCTTCATTTTGGATACAGAGACATAAAAATGATATCCACGAGTTCATCTGACTCTGTGGTAGTAGATAAATGATGATCCCTTTAAGGTCTGGTCTAGAAGACTGTGTGTGCTGTACTGTCAGAGTGAAGGTCCTAGCCTTGTGTTTGATAGATCCCTGACTGAGCCTGGCGCGGGAGGCTTTGTGGATTCCACCAGACTCTTTAGGGAGGCTGTCAGGAACTGTGAAAATCCCATGATCCTTTGGCAGCTGCTAGAAACGGGACAACATCCTTTTCGTTTTTTCTTCTCATTGAGCTCTAGTCGACTCAAATGTTCCTGTTTATAAGTAATGATTCCAATGTAAGCATTCCAGAGGGAGACATTGTTGTAGTACTTTGAGTCTCTACTAAAGATGCCACAATAAAAAGTCCTTTCCTTACTGCCTATCATAATAAAAGAGCACAAACAAAGTTAGCCATACTTTATAGTGGACTGTTTCTTGGTATCAAGGATAGGGTGCAAGGGTACAGGTAACTGCCAAAATAATGGGACCATTTAAGTTGAAAGCATTTACTTCCACACAGGTGTGGTTTCTGAGTTATTTAAGCAATTAGCATCCCATGTTTAGGGTCATGTATGAAATGTTGGCACCTATGGCTAGAAGAAGAGATCTCAGTGACTTTGAAAGAGGGGTCTCAAAGGGAGTTTAAAGGGTGTGTGTGTGTGTGTGTGTGTGTGTGTGTGTGTGTCTCAGTCACCAGATCTCAACCCAACTGAACACTTATGGGAGATTCCGGAGCGGCGCCTAAGACAGCGTTTTCCACCATCATGAACAAAACACCCAATTATGGAATTTCTCCAGTTACAGACACTTGTAGAATCTATGCCAAGGTGCATTGAAGCTGTTCTGTCTTCTCGTTGTGGCCAAACACCCTATTAAGACACTTTATGTTGGTCTTTCCTTAAAGACCTGCCCTGATGCTAAACTGGAACTGTAGACTTCTGGATTCTCCTAAAATAAACGTATTCTGCTTGGGTTTATCACAAGAAACAGCACAGATAAAGTCATCCTATCGTATTTTGGGAAAAAGTGTGTTTAGTCTTACGAACTCAAATACCTTTGTGTACAGTATGTTTTGAATATATTGTTAATCAGCAAATTGAACAGCTAATCTCAGTGAATGTGTTGACTGTTCCAAGAGCGAATATGTTCTATGCACAAATCACAATTTCAGTATACTAGACAGTATTGGATATAAAGATAAATAATGTCTATTCAGTCATTGAAGTCAAAGCATTGCCTCATAAGGATTGAAACATCTAATGTATAAGAAATGTGGGTCATTCCATGGTATTGTGTTTGTTAGACAGGATCAGACTTATTGTTCAATAAAACAGGTTCGATGACTCCACAGCAGACACAGTGACCACAATCTGCTCACAAGATCTCGTTTCACCCTCGAATATATCCCACTGACAGAATTTACTATTCATTTTGGCAGGAAAAAACAATTACGTTTGTCTACATGCTCCAGTTTGGGTGTGTATCAGTCTGGCCATTGGTTCTGTGTAAAGCCAAGCTCCCATGATCAATGCCATGCTGGTAAATATCTATTATGTGCTCCAGAATTCATTGGTAGTTCATTCATTGGGACTGAAGGGATTTTATTAACATAATCCAGTGCACATTTTCTCAGATCACCATTAGTGCTTATTCACACTGGCAGGATTCACACTGCCCACTCAGTTTTGCATTATCATGGCTCACACTTTCTAGACCATCCAGTAATTGGTATTGTATGTGCATATGTGGGCATGGTATAGTCATGGTTGAAATTCAAGGCAATTTCAATCAAGGTTTATTAAATAAACTGCTATGTACTTTAGTGCAATTGTATGTCCGGTTCATGGTTTGAAATGGTGCCATAATTTCTCTCTGCAGCACACTGTAACAGTGTTTCCCTTATATTCATTTAGCAAAAATGATGCATTTTTATTATATATATATATATATATATATGCCAAGATGCGCTTTTAAATGGATAGTCGTTGGCCACTGACTGGAAGTATGGGAACAGCTAGAAAAGGGGCTGCTGTAAAACACCCATGCACACAGGTGTTATGCATTGGTGCTGCAAGGTGAATCACCCCAAAGTGATTTAGACATTATCATATCTCTTTTATTTTTTTCATGTTTCTGCAGGTTTCTTTTACTGTGTTGATGAAATGGTCCAGATTTGTCCATTCGGCCGTCACGATGGATTCCTGGCTTTTGACATACAGTATGGGATTGATGTGTCTCACCATGCAGTGATAAATGCTTCAAAATGTCAAAGAACAGGTAGTGTAAGGATGGGGAAAATGAGTATCGATCCCCTATGTCTCCAAAAAGACCTGGAGACAGTTTTTATAAAGCAGCTCGAAGCTAAGCCTAAGTATTTAAAGGGGCAATCTCCAATTGGTACATCAATTTTGGACTTTTAAATAATACTCATTGATTATTGAAGATTATAAACTTTGTGGTTTGAGCCCTGAATGCTGATTGGTTGACAGCCATGGTATATCAGACCGTATACCACGAATATGACAAAACATTTATTTGAACTGCTCTAATTACATTGCTAACCAGTTTATTATAGCAATAAGGCACCTCTGGGGTTTCTGGTATATGGCCAATATACCATGGCTAAGGGCTGTGTCCAGGCACTCAGATTTACATCGTGCCTAAGCACAGCCCTTGGCCATAGTATATTGGCCATATACCACACCTCCTCGGGCCTTATTGCTTAAATATAATTTACAAATGCCTCATGAGCTTAGTTCAACTGTTGTTCTCCAACAGAACCCCAAAACATAAGCTTGTTTTACTCCACACTGTATAGCGTCAAAAAATTGTAAAACTATCATTTTGATCTCATGGATGGTCAGATCTTGTATCCATAGCTTTGTCTATGAATTTGACAGTGGTTACATTTCTCCAGTCCCATCCCTCAGCTATTCACCAAAAACAGTGGTGGGGTGTGCAGAACTGCATATTGCCCCTTTAATGAGTCTTTAAGGAGTAAAAATATCCATCCTGTCATGTATTGTCATGTTGTGTCTTGTTTCTGTCCTTTCCCTTCACCCTGTCTCCCTCTGCTGGTCGTTATTAGGTTACCTTTTCTCCCCCTCTTTCCCCCAGCTGTTCCTTGTCTCCTCCTAACTACCTCGTCACCCCTTTTCCCACCTGTTCCCTTTTTCCCTCTGATTAGTCCTCTATATCTCTCTCTGTTCCTGCTCCTGTCTTGGTCGGATTCTTGTTTGTGTTGTTCATGCCTGAACCAGACTATCGTCATGTTTGCTGCAACCTTGTCCTGTCCTGTCGGAACCTGCCGGTCCATCTGAGCCTACGTTTTGTTTTGTTATTAAAGAAGCTCTGTTTACGTTAATTCGCTTTTGGGTCCTCATTCACGCACCGTAACACATCCTGCTTGAGCACTTCACCACAGCTGAGATATAGCAGAATTCTAACTGACCATGACAGAAAACAAGGTAATCGTTTGCCTCTAGTGCTTGTCTGCCAAATGCTCGATGATGTACATTTCAGTGGAAAATACTGTATTCTCCTCTCCCCAGCCATTTTGTTGAGTAAAGATTTGTTGTGTGACAGAAAGACAAGTGCTTCTCATCACTGTTATTGTGTGTCCCTGTGTTGAATCGCACTTTATTCAAATTTAGGAATGTGAGGTCCTGTATCTCTGACCCCATGGGGTAATTCTTTGGTGTGGTGGTTGTCACGTGTCAGGTTAAAGTAGGAGTAACCTGGTATTCTGGCATTTTGGCTTATTCCCTCTGGACTTAGAATAACCACATCCTGTGGGCCTGGTACAGTAGCCCCAGGGAGTCATAATCCTCTCTCTCTTTCTCTCTCTCTTTAATGAGAAGTTGACAATGAAAGCACATTTCCTTATGTTCAATCAGTAATACTTACAGAGACGCATTTTCTCTTTCAGGTATTTTGCCAATTTAAAGATGTTTAGCCCTCATTAGTGACACCTTTATATTCAGTGGAATTTAGTTCATAAAGAATTCTGTGCGTTGTGAAGGCTATCTTTGTTTTTTATCATAAAGAGGAGGAACTTGGTGTGTGTGTGAATGAGAGAGTGTGTGTGTGACGTGAGTGTGTGGGTGTAAGAGTGGGGGGTAGGTATGGTTTCTTTTAAAATCTGTTTCAATGTAGGCCCACTGGGCACAAACATCTATTCTACGTTGGTTCAATGTAATTTTTTTGAAATGACATAGAAACAATGTTGATTCAACCAGTGTGAGCCCAGTAGGTGCCTACATTTGTGTGTGTGTGTGTGTGTGTGTGTGTGTGTGTGTTTCTGAACATGTTACTCTTCTATCCCTTGCCACAGATGGCTGAGTGCAGCTTGGGGCACATGGGGTAAAGCAGCAGTGCATTGTGGGGCAGTGGGGGTACTGTCAGGGCACAGGTGTGAGGCATCAAAAGAAGTGCTCTAGGGGGATGTGGCTGAGGGTGGCAGGTGTGCCCACTGGTGCCAGGTCAACTCTGGTGTCCCACACCTAGTCTGGCCCAGGGTAGCAGCTGAGGCCAACAAAGCCTTCAACAGAAACGTCAGATAAGGTTATATACAGAATTCAACAAACTCAAACTGAAATGTATAATTGTAATGGGTACCATTTTAGTATGGCATGAAAATAGTTTATATTTAAACATGTGAACTATTTCCATCACTCTCCCAGAAAATATAATTGGACCATTTCTTAATGAAATTGCATTCATCAGGTTGTCTGCCTGCCAAAGGAAGAACTCTCCTCAATGGTTTCATATCCAGTGGGCCATCACAGCAGCAGAATCCAATAACTAATTAGCAAACATCCTGGGGAAAACAAACCGCTCTCTGAGCTTTCAGACAGCGAGACGAGGAGATTCAGAGCCAAAGAACTGGGAGTGGGAATGCTCCCTCCATCCGTTTTCCCCTCTTCAAGCCCGTACTTGGTTTGCCCAAGAGATCCAGATGTAGACATTGTTGTGTGAGTGTGAGCACATAATGTGATGGAGTGCAGAGTGCTCTAGCTAGCTTATAACTTCATTCTCACTCGGATTCAGTCCTTGGCGTTGTGTTCTGTGGCGTTGTTAGCCTCTTCTCTGCTCTTCTCCTCTCTCCCCTCCATCCCCCTTGTCTCAGCTCACTTTCTTTCCAAAAATGACAGCAGGCAAAACGTTTGTTGTAGTCAACTTTAGTTTGGAGGCTGGAGGCTCCCTTTGACTCTAAATATAGTAAGATGGCGCCGGAGAGAATGGCTGCCGTTTCATGGGCTCTTAACCTACCATGCTATTTTGTTTGTTTTTTTGCATTTTTTGTAACATATTTTGTATATAATGTTGCTGCTACCGTCTCTAATGACCGAAAAGAGCTTCTGGAAATCAGAACAGTGATTTCTCACCTTGAACTGGACGAAGAATTTCTCTTTAATGAGTCGGACGCCCGAACATGCCCTCATCTCTATCGTTCGCAGAAGAAAGAGACGGAAAAGATATTGTGGAAAGAGATCGAGGTGCCTTGTGAGGATCCGTCGACGAGTGGTTAATCTGCCCTTACCATCCAAACTACTGGCCAACGTACAATCGCTGGAAAATAAATTGGACGAGCTAAAAGCATGTATATCCTACCAACGGGACATTAAAAACAAATATTTTACAGAGTTGTGGCTGAACGACGACATGAATAACATACAGCTGGCGGGTTACACACTGCATCGGCAGGATAGAACAGCGGCCTCTGGTAAGACAAGGGGTGGCGGTCTATGTATATTTGTAAACAACAGCTGGTGCACGATATCTAAGGAAGTCTCAAGGTTTTGCTCGCCTGAGGTAGAGTATCTCATGATAAGCTATAACCACACTATCTACCTAGAGAGTTTTCATCTGTATTTTTGCGTAAATACCCCCACAGACCAATGCTGGCACTAAGACTACACTAATTAGCTGTATACGGCCATAAGCAAACAGGAAAACGCTCATCCAGAGGCGGCGCTACTAGTGGCCGGGAACTTTAATGCAGGGAAACTTAAATCCGTTTTACATCATCTCTATCAGCATGTTAAATGGGAAAAAAGGGGAAAAAACTCGACCACCTTCACTCCACACACAGAGAGCTCTCCCTCGCCCTCCATTTGGCAAATCTGTCTATAAGTCTATTCTCCTGATTCTTGCTTACAAGCTAAAATTAAAGAAGGAAGCACCAGTGACTCAATAAAAAAGTGGTCAGATGAAGCAGATGCTAAACTGCAGGACTGTTTTGCTAGCACAGACTGGAATATGTTCCGGGATTCTTCTAATGGCATTGAGGAGTATACCACATTAGTCACTGGCTTCATCAATAAGTGCATCGATGACGTCGTCCCCACAGTGACTGTACGTACATACACCAGCCAGAAGCCATGGATTACAGGCAACATGCTCACGGACCTAAAGGGTAGAGCTGCCGCTTTCAAGAAGCGGGACTCTAACCCGGAAGCTTAGAAGAAATCCCGCTATGCCCTCCGACGAACCATCAAACAGGCAAAGCTTCAATACAGGACTAAGATCGAATCGTACTACACCAGCTCGTCAGATGTGGCAGGGCTTGCAAACTATTACAGACTACAAAGGGAAGCACAACCGAGAGCTGCCCAGTGACACGAGCCTACAAGACGAGCTAATTTACTTCTATGCTCGCTTCGAGGCAAGTAGCACTGAAACATGCATGAGAGCACCAGCTGTTCCAGAAGACTGTGTGATCATGCTTTCTGCAGCCAATGTGAGTAAGACCTTTAAACAGGTCAACATTCACAAGGCCACAGGGCCAGATGGATTACCAGGACGTGTACTCTGAGCATGCGCTGACTAACTGGCAAGTGTCTTCACTGACATTTTCAACATCTCCCTGTCTGAGTCTAATACCAACATGTTTCAAGCAGACCACCATAGACCCTGTGCCCAAGAACACTAAGTTAACTTGCTAAATTACTACTGACCCGTAGCACTCACGTCTGTAGACATGAAGTGCTTTGAAAGGCTTGTCATGGCCCACATCAACACCATTATCCCAGAAACCTTAGACCTACTCCAATTTGCATACCGCCCCAACAGATCCACAGATGATGCAATCTCTATTGCATTCCATACTGCCCTTTCACACCTGGACAAAAGCAACACCTATGTCCCTGTTCACTCATGACTGCACAGCCAGGCACGACTCCAACACCATCATTAAGTTTGCCGATGACACAACAGTGGTAGGCCTGATAACCAACAACGACGAGACAGCCTATAAGGAGAAGGTCAGAGACCTGGCCGTGTGGTGCCAGGACAACAACCTCTCCCTCAACGTGATCAAGACTAAGGATATGATTGTGGACTACAGGAAAGGAGGACCGATCATGCCTCCATTCTCATCGACGAGGCTGTAGTGGAGCAGGTTGAGAGCCTCAAGTTCCTTGGTGTCCACATCACCAACAAACTAACATGGTTCAAGCACACCAAGACAGTCGTGAAGAGGTCATGACTAAACCTATTCCCCCTCAGGAGAGTGAAAAGATTTGTTTCAAGATTTTGTCCTCAGATCCTCAAAAGATTCTATAGCTGCACCATCGAGAGCATCCTGACTGGTTGCATCACTGCCTGGTATGGCAACTGCTCGGCATCCGACCGCAAGACACTACAGAGGGTAGTGCATACGGCCCAGTACATCACTGGGGCCAAACTTCCTGCCATCCAGGACCTCTATACCAGGCGGTGTCAGAGGAAGACCCTAAAAATTGTCAAAGACTCCAGCCACCCTAGTTATAGACTGTTCTCTCTGCTACCGCACGGCAAGTGGTACCGGAGCTCCAAGTCTAAGCCCAAGAGGCATCTTAACAGCTTCTACCCCCAATCCATAAGACTACTGAACATCTAATCAAATGGCTACCCAGACTACTTGCATTGCCCTCCCCCCCCCCCTCTTTTACCCTGCTGTTACTCTGTTATTTTCTATACAAAAGTCACTTTAATAACTCTACCTACATGTATATATTACCTCAACTACCTCGACTAAATGGTGCCCCAGCACATTGACTCTGTACAGGTACCCCCTGTACAGGTACCCCCAACAGCCTTGCTATTGTTATTTTACTGCTGCTCTTTAATTATTTGTTACTTTATTTCTTTTTTTTTTTAGGTATTTTTCTTTAAACTGCATTGTTTGTTAAGGGCTTGTAAGTACGCATTTACTTACATTTACTTACATTTGTCTACACCTGTTGTGTTCGGTGCATGTGACAAATAAAATTTGAGTTGACTTAAAACAAATAGTTTTCTTCATTATCCCTGTAAAGGTCAAGTTAGAATCTATCTCTTGAAATAGAGTTTCAATATTTCAGTTTCAATATTTCCCTCTATAATTCTGTAGTGTTTATCTGTATTATGTGTGCGCGTTGGTGTGTGTATTTGTGTGCACATATTTGTGTTATTCTGGGCATGGGAGGTACCTCTTCTAACACTCACTGGCCGTGGCTGTCCTTGGGCGAGAGAGCCTGTAATGTTCTGTTCTCTATCCTATCAGTGAGATTAACAGACAGGCCATGAATGGTGGTCGGAAAGGACTGTGATGTATTTTACTGAGACACAGGAGCTGAATTGAAATAAAGGCTACCACCTGTATGCTAAGTCACACCAGCAGTCTGACAGGAGATGTGTCCAAGCCTTGGTGTTGTTTACAGCGTTACTGTAATTGTGTTTTTAAAGATGCTCCTTGCAATCAGATTGAGGCTGTGGATCTATCACATGATGGCATGTTGTGCTGCGCTACTGTTCTGGCAATTTGCAAGATCAGAGGACTGTTTTTGTAATGGACACTCCTACAAAAAACTTCACGTGACTTTAATCTTCAAAAGCTAAATTGCTTGTGTAGCGTAACTGGGGAAAAAGGTTAAACACAAAACGTATGACTAGAAATTGTTTACAAACAATCTCGTTTGTCTAGAAAAGTGAGTAATCTCTTTAACAGCCAGTCCACCTACAGTAAATGTGAAAAACTGTTATGTTAGCCTCACCTGCTGTATATTGTACTGTTCTCATTATATTGTAGTAATCTATCTCTCTCTGTGTTCTCCCCAGAATATGCCAGGACTTCATGATGAGTTCCAACAGCACAGACCCTGGCCTCTACCTGACCATCAGCTCCCCAGGAATGGGCATCATCTACCCAGACACCAACACTCTCCACAGGGACCCCTGGCCAGAGCTAACCAGCCCGGATGACAAGGACTCCTTCCTCAGTGGCCTCTTCAACCTCACAGGCTCGCTCAATGAGACAGTGACCTCTCTGACCTACGACCCTCTGGGGGGTCACACAGTGTGGCAGGTGGTCCTCATTGTCTTCCTCACTGGCCTCCTGTCCCTGGTCACCATCATTGGCAACATCCTGGTGGTGGTATCCTTCAAGGTCAACCGCCAGCTCAAGACTGTCAACAACTACTTCCTGCTCAGCTTGGCCGTGGCTGACCTCATCATCGGGGTCATCTCCATGAACCTTTACACCACCTACATCATCATGGGCCAGTGGGCCCTGGGCAACTGGGCCTGTGACCTGTGGCTGGCTATTGACTATGTGGCCAGTAACGCATCCGTCATGAACCTGCTGGTCATCAGCTTTGACCGTTACTTCTCCATCACCCGGCCCCTCACCTACCGCGCCAAGCGGACCACACGGCGGGCTGTCCTGATGATTGGCCTGGCCTGGTTCGTGTCCCTGGTCCTTTGGGCCCCAGCCATCCTGTTCTGGCAGTACTTTGTGGGGGAGCGCACAGTGCCCCATGATAAGTGCTACATCCAGTTCCTCTCAGAGCCCATCATTACATTTTGCACGGCCATGGCTGCCTTCTACCTGCCTGTCACTATTATGAGTGTGCTCTACTGGCGTATCTACAGGGAGACACAGAACCGCTCGCAAGAGCTGGCTGGCCTGCAGGGCTCAGGGAGCCGAGGCAGGGGAGGGGAGAGGGCTCACTTCGTCCACCACCAGGCTGGTAGTGCCAGGAGCTGCAGCAGCTACGAGCTGACCCAGTCCTCCCAGAGAAAGAGCCCTGGCCGGGCGCTGGCCGCACGCTTCCACTGCTGGCCCATGATGCGCTCCTGGAGGCCTGGCAGCACCCGGCCTGGGGAAGGGGACGCTGACCACAGCAGCAGCGACAGCTGGAACAACAACAATGCCAGGCTGTCAGTGGACCACTCAGGCTCATCTGAAGACGAGGAGGGAAACGGTAGAGGGATGATGCCTCAGGACCACGCCATCTTCTCCATAGTCCTCAACCTGCCGGGGATGAAGGCAGCCGTCAACTCCCACCTCACCTCCTGCGAGGACCTGGACCTAGCCTCAGAAGAGGACCCCCTAAGGGGGGAGGAGGACAGCCGGGATGGCCTCTCTACCACCACCACTACTACTACCCCTGATGGGGCCAACACAGACAACAGCAGCTACCACCAACGCTTCCCCTCCCGGATATCCAAAGTCCAGTCCATGCCTGCCCTCCAGGCCACCAGAGTGGGGCCGCTCTCTGGCTCCTCTGCCACCACCACCAAATCACCCTCGGCGCCCATCTCCTTCAAAGACGCAGCTCTAGCCAAAAGATTCGCCTCCAGGGCAAGGACGCAGATCACCAAGCGCAAGCGCATGTCTCTGGTTAAGGAGAAGAAGGCGGCACAGACCCTCAGCGCCATCCTGTTTGCCTTCATCATCACATGGACACCCTACAACATCATGGTGCTAGTCAACACCTTCTGTAATGGCTGCATCCCCGAGGCTCTGTGGGCGCTGGGCTACTGGCTGTGCTACGTCAACAGCACCGTCAACCCCATGTGCTACGCTCTGTGCAACAAGACCTTCCGCACCACCTTCAAGATGATACTGCTCTGTCGCTGGGACCAGCGCAAGCGGCGGAGGAAGCAGCAGTTCCAGGAACGGCAGTCCGTAGTGTTCCACAGGAGAATTCCTAAAGACTCAACGTAGCGGGATATAGACCCAGTGGGCATCTGGTGATGATGATGATGATGATAATGATGTTAATGATGATGAGTCTGGGATCTAACAGGACAGTGGATGGATGAGGCATCCTAAAGGTTCTGTCTGTGGTTTTTAACTGCACAGAGATTCCCAGGGTGGCGGCCATATTGTTGCTGTGGTGTCTGATGTTCTGACGACCTCCACAGTGACATATTCCTCTGTTTCTTCAAGAGAGCTCCTGTGGTGAAAGCTTCCTCTAGATTGTTCCAGTTGTCAGCATTTCAGAGAAGTGCAGCTGAAAGGACTGACAATGAAAACCAATAGAACAAGGGCTTAAAATGCAATGAGGGGACAATTCAAAGTGCAATTGATACCTAGGGAGATAATATGATATAATATGTGTTATGGATTTGGGGTTTTCCATTTCTTACCATTTTCTTCTCAGTGGTAGAGCTGTATCGTACAGAGCAGTTGGGATTTTCTAAGTAAACTGTACATCTGTTATATCGCATTGAAAGCCAAGTCCAAAACATTGTGCGTCAATAGACTGCATCGTATTGATTTTGAGCTCCCTTTTGGCTGAGCTAGATGTTTTTGTTCTTTTTTACTCTGACTTCTGTACATTGCCTTCACCTTGGTTATAGCTTTCTTGTGTCTTATAAAATGAGAGAATTTAAAACAAAACGGTGTCCTATTTGTGACAACCGGTGTTTCAAAGTTGATGGTTATTTTTGTGTAATAAATTGGTCTATAGATTTTCGTCTATAGATTGTGAGCCAGTCTGAAAATATTTCTGAGTACCTCAGTGAGCTGGTATTGTGTTCAATGTGAGTTGTGGTTTACATGCTGGAGACAGTAAGTGCATCAATTTATTCAATTGTTGTTAATGTATCCGAGGTTTTTGAGTAATGGTAATATGATATTTCTAACTTGATACCTAATGATTAATTGTACGCTAAAGAGATTGGTCATTATGAATTGTAATGTTTTGATTATATTTGAAATAATATTTGAAAAGGTTTCTCCATTTCTTCTCACTGGCTGTCCAAATGTAATTCCCTAAGTAAAAGATTGGTCTGTGGTCTCTAGATGAAGTCTCTAGCTCCTAGAGGATTTAGCAGTGCCAGAGCAGCATCTGCTGGATGAATATAATTCTACACTCTAGCAACTTCCAGCTTACTTCCATCAGGGAAATGCTGTTGTGGGTCCATAAGACAGTTGGGAGATTCAGTTTTGGATCAAAGTCTGTCCTCCAGTCCTCCGCCCTCCTCTCCTCGGTGACACGGAAACCGAAAAGTGGTAGGAGAGTTTCAATTCAGAGGATGCTCAGCTGCATCCTTACACGGAAGAGTTCTGAAATCTGCCACACACCCTTTTAAACAGCAGTTGTTTTCTCAGAGGAGAAAAGCATGCACACATTTTAAAAAGGATATGTTACTTATCCTTTCATCTATAAAATGTCTAGTTCAACTCGCTACATGTTTAACACTTTACACTGGTATTTTGGGATTCCACCTCTGTAAACATAATTTGCATGATGATGCATTAGAGAGGAGAGTCTCATTTCATTTTATATCAGCGTCATGTTTCCACATTCTCATCTTGCCTCCTCGCCTCAATTCTCTATGAGCTTTTTCTAAAGGAGGTGAGGAGAGGACAGAAGAGAGGAATCTAGGAAATCCAACAGAGATTCTCCCATAGCTGAGAATAGGTAAGAAACTTAAAAGGTGGATGGTTAGACTAGCTTAGCCCTGCTACATATGGCATATGGATGGTTAGACTAGCTTAGCCCTGCTACATATGGCATATGGATGGTTAGACTAGCTTAGGCCTGCTACATATGGCATTTGGATGGTTAGACTAGTTTAGCCCTGCTACATATGGCATATGGATGGTTAGACTAGTTTATGCCTGCTACATATGGCATATGGATGGTTAGACTAGCTTAGCTCTGCTACATATGGCATATGGATGGTTAGACTAGCTTAGGCCTGCTACATATGGCATTTGGATGGTTAGACTAGCTTAGCCCTGCTACATATGGCATATGGATGGTTAGACTAGTTTCGGCCTGCTACATATGGCATATGGATGGTTAGACTAGTTTAGCCCTGCTACATATGGCATATGGATGGTTAGACTAGCTTAGCCCTGCTACATATGGCATATGGATGGTTAGACTAGCTTAGCCCTGCTACATATGGCAGATGGATGGTTAGACTAGCTTAGCCCTGCTACATATGGCATATGGATGGTTAGACTAGCTTAGGCCTGCTACATATGGCATTTGGATGGTTAGACTAGCTTAGCCCTGCTACATATGGCATATGGATGGTTAGACTAGTTTATGCCTGCTACATATGGCATATGGATGGTTAGACTAGCTTAGCTCTGCTACATATGGCATATGGATGGTTAGACTAGCTTAGCCCTGCTACATATGGCATATGGATGGTTAGACTAGCTTAGGCCTGCTACATATGGATGGTTAGACTAGCTTAGCCCTGCTACATATGGCATATGGATGGTTAGACTAGCTTAGCCCTGCTACATATGGCATATGGATGGTTAGACTAGCTTAGCCCTGCTACAAATGGCATATGGATGGTTAGACTAGCTTAGCCCTGCTACATATGGCATATGGATGTTTAGACTAGCTTAGCCCTGCTACATATGGCATATGGATGGTCAGACTAGCTTAGGCCTGCTACATATGGCATATGGAGCTGAAAAGTGGTGCTCTTTTCATCTTACGTCACAAAGCCAGTGATTTCCATCAAGTTATTTGACCGTGCAAACAGTGTGATTTAAGGGGATTTGTCTACATGTTTTTAATAATACCCAGTGCTAAAACAATGGAATAGCTCCATTTTAAAATGTATTGTCATACTATGTGATGCACCATGCTTCAGGCCTGAACCGGATGAATACCGTTCTAAAAAGAAAATATTAACAACCCGGCTTCTTTTTGTGTATGGATTTTGCTGTTTAAGTGTATGTATTACACTTAGGTTTGTAAATGGATAGTGAAAGCAAATAACATACATGTACCACAGGCATGTTGAGTGATGACTATGTGATATTGAGAAGAATGGCAGAATGCTACCGTGTGGGGTAACACTTTATAATAATGTTCAGACAGGAACATTATTATAAAGTGTTACCCAGTGGGGGATGTAAGCCAGATAAAGATGAAAAATTAGAGAAATTATTCAGTGTCTGAACTGCCAACGGATATTTCTTCTACTTTCAATATGTGATACAGTGTTACTATACTCCTGATAAAGTGAGGTGTTTTTTTGGGATGTGAACTACAGTACCTGAAGTAAGATCAAATTAATAGCAAACTATAACTTTTATTGTTTTTTGTTACATTTCAAGTATGCTAATCGTACCCATGTTATAAGTGAATAAACAACAAATATTTTTATTGTCAGATATGGTGTGTATCATATTTACAGCTCAAAAACATTTTCATTTGAATGTTTATGAAATCATTGTATTCCTCCAGTATCTAAGTGAAATTTGCAATCACACAATAATGAAGAAGACGCCAATGCAGTGCAGCACCGTAGGCCTACTGTACAATTTACAGTATAAGGACCACTTTAAACAGATGATTTTTTTATTTATTTTTATTTCACCTTTATTTAACCAGGTAGGCTAGTTGAGAACAAGTTCTCATTTGCAACTGCGACCTGGCCAAGATAAAGCATAGCAGTATGAGCAGACAACACAGAGTTACACATGGAGTAAACAATTAACAAGTCAATAACACAGTAGAAAACAAAGGGGGAGTCTATATACAATGTGTGCAAAAGGCATGAGGTAGGCGAATAATTACAATTTTGCAGATTAACACTGGAGTGATAAATGATCAGATGGTCATGTACAGGTAGAGATATTGGTGTGCAAAAGAGCAGAAAAGTAAATAAATAAAAACAGTATGGGGATGAGGTAGGTGAAAATGGGTGGGCTATTTACCAATAGACTATGTACAGCTGCAGCGATCGGTTAGCTGCTCAGATAGCTGATGTTTGAAGTTGGTGAGGGAGATAAAAGTCTCCAACTTCAGCGATTTTTGCAATTCGTTCCAGTCACAGGCAGCAGAGTACTGGAACGAAAGGCGGCCAAATGAGGTGTTGGCTTTAGGGATGATCAGTGAGATATACCTGCTGGAGCGCGTGCTACGGATGGGTGTTGCCATCGTGACCAGTGAGCTGAGATAAGGCGGAGCTTTACCTAGCATGGACTTGTAGATGACCTGGAGCCAGTGGGTCTGGCGACGAATATGTAGCGAGGGCCAGCCGACTAGAGCATACAAGTCGCAGTGGTGGGTGGTATAAGGTGCTTTAGTGACAAAACGGATGGCACTGTGATAGACTGCATCCAGTTTGCTGAGTAGAGTGTTGGAAGCCATTTTGTAGATGACATCGCCGAAGTCGAGGATCGGTAGGATAGTCAGTTTTACTAGGGTAAGCTTGGTGGCGTGAGTGAAGGAGGCTTTGTTGCGGAATAGAAAGCCGACTCTTGATTTGATTTTCGATTGGAGATGTTTGATATGAGTCTGGAAGGAGAGTTTGCAGTCTAGCCAGACACCTAGGTACTTATGATGATGGATTTTTTTCGGGAACAAGTATCTCTTAATGTCTTAGCAGATTAGTAGGAGCATACCAGTTAATACACTGTAGATTGTCATCGATAGTATCTCCAGTAACAATATGCATCAGCACGTTAGTGGGAGAAGCAGCTAACATATTCACTTTCAGACAGGAACACTTCCCACGTTGTCAAAATCTAACACTTTCAATAGGCCTAACACTCAACAAACACTTAGATGTAGTTTAATAAGTATGCATAATGTGTTTTGCTTCTGAACATCCTTGCATTGCATTTTGTTATGTTGAAATTCTTCATTGGTCTTCATGGCAACCATAATCGTCTGCAGGAGGCTGAGGAAACTGTTGAGGCAGTGAACTCAAAGTGGGCCTCTCTGGGGAAGACCAAGCAGAGGCTGCAGGGAGAGGTGGAGGACCTCATGATTGATGTGCAGAGGGCCAACACCTAGTCCGCCAACCTGGACAAGAAGTAGAGAAACTTTGATAAGATCCTGGCAGAGTGGAAGCAAAATTTTGAGGAGTGCCAAGCTGAGCTGGAAGGAGCTCAGAAGGATTCTTGATCTCTCAACACTGAGCTCTTCAAGATGAAGAACTCCTATGAGGAGGATCAGCTGGAGACCCTGAAAAGGGAGAAAAAAAAGAATCTGCAACAAGAGCAAACTACAACAAAACTGTGTATCAACCATGTATGTCCCCTGAAAATCTCCTTATTATAAACCAATGTTGTGTTTGTGTGTGCAGAGGAGATCGCTGACTTGACTGAACAGATTCGGAGAGACTGGCAAGAGCATCCGTGAGAAAGCAAATAAAACTGTGTAGACAGAGAAGTGAGATCCAGACCGCTCTGGAAGAGGCTGAGGTAGAGCCCACTGCTGTTCCATAAGTATAAACACATTAAACTGTTACAGGTTGAAAATGCTGTATAAACGCATTTAAACAACTACTTTGCTTTGTCCATTTAGGGTAAACTAGAGTATGAGGAGTCTAATATCCTGCAGCTGGAGCTGAACCACATCAAAAGAGAGGTGGACAGGAAGCTGGCGCAGAAGGACAAGGAGATGGAGAAGATAAAGAGTGAGGTGGACAGGAAGCTGGCGGAGAAGGACGAGGAGATGGAGAAGGTAAAGAGGTGGACAGGAAGCTGGCGGAGAAGGACGAGGAGATGGAGAAGGTAAAGAGGTGGACAGGAAGTTGGCGGAGAAGGACGAGGAGATGGAGAAGATAAAGCGAAAGAGCCAGAGGTTAGCAGAGTCCATGCAGAGCACTCTGGACTCTGAGGTTCACAGCAGAAACGACGCCATGAGAGTGAAGAAGAAGATGGAGGGAGACCTGAACAAGATAGATATCCAGCTGAGGCACTCCAACAGGAAGACCACCAAGGCCCAGAAACAGGAATGTCTATTGACAGCTCAAGGTACAAAAGCCATGACATCAGGTTAAAAAAAACTGAAAAATAGTGAGGGAATTGTCTTGATCAGTAGCAAATAATGACTTTCTTGACTTAAATCGTTTATTCTGCGAGTAGCATACAGTGTAAGTCCACAAATTATGGTTTGGCCAGTTGCTCGAGGGTCTTCCTTGAGTTCTGTGAGTTTTCTAGAATGCACTGTGGTCCCTATATGTCGTTGTCCCAGCATGCCGATGAAGACATGAAGGAGCAGCCCGCCATGGTTGACCGCAGGAACTCTCTGATGGTGGCTGAGATTGAGGAGTTGTTCTGGAGCAGACAGAGAGAGGCCTCAAAGTGGGCGAGCACAAGCTGGTAGACGCCAACAAGCGTGTGGGACCTCTGCACTCCCAGCTAACACGAGTGAAAAGCCATTTCCAGTTCCCATCATTTTATTTTACCTTTATTTAACTAGGCAAGTCATTTAAGAAAAAAATCTTATTTTCAATGACGGCCTAGGAATAGGGGGTTAACTGCCTGTTCAGGGGCAGAACGACAGATTTGTACGCTCTAACCACTAGGCTACCCTGCCACTCCCATCATGTGACTTGTACATTATGTTCTCTTGAGATTATCTTGAGGTTCAACTCATCATAAATTATTATTCCTCCAGTACACCAGACTTCTGAACACCAAGAAGAAGTTGCAGACTGACCTGGTGACAGTGCAAGGCGAGGTGGACGACATCATCCAGGAGGCCAGGAACGCAGAGGAGAAGACCAAGAAGCATATCACTGATGTGAATCCTCATAATGTGGCTTGTATGGTAGTCTACAACCCCAGGCAAACATCTGAGAGGACACCCTTCTAGAGAATGTAGGTATGATGATACACTATACAATCTGATTGTCCAATTCAGAGTTTTATGTTCAATTGTGGCACATTATATCGAAGAATATAGCATTTCTCTGGCCGGTACAGATGCCAAATAATATCTTGGTGATAATGATGGTTATGATGCCAAGTATAAAAGTAGTAGTATATATAATTTCATTGAGTATTGATTACACCTTCTCAAACATTGTGTCCATGTCCCCTGTGCTACAGGTGGGTGATCTTGAGACTGAGGTGGAGACCGAGCAGAGAGGAGGTGTGGATGCTGTCAAGAGAGTCTGCAAGTATGAGCGCAGAGTCAAGGACCTCACCTACAAGGTAAGAGAAACACCTGCACACACTCTCACTCACACACACACTCACACAAACACGCACGCATGACTTGTAAGCGTTGACTATTATCTCACACAGACTGAGAAAGATTCTATTATTCTATTATTATATTCTATATTATATTCTCTGTACATGTTAAACGTTTTTATTCATTACGTTCCAGAGAGCGAACACTCTGAAATACTTCCAATGTACAGATTAAAAGACTCCAGCTTTCTGACCTCACCTTGCAATTATATGACAAAAAAGTACATGTATATTACACGTTTCACCCCAATTAAAACATCAAGAGATATTGGATACAGAATCATCTAAACTATACTAAAATATGATACCGGCTGACTGACTGTATGTCTGCTGCATTTAATTTTTTTTGGTGGGGCCCTTTATAATACAATTATATGTATACATTCAGTGCATTACTGTGGTACGACCACATGGTTTGTATTGGAAAATGTGTTAGGCATTAGCATTAGTGCTAATCATATCATAATGAAAGAGTTTGCCTGTCAGCAGGCTGTGTTCCTAGTAACAGCAGGATGTTGTTGTGTGTTGTGAAGGAGGAGCAGAGCGAAGTTGAGTATGACCAGGAACAGGACATGTGATGATAAGTACCACTTCTTCATGTGACCGAGGAAGAGGAGCAGCCCAGTGGAGATTACAAACATTTGATTGTGTTCCACTCAAAACTGGAGAAAAAACGCTCAGGAAAGGACTTTCTCTTCTCTCCTGTGGGTGTAGAGTGACTGCTATTATATATATTGAACTGAAGGTATGTATAACTTGTATCTTATTCATGTAAACCGTTTAGCAGATTTTCCTTTTCGCCCAATGTGATAATGTATTTTGTTCTATGTTGGAAGATAAACAGTAGCCTTCCGTTTTTGTGCAGACAGTTGTTAGTGATAAATTGCTTAAACAGTTTACTGGGCAAGTATTTAATTGGTTGGACTATACTGTATCACAGTGTACGGTAGGCCTAATCTAGTCGTTCTGTTCTATTACTACACAGATAATAATTAATATTAATAATCAAGAAAATGAATCTTAAAGTAGTGATGTTGCATACATTTTTTTTAATAATTAAAGTTGAAAAGTATTATTCTCAGGTAAACATATATGCATTGCACATCTGAGTTCAAATGCTGATCATTGATAGATGTACCGTGGTGGCCAGTTTCTTGCCAAGCATTCTCCAGAAATGATCTACCAATGAGCCACACCCAATGTTCAACAAGTAATCACTGTTTGAATTAGATGTATTGATTACAGTGTCTAAATGATAAGAATCAACAGAATACCCTGAAATAAATATTTAGCTACATGGACCTACTGTACAGTACTGAAGATGTCACTGTGGAAGATGTGTTAGTTCAGGGTCATAGTAATATACTGAATAAAAATATAAATGCAACATGCAACAATTTCTTAGATTGTTGCAACAATTCCCCCCCGGTTGGACATTCTGGACATGAGGCCGGTTGGACATTCTGCCAAATTCTCTAAAACTACGTTGGAGGCAGTTTATGGTCAAGAAATTAACATTCAATTATCTGGCTACAGCTCTGGTAAACATTCCTGCACTCAGCGACATTCCTGCACGGCCCTCAAAACGTGAGAGACATTTGTCGCATTGTGTTGTGTGACAAAACTGCACATTTTAGAGGCCTTTTGTCCCCAGCACAAGGTACACCTGTGTAATGATCATGCTGTTTAATCACTTCTTGATATACCACACCTGTCAGGTGGATGGATTATTTTGGCAAAGGAGAAATACTCACTAACAGGGACATTTGTGTACAAACTTTGAAGGAAATTAGCTTTTTAGCTATGGAACATTTCTGGGGGGGAAAAATTCACCTCATGAAACATGGGACCAACACTTTACATGTTGTGTTTATATTTTTGTTCAGTGTACTAAAACACAGACTAAACACAGAGCTATTCATACGCAAACAACTGCTGACATATTTGTAACAGTACAGGGAATACCCAGGAGAATAAAACATGAGAAAAAACAAGGCAGTGTTAAATACTAGGTTTATAATGGGTAAACACCACAATGGATATGAAATGTTTATAATGCTGTTGTAGCACAAACCAGAGAGCTATTATTATATTATATTTTTCCTCCAGATGATGGATTAATGATAATGGCATTAGCAGACACTTTGAAAGCATAGATTAGGGTTTAACTATATTACATGACAAAACGTGATTTGAATAGGAATTTTGCCTGGAATTTTTTTTTCCGTCTTCCCTATAGGTTCCATTGAAAACAAAGTGCCTCTGATCTTACTGTAAAGAATTATGTTTCAATATAAACTGACTGAATGGCTACTGAATACTTCCACTCTCTCTGTTGTTAATTTAGACTGTCCAGCTTGTCAGGATTGCAGTCAGGATGCAGACCATTCAGACTGTAGAGACCCAGGTACCTTTCCTGAAGGAGAGCTTCTTCACCACAGCGTTTAAAGACAGGAGGAAGAGTAGTGTGACTAACCTGCTCCGCAGACAGCAACAACAACAACATCATACTCACCATCCGCTTCCGCCTTCTCTGGACGGGGAGGAGCCTCGCATTGAGCATGCTCGACTGGGTCGCTCATCCAGCAGCCCGTTATGCAACAAAGCAGAGCGAGCAGATAGGAGCAGGGAGGGGGAGGGAGACAGTGAGTCTGTCAGCCTCCTCTCAGCAGCAGCATCCTCACAGCTGCTCCTGACACCGACGAGCAGGCAGGGATTAGTGCTGAGCTCCCGGAGAACCAGTTCAGCAACCCATGAGAAACAGCCCCAGCAGCATGGCCTGATCGCCAAGGGGGTCCGCCTGTTTAGGAACATGGGGAACCAGGAGGCCAAGCAGAGGAAGGTGGTTGGGGGAGACACCCCCTGTGATGGGGGAGCCGAGGACAGAGAACCGGAGTGCTCTAATAAAGGCAAGAAATCCAAAGGGGGAGATGCCGGCAAGAAGAAATCCAAATCGGAATCCAAAAGCTCTGTGTTTTCCAGTATGCGGCTCAGGAAGAGTCTGTCGAAGGCGAAGGGGTTGTCCAAGGAGGATATCCTGGACAGCAAGGGATCCCAGCTGGAGGAGACTGGTGGGGTCAACAGCAGCCTCTCGGCAGATGAGCTGGGAATGATGTCGGATGGTGAGCCAGAACAAGGCCACTTGACAACATCGGGGCCGGAGGACGAGGGCCAGAGGATTAGTTCAGGATCAGACGGGGACCTCTACAGCTTCCACTCTGCTGCGGCTGATCATGAAGATCTGCTGTCGGACATCCAGCAGGCTATTAGGGAGCAGCATGGGGCCTCTGACGGGGTCCTGGATAGGGTCACTGTCCCTTTGGCTGAGGGGTTCACCTCCCCCATCTCCGATGGTGATGTTGAACCCCTAGCCCCTGACCCCACTGACCCACAAGAGGTAGTCTGCACTCAGGGGCCAGACCTGGACAAGGGACAGGTGGATGAGACACCTGTTGTTCCTGATACTGTAGGACCAGACCAAAGTGCTGAGCTTGGACAGTCAGAGGCAGAGGGAGGTGTTGCATCTGGGGAGGAGTCAGATTTAGGTTCACCAAGTGACAGTGGCCCCTCCTCTGCTGCCTTCGACACCGAGAGGAGCAGTGGAAGCCCCCTGCCCAAAACCACCAGCACCTACAGCTTCCCAGACACCACCGCCACCACCACATCCTATGAGAGCGCCGAGGAGCCCCAGGACGACCTGGAGAGTCCGGTGGTGACCTCCCAGCTGACTCAGAGCCAGAGCTTTGATGAGGGGGGTAGCACCATCGAGGGGGTCAGGTGCATCAGGTTGGGATCGACCTCAGGGTCACCCAGAAGTGTCAGTAACATGGACCTGACTGTGGAGAGGGAGGAGGGGGACAGGGGGAGAGACTTCCGGTCTATGAGCAGGAGGAAGAGTAGCTATTCTGTCTCTCTGCTGACGGCTGACAGTTCTAAAAGAGCCCTTTCCAGAAGGACGTCCTCCACTACCTCCACTGTCAAGCCCTATCCTCCCATCCACCCTTCCTACGTGAAGACCACCACCAGGCAGTTGACATCCCCCATAGGCTCCCCCAGCCAAAGCCCCCTTATCCCCCGTAGGATGGGGCCAGGCTCTGGGGCAGGGTATGGGGGCCACAAGGCCCAGCTGTGGAGGACCACCAGGCAAAGGTCCTGCAGTATCGCCGGGCCTCTCAGTCATTCTGCAGACTGGACCAAGGATCTGGAAGGCCTCAGAGCAAGGCATGAGGATGCCGCTGACCTCCAGGAGCATGGGGGGTCAGAGAGAGGCATCCCAGGGGCTAGTCTGACCCTAGGCACCAGACTACGCCGCTCAGGTGTCCAGAACACCACCACAGGGCCAAATCAAGATGTCTTCTCTGGTAAGTGATTGAGCATAGAGGTGCTAAATGAGTTACAGGGTAACATTGGCATAAATGGGGTAAATATGTTGGTTAGATAATAATTTAGGCCTATTATGGCTGGGAATCCATGGAAGGCTGGTTGTAGTAAGCCATCATTTTGGGCTTTGAGCCTTTTTGCCAAACAGGGATTATGTGAGTGTGTAATGATAATGTGTGTAATGTGAGTGTGTAATGATAATTATCATCATGTAAAATTACAATAACCATTGTGTATTTATAAATATAGGACCAATAGATATAAATGTATTTCTGTAATTATACTGTTATATTGAATTTGAATATCAACCCCTGTAAGAACATACTGTGCTGTACCTTATGGAGCAATATGTTGACATGGATATCCTCCTCAGAATTATTAGACTACAGAAGGCTGATGGTCTGGGGCTCAGCTGTTTCAGCTCTCTGTTCCCGCAGCAGTGCTGATTGTGAAAATTATCACTCACCCATGGCAATGCCGTTCTTTGCCTAACTGTCTGAGAGGGCTACACACACCCACACTCACAGAATGTTTGTATTACTTTTTAACACTGCATTGTTGGGAAAGGGCTCATAAGTAAGCATTTCACGGTAAAGTCTGTGATAAATCAAATTTGATTGAACCTCTTCACATTTGCACAGCTGAACTGTAGCTAGATATTCAGATCATTCCTTGATACAGTGGTAGGTTGCTGTCTTGCCCAGGATTGAGCTGTCAAACTTAATTATCAGTTTATCATTTTATCAACCAGACCATCTTGTTATCCAGTCTGGCCCTGGTTTGCCTCAGCTATTGGAGCACTCAGTCATGTGACATGGATCTGTTTTAGAGAATATCAATAGGGACAGGGGTCACTAGCCTTTACACTGAGGGGAAGGAGATTCTTTGCTGGTGCTGTTGTTGTTTGTGTTCATCTTTGTCACACTTTAAAGGAAACAAAAATACAGTTTCTTTGGATAAGGTTGTTCATCATCATACTGTCTGTGTATCTAAAAGAGGGTTGGCTCTTGAACAGAGAGCAACGTCGCATTTTAACAAACATTTTGATTTCTTCATGTTCTTTAATCACACTGCTTAGATAAGCCTAAAATAGCTTTGAACTATCCTTACCTGATCATAATCTAAAAAACATCCATTGCAAGGACAAGAAGAAGTTTTGTATCACAACGTTGAAAAAAACTACTTTGCAGCGTCGTGCGGCGTTAATTTAGATTTCTGCTATTAGTCCTAAGTAATTGACCTTTCTTTGCTATTAGTCCTAAGTAATTGACCTTTCTTTGCTATTAGTCCTAAGTAATTGACCTTTCTTTGCTATTAGTCCTAAGTAATTGACCTTTCTTTGCTATTAGTCCTAAGTAATTGACCTTTCTTTGCTATTAGTCCTAAGTAATTGACCTTTCTTTGCTATTAGTCCTAAGTAATTGACCTTTCTTTGCTATTAGTCCTAAGTAATTGACCTTTCTTTGCTATTAGTCCTAAGTAATTGACCTTTCTTTGCTATTAGTCCTAAGTAATTGACCTTTCTTTGCTATTAGTCCTAAGTAATTGACCTTTCTTTGCTATTAGTCCTAAGTAATTGACCTTTCTTTGCTATTAGTCCTAAGTAATTGACTTTTCTTTGCTATTAGTCCTAAGTAATTGACCTTTCTTTGCTATTAGTCCTAAGTAATTGACCTTTCTTTGCTATTAGTCCTAAGTAATTGACCTTTCTTTGCTATTAGTCCTAAGTAATTGACCTTTCTTTGCTATTAGTCCTAAGTAATTGACCTTTCTTTGCTATTAGCTATTAGTCATTAGTTGCAGTTGGCTCACGTGTTCTAGCTAATTCAAGTCATAACACGCATATAATAGCATTATAGATGATTAGTTTGACTGTTTTAATTGAATCTCCTGCCAGTAGAACATGGATCAGTAGAGGAGTAGGCCTACGTCTCCCCACCAAAGCTCCTCTGGTCACATTGCCATGACTTGTGACCTCTCTGGATTAGAAAACCAGGCCTTCCCTTGCTCTGTCTAGGCCATCCCTTTCGTAACATACACAGCTGAGCAATGTGGTAGGATTATTCCTCCCCACCTCCTATGACTCAATGACCAGGATGGTTCTGATAAATATTGTTATTTTGATGGTAGCCTAGAGTACTGTTTAAATGCCAGCTGTTAATGTGAAGGTTAAGCCATGGCATTTGCAGAAAGCATCTTCCATCATGTGATTTCTAAGAAGGTGCCCTCTTTTGGCCACCTCAGGACCAATAGATGTTGCACAGAGAAGTTGAAAACACAGTATATATAAAATTATAGTAGTAACACAATACTGTTTTGCAGTACTACATCTAGCTAACGTATCAATGTATAATGTTTGTTTTTAAAAACTGGGTGGTTCAAGCCCTGAATGCTGATTGGCTGAAAGCTGTGGCATATGAGACCATGTACCACGAGTATGACAAAACATGTATTTTTACTGTTCTAATTGTGTTTGCAACATAAGGGGGTGGGATATATGGCCAATATACCATGGTTAAGGGCTCTTCTTAGCCACAACACAGAGCAGAATTCCTGGATACAGCCCATAGCCGTGGTCTATTGGCCATATACAACAAACCCCCAAGATACATTCAGGGCTCGAACCACCCAGTTTATAAAAACAAACATTATACAGTGATACGTTAGCTACTTAGTGATAACTAATATAAGCCATATACGCTTTTGCTCCAGCATTTTCTATAATGATGTAGATTAGAAGTTTGAAACTGCTTGCACTTGTAGGTGCCAATTATCGAAACTGCTTGCACTCGTATGAGTCAATTATTGAAGCTGCTTGCACATGTAGATGTAGGTGTTAATTATCTTGTCTGAATCTGTGATCTACTATCTCACTCTCTATCTGTAGATCTTTGAACGTTAAATGTTTCTCTCTTCATTTTACATCTGTGTGTATCTCAATCAATTACAAAAATCCCTCTGCTGTCGCATCAATATCCTCTGCAGTATCTGTTTCTTCATAACGGTGTGTCTTCCCCAGATCTATTTTATGAATGTCTCTCTCTCTCTTTCTTTCTTTCTTTCTTTCTTTCTTTCTTTCTTTCTTTCTTTCTTTCTTTCTTTCTTTCTTTTTTCTTTCTTTCTTTCTTTCTTTCTTTCTTTCTTTCTTTCTTTCTTTCTTTCTTTCTTTGTCTCTCTCTTTCTTTCTTTCTTTCTTTCTTTCTCTGTCACTGTCTCTGTCTCTATGTCTCTGTTGCTGTCTCCCCCCCCCTCTCTCTCTCTCTCTCTCTCTCTCGCTCTCTCTCCCTCTTCCTCTCTGCGTCTCCCTCTCTGTCTCTCTGTCTCTCTCTCTCTCTCTCTCTCGCTCTCTCTCTTTCTCTTCCTTAGGACACACCCTGTTGGAGCGTCTATGTCTGCAGCAGCAAGGGAAGGGAGTGACGGAGGAGGAGGCGGAGAGGTTGTGTTGTCGTATGTTGGGCCTGGGGCTGCTGCAGCCCCTCAGTGACTGTTTCAGAGAGCAGCATGAAGACATTGTCACTCCAGCCACAGTCACCTTTAATGTGAGAACCAACCCTTTACTTACTTACATTGTTTTACTGCTGCCGTTTCAACAAATATCACACTGATCAAAGGCTGATCGCCTGAACTGGCTAGTATCACTCACTGGAGGATAGTTTATTATGAACAAATTTATTCAAACAAATGTATTCTGGATTATGTATCAAATATCCACCATCTCCCTCTCTATACTCTATCTCCATATCTGGATGTTTTTATATTTGAGCGTTTCCTCATGTTGACAACAGTTCTCATGGTCAGCCTAAACATATGAAACTGATTTCATAAATGTTTAAATCCTTTTCCCAGTAACGCTTCACTCGGACGTAATCTCATGTTTGTGTGGTTATAATTTTCCAAGTAAAGTTCGTTGAGCGCGCTGTCAGTGCCATTTTTATCACATGCCCCTTGCAGCTGAATCCACTCAGCTGTAAGGTTCTTAGTCTGAGGATTTAAATATAGATTTCACGGCTTAGTAATTTTTCATAACTAGAAAAAAATGATATTGCGTGTGTACATGCAATCGTGTGTGTGTGTGTGTGTGTGTGTGTGTGTGTGTGTGAGTGTGTGTGTGTGTGGGGGGGGGGGGGGGGGGGGGGGGGGGGCTTCCTGTTGCAGTATCTCCATAGGGACTGAACATTGTGTTGTGAGGCAATGGGTTGTCATGTTTCCTTTCTTGATGTGCCATGTGATCAGAGCTGCTTTTCTTTTGCTCAGCCACCAAAGCAGATTTGTGTCTGAACAGATGAGCATTTGTCTCTGGCTGCGCTGTGCACCTCCCCCTTAGATACACTCACACACATAAACACACTGTCACAAACACTCAGTCATAACATGCACACAAAATCACATATAAATACAGTATGCGCACACACACGCATGCCTTACAAACAGTCACTCTGTGACACACATACATCTGCATGCGTAGACCATCTGCTGACTGCGTTGCATAAGAGCCCCACGTGCCCAGGGCTCAGGCTGCTCTTGAGAAGGCTCACTGTGGCTGGGTTGGTTCGCGCATGTCATCCACTTTCACTGTCTCTACCTGGGGTTGGACCCGCAACCCTGCATTATTCAGCTTGACCAGAGTCAACCTCTAACCGTGTCTATTGACAACGCTGCTCTCCTCCCTCACCTGCTCTCCTCCCTCACCCGCTGTCCTCCCTCACCCTTTTTTCTCTCTCTCACTCAATCTCTTGCCCTGTTTTATTTTCCTCTCTTCCATTTTTGTAATGCTACTCTTTCATATTCACTCTCATTCCTCTCTCTCTCTCTCTCTCTCTCTCTCACTCTGTCTCTTTCATCTTCACTCTCATTCCTATCTCTCTCTCACACTCTTTCTCTCTCTTTCAACTCCACTCTCATTCCTATCTCTCTCTCACACTCTTTCAACTCCACTCTCATTCCTGTCTCTCTCTCTTCCTCCCTCCCTCTCTCTCTCTGTCCTCACTGTCCTCTCCCCTGTAAAAGTAGACAGCCTTTTTTGATTCCCTGAGATCTAATCACTCACTATAGTGCCACTATAATGAATCAGCATTGTCTCTATGGGGAAAATATTGTTGATGTGATAGAGTAGGGGGCTATGACAGGTTCTGACCATGTTTTTGTCTCTGTCTGTACTGTAGTTGTGATTCTGTCTCCAGTTCAAACTGGAGTTCTGGTTAAGGTTTTGTTCTGGCATTGACTTCACAGAGAAAACAACGCCCCAGGCAAGCTCACAGACTGGAACAGAATGAATATGTGCTACGTAAAGTGTAGACACCCACTCATACACATGCATACAGTACACACAAACACACACACTTGACATGCACAGTGTTGGAATGGCTTGATATTCTTACATAGATGGATAGCTATTATGTAGAGGTCTGTAAATTATCCGATTGATTTACAATATATTTAGATTCAGACTAAATTGGGCCCTTAGAATTGCCCAATTGCATGTATTCAATATCATATTACCGTGCCGTGCTGAAACTGCTTGCTGCAATGGAATCATTCACAGCCATTTCCCAGGAAGAAAATGTGCTCAGTTGATAAGTAATAAGCTCTCATGCATTAAGCTGAACTAATGGAATATACACGGTAACAAGCTGAGTTTTCATATCTCAGATGAATGAGATTGGCTTTCTTTTAGCTTCTCGCAATGTTCTACATGTTCCACTGTACAATAGGGAGTCTTGTGCTAAGCAAACACTGTACCTTAGATCACTTAGGAAAAGTGGACGTTTTTATTGGTTCGATTAGTACAGTGAAAGCCCTCTCTGTTTAGCCAATGTTGGTTGATGTCCTCTGAATCAACAGAGGGCTTTACATAGGTTGCTTTATTGATTTATTCCTTGGAGTAAAATGTGATTAAATATGAAGGGAGTTCCTGTTTCTCTGTCTGTATGTTAAATAGCTGTCTGCCTTTTTTTTGCACTTCCCCGTTTTGGCCTTTATTTGTGTGTATAAATGCCGTAAATGCGTAAATGCCAAAACAGGGCAGTGCAAAAAATAAAAAATTAACTGAAAATGATGTAGGTCTAATGTCCCAGTTAAATTCGACTGGTTATTATATGGTGTTAATATATCATGTGAATAAAATTCTGTAAAATGACATACTAACATGATCATTGTTTGTTTTCCCTCCCCCAGGAGGACCAGCTGTATACGTGGGCCACCTTCGGCCTGCCCTCCCACCTCTGGGAACCCCATGAAGGCCGTACCCCAGGCCGCATCCAGGACCTGTGGCCCCCTCCACAACCAGCTCAGGTATGTTTTCAGCACTGTGTGTTTTATGTAGTGTACCACACCAAGCAGATGAGATCCAGAGGAGAACATTTATTCAAATAGTGTGACATTGAAAATGTTGCGTCAACTTCAACCGATGACTGTGTGCCTCAGGAGGACAACAGATCTTTGTAATCTTCTGTTTGCTATTACAACTGGAAGTGAATGAATGCCCAGACATGTTTTGTTACAATACTGTCCTCTTGTGGTTATATTTTGTATATTTTGTACAATGACAGCGCATGAGGATATTACTCCTGCTCTTCCAACAGAGGTCAGGCTTGGCTTGAATTCTTACGATAACTTTCATAGGTCATTGTCAGAAGCAGGTTAACTTCATATCCTGTCAAGCTCCTAACCTTGTAATGGTCTCCTGAACGTCACTCAGAAAGACTCGAACTGTAAAGTCAACACGAACTGTAGTATGCATAGACATGGGTGTTGTGATGTGCATCTAACTCTGGTCTCTGCACTCTACACATGGCCTCTTTGAAGATCATGGAGACTTTGATCATCTCGTGGGTCAAGTCTTTGAAGTCTCCCCATCAATGTTCTAACTACCCAGGTGCTGGAAGCCTGGAGTCTAGACATGTGGTCTTCCCTGACCTGACCCTGACCATGACCCTGACCCTCACTTTACCCTGACCTATAACCCTGGAACCAAACACCCTCAGTTGTGGGTGTTTGTTTACCCTTATTCACTCAGGTTGTGGCATCTACTAGGTTTGAAGTCTGAGGAATTGTTAAAAATATAGCTTTTTTGTAAGCATGTATTTTTTTGTAAAATGGGCTTCTTCTATAGAAATAAGTCCTACCTCTCGTTAAATAGTAGAAAGCAGATTATTTAGTCAATGTTCCTGTCAGTCCTAGACTATGGTGACATCATCAATATGAACCCAGCTGCCACTTCATTAAAGCCATTAGATACAGTTGATCATAGCCCACTGTGCTTTATTAAGGGAGACAGTTTTAGCACTCATCACTGCTTTATCTACCAGAAAGTTGGTTGGCTCTCTTTGATGTCACATACTGTATGTTGATACATCGCTATGTTTTCATTTATTAAGCCCTTTTACAAAAAGTCCCACGGTACCTAACATCTTTACTAAACTTTAGACATACGAGTTACCACACCCGCTCTCAGGGATGGCTAACTCTGGACATTACTTTGGTCTCTACTGCGTTAGGTAAATCAGCTTTTAGTTTTGTTGCACTTTATTTGTGCAACAGTCTTCAAAATGTTCTTAAATGTGATGTTCTGGTACCTCTAGGGCAATTCGGAAAGTTGACGAATGTGTTAGTTTTTTATGACAGTTTTTTTCTTTCTGCTTGCATGTTGTATTTGGATGTGGGTAATGGTCTCGGTATGACTCCCTGATAAAATAAAGGTATAATAAATAGTCAACTTAAAAAGCACATTCCTTGGAAAGTGTTAATGGCTTGACTGTTTACATCCATCAAAAAGGGCTTCAAACATCCCTTTATGTAATATTCAAATGCACAACGTACTGTATTTTATTGCTTCTGCTTGAAAGGTGGTCTGAAATCCTTTTTTGTGACAGATTTCGTCAAAGTCCAGGAATCTGTCACAAGAAGACAATGGCAGTGATATTCCAGGGCTGGAGAAGACCATTAATGACTTGAGGATAAAGATGGCAGCACTGGAAATCCAGCATGCATCTCTGGAGATGGAGATCGACTCAAAGAAGAGTGGAGATGGGGACAATACTGTGGCCTTGGGGGGTATCAGCCTCGCAGGAAAGAAGAGGATCGAGGTTTCCGTACAGACATCCCCTTTGGAGGAGGCCTTTAGATTTGAAGTGCCTTTCAGGGGAGGGTCAATCCCCTCCTCAGCCTCTCTCCCAGCAATCTCCTCCTCCTCCCTCCACAAACCTGAGTTTGTCTGTACCTGCCAACAGCAGCAGCAGAGTGGTACCCAGCCCCCACCTTCTCCCACCCCAGGTATACCCCCTCCTCCTCCTCCCCTTCCTCCTCTACCTCAGCTCTCTGGAGGGCCCCCACCACCCCCACCCCCTCTCCCTGGTGGGGATGGTCCTCCTCCTCCACCCCCTCCTCCTCCTTTACCAGGTATGGGCGGATCCTGTCCCCCACCTCCACCCCCTCCCCTGCCAGGCTTTGGACCTCCACCTCCACCCCCGCCACCAGGTATTGGCCCCCCTCCTCCGCCCCCACCCCCCGGCGGTGGACCTCCACCTCCCCCAGGATTTGGCCCTCCTCCCCCTCCCGGTGGATTCATGGCCCCCATGGCCCAGGAGGCTGGCCCTCAGAAGGCACCCATTGAGCCCCCCAAGCCCATGAAGCCTCTCTACTGGACCAGGATCCAGCTGCATGCTAAAAAGTAATTACTAGTCCACTTTAGTCCAATGACTGTTCATACATATACAGTATGTTTATCCAAAGCTTCCTGTTTAACTACAGTATATGAGATATCCATAAACATAACGCATGAAAGAGAACGTATGCAAAAGATAGAGATAGATCATTGACATTCATGGAGGCTATAGAATGGGTTTTCTACTGAAGATAAAGATCAGCCTTGTAAACCAATGCTACACAGATGGTAACCCAGTCTAAAATCTGAGAAAGATGTGGGGAAAGAGTTTGGTGAGATGTTGTTTGAGTTGAAACAGATGTTGAGATGTGCTTTGCAGTGTTGGGGA
This sequence comes from Oncorhynchus mykiss, assembly GCF_057628025.1. Taxonomy (NCBI): domain Eukaryota; kingdom Metazoa; phylum Chordata; class Actinopteri; order Salmoniformes; family Salmonidae; genus Oncorhynchus; species Oncorhynchus mykiss. Next base: position 80,071,349 of record NC_143022.1, read on the forward strand.
AGCTTCTCTGAAATCATAGTTTCCCAAACTACCAACACTGGAAGAAGTTAAGCTACACTAAAGCTACCTTAAGAAAAATATAGTTTCCTGAACTAAAACTAATTCGAAAAAGTAGTTCATTACATCCAAGCTACTTCGTGAAAAATTGTCATATCTAAATCTGAAATGTCATAGACTACAAATTGCAAAAACAGATCACTCTGGGGTCAGGTGTTAACAGAATGTGTCATTTAGCCTATTAAACACAAAAACTATGTTTCAACTGTGATTTACGTAGGTCTGATGCCGAAAAACAAAGGAAATTCTTCCCTACTTCACAAATATTTTCTTTTCTTTTTGCAATAAAAGTAGTGTGTAGTTTCAGTAGTTAACTACACCACTACATGGCCAAAACGTTATTAACTACTGAAAACACTACCTAGATTTGAATTTAGTTCAACTACCACCAAGCTACTGCCAAATGAAGATACATTTCTAGTTAAACTACATGTATGTTCACTTCTCCCTAACATTGGCGGTTTGGTACTGATGCACTTGGTCAGACTCCACACACGTAAATTAGTCTTATAATAGCCTTCAAATTGTACTGTGAAGTGTAAATAAGTCCATCTTATGATAATCAGTGGGCATGATACATAGTGGTGTTTTTATTTATAGTTATTGGAAATGTAATGTACTGTACAGTTGTCTGAAGAGGTGCAATAGTGCTGGTCTTCCTGCTTTCTGGGGCTCGGTAAAGCATAACATGCCAAACATTTTCAGTTGTAGGTTTGAGGTATACATCACCAGGATAAAGATGAAATGAAAGTGATGTAATGCAGATCTTTCTCTCTTCTACCTGAGGGATGCGAGTGGTTCTCTGGTTTGGGAGAAGATCGAGGAACCGTCAGTGGATTTTGATGAGTTTGTCAACTTATTTTCCAAAAGTGCTGTGAAGGAGAAAAAAAAGCCGATATCAGACACCATCACCAAGTCCAAGGCCAAACAGGTACTGTACATTGTATGAGCTTGTGTCTGCCTGTCTGCCCTTGCCTCTCTTTGGCGCCATCTCTGTCTCTTCCTCCCCTTGACGCTCTTTGGTCCCATCTCTTTCTCTTCCTGCCCTTGACGCTCTTTGGTCCCATCTCTTTCTCTTCCTGCCCTTGATGCTCTTTGGTCCCATCTCTTTCTCTTCCTGCCCTTGACGCTCTTTGGTCCCATCTCTTTCTCTTCCTGCCCTTGACGCTCTTTGGTCCCATCTCTTTCTCTTCCTGCCCTTGGCGCTCTTTGGTCCCATCTCTTTCTCTTCCTGCCCTTGGCGCTCTTTGGTCCCATCTCTTTCTCTTCCTGCCCTTGACGCTCTTTGGTCCCATCTCTTTCTCTTCTTGCCCTTAACGCTCTTTGGTCCCATCCCTGTCTCTTCCTGCCCTTGACGCTCTTTGGTCCCATCCCTGTCTCTTCCTGCCCTTGACGCTCTTTGGTCCCATCCCTGTCTCTTCCTGCCCTTGACGTTCTTTGGTCCCATCTCTGTCTCTTCCTGCCCTTGACGCTCTTTGGTCCCATCTCTTTCTATTCCTGCCCTTGGCGCTCTTTGGTCCCATCTCTTTCTATTCCTGCCCTTGGCGCTCTTTGGTCCCATCTCTTTCTCTTCCTGCCCATGACGCTCTTTGGTCCCATCCCTGTCTCTTCCTGCCCTTGACTCTCTTTGGTTCCATCTCTGTCTCTTCCTGCCCTTGACGCTCTTTGGTCCCATCACTGTCTCTTCCTGCCCTTGACTCTCTTTGGTTCCATCTCTGTCTCTTCCTGCACTTCTCCCTGTCTCTTCCTGCCCTTGACTCTCTTTGGTCCCATCCCTGTCTCTTCCTGCCCTTGACGTTCTTTGGTCCCATCTCTGTCTCTTCCTGCCCTTGACGCTCTTTGGTCCCATCTCTTTCTATTCCTGCCCTTGGCGCTCTTTGGTCCCATCTCTTTCTATTCCTGCCCTTGGCGCTCTTTGGTCCCATCTCTTTCTCTTCCTGCCCATGACGCTCTTTGGTCCCATCCCTGTCTCTTCCTGCCCTTGACTCTCTTTGGTTCCATCTCTGTCTCTTCCTGCCCTTGACGCTCTTTGGTCCCATCCCTGTCTCTTCCTGCCCTTGACTCTCTTTGGTTCCATCCCTGTCTCTTCCTGCCCTTGACTCTCTTTGGTTCCATCTCTGTCTCTTCCTCCCCGTGATGCTCTTTGGTCCCATCCCTGTCTCTTCCTGCCCTTGACTCTCTTTGGTCCCATCCTTGTCTCTTCCTGCCCTTGACTCTCTTTGGTTCCATCTCTGTCTCTTCCTCCCCGTGATGCTCTTTGGTCCCATCCCTGTCTCTTCCTGCCCTTGACTCTCTTTGGTCCCATCTCTTTCTCTTCCTGCCCTTGACGCTCTTTGGTCCCATCTCTTTCTCTTCCTGCCCTTGACGCTCTTTGGTCCCATCTCTTTCTCTTCCTGCCCTTGGCGCTCTTTGGTTCCATCTATTTATCTTCCTGCCCTTGACTCTCTTTGGTCCCATCCCTGTCTCTTCCTGCCCTTGACTCTCTTTGGTTCCATCTCTGTCTCTTCCTGCCCTTGACTCTCTTTGGTCCCATCCCTGTCTCTTCCTGCCCTTGACTCTCTTTGGTCCCATCCCTGTCTCTTCCTGCCCTTGACTCTCTTTGGTTCCATCCCTGTCTCTTCCTGCCCTTGACTCTCTTTTGGTTCCATCTCTGTCTCTTCCTCCCCGTGATGCTCTTTGGTCCCATCCCTGTCTCTTCCTCCCCGTGATGCTCTTTGGTCCCATCTCTGTCTCTTCCTGCACTTCTCTCCGTCACATTAATCCCCTGCCTGTAAATGACATGAGGAAGTGATGTAGCCAGAGACTGATTATGTGGTGTGAGGTCTGGCTGCCCCTGGATTCCAGGCCCAGCGAAACTCGGAGCCAGTGTGTGGCGTGTGGTTCGCAAACCCACACTGATGACTGGGAGACACTGTGGCAGCCTCGTCTGTCCTGTGATTCCTCCCCTGAGACCGCTGCTCCGTGGCTCAGATCCAATAGTCTAGCATAGCTTCCCTTTCAAACTTTTTACTGTACTTTTCTGTCACAGCCACTGATCTGATGGATTTAAGTACCATGGTGGAGAACTAGCTAGCCAAGCACTTCCGCTCTAAGTGGTCACAGGGGAAATTAGGATAAAAAAAATAGGGTTTAGTAGAGTATTGGGACAGAGCCTTTCGTGTGCTCTTCCCTCTTGTGTGAGAGGGACTTCCTCTGTGTATTCAGTACAGGCAGACTTGATGATTGATGAAGAGCAGAAAGCTAGGCTGAGTCACTTTTTAAACTCACTCTCAGTCAGACCTCATTATGTCTGGATTCAATCAACCTACCGACCATACAACATTCATTCATCACTTGGATATGAATAATACCTTTTTTAAAGTAATAATGGAATAGTGTTTGCAAAGCATTTTTTATGCGTTATGTCGAAAGTGTTAGATATTTGGATATACCTTGTTATTATCATCTATCATCTTTCTTCCCTCTCACACCTTCTGTCTTTGTTATGACTGGATTTGTGTCTTCGGTGGACTGGCTACTTCACATTGTACTAGCCCACTTTGTTATATTCAATGTTAAATGGGAAACTGTAGAGAAAGAATACTGTACTCAGGCCTTTAGTTTTAGTTACATTAACAGACGTCTGCGTTTCTCTTCTGCCTCTGAGTACTTTTTCCACATCAACAAATGTTGTTTTGTGATAATTTATTCTCTTTTATGGTCTAATGAAGAACAAATTTTCCCTCAGGGTTTATTTCTGGCATGTGATGCAGGGCTTTGTGGGTTTCGTAGAAATATGTGTAGGCCAACATTGAAAACACAGTATTACTGGAATGATTGACTCATGACAGGGAGGAGACACAAATAAAACATCAAACGGTGATTGACGGGAATTAAAGATCTTTTAAAACCTAGGATTCAATTTCTGCACATGGTTTGTATGTAATATTTTCATTGAAACCATGTTCCCATCAGGAAAACATTTTGAATGGATAATGAACTGTACATTAATAAACAGTTTATGATAAACTAGTTATGATATACTGCAGGAGAATAGTTATTCTGTAGATCCTGTCAAAAGGAAATCAAATGTGGTAGAATTATCTTCAAAAAGGATAACCAATGTGGTAGAATGATCATCACTATGAACACATCAGACAATATTATACTGCAGTGTAATACCACCATTATGCACCTGCAATAGGAGCTTGGCCAACTGATATATTACTACTTTTATCATTGAAAATGAAAATGAAAATTCTATGACGTCTACAGTGTGTTGGAGGCAGGAGGGCAGTGATGTAACTGTGTCCATGTTCTATGTTGTGGTTTGTGTGATCTGGAGCACATGAAATTGGTCTGTTTGAGTCTGGGGTTTACTAGCTACCCTCCCCACACCACTTTATTACCCAGAAGCCACGCTGCTTTCTCAGTCTGACTGTGGTCACCTGGAGTGGCTACACCACAGGAGGCTGGTGGCACCTTAATTGGGGAGGACAGGCTTGTGGTAATGACTGGAGCAGAATCAGTGGAATGGTATCAAATACATCAAACACATGGTTTGATGCCATTCCATTTTCTCCGTTCTGGCCATTATTATGAGCCGTCTTCCCTTCAGCAGCCTCCACTGGTCTACTCTACTGTGAACCGTACATGATACATTCCATGGTTTCACCAAGGCTGTTGGCTGTTGGTTTATCCATATACAGTGGCTTGCAAAAGTATTCACCCCCCTTGGCATATTTCCTATTTTGTTGCCTTACAACCTGAAATTAAAATAGATTTTTGGGGGGGTTTGTATTATTTGATTTACACAACATGCCTACCACTTTGAAGATGCATAAAATATGTTTTATTGTGAAACAAACAAGAAATAAGAGAAAAATAAGAGAAAAAAACTGAAAACTAGAGCGTGCATAACTATTCACCTCCCAAAGTCAATACTTTGTAGAGACACCTTTTGCAGCAATTACAGCTGCAAGTCTCTTGGGGTATGTCTCTATAAGCTTGGCACATCTTGCCAAGGATTTGGGATTTTTTGGCAATTCTTCAAGGCAAAACTGCTCCAGCTCCTTCAAGTTGGATGGGTTCCGCTGGTGTACAGCAATCTTTAAGTCATACCACAGATTCTCAATGTGGAGTGCACAGCTTAAAATGGTCCTATGGACAGATACTCCAATCTCCGCTGTGGAGCTTTGCAGCTTATCTTTTGTCTCTTTGTTGCCCATCTGATTAATGCCCCCCTTGCCTGGTCTGTGAGTTTTGGTGGGTGGCCCTCTCTTGGCAGGTTTGTTGTGGTGCCATATTCTTTCCATTTTTAATAATGGATTTAATGGGTGCTCCATGGGATATTTTATTATCACCCAACCCTGAGCTGTATTTCTCCACAACTTTGTCCCTGACCTGTTTGGAGAGCTCCTTGGTCTTCATAGTGCCGCTTGCTTGGTGGTGCCCCTTGCTTAGTGGTGTTGCAGACTCTGGGGTCTTTCAGAACAGGTGTATATACAGTGGGGCAAAAAAAAGTATTTAGTCAGCCAGCAATTGTGCAAGTTCTCCCACTTAAAAAGATGAGAGAGGCCTGTAATGTTCATCATAGGTACACTTCAACTATGACAGACAAAATGAGAAAAAAAATCCAGAAAATCACAGTTTTTACCAAAAAGTTATATTTTAGTTTCATCTGACCATATGACATTCTCCCAATCTTCTTCTGGATCATCCAAATGCTCTCTAGAACACTTCAGATGGGCCTGGACATGTACTGGCTTAAGCAGGGGGACACGTCTGGCACTGCAGGATTTGAGTCCCTGGCGGCGTAGTGTGTTACTGATGGTAGGCTTTGTTACTTTGGTCCCAGCTCTCTGCAGGTCATTCACTAGGTCCCCCCGTGTGGTTCTGGGATTTTTGCTCACCGTTCTTGTGATCATTTTGACCCCACGGGATGAGATCTTGCGTGGAGCCCCAGATCGAGGGAGATTATCAGTGGTCTTGTATGTCTTCCATTTCCTAATAATTGCTCCCACAGATGATTTCTTCAAACCAAGCTGCTTACCTATTGCAGATTCAGTCTTCCCAGCCTGGTGCAGGTCTACAATTTTATTTCTGGTGTCCTTTGACATCTCTTTGGTCTTGGCCATAGTGGAGTTTGGAGTGTGACTGTTTGAGGTTGTGGACAGGTGTCTTTTATACTGATAACAAGTTCAAACAGGTTCCATTAATACAGGTAACAAATGGAGGACAGAGGAGCCTCTTAAAGAAGAAGTTACAGGTCTGTGAGAGCCAGAACTCTTGCTTGTTTGTAGGTGACCAAATACTTATTTTCCACCATAATTTGCTAATAAATTCATTAGAAATCCTACAATGTGATTTTCTGGATTTTTTTTTTCATTTTGTCTGTCATAGTTTGTGTACCTATGATGAAAATTACAGGCCTCTCTCATCTTTTTAAGTGGGAGAACTTGCACAATTGGTGGCTGACTAAATACGTTTTTGCCCCACTCTATACTGAGATCATGTGACACTTAGATTGCACACAGGTGGACTTTATTTAATTAATTATGTGACTTCTGAAGGTAATTGGTTGCACCAGATCTTATTTAGGGGCTTCATAGCAAAGGGGGTGAATACATATGCACTCACCACTTTTCCGGAGTTTAAAAAAAATAATAATAATTGAAACAAGTTATTTTTTTTATTTCACTTCACCAATTTGGACTTTTTTGTGTATGTCCATTACATGAAATGGAAATAAAAATCAATTTAAATTACAGGTTGTAATGCAACGAAATAGGAAAAACGCCAAGGGGGGTGAATACTTTTGCAAGGCACTGTATTTCAACTTGATCAGCAGTTGTAAATGTAGGTATGATTTACTTGCCACAATATAGTGGCATATAGTAAAATATAGTGATGATGATGGATATTTCTTGTACAGATGTGGGATCTTAATTTGATGGCCTTGCTGCAGGAGAACTTTCTTGCAATGCAGAAAATGTGAAACCTTTAGTGTATTTGAGGTTTAAAAAGGCTTCTGAATTTGTCATTTACACTTTGAAATTTCAGACTTGATATCAACCCCTAGAAAAATGTCCATTAATTATAATCCACATAATAATTTAATTGTCCTGTTGCTTGCAGGATTATTTTCCTGCTTTAGCAAACTTGCTCAAATTAAGATTTTTCATCTGTTCAAGAACCGATATTTAGAGACTCCACAATCTAAAGCAGGTAATTTAAAACCTCTAGTGACTCCCCATCCCGGATCCGGGAGCGTAATCATCGACTGACACTAATTAGCATAACGCAATGGACATGAATATTACTAGAAAATATTCCTATTCATGAAAATCACAAGTGAAATATACTGAGACACAGCTTAGCCTTTTGTTAATCATCCTGCCATCTCAGATTTTCAAAATATGCTTTACAGCCAAAGCTAGACATGCATTTGTGTAAGTTTATCGATAGCCTAGCATAGCATTTTGTCCAGCTAGCAGCAGGTAACTTGGTCACGGAAATCAGAAAAGCAATCAAATTAAATTGTTTACCTTTGATGAGCTTCGGATGTTTTCACTCACGAGACTCCCAGTTAGATTGCCAATGTTCATTTTTTTCCCAAAATATTATTTTTGTAGGCGAAATAGCTCCGTTTGTTCTTCACGTTTGGCTGAGAAATCGTCCGGAAATTACGGTCACGAAAACGCAGACAAATATTCCAAAGTAGCTCCATATTTTCGACAGAAACATGACAAACGTTGTTTATAATCAATCTTCAAGGTGTTTTTCAAATATCTATTCGATAATATATCCACCGGGACAATTGGTTTTTCAGTAGATTGGAAAACTGTCTACCTCTGTATTTTATGCGAGAGTCACTCTGAGAGCCATCAGGTGACCACTTACACAATGTAGCCACTTACGGGTATTCTTCAACATAATTGCGTAAAACTACGTCACAATGCTGTAGACACCTTGGGGAATACGTAGAAAAAGTAATCTGGTTGATAGCCCATTCACTTCTCAATAGGGTCGCATTGGAATGCAAAGCTTTCAAAACACGAGGCATTTCCTGATTGGATTTTTCTCAGGCTTTCGCCTGCAATATCAGTTCTGTTTTACTCACAGACAATATGTTTACAGTTTTGGAAACTTTAGAGTGTTTTCTATCCTAAGCTGTCAATTATATGCATATTCTAGCATCTTGTCCTAACAAAATATCCCGTTTACTTTGGGTACGTTATTTTTCCAAAAATGAAAATAGTGCCCCCTAGTCACAACAGGTTTTAAAGGCCCAGTGCAGTCAAAAATGGGATTTCCTGTGTTATATGAAAATACATTTCCATAACAGCCTAGTGTGAAATTTAGAAATGGGTGATAATGCCATTTTATTGTAAAAGCTATTTGAAAAGACTGCCTGAATAAGAAAGAGAGGTCCAAACCTCTCTGCCGATTACAGCTAGTTTTGCGTTTTTCCCTCCCCACTCAGACCACTCACAGACAGTCCTAGCAAAATTCTTCTTTGAGAAATTGCTCTTTGTTAAGAAGATATTTTTGTTCGTTTTTGACCATTTTAATTGAAAACAATCACAGTAAGGTACATTGGGTAACACTTTAATTGGATAGTCCATCTATAGATGCTCTACAGACTCTGTACAGACTATCAGTAATATTTAAACTAACTATCTACTAACCCTAGCCCTAACCTTAACCCTTATCCTATCCCTAACCTTAACCCTTACCCTAACCCTTATTCTAACCCTAACCTTAACCCTTACCCTAACCCTTATTCTAACCCTAACCTTAACCCTTACCCTAACCCTTATTCTAACCCTAACTGTAACCTTAGCATGCAGTTGCTTATAAAAATATCAATAGTTGATAGTATAGCATAAAAATATCAATTGTTGATAGTATGACCATCTTTAGAGCATCTACCGACCAACTTTCTTGACTATCCAAATAAAGTGTTAATTGTTACCCAGAAATGATTTGATATTGACATAAAAACATCTTTAATATACAGTACCAGTCAAAGGTTTGGACACACCTACAGTATTGCATTTCAAGTAACAGGTGTGCCTTCTTAAAAGTTAATTTGTGGAATGTATTTCCTTCTTAATGCGTTTGAGCCAATCAGTTGTCTTGTGACAAGGTAGGGGTGGTATACAGAAGACAGCCCTATTTGGTAAATGACAAGTCCATATTATGGCAAGAACAGCTCAAATAAGCAAAGAGAAACACCAGTCCATCATTACTTTAAAAACAGGAAGATCAGTCAATCTAGAAACTTTCAAGAACTTTGAAACTGCACTTTCTTCAAGTGCAGTCGCAAAAACCATCAAGCGCTATGATGAAACTAGCTCTTATGAGGACCGCCACAACAAAGGAAGTCCCAGAGTTACCTCTGATGCAGAGGATAAATTAATTTGAGTTACCAGCCTCAGAAATTGCAACCTAAATAAATGCTTCACAGAGTTCAATTAACAGACACATGTCAACATCAACTGTTCAGAGGAGACTGTGTGAATCAGGCCTTCATGGTCGAATTGCTGCAAGAAACCACTACTAAAGGACATCAATAATAAGAAGAGACTTGCTTGTGCCAAGAAACATGAGCAATGGACATTAGACCGGTGGAAATCTGGTCCGATGAGTCCAAATATGAGATTTGGTTCCAAACAAGAACCAGAGTACGTGAATGGATGATCTGCTCATGTGTGGTTCCCACCATGAAGCATGGAGGAGGAAGTGTGATGGCGTGGGGGTGCTTTGCTGGTGACACTGTCTGTGATTTATTTTGAGTTCAAGGCACACTTAACCAGCATGGCCACCACAGCATTCTGCAGCAATACACCATCACATCTGGTTTGCGCTTAGTGGGACTATCATTTGTTTTCCAGCAATTCAATGACCCAATACACCTCCAGGCTGTGTAAGGGCTATTTGACCAAGAAGGAGAGTGATAGAGTGTTGCATCAGATGACCTGGCTACCACAATCACCTGACCTCAACCCAATTGAGATGGTTTGGGATGAGTTGGACCACGGAGTGAGGGAAGAGCAGAAAACAAGTGCTCAGCATATGTGGGAACTCCTTCAAGACTGTTGGAAAAGCATTCCAGGTGAAGCTGGTTGAGAGAATGCCAAGAGTGTGCAAAGCTGTCATCAAGACAAATGGTGTTATTTCATAGTTTTGATGTCTTCACTTTTATTCTAAAATGTAGAAAATAGTAAAAATAAAGAAAAACCCTTGAATGAGTAGGTGTGTCCAAACCTTTGACTGGTACTGTATTTGTGATGTGCCAATCTATTCTCACATTGTTGTTGTGACATTTTACTTTTAAATAGTGAAGTCTCGCCATTGATACGCACAGGCCTTTAATGCATTTTGTGGTTTGTGAAAAACTTCATTTGATAAACAAACAATTACAGAGAAAAGAGCACAGTGGACGTACACTACTGTACACTTAGTGGGCCTTCCCTACTGATCTCCATATGAACTCTATTATCACTGTAACGGGTTGAAGTGATAAGTCGAGATCTAAGATCTACGCATTCTGGATCCTCCCATTGAAAATATGATGGATGTGGAGAACTGAACAAGAAGGGGAAATGTTCAATCACTTTAATCCGGTTTATTATTTGCATAATGTTTGTGGGTGAATTGGCAACAGTGCTCTTCCCATAAAAGGAAATGATAACGGGACATTGAGCCTCAGTTCTGGCCTCTTTTGGACTTATTTTATATAGAGCCACAACTACAGGGAACTCTCTTCCACCTCAACTCAAGCTAGCAGTAAAATCAGATTTTAAAAAAACTGATAAAACAGTACCTCATGGAACATCACGGACTGTGAAGAGACACACTCTAACACACACACACACACTCTAACACACAGACTACACACACCCACACATTGTAATATTGTACATTTTATAATGTAAATGTGTAATATCTGAGCATTGTTACTTTTAATGGACAATGTATTGATGTATTGTTGTATTTATGATGTAGTCTGTTGTTTTACTATGATGTATTAATGTATTTCTGTTTGGACCCCAGGAAGAGTAATAAATACTAAATACTAAATTCAAAAGTTCTCTGTTCTCTCTCTTTCTTTCTTTCTCTCTCGCTCTCTCGCTCTCGCTCTCTCTCTCTCTTTCTCTCTCTCCCTCTCGCTCTCTCGCTCTCTCTCTCGCTCTCTCTCGCTCTCTCGCTCTCTCCCTCTCGCTCTCTCCCTCTCGCTCTCTCGCTCTCTCTCTCCCGCTCTTTCTCTCTCTCTCTCGCTCTCTCTCGCTCTCTCCCTCTCGCTCTCTCGCTCTCTCGCTCTCTCTCTCTCCCGCTCTTTCTCTCTCTCTCTCGCTCTCTCTCGCTCTCTCGCTCTCTCTCTCTCCCGCTCTTTCTCTCTCTCTCTCGCTCTCTCTCGCTCTCTCGCTCTCTCTCTCTCTCAGGTGGTGAAGCTTTTGAACACCAAGCGATCTCAGAATGTGGGGATCCTCATGTCCAGCATCCACTTGGACATGAAGGACATTCAGAATGGTGAGTGGTGATGTTCCACCTCAACACAGCATAATGACGTTATTGCAACCGGCTACGCCCGCTCTGTAATTACCTAAATTCAAGTTCGTTCGGACAAAGCATTGAACTCGCTAGACTTCTGATGGATCTAGTCATAATTCATGTGTGTTATTGCCTCAAGTGAGATGCCTCATTATTGAGTTATCACTAGACTTTCAAGTAGGAAGGATGTGGTATTCTCTTTCTCTCTATGTGTTTCCATCTTTCATTTGGTTTACTATATTCTATTTTATCCCGCTTTCTCTCGTTCTCTAATCTATTGTCAGTCTGTGTCCTAGTCTAAATTGCCTTTTTAAAGGGGAACTACTCCAGACTTAACTGAGAATGGAATCTCCTCCTGTTATAGTCCTCTGATTGCCTCGCCATTCATCCCTCATCCGTGTGTCTAAACACACCTTAAAAGATGTACGCTGGGGAGGGTCTGTCTATCCTATAAGTTCTCTTCATAGGCTTATCTCAACGGGAGGAGGTGGGCCATACTCATCAGTCGCCAGTGTTAGGACTTTCTTTCAGCATACAGCATTAGTGTTGATTAGAGGGTACAGTATATCATGGGGTGATGAGATAGGGAAAGAGAAATACAGTGCTTCACATGTTCAGAATGATCTGGGAACCATCCACGTAATGTTACACTGTTTGGGATTGTAATATGTTCTCTAAACCCCACATCTAAAGAGACAAGGGAGAAAGAGACATTTTCTGAATCATAGTTTTGATCTTCTTTTTTATGACTGTGGCATTGTTTTATAGAGAGTCATGATAGCTCACCATTGGTGGTTATTTAAGCAATAAGGCACGAGTGGGTGTGGTATATGGCCAACATACCACGGCTAAGGGCTGTTCTTATCCACGACGCATCGCGAAGTGCCTGGACACAGCCCTTAGCCGTGGTATATTGGCCATATACCACAAACCAGGTGCCTTATTGCTATTATAAACTAGTTACCAACATAATTAGAGCAGTAAAAACAAATGTTTTGTTATACCTGTGGTATACGATCTGATATACAACGGCTGTCAGCCAATCAGCATTCAGGGCTGGAACCACCCAGTTTAGAATTAGTCTTCTATTTGGCTGACACTTTCATAAGACACCTCCGTGCGACGTGGGCTTCCTGTAGGCTTTTAGAGGGCTAGTCATCGTGCTAGGTGCCAGGGTTGGAACCTGGCTCATTGCGGTATGGAGGATGCTGGAAGTTGCTGCTGGGTTTGGTCATGGATGGGAGAGAAGATACAGGCTTTTCCTCTCTGTCAGATACTCATCCCTGTTTGAGTCAGTAACTTAAACCAAATGAGTGAGAGTGAGAGAGCAGGCAGAGAGAGGGAGAGCAGGCAGAGGAAGGGAGAGGCTGTCCCTGTGGTGACTGTGGAGGGAAAGAGAGTGTGAAAGGGTTTAGGGTGAAAGCAAAATAAAGAGAGAGAGAGAAACTGGCAGATAGAGGGTAGGGTGTGAGAGAGATCGAAATGGAGTATGTGATGGAGTCACTTGGGGATTGAAGAAGAGATAGAGGGATTCATATTATAGAAGAAGAAAGCTGTTTGAGGATTGTTCATTTTCTCTCACAGCAATTTTCCGTTGACAGACATGGGATAACAAAATAAAATAAAGATCTGACAGTTTTGCTTGTTTGGCCAGACTGACCACAGTTCAGAAACACCAAAAGGCCTTTACACAGCAATTTCCAAATCCCCAATGATTTCCTACAGATCAAGGCCAGCAATATGAATGATTGGAAGAAGATCACAACTGGGTTGATGCTGTGTTTACTTGTTTTCAGATCCCCATTAGCTATTGCAAAGGCAGCAGCTATTCTTCCTGGGATCCACAAAAACACAAAACATGACAAGTAATGAAACACGGGCCTCCCGAGTGGCGCAGTGTTCTAAGCGTCACTACAGACCCTGGTTCGATCCCAGGCTGTGTCGCAGCCGGCCGCGACCCATGAGGCGGCGCACAATTGGCCCAGCGTCATCCGGGTTAGGGGAGGTTTTGGCCGACTGGGATGTCCTTGTCCCATCGCACTCTTGCGACTCCTTGTGGCGGGCGCATGCATGCTGACTTCGGTCGCCAGCTGTACGGTGTTTCCTCTGACACATTGGTGCAGCTGGCTTCCGAGTTAAGCGAGCAGTGTGTCAAGAAGCAGTGCGGCTTGGCGGGTTGTGTTTCGGAGGACGCATGGCTCTCGACCTTCAGCTTTCCTGAGTCCATATGGGTATTGCAGCGATGGGACAAGATCGCAACTAGGCCTCCCAGGTGACGCAGTGGTTAACGGCGCTGTACTGCAGCGCCAGCTGTGCCATCAGAGTCCCTGGGTTCGCGCCCAGGCTCTGTCGTAACCGGCCGCGACCGGGAGGTCCGTGGGGCGACGCACAATTGGCCTAGCGTCGTCCGGGTTAGGGAGGGCTTGGTCGGTAGGGATGTCTTTGTCTCATCACGCACCAGCGACTCCTGCTAACCAAAGTTGCCAGGTGCACGGTGTAGCCTCCGACACGTTGGTGCGGCTGGCTCCCGGGTTGGATGCGCGCTGTGTTAAGAAGCAGTGTATCGGAGGGTGCATGACTTTCAACCTTCGTCTCTCCCGAGCCCGTACGGGAGTTGTAGCAATGAGACAAGATAGTAGCTACTAAAACAATTGGATACCACGAAATTGGGGAGAAAAAGGGGTAAAAATTCAACACAAAAAAAACACACAAAAAAAAGATTGCAACAATTTCATGAGAACCAATAGTTCTCATGAAATTGTGGAGATTAAGGGGTAAAAAGTACAACAACAACAAAAAAATTACGAAACACTAGTTCACAGGTCGGCAAAAATACCAATTGTTTACACATACGAAAGTATTCGGCCCCCTTGAACTTTGCGACCTTTTGCCACATTTCAGGCTTCAAACATAAAGATATAAAACTGTATTTTTTTGTGAAGAATCAACAACAAGTGGGACACAATCATGAAGTGGAACGACATTTATTGGATATTTCAAACTCTTTTAACAAATCAAAAACTGAAAAATTGGGCGTGCAAAATTATTCAGCCCCCTTAAGTTAATACTTTGTAGCGCCACCTTTTGCTGCGATTACAGCTGTAAGTCGCTTGGGGTATGTCTCTATCAGTTTTGCACATCGAGAGACTGAAATTGTTTCCCATTCCTCCTTGCAAAACAGCTCGAGCTCAGTGAGGTTGGATGAAGAGCATTTGTGAACAGCAGTTTTCAGTTCTTTCCACAGATTCTCGATTGGATTCAGGTCTGGACTTTGACTTGGCCATTCTAACACCTGGATATGTTTATTTTTGAACCATTCCATTGTAGATTTTGCTTTATGTTTTGGATCATTGTCTTGTTGGAAGACAAATCTCCGTCCCAGTCTCAGGTCTTTTGCAGACTCCATCAGGTTTTCGTTCCCTGTCCCTGCTGAAGAAAAGCATGCCCAAACCATGATGCTGCCACCACCATGTTTGACAGTGGGCATGGTGTGTTCAGCTGTGTTGCTTTTACGCCAAACATAATGTTTTGCATTGTTGACAAAAAGTTCAATTTTGGTTTCATCTGACCAGAGCACCTTCTTCCACATGTTTGGTGTGTCTCCCAGGTGGCTTGTGGCAAACTTTAAACAACACTTTTTATGGATATCTTTAAGAAATGGCTTTCTTCTTGCCACTCTTCCATAAAGGCCAGATTTGTGCAATATACGACTGATTGTTGTACTATGGACAGAGTCTCCCACCTCAGCTGTAGATCTCTGCAGTTCATCCAGAGTGATCATGGGCCTCTTGGCTGCATCTCTGATCAGTCTTCTCCTTGTATGAGCTGAAAGTTTAGAGGGACGGCCAGGTCTTGGTAGATTTGCAGTGGTCTGATACTCCTTCCATTTCAATATTATCGCTTGCACAGTGCTCCTTGGGATGTTTAAAGCTTGGGAAATATTTTTGTATCCAAATCCGGCTTTAAACTTCTTCACAACAGTATCTCGGACCTGCCTGGTGTGTTCCTTGTTCTTCATGATGCTCTCTGCGCTTTTAACGGACCTCTGAGACTATCACAGTGCAGGTGCATTTATACGGAGACTTGATTACACACAGGTGGATTGTATTTATCATCATTAGTCATTTAGGTCAACATTGGATCATTCAGAGATCCTCACTGAACTTCTGGAGAGAGTTTGCTGCACTGAAAGTAAAGGGGCTGAATAATTTTGCACGCCCAATTTTTCAGTTTTTGATTTGTTAAAAAAGTTTGAAATATCCAATAAATGTCGTTCCACTTCATGATTGTGTCCCACTTGTTATTGATTCTTCACAAAAAAATACAGTTTTATATCTTTATGTTTGAAGCCTGAAATGTGGCAAAAGGTCGCAAAGTTCAAGGGGGCCGAATACTTTCGCAAGGCACTGTAGATGTGGTGGTGAATAGTAACTACAAAGGTTTTCATAGAACACTCATTCAACTGATTTATCTACACTTATATTCCAGGGAGGGTTACATTCGGCTTCTATTAAATAGGAGATTGTGTGCAAAAGTTTCAGCTAGGAATGCATGTGTCATGCAAGTTCATTAACCTTTCGTAATCAGACGTACTGCAGAAGAGCCTGAATATGTCATGTTTATTATATCCTTTTCCTTTTTAGATGAGCTTTGTGACAGTACTTCAACATAGATCAGATTATATACCTATGTGGTCTCTCTGTGCTCAATGCATACCTCAACACGTCAGGTTAAACAAGCTAGACCCCCAGGCTCTGTTTATCTTTAACATTTACTTTCAAAGGATTACACTCACAGGTGCGAGGTCCTTGCGTTGAGACAAAAAGGTGACATCATACACTGAAATTCAAACACAGCGCTTTTTACCTTGACAGATTTTTCAAGAACCCACATTTATGTTTTAGTTTATGACTTCCAGTGTTAAAGGGGAGGGATGACAACTTGGATACTCAGTTCCAGTAGTACCTGTGGTGTGATAAAGCAGTCTGTACTGCAGTGTGTGAGATGTGTCACCAGCTCATCAGATGGCCAGCAAGAACAGCCCTTGTACCAACAACCTAGAAACCAAGTGTAATGTAGATTATTTTTTTCCACCTTTATTTAACCAGGTAAGCTAGTTGAGAACAAGTTCTCATTTGCAACTGCGACCTGGCCAAGATAAAGCATAGCAATTCAACACATACAACAACACAGAGTTACACATGGAATAAACAAAACATACTCAATAATACAGGAGAACAAAAGAAAACAAAAAGTATATATACAGTGACTGCAAATGAGGTAAGATGAGGGAGTTAAGACAATAAATAGGCCATGGTGGCGAAGTAATTACAACATAGCAATTAAACACTGGAATAGTAGATGTGCAGAAGATGAATGTGCATGTAGAGATACTGGGGTGCAAAGGAGCAAGATAAATAAATAAATACAGTATGGGGATGAGGTAGGTAGATAGATGGGCTGTTTACAGATGGGCTATGTCCAGGTGCAGTGATCTGTGAGCTGCTCTGACAGCTGGTGCTTAAAGCTAGTGAGGGAGATATGAGTGACCAGCTTCAGAGATTTTTGCAGTTCGTTCCAGTCATGGGCAGCAGAGAACTGGAAGGAAAGACGACAAAAGGCTTTGGGAGTGACCAGTGAGAAATACCTGCTGGAGCGCGTGCTACGAGTGGGTGCTGCTATGGTGACCAGTGAGCTGAGATAAGGCTGGGCTTTACCTAGCAGAGACTTGTAGATAACCTGTAGCCAGTGGGTTTGGCGACGAGTATGAAGCGAGGGCCAACCAACAAGAGCGTACAGGTCGCAATGGTGGGTAGTGTATGGGGCTTTGGTGACAAAACGGATGGCACTGTGATAGACTGCATCCAGTTTATTGAGTAGAGTGTTGGAGGTTATTTTATAGATGACATCACCGAAGTCGAGGATCGGTAGGATGGTCAGTTTTACGAGGGTATGTTTGGCAGCATGAGTGAAATATGCTTTGTTGCGATATAGGAAGACGATTCTAGATTTAATTTTGGATTGGAGATGCTTAATGTGAGTCTGGAAGGAGAGTTTACAGTCTAACCAGACACCTAGGTATTTGTAGTTGTCAGAGCCGTCCAGAGTAGTGATGCTGGATGGGCGAGCAGATGCGGGCAGTGATCGGTTGAATAGCATGCATTTAGTTTTATTTGCGTTTAAGAGCAGTTGGAGGCCACGGAAGGAGAGTTGTATGGCATTGAAGCTCGTCTGGAGGTTAGTTAACACAGTGTCCAAAGATGGGCCAGAAGTATACAGAACGGTGTCGTCTGCGTAGAGGTGTATCAGAGAATCACCAGCAGCAAGAGCAACATCATTGATGTATACAGAGAAGAGAGTCAGCCCAAGGTTTGAACCCTGTGGCACCCCCATAGAGACTGGACAACAGGCCCCCGATTTGACACACTGAACTCTGTCTGAGAAGTAGTTGGTAAACAAGGCGAGGCAATCATTTGAGAAACCAGCCTGTCAATAAGAATGTGGTTTGACAGAGTCAAAAGCCTTGGCCAGGTTGTAGAATACGGCTGTACAGTAATGTCTCTTATCAATGGTGGTTATGATGTCGTTTAGAACCTTAAGCCTGGCTGAGGTGCACCCATGACCAGCTCTGAAACCAGATTGCATAGCGGCGAAGATACGGTGGGATTCAAAATGGTCGGTAATCTGTTTGTTGACTTGGCTTTTGAAGACCTTAGAAAGACAGGGTAGGATAGATATAGGTCTGTAGCAGTTTGGGTCTAGAGTGTCACCCCCTTTGAAGAGGGGGATGACCGCGGCAGCTTTCTAATCTTTGGGAATCTCAGACGATACGAAAGAGAGGTTGTATAGGCTAGTAATAGGGGTTGCAACAATTTCGGCGGATCATTTTAGAAAGAGAGGGTCCAGATTGTCTAGCCCGGCTGATTTGTAGGGGTCCAGATTTTGCAGCTCTTTCAGAACATCAGCTATCTGGATTTGGGTGAAGGAGAAGTGGTGGGGGATTTGGCGGATTGCTGTGGAGGGTGCCGGGCAGTTGACCGGGGTAGGGGTAGCCAGGTGGAAAGCATGGCCAGCCGTAGAGAAATGCTTATTGAAATTCTCAATTATAGTGGATTTATTGGTGGTGACAGTGTTTCCTAGCCTCAGTGCAGTGGGCAGCTGGGAGGAGGTGCTCTTATTCTCCATGGACTTTACAGTGTCCCAGAACTTTTTTGAGTTAGTACTACAGGATGCAAATTTCTGTTTGAAAAAGCTAGCCTTAGCTTTCCTAACTGCCTGTGTATATCTGTTCCTAACTTCCCAGAAAAGTTGCATATCACGGGGGCTATTCGATGCTAATGCAGAACGCCACAGGATGTTTTTGTGCTGGTCAAAGGCAGAAAGGTCTGGAGTGAACCAAGGACTATATCTATTCCTAGTTCTACATTTTTTGAATGGGGCATGCTTATTTAAGATGGTGAGGAAGGCACTTTAAAGAATAGCCAGGCATCATCTACTGACGGGATGAGGTCAATGTCATCCCAGGATATCCCAGGCAGGTCGATTAGAAAGGCCTGCTCGCAGAAGTGTTTTAGGGAGCGTTTGACAGTGATGAGGGGTGATCGTTTGGTCGCAGACCCATTACGGATACAGGCAATGAGGCAGTGATCGCTGAGATATTGATTGAAAACAGCAGAGGTGTATTTGGAGGGCGAGTTAGTTAGGATGACATCTTTGAGGGTGCCCGTGTTTACGGATTTGGAGTTGTACCTGGTAGGTTCATTGATAATTTGTGTGAGATTGAGGGCATCAAGCTTGGATTGTAGGATAGCCGGGGTGTTAAACATGTCCCAGTTTAGGTCACCTAGTAGCACGAGCTCAGAAGATGTATGGTATTTTGTACTGTAGATTATGCATGTATTGAAGTCACTGTGCGCTTACCAGCAACAGGCCAAAATCTGTTTCTCATATTTCTCATGGATCAAATTAATTTAGTAGGGAAATGGGACTGTAATCAGTCTAGATATCCTGACATTAGTTATCTTTTAGTCCGAATTTAATGATAACTCAGTCAGGGGGCTAAATGTACTGTATGAGTGTATTGAACACATGCTGTTGTTGTTCTTGTCATGACTGGTTAAGATTTCTTTGTAAGATGGAACCAAAATCTTTTTTTCAAATAGGAACTCGGCAGATATTCTCATTAAATGCTACCTATTCTTTCCCTTCCTTTCAAGCCATTCTGAACATGGACAACACTGTGGTGGACCTTGAGACCTTGCAATCCCTGTATGACAATGTAAGTTGTTTGAAATATATTAATGATTATACACTACGCTTTTTCATTGGTAAACGTTTGATGAAACAATCTGTCACTGAAGGAAAAAACAAACATGTTTTGTTTCTCAACCTCCAGTCCGTGGACCTGTGGCGGTCCTTAGGATTTTGCTGGCTGCTGGTCCCTGAGCTGGTTAACTGACACTAATTTAGTCAGCACTACAGTGAAAAAACATAACTTGCCGGTCCCTGACAGAGGAGGGACCATGGCTTGCCGGTCCCTGGTATCAAAAATGTTGAGAAACACAGGGCATGTGGAATATGAAAGGTTAATCAATGGACAGGCAAACGTGTCTACATTACCACAAGTCATGTAAGATTCACCAACTCACACAAGTTCCATGTAGAGGTTATTGAACAACAATATCAACTAGATTTGGAGCTTTTAGACTCCAAATGTAGTGGTTTCCAACGAAACAATCGTTGTTTAAGTTTCATGTCATATAGTTACAGAAAGCTACAGTACTAATGTAGTCAAGCCACAGTATTAGCAACTAGTTGTAAATCAGTCAACAGTTATTCATTTTGTTTTATTTTGACTACTAAACAAAAACTACAATTCCCATCAATTATGTGCACCTTCCTTGAAACATGTGGGAAGTCGGGCTTTTCATAAACAGTCTTTGAATCTTTAGTCATTACCTAAGTCTTTATAGTGTTTCCAGAATAGCTGAATGATTTTGCTGTGGATGTCAGTTCCACAGCGTCTGCTCTGAACATGCCTCTGTATCTGGAGTTCATGTTCCATCTGGTCCACTTGAAAGGCCAACTAAAGGAAATGTGCTTTAAATACCAAAACAAACATGGAAGCCACAATCCCTATTGGTATGTGTGGTGTTTGGCCACAGAGTCAGCCCTGTGTACTGTATGTATGTTGGAAGGGGATAGACTTTTCTCTAGTAAACATCTATTGTCATTTAAAGAAGTTGGCTCCTCTCTTGTAAGACATGCATTATCATATAATTATACATATTATCTCTATTGGATTTTAATGTATTTCTCTACACTGGTATAATAGGCACTGTTTTATTAAAGTACAATGGGATAATGTAATAAAGTGTGTTGTTATTTAATTACAATAGCCACATCATTAGCCCTGCAAGACGTTAACCGGCCAGTGGATGGCTCATAATAATGGCCGGAACGGAGCCAATGGAATGGCATCAAACACATGGAAACCATGTATTTGATGTATTTGATACCGTTCCACTGATTACCACGAGCTCGTCCTCCCCAATTAAAGTTCCCCTAACCTCCTGTGGTTTAACCTGTCTCTTTTAGCTGAACATTTGGATCGTTATGTCAACAAAGAGAGAAGCATGAAAAGGAACATGTTTTTTCAATTTCAACCTTGATACAGGTTTAAGATACTATGACATTCCTGAGAAGCTTTTGGCTGGGCAACACAAGAGGCCCGTCCTTTGACTTCTAGAGCCACATTAATAATATTGAAAATGACTGTGGCTTAAGACATGGTGTAGTTTTGAGGAAATGTGTCATAACCCATAAGAGTCTAAGTTCTGTCTAAACCGGAGTTGGGGGGGAAGTACTACTAAGCTATATGGAATTGTTTTAACAAGGTCATACCAAGGATCATTTTGCTATTTGATTTAGAATTTTAAGACCCCTTGAAGAATCCAAAAAATATATTCTAAAATGATTTGATGAACATTTTTAATTGGCGTTACTGCTATTAGCCCATACAGGGGGCGTGGACATCGACCTTAATAACAGAGGGTCTGCTCAAACCAGGAGTTAAATTGAGGAGCCAAATTGTTTCTCTTTTGTATTGCAACTCCATCCTGTCTCCCAGTCTCCAACCCCTAACCACAGTTGGCAGTGTAGCCACCCTGACTTCGGAATAAGGGGTTCTAATGGTTACACCCTCACAGTTCTAGAACACACTCACAAACACAGAGCCATGGAGAAGGTCACTCCTCACTTCACAGTAAGACGTGGAGTCACCCTGTCTGTGGGCTCTGAAAATATAACCACTACTGCTCTCACAACACAATCCCACAGGAAGGAAGAGGTCACTGTGAGGTACCCCTCCCCACAAATATCAGGAGTCATAATCATCTGACACGACACTTAGAAGTTCAGGGAACCCCTCCCAACACCACATTACTGTGCACGTGATAAGCATCAGCGTGACAAACCCCAACACTTGCGCTCATGACATCTACTCAGAGGCTGAGACTGCAGGGGTTGAGGAACATTATAACAACACTGTCACCTTGTATGATTAACACAGGATTGGTGACAGTGACATGGGTCAATACGATAATAGCACCTCAGGCTATGTTCTCGGTCATCAGAAAACAATCTTAACTTGAAGTTTAGTGCCATACATGGGAGGTTTAGAAAAACACAGTTGACCAGAAATAAAGGATTAGTCACACAGCAGTTGCCTTTCTCTGGAATGTTGCATGCAACTTTCTCTCATACTCATTTCTCTCACAGCCAAAGAGAAATGTACCAATTCATAGATCTCACCATCATATCGTCTTGTCCACAAATTACTCCTCACGATGGTACACCCAGAAGTTAAAAAAGGACCTGTTTCATGTTAAATGTATTTACACTTTAAAACATATCGTTAACCAGAACCAGAGCTTACCCTGGCAGACCCAAGGCAGAGTGTGTTGAATACTAATTTGCCCTGTGTTTGATCTGCTGCTGCTGAGTTATTCCTGGGCCAGACTGGAGTCAACGTCAGCTCCCCTAACCTGCTTCCTCAGACAAGCCTGAAGTCATGAGAGACTTAAAGAGTTTACATTTCTCTGTGTCGGCCGTTTTATGGCTTTGCCATTTTGCATCAGGCCTGTCAACCTCTATTGTCTTCTTGCTTTTGTTAAATGATACGCCATCTCTGGACTGGTTTATTTTTGTTCGATCACCTTGTACTAAACTGTGGTTTTGTGTCGGAGAATGTGAAAATATCTTATAAATCGAAACCAGTGTTCATAAAGTATCTACAAAGGCTGTATTTGGCCACATTCAGTTCCCTTCTATGTGTAAGAACAGGGTATGTGTGCATGTACGGTATATCTCAAGCACAAGGTACACTTTTGTGTTTCACTTACTGTTACCCAATATCACTCTCTTTACCTATTTCAGAGAGCCCAGCAAGATGAGATGGAGAAGATTGAGAAGCACATCAAGTCATCCAAAGATAAAGACGACGCAAAGCCATTGGACAAGCCTGAACAGTGAGAGCAAATGTAGGCCAAGAAAATCACAATTTCAAAATGGTGTCTGCCTTTTATCCCTATCATCTTGTTCTTGTACTTTCCTCTTCCCTAAAGGTTTCTCTTCCAGCTGTCCCAAATCCCCAATTTCTCAGGAAGGGTGTTTTGTATCCTCTTTCAATCAACCTTTGATGAATGTATCTCCTCCATACTCCGGAAAGTTGAAATCCTTCAGAGAGTGTGTACGGTGAGTCTCCTCTACATTCTGTCTAAAAACAGCCTGTGGTGTTAGCGGACAATGTAATGTACAGCCATGCATCGAGAGTGTTCAGTACATAAGGAATGAAAGCCAGAATCTCTGGCGAGGGATAATATACAGTATGCCTCCTAGAGACCAGATGCACTGAACTGAACTATCTCTTGCTCTTCTTCAGTTTGTCTATTTCCCCCCTCGATCTTCTGTTTCTCTATCCTCTTTTCTTTGTTCTTCTTCTTATCACTTTGCTTCCCTCTTCTCTACCTCTCTCTTATATATTTCCCTTTCTCCTTCTCGTCCCTTCTCCACCCCTTCCTCAACTCCTTGTCTCTGTCTTTCCCCATGCTGCGTATCAGACTCTGCAGAGAGGTCAGTGTGTGATGCAGGTGCTAGGTCTTGTCTTAGCTTTTGGGAACTTCATGAACGGAGGGAACCGATCGCGCGGGCAGGCTGACGGCTTCACTCTGGACATCCTGCCCAAACTCAAGGACGTCAAGAGCAGTGTGAGTGTATGTTAAGCTCTGACCGTAACTGCCTTATTACGGTGCTTAGGGAATGTCTTTGTCCCCAAATTAGTGAGTGACTGGCTGCTTGTTAGATGTTTGGTATACCGCCAGTGCTGTCCTGTAAGAACATAGTGGTCAGTGTTTTCAGTATTGGAATCCCAGAGAGGTGCCCATAAAGAATATAAGACAAGTTACCAGCGTTAAGTTATGACACTCTCCCCAGCAGAGGTTTCACTTGTGTTTGATGCATTGCTTCTAAGTCCTCTTTAGATGTTTTCTCCATACAAATTATAACATTCTGCTCTAAAATGATTAGATTAATGACAAAAAGGATTTACAGTTTATTTATTTGGATCTTTTCAACTGTCTCTCTTTCAGGATAACTCTCAGAGTCTTTTGTCATTCATCGTTGCTTACTATCTAAGGCACTTTGATGAGGTATGTTCTAGTTCCTGTTTATTTGAATCACTTTCTGATTTACTCTGATTTGCTGGGATATCTTTCCAGAGCCCTTTTCATCTTCTCTCTCGCCAGAGGATAGCGTGGCTTATTTTTTTAATCAAATTATTTATTTTCCTTTCCTTTTCTCAGTTCAGCTCGACCTGTAGCACGTTAGCTGGCACAGGATCCAAAGGAGGCCTATTGTAAATAATTAGGTTAGCCAGATGAGATGAACTCAGGCGAGAGTATGTTGCCAAAATCAACCTACACGACACTGTTCTGGGCTCCTAATGGCTCCCTGGTAACACTGATTGACAGGATAAACGTATTCTTTGATTACAATGGCTCCTCTCTAGCTGACAACTATAACCACTACCACCATTGCAACCTTATCTTACTGGGAATGTTTGGACTACTGATAAGAATGGTCGAGACATCCAGCCCAATGTTAACTGAGATGTATGCTGGAGAGGGTTGTTCTGGTCTTTGATGATGATTGACTTTGACTGTGTGTCTGTATGTTGTCAGGACGCAGGTAGAGAGACCTGTGTCTACCCTCTCCCTGAACCCCAGGATCTCTTCCAGGCCTCTCAGATGAAGTTTGAGGACTTTCAGAGAGATCTACGCAAGCTAAGGAAAGACCTCAAAGGTGAGACTGAATCCCACAAATATATTATCTCCATTTGGAGCTCCACTGACAAACCTTGGACTGTATGTCACCAACACCAGGTAGTAAACCTGAGTCAATGTTGATTATGACAGGTGTCACATCATGTTTATGACCCATTGTGTAGGATTTATGAAAGTATAACTCAGGTGAAATGCATCCCTGTATCTCTATCATGGGGAAATTCTTCCAAGTGTGCCCAGCCATAGTGATGTTTTGATCACAGAACAGGGCCAACAGATAGCATCTGTTTGTCGTACAGACCACCAAACCAGATGGAGAGTCAGGAGCAGACTCCTGTAGAATCACAACACAGAGAGCCAAACAAGCCAGGTTCAAGGGGCTTCTCCTACCTGTTTGCCCCAGCTCAGGCCCCTCAGAGTGGGTCAAGGACCTGGAGAGGCCGCCTTATTTATGCTACCCCCTGCATACTCACATTACAAACCATAAGATCTGAAGGTCCCATAATTAAAACCTTCAAAACTATCAGTGTACTGGGTGGGTAGCAATACTGTTTGACAGTCATCCAGTTGAGCAAGAACAGAATATAGTCTGTGTATCCTTTTCATAATAGTTCAACCTAAATACTAGGTCACTTCGCATAAAATACAAGTCCAGGTAGCACTTACAAAAATGTTTTAGAGGTTTACAGGGAATTACTGACTAAGGCTGAAGTCTGTCAAGTCTTTTCCCAACAAAAAGCCCTGATGAAGTGTGGAAATCAGATTACACACTTAAAGCCAAGCTCATTGGTTGAAAACAAAATCCCTGTGCGACCGAATGAATGACTGAATGGGGAAATACTTATTATATTCATTAGTCAGTCCTGACTCATTCAACACTTACAGCACATTATAGGGGTCTACAGGTGGGGAAACATTAACGCTAACAGAGTGCATCTATTTTATATGTGTCAATCAAGAATAATCACCCAAATCTCCTCTCTTCTCTATCATGTTTCATGTATCTTACTGTTAAACCAAGGCTCCTATTGTTTTTTACTGCACTGCAATCAATCTTGTGAAGCTTCCGATTATCAGGTTTCCAAGGTCCACTGGGAGACTGACTCACGTCCTCATTCCCAATGGCAGAGTACCATGATGGTGTACATAAAGGTTTCATCACATACTGTAGGTTCTCTTTACTTTAGAGGGAACAGCTGAGTGTTGCAACAGATGTGGGCTTCGATGACAGTTGCCTGGGGATTAGGTTAATTAGTAGGCATCCCACAGCAGTGGGCTTGGATGGCCCTCAGGACAACAGCTAGCTCCACAGAGGGGGCCATATGGTCAACCAATTAACTCTGAGAACTCTGGCAGGCAAGTTTTGGATTCATCATGGGCGCTGATGGACCATGACTCTGGGGTGCGCCAAGGGACGTTTAAGGGGTCTGCAGGTTCCATGGGTATCACTCATTGTTTGGAGAAAAGTATTAGGGTGAATGGGAATGCATCGTTACTGGTTAGTTTGCCTTTGCCCAATCCACATCAGTTATACACATTATGTACAGTAATTAGCCCCAATTACACAAACAGGTAGAGTGTAATACTGCAATGTCAAAAATAGTCTTTACAAGCTGTCTCGTTCTTTTTCTTCCTTCTTTGTCCTCCTCCACTCCAGCATGCTCGGCCGAGACAGAGAAGGTCTGTCAGGTCTCTTCTGAAGAGCACCTGCAACCCTTTAAAGAGAAGATGGAGGGGTTTCTGAGCCAAGGTGAGTTTGCGAACACAGAGTACAGACAGGCAAGAGGTGAAGGTGCCCCAGTTGTGGTTACTTGACAAATGACTCAACCATCACTGAGGCCATTTTGGGTTGTGGCTGAGACAAATGGACCATTGATCAATGACAAAGGAAGCCATTTTTGTTCTTCAAGTAGTGAGAGTCAAGCTTCGAGACGGATCATTGATACCCCTTATCCTTGGTGCAACTAAAGTGTAGCTGCCCCAAAGATGAAGGCTAATGCCTCAGATATTTCACTGGGTAATGTTCAGTGTCAGAATACCTGACATGAGGAAGCCATCTTGGATCTGTGTTAGAGAATAGAGTGTAGAGATGGGCAGTTGATCATCATGCTAACCTTTGGTTAGACTGCACTGCATCTGTCCTGCCAAGACTAATGTCTCAGTTGCTCTTCTGGTTAATGTACAGTGTTAGGAAGAAAGATGTGCAGAGAACATCATTCTACCTGCTCAGACCTGCACCTTGTGACTATTTGCACTGACTCTCCGCACATCAAACCCTTACACACAAGCACATGCGCACACACACAAACACACACACACACACACACACATACACATACACATACACACACAAGCACATAGACATAGACATATACACACACACACAGACACACACAAGCACACGCACGCACGCACGCACGCACACACACACACACACACACACACACACACACACACATACACACAAGAACATAGACATAGACATATACACACACACACTCACACACATACAAGCACACACACAGACACACACAAGCACACGCACGCACACACAGACACACACACGCACACACAGACACACAGACACACACGCACACACAGACACACACACACACACACACACACAGACACACAAACAGACACACACACACACAGTCAATGCTGCTGTTCTATTATATACTATTTATTCAACTGAACGACCAAGTCACTTCTCACTTTATATTGTAAATACAGTCATAATTGGCATAGCACACTCATAATCTATGTTGTACATTGTATACATATCAGGTTATTGCAATGCATATTACCTTCTTATAACTTTATTGTACTGCAATGTTGAGGGAGCTAGCATTTCACTGCACATTTTATACCTGATATAAACTGTGTACGTGACAAATACAGTTTGATTAGATTTTTATTTGAATCAACGCAGTTTCCATGGAGACCTTTGCTTACACCAGACTGCATTGAATAACTCAAGGCTATTGTTTCAGCTTTGTCCCTGTTATGATGAGCTGCAGCAGCACCTGTTAGCTGAGCCTTTGACCTCTGTCTGAAAGACATTTCAAGAGCAGACGTACATCCAGGCCAAACATGAACACATAATGAGGGCTATAGGCAGGATTGGACCCTGACAGGTTAGATAGTGTAACTGTGATAGCAATCTGGTTTGTCCTTGTCTTCCTCCTCCTATTCATTCTTCACCTGTTTTCTTTCTCTTTTTACTTCATGGCCTCTGGAAGAGCCTCCTCTCTCAACCTCACTCGTTTACTCTCTCGTTCTCTCCATTCCTCCCTCTGTCATACCAGGAAATCAAATAAACACTTGGAGGAAGCTGTTTACCCTGGGAACAGTTAAAACAGGGATGATGAATTAGCAGTGGAACGAGCGCTGATGATGAATCCACCTAGCGCCTTCCCTTTGTGATCGACCATGTTTGTTTTCATTTGACCACAGTGTGTTTGTTATCACCCTCCCTCCCAGACCCTTTCAACAACCTCCTGTAAAAGAGTACCTTCACCCCTGTATCTCAGTCCTTTTAACTTACTTAACACTGAGGTAAAGCGTAGAAAATCTGTTTAAAATAATGGAACTATGCTCATCATAACAGAGAAAATTAGGTTTGGTTTTCATGTCTATTAAAACATGTAGGATATCATTCTAGGCAGTTTTACATAGCAGGCTATTTCTAGCTAACTGTTCCCATTCTTCTTGTAATTCTGAGCTCACTGGCCCCTTCTCAAGTGATGTTGTATTCAAATGAGAGTTGGTAATCTATAACACATGCTCTTCTGCTATGTTGCTCACTGTCCTTGAGTCCAACTTTAAAGGAAGCCTGGATGAAAGCGTCTCTCTGAAATAAATATTGGGTTTTCCCTTTGATGCAAATGACGAGGTTGTCCTCAGAGAGAGGAATGTTCGGCGTAACACTGACATGTGACTTGGAAGGCTCCAGACTAAATTCGCTGGTTGCCTCCACTGCGGCAAAAAAAAGCAACAACAGCAATGTCTTATTTGTGTTATTTCTATCATTTCAGACCCTGGAGTTAAACAGTTTCTGGCTCCACAGTTTCCACCACTCTTGTTTATTTTCTGACCATGAAACTAACCACAGAATAACAGTGAAAGGGGACTCGTAGGAACGGCACTGTTTGGTCTAGCTCGATTTTCCCCGCTTGTTTCACAGATTCTCATGCATTGTATGTCTTTGATGGAGTCGCTGTGCCTCCGAACAGAACATTGGCCATGTGATTATCTGTTTCTGATGGAAATATTAAGATTACTAATATTGTCTGCGTGCTCTCTTTAGGGGACTGATTACTGCCTTGGTTACAAGGGTTGCCTACTCATACCATGTCAGATAAGATTTATTCGGTGTTGTCCAGAATCTATTTTTAAACCTCTAGACAGGTACTTACGCTACCGTTTAAAAGTTTGGGGTCACTTAGAAATGTCCTTTATTTTTTAAAGTAAAGCTCATTTTTAAGTCCATTAAAATAACATCAAATTGATCAGAAATACAGTGTAGACATTGTTAACGTTGTAAATGACTATTGTAGCTGGAAACGGCTGATTTTTAATGGAATATCTACATAGGCGTACAGAGGCCCGTCATCAGCAACTATCACTCCTGTGTTCCAATTGCATGTTGTGTTAGCGAATCCAAGTTTATAATTTTAAAAGGCTAATTGATCATCAGAAAACCCTTTTGAAATTATGTTAGCACAGCTGAAAACTGTTGTTCTGATTAAAGAAACAATTAAACTGGCCTTCTTTACACTAGTTGAGTATCTGGAGCATATTTGTGGGTTCGATTACAGGCTCAAAATGGCCAGAAACAAATAACTTTCTTCTGAAACTCGTCAGTCTATTCTTGTTCTGAGAAATGAAAGCTATTCCATGCAAGAAATTGCCAAGAAACTGAAGATCTCGTTCAACACTGTGTACTACTCCCTTCTCGGAACAGCACAAACTGGCTCTAACCAGAATAGAAAGAGGAGTGGGAGGCCCCGGTGCACAATTGAGCAAGAGGACAAGTAGATTTGAGAGTCTAGTTTGAGAAACAGATGCCTCACAAGTCCTCAACTGGCAGCTTCATTAAGCAGTACCCGCAAAACACCAGTCTCAACGTCAACAGTGAAGAGGCAACTCCGGGATGCTGGCCTTCTAGGCAGAGTTGCAAAGAAAAAGCCATATCTCAGACTGGCCAATGAAAATAAAAGATTAAGATGGGCAAAAGAACACAGACATTGGACAGAGGAAGGACATTTCTAAGTGACCACAAACTTTTGAACGGTAGTGTACATGTGTATAGAAGGCCTGTATTAACTCACCACATACAGTCCATGTTGTATGACATTTTGGATGGATTTAAAATGGATTCCATACTTCTTTGCTGATTGTTATTCTGTTGCATTGATCTGATGACGTCCATCCTGTTCAGATTTCTGATTGGTTATTGATGAGCAATAGGAAGCAGATGTAGAAGAGAGGATCAGTATTAGAATGATTTAGTACAGGGAGCCGTGGACAAAAGTGATCGTCCCATTGGACATGTCAAGGTTTCTTAGATGTCGCTCTGGCTTCAATTACACGCAGTGATTTGATGTTACCTCGATAAAGACAGGCCGAAGATCCATGCCAAGAAAGATTCTTACCCGTCTACTTTAGTGGATGTCTTGGAAGGCTATGAAGAGGCTATAGGTTTTAGGTTGCTATGGATTTGGAAGCTGCCCTTGAAGGCTACTAACAACATGTCTTATATGGTATCTATCTACCATATAGGATTGTGTGTGAAAGCAATATAGCTGGTGAAACACGCAGATGAGATTGGCTAGGTTTGAACCTGGGTTGCATGCATGCCACAAGACTGTTGTCAGTCCAAAAGCAAGCGTGGTTCACCAAACCACCTAAGGTACAGTTCACCTTCGCTTTGACATCCTCGTCTGCGTACTACAAGACTGTGTTAGCCCACTCAGCTAAAACGTTGGCCTATAGGCATTTTCTCAGGGAGCTAATGCAAGTCAGGTCTCAGAAAAAGACTGGTTCACCAGAACACCTTGGTTACAGTATCACAGACTTCCTCAATATCTCAATGAAAATGAACTGCGCTGTACATCAAAAAACATTTATAAGATGTTGATTCGTTGTACATTTGTAAGGCAAGCAGCTGCGATAGGATTGTGAGTTTGCTTAACACATAATTATTTTTGCAAACTCACTATCCTATTGCAGCTGGTTACCTTACAATTGTACGTCGAATCAACATCTTTGTTTATACATGGTGGAAAAGAGAATTAGAGAGAGAATTATGAAAAAATCTTCCTAAGACCAAGGATAACTTCTAGAATTCCTCTGAGTTTGAGGATATTTCACAATAATTCCCTGAACTCATTAATACTAAATGTACACAAAGAACACAGTGATGCCACCGCAGTCAGTTCAACACTCAATTGCATGAACTAACCCTGAAAATGACAGCAAGTGTTATTAATGTTGATGTGTGAAATCCTGTGTAAACTGTCTATACAGGGGAAACCCAGTCATTCTGCCTATATGATAAATTGTATAAGCAACACTAGAATGGACAAAAGTATATGGACATCAAACATCTATTTCCAAAATCCATTGATTTTTATGATTTTTACTATGGAGTTGCTATAACTGCTATAACAACCTCCACTCTTTTGGGAAGGATTTCCACTAGATGCTTGAACATTGCTTCTATTCAGCCACAAGAGCATTAGTGAGGTCGGGCACTGAAGTTGGGAAATTAGGCCTGGCTCGCAGTTGGTCAGCATTGTCATGCTGAAACAGGAAAGGGCTTATCCCAAACTATTGCAACAAATTTGGAAGCACAGAATCGTCTAGAAAGTCATTGTATGCTGTAGCGTTAAGATTTCCCTTCACTGGAACTAAGCATACAAACAGCCCCAGACCATTATTCCTCCTCCACCAAACTTTACAGTTGGTACTATGCATTGGGGTAGGTAGCGTTCTCCTGGCATCCGCCAAACTCAGATTCATCCATCGGACTGCCAGATGGTGAAGCGTAATTTATCACTCCAGTAAACTGCTTCCACTGCTCCAGAGTCCTATGGCGGCGAGCGTTACACCACTCAGCCGACGCTTTGCATTGCTCATGGTGATCTTAGGCTTGTGTGTGGCTGCTTGGCTATGGAAACCCATTTCATGAAGCTTCCAATGAACGGTTCTTGTGGTGATGTTGCTTCCAGAGGCAGTTTAGAACTCGGTAGTGAGTGTTGCACCTGAGGACAGATGATGTTTATGCACTACACGGTTCAGCATTTGGCAATTCCGTTCTGTGAGCTTGTATGGCCTACCACTTCGCGGCCGAGACGTTGTTGCTCCTAGACGTTTCCACTTTACAATAACAGCAACTTACAGTTGACCGGCGGCTCTAGAAGGGCAGAAATTTAACAAACTGACTTGTTGGAAAGGTGGCATCCTATGACGGTGCCACATTGAAAGTCACTGAGCTCTTCAGTACAGGTCATTCTACTGCCAATGCTTGTCTATGGAGATTGTGTGGCTGTGTGCTCAATTTTATACACCTGTCAGCAATGGGTGTGACTGAAATAGCAGAATCCACTAATTTGAAGGGGTGTCCACATACTTTTGAAGCGTATTTATCAATACTAATAATTAAACCTTGTTTATGGCTTATGTGTAACCGGCCACATTGTTATCATCATCGCATTGTATCTTCATGTTGTCCATAGTAACTGAACTGGTAACTACAGTAGCTCATGGGATGGAGTGCCACATGTTTCTTTAATGATCCATTACTGCTGAACTTTGCCTACTGTATGATGTTGTCCTGTTGAGTGGCTTATTATGCCTATATTCTGACTATTTTTTCTCTCACAGCAAAAACTGATCTGGAGGCACAAGAAACACAACTAGAGAACACTCACAAGATGTAAGAATACACCTGATTATATTTTTTTCAGCTGTTAGAGCTGCAGTATGATAACATTGTGACAATGACAATTTTGTAAGTACAGCTTACAAAATTATCAGCTAAGTTCACTCTTTACTGTCCTTCATCAATGTTTAGATCCCCAGGCTACATGGAACATGTAACTCTACCTATAGATGGCCTATACTGCGGCTCCTGTGATAGACTGAAGACATCCAGTGTCTGGGTTGTTTATCCAAGCAGAGACAGAGTAGACAGCGTTGGCTCCAGGCTTCTGTTAACACTAGGCAGGAATGTGTTCCCTCCAAACTCCCGGGTATTGATCAAGCACAAAACCAGGGCATTTGTCACTTTCACGTGTGCTCTCTCTTCCTCTATTTATCTTTCTCTCCTGTTTGTCTCTCTCTTTCTCCCTTTCTTTATGTGTTTGTCTTTCTCTCTCCCTTTAAGTGTTTGTCTCTCTCTCTCTCTCTCCCTTTATGTGTTTGTCTCTCTCTCCCTTTCTTTGTGTTTGTCTCTCTCTCTCCCTTTATGTGTTTGTCTCTCTCTCTCCCTTTCTTTATGTGTTTGTCTCTCTCTCTCCCGTTCTTTATGTGTTTGTCTCTCTCTCTCTCTCCCTTTCTTTGTGTTTGTCTCTCTCTCTCTCCCTTTATGTGTTTGTCTCTCTCTCTCCCTTTCTTTGTGTTTGTCTCTCTCTCTCCCTTTGTGTTTGTCTCTCTCTCTCCCTTTCTTTATGTGTTTGTCTCTCTCTCTCCCTTTCTTTATGTGTTTGTCTCGCTCTCTCTCCCTTTATGTGTTTGTCTCTCTCTCCCTTTCTTTATGTGTTTGTCTCTCTCTCCCGTTCTTTATGTGTTTGTCTCTCTCTCTCCCTTTCTTTATGTGTTTGTCTCTCTCTCCCTTTCTTTATGTGTTTGTCTCTCTCTCTCCCTTTCTTTATGTTTGTCTCTCTCTCTCTCTCCCTTTGTGTTTGTCTCTCTCTCCCTTTCTTTATGTGTTTGTCTCTCTCTCTCTCCCTTTCTTTGTGTTTGTCTCTCTCTCTCTCCCTTTGTGTTTGTCTCTCTCTCTCCCTTTCTTTGTGTTTGTCTCTCTCTCTCTCCCTTTATGTGTTTGTCTCTCTCTCTCTCCCTTTGTGTTTGTCTCTCTCTCTCCCTTTCTTTGTGTTTGTCTCTCTCTCTCTCTCTTTGTGTTTGTCTCTCTCTCTCCCTTTCTTTGTGTTTGTCTCTCTCTCTCCCGTTCTTTATGTGTTTGTCTCTCTCTCTCTCCCTTTATGTGTTTGTCTCTCTCTCCCTTTCTTTATGTGTTTGTCTCTCCCGTTCTTTATGTGTTTGTCTCTCTCTCTCCCTTTCTTTATGTGTTTGTCTCTCTCTCCCTTTCTTTATGTGTTTGTCTCTCTCTCTCCCTTTCTTTATGTTTGTCTCTCTCTCTCTCTCTCCCTTTATGTGTTTGTCTCTCTCTCCCTTTCTTTGTGTTTGTCTCTCTCTCTCCCTTTCTTTGTGTTTGTCTCTCTCCCTTTCTTTGTGTTTGTCTCTCTCTCTCCCTTTCTTTATGTGTTTGTCTCTCTCTCCCTTTCTTTATGTGTTTGTCTCTCTCTCTCCCTTTCTTTATGTTTGTCTCTCTCTCTCTCTCTCCCTTTATGTGTTTGTCTCTCTCTCCCTTTCTTTGTGTTTGTCTCTCTCTCTCCCTTTCTTTGTGTTTGTCTCTCTCCCTTTCTTTGTGTTTGTCTCTCTCTCTCCCTTTCTTTATGTGTTTGTCTCTCTCTCTCCCTTTCTTTGTCTTTGTCTCTCTCTCTCCCTTTATGTGTTTGTCTCTCTCTCCCTTTGTGTGTTTGTCTCTCTCTCCCTTTGTGTGTTTGTCTCTCTCTCTCCCTTTATGTGTTTGTCTCTCTCTCCCTTTGTGTGTTTGTCTCTCTCTCTCCCTTTGTATGTTTGTCTCTCTCTCCCTTTCTTTGTGTTTGTCTCTCTCTCCCTTTGTGTGTTTGTCTCTCTCTCCCTTTCTTTGTGTTTGTCTCTCTCTCCCTTTCTTTGTGTTTGTCTCTCTCTCCCTTTCTTTGTGTTTGTCTCTCTCTCTCCCTTTCTTTGTGTTTGTCTCTCTCTCTCCCTTTGTGTGTTTGTCTCTCTCTCTCCCTTTGTGTTTGTCTCTCTCTCCCTTTCTTTATGTGTTTGTCTCTCTCTCTCCCTTTATGTGTTTGTCTTTCTCTCCCTTTCTTTGTGTTTGTCTCTCTCTCTCCCTTTCTTTGTGTTTGTCTCTCTCTCCCTTTGTGTGTTTGTCTCTCTCTCTCCCTTTGTGTGTTTGTCTCTCTCTCTCCCTTTGTGTTTGTCTCTCTCTCTCCCTTTATGTGTTTGTCTCTCTCTCTCCCTTTCTTTGTGTTTGTCTCTCTCTCTCTCCCTTTATGTGTTTGTCTCTCTCTCTCCCTTTCTTTGTGTTTGTCTCTCTCTCTCCCTTTCTTTGTGTTTGTCTCTATCTCTCCCTTTGTGTTTGTCTCTCGCTCTCCCTTTCTTTGTGTTTGTCTCTCACTCTCCCTTTGTGTTTGTCTCTCTCTCTCTCCTTTCTTTGTGTTTGTCTCTCTCTCTCCCTTTCTTTGTGTTTGTCTCTCTCTCTCCCTTTATGTGTTTGTCTCTCTCTCTCCCTTTCTTTATGTGTTTGTCTCTCTCTCTCCCTTTCTTTATGTGTTTGTCTCTCTCTCTCCCTTTATGTGTTTGTCTCTCTCTCCCTTTATGTGTTTGTCTCTCTCTCTCTCCCTTTGTGTTTGTCTCTCTCTACCTTTTTTATGTGTTTGTCTCTCTCTCCCTTTCTTTTTGTTTGTCTCTCTCTCTCCCTTTATGTGTTTGTCTCTCTCTCCCTTTATGTGTTTGTCTCTCTCTCCCTGTATGTGTTTGTCTCTCTCTCCCTTTGTGTTTGTCTCTCTCTCCCTTTCTTTATGTGTTTGTCTCTCTCTCCCTTTCTTTATGTGTTTGTCTCTCTCTCTCTCCCTTTCTTTGTGTTTGTCTCTCTCTCTCCCTTTCTTTATGTGTTTGTCTCTCTCTCCCTTTCTTTATGTGTTTGTCTCTCTCCCTTTCTTTATGTGTTGTCTCTCTCCCTTTCTTTATGTGTTGTCTCTCTCCCTTTCTTTATGTGTTGTCTCTCTCCCTTTCTTTATGTGTTGTCTCTCTCCCTTTCTTTATGTGTTGTCTCTCTCCCTTTCTTTATGTGTTTGTCTCTCTCCCTTTCTTTATGTGTTGTCTCTCTCCCTTTCTTTATGTGTTGTCTCTCTCCCTTTCTTTATGTGTTGTCTCTCTCCCTTTCTTTATGTGTTTGTCTCTCTCCCTTTCTTTATGTGTTGTCTCTCTCCCTTTCTTTATGTGTTGTCTCTCTCTGTCTCTCTCCTTTTCTTTGTGTTATATATTTGTCTCTCTCGCTCTCTCTTCCTTTCTTTATGTGTTTGTCTCTCTCCCTTTCTTTATGTGTTGTCTCTCTCCCTTTCTTTATGTGTTTGTCTCTCTCCCTTTCTTTATGTGTTGTCTCTCTCCCTTTCTTTATGTGTTGTCTCTCTCTGTCTCTCTCCTTTTCTTTGTGTTATATATTTGTCTCTCTCGCTCTCTCTTCCTTTCTTTATGTGTTTGTCTCTCTCCCTTTCTTTATGTGTTGTCTCTCTCCCTTTCTTTATGTGTTGTCTCTCTCTGTCTCTCTCCTTTTCTTTGTGTTATATATTTGTCTCTCTCGCTCTCTCTTCCTTTCTTTATGTGTTTGTCTCTCTCTCTCGCTCTCCATTTATTTATGTGTTTGTCTCTCTCCCTTTATGTGTTTGTCTCTCTCTCTCCCTTTCTTTATGTTTGTCTCTCTCTCCCTTTCTTTATGTTTGTCTCTCTCCCTGTCTTTATGTGTTGTCTCTCTCTCTCCCTTTATGTGTTGTTGTGTCTCCTTTTCTTTGTGTTATATATTTGTCTCTCTCGCTCTCTCTTCCTTTCTTTATGTGTTTGTCTCTCTCCCTTTCTTTATGTGTTGTCTCTCTCCCTTTCTTTATGTGTTTGTCTCTGTCCCTTTCTTTATGTGTTGTCTCTCTCCCTTTCTTTATGTGTTGTCTCTCTCCCTTTCTTTATGTGTTGTCTCTCTCCCTTTCTTTATGTTTGTCTCTCTCTCCCTTTCTTTATGTTTGTCTCTCTCCCTGTCTTTATGTGTTGTCTCTCTCCCTTTCTTTATGTGTTGTCTCTCTCCCTTTCTTAATGTGTTGTCTCTCTCCCTTTCTTTATGTTTGTCTCTCTCTCCCTTTCTTTATGTTTGTCTCTCTCCCTGTCTTTATGTGTTGTCTCTCTCCCTTTCTTTATGTGTTTGTCTCTCTCCCTTTCTTTATGTGTTGTCTCTCTCCCTTTCTTTATGTGTTGTCTCTCTCCCTTTCTTTATGTGTTGTCTCTCTCCCTTTCTTTATGTTTGTCTCTCTCTCCCTTTCTTTATGTTTGTCTCTCTCCCTGTCTTTATGTGTTGTCTCTCTCCCTTTCTTTATGTGTTTGTCTCTCTCCCTTTCTTTATGTGTTGTCTCTCTCCCTTTCTTTATGTGTTGTCTCTCTCCCTTTCTTTATGTG
This sequence comes from Oncorhynchus mykiss, assembly GCF_057628025.1. Classification (NCBI taxonomy): domain Eukaryota; kingdom Metazoa; phylum Chordata; class Actinopteri; order Salmoniformes; family Salmonidae; genus Oncorhynchus; species Oncorhynchus mykiss. The sequence goes on from NC_143022.1 coordinate 80,108,782, forward strand.
TTTGTCTCTCTCCCTTTCTTTATGTGTTGTCTCTCTCTGTCTCTCTCCTTTTCTTTGTGTTATATATTTGTCTCTCTCGCTCTCTCTTCCTTTCTTTATGTGTTTGTCTCTCTCTCTCGCTCTCCATTTATTTATGTGTTTGTCTCTCTCCCTTTATGTGTTTGTCTCTCTCTCTCCCTTTCTTTATGTTTGTCTCTCTCTCCCTTTCTTTATGTTTGTCTCTCTCCCTGTCTTTATGTGTTGTCTCTCTCTCTCCCTTTATGTGTTGTTGTGTCTCCTTTTCTTTGTGTTATATATTTGTCTCTCTCGCTCTCTCTTCCTTTCTTTATGTGTTTGTCTCTCTCTCTCGCTCTCCATTTATTTATGTGTTTGTCTCTCTCTCCCTTTATGTGTTTGTCTCTGAGACTTGAGCACAGTGAGATTCATTCCCTTTAAAGGGTTTATAACCTATTCATTTGGAATGTTATGTGTAGAGGGATAATATCACTTTATGTTATTGAGTTAGGAAAGAATGTGATTGTGCCAGCTAATACATTCTAGTATTTCTTTGTGTTCTGAAATGCCCAGTCACCTTTACTTAGCATACTTCCATATCAAGTGTTTTTCTGAAATGCTCTTATTTTTCCAAGATTAACTTTCACATTTCACATATTTATTATAAGCCTACAGGTTTCACAATAACTTAGTGTTTCTGTAATCTACTATTGTAATTTGTGTATTTTGGGTTTGATGTAATGTTTTTGTTCTCTCTATCCTCAGTTTTTTGGAGCTGAGCATGTTCTTTTCAGTCAAGGCCAAGGCGGGCGAGAAGGAAGTCTCTCCCAACACGCTGTTTTCTGTGTGGCATGAGTTCTCCACTGATTTCAAAGATCTTTGGAAGAAGGAAAACAAACTGAGGTTACAGGAACGGTAAGGATTGGTGCAAGCTGTGTTTTGCAGTTCTTTTATGTGTGTTGAGTCCATCCTATTCAATGAATGCCACTCTTTGCTGGGTCTTACTTTGGGGAGGGTTGTACAACATATGTTCTGAACTTCTACAGACCTACCACAGGTCGACTGTACGGTACATGTCAAATCTACATGTCTACTTTTACTACTATAGTGCCTTCGGAAAGTATTCAGAGCTTTGACTTTTTCCACATTTTATTACGTTACAGCCTTATTCTAAAATGGATTAGAAAAAAAGAGCAATCTACACACAATACACCATAATGACAAAGCAAAAACTGGCTTTTAGAAATGTTTGCACATTTATTAAAATATATATATATATATTTACCCTTTGCTATTAGACTCGAAATTGAGCTCAGGTGCATCCTGTTTCCATTGAGATGTTTCTACAACTTGATGGGAGTCGACCTGTGGTAAATTCAATTGATTGGACATGATTTGGAAAGAGACCGACCTGTCTATATAAGGTCCCACAGTTGACAGTGCATGTCAGAGCTAAAACCAAGCCATGAGGTCAATGGAATTGTCCATAGAGCGCCGAGACAGGATTGTGTATTTGTATTGTATTTATTATGGATGCTACAAGCTTAGCACACCTGTATTTCAGGAGTTTCTCCCATTATTCTCTGCAGATTCTCTCAAGCTCTGTCAGGTTGGATGGGGGCATGTCTGCAGCATTGAAGGTCACCAAGAACACAGCGGCCTCCATCATTCTTAAATGTAAGACGTTTGGAACCACCAAGGCTCTTCCTAGAGCTGGCCGCCCGGTCAAACTCATAAATCGGGGAGAAGGGCTTTGGTCAGGGAGATGATCAAGAACCCAATGTTCACTCTGACAGAGCTCTAGAGTTCCTCTTTGGAGATGGGAGAACCTTCCCGAAGGACAACCATCTCTGCAGCACTCCACCAATCAGGCCTTTATGGTAGAGTGGCCAGATGGAAGCCACTCCTGAGTAAAAGGCACATAACAGCCCGTCTGGAGTTTGCCAAAAGGCACCTAAAGACTCTCAGACCATGAGATAACAAGATTCTCTGGTTTGATGAAACCAAGATTGAACTCTTTGGCCTGAATGCCAAGCGTCACGTCTCGAGGAAACCTGGCACCATCCCTACGGTGAAGCATGGTGGTGGCAGCATCATGCTGTGGGAATGTTTTTCAGCGGCAGGGACAGGGAGACTAGTCAAGATCGAGGGAAATATGAACGTAGAAAAGTACAGAGAGATCCTTGATGAAAACCTGCTCCAAAGCGCTCAGGACCTCAGACTGGGGCGAAGGTTCACATTCCAAAAGGACAACGACCCCAAGCACACAGACAAGACAATTCAGGAGTGACTTCTCGACAAGTTTCTGAATGTCCTTGAGTGGCCCAACCAGAGCATAGGCTTGAACCCAATCGAACATCTGAGGAGAAACCTGAGAATAGCTGTGAAGCAACGCTCCCCGTCCAACCTGACAGCTTGAGAGGATCTGCAGAGAATAATGGGAGAACTCCCCAAATACAGGTGTGCCAAGCTTGTAGCATCATACCCAAGAAGACTCGATTCTATAATCGCTGCCAAAGGTGCTTCAACAAAGTACTGAGTAAAGGGTCTGAAAACGTATAACTTATGTCATATTTCAGTTTTTCACTTTTAATAAATTAGCAAACATTTCTAAAAACCTATTTTTGCTTTGACATTATGGGGTATTGTGTGTAGATTAATGACAAAAAAAACCATTTAATCAATCTTAGAAAAGGTCTGAATACTTTTCCCGAAGGCACTGTATATCTCCCTGGAACACAAGGAACCTACTGTTTCACATTCACCTTCAAGCACACCAAGCACATTACCTTGACAAGCCATGTGAAGCCATCTGTCAGCTTAATGTGAAGAATAAAGCACCTTGATTGAGGTCAAATGTCGTGCACCTTGAGCTCTTCGACTCCCCTTGAAACAATAGAGAATGCTGTGTGTTGTAACAACCAAGGATGCTGAAGCAACCGAACACCATTAATCCCAGAATGCAATACATGTTTTATGTAATAATCTCGTAGAAGGGAAATGTATCAGACAAACTTACATTTTGATTCATATAGATATACTCATATTTCTATTGAACCTACCCTGTGAGGTAAATATCAAGCAGAAAGTCAGGAGTTGCCATAGATGAGTGTTGAATCTTCAGTGTTGGAATGAATGATCCCCAAACATGAGTTTTCAATAGCATGCATCACATGTTCACTATTAGATCCTATCAGAGTCATTCAAATTCATAGACAAGATAAGAAAGAGAAGAGTTGAAACGACCCAGATCGGTTTCATAACCCCAATAGTGAAAAGAACACATGGGCGATTCTGTTAGCTTCCAGTGGTTTGATGGTTTTGGAGATAACATTTGAAAAGTCAACAAATGCTAATTGTTTCGTTCTGCTGGATGTAGATTACATTGTGATATGTACTTGTAAAAATAAAAAGTAATGTCTTGTGTTTTGTTAATTTGCGGGAAATTATTAAAACAAAGTTGTAATCATTACCTATTTGGCCTACCACCATCTAGACAATTGGGAAATGTAGAGCACCCCCCCCCCGCCCCCAACCTGACTTACTACAAAGGCATACCAAATTTGGACAAACACACACATGAATGTACTGTCTAGAATGTGTTTTTTTTTTTTTTTTTACAGTGTGCAGTGTTGAGAGTCAGGCCACTGAATGGTTTAAACCTGTCTCTATCATCACAGTGGATCAGAAATGGGCTTCTTAAAACATTGGAACTGGTCACCCATAACTTTCTCCTGTATAAACAGCAGAGACCCAAACCTTGCCTGGAAAACCTCACTGCTGAGTTGCCTGACCTTTTACTACTGCAAACATACCTTATCTCCATTTCTAGGAGAAGGTACATTTCAAATGCAAGCGTGTGTATATTACAAATGCATGGCTGAAACTAGTGGTGTCTTTTCAGACTGAAAACGGCAGAGGAGGTTTTCAAACAAGCCAGAGAGAAGGTCTCGTACAGCGTCAAACCCAAACAGTCCTCTGGAATAGTGAGTTCTCTTTAAGTCTCTTTTTCCTTCTTCCTAAACCATTTTCTCCTAACCGCTTTCTGTCTCTTTATTCCCCATAAAATACAGATGTAGGAACTTAATTTGACCTTTACTGTCACAAAATAATCATGCAGCAATAGGATTTTAATGAATAGTCGATTTATGTAAATCACAAAGCTCATCTGCATGGAAAATTCTCAACAACAAAGGAGTGATCAAATTAAGATCCTACAACTGTATTTTCCCCCTTCTCACTCCTAGTTTTTAAAATCTCTGTAGAAATCCCCCCTCCACCCCCGTTACCACTTTATTTTAGTGTCAAAATGCGGGGGTGAATTCATTTATGTGCCCCATTGTAATGTCTGAAACTCACTTCCATCTGTTTTTATTCCACAGAAAGCCAAACTCGGTCAGAAGATCTGAGCCAATGGACTGGAGAAGTCTTACCCAGGAAAAGTTTGCACAAGTGAGATCAACACAATCTGATATGTCTTTTTAGCTATTGTATTTAAAAATATGTTATGTTCTTTTCTTTTTTTAATAGTTTATTTCTGTCATCCAACTGGTTATACATGTAACTATGCCCAACATACTTGTTGGAAAGTTTGATATAAACCCTGTACCATGCTTTGGCGCTATCTGTCAATGAGAGATTTCTCCCAAGTCCAAAGTAAGTATTGTAGAATTAATTAAACAGTTAATTATCTTTGGACAGATGCCATTTTAATGAGAAATGCTTCGTTTTACAGTGCGACACACATGTTCTGGTATCCAGCCTATCCCCTGTAGCATTTGATAGAAGACACCAGTTAAGACAATCATGTTTCAATAAGCCATTTCTATCCATCCCTGCACTGCCTTCCAGTATAAAAAGGAGAACAAGAGTGAGCTTGTATATATATTTGCTTACCAGACAGCAAGTCAAGTGCCTTTATAGCACACTGAGCTAGTTAATGACAAATGAGCCAATTCAATTAATCTACATTACAACCTGTATGGAAACCAGACCTGCTTAGTGAAAACTTGCATTGTGACAATAATCAGTTTATCATACACTGTAGTTTCATAGAAGGATGATACGTGATGTACAGTTGTAGTTTATGCAATAAATCATGAACTTAACCATGACTTGAGTTTAGCTGCTAAGGTATTTAGAACCAAGGTATTTAGTAGGTCATGAGGATTTCACATCATCCTCTATTGTTTTTTTTATTATGGAACCATAGCTACATATTGAAATAATATTACAATTTTAAAAAATAACCTTATCCACATTACATGTAAAATGATATGCAATCTGTATGTGACATATCCTGTATGATTTGTATGTTTGAATTGTTTTCCTGTTCTATGTTTTGTATGAGCCTTGTAGAGCTGTTGGTGACTGTGTCCCCATTTGCAATAACGCCTTTGTTCCTGATAAAATACTATTTATTGAAGATGAATCATCCTGAAAGTCTTTATCTGAATAGTTGTTGAGCCTATTCTTCTCAAACATCATTAGTCAACTATATCCTTTATTGCCACAACATTGTTTGCATTCAGACCACACAGATGTTTCACATGAAATAGATTTTATATATATTTATAGCTACTTATCCTTTGACATATACATATATATTTATAGTACAACAGTTATACATAAAATAGTAATATAATTTCTTTACTGGCTAGCTTGATATTTGTGTCAATTATTTCACAGGTGGCTCTTAAATCCACAGGCAGATACTTAGACAGACTAGGTTCTTTTTTCTCAGTCTGAAGCCCTATTGCCTGGACAGTTCCCCCAGGTAAGCCCAGTCCACAGCATGCCATAGGCAGCTCCACTTTCAGTCTAGAACTTGGTGCTGTGCTTATGGTTTTATATGTTCCAAATGTCCAAGGACCCAGTTGTTTAATATGAACTGAAACATGTCTGTGCTTCAGTTGGTGTTGTGCAATGCATCCATTTATGTCTGCAATTTGTAGTTTTTACCATAGCTGTCCATATAGTCAAAGGGCTAATAGATGGGCCACTCTGTACTACCAGTACCTGTAGGGTTCATTTTGTGTGACCAGTAGACCTGTGTACAAAGTGATAATGCAGCATAGTCCAATATAGGGGAGAGGTACTACTAGCTTGTCCCCTGTCATGTCTACGGTATTCATGTTCATGTTAACGTTCACTTTCACAGTCACATTAGTGTCCATGGTGACTGTCATGGTCTGGTTCCAAAGAATCCCTCACAGTTTTCCGTTACCACTCACATCCACCGACATGCAGCGACACTGTTTGACACGCTGCACCTTGCGATGGCGGAAGGCTGGTTGCAGCCCTGGACAGTCCAGCTGCACAGTGAGCTGGGTGATGCGGTGCGGCCTGCAGAAGGAACAGGACTGGAAGGGCTCTTGGGCCTTGTTGTGGTTCTTCCGGCCGGACCCCAAGCCTCGATTTGAGCTAGGGCTCATGTGGCGGGGGATGTAGAAGGAGTTACACTGGCCATAGCAGAAGCGGTTGACCACCGTACGACTCCGACAGCCCTCCTCACTCACTGTCTGGCGGAGGGGTTGTGTCTTGCACCAGTCACGTCGGAGGTACCGGCGCTCCGTGACCACCAGGGCCTCCCGACTTGACGAAAGGACTTCGGGTTTTCGCGGCAACAGGCGCTGACGCTCCGACATGTTGCCTTTGGTCTTGAAAAGTGAGGGGATGGAGCCCTGGGGGCGGGGCTTCCTGGTGTCTGTGGCAACGCAGAGCACCCCAGCCAGTAGGACCGGGAGAGTGATTCTCCAAAACATTCTGGGGAAAATTAGACAGAAAGGTTAGTTTCAGTGCTACAAAACTAAGATTGAGCCTTGTACATAAACAGTGACTATACTGTGACTAGAATGTATTGGTTTAAGCGAGGTTGAGTCTACTGGGTATGTCTCAATCCTGAAGTTATTCCAGTGTAACAGCATTCCGTCTGTGTGTGTATGCTTTGGTGTTTAGCCTATGTTTGTGTGTGAATGTTCACATGTCATATTGCACTTCCCCCTCCTCTTCACTCTGCCCTTTAAGGCATCATTGAGTTAATCAATCGATCATCTTGTCAACGTCTGTGTCAATACTTATATTTGCTTTCTTCTCAGCTACAGAACTCTTCCAAAAATAAACATGTCTTGCCATCAAAGGAAACCCTTAAACACCCATAACGAGAAAAGGAAGTTGATTTTATTGGTCTCGTCGCCGGGTAAAATAATTAGGGCTTTGCTTACTCTAGTCATGAACTATGCCGCAGATATGTAAACATGCATTAGCAGGCCCATCTGAATGTTATTAGGGGAGGAGAAGAGTACCCTGTGGGTCTCCATTCCCACTCTGTGACCAAGCCCTAAGCCCTATGAGCACTATAAACTGCTCTGTCTGTGTCTCTCTCCACACTGCCGACTGGCAGATGTGAGACCGAGATGAAACTCTCCATAAACACACATAAACACATGCCTAAACGCTCACACACACATACAATTCACAATGTAATCCAAAAAAAAGTTATTTAGAATTTGTCTTTCTGATTTTTACTGGAAAAAGGAAGTATGATTTAAGTTGAATACCTTTGTTGGGAAAGAAAATTACTGGTATGTATCTGTATTAATGCCAGTACAATTTGTCAGTCACTCAAAAATCTTTGCAACAGATGTTGTTCTTGAATTGCATATACAGTATAAAGTAAGAATTCTGAATGCGGACCAAAAGCCCTCCAAAGCCATTGGCTGCTCCAATTCCCTGAAAGACTTCTTTGCTGTGCAAATTGTGCATCCCTTCTCCATTTCCTGGACGTGGGACAACACAATTGGACGTGGGACAATGACTTTATCATGATCTACTTTGGGTTTCTGTCTCTGTTTAGTTTCTGCTCTTGACCCTGGGTCATGGCGCTCTGCCCTGTTAACCTCTCTGTCTCAATGAAACTGTCCCAATGTTCACAGTAATCTATTGGGCAGCTGTGTCTATGACCAGAAGGTAATGAAGAATAGAACAGTCGAGCCAGGAACCATGAGGATGGTGGAGGGCTAGGTACTGGTATACCCAGGAACCATGAGGATGGTGGAGGGCTAGGTACTGGTATACCCAGGAACCATGAGAATGGTGGAGGGCTAGATACTGGTATACCCAGGAACCATGAGGATGGTGGAGAGTTAGGTACTGGTATACCCAGGAACCATGAGGATGGTGGAGGGCTAGATACTGGTATACCCAGGAACCATGAGGATGGTGGAGGGCTAGGTACTGGTATACCCAGGAACCATGAGGATGGTGGAGGGCTAGGTACTGGTATACCCAGGAACCATGAGGATGGTGGAGGGCTAGGTACTGGTATACCCAGGAACCATGAGGATGGTGGAGGGCTAGGTACTGGTATACCCAGGAACCATGAGAATGGTGGAGGGCTAGGTACTGGTATACCCAGGAACCATGAGGATGGTGGAGGGCTAGGTACTGGTATACCCAGGAACCATGAGAATGGTGGAGGGCTAGGTACTGGTATACCCAGGAACCATGAGGATGGTGGAGGGTTTAGAGAAGAGGACTGATTGGATGGTGGATGATGGTGGTCATGAGAAGGACAAGGGGGAGTTAACATTCACCTCTTCAGTGTCTTCCAGAGCAACTGATGTGTGATAAGAATGTTTACATAATTCATGCATTGATGTCAGTAGGAGATTTCTGTGAAAGTTCAAGTTACGCACGACTAAGTCTGGCTCAACTCTATCATAAGGACACATCTCTTACACACACACACACACTTGACCACACAGTGTCAAATGTAATGATGATGTTTCCGTCTGTCCCCACTGCATCTCAATGTCATGACCCTCCTCCATCATTCAATGATCTACTCACCAGTTAAACAAATGCTTTTGTCCCTAAAAACATCCAGTGACTACTGATCAGAATGGATGAACTCAATCCAACACAGTGGGCTTCCTGCAAAGTTTTTCCTCTCTATTTCCTCTTCATTAGTTAAGAAGACTAGCCCAGGTCTGGTGAGTTTAAAGGCCCTAGGGGTTGGAGGGATATCCTGACTGTGTACACAGCAGATGACAGATATGTTATACAGTCAGTGCTTCAGTCCTTCTCCACTTCCAAACTTTGCCTAAGTATGATACAGACGACCCTGCCAGCTATCGTCATCAATCTCACAGCAAGACAAATTGCGGTTTGGAGGTTGGGTGGGGAAGTGGGGGGATAATGATAGTGTACAGAGAGACTGTTGGAAAACAAAACAAACTCTTTAGCCCTGACTTTACTGCTTGCAGCCCCCCTCATCCACCCCCCTGACTCTCTCTCTCACCAATCATCATGGAGTCTGAGCCGGAGGGAGACTGTGGTTTTTGTATTATCGGTGAGACAGAGCTGAACTGGACCATGCTATCTGTCCACTTACAGGGCCACTGCATGTTATATCACAACCACAAATACCAGGCTCTATACGCTTGAATGAACCGTCTCAGACCTCAGGTCTACAAATAATGGACTCCAAAAACAGAACTGGGATAGCCATCTCCCAGAGTAAGAATTGCCAATGGCAACTTGAGCTTTACTGACCGCAGTGGGCGGCTACACTTGGATGAACTTTCCGTCTGCACCAAAGTACCAGCGCCTCTATCGTAGCAGATCAACCATTTTAGGTCAAGGGTTCTTCAATAATGCAATCTGCTAATTATTCAGTCAATAAGCTCAAAGCAGTACCTTCCACATGGGCCCTGAGATAAAGTGTTAGCAATGACAAGAACAGGATAACTGACGTCAATTATTGTATTCAATTCAACAGGCCAAAGCTCACACACAGAAAACAAAACTCTGTGTTTTTACATGAAGGCAATTACATTGGACTTCATTATCTCCATGTGTGGCTTGCATTTCCCCAAACTGGCCTCTTCTGGCTCATTAACTGTGAAAATGTGCATTTTGAGGAGCTTGGGTTGAATGTGTTCAACGCCAACATGCCCCTGAGCTGTTTGGACAGCCATTTGTCACCACAATCCATTTTCATAATTACTGCCAGCTGAGAGATGCTCTACTGGTCTCCAAGTCTCCAGCAGTTAGGAGAGGCACTTTGCTCTCCATCCCCCTCGGTATTAGTAGATATTTACCCCGCAATTAATAGTAGACACACAGAGTGAGAGCAACATATTGTAGAGAATGACCAGACAGGGAAGTAAACCCGGCTTGCTGGCCTGAAAGACTAACTCCCTACACATCGCACCAATAGGGTTAACTCACATGGTGGGAATTGTAACATGGCTCATATAGGACCCGATTCTAATTTAGGAAATTACGCCTTTCCTACCCACTTCTCACCAGCTGGTATTACCTTATGAAGTTGAGTAACGGGTTTTGCAGGCGTTGTTCCCTTGCGCGCGCTGGATAAATGTAATTCAACCGCTGAAAACACTCCCAAGTGCTTGCCAACACATTTTCTCTAGGAGTTTTCATTCAATAGGGTTTTCATTACATTTATGGTAAGCCATTCCTTTAAATACTGTGTATATTTAATTAGGTACACAGTATTTCTGCCACCTCTGGACTCTTGGCCCTCCCAACCCTACGGGAGGGCAGCTCCTGCTAAGCCCAGTCCAAGCTATTCTCTGTCCTGGTACCTCAATGGTGGAACTAGCTTCCCGGTTAAGCTAGGACAGCAGAGTCCCTGTCCATCTTCCGAAAGCACCTGATCCCCCAATAGGGGTTGAACAATAATCCTATAAATCTACCTTAATCCTCACTAATCATGGAACTGTATATCAACCGTCCAGTCGTTGTGAACTGTGCGTCAGGCTCCAGGTTGAACCTGCTACAGTAGGTGTGGTCTGAGTTCCATAATGATTCAAACAGGCTACATGTTCCATATTACTGCACAACGTCATCCTAACATTATGCACTAATAGCGACCCTCAGGAACAACTTGGACATGACAGAGAAAAGACAAGTCAACGGAATGGAAGGATGCAAAATGTAAACTACAAATTGAAGAAAACGAACACTAAAGTGACAGTTATAAATGTATGTGGGTATTACTGATGGTGGCTCCCGATAATGGCTAATATTTAATATGATACAAATTGTATAATAAAAATGAGAAATTCAAAAAATCAACTCGGCAGATTCAGGTCTAAAAGAAACCTACAGCTTGGGTGTACTCATACTCATTTAGCTCTTAACAATAGCTCTTAAACACATAAATTCCAGTGCAACGAGAATGTTGTTATTTCAATCGCAAATTAAATGCTTTTTCCAATTGGAACTGGCAGGTTCGCTCGACGTTATTCATGGTTTCCTTTGCTTGTAAAGGCAGTGGAATTATGAAGGAAGGAAATATAAATATGGTTAATCTGTAGACACACCTTCATTTCTTAGATTTCCACCCTGAACGAATAGCAGGTGAATAGCATGCTAAATGCATTGTTCCAATATTACAAACATACAGTGTTTGGAAATTTAAATCTAATATTAATTAACAAAAAGCTCTTTGGATTAAACTGGAAATAATAGAGTGTGGGGAAGGGTTTATATCAAAGGGTTTATATTAGGACAAAGATGTGTCCTGCCTAAATCCTCTTTGGAATCAGAGCTATCAGTCCAAGGTGGAGCCGTCACCGGAGCGGTGAATCGGATCAGAAGCCAAGCTCACTACTCACACAACGCTTACACACGCAAACTCTCACCCACACATGTAATTCATCTGTCTCTCACATATTCACAAGTCCCGTTAATACCTAACTTGCATGATTATTCCTGATATTTTCCACATTCTGATTGTGCCCACATTATTAGACAGGTGTAGACAATCAAAAGACACATTGTGATCTGATTGTGATCAGATCATCCTGTCCACCTCCAGAGGTAGTCAGACATGCATGGTGTCTGGATATCTTACAAGTGTAGACAGATCTGGACAGAGAAACCAATTAAATCCTTATTATTCCGCTCTCTGAAAGCATTGACAGGTGGCACAATTGACTGACTACATCAATATGTATCTTACAATAAATAAATACATATTATTTTGAAAGAATAGGTGTGAAATGTGCGTAAAGGAAGGGACCAGGAAATCTGGTCACAATGCAGACTCAGTGGACGGATAACAGACACATTTTAATACCATGTGTAGACACATTTCTGGAAACGTGGGCACAATCATAATTTAGACAAGATCAGGACAAATGACCCATGTTAGCACCAGGTATAAACAAGGCTACAGTCTCTCTTACACACTGATGGATTTACACTGTGACACAAAGTTACATTCTTACCTTAATGCTATAGCTTCTCCCACACCTACACACGCCAAATAATGTATCACTAATAGTCTTTCATTCATTAGCCAAATCAACAATCACCCACACACCCATTAACTCAATGAAAGCACTCACTTCCATAAACATTCAGGAAAATTCTTCCTGTGATTGAATCTCACCCTCTATATCTGTTGCTCTCCAGCCTGAATAACTGAGCAGCCACCAAGACTACTGTATGAACAGGAGGAGGAAGACAGTGACTGTACCTCTTGCCACAGTGTCCCAGGACAGTGGGGTGATCCTGTCTCAGTTAGGGGTAGCTGTCCACCCTTACTGGTCCTGTAGAGGGAATCCTGGTGTTGGTTTCCATTGGAACAGCAGGGGTACCCGAGGTGGACTTTCAGCTGAGTGTCCCAAGGTCTGTGGTCCTGTTTCTCTCCACTGAGTCTGTATCTTTGAGTTTGTTAATAATCCATATTTATCTCAAAATATGTATATATCTTTTTCTCCTCTCTTTGTAATCTGTCTTTCTATGCCATTGGGTTTCTGTGTCTCAGTATTCTAGTTCGGTGTCTCTGTGTGTTTCCAGCTGGGTTTGGAGTCGCACTTCTGCTTCCCCTTAGACATAGATGGGGGCTTTCTATTGGCTCTGACCACAACATGAATCAAACCAAGCCTCACCTCTCTCCCATACCCTCTCTGTTTCTCTGCATACTTATCCTCCCTCCTGTTTCCACAAACATACTCACTGCTGACTCTCCACTCTTGGAATCCCCTGTCAGTCTTGCTCATTCCCTCTTCCCTCTATCACTCCCTCTCGTACTCTGAAACCCTAAATCCATCTTGCTCTCCCACTATCGCCCCCTTCACGCAATTTCCTCCCTCACTTTCCCTGTCTCTCCTTCACTTTCATACTAATATCTCTCTCTCACTCTCTCTTTCCACCTATCCACCTTTCTTCTCCCTTGGCCATGAGGTGGGTTCAATGATTAGGTGTTCCAGTACCACTGAAAGCCTTCAACACACACCACCAAAGAAACAAAGACCGGTTCAAGGAAACTTTTATCTGACACATCCATCTCAGCTCTCTCTGAGACTCTCATAAGACCACAACACATTGTTCCTTTTTCCCAAACATGGGTGTGTGAAATCACATAATCCATAAATCATTCTTACTGCTGCCTACTCACATGTCAACAGAACCCTTTGAAATTGCCATTCCCATTATTTTGGTTTAGGTATAAAGAAGAAAGACAATGATGTACTGGGAACTGGAACTGAGACAAAAAACACTGGCTGTCATTCACCGTCAAAGATCTGAAACATCCGCAAAAAAAACTTCACTGTCTAAACAATTACCATCTGATCCTACCAGTAGAGAATAGCAGGAAACTATAGCAGCTGAATTCAAGCCTCAGTCTTTGTCCATACTATGACTAATATCTTAAGTCATGGTTTCTCATGGCTTTAATATACTGACAGACCTGAACTGACAAGGTTATGTTTTGTAAAACTCTGTTAGTGATATTAGCCACTAAGCCTTAGGGCTCAATTCACTTCGTATGGCAGAACACCCACGCTCTGGTGCGATATAGTGCGACATAGGCAATGTTCCTGCCTTTCGCGGAAATTGCATTCACGGTAAATGCTGCATATGTCGGCTCAATCGGAAATGACCTTTCAATTTCAATCGTGCTATAAAGCAGATCTTCAGCGCTACTGATTGAATCGAGCCCACAGGGCTCTAGAAATGTAAAGTTAATTTCTGATTGAGCAGACATACGCAGCGTTTACGGTGAATGCAGTCTCCGCTAAAGCGGGAAAATTGCCTTTAAATGTCAATCACACTAACGCTGAACTTCCTCGATACGGATTGAATAGAGCCCTTACTTTTTGTGGTAGCATATTTTGTACAGTATAATAAAATGTCTAAATTGCTAACAAATAACACATTTGAACAAAATGAACAAACAAAGCATTATTTTTTTGCAAATGTACAACTTATTCCCTTAAATTATAGTCAAATAAGCGAAGACCATTTCTAATCTAACGGATACCCAAAACTACTGTGTGTTATGCTCTGTTAAATCTACCACCATCTAGTGGCAACACCTAAACTGCAGATGACAGTCTGTGCCCTTAGCAGACAGATCAGTGAGAATAATCATAGCAATGACTCCAGATCAGTATGTTCATCTACTCCTTGCTAGTCATTACAAAATGTATTGATTCATTACCAGGACAGTAAAAACAGATAAAGGGACAACTTTAATACATTTTTAAGTGTCTTTAAATATGGTATAAAAATAAATGCAGGAGAGAGTAACAAAGAAGTGCGTTCTACAGAAGACAACAGACAGCAGCTTGAATGAGACTTTACACATGTAATGAAAACTGTGCCAATTACTGTAGTGCAATAAAAGCAATGCAAAATAAACATAATCATTTATATATATATGCATACTGCACAACACTTCCCTTAGCGTGACAAAAGTAGGTGTGATTACAGATCGTGAACTGTATAGTAATAATATTTTTTTATTAGATTTTACTGTTAAGCTGTCGTTTCTTAATTTTTTAAATTTCTGACATCATTAGCTCAGCTGGAGAGGAGCACGCGTGTCCATCAGATATGGTGGAAGTAACTGGACACTGACTTTCTGTAAAGGCATTATCCGGTCTCAATGTCTGTCCTAAAATGCCTACCTGACCCAAAATGAATGTCCTCGCCAATAGTAGATATAGATCAAGTAAAAGAAATAACAAGCCTTCTCCTTGGACATGCAACATCTGATGTACTGCCCTGCTCATCGTCTCAGTGGAAAGCAGACGGCGATGATGTAGAAATGACGTAGAAATGACGTAGAAATGGTCCTCTATATTGCAGAGTGGCTGTATTTTAGCATGATGGCACAAGGTTGGTCAGCCTCTTTGATGTAAGGGATTTCCCCTGGGAGAAGAAGAGGGATGGAGAAAGATAAAGAAGGAGAATAAGATCAATTGTCTACTGTAATCTAAGATCCACTCTAATATCCTCCTGTAATCTAGCGTGTGGAAATGTCTGTGCAGAGTGAGAGTTCTACCTGGTCGGAATATGAAAGTGTGTAACGTCTGGATTATACTGACATCCTATGGGCATCAAGTGTACAACATGATTTTGCATCATATTGTGTTATTGTGTTATACCGTATGTCAGACATGCTGTAGGTTCCTTCATCTGAGTAAAGTTCATTCATTGAATACAGTTTACATCAAGAGCTGTCAAAAGAGCTGTCTCCATGCAAAAATGTGAGGGAGAACACAGAGAGGATGAAAGTAAGGTGAGATGAGCAACCGCATGCAATTTACTGTAACACTCTGCACTGAGTTTTGGAATTATTACCTGGATGTAAAATCCTTCAAAACAAGTTCTTACTTTTCTGTGGGGACAAGGAGAGAACACAGAATGAGGTAGGACATTTTGGCAGGTTGGTTTCAGGGACCAAAATGTGAGACATGCAGGAGAGGTCACATGCCTCTGTCCTCTAACAGCTCAGCTGACTCCTCTAAAGGCTGGATTCAATCTGCATTGCAGAAGCATCACAAAAGATCCACGTTACAGCTTGACAAAAATTTAAAGGCAATGTTCCCATGTTCGCGGAGACTGCGTTCACAGTAAACGCTGCATACAGCTGAAGTCGGAAGTTAACATACACTTAGGTTGGAGTCATTAAAACTCGTTTTTCAACCACTCCACAAATGTCTTGTTAACAAACTATAGTTTTGGCAAGTCGGTTAGGACATCTACTTTGTACATGACACAAGTAATTTTCCCAACAATTGTTTACAGACAGATTATTTCACTGTATCACCATTCCAGTAGGTCAGAAGTTTACATACACTAAGTTGACTGTGACTTTAAACAGCTTGGACAATTCCAGAAAATGATGTCAAGGCTTTAGAAGCTTATGATAGGCTAATTGACATCATTTGAGTCAATTGGAGACCTGTACCTGTGGATGTATTTCAAGGCCTACCTTCAAACTCAGTGCCTCTTTGCTTGACATCATGGAAAATCAAAATAAATCAGCCAAGACCTCAGAAAAAATACATTGCAGACCTCCACAAGTCTGGTTCATCCTTGGGAGCAATTTCCAAATGCCTGAAGGTACCACGTTCATCTGTACAGACAATAGTACGCAAGTATGAACACCATGAGCCCACGCAGTCGTCATACCGCCCAGGAAGGAGACGCCTTTTGTCTCCTAAAGATGAGCGTACTTCGGTGCGAAAAGTGCAAGTCAATCCCCGAACAACAACAAAGGACCTTGTGAAGACGCAGAGGAAACAGGTACAAAAGTCTCTTTATTCAGAGTAAAACTAGTCCTATATTGAGATAACATGAAAGGCCGCTCAGCAAGGAAGATGCCACTGCTCCAAAACCGCTATAAAAAAGCCAAAGCCAGGTTTGCAACTGCACATGGGGACAAATATCGTACTTTTTGGAGAAATGTCCACTGGTCTGATGAAACAAAATAGAACTGTTTGGCCATAATGACCATCGTTATGTTTGGAGAAAAAAGGGGGAGGGTTGCAAGCCGAGGAACACCATCCCAACCGTGAAGCACGGGGGTGGTAGCATCATGTTGTGGGGGTGCATTGCTGCAGGAGGGACTGGTGCACTTCACAAAATAGATGGCTTCATGAGGGTGAGAAATGATGTGAATATATTGAAGCAACATCTCAAGACCTCAGTCAGGAAGTTAAAGCTTGGTCGCAAATAGGTCTTCCAAATGGACAATGAACCCAAGCATACTTCCAAAGTTGTGGCAAAATGGCTTAAGGACAACAAAGTCAAGGTATTGGAGTGGCCATCACAAAGCCCTGACCTTAATCCTATAGAAAATTTGTGGGCAGAACTGAAAAAGCATGTGCGAGCAAGGAGGCCTACAAACCTGACTCAGTTACACCAGTTCTGTCAGGAGGAATGGGTCAAAATTCACCCAACTTATTGTGGGTAGCTTGTGGAAGGCTACCCGATTCAAGTTAAACCATTTAAAGGTAATGCTACCAAATACTAATTGAGTGGATGTAAACTTCTGACCCACTGGGAATGTGATGAACGAAATAAAAGCTGAAATAAATAATTCTCTCTACTACTATTATTCTGACATTTCACATTCTTAAAATCAAGTGGTGAGCCTAACTGACCTAAAACAGGGAATTTGTACAAGGATTAAATGTCAGGAATTGTGAAAAACTGAGTTTAAATGTATTTGGCTGAGGTGTATGTAAACCTCCGACTTCAACTGTATGTGGGCTCAAGGAAATTACCTTTACATTTTAACGCGGATCTTCTGCTATACGGATTAAATCCATCCTTAAATTTCGGAGGAGTTAACAAATGCAACATTGTGTATCAAACTACACAAAAACATGATTTCACAAGAATAATAAACCAATATGTATAGGTTATATCCAGATATACTTATGCTCCTATTGCATCTAAGTCTTGAAATGGAATGATGAATGTCTAACTACCATTGTTGAATAAATCTGTTTTTTATTAATTAACATCTGATTAATCAGTTAATCATGAAACATACAGTGCCGTTCATAAAGTATTCACACCCATTGACTTTTTCCACATTTAGTTGTGTTACAGCATTTGGCAAGCCTAAATAAATTCTGGAGTAAAAGTGTCCTTAACAAGTCACATAATAAGTTGCATTGACTCACTCTGTGTGCAGTAATAGTGTTTAACATGATTTTTGAATGACTACCTCATCTCTGTTCCCTACACATACAATTATCTGTAAGGTCCCTCAGTCGAGCAGTGAAATTCAAACACAGATTCAACCACAAAGACCAGGGAGGTTTTTCAATGCCTCTCGGAAAAGGGCACCTATTGGTAGATAGATAAAAAAATTAAAAAAAAACAGACATTGAATATCCCTTTGAGCATGGTGAAGTTATTAATGGTGTCTCAAGACACCCAGTCACTGTAAAGATACAGGCGTCCTTCCTAACTCAGTTGCCGGAGAGAAAGGAAACTACTCAGGGATTTCACCAATGGTGACTTTAAAACAGTTACAGAGTTTAATGGCTGCGATAGGAGAAAACTGAGGATGGATCAGCAACATTGTAGTTATCTACAATACTTACCTAATTGACAGAACAGAATAAAAATATTCCAAAACATGCATTCTGTTTGCAACAACGCAAGGGGTATGAATACTTTCTGAAGACAACTGTATAGGCTAATTTCTCAAATGAAACACAATAATTCCTTTAACAAAACTCTTAGAAAAGCTTACTTGGTGCTATAACTGCAACATACAAGTCAAAAGGGAAGGAAAGGAGAGGCACAGTACATGTTGACAAGGCCCTGAAAAAGATGGTCATGAAACGCCACCATGCCCGTGTCCAGGGGAGGTGAGGGAGGGAAGGAGAGAGTGATAAAGCAGTGGATACGCTTTATCTGAACAGGCCCGTTGGTCAACCAGAAAAATCCATGTCCTCTTACCACATTTCGAGTGAATTTCTCAAATGAAGTTCTGCGGTCCTGAATGCCTCCATACTTAACAACAAAAAAAAGACGAAAAAGAAAGGGAAAGCCAGAAAAGAAGGACAGAGCTGAAACCAAAAAGTGAAGTAATGGGAAAAAAACTGAACTGTGAGGAGAGGCCCTTTGAAAAATAATATCAAAGATAAGGATATGCTGATGTGATTATGATGAGAATTATACAGTGATATGTGACATAACACAAAACATAAGCCAAATCATAGAAAACCATGAATGAACTATCATTTTAATTATAAACTGGGTGGTTCGATCCCTGAATGCTGATTGGCTGACAGCCCTGGTATATCAGACCGTATACCAAGGGTAAGACAAAACATTTACTTTAACTGCTCTAATTACGTTGGTAACCAGTTTATAATAGCAATAAGGCACCTCGAGGGTTTGTGGTATATGGCCAATATACAACGGCAAAGGAGTGTATCCAGGCACTCCGCTTTGTGTCGTGCATAAGAACAGCCCTTAGCCGTGGTATATTGGACATATACCACACCCCCTCAGGCCTTATTGCTTAATTACCCCATTATCACAACCATCGTTACAGGTCAGACACCTTATGAGGCATTTTCTTTGCATGTGAAAATGCTGCTACAATAGTTATTCCTTCACTGCTGGAGGCACCAATGTCATTGTTCCAGGTCCTAGGCAGGGCAGGTCAGAGAACAGCAGTGTACACAGCCATGTTTATTCTTTGAAGACCTTACCTTTTTCTTGGCCTGTAGCAGCTCCTGATAGGCACTGGAACGGATGAAGCGGCTGTAGGAGTCACTCTTCATCAGCTTGAAGATGTGATCCTGTCAACCACAAGCAAATGGTTCAACCACAGTGATGGTCACGTTGTAACTGTCTGTGGAGACAAATGTACTCAACAGTACAGTAGCTTATCCAGCTGATATCCCAAACACACGACCGGCATAAGTCAGTAACCTGCCTATAATTACCCTACAGTTCACTAACATATTACTACAGTGTTACCTGTGCGTCCTCAAAGGCATAGCGTCCAGGGTCCTTGACGTTCTGGGTGGTCTTGTCATAGCTCTTTGAGTCAACATTGATGGCACTGGGAGCTCCAGAGGCCAGGAACTCCTGCCAGATCTCCTGAACCCGGGTCGGGACCTCCCGGATGGGCCTCTTCTTTACCTCCTGGACCGCTAGCCAGAACCTGCAAGACACAACATGGGGGCAGGGAAAAACACAGTTGTATTTGGCATCATCATCATCATCATGATGAGGCCGGTGACACTTTGCTTCTTGAAAGTCCAGTATCTTGAAAACTTGACTGCTGACATTGTCATGCCCTGATCTGTTTCACCTGTTCTGTGATTGTCTCCACCCCCTCCAGGTGTCGCTCATTTTCCCCAGTGTATTTATCCCTGTGTTTCCTGTCTCTCTGTGCCAGTTCATCTTGTATGTTAAGTCAAGTCAACCAGCGTGTTTGTCCCCGTACTCCTTTTCTATTCTCTTTTGCTAGTCTTCCTGGTTTTGACCACTGCCTGACTCTGGACTACTTTCCCGCCTGCCTGATCATCCTGCCTGCCCTGGCCTTGAATCTGCCTGCCCTTTGGTACCTATTGGACTAGTCTTCCTGGTTTTGACCTTTTTCCTGTACACGACCATTCTCTTGCCTACCCCTTTTTGGATTAATAAACATTGTAAGACTCCAACCGTCTGCCTCCTGTGTCTGCATCTGGGTCTCGCCTTGTGCGTTGATAGACATGCAAAACATTTTGGGACTGTATCAACAGTGGACTAATTACAAAATACCAAAATATAATTTTGAGTGGATTTTCCCTTTAACTATAAACATGATCGCTTGAACCCTTCTATTTTTTGTCTTTCTCTATCACTATTTAGGCTAATATAGGACAAGCAACATATTGTACATTTGAATGCTTGTGCATGTCCAACATGGTTTCTTATGGAATTTCTGGATATGTACTGCAAAGATTTTGTCTGAAAATATTTGTCTGAAATATAAATTCAGAGCTCAGTTATGTCCTCTAATGGTGATAACATCACATCTAATTTTAGGGTAATTAATGTGACCAATTAGGTGTTAAATTCCACCTCTGACTTTGTTAGATAATAACAACACTCACTTAGTTACATTACCAGATTGACCTGAAGATTAGCTCTGGGCAAAACAGTTCAGACAAGTACCAGACGAGGAAGTACAGGAAGCGTGAATGAAGTGCAAGGATAGGTTATGATTGTGTGGGAGAGAAAAGAAGTGAGTGTGTGTGTGTGTGTGTGTGTGTGTGTGTGTGTGTGTGTGTGTGTGTGTGTGTGTGTGTGTGTGTGTGTGTGTGTACTGATTCCCTACCTCAGGTTCTCTGAGCTGAACTCAGACTCCAGGAACTTGAGGAACTGCTCCCTCCCCACCTGATCCTTGAGAACCTCGTTGATACCGAACGCCCACCTCTTCACCCTCTGCTGACCTGGCTCCTTACTAGGGAGAGACACACGCAGTCAGACATCACAGTGTACAGAGGGAAAACCTCAGTGAACAATTAACAGTACACAGTCCACACTACACAGCTACAAATACTTTGATTACTACCTGACATCCCTCAGGAGATGGTCTGATCCAGAGCAACTCACAAATAATTTACTGGTATCACTTACTACTTGTACCAGTGTAAATCAACACAGAATAACCACAGAGAAAAAGACACACCTAGCCTCCAGCTCCCATACTGCGGTGTCATCTGAGATCCACGGGTTGGAGGGGTCGGTCGACGTGATGAAGGGGTCATATTCCACATACTGCTCTGTATAGGCCAACAAACTGTGAAGAAAGACACCTTACTCTTCAGTTCAGGCAGGTAGAGTCTGCAGAAAATGTAACAATGTATCGTGCGCCCTGGGGAACTCAGGATATGACTAACATCAATGCTACACAGTATTTGACCTTGAAGATAGCAGGAAGTGATGCAGTATCTTTGCTTTAACACAATAGTGTGTAACCCAGGCAGCTGAGAATGGGAATCTATGTTTAGTGTTACATAACAGCACAAGAAATGACAATTAGTCTTAGTGCTGATGATACACACCAGGTATTGTTTGGGCTAAACACTTTTCAAGGTTGTCTAAGCTCTTAATTACTGGCTACATTAAGTTTTAGAGAGTTCATGAAGGGATTAATGGGGGGGAGAATGAAGAGACGGAGAACTTCGCTCACCTCTCAGCCACTTTGGACATTTTCAGTCGATGTCTGTCTAATTGCCCTCCCCAATAATTGATCTGGAACAACATGGGGAAACAATATTTTGTGAATTTCTGGAAACTGGTCGAACTGACAAGACAGTAAAAGTGTTGCCATCTTAAATGTAAATTTGGAAAGAACAGTTTCCTTCCAAACATACATTTTGCAATGCAAGAGAAACTACCCTGGAAGTCCAGCAGCTTCTACATTACCTGGTCCTGTAGCTGCTCCTCTGTGGCTGGCTTGGCCTCTGGGGCAGGGGTGTGGGTGGGGCTGTGGGTTCGCACATCATTCTGAGGCCCATATACTGACTGAGACAGAGAGACAATCAGAACCCACCCAAAATCAAATATTTTAAAAGAACAGTGTTTCAGTTTACCTGTTATTCAGAATTAATGGATTTATAGAAAAAGTCACCTTTCTTGTCTTTTGGGGATTTTTCATTCTGGAGGACTTCTTTATGTCGACTTCTGTTGTGTTTACACATCCGGGCTGGAGAGCAACAGAAATTAACAGAAGAAAAACAAGCCCTTCAGGGAGCATTCTCTGCTTCTTCCTATTGATTCACTAGCAGCTCAGGTAGGACTGTTTAGGGAACCCAGAAAAACAGCTTCTTCTATTGCACTTTGCGACACGCTCAGTCAAACATGATCTAGTAAAATATTAATGTAAAACATATTGTCTGTACGTCCTGCATGATCAAACAAGGGGCACAATTAAGGTATCCTCCAGGACCACGGTGGCTAATTGGTTTGACGAGGCTGCTGTGAAATCAGAAAGGAACCTGATTATAATGTTCCAAGCATGCATGAATTGATCCTGTTATTTTCCAATTAAGCTCATGGAGCTGGATTTTTCCAGGGAAGCGGCTCCATTCCCTAGTGGAAGATATTACTAAGAAGGAAGTGTGTCTGAATGGATGATGAGGTCATAAAGAGCTGCAGGTGAATACATATATTTGTTTTAATTGACGGTACCTCAATAATAACATTTTGATATTATGGCAGGCAAAGAGGAAAGACAAAAAGCTCTGCCTTTACCAGGCAAAAAAAAATAATACGATTATCAAACCCCTCACATTATTCATATTAAACATTATTCACATTGAATAGAGAAATAAATTACTTTGTAGACTGAAGAAAGCACAGGTTAAGTTCTTTAACATTTACAAAAAACATCTAATAAAAAGAAAATCCATGACATGTATTTTGAATTTCTAAGATAAGATCAATGTAAGTTTTTGACAATGGATATTTCTAAGCATGGGATGCATGACAATACACAACAATATCCACAAACAGAAATACTAAGTTAGGGGCTTGATTCAATCCGTATTGCGGAAGTTCAGCGCTATAGTGCGATTGAAATTTAAAGGCAATGTTCTGCGTTCGTGGAGACTGCAATCGCGGTAAATGCTACATATGTCCACTCAATCGGAAATTAACTTAACTGCAACGCAATAGCACGATTGAAATGTTAAGTGATACAGATTGAATCAATCCCTTACATGCTGACCACACCGCTCACGTCGCGTCAGCGAGCGTCTGCATGGCCAGGCGCTAAAATAGAAATTGGTTCTATTTGTGATGATCAACGCGCTGCAAGTCCGGCCTCTCCCATCTCCTCATTGGTTTTTAGGAGCATATACCCACGTGGGTGATTGAAAGATTAACTGAGGTCCGCACTGAAGTCGGTTGTAGTAATGCACCATAAATTGGTTGCCAACCGTCATATAAAGTCCAAAGAAGAAAAATAAGCCTGAAGGAAGGAGGAGAGATGATGAGAAATTAATTTAGTTTACTGTTTTATCTGTGGATTAATTGTCAGAGTAGTGGACCTTGTGCATTTCAGGTAAAATAACAACCCAATGTTTATACACCAGGATAAATTAGCTAGCAACGGCAAGCTAGCTAGCTAAATTGCCATAAATGTTTCATGCTTTTTGACATGTCCCCAAATTATTATAATTGGTTTAGAGTTTGTTTTGATGGCCTGATCGCTTCTGGTGTGGGTGAACAAACAAAAGAGTGAGGATCATCGGCACAATCCACAATGGCACGAAAGCCAAAATACACAGCACAGGTACTCACATGCACCAACGGACATTGTAACAATAATCGACAGCCCAATGGAAACCAAAGGGCACACTTATACAAGTACTAATCAGCGGGAACAGGGGACAGGTGTGCCTAATGAAAGTTCCGGTTTGGTCAGCATGTTAGGCTCCAGTTAGCTGTATTCTCCAGTGGAAAATTTGGCCAAACCTTGTAGCTAGGTTTTATGTTATGGAGATAGTGTAACTCTTGTAGCATGAGATTTTAAAAGCTCAATAAACTCACCACTGGTCTGTGCACATCCCAAAACGCTCTTTCTTGACTATCGAGAATTTTCCTCTCAATCTTATCTCTTTTCTTGTCAACTCTGAGGACAAAGGATACACAGTACAAGCAATTACTTTTTAGGTCTTTTCACAAAACCATATGTAATATTCATGTTTTTTCTTTGACACTTCCCCTGCCTAAAATGTGGTGTTATTAGGAAACTGCTGAGAAATGGTAGTTAAGAGATGATGGCACATCCGTTATAATGAGTAGGAGTGTGGTGTTCAACTTAACACTCATCAACACATAGTAGATTTGTTTCATTTGGAAACTTACTTTGCTTGTGCTTCTGCTTGCATAAATATGAACTCCCATTTTCTGGCAAATGCTCTCTGTAGCCTCGCTAAGCTCTCCTGAAACAACAATAACCATAAAAAATCAAAATAGTAAATCTAGCCAAATAATGATTTGTCTTATCTCATGACATGATATAATAACACAATAATAGCAACAGAACAAAAGGTTTTCACTTTGAAGATACAGGCTCATATCAGTGTTAAGGATACTAGTGCTAACATACTAAAGAGATGAAGATACAGGCTGATATCAGTGTTAAGGATGCTAGTGCTAACATACTAAAGATATGAAGATACAGGCTGATATCAGTGTTAAGGATGCTAGTGCTAACATACTAAAGAGATGAAGATACAGGCTGATATCAGTGTTAAGGATGCTAGTGCTAACATACTAAATATATGAAGATACAGGCTGATATCAGTGTTAAGGATGCTAGTGCTAACATACTAAAGATATGAAGATACAGGCTGATATCAGTGTTAAGGATACTAGTGCTAACATACTAAAGATATGAAGATACAGGCTGATATCAGTGTTAAGGATACTAGTGCTAACATACTAAAGATATGAAGATACAGGCTGATATCAATGCTAAGGATGCTAGTGCTAACATATTTACTTGCCTACTTAATAAATAAAAGTTAAATAAAAAAATACAAAATATTGATATCAGCCTGTATCTTCATCTCTTTAGTATGTTAGCACTAGCATCCTTAACATTGATATCAGCCTGTATCTTCATCTCTTTAGTATGTTAGCACTAGCATCCTTAACATTGATATCAGCATTTATCTTCATCTCTTTAGTATATTAGCAATAGCATCCTTAACACTAAACTAGGCAAGTTACAGATGCTAGTGCTAACATACTAAAGAGATGAAGATACAGGCTGATATCAATGCTAGTGCTAGTGCTAGTGCTAACACACTACAGAGACAATGACAATGAAGAGAGAAGACCTACCGCCTCGTAGTCTGCCAGCTCCAGACGAGCTTTGTTTTGCATTGTTCTTTTGCAGAGGTAAACGGCTGGGGCACAGAACACAGAGGAAGAACAAATCAATCAGAAAACAGAGAAAACTACTGTTGACCAGATGCTGTTTTACAGATAACATTTTTACTTGCCAAACCCTTTCTGCATCAGCTGCAGTCTAGGCCACAACATTGATGTCATTCCATAACCAGAGTACCATGTGGCATGTAAAATGGTCTTAACAACATCCATCGCTGCTTTGAGGATGCAAACGGCTATCTATATGGCTAGAGGGGTTGTAGCAACTTACATACAAATACATATATTCACACATTGAAATGAACAAACCACCATTGATGGTTCTGTTTTCTTCTGCAGAGCCATTTGGGCCACAATGTACTGCATGTCAGATGCTACACAAATAAAATCAATTTTGATATTATCATGTTGATGGTTACATTCAATGCTCTGTACAGCCTTCCATTGTGTAAAACTATTCACTACTGCTAAGACACACTTACCATAGTCTGTATTCTCTGGTTCCCAGCAGTTTGACGGCCAGAAGTAGGGGGTCTGGGGACAACGATTGTGAGGAGGAAATAGTGAGGGACAAGGCAGCTAAAGAACTGAGACACCTTGATCTAAGAACTGATCTAAGAACTGAGACACCTGGATTTAATAACTGATCTAAGAACTGAGACACCTTGATCTAATTGATCTAAGAACTGAGACACCTTCATCTAATAACTGATCTAAGAACTGAGACACCTTAATCTAATAACTGATCTAAGAACTGCGACACCTGGATCTAAGAACTGATCTAAGAACAGAGACACCTTGATCTAAAAACAGAGACACCTAACTAAAATCCCTGTTATTTCTCTAGAGCGAGGCACTTTAGTTGCCTCAGTAAAACATCCAGCAATATAACTGGATTAGGTGTAAAGTATAAAGCCCATAAGTCCCTGTGGATAAGCGCTCAATAAAGACATATGAATCCTAGTCCTCCATGTGTGGTCTGATATGGATTGGATCAGATACGGTAGACAGTAGGAGTACATTATAGTACACATAAGAGCTATGCAGCCTATGAATTCACTGTACCTGAAACCTGTAGAAAGTGCCATCGTCTTTCAGTGTGAGTACATGGTCTGATATGGGGAAGAAGTAGCCGTGGGCAGCCATCAGGGTCCCCAGGTGAAGGGCCTCCACTGGACAACACAAATAAAATCCTATAATTTTCCACCACAACACCCCTAATATTCCCACTGTCCCCTTTGACACACCTCACTTCCCCCCCTTCACAGGGGTATGGTAAATGAGGTCAGTATAGTACCGATGGGGATGTATACCTCATATGCCATACCCTTGTCACCTCTCCTAATGTAAAATTAAACCCATTCTATTTTTATCACTATTTCTCTGTATCTAGAATGTATGTAAGACCCAGCTATGCATCAATAAATTATCACTCATTCATGTTTAAAGACATGTTTACTGATAAATGTGAGTGCCCTTCAAGTGTATTTGCGTGTTTGCATGTGGATTTGTGTGTGTTTATGCATTTTGTGCTTGTGTGAGATTGTTAGTCTGCATGTTAGATGCAATGTTTTGAAGCGAAACAGCAACATACTGTAGAGATATAGCAATTACAGAAAGAGCCAGATAGCTTCCCTTCAGAAGACTACACACAGATTGCATATATTCAAGTATTCTGAGAGTGGATTTGCACATTCATCTAAATTAATGTCTGGTTAGAGCTTCACACACTGTGGATATCAAACAGGCTTAAAGACAAATCCACTCACCCACCCAAAATAACTTAAGTCTACTCAATGTTTATATTTCTTTACTTTTAACAACTTTCTGGATTCTTAGCACATAGCCCTAAATCATGCATTTATTACCACAAATTGTGGTATACCCAGAAGTATACAGCTGCTCCGTAGGCTAATCGGATTCATATCCTAAACTCAAGAGGGAAAAGGATGAAACAGGAAAATAAAAAATATTATTTCTTAAACTGGAATAGAAATTAGTGTCTGGCTTGGGAAGAGTATCCTCAAATTGTTATTCCCTAGCTAAAGTACAACTGTCTGACTTTGTGACCCCTGACTCTACTCGTATGCCCTGTAATAGTCTTTAAAATGGCTGAGCCATTCAAATGTACACTTCCTCCTAAATACCCTGCAGACTGGAGATTATAATTAATTTGAGGTCATTTCTGCACTAGTATGTGGCTATGGGTGTATTGGTACCGTCCATTTGTGTTCTATAACATTTGTAACCAAATGTAAACTTTCCTCACATGACCATTGCGGCCTCCAACAAGATTCTCTCAGGCTGAAACTGTGTTTCAGTGCAATTTCCTGCTCTTGTAAGACCTTGTCAGTGACGACACATTAAAGTGAGATTCCTCAATCAAACCCCTTGAAGTCAAGCAATCAAAAGGTTTCACTCAGAGCTCTACCCTTTTCAGTCTGAACCTGTTTCCTGCTGAGGCTTAGGAGCAGATATTTCACCCTGGCTACAGTCCTTTTGAGAGTTCTCCAGTGCTCCAGAGTCCATGCGTGGTTTATGAAGTACTATTGAGTCAGCTTTGTGTTAGAAAGTGATAAATGTGTCACTAATGCGGGGGAATCGACCCATCCATACCAACACATGCACCAGAATGTACACACACACAAGCTCTCCTCTAAATCAGTGATAGGGGTTATGCCTATTGCCTCCCTTTGTCCGCCATTGAAAAGCTTCCCTCTGAGTGACCTGACCTAAAGTGGCAGCATCTACTAGGTTACAGTATATACATGTCTTTAAAATCTATATTGCTTTAGAAAAGTCTGCTACTGTACACTGAGGTTTTAGAGAAACAAAGTTTGCCACTATGTTACAATGATTCTAATTAGCCATTGACATGTTAAATTGATACAACATGAAAGGAACTTCTCCAGAATAAGGGTGGAATAGACCTTGGGACTATAATGTTTTTGTAAAAAATGTGTTAGTCACATATACAGTGGGGCAAAAAAGTATTTAGTCAGCTCCCAATTGTGCAAGTTCTCCCACTTAAAAAGATGAGAGAGGTCTGTAATTTTCATCATAGGTACACTTCAACTATGACATACAAAATGAGAAAAAATCCAGAAAATCACATTGTAGGATTTTTAATGAATTTATTTGCAAATTATGGTGGAAAATAAGTATTTGGTCACCTACAAACAAGCAAGATTTCTGGCTCTCACAGACCTGTAACTTCTTCTTTAAGAGGCTCCTCTGTCCTCCACTCGTTACCTGTATTAATGGCACCTGTTTGAACTTGTTATCAGTATAAAAGACACCTGTCCACAACCTCAAACAGTCACACTCCAAACTCCACTATGCCCAAGACCAAAGAGCTGTCAAAGGACACCAGAAACAAAATTGTAGACCTGCACCAGGCTGGGAAGACAGAATCTGCAATAGGTAAGCAGCTTGGTTTGAAGAAATCAACTGTGGGAGCAATTATTAGGAAATGGAAGCCATACAAGTGTAACGGTTTTCCTGTTGTGAAGTAGAGGTGGACCAAAATGCAGCGTGGTTGTTATTCATTGTACTTTAATAAAGAAACTGTACACGAATAAACTAACAAAACAACAAACGTGCGAAAACCTAAAACAGTTCTATCTGGTGCAAAACACAAAGACAGGAACAAGGACAATCACCCACAAACACACAGTGAAACCCAGGCTACCTAAATATGGTTCCCAATCAGAGACAATGACTAACACCTGCCTCTGATTGAGAACCATATCAGGCCAGACATAGAAATAGACAAACAAGACATCCAACATAGAATGCCCACCCAGCTCATGTCCTGACCAACACTAAAACAAGGAAAACACACACGAACGATGGTCAGAACGTGACAGTACCCCCCCTCCAAGGTGCGGACTCCGAACGCACAACCTAAACCTATAGGCGAGGGTGTGGGTGGGCATCTGTCCGCGGTGGCGGCTCTGGCACTGGACGTGGACCCCACTCCATAATAGTCTTAGTCCACCTCCTTAGCGTCCCTAGATAGGCGACCCTCGCCGCCGACCTTGGCCTAGTAGTCCTCACCAAGGGCCCCACTGGACTGAGGGGCAGCTCGGGACTGAGGGGTAGCTCGGGACTGAGGGGAAGCTCGGGACTGAGGGGAAGCTCGGGACTGAGGGGAAGCTCGGGACTGAGGGGAAGTTCGGGACTGAGAGGTAGCTCGGGACTGAGGGGTAGCTCGGGACTGAGGGGTAGCTCGGGACTGAGAGGAAGCTCAACACTGAGAGGAAGCTCAGCACTGAGAGGAGGGCAGGTAGTAGGCTCTGGCAGATCCCGGCTGACTGGCAGTTCTGGCAGATCCCGGCTGACTGGCGGATCCTGGCTGACTGGCGGATCTGGAAGATCCTGGCTGAATAGCGGATCCAGGCTGACTGGCGGATCTGGAAGATCCTGGCTGACTGGCAGCTCTGGTTGCTCCATGCTGACTGGCAGCTCTGGCTGCTCCATGCTGACTGGCAGCTCTGGCTGCTCCATGCTGACTGGCAGCTCTGGCTGCTCCATGCTGACTGGCTGCTCTGGCTGCTCCATGCTGACTGGCTGCTCCATGCTGACTGGCGACTCTGGCTGCTCCATGCTGACTGGCGGCTCTGGCTCCTCCATGCTGACTGGCGGCTCTGGCTGCTCCATGCTGACTGGCGGCTCTGGCTGCTCCATGCTGACTGGCGGCTCTGGCTGCTCCATGCTGACTGGCGGCTCTGGCTGCTCCATGCTGACTGGCGGCTCTGGCTGCTCCATGCTGACTGGCGGCTCTGGCTGCTCCATGCTGACTGGCGGCTCTGGCTGCTCCATGCTGACTGGCGGCTCTGGCGGCTCCTTGCAGACTGGCAGCTCTGGCGGCATCCTGCAGAATGGCAGCTCTGGCGGCTCCTTGCAGACTGGCAGCTCTGGCGGATCCTTACAGACTGGCAGCTCCTTGCAGACTGGCAGCTCCTTGCAGACTGGCAGCTCCTTGCAGACTGGCAACTCCTTGCAGACTGGCAGCTCTATGCAGACTGGCAGCTCTATGCAGACTGGAGACTCCGGCAGCGCTGTAGAGACGGAAGGCTCTGGCAGCGCTAAACAGGCGGGAGACTCCGGCAGCGCTGGAGAGGAGGAAGGCTCTGGCAGCGCTGGACAGGCGAGGCGCACTGTAGGCCTGATGCGTGGTGCTGTTACTGGTGGTACTGGGCCGAGAACACGCACAGGAAGCCTGGTGCGGGGAGCTGCCACCGGAGGGCTGATGCGTGGAGGTGGTACTGGATAGACCGGACCGTGCAGGCGCACTGGAGCTCTTGAGCACCGAGCCTACCCAACCTTACCTGGTTGAATGCTCCCGGTCGCCCTGCCAGTGCGGCGAGGTGGAATAGCCCGCACTGGGCTGTGCAGGTGAACCGAAGACACCGAGCGCAAAGCTGGTGCCATGTAAGCCGGCCCAAGGAGACGCACTGGAGACCAGATGCGTAGAGCCGGCTTCATGGCACTTGGCTCGATGCTCACTCTAGCCCGGCCGATACGGGGAGCTGGAATGTACCGCACCGGACTATGCACCCGCACTGGAGACACCGTGCGCACCACAGTATAACACAGTGCCTGCCCGGTCTCTCTAGCCCCCCGGTAAGCACAGGAAGTTTGCGCAGGTCTCCTACCTGGCGTAGCCATACTCCCTGTGAGCGCCCCCCCAATACATTTTTGGGGCTGACTCTCGGGCTTCCATCCGCGTCGCCGTGCTGCCTCCTCATACCAGCGCATCTCCGCTTTCGCCGCCTCCAGTTCTTTGGGGCGGCGATATTCTCCAGGCTGTGCCCAGGGTCCTTTACCGTCCAACTCATCCTCCATGTCCAGTCCTCCATGCGCTGCTCCTGCTGACGCTGCCTGTCACCACGCCGCTTGGTCCTGTTGTGGTGGGTGATTCTGTAACGGTTTTCCTGTTGTGAAGTAGAGGCGGACCAAAATGCAGCGTGGTTGTTATTCATTGTACTTTAATAAAGAAACTGTACACGAATAAACTAACAAAACAACAAACGTGCGAAAACCTAAAACAGTCCTATCTGGTGCAAAACACAGAGACAGGAACAAGGACAATCACCCACAAACACACAGTGAAACCCAGGCTACCTAAATATGGTTCCCAATCAGAGACAATGACTAACACCTGCCTCTGATTGAGAACCATATCAGGCCAGACATAGAAATAGACAAACAAGACATCCAACATAGAATGCCCACCCAACTCACGTCCTGACCAACACTAAAACAAGGAAAACACACACGAACGATGGTCAGAACGTGACAACAAGACCACTGATAATCTCCCTCGATCTGGGGCTCCAGGCAAGACCTCAACCCGTGGGGTCAAAATGATCACAAGAATGGTGAGCAAAAATCCCAGAACCACACGGAGGGACCTAGTGAATGACCTGCAGAGAACTGGGACCAAAGTAACAAAGCCTACCATCAGCAAGGGCATTGAAGATGAAACGTGGCTGGGTCTTTCAGCATGACAATGATCCCAAACACACCGCCCGGGCAATGAAGGAGTGGCTTCGTAAGAAGCATTTCAAGGTCCTGGAGTGGCCTAGCCAGTCTCCAGATCTCAACCCCATAGAAAATCTTTGGAGGGAGTTGAAAGTCTGTGTTGCCCAGCAACAGCCCCAAAACATCACTGCTCTAGAGGAGATCTGCATGGAGGAATGGGCCAAAATACCAGCAACAGTGTGTGAAAACCTTGTGAAAACGTTTGACCTCTGTCATTGCCAACAAAGGGTATATAACAAATTATTGAGATAAACTTTTGTTATTGACCAAATACTTATTTTCCACCATAATTTGCAAATAAATTCATAAAAAATCCTACAATGTGATTTTCTTTTCTTCTTTCTCATTTTGTCTGTCATAGTTGAAGTGTACCTATGATGAAAATTACAGGCCTCTCTCATCTTTTTAAGTGGGATAACTTGCACAATTGGTGGCTGACTAAATACTTTTTTGCCCCACTGTAATTGATCTTTAGATGGTTCTTCATATGTCTATGAAGTACATTTTAACTTGGTGCTATTAGGTTCTATCTATCTGTGATCCAATCACAAGCCTGAACAAATATAGACGGACCAATCAGAATACGTCTTTGCCATCTCCCTCTAAGTATGGTGTAGGCTAGTCTAGGGTTATGAGAGAATAATTCACTACAGAACAATTCTGAGATCTGGGATGTGAAAACTTAGATTTTCAGTATCTCAGGACTATGATTTGCACATATAGAACCTTATAGTCCCAAGATCTTTGATATGTCACATACACTACCTTTCAAAAGTTTGGGATCACTTAGAAATGTCCTTGTTTTTGATAGAAAAGCACATTTTCTGTCCCTTAAAATAACATCAAATTGATCAGAAATACATTGTAGACATTGTTAATGTTGTAAAGGACAATTGTAGCTGGAAACTGCAGTTTTTTTATAGAATATCTACATAGGCGTACATAAGCCCATTATCAGCAACCATCACTCCTGTGTTCCAATGGCACGATGTTAGCTAATCCAAGTTTATCATTTTAAAAGGCTAATTTATCATTAGAAAACACTTTTGAAATTATGTTAGCACAGCTGAAAACTGTTGTTCTGATTAAAGAAGCAATAAAACTGGCCTTCTTTAGACTAGTTGAGTATCTGGAGCATATTTGTGGATTAGATTACAGGCTCAAAATGGCCAGAAACAAATAACTTTCTGATACTCGTCAGTCTATTCTTGTTTTGAGAAATGAAAGCTATTCCATGCGAGAAATTGCCAAGAAACTGAAGATCTCTTGTACAACGCTGTGTACTACTTCTTTCACAGAACAGCGCAAACTGGCTCAAACCAGAATAGAAAGAAGAGTGGGATGCCCCGGTGCACAACTGCGCAAGAGGACAAGTAGATTAGAGTGTCTAGTTTGAGAAACAGATGCCTCACAAGTCCTCAACTGGCAGCTTCATTAAATAGTACCCGCAAAACACCAGTCTCAATGTCAACAGTGAAGAGGCGACTCCGGGATGCTGGCCTTCTAGGCAGAGTTCCTCTGTCCAGTGTCTGTGTTCTTTTGCCCATCTTAATATATATTTTTTTATTGGCCAGTCTGAGATACGGCTTTTTCTTTGCAACTCTGCATAGAAGGCCAGCATCCCGGAGTCACCTCTTCACAGTTGATGTGGAGACTGGTGTTTTGCGGGTACTATTTAATGATGCTGCCAGTTGAGGACTTGTGAGGCATCTGTTTCTAAAACTAGACACTCTAATCTACTTGTCCTCTTGCGCAGTTGTGCACCGGGGCCTCCCACTCCTCTTTCTATTCTGGTTAGGGACAGTTTGTGTTGTTCTGTGAAAGAAGTAGTACACAGCGTTGTACAAGAGATCTTCAGTTTCTTGGCAATTTCTCGCATGGAACAGCCTTCATTTCTCAGAACAAGAATAGACTGATGAGTTTCAGAAGAAAGTACTTTGTTTCTGGCCATTTCAAGCCTGTAATCGAACCCACAAATGCTGATGCTCAAAATACTCAACTAGTCTAAAGAATGCCAGTTTAATTGTTTCTTTAATCAGCACAACAGTTTAAGCTGTGCTAACATAATTTCAACAGGGTTTTCTAATGATCAATTAGCCTTTTAAAACGATAAACTTGGATTAGCTAACACAACGTGCCATTTGGAACACAGGAGTGATGGTTGCTGATAATGGGCCTCTGTACTCTTATGTAGATATTCTATTAAAAATCAGCCATTTCCAGCTACAATAGTCATTTACAACATTAACAATGTCTACACTGTATTTCTGATCAATTTGATGTTATTTTAATGGACAAAAAAAATGTGCTTTTCTTTCAAAAACAAGGACACTTCTAAGTGACCCCAAACGTTTGAACGATAATTTAACTGTGAATGATTCACTGTTTCACATATCTAGTGTCACGTAATAGGACACTAATAAGCATGCATTACCTTGATCTTCAATATTCAGGTTTTTGATCATCCACTGTACAATGTCAGAACCTGGAATGGAAAACCACATACATAAATACCCCAAAGCATACTGTATACAGCACCTTTTAGCCCAGTGATGTAAACTATAGTCGTTATTAAAGGGGCAAAATGGGATTGCTACATCTATTTGTGGACTTATAGATCAATGATATGTACCCACTAATTCTTGAAGAATATAACGTATAAATGCCTCATAAGCTTAGTTCAACTGTCATACCCCATCACAACCCAAAATATAAGCTTGTTTTGCTCCATTGTTTGTAAACAATGTTATTTTAAATAAACATTGCATACTCTCACAACATAGTTAAAACTATAATTTGGATAGTATTGACGGTCAGTCCTTGCATCCAAAGCTGAATCTATGGATTTAAGAGTGGTTGCATTTCTCCAGCCCCCTCCCTCATTTGTTTGCAAAACATTGGTGTTGTAA
Source organism: Oncorhynchus mykiss (assembly GCF_057628025.1). Classification (NCBI taxonomy): domain Eukaryota; kingdom Metazoa; phylum Chordata; class Actinopteri; order Salmoniformes; family Salmonidae; genus Oncorhynchus; species Oncorhynchus mykiss. The sequence continues at coordinate 80,143,935 of NC_143022.1, forward strand.
CGGTCTTCTTCCTCCTCTGACAAGGAGTAGTAGGAAGGATCGGAGGACCAATGCGCAGCTTGGTAAGTGTTCATGATACTTTTAATAGAACACAGAAAAATACAAAATAACACCGTGAAATAACAAAAAAACGCAACAGTTCCGTGTGGAACACACAGACACAGAAAATAATCACCCACAAATCAAGGGTGAAAACAGGCTGCCTAAGTATGGTTCTCAATCAGGGACAACGATTGACAGCTGCCTCTGATTGAGAACCATACCAGGCCAAACACAGAAATACCAACTCATAGAAAAACAAACATAGACAACCCACCCAACTCACGCCCTGACCATACTAAAAGAAAGACATAACAAAAGAAGGTCAGAACGTGACAGGTGTTATGTTTGTTTTTGTTATTGTTTGAACTCCAGATTGCCCCTTTAATACACCAGAGTCGGTCCATTAATTACATGCAAATTCCTAGCATGTGGGTGGGTAATTGGCAGTCCAACACACTATGCTTTTATTACCATTAGAAACCACCTACCTCTGTTCTCATTCATACAAATTACACCCCTGATAGTGGCTGGAACAGTCATGGCAGAACCTGTCTAACTAATGCTAAGGACAACATGGCTAGTATATTTAGAATGGATTTAAAGCCATCATTAGTGCACGTAAATAAAAATGATCTTACAAGTAAATAATCTTAACAGCCCACAATATTGAGTGCAACATCTGGCCTCAAGCCATCTTCACACCCCAGCTCAACCACTGGTTTTCACATGGCTTAGATAGAAAAGTTATTATCACTGTGTCTCTCTCTCCATCTCTCCTCTCTAGGTGTGGTGTAAGAGATGGACAGAATGTATTAAGTGAAGAAAAGGGATCAGAGGGGTCACCAAGAGATGGAGTGACTCTCCACACCTGTCTCTTTCTTCCCCTGTCTCTGAGATGAGCTCCTGAGGACTCGCCACGTCTTACCACAACTTCAGGAAAATAGGTGGATTAAAAACTGTGGATAAACTAACGCAAAGCAGAACAATAATGATCAAACGCTTAAATCCATCTTCGGAATGTCTGATCCTTTTCTTGGTGTTGTACCTGGATTGCATTTCTTAGACCCACTTTTGCACAACTTGAAATACAATTGTCATCAATGAATACAAAATTCCATGTAAAGTGTTTGCTCGAAGAATATCAACACGTTGTTTTCATCAGAAGAGAAAATATTGTGACCTATGTTGGTCTTGTAGTCTTAGCTGCTGCCACTAGACCACATATAATGCTGCAGCATGGGTTTGAATCCGGCCCACTACTATTTCAGCAATTCTCTTATTATTTAAAAAATATATAGGTCCAGTATCTTTTCTACATACTTTATATTAGCTTTTTTGTTGTTTATGTTTACAAATGTGTATATGTACATTTTTTGAGTTGTAATGCAAAAATCATTTAACCCTGCCACCTAACCCTGCCACGGCCCACAGTTTGGGAAGCACTGTTTGAATTAACGCTGTGTTTCTGCTTGCTGATGGAAAGTCAAAAAACCTATGAGTAGACCAGCCTATGTATTGAATACACAAACGTGTTGTGATGAGAATTGGATCCTGTACACTATGTGCTTACTTTCCAATTATTTTTTGAACATGAATGATATTTGATTTGATGTGTATGAAATTGTTGGGTGAATTATGCATAAAAGGAGAGTATTTGCCCATAATTCTGCACATTTTAATTGTTGTATGTCCAATTGTGATCATCGACTGCAAATAAAATGTATTGATCAACTGGGATTTATTTTAAGACAGGGTTACTTTCTGTTTTGTCAGGTTAGACTCAAGAGAAATGTTTGTGTTAATCTTTTTTTCATCAAAAGAGCATCTGTTGTGTTCATTTGATGAATGTGTTTATCAAATGCATTTACTGTTTTACAAAAGGCTACAAAGTTCGGTGTCTTGAGTACACTGTTTTGAAAATTGATAGCATTTACAGAAAACTGTAAGATAACAGCCAATTAGCATTAGCATATCCAGATAAGATTGATCATGGATTACCATCATTAATACACCCAGTAAAATTCACACCTTCAGCAATTTATCACTTTCTAGGAGGTTAAAATGGTGAGATGTGTGAGGTAATCCGCTAAAAGGCTATTCTGAAAATAGTGTAATATTATGACAGCATGTATGCCTTCGGGGAAGTATTTAGACCCATTAACCTTTACCACATTTTGTTACGTTACAGCCTTATTCTAAAATTGATTAAATAGTTTTTTTTATCCTCGTCAATATACACACAATAACCCATAACGACTAAACAAAAACAGTTTTTTATACATTTTTGCAAATGTATTTTTTTAAATCATAAAAGAAATATCACATTTACATAAGTATTCAGACCCTTTACTCAGTACTTTGTTGAAGCACCTTTGGCAGCGATTACAGCATTGCGTTTTCTTGGTGCTACAAGCTTGGCACACCTGTATTTGAGGAGTTTTTCCCATTCTTCTCTGCAGATCCTCTCAAGCTCTGTCAGGTTGGATGGGGAATGTCACTGCACAGCTATTTTCAGGTCTCTCCAGAAATGTTCAATCTGGTTCATGTCCAGGCTCTGGCTGGGCCAAAGACATTCAGAGACTTTTCCTAAAGTCATTCCTGCGATGTCTTGGCTGTGTGCTTAGGGTTGTTATTCTGTTGGAAGGTGAACCTTGGCCCTAGTCTGAGGTCCTGAGTGCTCTGGAGCAGGTTTTCATAAAGGATGTCTCTGTACTTTGCTTTGTTCATCTTTCCATTGATCCTGACTAGTCTCCCAGTCCCTGCCGCTGAAAAACATCCCCACAGCATGATGCTGCCACCACCATGCTTCACTGTAGGGATGGTGCCAGGTTTCCTCCAGAGGTGACGCTTGGCATTCAGGCCAAAGGGTTCAATCTTGATGTTATCAGTCAGAGAATCTTAATCATCATGGTCTGAGACACTTTAGGGGCCTTTTGGCAAACTCCAAGCGGGCTGGCATTTGCTTTTTTCTGTGGAGTTGCTTCCGTCTTGCCACTACCATAAAGGCCTGATTGGTGGAGCGTTGCAGAGATGGTTGTCCTTCTGGAAGTTTCTCCCATCTCCACAGAGGAACTCTGGAGCTCTTTCAGAGTAACCATCACAATTGGTCACCTACCTGACCAAGGCCCTTCTCCCCCAATTGCTCAGTTCCAAGCTCTAGGAAGAGTCTTGGTGGTTCCAAACTTCTTCCATTTAAGAATGATGCAGGCCACTGTGTTCTTTGGGATATTCAATGCTGCAGACATGTTTGGGTACCCTTCCCCAGATCTGTGCCTCGACACAATCCTGTCTCTGAGCTCTACGGGCAATTTCTTCGACCTCATGGCTTGGTTTTTGCTCTGACATGCAATGTCAACACTGGGACCTTATATAGACAGGTGGGTGCCTTTCCAAATCATGTCCATTCAATTGAATTCACTACAAGTGGACTTCAATCAAGTTTTAGAAACATCTCAAGGATGATCAATGGAAACAGGTGCACCTTAGCTCAATTGCAAGTCTCATAGCAACGGGTCTGAATACTTATGTAAATAAGGTATTTCTGTTTTCGGTTTTTAATATATTTGCCAAAATTTCTAAAAACCTGTTTTCGCTTTGTCATTATGGGGTGTTGTGTGTAGATTGATGAGAAAATATACATATTTGATCAATTTTAGAATAAGGCTATAGCGTAACAAAATGTGGGACAAGTCAAGGGGACTGAATACTTTCCGAATGCACTGTATGTATGATGCATATGTACTGTATGTATGTATGTATGTATGTATGTATGTATGTATGTATGTATGTATGTATGTATGTATGTATGCATGTATGCATGCATGTATGTATGAAAATACCCTAAATAAAAGGTGACATTCTGTATTGTCGCTTCATACAAACATTTTATTTTACATTCCGAACGCTTAGTGTAGAGTTGTATTTAAAATATGTAGCTTCACTCTCTAAATAAATATGGAGGGGAGTGTATACGTGACTCAATTAACAAACTATTGTACTGCAGCTACTACTAAATAGGGGGCATTTCATTTTAATTGAATGCTGAGCAGCACTGAATAAGACTGAACAAAACAGTTCCTCCATTCATCCTGTGGCTGTGCTGTTCATTTAGTCTTTCTATGGACTTCATCTTGGCTCCAGAGTACTTTACTGTTCCAGGATCACCACTCACATTACATCAACTGTTCTGCTTGTATACGTATTCTAGGGAAGGTGACTAGTGACTTCCTGAATAATGGCAACTCATATCTGTTGTTTGCTATCCTGCAAAAGGAATACGCATGCTCCACTTTTGCATAAGGTATTAAAGAGAACAAGACACATTTACAAGGCTATCTAGCCTTCAAGTTTCCATTGTGTTCAGTTTTGAGTGTCGTTTCTCAACTCTAGGTTCTCTTTTCAGAACTCTGCACAGCTCCCTGCAACATTATGATTCATTTTGGTATTCTGTTTCATCTCTGGTTTAGGTGTATGGGTTTCACAACCACGGAAAGCTCTCCAAGTCAGTCAGAAGCCAGAAGACTTTAATAGCTGGCATTACCATTTCACCGTTTACAATATATTACAACACAAGCTTTAGGTAAGATGTTTACCTGAAAAAACACTTGGAATCTTGGATAAAAAACTTTTCACAGTGCGGATAGGAATTCCATTCTTCTCATCCTGCATGCGGGCTATTACGTCCTCCATCTGGAAGAAAAGAGAGAAGACATAATGTTAGAAATGATCAGTGGAAATATTGTCAGGAGACTGGGGAAAGTGGCCGGAAAAGGCTGCTGTTGTGAATGGCCTCTGTGACACAGCTCTGGGACGTATATTTGCAGCAGACCCACTGGGCACAGACGGCAATTCAAGGTCTATTCCACGTTGGTTAAACGTCCCTTCGTTGAAATGACATGGAAACAACGTTGATTCAACCAGACACTTCTCATATCAATGTCAGTTTATGTTACTGGATTAGTGATAATTTAGTTTATCAACCCTAATAGCAAAGTGTCTGCCTAATATTTCCCCATCCTATGCGTCTTAAAAAAACTGGACAAAACAAGATGTCACAAAAAAGACATCAGAGAAATATAAAAGGACATTGTGATGACTGAATCACACCTTCAAGCTAAAACCTAAAAGAAATGTGACATGACAACCTGGATAAAAACAGACATGCCACAGAAAGGCAGATCTGCATCGCAACTCTCCAGGATTGGAGCATTGCTATGGCTCAGCTGCCCTGGCGGAAGGCCCTATTTCCAGAAACAGACAGGACAGAGTGAAGTGAAGCGTGGCCCGGATTCGTCAGCCTTCACGGATGGATGCCAAAATATATCCCAAAGTAGCCCTCTGGCATAAATAAATACAATGTAACAATGTGACACACACACACACATATACACACACGTAAACACACACACACACAGACACAATGCAATGCCTGTTGTTCTATTTCTACTCTATAGACTTCAATGTACTTCCCATATACTGTATCATATAGGATAACTAATTGGTAACCATTAGGGTTTGTTGGTTAGTGTTGATTACAAAAGCTCATTTTCAACCCTCGTTGATTGCATTTGGTTAATTTGACTGGCTGCCCTGTGCCTCGTCAACTTTCCCCCTCAGTCTGTACAGTATCTTGACAACTACACTCCGTAAATATTTTCTTCTGGCAGCTGTCCTCTGGAAGGGATTTTCATAGGCTGTATCTATGAAAAGAATCGCAGGACCACATTGTCTGATGCAACATTTGAGGGATATTTATTACAAATACATGGCCCTCAGACTGAAAATAACAAACACAATAAGAAGGCCTCCTTGCAGAGACACCTTCACTCATGTTCTCCCAGGCCCAGAACCCAGGAGACCTGCAGCCCCACTCCATAGCACTCTACTATTAACCATTCCCACTGGTCACAGGTACAGCTCGTCACCTGTGATGAGGGAGGAGAGAGAGGGAACAAAGACAGAACAAATGATAGCACAACATAATAACATTACATCTCCTATTCATACACATACTTAAGAATAATGGATCAAGGTGTAATGATGAAAGTATGCATACAGTGCCTTGCGAAAGTATTCGGCCCCCTTGAACTTTGCGACCTTTTGCCACATTTCAGGCTTCAAACATAAAGATATAAAACTGTATTTTTTTGTGAAGAATCAACAACAAGTGGGACACAATCATGAAGTGGAACGACATTTATTGGATATTTCAAACTTTTTTAACAAATCAAAAACTGAAAAATTGGGCGTGCAAAATGATTCAGCCCCCTTAAGTTAATACTTTGTTGCGCCACCTTTTGCTGCGATTACAGCTGTAAGTCGCTTGGGGTATGTCTCTATCAGTTTTGCACATCGAGAGACTGACATTTTTTCCCATTCCTCCTTGCAAAACAGCTCGAGCTCAGTGAGGTTGGATGGAGAGCATTTGTGAACAGCAGTTTTCAGTTCTTTCCACAGATTCTCGATTGGATTCAGGTCTGGACTTTGACTTGGCCATTCTAACACCTGGATATGTTTATTTTTGAACCATTCTATTGTAGATTTTGCTTTATGTTTTGGATCATTGTCTTGTTGGAAGACAAATCTCCGTCCCAGTCTCAGGTCTTTTGCAGACTCCATCAGGTTTTCTTCCAGAATGGTCCTGTATTTGGCTCCATCCATCTTCCCATCAATTTTAACCATCTTCCCTGTCCCTGCTGAAGAAAAGCAGGCCCAAACCATAATGCTGCCACCACCATGTTTGACAGTGGGGATGGTGTGTTCAGAGTGATGAGCTGTGTTGCTTTTACGCCAAACATAACGTTTTGCATTGTTGCCAAAAAGTTCAATTTTGGTTTCATCTGACCAGAGCACCTTCTTCCACATGTTTGGTGTGTCTCCCAGGTGGCTTGTGGCAAACTTTAAACAACACTTTTTATGGATATCTTTAAGAAATGGCTTTCTTCTTGCCACTCTTCCATAAAGGCCAGATTTGTGCAATATACGACTGATTGTTGTCCTATGGACAGAGTCTCCCACCTCAGCTGTAGATCTCTGCAGTTCATCCAGAGTGATCATGGGACTCTTGGCTGCGTCTCTGATCAGTCTTCTCCTTGTATGAGCTGAAAGTTTAGAGGGACGGCCAGGTCTTGGTAGATTTGCAGTGGTCTGATACTCCTTCCATTTCAATATTATCGCTTGCACAGTGCTCCTTGGGATGTTTAAAGCTTGGGAAATCTTTTTGTATCCAAATCCGGCTTTAAACTTCTTCACAATAGTATCTCGGACCTGCCTGGTGTGTTCCTTGTTCTTCATGATGCTCTCTGCGCTTTTAACGGACCTCTGAGACTATCACAGTGCAGGAGCATTTATACGGAGACTTGATTACACACAGGTGGATGGTATTTATCCTCATTAGCCATTTAGGTCAACATTGGATCATTCAGAGATCCTCACTGAACTTCTGGAGAGAGTTTGCTGCACTGAAAGTAAAGGGGCTGAATAATTTTGCACGCCCAATTTTTCAGTTTTTGATATGTTAAAAAAGTTTGAAATATCCAATAAATGTCGTTCCACTTCATGATTGTGTCCCACTTGTTGTTGATTCTTCACAAAAAAAATACAGTTTTTATCTTTATGTTTGAAGCCTGAAATGTGGCAAAAGGTCGCAAAGTTCAAGGGGGCCGAATACTTTCGCAAGGCACTGTATAGATGGCAGGCACCCCCTGAAGGCCTCTCTTCACAGCAACATTACCATAATGTTATTCTTATAGTGGTCATTTGCAAAAATGCTGTGGCTGAGTACCTGAAACTGCCATGTTAGTCTCAGTTACCATTACCTAAGCACTGGATCTTTGTACAATAGTCTAAAATAGAGGTACATACTGAGAAATGGTGTTCAATCTTCAGATACGTCCAATGGCAGTCAGTGCAGTTTAAGATGAGGGAGGACGGCCTTAATTCTATTACAGCATATTGGATGACTTTTATTCATATTCCATTCACCCAGTTCGGTGTAACAGCGATAGGTTTAGGCTACAACATGATACTCTAATTTTCTCTATACCCATCATGAGGTTGCTACAACCTAGCCTATGAATGAAAGTTTACAACGCAGGTGCACACTGGTCGAGAGACAAATTTGAGGTGACAGTGAGTGACATTCAATACCGCCTTGCACACTCTTGCCTGCATCTAGCTGATATAGGGTGTAATCATTAGTCTAACAGTTGCGAACAAGAGTTTCTACCGGACAAATGTATACCCGTTTTGTTCCATTTGCTTCCGTTTAAGATACATTTTTCAACAGAATCGGCGGAATGAATACACCCCTGATCATGCATAGACATAGTTCACTCTCATAACAGCCACGTTGTATTCCTTCTCGCATCTACGTTATGCGCTCTCCTCCACTCACCTCTTCCTTTCACTTGTGGACTTCAATGCACAACACCTCAGCTGTATGTGCCCAGGCGAAAAAAACTTTCCAAGCCAAACCGCTACACACAGCCTACATTGTTGTCCCCATATTAGCTAAAATAACGTCATAGTCAGCATAGCTAATGGAACTAACGCATTAGTAAAACCGCTACAATCATGCAGTAGCGTTAGTGTACAGTCAGTAAGCAGTAACACCAGCGGGCCCCGGTGGCAATACATTTGTAAAACCAAAAGCTAACCTTGACTTGGAAGAGTTCCAGTGTTGTGTTGGATAGTCCTAGCCAGCTAGCTAACATAGCATCCCCTCTGTTTGAGCAGGGTGTTACAGTAGGATAAACTAGCTATCTGCACTTTTTAAATGTTTTACCGCCTCCACTGAAGGCGATGATTTCATTTGAAGTCACAATGGACTGTTTTGTTGTCCTAAGTATTTGATGACAATAACACATAATTGCAATTGCTGGACACAGTAGCACAGCAACCTAGGATGTACCAACGTCTCAACTGAAATAGAATATGGAACAGAGTAGAGCAGACACCTCTGTAATCAAGAATAGTACATACAACTGCATCAAATATAGATATGTAAACACACAAGTCCTTATTAAAATCAATTCACCAGGGCAACCAAGACATGCATGTCACAACTCTTTTGAGAAAATGGAGAATCTTACAAAAAGTGCTTGCCTTATTTCAAGTACCCTGAAGCCAAAACCTATTGAGTAATTGGCTTTGTAATGGACTGAAAGGTATAGAGTATAAAGAGTATGGGGTAACAGAGATGCCTATCTAACGTGTATGTCCTCCCTCCTCAACGGGTGCAACTGCTGCCAGACAGACAGAGGATCGAACGCCTTGCTGAACAGCTCTCATCAGATCATTCTGAGCAAGTCTCTAACAAAGCACTGTCACTATGACAACAGAGATCCTTAGGTAAAAGACAGCTGCTACCACTATTCACAATGCCAATAGATTATCCATACAGTAGCTAAATGACAGCAGGCACATTGAGAAATGAAACATCCTGACACCTTTTTAGAACTTAGTTACATGATTCACTGAGCTAATCGGCAGGATAACAGAGTGATGATCGATACTTCACACTGTCTCTCCCTCCCACTGAATTTTTTTTTCTGAGTACATATCATGAAGAAGAGTGTTTCTCTCTTGTACTGAATGCCTAGAACTACACCTTGCTGCCTTTCTACAGCGAATTGCCTGTTTTCTGAACACAAGTATGTAAATATGGAATGACTAACAAAAGCTCCAAATATAATAAAGGCTACCACTTTGCTATTCCAACTACAGATGTGGAATCTTAATTTGATCACTCTTTTGTTGCTTAGAAATGCAAACTTGTTGTATTTGAGTTTTAAAAAGTTTGTCATTTCCACTTTGACATTTCAGACTTGATTTGCCCTAATGAAAAATGTATTCATCCACTACACAAAAATTCCCCTTAATTATAATCCACATAATAATTTACATTTCCTGTTGTTACAGTATCATTTTCCTGTTGTAGCAAACTGGCTCAAATGAAGATCCTACATCTGTAGTGTATAATGTGTCTCAGAATTTTCAGGGAGCGCCAATGAGCATTTGAGACAAAAGAACAAACATTCACTTTTTAATGAAGCACTAAACTTTTTACTCTGCTTCATACCTCTACTCACTTGAACTGCTCGCTACCAGGAAAAGAGAGAGAAAGGAAAGAGTGGGTTTCTTTTACAGCATCACCAGCATGGAAGTGGGACACTCATCCATCACGGAGGAGAATAATGGAGGAGCTTTTCATTTCCTTACAGTGGGCCTGCTGCTCGTGTAGGGCTTTACAGAAGCTTCATGAATTGCCCATTTAACGACAATGGCCTATTGTGGCAGGTTTGTGTTATCTTGTAAACATTTACGTTTTATCCGGCAGCACCATGATTGCAGATTTTGAATGAAAGCTGTGCATTTAGTGTATTATGGGGCTTTAAGAACTGCTTATCCTGAGGGGAATGGAATTATCCAGCTAGTGTTATCTGAGGAGGACACAAGTGTAGATTTTTACACAGTTATAGTTACCCTACACACTTCTATCACAGTGTTCTAGAAAGGCAACACTGTTGCATGTCACACATACAGCACAAGAAAAATACACCACACATTACGGAGCATACAGGCAGATTTAATGCAGATTTGAGTGAGAATTGGTCATGGACACTTCCTCTTCCCGTTCCATTTTTAAATCATCCACTACACAGAGAATTGCTCACAGTCCTCGGGCATGATTTGTGGCATGTTGAGTGAAAACACAGTTATGTCGACAAGCAAATAAGAAACACAGTGTTGAACAGTGTGATGCGTTTGCATAATATGGACTCATTCCAAAAACACAATGTTCTCCGCATGCCTTAGGCAAAAACAGAACATAGGCTTGTTTGAGATCCTCATTCAAATGTACATGCCATATATGAACAGATCTAGAGAATAGAGTCAAATGTGAATAGATCAATTCTCTGACTTGGTGGCTTTATCAGCTAAATCCATCCAAGACTGTTTGCCCTTGTTAATAATTATTTTTTTATATTCAAGCTCATATAGTGTAAATTATATGGAGAAATAAATAAATAATCGAATAGCCAATGTTATAAAGGTGTGCTGACCTAAGATATTAAAATGGTCTTTATTCATAAGATACCTTTCTAGATTCAATCCCCCACATTTCAGTAACCATTTTCACCTCATTTCAACAGGATAATTAACCTGCAAACATATCAGGCTTAAAACTCATCCTTCTCGCAGAGAACCGTCAAACATAGTGATATGAGCTTACTGTTTGAGAGAGAGGCATCATCAAAAAACACAAATGATAAATGATTGAAAAATAGAAAACCAATCAACTACTTTGATCATCATATTTGCATACCCTGCATGTGTCACAATAATATTCTGTATGTCTATCAATTGACCGATGAGCTTCATTCAGCATATTCCATAATGCCAGTGTCCAACTTTTCAAAATATGAAGTGAATAGAAATATATGACATGTTATAATGTCCCAATGCTATAATGGACATATTCAGATTTAATATCAATTACATTTACACATGAAGCTGTCATCATAAAATATTCGCTCTGCATTGCCATAGCCTACTGTTTCATCATCTAAACTGGGTATTTATTCTGAGTGAAGGTTCTGGTTACACATATATTGATATTGCTCTGCCTCTGCAGCTAATAAAGATAGAAAAGCAATGATGCCAAGTGCCAAAAATACACTACTGCCTCTCCAAGAAACCCTCCCCCACCCACCCACCCACCCTCCCCCACCCCCCAATCCCCCTCCCCCTCCCACCCCCCAATCCCCCTCCCCCATAAACTGGCACAGTGGAATATTAACACATGGCAGACAGACATTGAAATGGCCATTACCTTCAGGACAGGAGGGAGAAGTTATTGACCTCCTAGAGACAAGGTTAGTGCAAGAATGACGTGAATTTTAAGTACCACTCTCTGTCTATGTCTCTTTGTTACTAAGGCAACATCGGAAGACGTAGTACTGCAACGACATCACAGTTTGCCAGTCGTTAACAGGAGACGGAGAGGGAGTGGGAGGATACTTAGGTCCTGTGAAGGAGAGCCCCTGTACCGGGAAAACTGGGAGGAGAAGCGAGTTTGGTTTTGTAACTGGAACTGTAAATACAGTCATACACATGACTGGCAGTATTTGGTTCTCTCTCTTCCTCCCTTTCGTAGGTACTAGTAAACCTGGAGCACAGTCATGCTGAAGAGGCTGCATTCTGGCTCACAGCAGGACGGGGCTAGAGAACATGAAGAGCAGATGCCTGAGTACAAATGGTGCCCGGATAAGAGACGCTTAGCCATGCAAATGAGAGGCTCACTTCCAGAGGCTTCTGTTTTGTCACACCAATTCAGGGAACTATCCATTTGTAGAAGAGTTATGCCACAACAAACATGAGGAAGAACAAGCAACATTTGCCCACATCAGTAAACGATATCATTATCATAACGTCATTGTCATTGCATTTTCCCTTTGAAGACACTGTAATGGACCATAAAATGAATAGTACATTCTAACCCAGTGGGCACAGCAATTCATCTAACCCAGTGGGCACAGCAATTCAACTCTTCTTTTGTCTCCTTTTGTAACTCTCCCTCATTCGACACAGCGTTTCCCCTCTGGCCCCTAAAAAGTGCCATTTGAATTGACAACATGAACTTCCACAACATCCTGAAGTGGACAGACAATGAGCGAAAGAGCGACATGTCTGAACGTTCTACCCCAGTTCACAGTTAATAATATACAGGTGTGATTTCTAAGAGGGTTTTGATGATAGCGTTCTCACTCTGTATTCAATTTAGATTGTGTTCCAGATGGTTGCCGACGGAGACACCAACGTTCCTATTCTGCTTCGAATAATTATTTTCAGCTCAGATGCTCATATATACCCCACAAGCCATGCCACCATGGGTTTCTTCACAGTCCCCAAGTCTAGAACAGACTCTAGGAATTGCACAGTACTACATAGAGCCATGACTACATGGAACTCAAGCTAGCAGTAAAATCTGATTTTGCACACGCACACATTGTAATGTTGTTGTATTGTAGTATTATACATTTTATATTGTACGTTTGTAATAAGAGAGTAATAATATAATGAAGTAGTGTATGACGTATTGTTTTATTGATGATGTGGGCTGTTGTGTTTTTGTTGTGATATAATTGTTTTAATCCTGTTTGTACCCCAGGAAGAGTGCCTTGACAGCAGCTAATAGGGATCCTAATAAATGCAAATAAAAAAAATATACCAAGGCCTATACTATTCTACAGTCAATCACCCATCCCTTTGAATTTTCAAACCAGTGAATTTTCATCAAAGGCAAGCGTTTGGAACATGCTGCCCCCATTTCTCCTACGTGTGAGCTTTCAGGGAGAGGGAGAGAGAAGAGAGAGAGAGAGAGAGAGAGAGAGAGAGAGAGAGAAAGAGAGAGAGAACGACAGAGAGAGAGAGCAAGAGAGAGAGAGAGGATTGTGACTCCCTGGGGCTACTGTACCAGGCTCACAGGATGTGGTTGATCGAAGCTGGAGTCCAGAGGGAATAAGCCAAATGTCAGGATACCTACAGGGGATTGTTGAATTCTCTCTCCCCCTCACCCCTCCCCAGGGAGAATCCTGCCATTCCCTATCCCTGTATTGGAAGCTGAGCTGTGAATCATGGATGTGAGGTAGGCCTGCTGCTTGGAAAAACGGCAGCATTTATCCTCGTTTGACATTTTGTCTGATTAACAGGCGAGATATTCCTGGCAGGAGTTTTATGCCAGGTCGCTTTCTCATTTCTTTGCTGGTTTCTCTCCCCCCCCCCCCCCCCCCCCCCCACCACCACCACCATTATAATACACCTCCCTGTATTTCTGCCTGTGTGAATGGAAAGATCTCAGATAGACATGAAAACATGAAATGACCCCGGGATTCGACAGAACATCGCTCAGGGATGCACAAATACAATACAACATTCAAAATGGGTGAATATTTCCTTTAAAGGGCACTTCATTGAATATAACTGGCTTATTGGTGCATAATTTGAAGAGTTAATTTCCAAAATGCTACATCCACCAATTTGTCACATTTGTGTTTTTTCACCAGAAATGATTGCTTATGGATGGGTACCTTCATGTGTGTGTGTGTAGAATATTACTGTTTTCAGATTTTTTTATTAATCTATTTTAGTTCTGTATTAAAATGTGTTTTTTTGCTAAATTTCCATAGATTTTTTTCATTATTTGTCATTTTTATTTATTATTTGTACATTTGTTTTGTATATATATATTTTTTAATTATACCCCTTTTTCTCCCCAATTTCGCAGTATCCTCAATTTGCTGATCCTCAACACTGGGGCCCTACAAGGATGCATTCTCAGCCCTCTCATGTACTCCCTGTTCACCCATGACTGCATGGCCATGCACGCTTCCAACTCAATCATCAAGTTTGCAGACGACAATACAGTGGTAGGCTTGATTACCAACAACGACGAGACAGCCTACAGGGAGGAGGTGAGGGCCCCCGGAGTGTGGTGCGAGGAAAATAACCTCTCACTCAACGTCAGCAAAACAAAGGAGATAATCGTGTACTTCAGGAAACAGAAGAGGGAACACCCCTCTATCCACATCGACGGGACAGTAGTGGAGAGGGTAGTAAGTTCTAAGTTCCTCAGCGTACACATCAAGGGCAAACTGAAATGGTTCACCCACACAGACAGCGTGGGGAAGAAGGTCCTCAAAAACTTCTACAGATGCAAAATCAAGAGTATCCTGTCGGGCTGTATCACCGCGTGGTACGGCAACTGCACCGCCCTCAACTGCAAGGCTCTCTAGAGGGTAGTGCGGTCTGCACAACACATCATCGGGGGCAAAGTACCTGCCCTCCAGGACACCTACAGCACCCGATGCCACAGGAAGGCCAAAAAGATCATCAAGGACAACAACCAACCGAGCCACTGCCTGTTCACAACGCTATCATCCAGAAGGCGAGGTCAGTACAGGTGCATCAAAGCTGGGACCGAGAGACTGAAAAACAGCTTCAGCTGAAAAACAGCTTCTATCTCAAGGCTGTTATACAGCCATCACTAACATAGAGAGGCGGCTGCCAACATACAGACTCAAATCACTGGCCACTTTAATAAATGGATTAAATAATGGTATCACTAGTCACTATAAATAATGCCACTTTAATAATGTTTACATATCCTACATTACTCATCTCATATGTGTATACTGTATTTTAAACCATCTATTGCATCTTGACTATGCCGCACGGCCATCACGCATCCATATACAGTATTTATATGTACATATTCTTATTCCATCCCCTTCCATTGTTAGTCGTTGTGAATTTTTAGACTACTTGTTAGATAATACTGCATTGCTGAACTGGAAGCACAAGCATTTCGCTACACTTGCATTAACATCTGCTAACCATGTGTATGTGACCAATATTTGATTTGATGTGTTACAGTCCTGTCCCATCGCTGCAACTCCCGTATGGACTTGGGAGAGGCGAAGGTCGAGAACCGTGCATCCACTGAAACCCAATCCAGCACTGCTTCTTGACACAACACCCACTTAACCCGGAAGCCAGCTGCACCAATGTGTCGGAGGAAGCACCATAAACCTAGCGATAGAGCCAGCGTGCATTGCACCCGGCCCGCCACAGGAGTCGCTAGTGCGCGATTGGACAGGAACTTTCCTGCCGGCCAAAACCTCCACTAACCCGGACAACGCTGGGCCAATTGTACGTCGCCCCATGGGTCTCCCGGCTGCGACAGAGTTGAACCAGGTTCACTAGTGGCACAGCTAGCACTGAGATGCAGTGCCTTAGACCACTGCACCACTCGGGAGGCATATTTCCATTGTTTAGCTGGAATGAAATGTTCGTATCCTGTATATTTGACTGTGATATGTGGTTGTCTGTCCTAGCTATCTTAAAATCAACTGTAAATTACTAAAATGTCAAATGTAAATGTTTTACATACAGTACAGATCTCATATTACTCTATTGATTCATTTTTTAAAACATGTTTTTAAATATTAATGTCACAAATGTATCATTTGAACAGTTCTTTATGAAAAATGTAGTTATTTAGTGGATATATAGCATTTTGCAAACAATTATCATTATTTGTCTCTCTGAAATGAAACCATCAAGTGATAGATTTCAAACAAATACCTGTCTGTCACTGAACCACCCGATGCCATTGTTAGATACTGAAAAAAACATACCAATCTCTTTCATAAGTTCTTGAAACAATAAAAGCTCATTTACCAACATTTCTGAAAATGGATATATAGCGTTTTGGAAATAAACTCTTAATTTCTATTTAAAATATCAAAGGGATGCAAAAGGCCCTCATTTGGTGGAACGACCCTGATACTGCTGTTTCAGTTACTCTCCCAATAATCCATTTTGATGTTTCTAATGCTGGCTTTGCAGCCATTGATCCATTATAACTGTTTCTATTGCTAAGTCTGCCTTTACAACCACTGTTTATACCGGTATGTCCAATGCTGTCTCTGTTGTATCTGTATGTTGTTCTTTCTGTTTCTATTCCTTTGCTGTCTCTAAGGTGTCTGTTGATGGGTCTATGGTTTCTAATGTTGAGTCTAGGCTCTCTGTTGTTGTTTCTGCTGTTTGGACGGCTGTCTCTCTGGCTGATAGTGGGATAGAGATCCTGGGGCAAGGCCTCTCTCTCTCGCTGTGTCTCTCAGTGGGCGGACGGTGGGCGAAATGACTAAGCCAAGGTTGGTCGTGTGCTGGAACAAATTCCACTGAGAGTATATAACGCTGCCCACCTACTGTGGTTTCATCACTCAAACAGCCTGCTGAAAATTAATAAATAAAGTAAAAAATAAAAGATGCATAATCATTTTCTGCAGTGTCTAACTGAGCTGGCTGAGCTGCACTGATGACAATTCAGCCACAGGAGATACTGATGAGAAAGAAACCAGAGAATATTACTACATGACATGCCCATGACCATGTTTATGAGGGTATTCACAAAACAAATACATACAGTTAACCCTGGCCTGTAAATGTATTTTCTAATATTGATACTACTGTATGCGTTCATCTCTCTTGTATTCTATGAGAGCGCAATCTATTCATCAAATCCAGTTTTATAATGATGTGATGTAGCAGCACGGGGCATTACGTCCACATACACCAACCACAGTGCATCCTGGGGGTTAGCATCTGCTGATTAGCTATGACACAGCGGGGGGAGTTCATCAAACTTTAACCCAGTTTAAAGATTCAGAGATGGATGCATTTTAACAGTTACTGATCATGTGAAACAAGGAAATGTACCACAGCAGTAAGTTTTAATAAGCATGGCTCCACCCAAATTGGGGCAAGTACTGTATGTAACTACAGTCTAAATAGTCAGGGTTCACATCTAGAGCTTGGGACTATAAGGTTCTATCTACAAAAAGATGATTCTGAGATAATTGGCTTTAACGTTCTGAATCCTCATTGATTTGAATGGTGTCAGCAATTTCTATCTTGTATTCTTTTGAACTTAACAACATGAATTGGGGTATATCGGTAGAGAACATTGAACAGAACAAGGCTAGGTCAATAACTCATTTTTGACATGAATGCAGATAGAACCTTATAGACCAAAGTTCTCAACATGTGAAGAGTCTCATCTGTGGACAAAAAAAGACAAGGAAGGAGAAGGAGGGAGGTTGTGGAGGAAAACACAGATGCATTGGGAGTGGAGGGAGAGGGGGGATGGCTTCTATTTTTAGGTCCTGATAACATGAGAGAGAGAGAGTGAGAGAGAGAGAGAGAGAGAGAGAGAGAGAGAGAGAGAGAGAGAGAGAGAAGAGCATCTCTAGCCCAGCCAAGCCCCTCCTTTGCACGTGCAACAGACGCTCGGGAACGCTCTGTCTCGCAAATACCAATGAGTTGGAAGCAGCTGGATCCTAACGGGCATTCCGGGCCACATCCCTGTCTCTGGAGCAGAGAGGGACTGAGAGTCAGATGGGACCGACACACAGCCAATAACCTTAGACTGACAGGCAGAGTAATGCTAAAATTGTATGGAGATCACAAGCGTTTTGATACACACTATTGATACATCTATACTGAACATTCACATACTTGCTAGAGGGCTTGTGATGGTCTGTTGGAGAGCAGGTTGCATCAATAACATCCTTCCAGTTATTAATTCGACACACTCATGAAAGGACAAAGGAGAAGCAAGATAGCTGAAAGAATCCAAATCAATCTACAAATGCCGTATCTTAATTAAGATCCTCAAATTAAGATTCTACATTTGTATAGTAAGGCACAAAAAATAGCTTACCATCTCCTAATGCACTGCTTAAGAATCAACCTTGTTTTTACTCTGCAAGGTTTGCATGCTTCCATCAGCTCCCGCTGGCACTGTACTGAGAGGATAATACATGATCTACCGGTTATCTCTGGCACAGGGGGAAATAGAGATGTAGGATCTTAATTTGAGCCAGTTTGCTACAGCAGAAAAATAATTCTGCACCAACAGGAAATGTGAATTATGTGGATTATAATTAATTAACTTTTTTGTTAACCTGGTAGGGTTCTGTCAGTAACTCTCTGGATGCTCGACAAACATTTACATTGGCATTCACTTTTATTTTTATGTTTTTATTGTTTCTAATGGATTTGATTTGAGGTTGATACCTTTTTCGTAAGGGAAAATCAGGCCTTTTTAAAACTCAAATATACTTTGATGTTTAGAAAGTTCTCCTGGAACAGGGTGATCAAATTAAGATCCTACATCTGTATAGGCTTTGTAAAGTCTGGGGCATCTGTAGAGGCTTAACAAGAAGATGGAGAAGCCTGTTAGCCACGTCCAACAGGAGGACACAAAGTCGACCTGAGACACACAGGAAGCCCAGACAGAGGATTGTACATCTGATTTATATGGCATTGTACAAGGCAGCTCGGTAAGACGCGGCCCCTTGTCTCAAATTGAAGGATTGCTGACAGGGTTCTGTCTTTCTCTTCTCCTCTATCTTGGAGAACTGTTTAATTGGTTGTTCATCAGCTTGGTTACAGCTTGGTTGTTATTTTTAAGTGTTTATGTGGGAAACTGGGAAATCATTGCATGCACTTCTGGGCGCAGGCAAGCACACACACACACATACATACATACTGTACACACACACACAAACCCTGACACATTCCTCACACCCTCAGTTAGCCAGAGATCTGTTGGACACCCTGTTGAAGTGTTGGAGATAATAGCGTTTGACTGAGTGCTGGTTGTCATGGGAATGCAACCATCAGTAATCCCAGTGGAGAGTGGGGAAGAGTGAAAAAGCACAACTTTTCCAGACACTGGTATTGTCCACAGGAATGTCACATTCCAATTAGTAGATAACCAAAGCAGGGAGACTGAAACACTCTGTGAGAAAAATAATGACAAGAAGAATGACTTGCGTTTTCCTATGGCGGGTACGTCTTGAAAACATCCTGGAGCATTTCTGCAACTGTTTAACCATCCTGAATGTAGTCTCTTTCATAGCTTCAGGAGAATTTCTAGGGATTTGGACAGAGTTGCACACTACCAATTAATTTAACTAGGGAGGCTTTAATTAATTGCACCATGTTAAATTAATGTAAGTAAGAAAAGTAATTTTGATACCAATTATAAGGGTTCATTTTTAACAGAGCTGGAAGATGAATTTATCAAATGAATACATAGACTGGAGAATGAAAATCCCAATATAAGTACAAGTTTATCAAAGTAGTTGGCTTTTGTAGTAGTAGTAAAGTAGTTGGCTTTTGTAATACTAGTATTGTCATCATTATTAATATAAAAATCCTGGCACATGTACGGACAGAAAAACACACAAATACTATTACAGCAAGACATTCTATGGGTGAACAGAGACAACGCAGAGGCACAGAGAGCCAAGATGGAGACTGGTGAGGTGAGCTAGGGCTATGGCTGCCAAGCTGAACTAATGGCATGAAGCAGTGAGCTGGGTTGCAGGTGGAGACAACTCGATGAGCTGTGACCGCTGGTCTATGACTAATGTGACTCCATATTGAGGTCACAAATAAGCACTGAAATATGTATGGTAATTAGTCATGTAATTGTCATAGGCATGATGCAATACAGTATTTATTTAAATGTGACTGTTAGTTATTATAAACCTTGTTTGGTTGGAGGACTGACTTATTCCAAAAATACATCATCATAGAACAGAATCAAGACAATCCCCTCGAATAACAGTTTTGATGTGACTGCAACATAACATGCTTATTTAGAGTGTTCCTACCAAAAAAGCTGTGAATCATGGGTGAATCAACATTTCATATGGGAGGAAAAATAATTATGCTACGCAGCACCTCAATACATTCTCTCTCTCGTTCTCTCTTTCGCTCTCTTTCTCTGTCTCACTCCCTCTTTGTCTCTCTCTCTCTCTGGACTTCAAAGGAGAGAGAGAGAGGGATGGTTTGCTGGTAGGACTCCATACTGGGTTGGGGGGGTAGAGAGAGAGTGAAAGAGAGAGTGGAAGAGAGAGTGGAGAGAGAGAGAGAGGGAGAGAAAAAGGAGAGAAAGGAGAGAGAAGAGATGAGGTGGTAGCAAACAGAGGAGAGCGAGTGAAATAAATAAAAGGAAGAACATTGCGAGAGAGAAGAAGCAGGATGGACACACCGACACATCTGAGATCTAAGGGGAAAGCAGAGAGACACAGTTAAGCCAATCCGTCAGTTTTTCTCCCTGCAGTCATTAAGAGCTGACCATCTCTGAGCTCATTGAGCTCATCAGTGGTGTGGCCAGACCCTGCTAATCTGCCATTAGATGGAGAGTTGTAATTAAATGAATCAGACAGACAGACAGACAAGGCCTACGAGACCCTGAGTCAGCTATCCCTTTAATACCTAGACGTCCTCAGCCCCTTGTATAATACAGAAGAAAATAGTTTAGTATGATTATAGTGCTAGCCAACAACGGTTAGGCTTTTCACAAGAGAGGGAGGAGAGATGGCCAAATGTGTGGACACTCCCACTGCCATACCATGCCAGCAAGGGAAGTAAATCTAGATGTACAGGCCATTCTGTATTTGGTGCGTCAGTAATATGCAACAGTCTGCCAAGGAATAATGATACATATTTTACCAATACTTTCATAATCTACTGATAGTGGTCTGTAATGTCCTACTTTCGGAGTAACATTTGGCATAGACTATAAAGACAAACTCAGGCTGTTCCATTTTCATAGACAGCAGGAGATATCATTTCTAGGATTGATGTCATACAGACATAGCATCTTCATTAGAGCCAGTTTGCCACAGCATAAAAATAATCCTCCAGCAACAGGATATGTGAACTATTATGTGGATTATAATTAATGGACATTTTTGTAGGGGTTGATACATTTTTCATAAGGGAAAATCAAGTCTGAAATTTCAAAGTGGAAATTACAAAAACTTAAGAAGCTTTTTTAAACCTTAAATACACCTTGATGTTTAGAAAGTTCTCCAGCAAAGGGTTGATCAAATAAGATCCAAATAAGATCCTACATCTGTATAGGCTTTGTAAAGTCTGGGGCCTCTGTAGAGGCTTAACAAGAGGATGGAGACACCTGTCAGACACGTCCAACAGGAAGACACAGAGTCGACCTGAGACACACAGGAAGGCCAGACATTGCAGGAACGTTCTCTTGCAACAGGGTGATCAAATTAAGATCTTACATCTGTATGAGTCCTAGCCTTATATGCAATAGTGGAAAAACACCAAGACAGAAATGCCTACGCAATCCAGCAATCCAACATCAAAATCACTATTTCCTTGTGAAATATATTTTCATCCCTTTTGAACTAGAGGTTGTATGTTTTCATATACACCCACATGAAAACATACCACAGTTTGCTATAAAATACTACTACAAAAGCCAACTACTTTGATAAACTAAAATACTGCTTACTTAATCATTAATACTGTTGAATACTATACTAGACGCTGTAGTATACCTCAATCATGTGTAGTACTTACTATAGAATGGTGTAGTATACTGTAAAATACTATAATAAATACTACAGTATACTAAAAACCGCAAAAATTGTGTTCCCTACAGGTTATAGAAAAGAGCAGAAGCTCTGAAATATCCATTCAGACCTCAGTCCTATCTACCTACAGGTTATAGAAAATGTGCTCTTTTAGTATTTTGTCCAGTAGGCTTCCTCAAGGCCAAAGCCTCCACTGCTATGTGAAAAATATAATAAAACAAAAACGCTGTAATAAATACTACAGTGATGTCCGCAAAAACACTAGAGTAATTAATATAGTACAGTTTTTCACAATTCCTGACATTTAATCCTAGTAAACATTCCCTGTCTTAGGTCAGTTAGGATCCCCACTTTATTTTAAGAATGTGGAATGTCAGAATAATAGTTGAGAGAATGATTTATTTCGGCTTTTATTTCCCAGTGCGTTAAAAGTTTACATACACTCAATTAGTATTTGGTAGCATTGCCTTTAAATTGTTTATCTTTGGTCAAATGTTTTGGATAGCCTTTCACAAGACTCCCACAATAAGTTGGGTGCATTTTGGTGTAACTGAGTCAGGTTTGTAGGCCTCCTTGCTCGCAAATGCTTTTTCAGTTCTGCCCACAAATGTTCTATGGGATTCAGGTCAGGGCTTTGTGATGGCCACTCCAATTTCTTGACTTTGTTGTCCTTAAGCCATTTTGCCACAACTTTGGAAGTATGCTTGGGGTCATTGTCCATTTGGAAGACCCATTTGCGACCAAGCTTTAACTTGTCTTGAGATGTTGTTTCAACATATCCACATCATTTTCCACCCTCATGATGCCATCTATTCTGTGAAGTGCACCAGTCCCTCCTGCAGCAATGCACCCCCACAACATGATGATACCACCCCCGAGCTTCACGGTTGGGATGGTGTTCTTTGGCTTGCAAGCCTCCCCTTTTTCCTCCAAACATAACAATGGTCATTATGGCCAAACAGTTACATTTTTGTCTCATCAGACCAGAGGACATTTCTCCAAAAAGTACGATCTTTGTCCCCATGTGCAGTTGCAAACCTGGCTTTGGCTTTTTTATGGCGGATTTGGAGCAGTGGCTTCTTCTTTCCTGAGCGGCCTTTCAGGTTATGTCGATATAGGACTCATTTTACTGTGGATATAGATACTTTTGTACCTGTTTCCTCCAGCAGCTTCTCAAGGTCCTTTGCTGTTGTTCTGGAATTGATTTGCACTTTTCGCACCAAAGTACGTTCATCTCTAGGAGACAGAATGCATCTTCATCCTCAGCTGTATGACGGCTGCGTGGTCCCATGGTGTTTATACTTGCGTACTATTGTTTTTACCGATGAACATGGTACCTTCAGGTGTTTGGAAATTGCTCGCAAGGATGAACCAGACTTGTGGAGGTCTACAAAAGTGGAGTTCTTCACTGATTTCTTTTGATTTTCATATGATGTCAAGCAAAGAGTCACTGAGATTGAAGGTAGGCATTGAAATACATCCACAGGTACACCTCCAATTGACTCAAATTATGTCAATTAGCCTATCAGAAGCTTCTAAAGCCATGACATAATTTTCTGGAATTTTCCAAGCTGTTTAAAGGCACAGTCCACTTAGTGTATGTAAACTTGTGATACTGTGAATTAAGTGAAATAATCTGTCTGAAAATAATTGTTGGAAAAATGACTTGTGTCATGCACAAAGTAGATGTCCTAACCGACTTGCCAAAACTATAGTTTGTTAACAAGAAATTTGTGGAGTGGTTGAAAAACGAGTTTTAATGACTCCAACATAAGAGTATGTAAACTTCTCATTTCAACTGTATATACTAGTTTTTTTACCACAGTATTTATACTATAGTAAACTATAAATAATACAGTATAGTACAGTCATGTCCGAGACACTACAATTAATAGTACAGTATTCACTGAAGTGTTTATGCGGACTTTAGTCCGCAAAAACAGTACATTGATTACTACAGTTAAGTCCACAAAAACAATACAGTGAATACTATAGTATTTAACCATAGTATACTATAGCATTTTTTAATGTGGGCAGTAGTCATTTCCGCTGGCCTACATAGCACACAAAGGGCTTCACACAAAGATTCCTCGGATCTGCCAATTAATGAGCCTCTCACTGAGTGAATTTGAATGCTGCTTGGGGGAGCTTGGCACTTCACAGCTCTTCACTCCGTTTCATATGATGTACAATTGCAAGGGTCTGAATAGACCTGATACCCAGCTGATGATTCACTGTAATATCTGTAGACAGGATTCGTTTTACACAGCTGTGTTACCATGGCAGAGGCAAAACTATAGGCTTGTTCCTACATAATGCCCTGCGTGTTCACCACAGTATGCTCTCATCAATCAACAATTCAATAATCAATAGTACAATTAATTCACACATGCTGTTTATGGTTTGTAAGCACAATAATATAAATGAGACCAATATTAAGTAAGAATAACAATAACGGAATCATACAATAACATTTGCTCAGCTGTGTGTTCAATGGTCATACACGTACTCTAGAGAGTGGAGAGAAGAACTCACCATTCCACTCACTGGCTGCCAAGACATGAAAAACAAAAGCCTGAACTGCCATACACACAATACAAGATCAGGCCGCTTGAAAAAACATTTTCTGCAGATTCGAGCTTCTGGCTAAAGAGACAGAAGAAATGCAAATCAAAAGAAACAGTCACTCACACCCTCAAACAGTCTCTCACACCCTCAAACAGTCACACCCTCAGTCACTCACACCCTCAAACAGTCATTCACACTGTCAAACAATCACTCACACCCTCAAACAGTCACTCACACCCTCACACCCTCAAACAGGCTCTCACACCCTCAAACAGTCACACCCTCAGTCACTCACACCCTCAAATAGTCATTCACACCCTCAAACAGTCACTCACACAGCTGAAGCAGACCTTAGGAACCATTTGAGAGAGACAATTTAACAAATATTGAGACATAAATACACAAAGTTTTAAAACCTGGTAACTAAAGATCCGGAGGTTTCCCCAGCCATTATATAGAGCTATAAAAGCTTACCTAAATCCTGGCATGGACGGGCTTATAAAGTGATTAAGTGGGTACTCAAATAATTGACATACAGGTTAAAATAATGGATATGCATGACCAATAATATCAAAGGTGTTTAAAATGTTATGAAAGAGCCCCAACCTTTCATCTGTTGTTCATCCTTTCCAAAGCCATTTTGGTGACAGGCACCCGTTGTATTCAATGAAAGCACTGTGATGTTTCAGATCAATCTAAGCATCTATAAGCATCTAGAGTAGGCACATGCACGCCCGCACGCACACACACGCACGCACGCACGCACGCACGCACGCACGCACGCACACACACACACACACACACACACACACACACACACACACACACACACA
This sequence comes from Oncorhynchus mykiss, assembly GCF_057628025.1. Taxonomy (NCBI): domain Eukaryota; kingdom Metazoa; phylum Chordata; class Actinopteri; order Salmoniformes; family Salmonidae; genus Oncorhynchus; species Oncorhynchus mykiss. The sequence goes on from NC_143022.1 coordinate 80,169,364, forward strand.
CACACACACACACACACACACACACACACACACCTACTGGAGGAGGATGTTGTTCTATTCTCTGTGTGACTATGAGCGCCTCACCGGGCTGCTTTTGTCCCACATACAGAACGCAGCAGAGCATTATTCATCATAGCACGTGACCAAACTCAGAGAACCACACTCACAACCGCGATATTGACAGATGCTTTATACTGTATGTGACTGGAAAGAGTACATTACAGGGAGTAGGCAATGATTGGGTTGTGCCTGAAAACACCACGAATTGAAGTATGTGCATCGTAAAGGAGATGCTGCATACTGTATCTTCTATTCGTATTTGATCGTTTGCTTTAACCCAGTGAAATGCTCTAACTTAAGTGTCAGCCAGGAGTGTTGTGAATAAATCAGGTAATCACAGCGCATGCTATTAATATGCTTGGAGGAAAAGCGGCACACAGCTCCACAGTAATCAGGTCAACACCTCTACCCCTCTTCCATCCATTTTCATTAGAAGTAAACGACAAGAGCTGAGAGAGGATATGGAGTGTTATTCCCAATGGAGTCCCTGTAAAACCTCCATCCACTATCAGCAGTAAAACTCTCCTTGGCCAGATTACAGAAAGTGTATATTTATTGGATGCCTTAAAATAGTGAGCAGAGACCAATATCTCATGAAAATCTTTACAGGAAATTAATTTGATGACCTACAATTGATTTTGAAAAAGGGACTTCAAACAACTTAGAAATGGCATGACTGTGATAACATTGTGCCAGAAATTGATTATCTAATGAATAAAGAAAATTGTTCTGCGAAGGTTCTGTTACAGGCAGCGGTGGAAAAAGTACTAAATTGTCATACCTTGAGTAAAAGTAAAGATACCTTAATATAAAATGACTAGAGTAAAAGTGAAAGTAACCCAGAAAAATACTACTTGAGTAAAAGTCCAAAAGTACCCAATTTTAAATGTACTTAAGTACAGTGGTGGAAAAAGTACTACATTGTCATACTTGGGTAAAAGTACAAAGTAAAAGTAAATTCTATACATCAAATTCCTTATATTTAGCAAACCAGATGTCACAATTTCCTTTTTTATTACTTTTTTGACAGCTAGGGGCAACTCTAACACTCAGACATAATTCACCTTGTTAGTCAGTATGTGTTACACCTGTGCTGGTTGCCGTCTCATTAGTGGGAAGGTGTTTAACCTGTACTGGCCAAGGTGCTATTTAAGAGTGGCTGGCCCAGTGCTCCAGTTGTCTTGATAGATGTGGAGGGTTAACACCTTTAAAGGCACACACTACTTGATTTATAAAAAACATTGATTTCCCTGATTTGGTTTTGCTCCACCTTTTTGGTTTGCTTATTGTCTTTAGGTTTGGTGTGGGTTTATCTTTTGTTTGCCTCTTAGTGGGCAAATTTAGTGGGTGCTCATGGTGGGTGTATTTTGGGTCCCAGCTGTTGTTGCTATGCAGCTTTCAGTGGACACCCCCAGGAGTGTCTTTCAGAACCCCTCCTAAAAACCCACCTGTTTTGTTTTGGTTGTTGTCAGTGACTCTTTGTTAGTTCCCCTTTCTGTTTGAGCAACAATTTCTAGTTTCCTTAATGGGGAACGTAACAGTTCCCAGATCATTGTTCTCATAACACAAACTGTCCAGTCGGGGAGTAGGCAATGATTGGGTTGTGCTGATTGGGTGATGATTATAGAATGTTTGTATAAAACATTTGTCTAATGTTGCAAGAATGGTTCTAGAACACATTTAATATATTCTTTATAGGTTCCCAGAATGTTTCATTAGGTTGTGGGAAGAGTCTGGTGGGAACAATGTGGGGACATCACAAAATATATGTTCCATAAACGCCAAAACTGTACAGTTGTGCAGATTATTACAAAATGTTTATTTTAGGGTGCAAAAAACACTCAACTGATGTTACAAGAATGTTCCCAGAACACATTTAGTCTGTTTTTTAAAGGTTCTCAGAATGTTTCATTAGGTTGTGGGAACAGTCTGGTGCTTACATTGTAGGGACTACAGGAGGCTGCTGAGGGGAGGACAGCTCATAATAAAGGCCGGAACGGCAACCACATGGACACCATGACAAAAGCTGTGGCCTTGTTATTTAATTTTTTTTGTCAAATATGGTCAATCAGGACACAGAACAGTTATTAAAATGTTCCCATCCTCTTCATATGATGTGTACTTATAACACTGTATTTTATGATTTTCTTTCTTAATCACATGTGGGGTTTGCAAGTTTAAAACTCACATGTGCAGATTGTCAACGTATGAAGTGTCAACATATGAAGTGTAAAAAATATGGATGTGCTTGCATAATTCAATTCTGTTCAAATGTCCTATGAATAAAATGAGAATGCCATGTGTCTCTATATCACCTACAATACAGTCCTCAAATGCAAATTGCCATGAAATCTGGAGAGAAACAAAACGGGGCTGTATTCCAATCTGATTTCTTATGCTTTAATATGCATGCTGAGAATGTTGTGGTAAGATTAGGTCAAACTTAAATCTAACATTTTCTAAATGTTCTTGAAATGTTCTCAGGACCTCCATGCCAAGGTAAGCTGTATATTGTGTGAACATCAATGGAATATGAAACCTAAAACAAATATGCTATGAAGATCATAGAAAAAATACTTATTTCATTCTTACAACATTAAGGGAATGTATGTGCAACCTAACTTAAACGTTGTGTGAATGTCATCACAACTGAGCATATTTTGTGTTTTGTAATGTACCCACACTGTTCCCACAACCTAATTACATGTTCTGGGAACCTTTAAAGAACTCAGAAAGGCTGCTTTGTCAACATTCTTGTAACATCAAAAGAATATGAAACAAACATTATCTGAATGTCAGCACAACTGGACAGTTTTTGCGTTTTGGGAACTTGTCATGTCCCAAAAATGTTACCACAACCTTTTGAAACATTCTGGAAACCATTAAAGAACAGACTACATTTTTTCTGTGAGTGTTTTTGTAACATCAGGCGAATGTTTTTGCACACTAAAATAAACATTGTAGAATAATCCACACAACTGGACAGTTATGGTGTTTTGGGAACCATTAAAGAACAGATTAAATGTGTTATAGGAACGTTCTTGCAACATCAGGCAAATGTTTTACACAAATATACAAACTTTTGGAGAAGGTTCTGTGGTGGTTGTTACAGAGGTTGTGAACAACATTTTAGTGAACGTCAGGAGAATATTCAAAGGATTTTCATCTGAAACATTTTTGATAAATAGATTTGATTAAAAACATTCTCTGAATGTTTTTGGTATGATATCATCCTACTGTTATACTGAACAAAAATATAAATGCAACATGCAACAATTTCTAAGATTTTACTGAGTTACTGTTCATATAAGGAAATCAGTCAATTTAAATTCACAAATACCTTTTAAAAAAAGTAGGGGTGTGGATCAGAAAACCAGTCAGTATCTGGTGTGACCACCATTTGCCTCTTGCAGCGGGACACATCTCCTTCACATAGAGTTGATCAGGCTGTTGATAGTGTCCTGTGGAATGTTGACCCACTCTTCTTCAATGGCTGTGCAAAATTGCTGGATATTAGCGGGGAACTGGAACACGCCGTCGCACATGTCGCTGCAGAGCAACCCGAACATGATCAATGGGTGACATGTCTGGTGAGTATGCAGGCCAACTAGGACATTTTTACCTTCCAGTGTAATAGCGAACACCCCGCCGGTAGGCGTCTGATTGCCGTCATTTTCGTGCGGTTCTACATGTAGAATCGTTTTGCACTCGGATTACAAATTACAGACTTCACTGTGTTCAGAGTCAAAGTCAGGGGTTCCAAAACATTTTTGGCCCGCAACCCCATTTTAATATAAATTATTTTTCACGACCCCACCATGTAAAACAAGTTATGTGATCAACGGCCAATGTTTACTTTTTTTATTTGGGCTTTGACAGTCTATTACAAATAAGTCTGACAGTATTTTTTACAGTATGAAGACAGTATGGTTTGAAGTGACTGAAATTCATCAGAAAGGTATTGGGAAGTTCAGAAGATCATCAGGCAATAATGTTGTATGACCTTCTGTGTAGAAGTGTCAGGTTGTGCGCTACTGGTAAGAAGTCAGGTGCAGGAGAGCGGAGAGTTGTGATCAGGCACACACTTTAATTGGCAGAAGTAACAACAGACGGACGCAACTGCGTCAAAAACCTCCAGCCAAAATGGCAAAAGTGCAAAGCGCGACAACAGTCAAAATAATGCAGGAGTTAAACAATTAAACACACTCGGGTTCAACACGGTACCTGGGGGAAAACCAGCCTGGCGCGTAACACGAAACATGTAACAAAACAATTCCACACAAAGACATGGGGGAAACAGAGGGAACATATAAGTAGTGTGATTAGGGAATGTAAACCAGGTGTGCGTGGAAACAAGACAAAACAAATGGAACAATGACAAGTGGAGCGGCGATGGCTAGTAGACCGGTGACGTCGACCGCCAAACGCCGCCCGAACAAGGAGAGGAGCCGACTTCGGCGGAAGTCGTGACAAGAAGTCTGATTTAGTGCCTGCTCTTGTCCACTCGGTTCTAACGGCTTGTGGGCAAACTAGAGGGGAAAAGTATGTAAGATCCTGAGGATCTTTCAGTGAAGGGGTCATAATATTTTGTAGCTTAAAACACTCAAAAGATAGAGCCACATTTGTAGGAAGAAGACAGAAACCGCTCTGTTTATTACAACCATGTCTAGCAGCTACTGGAGGTTACTGACGTAACCCCGGTTCTATGAACCAAGCTCAAATTTCTCTTGCTGCCCCATTTTCAAATCAGGCGACCCCTAGTTTGGGAAACCATGTGCTAAGTACTCTCGGCCAACTAACGCTACCAGTGTGTCTGTGCCATTAGGCCACTTAGAAAAGTCTCTGCATTGACCATCTTGTTCAGAAGTGTAAGTGGGTCATCCAGCAGTTCAGCGGCCACATGCAGTCAAGAAGTGACCGAATGGAAGAGTAGATGAGATCAGTGAAGATCACAGTCATAGAACAGATGAGAAATAGATCTGGTAATACATTATGAATGATATCTCAGCCATGTGAAAGGAGGTTGCTTAGAAATGTATTTTACATACACTGGTGCTAATTTATTTCCATTACCAGAACAATTTTTTACCCTGACAAAAATGAAAGTTCAAGAGATCAATAGCGGAAGGAAGGAAGCAACATCATATCTGTAATTGAGTTGCCAAAAAGACCACAAATCAATAGGTCCGGGAGTCTTTGTTACTGTTTCTCCAAACCGCTTCCTTTATTTAATCGAATAAGTAACACAATTCCCCTCCCAACCAAATTAGGAATAACAAATCCGTCCAAATATACCCACCCAACCCTCTCACTCTTAGTGTTTGCCCGTTTTCAAATAGTCAAACTTTGAATGCCATTCTCTTCCAGTGGAGTAGGAGGCTGCAGTATAAGGAGGACATTAAGTACTGTACCTTTGTTTTTCACATGTAGCTACAGCATGAAAGGAGAAACTTCCACCAAATCTCTCTACAAGGACTGTAAATATAGCACAACATCCCACAGCTATGAAAGACAATACATGGAATAGTTTCCCCACATTCTTCTTGCTTTGTAATAGAAAACAAGTGCTGTTGCAGAGGAAATGTGAAAATCCACTGATGGGTGAAGGAAATGAAATGAAGAAGAAATCCCGATAGAGAACAGACCACAAGGGTCTGTGATGGGAAAATTATCACTTTATTGATGGATTTGACAACGTGAGACAGAGGCTTTCCTCCTCTGATTATGTGGCAACATACAAACAGCTCGCACATGTGATTGAATTCACAGACCCAGAGGTTTGTGACTGTTAGGCTGTCTCTAAGGATCAGCTTCAAGTTGTAATGATATGTGTACCGGAGAGTTGATTGAAATAGTAGGGAACCATGTTTCCTCTGAGTCCTCACACAAAATCTGTCATATGTTTATCTACAGACTTCATTAGAATTCAATTGAGCCCATCTCTGTCATTTTTACACCTAATTTTGTTTCCAACTGCCTACACACACTCTGAAAGCATCTACATATGGAGAGTACCTGGTAGTAGAAGTAAATTCTTACAGTTCCCTAAAAACACTGAGATTTCATTTGACCAGGGACAAAGAGCTACAGTGTACCATAATATGTTTCACATTGAATTGAGACCTCATTTTTCACATTTAACCTCAGCAATGAATGTACAGAGCAATGTAAGTAATCTGACCTATCTGCTAAAAAGATGTGTCAGAGAATAATGTAGAAAAACAAAACCCCAGCTATTGCCTCTTCACTTATGTTCTGCCATTAACCTGGCAAATAATATTAACAGAAAACAGTGAACACAAGTCATTTTTACTGTGCAATTAGTAAGTTGGCTTTTGGTCCATTGCAAATAACATCAACAACATGCATGCCAGTCTTTCTTGGTTGAGGGTTGACAATAGATTAACTGCTACTCTTCAAGTTTTTATGAGAAATATTAATGTGATGAGAATTACAAATTGTCTGCATAATCAAATAACATTCAGCTCAGACACCCACACATACCCCACAAGACATGCCACCAGGGGTCATTTAAAAGTCCCTAAGTCCAAAACTAATTAATGGCACTGCACAGTATTATACAGAGCGATGATCCCTTCCATTTCTAATTATTCACGCAAACAGCAAAATTTTAAAAACAGGATTAAACAACATCACATGGAACAGCGGGAACTGTGAGGGGACACACACAAACACACACACAAACATACACACTCTAACACATATTTTGCTGTTGTTGTATTGTTTGTATATGGTTGTATTGTAAATGTGTGTGACTGTCCTTGTCTATCAGTGTATCAGTGTTTTATTACTTGTCATATTTTGTGTTATTTTGTGGATCGCAAGAAGAGTAGCTGCTACTTCAGCAAAAGCCAATAGGGAGCCAAATAAACAAATACATACTCTCTTCCATATAAAACAAAACAAATAAACAAATAAATACTCTCTTCCATATAAAACAAAACAAATAAACAAATACATACTCTCTTCCATATAAAACAAAGCAAATAAACAAATACATACTCTCTTCCATATAAAACAAAACAAATAAACAAATACATACTCTCTTCCATATAAAACAAAGCAAATAAACAAATACATACTCTCTTCCATATAAAACAAAGCAAATAAACAAATACATACTCTCTTCCATATAAAACAAAGCAAATAAACAAATACATACTCTCTTCCATATAAAACAAAGCAAATAAACAAATACATACTCTCTTCCATATAAAACAAAGCAAATAAACAAATACATACTCTCTTCCATATAAAACAAAGCAAATAAACAAATACATACTCTCTTCCATATAAAACAAAGCAAATAAACAAATACATACTCTCTTCCATATAAAACAAAGCAAATAAACAAATACATACTCTCTTCCATATAAAACAAAGCAAATAAACAAATACATACTCTCTTCCATACAAAACAAAACAAATAAACAAATAAATACTCTCTTCCATATAAAACAAAACAAAATAGTGAGCTGAATCCAAATCCCCACTAACCATATACTCTGCAGCTATGAAAAATGCTAAATCATGCTAAATCACATGCACATGCTCATTCACTGAGTAAAATACACAGAAAAAAGTTAATCTCGTTGTTCTCCCTACTTTTCATTATATTTTTTCAAGCTATTTTGAAGCTTGAGGTAAGAATATATTAATAAGATATCCCTACAGATCATCAATACATTTATCTTTCTCAGTGGGGAGTTGCACTGATGGACTAGATAGATTCCACAGCTGAATCTAAAGAAATACTGCATTGACAACATACTAGACATTCTAATGCATTTTCCTTCCTTTTGCTCCAAAATGTGTAACTCAACTGGTTAAAATGGCTGAATGTCATATATACACAACCAGAGCCTCTGGAACAAACCAGACCATGTAACCTGAGTGTGTTTGCATGCAAGTACAAGTGTCTATATGCATGTTTGCATTTATGTACAGTCATGTGCATCAGTGCACATGGTGACACCCCCGTCATACAATCATTTCGATGCCACATACCTTTACTAGCTGTCGCTACAAAACCAAATCAAGAACATGGATTTCAGTAGAGTCAAAGCCTTCTAGTTGTACATGTGTGTCCTTTAGCATTGGGTTTGTATCAGCCTACACAGTGTCTTATCGCTACTGAAGTGCACAAAAAAAGTGCACTGAGGTAGAATGGGTTTTCACCCAGTTTGAACACTGTTCTGCACACCTTACCTTTCTGTATACAATCATGTTGGGTGATTCATCGGCTACTCCATTGCTCCCCACACTGTTGGTCTGTGCCATGATCCAGTAGGGTGAACAGCCTCAGTAATGCTCAGGTGCTGAAGCAGAGAGATAGGACAGTGGAGAACATTATGGCATGGAAACATTAAAGAGGAATCCTACAGGAACAAAATGTCCCTTACCTTTAAGCTACATACAAAATAGAAGAATCCTTTGAGTGCATAAAAATTACCTATTAGATGTAAGTGAGTCTATTTCCAATCATAGGCTAACATGGTAGAAATGTTAATATCATCAACTAATTTATGTATTAACTAAATGTTTTGGCTGGTTAATTTCAGTACAAATAGCAGTAATTACAGTGATGTGATCATCATTATTATAATCATCACCATCATTCTCCTCCTCCTCCTCATCATTTCATATTTTACCATTATATACATTCCTTCACTATTCGACCCGATTAACATATGCACAATATCGAGATTTAATGAAAGCTTACACAAAGGCCTTATTGATTTCTGCCTTGCTATCGTGCTTATTGACATTGGAGAATTCAATAGCTCCTGAGATGCGAAAAGGCAGCACGGTGGCAAGAAAACGTGCAGGCAAGCTCTAAATCAAAAACAGTGGATGTAGGGGACTTAACGAAATAGGCTCGGGTTGTTTCTCAAAGGGAAAGTAAAGAACAATGTGTAAAATACATTTAATTTATTGCCATTGAAATACAAAACGTGAATACAAAGTCTACAAAATACCCTTTCATTACAAACGGTGAGAAATGATCGAGGGCAATTTTGTGTGCATCCGAGGTTCCGTATCTAATCTTCGCCCCAAACGACACCCACCGCATCCTTTCAAGGATTATTCCAAAATACATAGCATATGTAAATATCATAGTCTTCCCTTAGCTCCCATCATCACATAGCTAATAGTCAATGAAGTGTCTCTATCAAGCCAAGACGCCTATAATTTCAGTACCATGGACAGCTACAGCAAAAAGCCCCGCTCCCTTGATCACTTGTCTCGATCTATCGTGAATAAAAGGAAAATATGTAAATAAGCAATCGTTCTTTGATGATTTACCTGAAAAAACGCACAGCCTGCGAATATCCTGTTTCTTTGCAGAACTGGTGTGCAGTGCGTGTGATAGGTTAGGCTATGTCAACTGGCAGACATAGGAATTCGAAGATAATTCATTGGCAATTGTTAGAGACAGGCATTCGATGCAGACTTGGTTGTTACCGCTTCCCTCTTCTCCAAAATGATGCTGAAAGCACGGGCGCGCGGCACCCACAGAATAACGTGAACGTGCATCGATCCATGACCAATCACGTGCAAGGAATCCAAACCCCTATCTGGCACATTTACAGGGGACCGTCAGATTGAAATAGCACTGTGTTGTTGTTATAAAACAGTAATGGTGGTCACACATTTCTTTAAACACATTTTGGTGAGCTGAGCAGAGAAACAGGCATACTACTGAGGATGATAATGATGATAATGATGATGATGAATTGGGAATACACATTTAGTCAATTACATGTAATGGTGTAATGAGTACCCACCAAAACCTATAAATAAATGTATCTGTGTAATCTTTATGTATTGCTTATATTTCTGTTACACACTGTGACATTTTGCATATTCAATAGTCATTATAATTTGTCTTTTTTAGCCTACCTTGCTAGAATGTTAATCATATTGACATAGCCCAGAGATATCTGATTAGCATTTAGGCCATTAATTGGATGGCCAATGTCATTAAGCTAATAATGATATTCTCATCTGTAGCCTACAAAACATCTTCCTTCACTTCATTATGCATGCACAGTATGTATATCTTTCAGGTTTAGGTGACACTGTGTCCAAACTCTTTTTTTGTCTTCAAGTCCTGTTTACTGCTGTGGTAAAATAATGCATTATACTCAGTCTTGAATATCTAGAAATGATTAACAACCTAATTTGATGCATCATCGTTGGCTGGGTGGCACACCACTGTCAGAGCGCAAAGGATTTGCAAAGAAATGAGCTTCAAGACTCATGTGTCACTCTCATCCCAACCCAAATCCGGTTCTTCCATCTCACTTTCATATTTCTCCTCAACCTCACCTTACATCGAATCAGTTTTAATATTTGAACATATTTTTTCAAAGGCTGAACATTTATGCTCATCATTTATTTTGAAAAAACAGAAGTATCTGATACGCTGTTTTTTTTGTGGCACCGAGTCTTGGTCCCTGAAGACTCTCAATCCATATGATACATTCGTTGGCGTGTATAAATCCACTACTACTTTTCAATAGAAATGTTTATGGTACATGTCCTCTCAGGATAGCAAGTTACTATAAATGTTCATTTTAATACATGCAGTTAACACAGAATACCTAGACCTGGCAATCTACCACCAACAGTTTGTCTACAAACATATCAAGGGGCTTCTCCTTTCATCAAGCAGAATAGTTTTCTATAACCCTTTCTCCCTCTCCCATAATTCCATATCTATTTGAGGTGCCTGTACTCAGTTCCGGTGAGCTCCTGTCCAAGTCAAGCACTGCCTCTATGCAGTATTGACTGGATGTCACCGGGGATCTCCCTATATTGAACACCTTATCACTAGAATTCACTAGAAAGTCAGGCCGGGTCAACCAAGGGCCCCTTAGGTCCCTTCTAAGAACTGGAGCCCATCCCGTGAGAAAACCCTGCAAGTATAATATGTGCCTTCTTCTTCCCCACGTGTCAATGTAACAGACATCACGCTGCTTGCTTAGCAAGTACCACATCCTCCTGACGAGGCTCACACCGAGGCTCGAACCCAGGACCTCTGCCTTGCTAGCACATGTGAACGCCCTCACAAAGCGTCTTACCAGTCGGCGACATCAAAAAGTTAGCTATTTGGTGGCACTTCAGAATGAGGAGTGAGTTTCACACATCCACATGTGCTGCACCAAGACCTAGGTTCGGTAGGTTACTTTATAAATGTAACAAGTTACAGTTCCTGTCCAAAATTGTAATCCGTAAAGTAACATTTGGATTACCCAAACTCAGTAACATAATCTGATTACTTTCAGTTAGTTTTGGATTACCTTCCCCTTATTAATATTGATGTACCTGTGCTTCAATCTATGTAACATAATAACATTTGCCAGTCTGAGATAGAGATTTCAGTTTTTTTGCATGGGCTGCATCTCAATCCAGCGCATCCACCTATGCGGCCTTCCCTATCTGCAGTGGAAAGTTGCAGAGCTACAGCACTGTTTGTCAGACCAGGAGACACCTGAAAATCGGTCTTCTCAGGAAAATGTCCGTAACTAACATGGCACTATATAGAAAGATGAGACTCTCACGAACACGGTGATCTTCTCTATTTTGATTCATGACTTCCATAAGCCCCACGGGACTCGTCTGAAGTCTGTTTGAGCTACAAACGAATATGTGTCACGGGACTTGTCTGAAGGTACTGGTTTAAAAACATTATGGACATATGGAGGTAGTTTTGTGCCAACAAAAAAAGGGGTTAAATATATATACATATATATATATATCTATAATAAAGTGCCTTGCGAAAGTATTCGGCCCCCTTGAACTTTGCGACCTTTTGCCACATTTCAGGCTTCAAACATAAAGATATAAAACTGTATTTTTTTGTGAAGAATCAACAACAAGTGGGACACAATCATGAAGTGGAACGACATTTATTGGATATTTCAAACTTTTTTAACAAATCAAAAACTGAAAAATTGGGCGTGCAAAATTATTCAGCCCCTTTACTTTCAGTGCAGCAAACTCTCTCCAGAAGTTCAGTGAGGATCTCTGAATGATCCAATGTTGACCTAAATGACTAATGATGATAAATACAATCCACCTGTGTGTAATCAAGTCTCCGTATAAATGCACCTGCACTGTGATAGTCTCAGAGGTCCGTTAAAAGCGCAGAGAGCATCATGAAGAACAAGGAACACACCAGGCAGGTCCGAGATACTGTTGTGAAGAAGTTTAAAGCCGGATTTGGATACAAAAAGATTTCCCAAGCTTTAAACATCCCAAGGAGCACTGTGCAAGCGATAATATTGAAATGGAAGGAGTATCAGACCACTGCAAATCTACCAAGACCTGGCCGTCCCTCTAAACTTTCAGCTCATACAAGGAGAAGACTGATCAGAGATGCAGCCAAGAGGCCCATGATCACTCTGGATGAACTGCAGAGATCTACAGCTGAGGTGGGAGACTCTGTCCATAGGACAACAATCAGTCGTATATTGCACAAATCTGGCCTTTATGGAAGAGTGGCAAGAAGAAAGCCATTTCTTAAAGATATCCATAAAAAGTGTTGTTTAAAGTTTGCCACAAGCCACCTGGGAGACACACCAAACATGTGGAAGAAGGTGCTCTGGTCAAATGAAACCAAAATTGAACTTTTTGGCAACAATGCAAAACGTTATGTTTGGCGTAAAAGCAACACAGCTGAACACACCATCCCCACTGTCAAACATGGTGGTGGCAGCATCATGGTTTGGGCCTGCTTTTCTTCAGCAGGGACAGGGAAGATGGTTAAAATTGATGGGAAGATGGATGGAGCCAAATACAGGACCATTCTGGAAGAAAACCTGATGGAGTCTGCAAAAGACCTGAGACTGGGACGGAGATTTGTCTTCCAACAAGACAATGATCCAAAACATAAAGCAAAATCTACAATGGAATGGTTCAAAAATAAACATATCCAGGTGTTAGAATGGCCAAGTCAAAGTCCAGACCTGAATCCAATCGAGAATCTGTGGAAAGAACTGAAAACTGCTGTTCACAAATGCTCTCCATCCAACCTCACTGAGCTCGAGCTGTTTTGCAAGGAGGAATGGGAAAAAATGTCAGTCTCTCGGTGTGCAAAACTGATAGAGACATACCCCAAGCGACTTACAGCTGTAATCGCAGCAAAAGGTGGCGCTACAAAGTATTAACTTAAGGGGGCTGAATAATTTTGCACGCCCAATTTTTCAGTTTTTGATTTGTTAAAATAGTTTGAAATATCCAATAAATGTCGTTCCACTTCATGATTGTGTCCCACTTGTTGTTGATTCTTCACAAAAAAATACAGTTTTATATCTTTATGTCTGAAGCCTGAAATGTGGCAAAAGGTCGCAAAGTTCAAGGGGGCCGAATACTTTCGCAAGGCACTGTATATATCCTGAGCTTTCTTATATTTCCTAGATATAGGACAAACACTTCAAAACCTTGTTTCTTATGAGTTATACTTTTTTTGTATTTTTTTGCAATTTATAATTGTGTTATTAAGTGCATTTATGTGGGCTATAGTAGTAAAGGCCAAATTCAATAATTTATCAAATCATTTTCTTATATGTATTTTTTCTATACCTAAAGGGGTCTTAAAATTACAAATCAAATAGTTAAATGATCCATAGTATGACCATCTTAAACAATTCCATCTGTCAGTTTAGACGCCCCCCACCCCTTATGCACTTATGTACTTTTATTTAAGATGTCTATGTTTTTTAGAGGATGATCCACAGTTCAGTGGTCACGCAGTCAAGAACATTAGAGCCATCTGGTGGTTCAATACAGAACACTGCCCAAACTAGTGCAACAATATCAGAATTACTGCTAGACAACAACCAGACATAGTTTTAGAATACTAAACATGCCTTATTTGATTGATGCTTACAAATGCAGAGATCTAATGTAGTAGGCTAGCTCAGTTAGGAAAAATCTATGAGAATATCATTGTATCTAGTTGTGTGGAAAAGCATCACCCCAGTAGGTTGATGGTGCATTAATAAATATGATTGGCTATTTGGTATTCGATATTAGCATTGTTCACGTCATGTCCAAATCATCCGAAAGTATTTCAAATTGATTGTGAAGCAAAAGTCAACAAAGTCACTTGTAGATGATTTGAACAAAACGTTAGCATTTGGAAACAGTCCCAGCGAAACTAAACTAAAGCATAGATTGCTGTCATACCACAGAACAATGAGACAGATATTTCACTGAATGTATAAATGTGAAGCGTCCGCTTGGCTTTTCAACTCACTACAAAATATGGTAGTGAGAGGAAGACCAGTGGCAGACAGTGGGAGAAGATGGAACAAAATGGATTATGGCCGACATTCTGCAAATTTTCTCATTGATGAAACTGTTACTGTTACGAACAGTGTTACGAACAGTGGATTACGTTTTGTAGACTTTACCCTTTGTTAAAATTTCCAATTGCGTTGTTTAAAAGGCGTGGAAAGGCAAATTGAGTTATTGCACAAGCACACATTACACAGTAGGCTAATTTATTCTCATTTGAAATGACAGGCTGTGGTCTATCTTGGTTTAGTTATAAAAATATTTGGTCATGCCTTGTCCATTGACTGGTTACAGGGTAAGGAAACCAACCATTTTGGTAGCTATCCCTTTAATTTCTGTTACGTGCATCTGTCCACGAGATATTAGCAATGTGCCACAGATAAACCATTTATTATCGTAATCTTTGAGTGTACTGTCACTTTAACAGGCCGATGTTCAACGTAAAAACTCAAATCCCCAGAATGCACAGTAGTTTGAGTCCTCGCCAAAAGGGTCATGGTTAGAAGGGATACAGATTTTATCAAATTAACGTCAAAAGTAAACATTTGGGGGATTTTAGCTAACCAATTTCGTAACCTTGATGTAATTATCATAACCGCATACGTTAATTCCCCAAACCTGCTGCGTAACATGGTCTCCTAACCTGTTACGAAAAGTCAAATCTGACAAAAGCCGTATCCTCTCTAGTCAAAACCAACAAAAAGCGGAAACAAAAGAAATCGCAAATTTCTAGAAACAAATTTTGGTGAGCTGGGCAGAGATACAGGCATACAACTGACAGCTTTCACTGTTAACACCATACACCTAACTCAGGAGGGCTGACATGGCTTTGAAAAGAATACAGAAGGTGAGTGTGTCCATTAATTGCATAACGTCGTCATGTTCATAAACGGTTGGTCGATGTCCTGTCACAAAATTCCACGATAGCATACTATAGCTAGCTAGCTCATTTTAGCTTTGGACGTTAGCTTTGTCACAAAATTCCACGATAGCACACTATAGCTAGCTCATTTTAGCTTTGGACGTTAGCTGCGTAGCTATGTAACGTTCGCTAGCTACCTAAACCATTGGCTACTTTGTCAACAATGGTTTAACTTGTCCGTTATTCCGCACCAACGAAATACAAAATTTTCATCGCAGCAATAATGACAATAAAACGTTAGCTAACTGTTAATGTTTTACCTTGTCAGGCTGGCAAATCAAAGCTTGCTAATATTAGTAACGTTAATTACACCTGTTGGCCTACCAGCATAATCATCAGTCAATCAATAACGTTAGCTAACTAAGTTAACTAGTTATCGGTGTAACGTTAGCTAGGTAAGTGAATTGTATCAACGCCATAACTAGCTAGTTACAGTAGCTAGTTAGATACTCGTAAATTAGCTAACCAACTGGTCTGTTAGCTACTCGAACTTGTAAGCTAGTTATGTTGATGTTCTGGTTATTCCTGTCTGTCAATGAATAAAAACGCTTCTGGAATCCTCATCACCACGAGTGGGCTATTGTAGCTATCTTTACTTGTTTTACTTTCATTGTATATTTCAACAGAACATTAACGTTAATGCGCCTTTATATAATTCATGAAATTCAGCAGTAGCTAAATTATGGATATATGGGGGTCAATTCCTAGTTATATATGTAGCTAGCTAGGTACCTTGTTGTTTACTTATTTAACCAGGAAAAAAAACATTGAGACACGGCGTCTCTTTTGCAAGGGAGATCTGGCCAAGAAAGCAGCAGCTGTCAATAAACATTACACCATGTAAAACATACAGCACAACATGTCACCTAGCTAGCTACTTGAATTCGTATAAAGCCATATAGACCACAAGACTGACTTGTCAAAGCAGCTAACATTGTTGGGTAGACAATGCACTATATGTATGGCATTTTCCCCCTGTGCATAATTCATTGTGCTACATTTAATTTTATTTTACAGGAGCTACATGACTTGCAAAGGGACCCTCCTGCTCAATGCTCAGCTGGACCAGTTGGAGAGGACTGTATGTTTCACTACAGCTTTTGTGGCCACCTTAATTAATGCAGAAATACAATTTGATGCATATGGAAATGAAGGGGTATTGACCTCAGTCGATTAATTCCTTTTGGTGCCATTTTGTATTTTATTATTGTCTATAATTATATGATTTGATGTGATCTAATGTCTCTTCTTTCTTTTAGTGTTTCATTGGCAAGCCACAATCATGGGACCTGTAAGCCCTTTTCTAAATTCTCATTGTTTCTAAATCTTTAGTAGACAACGGTGTGTCAACATTGTGTTGATTTCTGATGGAAGCTATTTATTCTGCTTTGGTCCCATTGTTATAAGCTCAACCTTCTTGCACCAAAGGAACACGTGTTAGTCTCCTTGTCTTACTATATAGCCTACTATAACGGAGTTGCTTGGATGTGTGTCACCTCCAGTAAACCCCCATCACACTTCTGTTACTGTAAACAATGACAAGTAAAGGGAGGCTGACTGTGGGCTTTAACATTCTATGGAGTATTGGGTGTCACTTTACGGTTCACAGCACTGTTTTAACAAGGAACCTTTCACCCCTCTTTTAGACTGACAGCCCATATCAGGGAGGAGTGTTCTTCCTCACCATCCACTTCCCAACAGACTATCCCTTCAAACCACCAAAGGTTAGAAACACCTCTTCAGCTCCTGTTACACAATATTCCCCTAGGTGTCGAGTACCCTAAACCACATGCAGTATGTATGCCTGACTTTCTTTTTCTCCATGTATTTTCTTTCCATAGGTAGCCTTCACAACAAAAATCTATCACCCAAACATAAACAGTAATGGTAGCATCTGTCTGGACATCCTGAGGTCACAGTGGTCCCCAGCACTTACAGTTTCAAAAGGTAAGACAAACTGGCTTACATGTGTGGTTTGTAAACCAACTTGTTTTTCTGTGTATCTTTTGTACCCTCATGAAAGTTAGTTGAAAAATGCCTGATTTGTTCTCCAACTGTTAAGCTTGACAATATTGATAATGACTATTATTGCTGGTGTAATTGCGAAATAAACTCATCCTGGTTATCCCTGCCTTTTTGTTCTTCCAGTTTTATTGTCCATATGCTCTTTGCTATGTGACCCAAACCCAGATGACCCCCTAGTCCCAGACATAGCACACATCTACAAGCAGGACAAAGAAAAGTAAGTTTACACGCTCTCTCACACACATGCACACCATTCTTCTTTTAGCAGGAAAAATATATGAACATGACATTCCTTTCATGTGTACAGCATGTAGTCAATTATAGAATAAACATCTCTTCTGAAAGTACATACTCCTCCAAGAATACTATATCTACTGTATAATGATATGGCTGCTTAAAACAGACTGGCTGAATGTAAGATTTGGCTGTAAATGGCTCTAAGTCTTTGTTAAACCTGGTTTACATTTTATTTTGTTTTTACAGGTACAACAGATTAGCAAGAGATTGGACTCAAAAGTATGCAATGTAAAGGACTGAAGTTTGAGACAACGGAAGAGGTTTAAGCAAATTAACTTCATGGACACTTCTGAAAACAGTACTGTTGCCACCCCTCATCCACACTGGTTCAAGAAGAAGTGTTGTATATGGGAAGCACTTTCTATCCCCAAATTAACTGCTTTTATGCTATGAAGTCATTATTTTCCTTTTGTTTGACGTTCCCAATGTTATATAACTTATTATTGAGTTATTTCTGAGATGACCCATACAAAAAACAGACCAATTATGACTCCACCCCCTCCATCTTATAGTTTTTTTTTGCTCCTTTTAGAGATTTTTATTGTGTAGTATAAAGCTATACTGAATCTATTTTTATTATTTTGCATTAAAAAGTTAAACAAAAAAAATAGATCCTGTCTTTATTGTTATTCTAGGGAGACCTATTTATTTTAGATCTGCACAAGTGCCTGGTGGTTTGGGCTAGGATTTTTTTTGATTAGGGCAGTAGAATTCAGAAATTCTTCCCATGTCATTTTGTATTTCACCACTAGATGACAGCATTTACCTCTTCTCACCTACTACACAGGAACATGGCTCAGTTGAATGCAAATTCGAATTAGGGCTATAATCTGGCAGGTTACGCAAATGGATTACATAGTTACCTTGTTTTTCCCAAATCTATAACTCCACAGTTAATAGCATTTAAAAAAAATATATATATATATATACACATTTCAGCTACTCAGGTTTAATTATGACAGTGCGTTCTGACTTTTCAGATGGGATGTCTAGATGGAATAGGGCTTTTGTCAAATTGACGTCAAAAGCAGATTTTTTTGGGGGGGGTTGGTATTTTGGCTAAATGTAATCCTTTTCCTTCAAAGTAATTCTCCACACCTGCTACGTGAAGTAACTTTCTACATTAATTATCCTACTAAAATTCCATTTTGACCAAAGCTGTATCCATCTAGACAACCACTCTAAACCACTCTAGTCCTACGTAAGGATTAAAGTTGACCCTATGAATTTCAACATCTGAATTAAAGCCTAATGATAAGAGATGCATAATATTTGTTCAGTCTCCTTGTATGTATGCTGTGGAATAGCGCTGTAGCCCTACATATAAATGAGAGGAAGCATATTGACTAAATGTTTAAATTTCACGGAGGCAACGCAACTGTCTAAACTGAAATTCTCCATTTTATCTCAGTGTATCAACTCTTACAGAAGTGGTTCTTGTGGGGTGGTGTTGGGCCATTGTGTAGTTTTGTTGTTACTGTATTGTTTCTTAGAACTCAAATGCTTCCTCTGGCCATTCTCTTACAATACGGTTAATTTACTGTATCTCATCGGTGCCATAGAGTGACATGGAATTGAGTCATAAATAAAATACACAAAGTAATGAACTTAAGTAAATGTATTAAACCTAGTCAAATTAATAAAATAAACCTACCTACAGTGCATTTGGAAAGTATTCAGACCCCTTGACTTTCCACACATTTTGTTACATTGTTACAGCCTAATTCTAAAATGTATTTATTTATTTTCCTCAATCTACACCCAATACCCCATAATGACAAATTGAAAACAGGCTTATAGGCATGTTTGCAAATGTATTACAAATAAAAGAACGATACCTTATTTACATAAGTATTCAGACCCTTTGCTATGAGACTTGAAATTGATCTCGGGAGCATCCTGTTTCCATTGATCATCCTTGAGATGTTTCTACAATGTGATTGGAGTCCACCTGTGGTAAATTCAACTGATTGGATATGATTTGGAACGGCACGCACCTGTCTATATAAGGTTCCACAGTTGACAGTGGATGTCAGAGCAAAAACCAAGCCAGGAAGGAATTGTCCGTAGAGCGCCGAGACAGGATTGTGCCGAGGCACATCAATGGGGAAGGGTACCAAAAAATGTAAGGTTCCCAAGAACACGGTGGCTTCCATCATTCTTAAATGGAAGAAGGTTGGAACCACCAAAACTCACCCTAGAGCTGGCTGCCTGGCCAAAATGAGCAATCGGGAGAAGGGCCTTGGTCAGGGAGGTGACCAAGAACCCAATGGTCACTCTGACAGAGCTCCAGAGTTCCTCTGTGGAGACTGGGAGAACCTTCCAGAAGGACAACCATCTCTGCAGCACTCCACCAATCAGGCCTTTAAGGGAGAGTGGCCAGACCCGAAGGCACTTCTCTGTATAAGGCACATGACAGCCCACTTGGAGTTTGCCAAAAGGCACCTAAAGGACTCAAACCAGGAGAAACCAGATTCTCTGGTCTGATGAAACCAAGATTGAACTCTTTAGCCTGAATGCCAAGTGTTACGTCTGGAGGAAACCTGGCACCATCCCTACAGTGAATCGTGGTGGTAGTGGCAACAGCATGCTGTGGGGATGTTTTACAGACTAGTCAGGATCGAGGGAAAGTTGAAAGGAGCAAAGTACATTGCGATCCTTGATGAAAACCTGCTCCAGAGCACGCAGGTCCTCAGACTGGGGTGAAGGTTCACCTTCCAACAGGACAATGACCCTAAACACACAGCCAAGACAACGCAGGAGTGGCTTCGGGACAAGTCTGAAAAATTGTCAAAGACTCCAGCCACCCTAATCATAGACTGTTTTTTCTGCTACTGCATGTCAAGCGGTACTGGAGCACCAAGTCTAGGTCCAAAAGGCTTCTTAACAGCTTCTAACCCCAAACCATAAGACTCCTGAAAAGCTAATTTAAGGGCTACCCAGAGTCCTCTTTTACACTGCTGCTACTCTGTTTATTATCTATGCATGGTCACTTTAACTCTACCTACATGTACATATTACCTCAATTACCTCGACTAACTAGTGCCGCCGCACATTGACTCTGTACTGGTACCCCTTTTATATAGCCTCGCTAATGCTATTTTGCTGCTGCTGTTTAATTATTTGTTACTTTTATTTTCTATTTAATTTGACTTAAATTTTTTCTTAACTTCTTAAAGCATTGTTGGTTAAGGGCTTGTAAGTATGCATTTCACTGGCACATGTGACAAATACAATTTGATTTGATTTGAATGTCCTTGAGTGGCCGAGCCAGAGCCTGGACCGATCAAACATCTCTGGAGAGACCTGAAAATAGCTGTGCAGCGACGTTCCCCAGCCAACCTGACAAAGCTTGAGAAGACCTGCAGAGAAGAATGGGAGAAACTCCCCAAATACAGGTGTGCAAAGCTTGTAGCATCATACCCAAGAAGAATCAAGGCTGTAATTGCTGCCAAAGGTGCTTCAACTAAATACTGAGTAAAGGGTCAGTACCGGTCAAAAGTTTGGACACACCTACTCATTCAAGGGTTTTTCTTTATTTTTACTATTTTCTACAATGTAGGATAATTGTGAATACATCAAAACTATGAAATAACACATATGGAATCATGTAGTAACCAAAAAAGTTTTAAACAAATCAAAATATATATTAAGAACAGCTCAAATAAGCAAAGAGAAATGACAGTCCATCATTGCTTTAAGACATGAAGGTCAGTCAATACAGAAAATGTCAATAACTTTGAACGTTTCTTCAAATGCAATTGCAAAAACCATCAAGTGCTATGATAAAATTGGCTCTCATGAGGACCGCCACAGGAATGGAAGACCCAGCGTTACCTCTGCTGCAGAGGATACATTCATTAGATTTACCAGCCTCAGAAATTGCAGCCCAAATCAATGCTTCACAGAGTTCAAGTAACAGACACATCTCAACATCAACTGTTCAGAGGAGACTGTGTGAATCAGGCCCTCATGGTCGAATTGCTGCAAAGAAACCACGACAATAAGAAGAGACTAGCTTGGGCCAAGAAACATGAGCAATGGACAGTAGACTGGTTGAAATTTGTCCTTTGTTCAGGAGTCCAAATTGGAGATTTTTGGTTCCAACCACCATGTCTTTGTGAGACGAGGTGTTGGTGAACAGACTATCTCTGCATGTGTATTTCCCACCGTAAAGCATGGAGGAGGAGGTGTTATGGCGTGGGGGTGCTTTTCTGGTGACACTGTCTGTCATTTATTTAGAATTCAAGGCACACTTAACTAGCATGGCTACCACAGCATTCTGCAGCAATACGCCATCCCATCTGGCTTGGGCTTAGTGGGACTATCATTTGTTTTTCAACAGGACAATGACCCAACACACCTCTAGGCTGTGTAAAAGCTATTTTACCAAGAAGGATAATGATGGAGTGCTGCATGAGGTGACCTGACCTCTACAATCCCCCGACCTCAACCCAATTGAGATGGTTTGGGATGAGTCGGACCGCAGAGTGAAGGAAAAGCAGCCAGCATATGTGGGAACTCCTTCAAGACTTTTGGAAAAGCATTCCAGGTGAAGCTGGTTGAGAGAATGCCAAGAGTGTCCAAAGCTGTCATCAAGGCTATTTGAAGAATTTCAAATATAAAATAATTTTGTATTTGTTTAACACTTTTTTGGTTACTACATGATTCCATATGTGTTATTTCATAGTTGTGATGTCTTCACTTTTATTCTACAATGTAGAAAATAGTAAAAAGAAAAGAAAAACCCTTGAATGAGTAGGTGTTCTAAAACTTTTGACCGGTAGTGTATGTAAATGTGACATGACCGTTTTAAATTTTTAATAAATGTGGATTTTTTTTTGTTGCTTTGTCATTATGGGGTATTGTGTGTAGATTGATGAGCGAAAAAAACTATTTGTTGGTGTGACCCTGGATACCCATGAATAAAAAAAACAAGAAAATTGTGCCGTTTGGTTAATATAAGAAATATTAAGTATATTTAAAACCAAATACTTTAGAATTTTACTCAAGTAGTATTTTACTAGTTGACTTTCACTTTTACTTGAGTAATTTCCTATCAGGGAACATTACCTTTACTCAAGTATGACAATTGGGTACTTTTTCCACCACTGCCTATGCTTTTCATACATGATAGTCAATAGTGATGATCTGAAAAGGGTTCATTTGGACAAATGATGGGAAGGAATGCAATAAACTACATTTGGGAGGAGTCCCACGTCTTCGAGTTGTGCCTGACACGTGAAACTTTTACTTGTGCTCTAGACTCAGAAAATAAACTGTAGACCAGACTATTTTTAGAGCGGTACTCTATGAGGACATCAGAGGGGGCTCGAGGAAATGGTCGAGGAATAAGTCACTGCGCAACAATGAGTCTGAACACAATCTCGAAGTGATAAATGTAGGGAAGTAGCTTTTACAATCCACAACTTGGTAGTTTACAATTAGTTCGAAACGCAGTGGCCACTGGAAACGTTTCTGCGCAGCGCAATGGCTGCTCAGTGCGACTCTTTGAGCGGATACTTGCAACAGTCCGACCAGGGCTCGAACAGCGAGCGCAGTACCGACTCCCCGGTCGCCGGCTCCGAGGATGACTTGAGCGGACCCCATGCCTTACCAGACCCGGAGTGGACGGAGGAGAGATTTCGAGTGGACCGCAAGAAACTGGAAATCATGTTATTAGGTAGGCCTAAAGAAAAGAAACAGGCATATGGTGCTCTGTGTTGCTACATTTTAAAACTTTGACTACATTTGAAAACATTCCTTTGTTATGGAAATGGGAACTATGCCAACTGTATGCTTCCAAAAACAAATTTTCCCCCTTCATATGGTATTTGCAGTTTTTTTGCCATTATCATTATTTGTCTATATTTTGTGTCTGCCTTGTCCGGGAATGTGTAGGCCTGATGTTACTTTGTCGCTCGTTTACTTGTTTTTGATGTCTTCGGAGACTGTACGGTTCCAGGAATTTTGGCCATAATTTTAAACATTTCTTTGTAGTTTCTTTTGATCACCGAAAGCAAATGACACATTGTGGTTCCCTCTGCTCGGTTGGTATTGAGATGTAATCAATGGCATGTATTTTTCTAGAATGGGCATAGTCTTCTATAGAAAGTTGCCTCAATATTACATTAATTAAAACAAACGTTAGACACGGTACAATTGTTTATTCAAAACTAGTCATTCAATTCTGACTGAAGTCTCGGTCACCTCACCTGCATCTATAATGTTTGTGCCATGGTCAGCAGTTGAGAAGCATGAACACGACTCGACCAATAGGAGTCGCTATGAGCACGTGTTATGGTCATCGCTGAAGTTTTACGTTCTGATACCTCAATAGCTGAAAACACTTCTATCGATGAAACCAAACTATCCTGAAAATATTTCCTGGTCATTGGTAACCTATAACGATGCAAAAGCCCACGTTGTTTATGGTTATTTAACCTAATTAAAAGTGTTTAAGAATACTATTTTGTCTATATCTCATGTAGTCTGTATGCGCAGTACTGTACAAACCTATAGTCAATGATCTGTCTGAGATACAAAGCGTATTTGCATCCACTGTTTTCCAGATGGTGATAAAGTTGTATTCCCATTCGTAGCTACTCCAGCACAATCTCTGTCACCGTCATGTCTGTGAATAGTCAAACGACTGACATAAGTCCCTTGGAATGTAAAGGGTGAGATTCTCATCAGTTATTGCAAAACGCATCTTGTAGAAGAAGAAACCAGCGTTATGTAACTGAAGACTATCAATCCCACAGGAAGACCATGAGTTGCCATCAGCTGGAGAAACAGCCCAACAAGGCCATACAGGGAACATTAACAACAGGAGATAATGAACCCAATGAAAACAACCAATGGAAGCTGAGATATCATGCAAAACAATGGGTTTCCTATTCAGCTTGACAGGAGACAACCCATGTCTTTGTCTCTCTTGACGCTTCTTTCTCATCCTGTTGGATATCTACTCAGTGGGCTACTGATTGATCTACTCTCCCTTGATAATCTTTCCTTTCATTACAGTACTCTTTTGATTATAATAAGTTAACCTCCGATGAATGTTGTTCCGAACTTCTCCTCTGTGTATGCCCAAGATAATCCAGATCTGTGTGGGTGGACATTATTATAAAAATGCCTGTTTAATTGGCGCACATTTATCAAATCTGCTCTGTAGTTGAAGTTGAAGAAAAAACTGTTATAGGTTTTCTGTCTGTCTTTCTCTCTTTCACCCACACTTCCAGCTCCTCATGGTTGTGGCCCCGTTGCTGCTGTGCTACTCTACAGTCCTTAAAGCTCCATGTCATCCCTTCCTTTTCCAGGAAAACAACTTAACCAGAGGCTGTCCCTAAACTGAAGTCTTCTGCACATACTGTGTGTGTGTGTGCCTGCGCGTGTGTGGCAGTGACCATCTCTTTAACATGTTGTTTTCTAGTAGTTTCTATGATCATGGCAGGATTTCTCCATGTTAACATTCAGCCTGTGGCATGAAGTGAATATTACTATTTGTTTCGTCTGTGGTCAGTCGTTGGCCTTTCTCAATTGGGCAAAAGTCTGTTCTCTCCTTGAGTTCCTCCGTGACCCGGTAAACCTATAAGTGGTGGCCATCAAGGAGAGTGTCAATTCATTAATAGAGGAACAGAGGAGTTTGCTCCTCTCCCTCAATTGCCTCTTCCGGGGGAAGATGCTCAGGTGTATCCTACCACGGAAGAGTTTTGAAATCCCCCACACCCCCTTTGAAACAACTGTTGTTTTCTCAGATGAGAAATGCATGCACACATTTAATAAAAGGGTACGTTTATCATTTTATCTATAAAATGTCTAGCTCAACTAGCTCAATATTCTATACCACTTTACACAGGTACTTGGAGATTCCAGTTCTTTAAACGTCATTAGCCTAATGACATTCTAGTGGAGAAGGAGAGTCCAATTTCCTACAAGCGCATTTATTTCCACATTTCCTTTCCTCGCCTCCTCGATTTACCTTTTACCTTTTTCAAAATGATGTGAGGAGAGGAGGGAGTATATGACATGCGGAATTAAGGAAATCCAATTGAGATTCAATTTAATTGAACCCTTATTTTACCAGGTAGGTTGCCTGAGAACACATTCTCATTTACAGCAATGACCTGGCGAATAGTTACAAGGGAGCGGAGGGGGGATGAATGAGCCAATTGGAAGATTCTCCCAGTGGTTCAGAGTGAGTGATCGTTCAACCTCAACCATGAAACAGCATTAGACTTTTTTTTTTAAATCGACTTTCTCTATTCTGGAAGAGTTGAAGGACGTACTCTATCCCATAGGGCTTGCAGACATTTTTTAAGACATTCAGTCTTCATCAATCTTCAGTCTTAAGAGCATCCTTGTGTAGTTGTTTTTTTTAATGCATAATTAACCAATATACCGTATATTTAACTCCAAGCCTGTTTAGGATGCTTTGATTGGTCATTGCGTGTTACCGTCAGCGCTGTAAAATCTGTTTTCATTGGAGGAGAGGACTTTGTTGATGTGGGACTCGGTGTCCTGAAGTGGATACAGCCCAGAGTTTGGCCTATAGTTAAATCATTGTGTGGGAACTTCAGTATATTTTCACTCCAGGTTTTATCAGCTGTGACTGTATCTCTGGCCTCCAATGCTTGGAAACTTGTGTAACCTGCTTTATGCAAAAGGGAAAAGTCCTGCATAAAGCCTTGCTAATGTTAAAAGGTGCTTCAAATAACATTTCCTCCCATCTCAACTTCCACTATTGAGGAAAAGTTTTGGAAGACTTCATTTAGAGTGAAAAAACACCTGTTAGGAAAGTGTGTAAGCTTTTATTTAGTGAAGTAATGAGTCCTATCTGAATAGCCAAATGTAGGCCTCCTCTTGGCTTGCATTGAAGTGTGACTTCTTTCCAAGCCTCCCTATAAAATCCATTAAGCCAATATCCGGATGGTGTTGAAATATACAGTATGACAGATGAGCATCTCTTTCCCATGCACAGTTGAAGTCGGAAGTTTACATACACTTAGGTTGGAGTCATTAAAACTTGTTTTTCAACCACTCCACAAATGTCTTGTTAGCAAACTATAGTTTTGGCAAGTCGGTTAGGACATTACTTTGTGCATGACACAAGTCATTTTCCAACAATTGTTTACAGACAGAATATTTCACTTATAATTCACAGTATCACCATTCCAGTTGGTCAGACGTTTACATACACTAAGTTGACTGTGCCTTTTAAACAGCTTGGAAAATAACAGAAAATTATGTCATGGCTTTAGAAGCTTCTGATAGGCTAATTGACATAATTTGAGTCAATTGGAGGTGTACCTGTGGATGTATTTCAAGGCCTACCTTCAATCTCAGTGTCTCTTCACTTGACATCATGGGAAAATCAAAAGAAAACAGCCAAGACATCAGAATTATTTTTGTAGACCTCCACAAGTCTGTTTCATCCTTGGGAGCAATTCCCAACGCCTGAAGGTACCCCGTTCAAGTATAAATACCATGGGACCACGCAGCCGTCATACCACTCAGGAAGGAGATGCGTTCTGTCTCCTTGAGATGAATGTACTTTTCTGCAAAAAGTGCAAATCAATCCCAGAACAACAGCAAAGGACCTTGTGAAGATGCTGGAGGAAACGGGTACAAAAGTATCTGTATCCACAGTAAAATGGCCATAATGACCATCGTTATGTTTGGAGGAAAAAGGGGGAGGCTTGCAAGCTGAGGAACACCATCCCAACCGTGAATCACGGGGTGGGGGGGGGGGGGGAGCATCATCATGTTGTGGGGGTGCTTTGCTGCAGGAGGGACTGGTGCACTTCACAGAATAGATGGCATCATGAGGGTGGAAAATTATGTGGATTTTTTGAAGCAACATCTCAAGACAATTGAAGTTAAAGCTTGGTCGCAAATGGGTCTTCCAAATGGACAATGGTCCCAAGCATACTTCCAAAGTTGTGGCAAAATGGCTTAAGGACAACAAAGTCAAGGTATTGGAGTGGCCATCACAAAGCCCTGACCTCAATCCTATAGAAAATTTGTGGGCAGAACTGAAAAAGCATTTGCGAGCAAGTAGGCCTACAAACCTGACTCAGTTACACCAGCTCTGTCAGGAGGAATGGGCCAAAATTCACCCAACTTATTGTGGGAAGCTTGTGGAAGGCTACCCAAAACGTTTGACCCAAGTTAAACAATTTAAAGGCAATTCTACCAAATACTAATTGAGTGTATGTAAACTTCTGACCCACTGAGAATGTGATGAAAGAAATGAAAGCTGAAATAAATAATTCCCTCTACTATTATTCTGACATTTCACATTCTTAAAATAAAGTGGTGATTCTAACTGACCTAAGACAGGGAATCTTTACTAGGGTTAAATGTCAGGAATTGTGAAAACTGAGTTTAAATGTATTTGGCTAAGGTGTACTGTATGTAAACTTCCATCTTCAACTGTATGTCAATATTCGCCAACACTCACACAGATCTGTTCTATCGGTCAAAGGTCTGTTTTTACTATCAGACACATTATCTCCTATGACGTGTACTATAAGTGGGGCTGAGGATACAATGGCTTTTACAGTGTCCTCTGTTTTGTCTGTTTCCCCTGCCGTTTGTTTTTGAGGCTTTGAGCTGAAGAAAATGTGTAAGATTTGAAGTTGGAGGAGAAAAGGGTTGTTGTACATTAGAAACGTCATGATGACTCCACCGTGCATCACCACATTAGAAGGCTATATCCACTAACACTCACTTTGTTTAGCACAGTTCCTTTCTGGAGCAATATGGAAATAATGAGCTGAATAGAAATGCTAATACAAGCCCCCCCGTGCATTGCCTCCGTTGCAGATTATCACAATTTGTTTTGGTGCCCTACTTCTAAATTAAATGACATGGTCAAATTGAAATGTCTTGAATTGGCAGTCAATGGATAACCAGTTTTAAGTCAGTTAATGATTTTAAGTCTGTAAATGTTTGCAAAAAATATCTCAGTAACTGTCTGCATACCTCAAGTTCTTGTGTGTTGTTGGTGCAGGAGGAAAACTTGAATTAAGTGTAAACTTCTTTATGGTTCTCTGGCCACATAAACTACCAATCTCATTAAAATTATTTTTTTTATTAACTAAAGTGTGGGAAAACATTTCCTCTTAGTCATATATTCCAAATCAAATGTGTGTGAATATGTCCATGTATGTGTAGTTTCCATAGTTACAAGCAAGGTAAACGTGTATTTGGCATGTGTTTTGGAGACTCTCAATTGGCCTTTGTTTATTGGGGTTACCTTTTTCCTAACAACATTTTATTGTTAATTTGAAGTTAAGTGAAATCTTTGTATAGACTTCTGGTGGCCTACAGTATACAGACTGTATGTTAGCTGACTAATTACACCCCCCCCACCCCCCCCCCCCTCTGTAATTAAATCATTTTCTTCATTGTAAAATTTTGTTTCCCCCCACAAAACCTCTACCTGACAATTATTGGGTAGCTGTATCTTAGCCTTGAGGAATAAAAGCGCTCCTCGAAAACAAATGGTAAACGTGCAGATTTGCTGCTACCTTGTAGCCTACAGGTTTACTTCAGTATTCTCATGCATCCTAAACAAACGGCATTTGCTAACCGTACAATGTCACCAAGTAGGCTATGCCTTCCAACATTATACACTCTGTCCCCCAGTAGGGATGGAACTGAGTACATTGAAGGCAATGTAAAACTGATCCTGTATGGAAAGAAGCACAAACTGGGTCAAAAAGCAGAAAAAGGGTCTTCTCTCTGCGGCACGTCCACATTCTGTCCTGAAATAGTGTATGGGTATAGGCCCCCATCCTCGTCTTCCTCCTGGGTGCTGAGTAAGAGCTTCAGACAGGAAGTGAGTGTTGTGTGGGGGAATGTGCTGCAGCCACCACTCTCTACTGTAGGAGAACACAGGACTGTTTCAACCTCCAGAACCACATACTGTTAGACCTTGAAAGGGTTCATATCCACAGTCCATAGTCATACTATTAAACTAATGGGTTGTTTTAAGTGGTGTTTACTGAGGACATTACAGGGACTCATCATGGGGGAGCTCAAAGTATGTAAAGTATGTGGTGTAAACCTGAATATACTTCGGTATAATGTTACTCAAATGTTTTTTTCAATTGGAGCTTTAACATCACTCTATACTCTGCTCCTCAACATCATGGCAAGCATACATTATGCCAAAACAGTATGTGATAAAGTGTTTGTGCCTTTTGTATACTGTAGCTCCTCTCTCTGTATCCTCTATCTCTCCTCTCTGTATACTGTAGCTCTCCTCTCTGTATACTGTAGCTCCTCTCTCTGTATCCTCTATCTCTCCTCTCTGTATACTGTAGCTCTCCTCTCTGTATACTGTAGCTCTCCTCTCTGTATCCTCTAGCTCTCCTCTCTGTATACTGTAGCTCCCCTCTCTGTATACTGTAGCTCTCCTCTCTGTATACTGTAGCTCCCCTCTCTGTATACTGTAGCTCCCCTCTCTGTATACTGTAGCTCTCCTCTCTGTATACTGTAGCTCCCCTCTCTGTGTCCTGTAGCTCCCCTCTCTGTGTCCTGTAGCTCCCCTCTCTGTATCCTGTAGCTCTCCTCTCTGTATCCTGTAGCTCTCCTCTCTGTATCCTCTAGCTCTCCTCTCTGTATACTGTAGCTCCGTCTCTCTGTATACTGTAGCTCTCCTCTCTGTATACTGTAGCTCCCCTCTCTGTATACTGTAGCTCCCCTCTCTGTGTCCTGTAGCTCCCCTCTCTGTGTCCTGTAGCTCCCCTCTCTGTGTCCTGTAGCTCCCCTCTCTGTATCCTGTAGCTCTCCTCTCTGTATCCTGTAGCTCTCCTCTCTGTATCCTGTAGCTCTCCTCTCTGTATCCTCTAGCTCTCCTCTCTGTATACTGTAGCTCTCCTCTCTGTATACTGTAGCTCCCCTCTCTGTATACTGTAGCTCCCCTCTCTGTATACTGTAGCTCCCCTCTCTGTATACTGTAGCTCCCCTCTCTGTATACTGTAGCTCCTCTCTCTGTGTCCTCCATCTCTCCTCTCTGTATACTGTAGCTCTCCTCTCTGTATACTGTAGCTCTCCTCTCTGTATACTGTAGCTCTCCTCTGTATACTGTAGCTCCCCTCTATGTATACTCTAGCTCTCCTCTGTATACTGTAGCTCCCCTCTATGTATCCTCTAGCTCTCCTCTGTATACTGTAGCTCTCCTCTCTGTATCCTCTAGCTCTCCTCTCTGTATCCTCTAGCTCTCCTCTCTGTATACTGTAGCTCTCCTCTCTGTATCCTCTAGCTCTCCTCTCTGTATACTGTAGCTCTCCTCTCTGTATACTGTAGCTCTCCTCTCTGTATACTGTAACTCCTCTCTCTGTATCCTCTAGCTCTCCTCTCTGTATCCTCTAGCTCTCCTCTCTGTATACTGTAGTTCTCCTCTCTGTATCCTCTAGCTCTCCTCTCTGTATACTGTAGTTCTCCTCTCTGCATCCTCTAGCTCTCCTCTCTGTATACTGTAGCTCCCCTCTCTGTATACTGTAGCTCCCCTCTCTGTATACTGTAGCTCTCCTTTCTGTATACTGTAGCTCCTCTCTCTGTATACTGTAGCTCCTCTCTCTGTATACTGTAGCTCCTCTCTCTTCCAACCTTTTCTGAAACATGCTGATACAATTTAACAATTATATTGAACTTTGCTTACACATTGAATTCCTTTATCCCAAGCATGATGAAGTGTTCAGGAGCTCTAATATAATTGAGGTATTTTCTTGTGGAAAAACCTGCATGTCATTACTCGAAAATAAAACCTGGAATCATGTTTCAACGGTCCGACTTGACTCGAGCTCTCTGACCCATTTCTCTGCTTCTGAAACTGTGAAATTAATACTTTTTTTTTTTTTAATAATATTTTTTTACTTCACTTAGAGCTCTTTTTCTTCTGCACCTTTAAAGTGCAGATTTACATTCTGGCTGGTTTGCGGCTGCTATAATTGTACTTTTTTTGAACTACCACTCTCTCCCCTTTGAGTGCTGTGTTTATCTTAAAAGGACCTCGCTTCGTGGTTAGTTGTTCTTTCACTTCATTCAACATTTAGTACAATCTGCTTTTTCTCCACATGCCCTGATTGGAGAGAGTGCTCTTGGTTGGTGGACCTGGTCCTGGCTGTTGCTAGAATATTATTCAATGGGATCAAGGAAAAAGGAAAGAAAGGGAACAGAAACGTTATGTTTAGTTTGATGGAGAGGGCTGAACGGTGGTCATTTCAAAAAGGCCCTAATTGAGTTACTTTGTTGATTTGGATGTGTCTGTGTGGACTGTGGATGCCGTTCGTCAAAGTCATCAAGGAATGAATTCCCACACATTCAGATAACAAACACAACAAAAGTGTAATGAAAGCTGGTTATTTATGTGAGTGAATTTGGTATATGAAATCTACTGTCGGCTATTAGCTGTGTTTAGGGTACTATGTCTCCGTCTGTTTTAGTGAAACCGACTTCTCCAGCCCCTCTGGAGTAGGTGCTTACGCTACATACCAGGTACAAGGGGAATGCTTAGGTTGTGAAATGTTTCTGGCAAGTTTGCAACAACTCACCCCCAATTCACCAATGGGGGGAGATGGGTAGTCGCCCGCAATGTGATAAAGCATCATTCCTGCACCTCATTCTAATGCCTCTACTTAGCAATTAAACCAACAGACTAGACTGACTCAGTGGTTGTAAATTAGTTTGTCTGGGTCTCCTATTCGTTTGTTATTTGACTTGTATTTTTAGTTAGAAAAAGGACCAATTTGTTAAGTGTGTTTTATACTTAACTGTTTATGTGGTATGTCTTAAACTGTCTAGTGTTTTATGGATTGTGAGTTGTGTAAGCTTTCTGTATCATATTTTATTTTCTAGGGCCGTATCCACAAATCATCTCAGAGTAGGAGTACTGTTCTAGGATCAGTTTTGCCTTTTAGATCATAATGAGTAAGATGGTATGGACAGATCCTAGATTAGCATTCCTACCCTGAGGCGCTTTGTGAATACGGGCCCAGTACTGGCAGTCTGTCAACTCCACTGCAACATTACACATCTGGGAGTTTGTTTATTCATTTATTATTTCACAGTTGCCTGGCAACTGCACATGCCTTCTTCTCCTGTGAAAGAAGTCATTCGGAGATGACAGCAGCCTGTGTTCTGGACAGCAACACAAGAATAAGGGTTGTTTGAGCTGTTGCCTTTCTAACAGCTGTTACCTTTCTTACAAAGTGCATAAGTGATTACGAATTTAAGAGGTCCCACAAAAGCAGACTAAATAACAAATATGGAGGGCTTAAAAGAGATTGGCATGGCCATGGATGTAATGGTTTTTCTCTGAGTCTCTCCAACATTTGGCCAGCAGCAGTGACCGGAGGTTGTTGACAACTTGTCTGGCTGTAGCTACTACTTCCTGGGTCCTTCCGTCCTTACTGATTTAGATACGATTGTGTGGATAGTGCGGGAGTCGAGAGCTACTCAGGAACTGAAGTTTAGTTAATGGATGCTAACCTGTGTGATGGTTTGCCAGAGGACCACATAGAGGAAGACTCAATAGTGCTCTGTCCGTATCTGTTTTCTCAAGTGCTGCCAGCAACTTGTCTGTTGGAAGGTGATATACTGGATGGAAACATCACAGCTTTCATCCTGCTCATTTAGAGTTGATTTATTTAAACAGGCTTGTCAATGAAAAATAATGTTTTTGGCAGAAATCGTTAGTGTTAAACACATCCTTCTGTTTATCGTCTAAACATTCCAGTGGTCCTCTCTTATAGAGCTAGATCAATCTTAATGCCGCCCACTGTCATACCATTTCTCAGAGAGATTGATGGGGATGGCAAGATTCAAGAGGCAAAGTATTGCGTGCAGCACAGTTCTAAATGGTGAATGATTTCACCAAACTTGTCTTAAGCAATAACTCAAGTGGTGCGTGCGCGGTTTGGGCATGCATGCAGATGGTGTGTGTGTGTTTTTTAAAGACTCCCCCGTGTGTACTGTCATTTCCATGTTGAATCAGCTGAGAGGTGCTGACGCTCATAGTGTTCTGCTTGAGAGCATCTGGTGGGTGGAGAAACATGGTAAGAACATCCTGCTCTCGCTATATTCCACTCCATTCTATCTGGGAGTGGTAGTAGTTCATTCAGACTTGTCCTAAGTGGCTATTTCACACAGCTGGTCTAAGGACTTAAAGCCAGCTAACTTTCACAAGTACATGCAAGAGTGTTTGGACAGACATTTTGGAAACCTGAAATTTGGACAGCGGTTCAAAACAAAAACAATTTGGCTACAGCTTTAGGCAGTTCCACCTCTGTCTTTATATGCTGACAGTGATTTCCTTGTCTCTGTGATATATTGTCTGTTGGTAATTTAACCACCATAAGCATTTATCTTGTATTAATTTACAACGGTCCTTCTCTTTTCTCGTTTTAAACCAGTGATTACTGGTTACCGTTTTAAACCAGTGATTACTGGTCAGAGTATATTTTCCTGTTTGTGTCAGAGCAAAGATAGTTTTATGTGTTCTGCTTTAGTTCTAATGTCCATAAACATACTGTGAGTACCAAAGCCTTGCTCTAGAGTCTACACCCCAATGTCCTAAGAGCTCTGTGCTTAAGTCACTCTGTTACTGCTGCCCCACCAGGATTTGTCACGCCAGGCATTGTGATTTAGATGGTGCCTTTGGGTTTTCCTCACTTTTCATGCTCCAAAAAACTCCAACCATCATCCTTAGATTTGTTTGCGCTGTTTTAAACTTTTTTTGTACATAATAAGGTTCTAGACATCAGAAGAGCGATTACTCACCTCGAACTGGACAAGGATTTTATTTTCTTTAATAAGTCGTACGCGAAGGATATACTGCTCATCCCGGACCAGGCCCAAATCTTGGTCATTCGCATGCAGAGGAGACGCCGTTGCAGAGGTCGTAGAGCCAGATGCCTGGCAAGACTGTCGCTGAGTCGATAATTGGCCTTTACCCTCCGTTCTGCAGTGTGATCTCTAATATTAATAAAGTCTTGAGGTTTTGCCCACCTGAGTTAGAATACTTCATCATAAGTTGTAGACCACACTATCTAACGAGAGAGTTTTCATCTATATTCTTCATAGCTGTCTATTTATCACAGGAAGTGGTTCGATGAAGCGTATGCTAAGCTACAGAACTTTTTCGCTAGCACAGACTGGAATATGTTCTGGGATTCATCCAATGGCATTGAGGAGTATACCACACTGGCTTTATTAATAAGTGCATCGACGACGTCATACCCACAGTGACTGTACACACAGTACATATCCCAACCACTAGCCATGGATTGCAGACAACATCCGCGATGAGCTAAAGGCTAAAGCTTCCGCTTTCAAGGAGCAGGACACTAATCGGACGCTTATAAGAAATCCCACTACACCCTCGGACAAACCATCAAACAGGCAAAGCATCAATACGGGACTAAGATTGAATCCTACTACATTGGCTCTGACTCTCATCCGTATTGGCAGGGCTTGCAAACTATCACTGATTACAAAGGGAAACCAAGCCGTGAGCTGCCCAGTGACTTAAGCCAACCAGACAAGTGAAATGCCTTCTATGCTCACTTCGAGACAAGCAACACTGAACTATGCATGAGAGCACCAGCTGTTCTGGACGACTGTGTGATAACTTTCTCCATAGTCGATATGAGTAAGACCTTTAACTTCCTTAGCATTCACAAGGCCGCAGGGCCAAACGGATTACCAGGACCGGTACTCAGAGCATGCTCTAACCAGCTGGCAAGTGACTTCACTGACATTTTCAACCTCTCCCTGACCCAGTCTGCAATACCTACATGTTTCAATCAGACCACCATAGTCCCTGTGCCCAAGAATGCCAAGGTAACCTGTCTAAATGACTACTGCCCCATAGCACTCACATCTGTTGCCATGAAATGCTTGGAAAGGCTGGTCATGGCTCACATCAACACCATCATCCCAGAAATCCTGGACCCATTCCAATTTGCATACCACCCCAACAGATCTACAGATGACACAATTTCTATTGCAGTCCACAATGCCTTTTCCCACCTGGACAAAAGGAACACCTACATAAGAATGCTGTTCATTGACTACAGCTCAACGTTCAACACCATAGTGATGAGCTTGGAGGGCACTAAGGACCCTGGGACTGAACACCTCCCTCTGCAACTGGATCCTGGACTCCCAGGTGGTGAGGGTAGGCAACAGCACATCCACCACGCTGACCCTCAACAGAGGCGCCCCTCTGGGTTGCGTGCTCAGTTCCCTTCTGTACTCCCTGTTCACCCACTACTGCGTGGCCACGCACGACTCCAACACCATCATTAAGTTTGCAGAGAACATGACTGTGGTAGGCCGATGGACGATGAGACAGCCTACAGGGAGGAGGTCAGACACCTGGCAGTGAGGTGCCAGGACATCAACCTCTCCATCAATGTGAGCAGGACAAAGGAGCTGATCGTGGACTATAGGAAAAGGAGGGCCAAACTGGCCCCTATTAACGTTGATGTGGCTGAAGTGGAGCGGGTTGAGAATTTCAAGGTCCTTGGTGTCCACATCACTAACGAACTATCATGGTCCAAACATACCAAGACGAGGGCACGACAGCACCTTTTCCCCCTCAGGAGACTGAAAAGATTTGGCAAGGGTCCCCAGATCCTCAAAATTCTACAGCTGCACCATTAAGAGGATCCTGATTGGTTGCATCACCGCCTGGTATGGCAACTGCTCGGCATCTGACCGTATGGCGCTACAGAGGATAATTTGTTTTTGATTTCATTATATGTCGAATGAGGCCATCATTCTACAGCTCCAACACCATTTACTTGTTTTGGAGGGTAAGAGGAATGTAATCATCTCTCGCTCTGTACACATAATCAAATCACATTTTATTGATCACATACACATGGTTAGCAGATGTTATTGCAAATGTAGCGAAATGCTTATGCTTCTAGATCCGACAGTGC
Organism: Oncorhynchus mykiss; assembly: GCF_057628025.1. Lineage (NCBI taxonomy): Eukaryota > Metazoa > Chordata > Actinopteri > Salmoniformes > Salmonidae > Oncorhynchus > Oncorhynchus mykiss. The sequence continues at coordinate 80,205,958 of NC_143022.1, forward strand.
AGCAGTATCTAACAGGTATAGAATAGATAGTGCAGTATATACAAATGAGATAAGTAATGTGAGATATGAAAACATTCTTAAAGTGCCATTATTAAAGTGACAGGTGTTCCATTTATTGAAGTGGCCAATGATATCAAGTCTGTAGGTAGGCAGCCGCCTCTCTGTGCCACAATCTGATGGCCTTGAGATTGAAACACAGCTTCTACCTCTCTGTCCCAGCTTTGATGCACCTGTACTGACCTCGCCTTCTGGATGGAAGTGGGGTGAACAGGCAGTGGCTCGGGTGGTTATTGTCCTTGATGATCTTTTTTGCCTTCCTGTGACATTGGGTGTTGCAGGTATCCTGGAGGGCAGGTAGTTTGCCCCTGGTGATGCCTTGTGTAGACCACCCTCTGGAGAGCCCTGCAGTTGTGGGCGGTGCAGTTGCCGTACCAGGCGGTGATACAGCCAACAGGATGCTCTCGATTCTGCACCTGTAAAAGTTTGTGAGGGTTTTCGGTGACAAGACAAATTTTTGCAGCCTCCTGAGTTTGAAGAGGCGCAGTTGCACCTTCTTCACCACACTGTCCGTGTGCGTGGACCATTTCAGTTTGTCTTTGATAGGTACACCAAGGAACTTAACTTTCCACCTTCTCCACTGCTGTCCCGTCGATGTGGATAGGGGGGTGCTCCCTTTGCTGTCTCCTCAAGTCCACGATCATCTCTTTTGTTTTGCTGACATTGGGTGAGAGGATATTTTCCTGACACCACAGGAGGGCCCTCACCTCCTCCCTGTAGGCTGTCTCGTCGTTGTTGGTAATCAAGCCTACCACAGTTGCGTCGTCTGCAAACTTGATGATTGTGTTCGAGGCGTGCATGGCTACGCAGTCGTGGGTGAACAGGAAGTACAGGAGAGGGTTGAGAACGCATCCTTGTGGGGCCACAGTGTTGAGGATCAGCGGAGTGGAGATGTTGCTTCCTACCTTCACGACCTGGGGGTGGCCCGTCAGGAAGACCAGGACCCAGTTGCACAGGGCAGGGTCAAGACTAGAGGTCGGCCGATTATGATTTTTCAATGCCGATACCGATTAATCGTCTGATTTTTATTTTATTTATTTGTAATAATGACAATTACAACAATACTGAATGAACACTTATTTTAACTTAATATAATGCATCAATAAAAATCCATTTAGCCTCAAGTAAATAATGAAACATGTTCAATTTGGTTTAAATAATGCAAAAACAAAGTGTTGGAGAAGTAAAAGTGCAATATGTGCCATGTAAAAAAGCTAACGTTTGAGTTCCTTGCTCAGAACATGAGAACATATGAAAGTTGGTGGTTCCTTTTAACATGAGACTTCAATATTCCAAGGTAAGAGGTTTTAGGTTGTAGTTAATATAGTATTTATAGGACTATTTCTCTCTATACCATTTGTATTTCATATACCTTTACTATTGGATGTTCTTATAGGCACTTTATTTAGTATTGCCAGTGTAACAATATAGCTTCCGTCCCTCTCCTCGCCCCTATCTGGGCTCGAACCAGGAACACATCGACAACAGCCACACTCGAAGCAGCGTTACCCATCGCTCCACAAAAGCCGCGGCCCTTGCAGAGCAAGGGGAATAACTACTCCAAGTCTCAGAGCGAGTGATGTTTGAAACGCTATTAGCGCACACCCAACTATCTAGCTAGCCATTTCACATCGGTTACACCAGCCATTAGGCTGATAGGCTTGAAGTCATAAACAGCTCTGTGCATGCGAAGAGCTGCTGGCAAAACGCACAAAAGTGCTGTTTGAATGAATGCTTACTAGCTGGCTGTTGCATACCATCGCTCAAGTCAGACTGCTCTATCAAATCATATACTTAGTTATAACATAATAACACACAGAAATACGAGCCTTTGGTCATTAATATGGTCGAATCCGGAAACTTATTTCAAAAACAAAACGTTTATTATTTCAGTGAAATACGGAACTGTTCGGTATTTTATCTAACGGGTGGCATCCCTAAGTCTAAATATTGTTGTTACATTGCACAACCTTCAATGTTATGTCATATGTCATACGTAAGATTCTGGCAAATTAGTTCGCAATGAGCCAGGCTGCCCAAACTGTTGCATATACCCTGACTCTGCAATGAACGCAAGAGAAATTACACAATTTCACCTGGTTAATATTGCCTGCAAACCTGGATTTCTTTTAGCTAAATATGCAGATAAAAAAATATATACTTCTGTGTATTGATTTTAAGAAAGGCATTGGTGTTTATGGTTAGGGACAGTCGTCCAACGATTGTGCTTTTTTCGCAAATGCACTTTTGTTAAATCATCCCCCAGCATTGCATTGATATGCAACGCAGGACACGCTAGATAAACTAGTAATATCATCAACCATGTGTAGTTAGTTATAACTAGTGATTATGATTGATAGATAGTTTTTTATAAGTTTAATGCTAGCTAGCAACTTACCTTGGCTTCTACTGCATTCACATAACAGGCAGGCTCCTCGTGGAGTTCAATGAGAGGCAGGTGGTTAGAGCGTTGGACTAGTTAACTGTACGGTTGCAAGATTGGATCCCCCGAGCTGACAAGGTGAAAATCTGTCGTTCTGCCCCTGAACAAGGCGGTTAACACACCGTTCCTAGGCCATCATTGAAAGTAAGAATGTGTTCTTAACTGACTTGCCTAGTGAAATAAAGGCAATAAATAAAACAAATTCGAATTTTAAAAAATCGGCAAAATCAGCGCCCAAAAAGAGAGATTTCCGATTATGAAAACTTGAAATCGGCCCTAATTAATCGGCCATTCCGATTAATCGGTTGACCTATAGTCGACCCAGGGACTCGAGCTTAATGATGAGTTTGGAGGGTACTGGGTGTTGAATGCTGAGTTATAGTCGATGAACAGCATTCTTACATAGGTATTCCTCTTGTCCAGATCGGATAGGGCAGTGTGATGGCGATTGCATTGTCTGTGGGGCGGTAAGCAAATTGAAGTGGGTGTAGGGTGACAGGTAGAGTGGAGGTGATATGATCCTTTTTTTATGATCCTTTTTTAATTATTTTTTTATTTTACCCCTTTTTCTCCCCAATTTCGTGGTATCCAATTGTTGTAGTAGCTACTATCTTGTCTCATTGCTACAACTCCCTTACGGGCTCGGGAGAGACGAAGGCTGAATGTCATGCGTCCTCCGATACACAACCCAACCAGCCGTACTGCTTCTTAACACAGCGCGCATCCAACTCGGAAGCCAGCCACACCAATGTGTCGGAGGCTACATCGTGCACCTGGAAACCTTGGCTAGCGCGCACTGCGCCCGGCCCGCCACGGGAGTCGCTGGTGCGCGATGAGATAAGGAGATCCCTATCGACCAATCCCTCCCTAACCCGGACGACGCTAGGCCAATTGTGCGTCGCCCCACGGACCTCCCGGTCGCGGACGGTTACGACAGAGCCTGGGTGCGAACCCAGGGACTCTGATGGCACAGCTGGCGCTGCAGTACAGCGCCCTTAACCGCTGCGCCACCCGGGAGGCGTGATATGATCCTTGACTAGTCTCTCAAAGCACTTCATGATGACAGAAGTGAGTGCTATGGGGCGATAGTCATTTATTTCAGTTACTTTCAGTACCTTAGTTTTCTTGGGAACAGGAACAATGGTGGCCATCTTGAAGAACGTGGGGACAGCAGACTGGGATAGGGATTGATTGAATATGTCCGTAATACACCAGCCAGCTGGTCTGCGCATGTTCTGAGGATGTGGCTACGGATGCCATCTGGGCCGGCAGCTTTGCGAGGGTTAACACACTTAAATATTTTACTCACTTCGGCCACGGAGAAGGAGAGCCCACAGTCTTTGGTAGCGGGCCGTGTCGGTGGCACTGTATTGTCCTCAAAGCGCACGAAGACATTGTTTAGTTTGTCTGGAAGCAAAACGTTGATGTCTGCGACGGGGCTGGTTTTCTTTTTGTAATCCGTGATTGTCTGTAGACCCTGTCACATACTGTATGTCTTGTGTTTGAGCTGTTGAATTGCAACTCCACTTTGTCTCTATACTGATACTTTGCTTGTTTGATTTCCTTATGGAGGGAATAACTACACTGTTTGTATTCGGCCATATTCCCAGTTGCCTTGCCATGATTAAATGCGGTGGTACGTGATTTTCTGCCATGGCGTATGCTGCCATCAATCCACGGTTTCTGGTCAGGGAAGGTTTTAATAGTCACAGTGGGTACAACATCTCTTATACACTTCTTTATGAACTTGCTCACCGAGTCAGTATATACGTCAATGTTGTTCTCTGAGGCTACCCGGAACATATCCCAGTCCACGTGATCGAAGCAATCTTGAAGTGTGGAATCCGATTGGTCAGACCTGCGTTGACCTAAGCACTGGCGCTTCCTGTTTTAGTTTCTGCCTATAGGAGGGGAGCAACAAGATGGAGTCATGGTCAGATTTGCCAAAAGGGGGGTGGGGTAGGACCTTGTATGCATCACGGAAGTTAGAGTAGCGATGGTTGAGCTTGTTACTTCCTCGTGTACTGCAATCAATATGCTGATAGAATTTAGGTAGCCTTGTTCTTAAATTAGTTTTGCTAAAATCCCCAGCTACAATAAATGCATCCTCAGGATATATGGTTTTCAGTTTGCATGAAGTCCAGTGAAGTTCCTTGATGGCCGTCTTGGTGTCCGCTTGCGGGGGGATATACGCTGCTGTGACAATAACCAAGGAGAGTTCTCTTGGGAGATAAAACGGTCGGCATTTGATTGTGGGGAATTCTAGGTCAGGTGAACAAAAGGACTTGCGTTCCTGTATGTTGTTACAATTACACCATGAGTCGTTAATCATGAAACATAAATCCCCGCACTTCTTCTTACCGGAGAGATGTTTATTCCTATTGGGGCGGTAATGCACTAAAAATCCCATTGGCTGTACTGACTCCCGACAGCATGTCCCAAGCTAGCCATGTTTCCGTGAAACGGAGTATGTTATAATCCCAGATATCTCTTTGGAAAGCAACCCTTGCCCTGATTTCGAAGATTTTGTTAACTAGGGACCGGACATTAGCGAGTAATATATTTGGAAGCGATGGGTGTTGTGCGTGCATCCGAAGCTTCACTAGAAGACCGCTCCGGCACCCTCTCCTCCGGCGATGTTGTTTTTTTGGTCGGCTTCTGGAATCAGTTCAAATTCCCTGGGAGATGCAGACAACGGATCCGCTTTGGAAAATTATTCCTGGTCGTAGTGCTGGTTGTGCTGTTAAGTTTACGTCTCTCTGATATCCGATAGTTCTTCCCGGCTGTATGTAATAACACTTAAGGTTTTCTGGGCTAACAATGTAAGAAATAATACATCAAAAAACTAAATACTGCACAGTTTCCTAAGGACTAGAAGCGAAGCTGCCATCTCTATCGGCGCCATCTTGTCTCGTACCAGGCTAATGCATATGTCCAGGCTGCATCCTCCGTACTGCTTCCAGGAGCTGTTTTATAGTGACAGGATGGATGCCTTGGTTAAGATTAGGTGAAGTGTATATAGTATCTAAGTTTTGAACTAATGGGTGTGTGGGTTTGATTCATTAGATTCTATTTGATGGTTTTTGGGAAATGGCAACATAGATTACTACTCATAAATTGACTTCATATTTTGTTCCATATTTCACAAACACCCCAGACATATTGTTTGCAACATCCCATTTGTTCTCCGAGGTCTCAATGTTGAAACCCATAGAATCCTCCTCCTTTCTTGCCTGCTGCAGTACATAGTGGTGCCAATGTCAATATGAAACTCATGAGATGTTCTGTTATTATGTAACGCGCTGGCATATAATGATAAAATATTACTTTATGCTGTCACAAGTATGCCATAACAGATCAGCATATCCAAGGTCGTCAAGGCGGCCAACGCCAATCTAAAGCAACTGATTTAGGCAGCTCTGACATGTAAGACTCAGCTGAAGTACTGATGTTCTCCACCCCCATAACAAACCCCAGAGGTTCGTGGGGCGCCCACCCGTCACTCCCCTGGTTCTCCCACGGCATGTCTTCATGCCATGCATCTGCTGACAGGATGTTTTTCACTCCGTGCATAGCCCTCATGTCCTCTTCTACAGATGTTTGCTAAAGCAGGAAAATAATCCTGCAGCAACAGGGAATGGGGATTATAATTAATGGACATTTTTGTTGGGGAAGATCAAGTCTGAAATGATTAACTTCAGAAGCCTTTTTAAACCGCAGATATACTACATGTTTTACATTTCCTGCATTGCAGAAAAGTTATTCTGCGACAGGGTGGTCAAATTAAGATTAAGATCCTACATCTGTACACCACTGTCTCCACTCATACTGGGGTGGCAGGTAGCCTAGTGGTTAGAGTGTTGTTGCCAGTAACCGAAAGGTTGCTATATCGAATCCTCAAACTGAAAAATGAAAAAAATCTGTCTTTCTGCCCCTGAACAAGGCAGTTAACCCACTGTTCCTAGGCCGTCATTGTAAATTTTAGAATTTCTTCTTAACTGACTTGCCTAGTTAAATAAAAAAATAAAAAAAATACTCCACCAAGAGATTCATTTCAGTTCCTCTAGCTGGAAATGCTGTTTTGCGTTCCATATACAGTACATGTGTTAATGTTATTATTAGGAAACCACTTTGGTTTGTATTCATCCACTGAGAATGAGTTGATGAAGTGCAACACATACCCACTTGTATGATTGGTAGGCCTTTTATGTCAAAGCATCTTCATCTGTTCATCTTTGCCTGCCAGCATCTTCAGAAAACAGTGTTGCTGCACACTGTTTAGCAGTTTTGCATCGTTTCAAATCAAATGTTATTGGTCACATGCAGATGTTATTGTGGGTGTAGCGAAATGCTTGTGTTCATAGCTCCAACAGTGCAGTAGTATCTAACAATTCACAACAATACACACAAAACTAAAAGTAAAACAATGGAATTAAGAAATTTATAAATATTAAGATGAGCAATGTCAGTGGCATTGACTAAAATACAGTAGAATAGAATAGTGTATACATATGAGATGAGTAAAGCAGTATGTAAACATTATTAAAGTGACTAGTGTTCCATTACTAAAGTGGCCAGTGATTCCATGCCTATGTATATAGGGCAGCGGCCTCTATAAAGTACAGGGTTGAGTCACCGGGTGGTGATGGCTATTTAACAGTCTAATGGCCTTGAGATTGAAGCTATTTTTCAGTCTCTCTCCCAGCTTTGATGCACCTGTACTGACCTCGCCTTTTGGATGATAGTGGGGTGAACAGGCCGTGGCTCGGGTGGTTGATAATCTTTTTGGCTTTCCTGTGACATCGGGTGCTGTAGGTGTCCTGGAGGGCAGGCAGTGTACCCCCGGTGATTCTTTGGGCAGACCGCACCACCCTCTGGAGAGCCCTGTGGTTGCGGGCGGTGCAGTTGCCGTACCAGGCATTGATACTCAATTGTGCATCAATTGTGCATCTGTTTGTGAGGGTCTCAGGGGCCAAGCCAAATTTCTTCAGACTCCTGAGGTTGAAGAGGCGCTGTTGTGCTTTCTTCACCACACTGTCTGTGTGGGGGGACCATTTCAGATTGTCAGTGATGTGTACGCAGAGGAACTTGAAGATTTCTACCTTCTCCACTGTGGTCCCGTTGATGTGGATAGGGGCAGTCTCCCTCTGCTGTTTCCTGAAGTCCACGATCAGCTCCTTCGTTTTGTTGACGTTAGGTTATTTTCCTGGCACCACTCCACCATGGCCCTCACCTCCTCCCTGTAGGCTGTCTCGTCATTGTTGGTAATCAGGCCTGGTACTGTTGTGTCGTCTGAAAACTTGATGATAATATAGTTACTGTCACTGAGGTAGTGGCTTTCCTTCTACCAGGGCCTGGGTTTTGACCCCTGTTGTAAATTCTGATTGTACCACTTGTCTACAACATTTTATTTTTTATTCATTGAGATTTGATTAACAAAATGTCTCATTGAGAACATGACAGAACAGTGTTTTTGTGTGCTATATTTCTTTCTCATTTCTGTATGTCATGAAGAGCGGTAGATTAAATCTCAAAGTGCTAGGCTAAAGTACACTTGCTGCTGTGCATGTCTCCATTGTCCCATAACAACCTACAGAGCTAAGACAATGTTAGTATTTTGGTGAAGTGTATATTGTTTTGACAGTATAGAAATCAACCAACTGAAAGTTATCATTCGGTACTGTATGTTACCCACCCACTACCAGAGGCTTAATCTTTCCCAAAGTCACACATGCTAGCCCAGTATCATCCAATCTCCTCGTGTGGCCCAACTAGGTTGTTTCATCCACCTCATCCCTTGGGCTTCCAATAGAAATACTCCCGCCTCTCAACAGTTTGATTCACCACATTCCTCATCCACAATGACCAGTAACTCCCACAGGGCGTCCTGATTCCTGACCCCTGGCCCCAACCTGCTCCTACTTTTGTGGAAACATCAAACATCATTAACCTTTTGGTATTCTCTTTTTAAATTATGTTCCCTGTAAGTAATCTAATTTGTTTTCCAATTTCAGACTAGTCGGGGACTGTGAGTGTAGAAATAGTATTTCATGTGAAATTTATGGGTCACATTCTTCTGAGTGAAGCAGGCTCTCTTGTGAAACATTTACAGACGTGTTTGCGGGGGAGTAAGTACAAGGATGTGTGAAACTTACTTTCTGTAGGCATTAATCCATTGCCAAGGGCCAGTTAGTCTGGACATTAAAAACACCACCAGTTGGGGTCATTTGTTCCCCATCTAATGCTTACATTTGTGCTTACCCAGGACATGTTATGTTGAGAAAGGAAAGCAAAATCAATTTTTCCCTTCAAATCATGTCAAGACACTAGTATTGCATTTTACCACACATTATGCAACTCATGGTGATCCTGACTGGAGAATGAAGGAAGTGCCTTTGCACATGTTTGCATATTAAGGTTTAAGTCTAATGAAACTGTGGCTAGGTTGTAGGGAACCAACCTGGATCAATCTCAGGATCATTATATATTGATATTCTGTCATGTTGTCAACCCCTCCACAACATTTGTGTTGATATCAAGAAAGCAAAAGTACTTTCATTTCAATAGCAAATCATGGTGACATACTATATGACATTGTCCTGCAGTCTTTTTCCAAAGAACACATACTGCGTGTTTCCATTGACCAATTCTAGCCAGTTAATCATTCTGAATGTTGACCTTTTCAGTAATTTTTCTATAGATAATGCATTGCTCTCCAGGGGTAATACTAAACAGAACATTGGGCTAGGTTAAGGGCAATTCCACAGTAACAGAGTGACACTGAGACTCAGATGTTTCACTTCAAAATGTATGTCAAACAAAAACCAATGATTGCAAAGTTAAACAAACCATACAACTCTATGGACAAATGACAGTTTCCACTGAAACGTTACAAAAACACAAGGCAACAGAATGATGGTTTGTGCTGTTTGTTCCGTTATTCTCTTACCAAACTTTGCATTTGTACTGAGCTTTACTCTACTTGACTATACTGTACTGAACTTTACTGTACTGTACTCTACTTGACTATACTGTACTGAACTTTACTGTACTGTACTCTACTTGACTATACTGTACTGAACTTTACTGTACTGTACTCTACTGTGATGTATTTTGATCTCAACTTGTGAAACATGGCCGTAGACTGACTGGTTCAGATTTGGTCGGGACTAACCAAGTTTGGTTTTGTTTAGTGGTGGAACTCATTAAAATAATAGCCAGTGTGTATAATAATACCCAAATATGTACTACATATTTCTACCTTTTTGTGTACCTATTCAGGATGCATCACGATGATGGATTCATATCCATAAATATGTATTTCTGTGTAGTACAGATCAGGGACCAGATTCTGTTACTGGGTGTAAATCCACTTCACCTACTATAGTTCAGAAACCAAAATTGATTTTTGACATGACACCTTAGTTGAGTTCCCATTCTTTCTGCAGACATATTTGAATCTTAATTTGGAGCAGATATACTATACAACAGTATGTGGACACTTCTTCAAATGAGTAGATTCGGCTATTTCAGCCACACCCGTTGCTGACATGTGTATAAAATCGAGCACACAGCCATGCAATCTCCATGGAGTAACATTGGCAGTAAAATGGCCTTACTAAAGAGCTCAGTGACTTTCAACGTGGCACCATCATAGGATGCCACCTTTCCAACAAGTCAGTTCGTCAAATTTCTGCCCTACTAGAGCTGCCCCGGTCAGCTGTAAGTGCTGTTATTGTGAAGTGAACGTCAAGGAGCAACAACGGCTCAGCCGCAAAGTGGTAGGCCACACAAGCTCACAGAACGGGACCACCGAGGGCTGAAGCGCGTAGCGCGTAAAAATGGTCTGTCCTCGGTTGCAACACTCGCTACCGAGTTCCAAACTGCCTCTGGAAGCAACGTCAGCACAAAAACGGTTTGTCAGGTGCTTCATGAAAAGGGTTTCCATAGCCGAGCAGCAGTGGTGGAAAAAGTACCCAATTGTCACGCTTGAGTGAAAGTAAAGATACCTAGAAAATGACTCAAGTGAAAGTCTCCCAGTAAAATACTTCTTGAGTAAAAGTATTTGGTTTGAAATGTATTTGCTAAAATATACTCATTTATCAATAATAAAATATTCCTTATATTACGCAAACCAAACCACACAATTTTCTTGTTTCGTTTTTTACGGATAGCCAGGGGCACACTCCAACATTCAGACAACATAATTTACCAACAAAGCATGTGTGTTTAGTGAGTCCACCAGATCAGAGGCAGTAGGGATGACCAGGGATGTTCTCATGAAGTGTGTGAATTGTACCATTTTCTTGTCTTACTAAGCAATCAAAATGTAACAAGTACATTTTGGGTGTCAAGGAAAATGTATGTTGTAAAAAGTAAATCATTTGTCAAATATAAATAGTGTGGCCTTCCGTGTGGCTCAGCGATCTAAGGCACTACGTCAGTGTTGAGGCGTCACTACAGATTAGGGTTTGATCCCAGGCTGTGTCACAGCCGGCTGTGACTGGGAGTCCCATAGGGCAGCGCACAATTGGCTTAGCGTCGTCTGGGTTAGGGGAGGGTGTGGCCGGGGGGCTTTCCTTGGCTCATCATGCTCTAGTGACTTCTTGTGGCAGGCCGGGTGCCTGCAAGCTGACTACAGTCGTCAATTGAACGGTGTTTCCTCCGACACATTGGTGCGGCTTGCTTCCAGGTTAAGCGAGCAGGTGTTAAAAAGCAGTGCGGCTTGGCTGGTTATGTTTCGAAGGGCGCATGACTTGACCTTCGCCTTTCCTGAGCCTGTTGGGAGTTGCAGCGATGAGAAAAAATCGTAACTACCAATTGGATATCACAAAATTGGGGAGAAAAAGGGGGTAAAATTACAAACAAAACAAAAAAAAGTGTAATAGATAGATACACTGCTCAGAAAAATAAAGGGAACACTAAAATAACACATCCTAGATCTGAATGAATGAAATATTCTAATTAAATACTTTTTTCTTTACATAGTTGAATGTGCTGACAACAAAATCACACAAAAATGATCAATGGAAATCAAATTTATCAACCCATGGAGGTCTGGATTTGGAGTGACACTTAAAATTAAAGTGGAAAACCACACTACAGGCAGATCCAACTTTGATGTAATGTCCTTAAAACAAGTCAAAATGAGGCTCAGTAGTGTGTGGCCTCCATGTGCCTGTATGACCTCCCTACAATGCCTGGGCATGCTCCTGGTGAGGTGGCGGATGGTCTCCTGAGGGATCTCCTCCCAGATCTGGACTAAAGCATCCACCAACTCCTGGACAGTCTGTGGTGCAACAGTCTGTTGGTGGATGGAGCGAGACATGATGTCCCAGATGTGCTCAATTGGATTCAGGTCTGGGGAACGGGCGGGCCAGTCCATAGCATCAATGCCTTCCTCTTGCAGGAACTGCTGACACACTCCAGCCACATGAGGTCTAGCATTGTCTTGCATTAGGAGGAACCCAGGGCCAACCGCACCAGCATATGGTCTCAGGGGTCTGAGAATCTCATCTCAGTACCTAATGGCAGTCAGGCTACCTCTGGCGAGCACATGGAGGGCTGTGTGGCCCCCCCAAAGAAATGCCACCCCACACCATGACTGACCCACCGCCCAACCGGTCTCCACAGCGTCTCCAGACTCTGTCACGTGTTCAGTGTGAACTTGCTTTTATTTGTGAAGAGCACAGGGCGCCAGTGGCGAATTTGCCAATCTTGGTGTTCTCTGGCAAATGCCAAACGTAGAAAAACTAATAGGTCTGTGAGAGCCGGAATTCTTACTGGTTGGTAGGTGATCAAATACTTATGTCATGCAATAAAATGCAAATTAATTACTTAAAAATCATACGTGATTTTCTGGATTTTTGTTTTAGATTCCGTCTCTCACAGTTGAAGTGTACCTATGATAAAATTACAGACCTCTACATGCTTTGTAAGTAGGAAAACCTGCAAAATCGGCAGTGTATCAAATACTTGTTCTCCCCACTGTACATACATACTGTTGAAGTCGGAAGTTTACATACACCTTAGCCAAATACTCAGTTTTCACAATTCCTGACATTTAATCCTAGTAAAAATTCCCTGTCTTAGGTCAGTTAGGATCACCACTTTATTTTAAGAATTTTATTTGTAAAAAAAGAGGGAGATTTTACCAAAATTCTGTTACCAGATTTTGTATATGCACTGTTCTTCCAGTAAATGTGTTTTGTAAAATGTTCAGTGGGAATTGTTAAAAGTAGTCCTTGTGCATAGAATTGTATGGTTTGTTTAACTTTGCAATCATTGATTTGCTTGACAAAGATTTTGAAGTGAAAAATCAGTCTGTGTCACTCTTTTACTGTGGAATTACCCTTAACCATAACATCATTCTTGTCATTACACCAAGGCCAATATGTATCACTGTACACCAGTGCTGTGGTGCTCCTGACCCAGTTTCTCTGAAAATGTGGTAAATCTACCTAGAAAATAGAGAAACGCATCATTACCAGCTTTGCATCAACTGCCTTAAATGACGGATGAACATATGAATGCACTCAGGAGAATAACTATGAATTTTACATCAACAGAAAAGCCACAGGCCAGACAAATGGATGTGTAGATGTATCTGTATCATAAACAAAGTATTGTATTCACTGTGGTTAGGAAACTGTTCCGTGCCATATTTTACAGAGGTCTTGAGTATTTTTTTCATTGCAAGTCTTTAAAATAATAGTTGTTGTACTCAGGGATATCCCTACAAAAGTGTGTGCTCTGCCAGATATGTCAGTCATTTCTCTTGTAGCTAACATTTCTAATGCCACCCTTATGACACCACAGACATTGTCTGTCAAATTGTGTGAATATCCCAAAAAGATGGATCTCCCATCATGGTAGCATAGCACTGAGACCTTTTATACAAAGTTTAGAAATTTGTTAGAAGGAAGCTGTATCTAATTTGAAGGTTTATCAAGAATGAATTTGACTTCTTTCTAAATCCAAAAATGAGATACTTTTGGGTATTTAGTCCTGTTATCCACACATTCTCAGGACATTAGTTAACCCGAGCGTGATTTGGCTCTGTGAATGTTATACATTACTGTATATTTAACAGTTGGTGGTTTCATGAATTGTTTCTTTTTCCTCTCCTCTACAGCGGCAACTGAGGGAAGAGTCAATGGTGGCGAGGACTTCTTTCAGAAGGTAAGTCTCGAGTCTGTATTATAGTGTTTGGATGTCCAGAGGAGAACACTCAGGTGGTGAAATTAGAGAAAGTGTCAGGTGTTCCCCTAATAGGGTCCTGATAACAGAACAAAGACTTTCAGATAAGTTAGAATGACTTTTTGTTGAAACTATTGTACCTGATATTATTGTGGACATTGCACTAGTCAGGCATGTGCTCGATAGACCAAAAATGGACCACTCTCCACAATTAGGGAATGTACAGACAGAGACGGATGCAATACGCATTCCTACACTATACACATTCATCTGTTTTGTTGTCATACTTTGTTAGCATTAAATATTTTCCTATTTTTCTAAGACTCAGTTTAGTTTGTACTAGTCTGTTCTATACTATTGCATAGGAACCTAAGTAATTGCCTGAAAGAAAATGGAAAAGTGTTTGAATGCACTGCTCCTGTCTACAGTGCTGTTTCCTGAAGTGTTTGAACTTCCTCCACATAGTTCATTAAAGTCCATTAACATACTAAGTTGGCATTCTTTGTCTGGTTTTGAGGCAAGTTTATTTAAATGTCAAAGCAGGAAGCAATTTAACTGTCCCTACAGCCATTTCAAAACCAAGAATGCAAACCATGCGTCATCCCATATTTTTTTTTACCATAAATTCTAGACATGTTTTGTCTCTGTAAATATGAAGCTCATTCAATTAAACTTATCTGACATAAATGTAGGTGGTGCCTTGGCTTGCCAATCATGCTTTTCCAAAGCCACGGCCCTGTCTTCACAGTTCACATGCAATCCTCCCTACGCCAACTCTCCATTCCAATGGATGCCTGTCAGAAGTTAAAAGACTAGTAACACAGACAGTGACGTTTTTATTGAAGAATTTCCATTCAAATGGGTCTGTAATTTTCCTCCGATAGCATGACAACCACAGAGACCCAATTAATGTCAGTAAAATAAACATTGTAGAGATCTGGAACGCTTTATTTGAAAGAAAATGTATGAGGTTTGTGTGGACTACCTTGAAGTTGATGAAAATGTAAAGTGTAACTTGACCCTTTCCTTCCTCAAACACACCCATGCACCACACACATTTATGAAGTTCCTCATATGTCACACACAATGATTTTCTCTCACCCCTCCACTACACTCACACACACACACACACATTGTCTTTTTGAGGTAAGCAGTTTGCAAAGAAAACAACTAAACACTTGCAGGGATTTGCCTGTGGTAGATCACCCTCTTACTCACTGTCTGTTCGTCTTCCGTTCAGTCCAGGCCAGCTCTCAGACCCCCCCCCCCCCCCCCCCCTCTACCTCTCATGCTGTGTCCAAGCATTGTTTCCCACTCAGATCACTGTATTAAATCATTTGTAATGTATTGTTATATGGATCTTTGGTGTATTTGACTGATGGACAACATGCTTTATGTGTAGGCTATTATATAATCTCTCATTGACAGATTATGTGTGTAAAACAGGAATTGACAGACTGTGAGAATTTTACTTCTGGGTAACCAAGATTAGCTATAATAAAATGTGGAACTGCATTTAAAAAATATTTTTATTTTACCAGGTAAGTTGACTGAGAACACATTCTCATTTACAGCAATGACCAGGGGAATAGTTACACGGTAGAGGGGGATAAATGAGCCAATTGGAAACTGGGGATGAATAGGGGGCCATGACTGTATGAGGGCCAGATTAGATATTTAGCCAGGACACCGGGGGTTAACACCCCTACTCTTGCGATAAGTGCCATGGGATCTTTACTGACCACTGATTTCCCTATCTGAAAGACGGGTGACATTTTAACTCAAAGACCATGGACCATTGAACAGTTCAACAGGCTATTAGGCCATCTAATTTCGGACCGTGAAGAGTTGGAATGGTAGACTATGGACCACAGAACTTTAGTGGAGGCTTTTGTCAAATGTCTTTCAGTGCTAAGCCAGTCCCTCCCTCCTTATCCCTCGCCTGTGGTTCTGTAAACAACGCCAGCTTGATATACGAGCACTGTGATCTGAGGCCAGGAGGATTCTACTTCATTTGTTTAGGAGTACAACGCAGCCCTGTAGTTTTGTGCTGCTAAGCTAGTGTGAAAGGAAACTATTTAGATCATTTTTGTAGAAACTAGAGGGTGAGGAAGAAATTGGAGAAAAGGAGTCACATTGCAGTGTGAAAGGAAACTATTTAGATCATTTTTGTAGAAACTAGAGGGTGAGGAAGAAATTGGAGAAAAGGAGTCACATTGCAGTGAAGCAATCAGTGATGTTTTTTTGACCTTTATTTAACTAGGCAAGTAAGTCAGTTAAGAACAAATTCTTATTTTCAATGACGGCCTAGGAACAGCGGGTTAACTGCCTGTTCAGGGGCAGAACGACAGATTTGTACCTTGTCAGTTCGGGGGTTTGAACTTGCAACCTTCCGGTTACTAGTCCAACACTCTAACCACTAGACTACCCTGCCACCCCTTCTTTGTGAGGTGTCCATTGCAGCAATCCAATAGCCATCTAAATTGGTTCGTTCCTCTGTAGATACCTGGTCACTTATGTTGTAACAAGTGAAAAGAGAACTGAAATATCCTACTCCACTAGAAGTACTGTTACTGTTGGAGCTAGGAACACAAGCATTTCGCTACACCCGCAATAACATCTGCTAAATATGTGTATGTGACCAATAAAATTTGATTTGATTTGTTACTTTAATGAAATTTTACTCAAGCAAACTACTAGTATAAAAAAAACGACTCAAGTAAAAGTACAAAGTAGCTAATTTAAAAAGTACTCAGAGTAAAAGTAATTTTGTAGCTTTTAAAATAAAAACATTGACCTTTATAGCTAATTTCGCTAAGGTTACCTGAATGTTGTTACACATGATATTTTCCATGCAATACATTGAAAAAGTAAGAGAAAAGTAATGTACCAGTGTGAACTAAGTTCATTTTATTGTTTGAGTTGCAGCAAGGTACATCTGTGTAGAAAATAACTGGATTTTTCAATACTATTCATATTTGAAAATAAATAATGTATTGATGAATTATAAGCCACACAAAATAAAGTACATAAACAAAATAATCACCCATTTACGCTCTTCACTCACTCACTTCCCCATTCACTCACTCACCCATACAAAGGCCAAATGGGGAGTGCTGGGACACACTGGAGATACCTAAAGGATTTGATGTCAAATTAGCTCTGAAGGTAATAACAGAACATCATGGAAATATAAATGTTTGAGAAAAACCCCCTGGAGTAGAGAAGGGGCTATCGATGTTGGGGGCTATATATATTGTATTTGATTGATTGATTAACTATATATAGGCTACATACAGAGTACATTTAGGTGATGTAGTGTTCCTTGAGCAAAAACACAGGCGTTATGTTCTAACGCCGTCACGTTTCTCTGAACTTGCTGTTCAGTTTTATCAGGGCCTGATTTTGTGAATCGAGTTTACTCGGGCTTGCTTTGCAATAAAGAGCAGTCCAACACAGCTAAAAAGACACCCACAAGCGTCAGAGGCAGGCAGGCCTGTGTTCAGTTTGAGGGACAGCTTCTTTATGTATGGAAAGGAATGAAGCATGTTCATCTTGTCTGACACACATGCAAGGTACCCATCCAGCTCCTCTGTACCTTGTGACCTTCTCGGCACCTTCTTCATCAGATGAATGCTGCCTCTGTTGCTTTGTCTCAACCTCTGTCATTGTGTCAAGATGATGCTTCAGATAGACCAAATATGTATAGTGTCAAATACACAGAATATTTAAACAAATTCTGCTTTATGTGGCAACTTAGTTAATCATATTACTGACATTATAATAGACCAAACAGACTTTCCATTGTTATTATTCCCAGTTCCTGTGACTAGAGTGACTTTGTCAGTTCTCAGACCTAAAAAGTTGTCTAATGTTGAGATGAGTCCATGTCTAGCTGTACAGTGCCTTGCGAAAGTATTCGGCCCCCTTGAACTTTGCGACCTTTTGCCACATTTCAGGCTTCAAACATAAAGATAGAAAACTGTCTTTTTTTGTGAAGAATCAACAACAAGTGGGACACAATAATGAAGTGGAACGACATTTATTGGATATTTCAAACTTTTTTAACAAATCAAAAACTGAAAAATTGGGCGTGCAAAATTATTCAGCCCCTTTACTTTCAGTGCAGCAAACTCTCTCCAGAAGTTCAGTGAGGATCTCTGAATGATCCAATGTTGACCTAAATGACTAATGATGATAAATACAATCCACCTGTGTGTAATCAAGTCTCCGTATAAATGCACCTGCACTGTAATAGTCTCAGAGGTCTGTTAAAAGCGCAGAGAGCATCATGAAGAACAAGGAACACACCAGGCAGGTCCGAGATACTGTTGTGAAGAAGTTTAAAGCCGGATTTGGATTCGAAAAGATTTCCCAAGCTTTAAACATCCCAAGGAGCACTGTGCAAGCGATAATATTGAAATGGAAGGAGTATCAGACCACTGCAAATCTACCAAGACCTGGCCGTCCCTCTAAACTTTCAGCTCATACAAGGAGAAGACTGATCAGAGATGCAGCCAAGAGGCCCATGATCACTCTGGATGAACTGCAGAGATCTACAGCTGAGGTGGGAGACTCTGTCCATAGGACAACAATCAGTCGTATATTACACAAATCTGGCCTTTATGGAAGAGTGGCAAGAAGAAAGCCATTTCTTAAAGATATCCATAAAAAGTGTCGTTTAAAGTTTGCCACAAGCCCCCTGGGAGACACACCAAACATGTGGAAGAAGGTGCTCTGGTCAGATGAAACCAAAATGGAACTTTTTGGCAACAATGCAAAACGTTATGTTTGGCGTAAAAGCAACACAGCTGAACACACCATCCCCACTGTCAAACATGGTGGTGGCAGCATCATGGTTTGGGCCTGCTTTTCTTCAACAGGGACAGGGAAGATGGTTAAAATTGATGGGAAGATGGATGGAGCCAAATACAGGACCATTCTGGAAGAAACCCTGATGGAGTCTGCAAAAGACCTGAGACTGGGACGGAGATTTGTCTTCCAACAAGACAATGATCCAAAACATAAAGCAAAATCTACAATGGAATGGTTCAAAAATAAACATATCCAGGTGTTAGAATGGCCAAGTCAAAGTCCAGACCTGAATCCAATCGAGAATCTGAGGAAAGAACTGAAAACTGCTGTTCACAAATGCTCTCCATCCAACCTCACTGAGCTCGAGCTGTTTTGCAAGGAGGAATGGGAAAAAATGTCAGTCTCTCGATGTGCAAAACTGATAGAGACATACCCCAAGCGACTTACAGCTGTATTCGCAGCAAAAGGTGGCGCTACAAAGTATTAACTTAAGGGGGCTGAATAATTTTGCACGCCCAATTTTTCAGTTTTTAATTTGTTAAAAAAAGTTTTAAATATCCAATAAATGTCGTTCCACTTCATGATTGTGTCCCACTTGTTGTTGATTCTTCACAAAAAAATACAGTTTTATATCTTTATGTTTGAAGCCTGAAATGTGGCAAAAGGTCGCAAAGTTCAAGGGGGCCGAATACTTTCGCAAGGCACTGTACCTACAGTGTACACTCACACAGGTATATTATGCACAGTTAGACTTACTGAGTCTCTGGCTTTTAGATGAACGGTATTCTAATTTACACAGACAAAATAGCTACAGTACATAGCAAAAAATCCTAGGATTCTCTAAATACTGAATGTCATGACCAAGCAAGCCAACGTTAACTAGCTAGCTCGCTACCTCACTTATGGATGTTAGACTAATGTTGTTAGCTAGCCCAGATAATTTACATGGCTAGCTAGCCACCACCACACATAGTCATATCGACGTGCTAGCCATAACAGCTATCATCATCAGGTGGTGGTTAGCCATGTAGCTACCTTTAACTGCAAGGATAGTTTGCTAATGTTAGCATGCTAGACAACAGTAACGTATTGCAGCGACCCTGATTTTATAAGCGCTTTTGTGGCAGAGTAGTTGGCGCGCTGGGTTTGGTGCCAGAAGGTTGAGGGTTCGAGCTGCACTCCATGCCTGTTTCAGTACTATATATTGGTGTCGGAAGTGATCGGACCTCACATCCACGACAGAGCGTGTGCTTGACCGGTGAGCGCGCTCCTGCAAGACTGTCCTGTGTGGTCTAGCATGAAGGTAGTAGTGTAGCGACCCTGGTTTATGAGCGCACACTTGAGCATGCTTTTGTGGAACCGTCGCTGGCTCGCTGGGCTTCGGGACTGAAGGTTTAGGGGTTGAGCCGCACTCCCTGCCACCGGTTACACAGGTACGTGGTTGCAAAGGGCATCAGTGTCTTAACAGTGCGATTTGCCAAGGCAGGATACTCTGAGCGCAGCCCAATCCAGAAATCTGGCAGTGGCTTCTGATTAAATGAAAACATTTGCTCCCTTTCACGATATGTCTCAAACTAAACTAAGTTCTTTCTGACTTTTTGAAAATCTTTCGACCCATCATCGTTCAGTTTGTATACACAGCTTGATTTGATTGACCCTGTATTGGCACAATGTGTGAAATTTGGATTTGATTGGGCAATGATTAAACAATGAGTTTTTTTTCTGGCTCCAAAGGACTAGCAATCTTTCCATGCCCTCATAATCATCTATTATGGATAGCCTCCAAAATTGTACTCTGTAACAGATGATTTTAAAAAGGTAGTGAAATACAATGCTCCATTCAAAACTCAAGTAAAAGTTAAATTACTTACTTTGAAAAATACTTAAAGTACAAACACTCTGAAACTCAATGACTCTAACGAGAGTATTTATATAATCTCTGGTTTGAAACGGTGGAAGATATTGTGCAGTAGCTCTTAATTTTGGATTATTTTTTAAACTATGCACATATTAGTTGAGTGCCTTAAGGTAAATGTCTTCTCCCCAAAAATAATGGAGCTTGTGAGAGTTAGCACATGGATTGTTGGCACACGTTCAATTCATCCGATCAGTCTCATTGGATGAAAACCGTGGATGGATCACTAACTAAGATCCTCTGCTCTCAGTTCTCCTGTTTCAACAGAAGCGATCTCTCAATTCCCGCCCACATCGCTTTACCTTCCTAAACCCTCTCTGTCTCACTCTAACTAACACACACACACACACACACACACACACACACACATACACACACAATCTGAATCCACAGCTGCACCAATGCGATACAGGAAGAAAGTCCACTCCATCCATGTTGATTGCCATCGTGCCACACACACACGTATAAACTCACGTGCACCGAGCACATGTGGCTGTTTTTATGACATTGCCATAATGACATCCTGTTCGATTTGGGTTACAGTATGTAACTGCACCTGAACTGCAACTGATCATAACGCTAGACGTATGCATTATTTGAAAAGGGTGTGGTAGTAGAAAGACTAAAGAGTGGAACATTAAATGTATAGTTTACCTAATTTGTGCAAATAGCTGACCCATTTGAAAGGTATTTGCTGGCGCCTTCATAAAAATAAACGCCATCCACCCTTAAAATGGTGTGTGGTCTGTCTGAAATCACTCCCATCTGTATGGCCTTGCCAAGAACAGCAACTATGAAGAGGAAGAAAGTTCCTGAACAAGACCCTATAGAGAGAAATAAATTGGATGGGCCGTAAAGTTTGGACTTTGGGAAACTATATAATTGCATATACCTCTATAAACACAAGGGTGTCTGGTTCATCACAATTTCAATCATTTGACATCACTTTCATAGGGTTCTGCACTGCTTTGTATTAGCTGGCTTTCCAAACATGCCAGGCCTTTACTCTGAGGCATACATTTCCTGATTAGACGCAACAACGGGCAGTGGTCATCTCATAACTGTTGTGTTGCCTTGCATGTTGCTATGTGACATTATACAATTCCTGTATCCATTTTATCATGTTATATCATAGAGTATCTGATCATAGCTCATTCCCTGGCCATTCCTGGATTGTGTGTAGTTTTGCCAAT
This sequence comes from Oncorhynchus mykiss, assembly GCF_057628025.1. NCBI lineage: Eukaryota > Metazoa > Chordata > Actinopteri > Salmoniformes > Salmonidae > Oncorhynchus > Oncorhynchus mykiss. The sequence continues at coordinate 80,227,580 of NC_143022.1, forward strand.
GTCAATATTTTGGTAGAAATGCATTACATGTGTACTGGTGTAGCTGAAGAACTTAAAAGTGCCACATGGAGTAAAAAGACGAGTTGGGTTTCTTCACCGGGACAATCATTTTGTGGAATTAAGATGAATACCTCGGTGACAAAAAGCAGAAACCCCATTTATTGGCTCATGAGACTGATACAATTGGGGAGGGAAAGGTCCAAATGGGGGAGGGGATCAGAGCCGAAATTCCTGAAGAACAAAATGTTCTAGAGATGTGTTTTAGTTATACAGTTGAGTGGGAGCACGTGTTTATGGAAGAAAAGTATATGGGGGGTTCATATAAAATGTACGATAAGATGCTAACTTGTGTATCATGATGAAGACAATGTGGGAGAGAAACGGAGATAAATCTCTGATGCAAATCTTGGATTTGAATATCCCTGGGGCTAGATTTTCCACGATTAGTCCACGATTATTAGAGGTCAACTGTATACCATGTCGTCCTCATAGTTGGAAGCAAAACGTTGTTTCCACAAAGTCCTAGCATGTTAGAATCTGGTAAATTAGTATCTGTATCTGGTAAATTAGTATCTGAAAACAAACTGCTCTATTCTGTTCGTTAGGAAGGAAATACATCCAAAATTATGTTTATTTTCCCTTCACCCAAAAGACTACCTTCCTGGATCTCTATTTTATTGGTATTATCCTGTAAAATGGTTAGAAGTGCCACAGCCAAGAGCTTTCATGAGAACTCCAGCTTGGCAGGGGCTTTTCCTGCTATTAGATGAAGATAATACCCAAGACCAGTAACATGAGCCAAGGTCTTTAGTGAGAAAGGGAAAAATGCAACTCAACAAGACACATTTGTTATACTGTAGGAATGTGATATATATGGTGTAAGCCTTTTTTTTGGCTGCCAATACTGTAGTGGATTTGTTTTTATTGGTTTCAATGAAGAAGGCAGAGACATAACAACCAGGTTAAATTGAGACTTTTCATAAAAATAGTAGTTTTTTTTTCCTTCCAAAACATAAGTTTGTAGCGTTTGTATTGTGAATAGGCTCCACAATCAGTGATGCTACATAGAAGAACTATGTGGATGCATCAGTCCATCTGTGATTTGTTAACACTGGAAATGAATAACTAAGCCCAACTCCTACCAGATATTGAGTTGTATTTTGTATAGGCTACTTTTTCACATTTACAATAAATCTTACCTTTGCAATTGAATTGACCTGATCATTTGAAATGGTTGAAATTCAATATTGTTATGCATGTTCACACGGGGCCCTGCAATAACAAGGATCAATATTTTTTTGTCAATCTTATTGCAAGCTCAAAGTAATATTGTGAGGCATGCAATTACCTCGTTATTATGTAGCCATTCTTTATGTTCCACTTCACTTTCCATATTTGTGTGATTATAGTATGTTTGAGAAACTCAGTGAGGCTTGAAGGGCCGTCCGCTCAACCATCAGCGGTCTTTAACAGTGTGGAATACCAGCACTGCCCTACTGGTGTTTGAGACTGGTGCTGGAAAATCTGTCAGTCAGTTTGGAGGGTGTTTGGAGGATACCATGCAGGCCCACTTCCCAAACATATGGAGGAATTTGGACATTTCCCCTATGAATACTGTGCTGCATGAAGATAGGAAATTGTAGAATGAAGGCTGTTCTTTAGTATTCTTCTTAGAAATGCAGTTCAATACATAAATAGGGACCATAGATCCAGCAATGTGGCAGTTACTCTAATGAGTAAGTACTGTACAATCCTGACCATAGACAGGGACATTTACAGTAAGCATGTTGTCCCTCTCTGCATGGGTTTCCATGTGAGGTCCTTGCATAACCACTGAAGCCCAGGAAAAACATGGATCAGCTTCATACTGCATGAGGGAACAGTCATAAGGCGCTCATGTGTCCAAGCCAGTCTCAGTTCATTCCTTCTCCATCCAAAAACACGAGCCCCCGGTACGCGTTAAAGCAAACAATCACGACAGGACCTTTTGTAAAAACAAGGAATTTGAGGACAAGGACAGATCTCTGTGTTTTGGAGATGAATGGTTTTGAGAAATATTCATTTCTAATGTGAACCACCAGTCAGCAGGTCTCCATAAGGCGATGCAGATGGTTTGTGTTTCTCAGGGCTTAACTGTGTGATCCCCAGTCAATGTTCAGGAAGTTAGGCGAAGGTGAGCGGCCTCATGAGCGTGTGGATGAGGAGTGTAGTACCTCAGAATAGCATACTCTGTCCTCTCTGACTTTGCTCTTTCTTTTTTGGGGTTCTTTTTTGTTTCACATTCGTGCAAATGTTCCTGGTTACAATGGGTAGTCTAGTCAACAGGCTCTCACAGAATGCAACTGACACGTTTCACGTTTTCGTAAACCAACAACACCCAGTCCACTTCAGAAAATATGTAGATGTCAGCTTTTTTTCGTCACTGAGTACCGCCGGGAGAACATTTGTTTCAGGAAGTTTTTATACCAAAAGGCACGTTTTGGCTTGATCGTACCATTTCTCCACCGTTCTGGTTCATTTCTCCACTTTCCTTTTTTGAGTTTGACTTTCGCGCACGTTCTCTCCTTCAGAGTGCAAGGCCTTTTTAGAAAATTGTTGATGGTAGACCTCTCTTTGTAGGTGCTCTCCAAAGTCAGCATGGCAAGAGGTAAGAGGTGGTGTAAGGCAGTGAGGCATTGTCCCAAGTTTAGACAAGCTTCAAGCCACATTCAATCAGCCATTAAAACAGCAGAATTGTGAATGTTTCTGGCCAACGCTGACTAGAACGTGGTCCTCATTTAATACTGTTTATTTGAAGTGAGGCTGGATCTCTTATGTTTAAAATAATCTCTCTTAACCCTGAAGTAGAATCTTGCATAATTTGATCAGCTGCGTGATTAACTTTTGTGTTCGTACATGTTAGAAATTGTGAGCTCCGGCAAAATGAAGTCTCCACCCTCTCAAAAGGAAACTCTCAGTCCCCCCCTCACACACACACATGCGCAAAGCACAAGAGTTGAAGCAGTTTAAGCACCCCCTTCGTCCAATCCTGATGCGTCCAAATAACCAGTGAAGAAAACCCCCAAAATGTAATGATGCTAGTTATCTCATGCATCGCATTCAGTCCCTGCAGATTCTTCAGTCTACATGCAAAATCTGCCCACACGAGATTGTTTAAAATGGCACCTGTGTGTGTGTGTATATAGCAATGTGTACCATGCAGTTATCATCTGTCATGTAAAATTGGTCATCTAAACAGACTACAGTACACTACTCAAGAAGAATTATGGCGCAATTATCGGTTTGCTGATCTCCATTTCTGTACTATTGAACTAAGATATGTAATAACACTTTCTTTTTCCTTTTATTGAATATGACCAATATCTATTTCAGGTCATGGATGAAACCAAAACACAGATAGCGTGGCCTTCCAAACTGAAGATCGGCGCCAAGTCCAAAAAAGGTGAATGTTTGTTTTGATTCTACAGATACAGATCAGCTGTAATTATATAAAAGTGAACATCCCTCCTGTTTACTGCCCTACAATTCACTCCACTGTTGCTTTTTCATTTCCGGGTGTAAGTCTTTAGGTTTGTTTGTGACAGATATATGCTGATTATGTCTATACAGGAAGAGTATAAATCAGTTTATTTGCAAGGACAACATATGCTTGCTTGTTTTCCCTCTGAAAGACCCCCCTAAGTCATTTTTCTAATCAAGAAAAAGGTCACAGCAGTATATTCATATTTTGACCACTTACTCTTCTCTCTGGTCAGTCATTTCAGACTTTACACCAATTTGTACGTTTTTTGAGGGCCCTTGAGTTAGAAGTTATGTGCATGTAATGGCTGAGTTGTTCCACTGCTCTGTTGTTCCACTGCTCTGTTGTTCCACTGCTCTGTTGTTCCACTGCTCTGTTGTTCCACTGCTCTGTTGTTCCACTGCTCTGTTGTTCCACTGCTCTGTTGTTCCACTGCTCTGTTGTTCCACTGCTCTGTTGTTCCACTGTCCACTGCTCTGTTGTTCCACTGCTCTGTTGTTCCACTGCTCTGTTGTTCCACTGTCCACTGCTCTGTTGTTCCACTGCTCTGTTGTTCCACTGCTCTGTTGTTCCACTGCTCTGTTGTTCCACTGCTCTGTTGTTCCACTGCTCTGTTGTTCCACTGCTCTGTTGTTCCACTGCTCTGTTGTTCCACTGCTCTGTTGTTCCACTGCTCTGTTGTTCCACTGCTCTGTTGTTCTACTGCTCTGTTGTTCCACTGCTCTGTTGTTCCACTGCTCTGTTGTTCCACTGCTCTGTTGTTCCACTGTCCACTGCTCTGTTGTTCCACTGCTCTGTTGTTCCACTGTCCACTGCTCTGTTGTTCCACTGCTCTGTTGTTCCACTGCTCTGTTGTTCCACTGCTCTGTTGTTCCACTGCTCTGTTGTTCCACTGCTCTGTTGTTCCACTGCTCTGTTGTTCCACTGCTCTGTTGTTCCACTGCTCTGTTGTTCCACTGCTCTGTTGTTCCACTGCTCTGTTGTTCCACTGCTCTGTTGTTCCACTGCTCTGTTGCCAATAAAACACTACAGCTATTTAAAGCTTGTCCGGGGGAGGGTTGGTTTTGACCTGCCCTCTTTGTTGTCCTCAAGGGAATGCCAGTGTGTCTTCATGCCAAATGTAAAATTCCAAAACTTGATGTAACTTCCTGGAAACTTTTTAACAGCTCTTCTACCCCCAGTTGATTTTAGAGTGTGCCCCACCCATACTCCCAAGTTCATTCACAAATCTAATTTCCATTGAGAGACCAGTTTGTCCATTTAATTTCCGCCCTATGATTTGTTGGGTGTCAGCCTTTTAGTATTACGTAAACCAAGAAGAGGCATGAACAATTTCCACTAATGTCTTCCAGTTATCTCATGAGTGCATGCACTGCATTTTTGTGCCTTTGGAAGAAAAACACATGTATTTGTGATCATATGTGCTTCACAACCAGAGGGGGAAGAGTACTTCTTGGTACTATAATCAACCATGTAATCTACCCAGAATGACTGGATAGCCTACACCTGTGAGTTTGATCTGAGGTTAGCCATCAACACAACTACTAGAGACAAAATGTTGGATCCCCTTTCCATTCTGCTTCTCCACTCTCTTATGTCTTGGCTATTTGGAACATCAAACTACCATTTACATCACCAGCTGTCTATGAAAGTCAATCATTTACAAATTGGGGGTTGCTAAAACTCAAAATATTTGTCTCACTTTATGTAATCATGATGTGTCGCCATTGTCTCTGAAAAGCGACACTTGTAGTATTTTACTCTGCCCTCTTAATGCCTGTGAGTCATGAGCAAATGTGAGAGTTGTTTGCAAGGCCTCCGTGCAGGTCCCCTCAGCCTCTCCATCAAAGTGTCAGGCCTTAACACCTCCTGCACCACTACCACCTGCACCAGTGTGATAAGACCAGAGTCCGGCCCCTAGAACAGCCCGTCATCAATATACTGTCAGGTGATTCATAGCAGAACAGTATCTCTGAGATGCAGGCAGGCTCATATTACACTTTACCAGAACATGTCACCATGAGAATAAATGGCTAATGTCCTTACACATTTATATGTATGACCAGTAGGAAATGCTCTGACTATCCATCTTAGGATATGTTTTGAATTGACAGCATTTTATTGTTTAACTGTTTGTTTGGTTTTCACATTATTTTATACTTGGTTGTTTCCCATTTGACCGATACACTTTCTGTTCTGAATATGCAATATAACCTATCAGTTAATTAAATACATCCTTGCATGACAATGGAAGACTTCCTTCATGGGTAGGCTTTTTTAAACCCTATTTTGGTCTTTATCACTACTCTCGACACACAGCCACAGAGTGGTGACTTACACCTTTTAATATACACATGTAAAACATTTTTTTATGAAAGACGTCACAAGTTTGTCAATATAAAAGAACGGTAGAACATATCAACAGCGCCTACTGTAGAAGGTCAGATCGAGCCTCGTGATCAAGGAAAATATTTCATTTGGCCTACTCATTATGAAGTTGGGCAGTTAAACGTCACCCAACATCAGTGTTGGGTTAGTAGTGTTGAAGTGGCCTATGGCTGTGCTCGCACGTAAAGTTTTTAGGAAAACATATTTGTGTCCTGCCTCTTCAGTTCTGACAGTGATCACAGGCAACATGTTAGAAATGTATGTAGGGCTTTATTCTATTCCAATCAACATTGGAGAGGTTGGACATACAGTGCCAGCAATCCTCTTGACTTTTTCCACATTTTGTTATTTTAAAGCCTTATTTTAAAATGGATTAAATAAATCCTCAGCAATCTACACAAAATACCCCATAATGACGAAGCGAAAATATATATATTTTTTTATTTTAATTTTACCCCTTTTTTCTCCCCAATTTCGTGGTATCCAATTGTTGTAGTTGCTACTATCTTGTCTCATTGCTACAACTCCCGTACGGGCTCGGGAGAGACGAAGGCTGAATGTCATGCGTCCTCCGATACACAACCCAACCAGCCGTACTGCTTCTTAACACAGCGCGCATCCAACCCGGAAGCCAGCCGCACCAATGTGTCGGAGGCTACACCGTGCACCTGGCAACCTTGGCTAGCGCGCACTGCGCCCGGCCCGCCACAGGAGTCGCTGGTGCGTGATGAGACAAGGAGATCCCTACCGACCAATCCCTCCCTAACCCGGGCGACGCTAGGCCAATTGTGCGTCGCCCCACGGACCTCCCGGTCACGGCCGGTTACGACAGAGCCTGGGCGCGAACCCAGGGACTCTGATGGCACACCTTAACCACTGTGCCACCCGGGAGGCTGAAAATAGTTTTTTACATTTGTTGTAATATTTTTGCAAATGTATACTTATTTACATAAGTATTCAGACCCTTTGACCCCTGAGACTTGTAATTGAGCTCAGGTGCATCTTGTTTCCATTAATCATCCTTGATGTTTCTACAACTTGATTGGAGTCCACCTGTGGTAAATTTAATTGATTGGACATGATATGGAAAGGCACAAACCTGTCTAGATAAGGTCCCACAGTTGACAGTGCATGTCAGAGCAAAAACCAAGCCCGTGAGGTCGATGGAATTGTCCGTAGAGCTCCGAGACAGGATTATGTCGAGGCACAGAACTGGGGAAGGGTGCCAAAAATATTATGCAGCATTGATGGTCCCCAAAAACACAGTGGCCTTCATCATTCTTAAATGGAAGAAGTTTGGAAACACCAAGGCTCTTCCCAGAGCTGGCCGCCCTGCCAAACTGAGAAATCGGGAGAGAAGGGCCTTGGTCAGGGAGGTGACCGGAGGTGACCAGAGCTCCGGAGTTCCTCTGTGGAGATGGGCGACCATTCCAAAATGACAACCATCTCTGCAACACTCCACCAATCAGGTCTTTATGGTAGAGCGGCCAGACGGAAGCCACTCCTCAGTAAAAGGCACATAACAGCCTGCTTGGAGTTTGCCAAAAGTCACCTAAAGACTCTCAGACCATGAGAAACAAGATTCTCTGGTCTGTTGAAACCAAGATTGAATTCTTTGGCCTGAATGCCAAGCGTCACGTCTGGAGGAAACCAGGCACCATCCCTACGGTGAAGCGTGGTGGTGGCAGCATCATGCTGTGGGGATGTTTTTCAGCGGCAGGGACTGGGAGACTAGTCAGGATCGAGGCAAAGATGAACGGAGCAAAGTACAGAGAGATCCTTGATGAAAACATGCTCCAGAGCGCTCAGGACCTCAGACTGCGGTGAAGGTTCACCTTCCAACAGTACAATGACCCTAAGCACACGGCCAAGACAACGCAGGAGTGGCTTCGGGACTCTTTATGTCCTTGAGTGGTCCAGCCAGAGCTCGGACTTGAACCCGATCGAACATCTCTGGAGAGACCTGAAAATAGCTGTGCAGCAACGCTCCCCATCCAACCTGACAGAGATTGAGAGGATCTGCAGAGAAGAATGGGAGAAACTCCCCAAATACAGATGTGCCAAGCTTGTAGCATCATACCCAATAAGACTTGATGTTGTAATCGCTGCCAAAGGTGCTTCAACAAAGTACTGAGTAAAGAGTCTGAATACATATGTAAATGTAATATTTCAGTTTTTATGTGTAAAAACAAATGTGCACGAATTTCTCAACCTCTTTGCTTTGTCATTATGGGTATTGTGTGTAGATTGAGGGGGAAAAAACAATTTAATACATTCTGGAATAAGGCTGTAACGTAGCAAAATGTGTAAAAATTCAAGGGGTCTGAATACTTTCCGAAGGCACTGTATTTATCTTTTGTGCAAGTAGTCCAAGTTCATGGCATTCGGTCAAGGCAGGCACTCTTTACACGCTGGAATCATTTGGAAAATGTTTTGCTTTTCGGGAAATCGGCACAGCAGCAAGACCAATAACCTGAACTCGACTTCCAACTTTTTATGTTTGTTCAGCCGCCATTCTTTCATCAATCTTTCTTCGTCTTTCAGTCATTTTGCAGATGTTTTTAAAGAGGTACCTAGATCCAAATTTACTTTAATTCTGAGCGTATGTGTGGTACTTCAGGGTGTAAGCCCATGTTGGAAAAAAGTATTTGCCAGTAAGCAGGGGTCAAATTGTTATTTTTTTTTGTCAAGTGTCAACTACCAAGACTTTTCTTTTTAGCTGTATTGCCATATTTTTGCTTTTCTAGGTGTTTTGTGTGCCAAATTAACACTTAAGGTGTTCCACAGTCAATCATATGAGTACACACCGCTCACTTAAAAAATGTGTGGGTGTTCAACGTCACACATAGCAAAACTCATTTTGCCCCACTAATGAGTACCAGATGTGCAGGTTAGGCCAGTGGAAGGCCAACACGCCCTCTGCTGGTGAGATCCACCAGGGGAAGTAGATGTGGACTTCAGTCTCTTGTCACAGCTGTGTGTTTGGAATGTTTCCTTGAACCAAAGCTGTGTCAGTCACCTCTAATACTGCTGTGTTTTTCCTTTGTTTTTCTGTCTGACTGCGCCCACTCCTATCTTGATGTAACCCAATGTGGACTTGAGGCGTTTGGGTTGTTTTTGTTTCGTTTTTTTGTCTCACAGCATTTTTCTTTTCACTCTTCTGTGATCTTGCTTCAGCGTTGAGGCCACGGAGGTCCCATGTCGCACTGACGAGATCCACACGGCCTTCCACTGCTCCCACAATCCCTCCCCAGGCCCATTTAAAAAATGGAACACTGAGGCTCCTAAACACTTCCCTGCAGCAGCATTCCAGAGCCTAGCCAACCCAGATCTCTCCTCAGTAGGGCCCAGGGCCAGTTCATGTGCTTTCCTCTTAGTTTTTGTTTTGTGACTCTATGGAGAGTTTCTGTTTGGTTGTGTAATTGGAGCTTTGATGTGGTGTCCAGCCTATACAGCACAGGATACAATAACGGACTGTTCTGTTTATTTGAATGATGGTTTCATTAATAGTTTACATTTGGATGAACTCTTCTGTTCTACATTATACGGCTTTACCTGCATTTCCCTGCTCATTACCTCTAAAATCTCTAAACCCAACCAATGTCAATGGGTTTTATAAAGTGTCTGTAAACAAACTCTGAACATAAATATTTTCTTCTGTAGGAGTATACAAAGTCAATCGGAGCTATTTGGGTTGAGTGTGTGGGGAGGGGGGTTCCTGGAAGGCGCTTAACTGACATCCTGCCCCTCCGTACAGTCAAGAAAGGGGGGGCTCCTAGGAGCTGGCTCGCTGCATGCCCAGATGGACTCGACAGCCATAAGCATTAGCAGCACTGTGTATTTATGTTGTGAATTGCTGTACAAGAGCTGAGAGGGTCTCTACAAGTGCACTTTACTCAAATAATTGACATATTTGCCCAGATAATCTATTATGATGTGCAGATATTTTACATTTTCTCTGCAGTTTTTGAACTGAACAGTTGTGATGTAGTAGACACGTGTAGCCGTTTAGGTAGTATTTAGTTTAGCTTGACTCAAAGGACACAACCTTGGTGTTTGACAACTGGAGGAGGATTTAATTTATTTAACCAGACAGACAGAGGAACAGTGTTACGCCTTTGGCACTGATCGACTGGATGAGGTTTGTAGGAAGGAAGTGAAACACATGGGATTGCCTTTATCTCAGGGCTAATTTAAGGGGTCATTATTCTGTCTTTGTATCCAGTACTGTCTGACTGATAGTGATACAACATTGCTGTGTAAGAGCCTAGAATGAGAGTCATCACATCTGAAAGGAGCATTTACGGTAGTGCTTTATCTGATGTCACAACGGATCCCATCAACTCATAGGCTTGGGAAAAGGTGTTCAAATAGTCTCTTCTTGAGATCTTGATCTCTCCACCATTTTCTCTTTGTCTCTTTTTGTTCTCTCTCTGAACCTCTCCCCTCGCTCTCTCTCTCCAGATCCGCACATTAAGGTTTGTGGAAAGAGAGACAACGTGAGGGAAGCCAAAGACCGAATCATGTCAGTCCTCGACACAAAGGTATGTATGTATGAATGATGGAAAGGTTTTTGTTTTGTTGTCATGGCAACACCAACACTGACCTCCCTAAATGATCAACTAGAGGATGGTAGACACAGATGGATCCAATAAGTGTCTTATTTCATGCTCTAGAAAGCCTTGGTTTGCTTCCTCTTCAATTTGAGAATCTCAGACTTGTAATATGATTTGCCAGCAAGGTGGCCAGTGCTTAATTTCCTGAGTGTGTAATGGTTTAGCATGGTGCAAGTCTTGTCTCTATGGCAACAAACATCCTCATCCCAAAATGGGCACACCATAGCACCCCCTGTGGGCGAGTTTTATCATAACACGCCAAAGTATTTTCTCTGCACACTGACTTGTCCTGAAGGGAGGGAGGGAGAATATTCTAAGTGGAGTTAATATTCGTAACTGTAGGATGAGAGAGCGTATGCACTGCAGCTTCAATTAGCCTAGCTAGCTAACGTTAGCTAGCTTAACTAGCTTCTGGTTTGATGCAGTCGACCGATAATACGTAATCATATTTGATGATAAATAACCTAGCCATGGCAGTTATTAGTCTACTATAGCGCGAGTCAGCTTGGTTGGTTGCGGTCTCTCCCTCTCTGCTCCGTGTCACTCGCTTACAGTACAGCCCCTCCCCGCCAGCTAGAGCTGGGTGGTGGGTACTCTATTCGTTCGCTGGGCTTGATCCTGCTAACCAAATGTCTGAACTGAATTTGGAAAAGGGGCTTTTATGTCCTCTGCGCCATCGTCTTGGAACACCTTACAAAAGTATTTTAAACTGGAAGAACTTGTCCCGATTTGTGTTTTTAAATCACTGATGAAGGATTTTGAGCCTGATTCCCTGACCTGTCAATGTTTTTAATTTGCTGTTTTATACTCTTGTGAATTCAATGGTTTTTACTAGATTACTTGTAGTTTTTCATGTTGTCTGTCTGTCTAATTTTTTTGTAATGACTTGGTGCTGCCTATCTTGGCCAGGGTGCTCTTGAAAAAGAGATTTTAATCTCAATGAGCCCTTCCTGGTTAAATAAAGGTTAAATAAAAATAAAATAAGAGTGGCACCTCTCCCTCCCTCCTCTCACTCTGTATCAGCTCTGGTTAATAAAGTAGCTTAAATGACTTCCTTGACTTCCTTGCTTCCTTCACTTGGATCGGACCGGGTCTGGATCCAACCAGGTCTTTACGGAATGGGCCTACTTGTCCTTGGGTCTGTTCGGAACGGGTCTCTATATTTTTTAAATAAATGTATGCATATAGGGTCCGGGTGAGAAAGCCCCAGGTCCGTTTCGGAACAGGTCCAACTTTTAGGACCCGTGAAGACCTCTAGCACATGGTCACCACATGATCGGCTACATATTGCACCCCAATGAGTTGAATATGAAACAACTATTATTAGCTGGCATTAATATCAATGGATTTGTCAAGTGAAACTTTTTTTAAACAACATTTGTAAACAACATACTTTTAGGCTTATCTGCTTTAGCTCCATGTAATTGGATGTGATTGGTTATATTCCTCATGCCTTTAAGTGGAGCATTAGCTTCTCGTGGTGGACCCATCTGCCTGGCAGTGGTGTTGTACCAGAGCCGTGGGTGGAAGTGATGCATTATATTTGTCTTCAAAGTCATTCTACTATTATAGACTGATAGTCTAGTTTTGTTCTGGCCCGTTAGCTTATTAGCCGAGGAGCATTCAAGCTATGTCAATATATTTGTAATTTTTTATGTAACCTTTATTTAACTAGGCAAGTCAGTTAAGAACAAATTAGTAATTACAATTATGGCCTACACCTGTCAAACCCGGACGACGCTGGGCCAATTGTGCGTGGCCCTATGGGACTCCCAATCACGTCCGGTTGTGATACAGCCTGGATTCGAACCAGTGTGTCTGTAGTGATGCCTCAATCACTGAGATTCAGATTCATTGCCTTAGACCACTGTGCCACTCGGGAGCCCCAATATTTAAGCTGTGTCAATATTCACAATATTGTCATGGATTACAGTCATATGTTGGTATAGAATTGAATATTTACGCATGTTAGATTTCTATCATATCATTCACTATTAAGTGAACATTGTCTGGCAGGCCATGCTTAAGAAGAGTGTCTCCGCCTCCTTCCTTTCCCCAGCAGAGTAACAGGGTAACCCTTAAGATGGACGTGTCCCACACAGAGCACTCCCACGTCATCGGCAAGGGAGGCAACAACATCAAGAAGGTGATGGAGGACACGGGCTGCCACATCCACTTCCCAGACTCCAACCGCAACAACCAGGCGGAGAAGAGCAACCAGGTACAGAGAGCGATACCACCGTATATGTACAATGAACAATGTATACTGGATCTGATAGACTGAATACTAGTTAATGTGCTGTGCCATCACCAACCACATTTGTGTGGGACTGTCATGGCTTCTCTGTTTGCACAGGCTGTATTTACTTTTTTTAACCACATAGAACTGGTATACAGTTGAAGTCAGAAGTTTACATACACTTCGGTTGGAGTCATTAAAACTTGTTTTTCAACTACTCCACAAATTTCTTGTTAACAAACTATAGTTTTGGCAAGTCGGTTAGGAGATCTACTTTGTGCATGACACAAGTCATTTTCCAACAATTGTTTACAGACAGAATATTTCACTTATAATTCACAGTATCACCATTCCAGTGGGTCAGAAGTTTACATGCACTAAGTTGACTGTACCTTTTAAACAGCTTGGAAAATTCCAGAAAATTATGTCATGGCTTAATAAGCTTCTGATTGACATAATTTGAGTCAATTGGAGGTGTACCTGGGGATGTATTTCAAGGCCTACCTTCAAACGCTGTGCCTCTTTGCTTGACATCATTGGAAATCAAAATAAATCAGCCAAGAACTCAGAAAATAATTGTAGACCTCCACAAGTCTGGTTCATCCTTGGGAGCAATTTCCAAATACCTGAAGGTACCACGTTCATCTGTACAAACAATAGTACACAAGTATAAACACCATGGGACCACGCAGCCGTCATACCGCTCAGGAAGGAGACGTGTTCTGTTTTTGAGTATGTCCCATTTGCTAGTTGCTAGAGTGGCATTCAGTGGCCATGTTGCAGAGAGCCGTTGTAATTTGCTGTTTTGATTGGCTGCACCATAGGAAGCGAGTGTGTTTGGGCTGGATTGAATAGACGAGCAGTAGGAACCAGCTGTAATTACGATTTACATACACCTCTGCAGGAGGCAAGCTGCCAATTTATTTGTTGTTGTATGATTATAATTTTTTTAACAATACAAAACATACAAACGACAGCATACAAACGCTCACAAAGATCAACAAAATCACACTTGTCCAGACCCACCACCTCACTCCCTCAGCGCCCGCATTGCCTCAAACTACACCATTTTGTTTCTCTCCGTCGCTCAAGCACTTTCAACATTTAGATAATAACGCATTTGACCTTTCCATTTTGTTAACGATGGAGGATTGGTTGATTTCCAGTTAAGCAAACGTTTTTTCAAGATGATTTTCGGGGAAAAGTATTTTCCAACCCATTGGGTATCTCACTGCCCCCTCATATGCCATGTCTTTAAAAATATGCAGACAGACAGATTCAAAGTATATTGACATTGTAATACTTCTGACAGCCAACTTTCGAACTCCGCCCATAACTTTTGGACTTTATAACATTCCCAGAAGGCATGGATTATTGAATCATTGTTAGTTTTACACTTAAGAGGTGACTCTGCCGTTGTGCTGTAGAAATTGTGAATTTTTACAGTAGTTTATACTGGATTAAGCATACATTTTTGTTAACTGTAATTTGGTTAGATATGTTACAACATTCCCTCCATCTTGTAGCTCTTTTTAAGACTTTGTTCCAATAGTTTATGTTTTCTAACAGAATGTCAGTTGGATAGGCTCTCTGCAAGGTTTTGTATATCTTACCTATCATATGAATATCCTTTTCTGACTCAAATAGGATACCCTCAAGATTGCTTGGATATACAAAAGATTTTGAAATAAATGTTGTGATATTAAACTTTTATGTTGCAATGTATTTGAAAATATCTACATTGGTCAGTCAAAAATTGCTTTTTAATAAATGTATTTCCTGTTACCAAGTAATTTCCGGTTTCTATGCCTTTAGTTTTAAATGTGGACCAATTTATCAGAGAATTCTGAAAAGCTATCCAAGGATTGAGGTTGTTAATGTTCTTAGCTTTATCCTTTGAAGATAGACGTGAAAAAATTCAGCATGTGCATCTTCAATATGTACCTCTTTAGTGCATCTTCAATACGTACCCCATTGTTCCTCTTTAGTGCATCTTCAATATGTACCCCATTGTTCCTCTTTAGTGCATTTAACAATATGTCTCAAGTTAAAGCTCTGGGTGGCGAGTTGATACAATTCTGGAAGGTTAAAACCACCCTCTGACTTGGGAAGATGTAAAACTTTCCTTTTTATTCTGTGAGTTTTATTTGCCCATATAAAGTTTGTTATGACCGAGTATACTTCTTTAAAGAATGTCTTCAGTGGGGTGATTGGTATTACTGAGAATAAGTCTGAAAACGTTGGTTTATTCTACCTGTAAGATTTATGGGAAGATTATTCCATCTAATTAGATCTGCTTTGATATTGTTAAGGAATGGGATAAAGTTACCTTTTATATATTGTTGTTGTCACTCATTAAGTATCTTATGTGTTTAATATTTTTTGTGGTTCACTTAAAGTATTGCTGTAGATCGAGTTATTCTGATTTCTTTCCTATGGGCATTTATTATTTTTCTCTTTTTTTAGTTACCAGCTAGTCTTAAAGACTGGGGCTTAATTTGTTTTTGAAGTTCTGATTTAAATTTAGTCCGGAGTGATGGCTCTGTCGGCCAAAGCCTGGTTTGCGCCGTTATGGTGAGTTACCGATGAGGGGCTTAAAAAGGGAGAGAGGAAGAGAGAGATTACCGATCCGCTGGCAGGATATCTAATAAAGGCTTTTATCTTTTTTATTTTATTTATGTCATAATTATTTTAATCACAGGCCCACAGTCAGGGTGTAAAGTGATGAAAGGCAATGGCTGGGTCTGGGTTCTTAAAGATGGTAAGAGTCTCCAAACCACCTTCCTCTTTATGGTGTTATTCTGATCGGGTTGTGATGAAAAACAACATTTTTTTTGGGGGGGGGGGGGGGGGTTTATACAGCTAGCCAGCACTTGTACTTCACCTCCCCCTCCTTCTAGCTCTGACTCTACTGACAGCTACATTACTGAGGAAAAAATGACTTTCAATGCCTGTGATATGTGGTTGTCCCACCTAGCTATCTTAAGATGAATGGACTAACTGTAAGTCACCTGATAAGAGCGTCTGCTAAATGACAAAAATGTAAAGGAAATGAGAATGACGGGACTAAATGGACATTTTGCCTAAGGTTCTCTTTTCACGGCTTTATATTCCAGTTTTGATGTAACGGTAATAGCTAAACTATAACAATGACTTCTGTCTGTCCATCTGAACAGGTGTCCATTGCAGGCCAGCCAGGAGGGGTAGAGGCAGCTCGATCCAAAATCAGAGTAAGTTGGATGTCATTTCTATGGAGGTCTCTCTGAGGTCTGAGCTATAGAACTGTTATTGTAAGCATGTGTCACTATAGTCATCCTTTAGTTGTCTTTTAACTGCATGTGTTAGCTGTGGAGCCTGTGAACTCTGTGGTAATGCTCTGGCCGTAAACCATGTGGAACAGGGTACAGAGCAACCGGTTCAAGCCCAGCACACAATGCGTCTGGCTTGGTAGAGCTCCTGATCCATCTCAGAGGAAGGAGGGCCATTCCACTCGTGTGAGCCTCTGCGGTCCAGACCTTCCTCTTGTTTCTCCGCCATCACAATTCTTTGCACGCACGTGCTCCCTCTCCGAGTGGACCAAGACAAATAAGCTGAGTGCGAGAGAGTGCACGAAAGAGTGTGTTTTCACAGACAACAGGGCGCAACCCAGTTCATGCACTTCCTTGATAAAAAAAGTTAACAAATGGAATTTGGAAGTAGCATTTTAGGGTACCGTTGTTGTAGGAAGGGGTTTATAAAATAAGCTGTAATAGCCACATGATCTGTTCTACCCTCCAAAGAACACGCAGCCAGCGGATGAGTGGGGAGGATCAAAGACCACTTTCCTCTGACATCCTGCCTGCTTCTGTCAGTCCAAGCAGGACTCCTCGCCTCCCGAAGCCAAACACCTAGCAACCATACCAGTCCACCCAATCACTTAGCACCCCTCGCCCCAAACAGCAGCCCAGCTACTACCCAAACCTGTACCCTGTCCTTACTCATGCCACTCAGTACAACTATTCACACCTGTACCCTTTTGGCATATTATTTTCATACTGCCCAACCATATGACAACATCTGTACAGCCAACCCACATATGGTATTAACACCTACCCAGCTACCATTAACCCAAACATCCAACAACCCTCTACCCCTTCACCCAAATAAAAACCCTACTCTGCTTCGTACTGATGTTGGCTGCCATAAAAAATGTAGGAAAATAAATGAATCGTCGCCACTTCGATATACGCTATCCTCTAGCAGCAGGGTTTAGAGACGACCTTTCAGAGTTTGTTTGTTCCGGAGCAGCCTCTGCTGTTTTGGTTAACAGTACATGATCCTGGGTGGCCTCATCTGTCTCTGCCTGGGACCAAAACAATGATTGAATGGATTGGATGGGTTTTCCCTTCCCTGTAGTGCAGATGTGGAACATCCCTTGTTTGTCCCGGAACGTTGGTCTTCTGGCTGTTTTAAAGGGAAGACTCAGATTGAGTTGTACCCTTAAACTTGATTGTGTATAATGAACGCTTTTGTCTGTATTTAGTCTTTGTGTAGTCGTTATACAGTCTTTAAGCAATGTCTTCCTTTCTGTCCTTTTGTCTGCTTGACTCGTTCACACCTCCAGATTGAATACATATTAAGTTTAGAGTTGGCTGTAAGACCTGTTTTAAAAAGTTGATGGTAGTTCTATCTAAGCTGTTCTTGATTCAGAGCGCCTGGTTGGGCCGTTCTGTTTGTCCACTCTGTGTTTCCATACTCATTGGCTCTGACTTTACAGTGGAACTCCTGCAACGTGATATAAAACTAGGCCCAGAAACATATGGGATTAATCATGGGTGCATTTCTTTGGTCGGAGTAATTCATGCTGTTTGTCCTTCTCTGGCAGCCTAAGCTATGGCGCACTGCCCAAGACTGAGTGTTTGGATAAGTCTGCCGTGTGTGTGTGTGTGTGTGTGTGTGTGTGTGTGTGTGTGTGTGTGTGTGTGTGTGTGTGTGTGTGTGTGTGTGTGTGTGTGTGTGTGTGTGTGTGTGTGTGTGTGTGTGTGCGCACATACAAGAGTAGACTTATGTGTATGTATGAACTTGTCAGCAAATTCTCCTGGCCTCCATCTAGGCTGTTTGAATGACTGCTGTGATTTGAGTGATGGAGTCCACTTTTAGTCTCTGTTCTCTGTGATGGCTTGACTTGATGTATTATTTAGTGACTTTACCTTAACATTCACAGTCTGAGTATTAACAGACTGTCTAGGAGCAGACATGATCTGCTACTACAGTGTTGTACTGTATGTTTAATCAGCTCCCAATGGAAGTCTGCTGTAGCATGTGTGTGATGAAGGGCCTAACGCCTCCGGTCCCTACTGAGTACTGGCACAGTTGAACCCATTGTGATAGACAGCAGTCAGTGGTTTTATTGAGTTAAAACATTTCTATGCCATGTTTGGCCACTCCCGGCTGAAGTGGGACATGTAATGTCTGTGTAGATGTGTACATGCCAACCCTGTCCTACCTGAGCATTCCAAACTAGTACTTTTTGGTGCCAGGGAAAATGTATGGGAGTAAAAAGTGCATATTTTCTTTAGGAATGTAGTGGGGTAAAAGTTGTCCAAAATATAAATAGTAAACTACAGATCCCTCCAAAAAACAACATAAGTAGTATTTTTACTTATTTACTTTACACCATTGACTGCATGTATTTCGCTCTCTCTCGCCCTTTCTCTCACACACTCTTTCTCTTGGTCTATTAATCTTTATCATTCTCAGGAGCTGCTCCCTCTGGTTCTGTCGTTTGAGCTGCCAGCCATCGTGCAGCCTGACCCAGGCTCCCCCACAGTGCAGCACATCTCCCAGACATACAACCTCACCGTCTCCTTCAAGCCCCCCACACGTCTCTATGGGACCACCGGAGTGGTCCGCGGCTCCCAGAACAACTCTAGTTCCGTCAAGGTGAGGCCCAGCAACACCCCTCACATCTACCCACCAACATACCACAGTACTTAGTGAACAGCAGGGGTTGGGGCCTAGTGGTTCGAGAAGTGGACTGCTGTGACCAGAGGGTTGCTTGGTCAGCTCCCTAGTGGGAATTACAGTACTGTTGCCTTTAAAACCAAGCACTGTTCTCTAGCCCATGAGCAAGTAAATGTCTAATATAAGTTGTCTGGAGCTCCCTCTTCCTCTCCCCTTCTCCCCTGGGTCTCAGAGCTGTGGCTGGTGCTCTGGAGCCTTTCTCATCACTCAACCCAACACCCCCACCCCCCACCTAACACTGACCCACCCGCACTCTGGCCATCAGTACAACCCAGCCTAGGGGAGTTAGTGGACGGGGTCAGTTTAACTTGGGATGCTGGCCAGATTGGGGCTGGGGTTTTGGGGGGAGTATGTATGCTATGTAGTGAGAGACCTTGCTCTGTAAAAGGGGTCTGCCAAAGCCACTGTAGATTACTGTGCTGGCCTCAGGCTGGAGTTCCATCAGAAGGCCTTCTAATTCATCCAATGATTGTTTGCGAAGGCCTAGAATCAGACCATTCTGTTGGCTGCCAGGTGGCATTGAAAAACAGTGGTTTACTGTGATGTAAACTATGGTTGAAATGTTGTTGGTTCACTAGCTGAGAGTGAACACTCTTTTCATTGGTTTTTCTTCCTGCACTTTTGCCATATTTGGATGTGCAAAATGAATCTCATTTTTTACTGTGTTTTCCCTTGACCCAGTCGGTAACTTTAGTTGAGAGTGCTGTCCACACAGTCGCTGACCTTTGCTAGCTCCTTTGAACAGAGTGCCTGGACATTTAAAAAAATATATTTCACCTTTATACACCTCATTTACAACTGCGACCTGGCCAAGATAAGGCAAAGCAGTGCGACAAACAACAACACAGAGTTACACATGGAATAAACAGGCGTACAGTCAATAACACAATAGGACAAAAATAAAGTCTTTATACAGTGTGTGCAATGAGGCATGGCATGAGGAGGTAAGGCAATGAATAGGCCATAGTAGCAAAGTAATTACAATTTAGCAAATTAACACTGGAGTGATAGATGAGCAGATGGTGATGTGCAAGTAGAAATACTGGCAAAAGAGCAGAAAAGTAAATAAAAACAATATGGGGATGAGGTAGGTAGATTGGGTAGGCTATTTACAGATGGGCTATATACAGCTGCAGCAATCAGTTAGCTACTCAGATAGCTGATGTCTAAAGTTAGTGAGGGAAATATCTCCAGCTTCAGAGATTTTTGCAATTCGTTCCAGTCATTGGCAGCAGAGAACTGTAAGGAAAGGTGGCCAAAGAGGTGTTGGCTTTGGGAAGACCAGTGAGATATACCTGCTGGAGCGCATGCTACGGGTGGGTGTTATCGTGACCAGTGAGCTGAGATAAGGTGAAGCTTTACCTAGCATAGACTTATAGATGACCTGGAGCCAGTGGGTCTGGCGACGAATATGTACCCAGGGCCAGCCGACTAGAGCATACAGGTCACAGTGGTGGGTGGTATAAGGGGCTTTGGTGACAAAACGGATGGCACTGTGATAGACTGCATCCAGTTTGCTGAGTAGAGTATTGGAAGCTATTTTGTAAATGACATCGCTGAAGTCGAGGATCGGTAGGATAGTCAGTTTTACGAGGGTATGTTTGGCGGCGTGGGTGAAGGAGGCTTTGTTGCAAAATAGGAAGCCGATTCTAGATTTAATTTTGGATTGGACATGTTTAATATGAGTCTGGAAGGAGAGTTTACAGTCTAGCAAGACACCTAGGAGGTATTTGGCATTTAAGAGCAGTTGGAGGCCACTGAAGGAGAGTTGTATGGCATTGAAGCTCGTTTGGAGGTTAGTTAACACAGTGTCCAAAGAAGGGCCAGATGTATACAGAATGGTGTCGTCTGCGTAGAGGTGGATCAGGGAATCACCCGCAGCAAGAGCGACATCGTTGATGTATACAGAGAAAAGAGTCGGCCCGAGAATTGAACCCTGTGATACCCCCATAGAGACTGCCAGAGGTCCGGACAACAGGCCCTCCGATTTGACACACTGAACTCTGTCTGAGAAGTAGTTGGTGAACCAGGCGAGGCAGTCATTTGAGAAACCAAGACTGTTGAGTCTGCCGATAAGAATGTGGTGATTGACAGAGTGAAAGCCTTGGCAAGATCAGCTGCACAGTACTGTCTTTTATTGATGGCGGTTATGATATCGTTTAGTACCTTGAGAGTGGCTGAGGTGCACCCGTGACCAGCTCGAAAACCGGATTGCACAGTGGAGAAGGTACGGTGGGATTCGAAATGGTCAGTGATCTGTTTATTAACTTGGCTTTCGAATACTTTAGAAAGGCAGGTCAGGATGGATATAGATCTATAACAGTTTGGGTCTAGTGCCACCCCCTTTGAAGGGGGGGATGACCGCAGCAGCTTTTCAATCTTTAGGGATCTTGGACGATACAAAGAGAGGTTGAACAGACTGGTAAAAGGGTTTGCAACAATGGCGGCGGATACTTTTGGAGAGGGTCCAGATTGTCAAGCTCAGCTGATTTGTACAGGTCCAGGTTTTGCAGCTCTTTCAGAACATCTGCTATCTGGATTTGGGTGTAGGAGAAGCTGGTGAGGCTTGGGCAAGTAGCTGCAGGGGGTGCGAAGCTGTTGGCCGGGGTTGGGGTAGCCAGGAGGAAAGCATAGCCAGCCGTAGAGAAATGCTTATTGAAATTCTCGATTATCGTGGATTTATCGATGGTGACAGTGTTTCCTAGCCTCAGTGCAGTGGGCTGCTGGGAGGAGGTGCTCTTATTCTCCATGGACTTTAGTGTCCCAAAACTTTTTGGAGTTAGAGCGACAGGATGCAAATTTCTGTTTGAAAAAGCTAGCCTTTGCTATTGTCTGCACACTGTAAGAAAATACTAATCTAAATATTGCTAGATTCTGCAGATTGACTGATTGTATTGATATATTTATTGATTGATTTTCATCTCATCCCAGAGAGGCACTGCCATATTGCTGGAGCACCTGGCGGGCAGCCTGGCCAGTGCCATCTCAGTCAGTACCCACCTGGACATCGCCCCCCAGCACCACCTCTTCATGATGGGCCGCAACGGCAGCAACATCAAGCACATCACCCAGAGGACAGGAGCCCAGATCCACTTCCCCGACCCCAACAGCCCCCAGAAGAAATCTACTGTTTACATCCAGGGAATCATCGAGTCTGTCTGCGTGGCGCGCCAGTACCTCATGGTATGTGTCCATGCTTGGTTTGTATAGATTAAGTAATTGCCTTGTTTCTTTTGGAGAATGACCCTGCATATAGATTTCTGTTGGATAAGAGTTTTATTGTGTTCTGACCCTGACCAAGACCCTTTCAGCTATGTGGGTGTCTTGGTAAAATGTTATTCATTTAATTGTCTTTGGGTAAAAGCATTTGCTGAGCAAGATGTCAAAGACATTACATTTAAAGATTTTGGCATCCTGCTTAATGTAACATGAATCATAATATAAGGCAGCTATGCTAGTGTTGATGTCCTTTGTCTGTGGCAGTTTTGCCCAAAGACTCTTGAAAAATGCAGAAGTCTTTTTGTAAACATAACTTTTTTTGTCTGGACATGGGACACACAAGAAGAGGCCCTTCTGGTCTGCCTTGGGAGAACCGAGTCATTTGACGAGGAGATGAGCCTCCCCCACAGAGAGCCGTGTTTAGACCATCGGACTGTAAATTACAGCTCCGGCCCCAGCTTGTCACCACCAGCTTGGCCCAACTAGTTTAATTACACACAATGGGAAGGCCTCTCTATCGCTCAGATGAATATAACGTAGGAATGAGGTTGTGGTGGGATCATGCAAAACAGGCTTTTTTGGTCAATTGTTTTGGAATTTCTCAAGTAGTGGTTTTTCAACTGAGCCTTCTTTCTTAATTGAAATGTCTGGTCAGAAAAAAATGTCCCTGTTGTATTCTATGAGTGTTAGTTCTGTAACAAGGGTCTGTTTCATGGAATGTGATGATGATGATGATGATGATGATGATGATGATGTGTGTGTTCCACAGGGCTGTCTACCGCTGGTGCTGATGTTTGACATTAAAGAGGACATCGAGGTGGAGCCCCAGTATATCACCGCTCTGATGGAGCAGCTGGATGTCTTCATCAGCATCAAGCCCAAACCAAAGCAGCCCAGCAAGGTACCACGCTAAAACATGGACATCTAGTATGTTACACAGTGGCCTTAACACAAATCCAGGAAGCTACTTTACCAGGGTAATGCTTACAGCTAAGATCCAAGGTTTTTCTCCTGGCCCTGACTATAGTGCTGGAAAAATATATTTTTGGACAATATATTGATATTTGACTCTAAGACTCTGGTATTTTTCATCTTATAGCTTGTTCTCATCTTCTTTTTAAATAAATCAAATCAAATTTTTATTTGTCACATACACATGGTTAGCAGATGTTAATGCGAGTGTAGCGATAGTGAGCCAACATGTTTTCAGCACTTTTATTTCCCTGACTGGTCAAAACTCATTTTCTCATGGCTCTCTCATCTTTCTGAAGCAGACATATGGTGAGCAATATGTTTGGAACAACAAATCACCGTAACGAATCACAATACATATTGTATCGGCACCTAAGTATTGTGATAATATCGTATCGTGAGGTCCTTGGCAATTCCCAGCCCTACCTAACTACAAAGCTCCTTGCGTCATAAATCCAAACAATATAGTAGGCAGATCAAATTTGCTGGGCCCCAGCCTAACCACCGTCGCCAGGTGCCCTTTCCTCAGTGTGCCCGGCATGATGCCCAAACCCAGACAGGCCAGTGGGGAACGGTGGTGTGGTTCCAGTGTAAACGCAGCCCTACCCAGACCTCTCTTCTTTAACGAGGTGACACTACTAATCCAAACACCGCTTTGCTTCTGGCTATTTGGCTACTCCATAAAGGAGGGTGTGGAGACAGAAAAATCGTGACTGGACTCGATTTGGCAGGACCAACTTTGGCAAGTTTAGGGCCACAGAAATGATTTGTGTGCATGTTCATTCTTTATTCCTCGCTGTTTTCTAAGCACTCTTAATGGTAATGCTGGAACTGGAGAAAGTTGAATATCCTTTCCAAACTCCCTTAAGCTTTCTCACACGTGAATTGAAATGAACCACTTTATAAAAAATTATGTTTTGACATTTTACTAATCCCTTTTTGATTCCACTGTTCATTCCATTAAAGAAACAATTAATTATGTTGCTGAAGTGCATTTCATGCTGACAACAACCTGCCATTTCATTTTCTCTTTTTTCCTCCGTCTCTCTCTTTCTTCCACTCTCTCTTTCCCAGTCTGTGATCGTAAAGAGTGTGGAGCGGAATGCAGTGAACATGTACGAGGCCCGGAAGTTTCTGCTGGGTCTGGAGAGCAACGGAGTTTCATCAGCCCTGTCCCCCTCAACCATCGGCCCCTCCCCCACTCTCATCTGTCCCGTCGGCCTGGACATCCTGGCCTCAGCTGGCCTGGGGCTGAGCAGTCTGGGTAATGGAGTTCTCTTTACATCAGCCTCTTACACCATTATGAGAGTTCTTTAAGAAAATGAACCAGGTCAACCCAAGGCCCTTTTCCACACACGTTTATAGATCAGGGATTGAAAAAGAGGCTTGAGTGTAATATGTAATCCAACTTTATTGTTATCTTGTGAAAGGAAACAAAATTACAATAATAAATAAGAGACAAACCCCTTTACAACAGAATGAATCAGGAGTTCTGTATCATGGGATAAACTGTTGTGTTTATGTCTGGAAACTGACCATATTGACAGTGTGAATGATTGTCCTGCTTAAGCCATCTCTTCCTGGGGTGTACAGTATGAACCCAAAGGCCCATGGGTAAGATATGGGCCTCCACAGCTCGGCCTGTAGTTAATTACTACATCCCTCTCCATCAGATTACAGCTCAGCCTGCCAGAGAAATCCAAGCCTTATTTCTGGAGTCAAATGAGCCGTTTGTCAAACCCACAAACCTGTTTCAGTCTGCTTTGATATGTTTGGGTTGAAAGTAGCATAGTTTAGCATTAAGTTATTGACTGTGTTGAGTTATATTTGTCAAAGGCCCAGTTCTCTCAAATGTCTCTCTCTTATTTCAATCCTGACCACTGATATGAAAGGATTTGATGAGTGATGGTGGTAGTATGTAATAATATCTATTACTGGTGTGGGAAGAAATGAATTGTAGAGTGATACTGTAACGAGACACAGTCTTATACTGTGTATTTCTCTCCTCCAGGCCTCCTGGGGCCGTCAGCGCCCCATTCCCTCAGTAGCTCCCCGGCTCCAAACTCTGTCCTCAACAGTCTGAACTCTTCCATGAGCCCCCTGCAGAACCCCCCGTCTCCCTCCCCCTCACTGTGGCCCAGCTCTCTCACCAGCACACAAGGTAAGTTACAGTTGGCTGGTGCACAATCGCTCACACCTTGAGGTCTCACCTTGATCACAAAAAGCTAGAAGGGATTGATATGATGAAAGTGTTACGATAACACCAAGGAATTTCCTCCCTTGTGTGTCCAGGCTTCTCGTCTCAGTTGATGATGCACCCTGTAGCCCAGGCCACTCTGAGCAGTATCCTGCTCTCTGGGGTCAAGGGGTACACCCAAAACACTCCCTCCCCTCCCCCCGGCCTCGCCCCGATCGACAAGCAGACCAACGGAGTCCCTGACTGCTCCAAAGGCCCCTGTACCATGAATGGACATGTAAAGGTGGCTGATTTTTATAGACACATATTGACTAACTGTTACATTGAATGTATGTATACCTTGCCTATAGTGAGTATTCTTTATAGGGCTACAGTGTGTGTGTGTGTGTGTGTGTGTGTGTGTGTGTGTGTGTGTGTGTGTGCGCGCAGCACCCTGGCTCAGTCTATGGAAGGATGTCCAGTGCATCTCTGGCAGACACAGTTCTGAACCCCAACCAGTGTGACTCAGTTCAGGAGGCCAGCGTACACAACCAGTCAGAACCCCGCTCCAGCAAGTCCAACCAAGACGAAGGTAACACGTACACACCGCACCTACAGACAACAAGGAAATGTGTAACTCTTGTAGCTATACTTCAAAAAGGTTTATAATACTCAAAAGACAGCCTTGGTATTTGGCCTTATTACCTGTAAGTGAATTTTTACCACAATATATTTGTCTTGTTCTTATACGTAGATCAATATGCGGTCCAGTCCCTATTCTCAAACAACTTTTCTAAGGTTGCAGCAGGGTGACATTGATGGCTGGTAATTCCAGTGGTTGAGGTCCCTAATTTCCGGCGTCTCTAACATGTGTGGTTTGAGTGTAGCCTAGCTCTCACGCTCCTCACATTCCCGTGTTGTTGGAACTGGAGCTCAGTGGGCTCCCTAGCCTCCGCCTCCAGCCTGGCTGGTCACAGTAGTAACTGTTTCCTCTCCCTGACCTCCTCCTGTGTTCTCCATCCTGTTCCAACTGGCTCTGCTCCCCGTAACCATCAAGCCCAGGGAGAAACAATCGAATAAAAGCATATCGAGGAAGCCTACACTCTCACACACACAGATCCTATTCTGCAGGCCGGGTTACTGCCTGGAAGAGTGGGAAATTAAGAGAAAAGCTCCTTCATTAGACTGCTTCTGTTTTTTATTAACACCGGGGCCAACTGTACGTTTTAGCAGCTACATTTAGTCACGCTCAAGCCATCATGCAGAGTGACTTACAGGTGCAAACAATGTACTGAAATATATACATGACAGACGTTGGAAAGCTGAGCAACAAGGCACTCGAAAGAAAAGGTTGCTTTGGAAGAACAAAAACTTGGTTATCAAGCACAGGGATGATACAAGAATGTAAAGAGTATAATAGCACATACAGTCAGATATATAGCCTATTAACTAACTTCATTAACTCACGAAGGAAGGAATATAATATCCCACGTTACTGTTTCTTCACATATGCTCTTTTACTTTCTCTCTGCCAGGCTCTGACACCTTTGTGGAAGTGGGCATGCCCAGAAGCCCATCTCACTCAGCCAATGGGAACGAGCTAAAACAGATGCTGGCTTCCTGTAAGACGTCAGGGAAACGGCATGCGGTGGAGCTCCTCCAGGGGACCAAGAACTCCCATCTCCAGTATGTCTGTCCAGAGCTACAGTAAGACTATAGAAGTCCTCACTCTTTCATTCCTATGCCTAAAGGGTACGACAATACGACTAGAACTCATTCCGGTTCACTGGGTATGACTCCCATACATTCATAGAATAGAAAATTAAAGAACTTTGTGACAACTGCTGGTATACAAAGGCCTTTATAAAATATGTTTGTTTGGTTGGTAAGAAAATAATAGTAAATAGACTGTCCTGTATGTCTTGTCTGTGCTGAAAGCTTCTCTGTTGTGACGGGGTTTGTACCTTGCTGTTTTTCTAATATGATCGTAGCTCTCTGTTGTCCCCCCCCCACAGCTCAGACTGCCTCCTGTCAGACCCAGAGTCGAGTGCTTCAGACGGCCCTGTGACGGATAAGAGGGCGCCGGGCAGTGAGCGGGCAGCAGAGAGGGCAGCAGAGAGGGCAGCACAGCAGAACGAAAGGGACAGGATCCGCTTGGCTCCACATTCCTCCTTTGCCAACATGCAGGTACAACTAGAGGTATTCCAACTCCACTTCTCTCTCTCACATACACGCGCTCACACATCAGCGGATGGCTCAAGTGAATTTGACAGGTAGGAAAACTGACACTGACCTTCCTCTCCGTTTCAGGCACTTGAATATGAACAGAAAAAGCTGTTAGCAACCAAGGGTAAGTGTCAATCTTTCGGGCAGTTCCTGTCTAGTCTCAAGGGATACTGTGTTAATTTTTTTCAGACCTTTCTGGTAACAGAGGTTTTATCTGTGTCTTGTGTCCAGCTATGTTGAAGAAGCCTGTTGTGACTGAGGTACGGACACCAACTAACACGTGGAGTGGTCTGGGTTTTTCCAAGTCCATGCCAGCGGAGACCATCAAGGAGCTGCGCAGGGCCAACCATGTTTCTTACAAACCCACAATGAGTACCACCTACGAGGTAAACTCTGACTATGAGGTAAACACAAATGGAGCACTCAACTGTTGAAGAGAATGTGTTTTTACTAACATACCTGATATAAAAGCTTATGTGAAGACTAATATGAAACATCATAATGAATACAAATAAAAAAAAGATAAATCTGTAAAGCAAAAAAAGTTAACTGAATTGAACCATTACTGAGAGCTTATAACTGCAGCCCATGTATCTATCAGTAGGATCTGATATCCCCCTTCTCTCCCCCAGGGCTCCCCCCTGTCCCTGTCCCGCTCCGGCAGCAGAGAGGGTGTGGGCAACGGCAGTGATTCTGACAACTGGAGGGACAGGAACGGGGTTGGGAACAGTCTTGTCAACCACGCCGAATTCCCAGCGTCTGTTAGCAGTCCCAAGAGGAAGCAGAACAAATCTGGTGAGCTACCCAGCAGATATTTGTCTGAACTTTTTTTTTTTTATGAAATCAAAAGGAGAAGAAAGAGAAAGGGAAGAAAATCAACACACCCACTCAGTCAACTCTCTCAAAAGTGTTGATGAGAAAGTTATGATGATGACGTAAGAAAGAAAGGGAACAAAGTCTAACCTTGAACAGCAGATGCTGTGTGAAGATTGCCTTGTTCATTAAAATGTGTATAAGTGTGTGGGAGTAGATGTGTTTAAGTGTTCCTTCCTCCTACACACCTGCACTTAGCAAAGTTGAAGAGACCAGATACGTCTGTTCATTTCCAACTCATGTTCTTATCCTTGTATCAAATTATTTGTTATCATCAAAGCCAATCATTACTGGTAATGCTGTAAAGAAACACACATTTATTCTACAGTATCTTGGCTTGTATTGCACACATTAAAGACAATCAAATGGCATACTTTAGCTTTAATAGATACAAATGTCTCAGTCACAACAACGTTTCAGCAGCAAGATGCGTAAGGGTTTATTTTATGTTGAATTAATCTTTTTTTTTTTTTACAATGATAACTGTCTATGAAAATCTTCTTTAATATTGACTGTCTGGGGCTCCTGAGTGGGGTAGTGGTCTAAGGCACTGCATCGCAGTTGCTAGCTGTGCCACTAGAGAACCTGGTTCGAGTCCAGGCTCTGTCGCAGACAGCCTCGACCAGGAGACCCATTGGCCCAGCGCCATCCAGGTTAGGGGAGGGTTTGGCTGGCAGGTATGTCCTGGTCCCATCATGCTCTAGCGACTCCTGTGGCGGGTCGGGTGCATGCACGCTGACACGGTTGCCAGGTGTATGGTGTTTCCTCTGACACATTGGTGTTAACCTCGATGTGGGCATTGTGTGAAGAAACAGTGCGGCTTGGTTGGGTTGGGTTGTGTTTCGGAGGACGCATGGCTCTCGACCTCTCGCCTCTCCCGAGTCCGTACGGGAGTTGCAGCGATGAGACAAGACTGTAACTACCAATTGGATACCACAAAAAGGGGGTAAAAGTTTTTATTTTGTATTATTATTTTTTTAAACGTCATTGACTTGTCTCATCTTCCTGTGACTGCTTCTGACTGACAGCTGCGGAGCACTATCTGAGCAGCAGTAACTACATGGACTGTATCTCCTCGGTCACCGGGAGCAACGGCTGCAGTCTCCAGTCCTCTCTCAAAGGGTCGGACCTGCCGGAGCTGTTCAGCAAGCTGGGCCTGGGGAAATACACTGACGTGTTCCAACAACAGGAGGTACTGGCCTATAGCCGCCGTAGCAAAAAAGTAGAATAAATAAAATGCTTTTCGTGAACTAACATTAAGATATACATACACTTATTTGAAACATCATATTAAAATATAAAATAGATTTTGAAAGTTGTCTAATAGCATAAGCATGTATAGAAATGTTGTAGCCCACGAAGCCCAGAGTGCTCGAGCTGCCTAGGCTAGAAATGGTGTAGCCTCAATGCGTTTATAAATTATATTATATAATTATTGTATAGTGCACTTTGAGTGACCTTTATACGTGTATTTCATTAACTAACGTTATAACCTCATTACCTCAACCTCATAACCTCAAACCTTTAACTGATAAGTTACATAATAGCAATTATGTGGATAAAGTGCTAGACATGTTTGTTGACCAAATCTACTTCGTCAAACAACGGTTAGAAGTCTGATACGATCAGCGCTGTCACTGTTGACCGTGAAGTAGGCTATTTTCAAGTTTTCACACTGGTAGGAAATTGGACTGATTTTGATTTGACATAGCCATTGGTGGAAAAAATGCCCAAATGTCATACTTGTAAAAGTATAGATACCTTAATAGAAAATGGCTCAAGTAAAAGAGAAAGTCACCCAGTAAAGTAGTACTTGAGTAAAATAATTTGGTTTTAAATATACTTAAGTATCAAAAGTAAATGTAATTGCTAAAACGTATGTAAGTATTAAAAGTACATTCCTTATATTAAGCGAACCAGACGGTACCATTTAAAAAATATATATATATATATTTACGGATAACCAGGGGCACACTAACACTGACATAATTTACAAACAAAGCATTTGTGTTTAGTGAGTTACCAGATCAGAGGCAGTAGGGATGACCAGGGATGTTCTCTTGATAAGTGTGTGAATTGGACCATTTTCTGTCCTGCTATGCATTTAAAATGTAATGAGTACTTTTGGGTGTCATGAAAAACGTATGGGTGTCAGTAAAAAGTACATACACTGCTCAAAAAAATAAAGAGAACACTTAAACAACACAATGTAACTCTAAGTCAATCACACTTCTGTGAAATCAAACTGTCCACTTAGGAAGCAACACTGATTGACAATACATTTCACATGCTGTTGTGCAAATGGAATAGACAACAGGTGGAAATTATAGGCAATTAGCAAGACACCCCCAATAAAGGAGTGGTTCTGCAGGTGGTGACCACAGACCACTTCTCAGTTCCTATGCTTCCTGGCTGATGTTTTGGTCACTTTTGAATGCTGGTGGTGCTTTCACTCTAGTGGTAGCATGAGACGGAGTCTACAACCCACACAAGTGGCTCAGGTAGTGCAGCTCATCCAGGATGGAACATCAATGCGAGCTGTGGCAAGAAGGTTTGCTGTGTCTGTCAGCGTAGTGTCCAGAGCATGGAGGCACTACCAGGAGACAGGCCAGTACATCAGGAGACGTGGAGGAGGCCGTAGGAGGGCAACAACCCAGCAGCAGGACCGCTACCTCCGCCTTTGTGCAAGGAGGAGCAGGAGGAGCACTGCCAGAGCCCTGCAAAATTACCTCCAGCAGGCCACAAATGTGCATGTGTCTGCTCAAACGGTCAGAAACAGACTCCATGAGGGTGGTATGAGGGCCCGACGTCCACAGCTGGGGGTTGTGCCTACAGCCCAACACCGTGCAGGACGTTTGGCATTTGCCAGAGAACACCAAGATTGGCAAATTTGCCACTGGAGCCCAGATGAAAGCAGGTTCACACTGAGCACATGTGACAGACGTGACAGAGTCTGGAGATGCCGTGGAGAACGTTCTGTTGCCTGCAACATTCTCCAGCATGACCGGTTTGGCGGTGGGTCAGTCATGGTGTGGGGTGGCATTTCTTTGGGAGGCCGCACAGCCCTCCATGTGCTCGCCAGAGGTAGCCTGACTGCCATTAGGTACCGAGATGAGATCCTCAGACCCCTTGTGAGACCATATGCTGGTGTGGTTGGCCCTGGGTTCCTCCTAATGCAAGACAATGCTAGACCTCATGTGGCTGGAGTGTGTCAGCAGTTCCTGCAAGAGGAAGGCATTGATGCTATGGACTGGCCCGCCCGTTCCCCAGACTTGAATCCAATTGAGCACATCTGGGACATCATGTCTCGCTCCATCCACCAATGCCACGTTGTACGACAGACTGTCCAGGAGTTGGCGGATGCTTTAGTCCAGGTCTGGGAGGAGATCCCTCAGGAGATCATCCGACACCTCATCAGGAGCATGCCCAGGCGTTATAGGGAGGTCATACAGGCACGTGGAGGCCACACACACTACTGAGCCTCATTGTGACTTGTTTTAAGGACATTACATCAAAGTTGGATCAGCCTGTAGTGTGGTTTTCCACTCTAATTTTGAGTGTGACTACAAATCCAGACCTCCATGGGTTGATGATAAATTTGATTTCCATTGATCATTTTTGTGTGATTTTGTTGTCAGCACATTCAACTATGTAAAGAAAAAAGTATTTAATAAGAATATTTCATTCATTCAAATCTAGGATGTGTTATTTTAGTGTTCCCTTTATTTTTTTGAGCAGTGTATATTTTGGGGGGTGTAGTAAAGTAAAATTGTCAAAAATATAAATAGTCAAATACAGATACCCAAAAAAACTACTAAGTAGTACTTTACACCACTGCATATAGGTTAAATTGTATATAATTTTTGTTGTTGTTGAGAAGTAGCATAATGGTCATTAATGACTTGTCATTTAGTTAATTGTATGTCCCACTTAGAATTAACAAAAACTGAACTGGTATGACAAAACATTTATTTTTCCTGCTCTAATTACCAGTTTATATTAGCAATAAGGCTCCTCAGGGGTTTGTGGTATTTGGTCAATATACCACGGCTAAGGGCTGTAACCAG
The DNA here is from genome assembly GCF_057628025.1 of Oncorhynchus mykiss. Taxonomy (NCBI): domain Eukaryota; kingdom Metazoa; phylum Chordata; class Actinopteri; order Salmoniformes; family Salmonidae; genus Oncorhynchus; species Oncorhynchus mykiss. Next base: position 80,259,879 of record NC_143022.1, read on the forward strand.
GCCCTCCGTGATGCATCATGCCTAAGAACAGCCCTTGGCCGTGGTATATTGGCCATATACCACACCCCTTCGTGCCTTATTGCTTAACAGGTGGGTCTAATCCTGATTGCTAATTGGTTAAAACCGCAACTTAAATTTGTTTTTTTTAAATACAAGCTGTGACTTTGCTGATAGTTACTGTATTGAGGAAACATGTACTTACTATGACTGTGATGTTGTTGACCCACCTAGCTATTTTAAGATTAACGCACTAACTGTGAGTCGCTGTGGATAAGAGCGTCTGCTAAATGACTAAAATGTGAATGTAAAATGCAGCATGGGTTAACCACATTAACACAGGAGCAGGAGCCTTCATCCATCCCTGCTTGGCTGACTACAGTATAGTAGAGATATGCTACCCTAAGCCTTGGCTAGAATTGATGGATGGATCCGTCCTTTTTATGGTGCTATTCAATGTTTTAGCTGCCTATTGCAGCTAGGCTAAGCTTTTTTGCTGCCTATTGCAGCTAGACTAAGCTTTTTTGCTGACTATTGCAGCTAGGCTAAGCTTTTTAGCTGCCTATTGCAGCTAGGCTAAGCTTTTTAGCTGCCTGTTGGAGCTAGGCTAAGCTTTTTAGCTGCCTATTGCAGCTAGGCTAAGCTTTTTAGCAACATATTATGCAGTGGACTTCATGGGCTAGTGACTAGACTTATATTTATATACAACTAATAGCTTTATTGATATTAGAGCACATGGAAAATATTTGATAAGGGATGGGCATTAGTTATTTTATGTTGCAATGGGGGATTTTATTGTAAAAAAGATATATATTTATTATAGTGTATAGCAGGGATCATCAATTTGATTTCTTCTTGAGTGGATGATTTTCTGGTGTTTTTAGTATTATTTCTTTGCTCAGAAAACTAGGATGGGCCAAATAAAATCCCAAATGTTTCTAATACCGCCAGTTGGGGAACCCTGGTGTATAGTGTGAAGTGGCATAATAAAGATATTGACTGTGAACATGCACTCTTTTCAGATCGATCTCCAGACCTTCCTCACTCTGACAGACCAGGACCTGAAAGAGCTGGGTATCACCACATTTGGAGCACGCAGGAAAATGCTGCTTGCCATCTCAGGTGTGAATGACTATGGTAATGTACAAACGTGTGTGTGTGTGTATGAGTGTGTGTGTGAACCCAGTTCCAATGACGTGTGCGATCAGGCTGGTCCTGCTGGGCTGTATGTGGTGATAATAGCTCCTGTCAGAAGTGTCGAGGGGGGGGTTTCGGGCCGTGCCAGAACCTCTCCTGATGGCGGCAGTGTGAAATTGACTTCTATTTTCATTAGGCCTCTATTGTCTGGCTCTGCCACTTGCCTGAGTGGCAGCCAGTCTGACAGCCAGCGAGCTTATGGGCTGTGGTACAACTATAGCCAGGCCCCATAGCTGAACATTCATTGCAATCAATCTCTACTGCCATCCATTGGTTTCAGTAGTCAGTGGTGCAAATCGTGTTTTTCTTTTTGGCTGACAGAGAGGAGGCAACGAAAACCCCACATGTTTGTTGTGACATGAACTAATCCTTGTTTATAAAGGCTGAACTACAGGAGTAATCATTTTCCTCCACCAGGAGTGTACATGATTCAATGAAGTGGCATTTTGATTGAATATATGAATTCCTGTAGAATAGGACTTAGAACATGTTTTGTACCATCGCAGGTATGATCATTTCATGGTTTTGTATTAGAGAGAAGGGATCATATCTATATCAAAGTTTGCTGCTCATTTTTGTAGTGTGTCTTACTGATGCAGTAGGGGGTCAAGTTGAGGTTGGTAGAGGGAGGTAGTCTGTCTTACTGATGCAGTAGGGGGTCACATTGAGGTTTGGAGATGGAGGTGGTCTGTCTTATTGATGCAGTAGGGGTCACATTGAGGTTTGGAGATGGAGGTGGTCTGTCTTATTGATGCAGTAGGGGTCACATTGAGGTTTGGAGATGGAGGTGGCCTGTCTTATGGATGCAGTAGGGGTCACATTGAGGTTGGAGATGGAGGTAGTCTGTCTTATTGATGCAGTTGGGGTCACATTGAATTTGGGAGGTGGTCTGTGTTCTGTTTTGAGAAGTGCTTAAGGCGAGAGTTGGTTCCACTGCTGCACTCCGTTGCCAAGCACAGATCAATTCTAATCTCTGCTCCAAAACAGGAACACACTCCCTTCTCTCCTCACTTAAAGATGCTGAACCATTTTATTGACACATTTTTAAATAATTGTGTTCAGTAGATGGGTGATCTGCCTGGCAAACCAATGGGTCACAAAGAGAGGTCTTGTTGACGTTCAAAGATGTACTTTCCCTCCAATTTTGTTTACAGTTTGAAATGACTTGTCGGACTCTTGATGAATAAACATAGTATGTTATTGAACATATCTGAAACAATTGCAATTATACAGTATTATGTTCTTTTGTCTTTTCCAGAACTGAACAAGAACCGAAGGAAGCTGTTTGAGCCTCCTATCAGGTCCTCCTTCCTGGAAGGGGGCGCCAGCGGGCGTCTGTCTCGTCAGTTCCACGCTGACATGGCCAGTGTCAGTGGCCGGTGGTAGAACTCCACTCCCCCAGAACCTAACACGACAGAGACCCAGCATTCAGTGCCTTTCTCTGGGCTTCTGTAGCCCAGTCTCCAGCCTCTCTGGGTCTCAGTTGTCCACCCTCCCTCCATCTTATGCTTAACACTGACTGTTAAACTCTTTTTTGGGGGGGGGCATAACAAAAAGCCATAGTTTAACCAGAAGTGCCAAAAAAGAGATCTCAGCGGTATAGAAAGTCCAATGTTCACTCCACATAGTGCTAAAATGTTTTTGTGGAGTATCTACACATGAAGGGTATTTGACTAGTTATGAAGGACAGGTACTGTCTAATAGTTGTCATTTTTTGTTGAAGGGAACAGGCCAAATGATTAGTACGAAATAATTACATTGATACCGTCTGCATTCGTAGTATGCTGTTGTATCAATGACATGCACTTTAACAATACTAGAATTTTGCCTGTGAAAGCCTGATTCCTCATATTGGAATACCTATGCATTTTGTATTAACTCAAAGCACAGATGTATTTGTACCAAGCCAAATGTAAGCACTTAGTGAGATGGGGGAATGAAGTTAAAGTTCAAAGGTAAAAGTGCCCAAGTGACATCATCAACTAAACACAGAACCTAGAGAAATGACCTTTGACCCCTCAGTGTTTTGATTGATGGACATTCCACGAAGGTCAGTGCTGTATCCACCAGCAGTTGGGCAGCAGTCTGTCAAGGTCATATGTATTTAGACAATTATGATTTTGTATTTGCATTATGATTTTTTTTTTTTATCATCATTTTTGGGGGGGGAGGTTTTAATGATAATCAGTGTACATGTATTTTTTTTTTGTATTTTCATTATTTTATACAGTCATGAATGAGTTCCTATGGTTTATAGTTTGTATATTATTAGTCTCTTTGATAATTACTTTTGCCCCATAATCTGTGGAGCGGTCAGGCTGTGCCATGAGACAGCAGCAGATAGAGAGAGCGCAATCTGTCAGAAGTGATTCTGTTTGTTGGCCTCCTATGGTTTTCTTAGTCCTTGTCATTATGTTTCCTGTTAACCTTTCTGTGGTCTCTACTCTATGTTGAATCCCACCGTGTTCCTCTATTGATTCAGGAGTCCAGTCACTATTCCCAGACGGTGTGCTTTTATCTTTCCATTCACTTGGACTGCCTTTAGAGCTGCGAACAGAGCAAGAACCTACTTCAATGTAGAATGCCTCCACACTACTACAGTATATAATGCCTTTACTTCTCTCTCTACAGTAAGTTGCTCAGCAGGGAATCATTTCTATTAGAATATTGCAATTTTTCTGAACAGGACTGACACTACTGCTCACCTGACACCACACCGTCGGTGGAAACTCAACTTTGTTTCATATGACAGCCCGTAGCCTAGACACGTTTCTCAACATTTACCAAGATTGTGTCCTCATGGAAGAGTCTAAAGTCTTCATAACATTTATTCTAGATTAAATTAACTATAGTGGAAATATACAATTGTCAGTATCGGTTGTGAAATCAGATATCCGGGAATCTTGTAAAGCTATATTTGTTGAAGTAACAGGATTATGTGTGCAGTGGTGCTGCTTAACAAAGGATGGGCTCACTCTGAGCGCTGTGTTATGTTTGGGTTCATATAATGGCACAGTATACTCATACCTTTTTGTTAATGTTGACTGACTCTGGAATGTGTATTTGCTATAACTGCTTCCGATTGAACCCCCAGATTAAGCCTGGAAGTTGAGTCTTTTTGCATTCTATCATATACAGAGTGTTCGTGTGAAGTACTCACCATCTTCATGTGCAGACCGTTTGTTGGTAGATGGTACAGCATTTGACTGACAATGCAGTGACCTGTATGTAGAGCCCAAGGTGTGAGTCTAGAGGCCACTCAATCTTCAAACTAGATTCTAGGTTCAGAGTGTTGAAGTAGATGGAGAGAACATTTCAAAGCAACTTGCATGTCAAAATTGTTCTTAAATGTTGTTTCGCACAGCAGCAACATACATCACTCTTAGCATCAACCGTTCTGTAATCACGCACAGAGAGAAGTCATTTGTTTTTCGTTTTGCATGCTTTCTCTCTTGGCCCTCTGTTCTATCATGTGTTTACACTATACCACTTTCCTAACTGATTTGAGCCATTCTCAATGCCGTTGTTGTAATAATATAACATATTCTGACAAGGTTGTCATTTCCGACCAGTAGTGTAGTGGTTCATTTTCTTAGACATTTTAAAAAGAGACAGGATATAAAAAGGGATTTGTTACTCCACAAAGAAATATGGGGTTTGTTTAACCCTTTATAATGGTACTATATTGAAGCTGTTCAGCATTGATTTATGTCAGTGCAGTTATGTCGACCCATGTACCTACAGTGCAGACGACAGTGTTTGTTTTCGCCTCTGTAAAGCCTCTGGTCATTTGTCTGTTTGGAGGGCAATAGAGATTGTTTTCTGTCAAGTGAATGTTAAAGTGAGAATTATTGATGCCTTTTATCTAGTTTAATGAAGGGAGTCATTTGCAATCAGTTTACCGCCGACCTCCTTTCCCCACATCCTTTACAGAACCGTTATTTCATGTTTGTGTTTTGTCCTTGTTATTCCTAAAGGGATACATTTGAAGGGGTCTACTTTGTACTGAGATAGATCAAATGGGTCAACATTTATAATGAATGTAAACCACTAAGGAATTGACGTATGTATTGCTTTGCGTTTCTATCCTGTGCAGTCATGCTTGTTTTTTAGCAGAATATCTCTAGTTTCCTGTGAGAGAGAGGTACAGTTCCAAAAATATTCCACAAAGAATTTAAGGAGTGATATTGCCTTTTGCCATAGCTATTTTCATTTTGTTGATAGGATTGTTGAGCAGGACATTGTTTTAGCTCTGTTGTTAAAATCTGTAAATATAGTACAGATAAAAAAGTGTTTGAGGAGTTATCAAATGTTATTACAAAGGAAATAAATGTATGCAGTAAAATGTTTCCTTTTGTTTTTGTTCATAGCACATACATTTTGACTGTTATAGTGAAGAATGATATTCAATGTGTGAAGACAGTGAATTTGATACAATACTATGGTAACCATAGCTGAGGAAAGCCTGTGTGAGGCCCACTCTCATAATCTGGAATATAATCCAACTCTTGGTATGTCCGATTTGGTGATAAAAACGGACATGTCCACTAATCCCGAGGCAGGATCTATCTAATCCCAGAGAGTGAATCGACAGAGCACTAGGAAACACTAACCCATACCAACCATCCTGCCTGTATCACCACCGTACTAAATAAGGAATGTATTGTCTCTCCAATGTAACGCTCCGACCCCTTCCCTCAGATTCACTGTAGAGAGGAAGGAGAGGGAGTAGCAGCAGCTGGCAAATGTAATCCATTCCCATGTAATTAAGTGGCCCTGGGGTCAATGGTGGGTGCGCTGTTCTACTCTCTACTGAATGCATCACCCTTCCAGTCAGGTCACAGCTACATTCTCAGCTGTATTGTGTTTTGGCTATATACCTACCCTTTACCACTTCGACAATCTATTGTATCACTCTTTCTGTCTTGCTCCAACTGATGTGTGAGGAGCTCTCTGGAGCAAAATGGCTGCCATGGCATTACCCAGGTGGGTGCTACACATTAGTGGTGGATGCAGGGAGTTTCTGCTGCATGTAATGTAAAGCCCTTTGGGCACCTGGTGGAAATAAACACCATGTAAATCCCATCTGTTATTGACTGAATATTTAGATGTGTTTATCTCCTCCAGGGGGCACTACAGCAACAAAACTCCTCTACAAGGCCTACCGGTGTATTGAGCTACATTACAGAAAAACATTTATTTGAATCATTCAGCTTTACTTACTGGCTATTATTAGAACATGATCCTTGAATTTATTAGGCTTTTACAGAAAATTGCTTCTAAGAGGAAATAGTGGCTCAACCTTTTATTGGTGTGAGCATTTCAAATTCTTGGATGTAGTCCTATTTATGGTACATCTCATTTAGCTTAGTCTATTGAATTATTTCATTTTAATTTGAGGCTGTAAAACAGTCTGAGGCACATTCATTGCCCTCCACTTTCCCCATAGCAGATGTATGCGCTCTGTGATGTAGAAATCGTTCATCCAAAGCAAATGGACCTTCTCCATTCACAGCAGAAACAGCTGGCCTCATTGAAATGTTTTCTGAACAAGCATAGCGCGTAGACTATGATTCCCCTCGTTATCTCATAAAGCATCATTATCCCCTGCTGGGGAGAGAAAGCTGAACAATATATCACTGCCTTTCATGTAAATCTATATGTAAAGTTAATGTCCAATGGTTGTTCTGTGAGGATGTGTAAGGAGGAAGAAATTTCTCCTGGAATTGTTACTCTTTGAAATGTCATTAACATGAGAAAACAGTTCTCTTGTCCTGGAAACAGTGCTGCCATTTAGACATCAATGAAGATGGTGTGATGGCATCTAAAAATAAGTGTAAAAAAAGATGCCACCCAAAAATACTTTCTCCCTCGCAAAATGTCACTGAGGATGGTTACAGACAGAAGGCTTTCCGGACAGTGTTGTCCCCTCACCTCTTGTCACCTTCACTATCAGAATGTCTGACTGTTGTAGAAATGCTCTGCATGTTCTATGCAACATCTATGAGGATACATTGATTGAAATTGAAATGGTATTGACTTACACCCTGGTCTCGACAGTATATTGTGTTTGAGAGAGATTTTTTTTTTTTAGAACAGTAATATGTTATTTTGGGCAGCTGCCACATGAATGAAATGTAATATCTAATCCTAACTCTGAAGTCGGTATTACATAATGGACTGCAGGACTGCGGGAGTTATTACATTGTTGTACTAAAAGTCTCTCACACTCTCTTCAGGTAATTGCCTTGCTGCAGGCAGAACAATAACATTTTCTTTGTGTGAAAATGTCCATTTGAAATGCTGTTCCAAAGAGAAGCTGCTTCTGCTAGTCCTACATTAGCATCACAGGAGAAACCATGAAGATTTATAGCTCTTTTAATTACAATCTAACTATGCGCTCAATGAATCCCCTGGCTCTTACTATTTAAAGAACAGCAGCATACCCACACCAGACCACTACTCTGAAAGACAGAAAGGAGATGGGTATTTGGGTGGTGATCATTTCAAGTACAATGTAATCTGTATACTAGGCTATGCAGTGCATTTAGATACTATAATTACAGTACTCTTTTTCCTTTTATGTAATTCCCAGAATTCTTAGAGCAGATAATCAGATTTGGCCATGAGATTGTTTAGTCAGAAGATCCCAAACACACTTGGCTTCACAGAGCTCTGAACACTGTTAAATCACTGTATGTTGTGCAACAGTGCTCTTTGATTCTGTCCTCATCAGCTCTGGATCACAAAGTCGCCCTTTCAGCGTCTATGCCAGTGTTTCCCTGGACAAGCACAACTGATTTAACTTGTCAACTAATCATCAAGCCCTCAATGAGTTGACTCAGGTGAGTTTGTCCAGGGCTACAACAAAAATGTGTGCAGTGGGGGGTACTGGTGGACTGGAGTTGGGTAACATTTGTCTAAGACAAGGTCACGTTTATTTAGTCTACATTTAATTTAAACCAAGACCATCCTCATGATTCATAGTCATGTTTGAAATGCTGTCATTTCAATTTACTCCCACATTCAATCCTAGGTAGAGAATGACTCATACCCTCTGTCCTGATCAGGTCAGGTTACAGGAGACCACAACCCTACAGATTATCTCTCAACCCCAACAGAAGGGGAGAGATCTAAGGGTCTGAATATGTGGGTTGGTTTTATGACCCCTCACGCCCCTGGTAAATCTCAGGCCACAGACAAATTCCTTTGTCTTGTTACTATGGAGAACCAGCCTCAGAACATTAAACATGAAATAAAGGGACTTTGGAACAATGGTTTCCGTCAGCCACAATGGTGGTCATGACGATAGATGGAATATGAAAATGTATGTCATTTTTGTTTTGTTATTAAAGGTTAATAGATGACGTTATTACGAAAACATTGTAATGTGAAGAGTTTTCCTAGTAGATGTTTGATGTTTATACATTGTACGTTGTATGGAAAATATCCAAATCAAAGAGAATGTTTTGGGGAAGATGAAATGTTAAGTTAGTTGTCTAAAATTGGATTTGAATAAAATCTAGACCTTGCCTCATTAACTTAGTACGCCCTGAGAACTGCCCTAAAGGCGGTTACGCCCACTTCTGACCCAAGGGTATAAAACCTGTGAGTATAGAATTTACAGGAGGACTACGTGACCCAAGCTGCAGCAAGGTCTAAAAAGTCAACGAACCCAGAACGCAAGTTTGAGGACAAAAAAATAATTTTCTACCCAAGCTACGGATGAGTAGCTGTGTCTAAGCGGGTGAATTCAAGTCGAACCACGTAGCCTCCATCTCCCATTGAATCGTGGTATCTAAAGGGTTTCATTCCTATGCTGTGAGCTCTGAGCTACAGAGCTGTCTGTCCTCAGAAGACCCCTTCCAGAGCAAAGGGTGAGGGAACAGCCTCCTAAGCCAAAAAGGACACTGACATCAGGAGGACTCTCAGAGAGGTGCGCCGGAGTAGTGCGTCATCGAACAGCTGAAGGCCTACACAGAGAATCCTCAGAGATCATCCCCACGTAATTACATCATTATATTCTGACCCATAAGAGCGGCAGTTTGGGGCAAGGCTAGGGTTAGAATAGCATAGCTGACACATTCACCCAAATGTATGTTTCTCTTGTGTACTTTCTTTTTTCTCTCTCTATTGAAATCCCCATCGTGGATAACACGCGCCATAGTGTGTTGGCCCGTTATACTAAGTTCTAATCAATAGCCTATAATGTGTTTTGTCTATCTTTTATCATTTTAGCTTTTTCAATATGTCAATACAGTATGAAGATATGACACACAAACACACGGGCTGTGTTACGCAAGCATGCATTTAGTAAGAGCCTCTGCAATGAGGAGAAAGGGGGAGGGAGAGGGGATGGACGGACTGGTGTGGCCACAGATCAATGTAGAAGGCTCAGCGGAATCCCCTCCCCGTAAGGATCTGATGCTAACGTAGGATGACTTCCCCTAGGGGTTAGCATGGGAAGGGGGCTGCAGGGAGGGCTGCAGAATCACTCATCCTCATCTCCCTCCTCTCTAGAAGCAGATGAGTGTGAGAGCGAGAGAATCATGTTAGTTAACTTAGCTAGTAGAGGCTATAATGGCTGTTTGGCTGTAGATGACTTAACTGTTAGTTAATTACATGGAATTGTTATGTAAACAGACAAATCTGAAACAGATGCTGTCTTAATCTGTTTTCTCTGTTAATTAAAGCACTGCAATTAAACAACATGGGGTCATTACCAATTGTCTCACAAATACTGGCCTGACACTGGACCAACACACAGAAACGACTTGTCTAAACCACACTCAAGAGGCGAGTGTAGTAGGACTCCAGTTGATATGACGTGCCAGTTTACACATGTCATAACACACACTGTATGTATTTGGTTATATTTGAATTAATAGCTTGGCTTGAGAGTAGTATTGCCCAAGCAAAAGCCATGACAGGGAGACATAGTGGATTGGTAACGTGTACACAGCTGCATCCACCGAGAGGCTCTTGCTGCCAAGGGAATGCCTGACAGCTTGAAAGACTTTTGGACACTACAGTGAAAATGGTTAACTTTGTTAAAGCAAGACCCGTGAACTCTTGTGTATTTTCTGCACTACTTTCTACACTCAACATTCACGGCCCCTCTGCAGTGCAGGGGCGGTTCCTCCTGGAGGCAGAGGAGGGTCGTTAGTGATTGGAGTCACCTGGGCTCAAAGTATTTAAACTGTTTCACTAATCACTCTTGTCTCTCTCTCTCTGCTCCTCCAGGTATGATCCTGTTTTGTTTGTTCCTTTGTAGTTTTGCATAGTTTTCACTCAGTCATTCACACACACAGATTCACGCATCCCTGCACTTTACAAACACCTTACATTATGATACTTTCACACCTCATTCCTTTTTCTTTGTTTAAAGTTAATAGTTTGGTTTATAATAAAGAACCTTTTTGATTGGCCTATACCTGTTTTTCGTGTCCCCTCATTTTTGCCACAGGCTATGAGCCGGCCTGTGACAAATGATACGGGCAGTGACCATGTAATGCTTTTACAACATACAGAAGTGTCCTGGTTATCAAGGGGCAAAGTATTGGCACTTTTTTTTAATCGAGAGAGGAGCTTATAGTTTTCTTTACTGACCATAATTTTCACTTGTCTGACCGCTTGCATAATGACGAGGTTCTCACAAGACTGGCCTATCTGGGTGATGTTTTTTCTCACCTGAATGATCTGAATCTAGGGTTACAGAGACTCTCTGAATTTAGGATTACTGGGACTCTCTGAATCTAGGAGTACAGGGACTCACCGTAACTATATTCAATGTGCGGGACAAAATTGAGGCTATGATTAAGAAGTTGGAGCTCTTCTCTGTCTGTGTTAATCAATCAAATGTAAATAAATAATAATAATAAATAAAGCACTTCTTACATGAGCTGATGTCACAAAGTGCTGTACAGGAACCCAGCCTAAAACCCCAAACAGCAAGCAATGCAGGTGTATAAGCACGTTAACAAGAACAACACACAGGTCTTTCCATCATTGTATGATTTTTTTGTGTGCAAATGAACTCAAGCTTACGGACAATGTCAAATGTGATATAGCGAAGCACCTGAGTGAGTTGGGTGCGCAATTACGCAGGTACTTTCCCGACACGGATGACACAAACAACTGGATTCTTATCCCTTTCATGTCCTGCCTCCAGTCCACTTACGATATCTGAACAAGAGATTCTCATCGAAATTTGAACAAGTTGTTCTGTGAAAATTGAATTTAATCAGAAGCCACTGACAGATTTCTGGATAGGGCTGCGCTCAGTGTCCTGCCTTGGAAAATCAAGCTGTTAAGACAGAGATGCTCTTTGCAACCACATACCTATGTGAGAGTGGATTCTCGGCCCTCACTAGCATGAAAACTAAATACAGGCACAGACTGTCGGTGGAAAATTATTTAAGACTGAGACACTCTCCAATAAAACCCAACATTGCAGAGTTATGTGCATCCTTTCAAACACATCCTTCTCATTAACCTGTGGTGAGTTATTCACAATTTTTGATGAACAAATATGTTTTTTTTGTAAGATGGTTAAATAAAGAGCAAAATTATTGATTATTATATTATTATTTGTGCCCTGGTCCTATAAGAGCTCTTTGTCACTTCCCACGAGCCGGGTTGTGACAAAAACTCACTCATATGCTTAATAAATGTATCGTATAGTGTGTGTGTGGCAGGCTTACAATGATGGCAACAAAAACAAAAACAAATTGAGAGTGCGCTGACCCTGGTGCTAGAGGGTGTACGCAGCTGGAGGTTGAATGTTTGAAGGGGTACAGGACTATAAAAAGCTTGGGAATCACTGGTCTAGCTGATTTAGTTGTGGCTGTTAGTGAAAAGCGTCTAAAATATTTGTCTTGAGAATAATATCAAAGGCTGCATCAAGAAGAAGGAGAGGGGTGTGTGGTGAAGATGTGGTGCGTCTCTCCAGAATGCATGCATATGTAGGAAAGTGCCCATTTGTCAGTGTCTTATTTCTGATTGTCTTAACTCACCAAGTAGGCTACACCACCATTTTCTTCTTTGCCTCACATGACATGAATGATAACTTCTCAGTATTTGAAAGATCTTTCCAACACTCCCGGCCGTGATAATCACCAAGTCTCTGTGTGAAATAGCAAAATATCATGATCTGATGATCCCTTACATCCAATGGAAACGTCATAGAGCAGCTTTCTGTGATAATTTGATACAATGTTGAACTCCACCAGCAACAGCTCAAGTCAAGACAGATAGAAAGAAGCAGAATTTTCATCAGGATATTTTCAGTTATTTTCTCTCAGCTTTAGGCCTAGAAACAAACATATAAAACGCAGCATGCAACAATTTCAATGATTTTATTACACTTATCAAATCAAATGTATTTGTCACATACACATGGTTAGCAGATGTTAATGCGAGTGTAGCCAAATGCTTGTGCTTCTAGTTCCGACAATGCAGTAATAACCAACGAGTAATCTAACCTAACAATTCCAAATCTACTACCTTATACACACACAAGTGTAAAGGGATATGTACATAAGGATATGAATGAGTGATGGTACAGAACGGCATAGGCAATATGCAGTAGATGGTATCGAGTACAGTATATACATATGAGATGAGTAATGTAGGGTATGTAAACAAAGTGGCATAGTTTAAAGTGGCTAGTGATACATGTATTACATAAAGATGCAGTAGATGATATAGAGTACAGTATATACATATACATATGAGATGAATAATGTAGGGTATGTAAACATTATATTAAGTAGCATTGTTTAAAGTGGCTAGTGATATATTTTACATCAATTTCCATCAATTCCCATTATTAAAGTGGCTGGAGTTGAGTCAGTGTGTTGGCAGCAGCCACTCAATGTTAGTGGTGGCTGTTTAAAAGTCTGATGGCCTTGAGATATAAGCTGTTTTTCAGTCTCTCGGTCTCTGCTTTGATGCACCTGTACTGACCTCGCCTTCTGGAAGATAGCGGGGTGAACAGGCAGTGGCTCGGGTGGTTGTTGTCCTTGATGATCTTTATGGCCTTCCTGTGACATCGGGTGGTGTAGTTGTCCTGGAGGGCAGGTAGTTTGCCCCCGGTGATGCGTTGTGCAGACCTCACTACCCTCTGGAGAGCCTTACGGTTGTGGGCGGAGCAGTTGCCGTACCAGGCGGTGATACAGCCCGACAGGATGCTCTCGATTGTGCATCTGTAGAAGTTTAATATTAGGAAATCAGTCAATTGAAAATGCCATAGGTCCACCCACTTGGGAGCCAGGCCCACCCACTGGGGAGCCTGGCCCAGTCAATCAGAATGAGTTTTTAACTCCTCAGTTTCATCAGCTGTCCGGGTGGCTGGTCTCAGACAATCCCGCAGGTGAATTAGCCGGATGTGGAGGTCCTGGGCTGATGTGGTTACACGTGGTCTGCGGTTGTGAGGTCAGTTGGACATACTGCCAAATTCTCTAAAATGACGTTTGAGAAATGAACATTACATTCTCTGACAACAGCTCTGGTGGACATTCCTACAGTCAGCATGCCAATTGCAGGCTCCCTCAAAACTTGAGACATCTGTGGCAACTGTTGTGTGACAAAACTGCACATTTTAGAGTGGCCTTTTATTGTCCCCAGCACAAGGTAAACCTGTGTAATTATCGGCTTCTTCATATGCCACACTTGTTAGGTGGATGGATTATCTTGGCAAAAAAGAAATGCTCACTTACAGGTATGTAAACAAACTTGTACACAACATTTGAAAACTAAGGTTTTTGTGAGTATGGAACATTTCTGGGATATTTTATTTCAGCTGATGAAACATAGGACCAACTCTTCACATTTATATTTTTGTTCAGTATATTTGACTTAGTTGATGATGGAAGTTATAGGCCTTCTGCGGCATTGGCCTATAGGCTATCCATGAGTTCTAAGCTCTAATTTCTTTAGCCGCTAATGGATCATAGCGTAGCAATGTGTCCATATGGCAGAGGCTAGTGTCCTTGTCATAGTTTAATTTGACATTTTAGACTGTATAATTTTACTTCAGATTTTATGATTAACCATGTGACAATGATTTTGAGAAACAAAGTGAAATGAAACTGTTCCACGGAAATTTGCATATGAAAATAATCATAAATGGCACACAGATCGGTATAAATGGTAGGATAACTTGTGTCGTGTCTTTGGCTATGCCGGATTAAGTGATATGACATGCTATTCTATAAAATAATTTCTCTGTAATTAATATTACCTGATTGAGCTAATCATGTAAATGTAATTAACTAGAGAGTCGGGGCACCACAAAATAATATTTATAGAGCTGTTATCTTCCGAATAAACTCTTAAAGACCTAGTAATATTTTACATCAATAGCAGTCAATATTAATCGTCACCTTAATTCAGTCTCATCTGAAAGTTGTAAATTCTTGGTTATCTTCACGAACCCTGGCTAACAAGTTGAATCAGCAATACAAAATTGGGTTTAATTATTTATTTACTAAATACCTAACTAATCACACAGAATTACACATACACATAATTAATCATAACTTGATTACAAATCACGTCATAAATGAAAACGTCCCTAGCGGAAGGAACAGATATGACAGCTTGTTACACAAAAGAAAAGGGGCTGGGTTTGAGTGAAAGAGCGGGAAGACTGAGGAACAAAGGGTGACACTGTCATATTTACATATTTACTTTACATAGATACTATGTAAATACAGTATTTTATGCATTCTAAATTACCGCCAATTTGGAAAAGGAAAATGCAATAAATATTTACTCTGAGCTGCGCTTTGGTAGGTTGGTGGTAGATGGAAGGCCGTGTTGCCAAACCGAGTCCTTTGTCCTTTGAAGAATGTCTCTCGTGGTCAATTGTATACGTTGTAGTAACGTCGTTGTGTGATAGATGGGATACTCTGTCTGTTCCTTCCTAACCTGCGTTTGCAGCTGCTGTTGCTAACTCAACGGCTAGGAGGTATCACTTCTGTAGTGAATAAGAGTTCAAAGTTCATACCATTCGCAACCAAAGCTCACGCTGATGTTGGCTTCGTTCTGTAGTTATTATCTGAACCATTCTGACATCGGACCGTCGTCCTCACATCCTCGGAACAGGAGATTATATTGTCGTCAAGGCTTTATATAGCAAGGGAGAGGAGGGCGTGTTTGAAAAGTTTTATAGTCCATGACCCTTCACAGGGGCGGGCCACTGATTGAGCAGAGCCCTAACCTTATAAAAACCCAATTCTCACATTTTAGAAGCTAAAATCACATTTCATGCCATCATGAATCATTTAATGTTCAAACATTTAAATTGAACAACAATTCCATGTGAATCCGATAACTCTGATGTGTAGACTTTCCACTGTAGAGTTTATGTCATCTTATCATTGATGAGAATGTCTCAGATGACAACCGAACTGACATCATATTCATTAAGTACCACAGCATATGTTCAATTGGTCGGATTACCAGAATATAGTTCATTTCCCCCCACCTTCTGATGTTCCCAGAATCTATATGTCAACCAAGCTGTTTGTAAATGTAACATCAGTAGGGTAGAGAGAGGAAAAAGGGGGGAAGAGGTATTTATGACTGTCATAAACCTACCCCCAGGCCAACGTCATGACACTTGTAAGCTTCCCCAAACGTCAAACTCACGAGCTGCTTATGGTCTTTACAAATACACCCATTTAAAAAATGGTGAAAGCGCAGGCGCGCGACACATAGGAGGTCCCGTGAAAAAAACGGACCCGCCTATGGAAATCAAATGCACTCCAACAGATTCATTCTAGCGCTTGGTCGGTTTTAAACCAGTTCATCTCGCTACTAAAAAGGGAGGACTGGCCTTACTGAATCAGAGTGCGGTATACAGTTAGAATCTCATCAGAGTGTGCTGCATTTGTACTGCCATGGTGATTATGGGTTTATGGATGTTTAATTCGCCTGCCCATAACCCCACTAAGTAATCCTCCTCAAAATGAATGCACATTAATATGCAGGCAAACTATTTGTCCTTTAAAGCTCTCCAGAAGTGTTCATATGCCCTGTATTGGACCAAAATTCAGAAACACATTGATAATAGACATGGTTACCTACATTATGAACAGTTATATATCCTCAGCTGACATTGAATCTACTGCAAGAATTGGCATGCGACGTTGTTTTGTGTTTCCACACGGTGTGGGTTTACAAGCACACGCGCATCCTTGTGTGCATGCCTGCGTGTATCTGTAGGGGGGTTTAGGGCTTCCCTATTTCCAAGTGTATAAATTACATATACTCTGCAGTTACTTCCTCTGCCTTCTCAGCAGAGTGACTCAGTAGTCATATCAGTATCGGCGCAGACGAAGACAGAGCAGCCCGGGCCTGCTGAAAAGATACCACACATCTTTGTCCAAATACCCCATGACGCTCAAGCCAACCGTGAAATGCAAAGTGTCACCGCGCTCTAATGTCGCGTGAAGCGCAGAGTATCCTTTCAGAATGGAGATTGCTCGACAGAAAACATCTATGTCTGCCGATCATCATTCATAGGGCCTCCAGTTTTTCTATTGGAATGAACTATTAACATATTGTTACATTTTAATAATATTGCTAATAGCATATTTTGTTTTGCTTCACCACTGTCCTTGACCCTAATGTTTTGAAGGCTACTATCATGCCGTGTTCATAACAACTGGCAACTCGGAGATCAGTGCGTTCAAGACACCTAGGAACTCGAAAAAAACTAACTCCGACTGTGAAAAATCGTTTTGAACGGACACCCAACTCGGAATTCCAAGTTCGAGTTCCAAGTTGTTTTGAACGCGCCATTTCATGAGCTCCGACTTTCCGACCTGAAAATAATGATCATGATTTGACCTCCTATTTTTCCGAGTTCACAGTTGTATTAAAAGCACCATCAGTAGCAGCACTTGACGTTGTGACCTGGAGCGATCGTGTCATTATAGCCAGCTCAGTGGGCGTTGCTGTCACTGTGGCCCACTGATAGACTGGGGAGAGATACTGCCACACACACACGCACACACAGAGAGAGGGAGTGACCACTGTTAGGTCATTATTAATCATCGCAAGGCAATTACATGGATCAATACATTTATAATTTGTAGTCTTCATAAATGTAGAATGACGCCATCTGTTTGCCTGTAAATCCCGCCTGTGTCACGTTAGACTCAGGAAAGGGCCCGTGGCTAAAGGATTGTGGCAGAGATGGGCCACGGCTGTTTAAAATACATTATTCTTCTTGTCATGATAGGTGAGGGGTCGTTACCGCTTCATTAACGCATGGGCCACTTGCACCTGCGCTCCTGTGGAGAGCGCGAGTCGCGGAGAGAGCTCCAAATAAGGATATATATATCGTTTGGCTGACGTTAGCAGAAACGGAGCGCAACATAAAGAATGTGTATAGAGATTTAAATTGCGTTTTAAACCGTAGGGGGTGGAAGGTGTAATCTGGTTACAGAAAAGCCCTTAGAAATTGCTCCCTCACCCCTAATCCGCTATTCATGTTCCACTGTCCTGCGGCTGAATAGGCGAAACACTTGTGGCTGTCATTGAAAATAGCGCGCGCGTGGAACCTGTTAATTGGAAAACAATTATATAGCCAAACATTAAAAGGATTGGCATATCTTCGTAGTATTTATTCCTATCACGTTGCAGCGTCAAATCGGCAGTGTGCTATGCGCTCGTGACGATTTGCTGACGCGCCTTTAGCCCCCCTCCCCCGAAGAGTGAAGCTGCGAGAGAGCAAAGAGGCTGGGAACCGGTCACTATCTCTCTCGCTTTCTTCACCGAATGTGAAGGAAGGCAAGTCCTGCGGCAAAAATCAGCGAAATTCCACCGATTCCAGGAGAGGCATCCCAGCTCTGTTGCAGAAATGGAGGTTCCAAACTTGGGACACAACCTAACTAGCCCGATGAGTCCGTGTGAGGGCATGATCAAGAACCTCAGCTTGGATGCGATACAGTTATGCGAGCGAGAGGGTAAGCGCAAAATAAATGTAGTTTAGGCGTTGTAATTCCAATGATCACCCCCATCCCTTTCCACAAATTTCATTCTGTGTGCATTAGAAGATTCCCTGACATCAGATAATGAAAGATGATAGCCACCTATAGTAGTGCCACAATGTCTGAATAGGTGTCCAAGAAGTGCATAACGCTTCTGTTTGGCCCTTATTTTATGATGAAAATGTAACAATATGGACATTTACAGTTTATCTGGATTGGATAGAGACCGGTGCGCTGCTGCATCAGCGGCATAGCCGAGGGCGTCAATGCACAGATTTTTCTTGACATAACCTACCCTATCTATGGAGCTTATGCATTTAGGTTTTCACAACGAAACGAAATGGTCATATCAGAAAAATGCTAGGAAAGCAATTTGGCGCAACGGTAGGGTTTCACCATTTCAGAACCATGGACGTGGACAGCATTCGGCAAAGCGCTTTTACACGGGTTCCAATGGATAGATACTAAGATAAGGATATTCTTGCCTGGAGCAGCTCTGAACAAAGCTTAAAATTACAAATATATAGTCTATATTGAAGTAGCCTACAGTTAGAGCTGTTTTCATTTCAGAAACCACATCCACAAGCCCAATACAAGGATAGCTTTGAATTGCATTATTTAACAGGCTCTGACTAAGAAAAGCTACATGATTTGATGATTCAGCTGGTTGAGAAGACAACTATTTACATATGCTACAGAGGCATCGCTTTACAATGGCTCAAACACTATGGTCTGATCATTAAAAGGCTTTGTTGAAGTTCACATTTCGATACCAGGCCTATTAATTGTAGCTTAATATGACCATTTTATGTGAACATTTCAATACTGTATGTCAAATGCATGATGTAGCCTAGGACCTACGCCTACTAGGCTTATATGTTACCAGGATGGATTTTTATTTTTGCAACATTGAGAACATTTGGAGAAATACATGCAGATGGAAGCCAGCTGTAGGCCTATATCCTACCATGGCTGATTTGAATGGAAAAAATAGCAAGTCATGATCACTGGAAGACTGGGCTCAAAGATGGCTGCACCCATAGAAAGGAGTGTGCAGACAGAGATGGAGCATCCACACCCTTCACTCTAATTCCTTAGATCATTTTACAACAGAGTGAGAAGGAACATGGGCAGATCCATTTGTTCCATAATATGCTAGATGACACATACTCAATGCATTCATTGCATTACAAGACAATAATAACAAGACAAGGTAAGGTATGGCCTAGTCACAGAAATACTAAAGATATGTTTTTAGAAAGATGTTGGTAGTGAGCATCTTAAACTGAGCTTTTGATTTGTACATAGGGGGTGTTGTCTAGGGCCTGTGTAGTCAATGGTGGTCTTCACAAGACCACACAAGCAGGGCAGTTACACCCTGCCAGCATCCTTTGGACTGGTTCATTATCTCATCTGCTGCTTAGTGGGATGCAGTTGATATCCTCTTATACAACTCTGGCCTGATTTAAAAGCTGTAATTTTAGTAATGGTAAACGCTGGACTTTCTGGGGGACGTAGTTGTTGGTGCCAGCTCTGTTCTTTGTACTTGTATGGGCCCCTCTGCAGCAAACAAGCACTCTCCTATTTGTCAGGCAATACTGGGTAAATAGTGGCTAAGTGTCCTTGAGCTGCCCATTGTTTATAGTACAATAGCACAACAATCTCTGTCATTACTTTACAGATCCTGAGGGGAAATGACAGGGTTATAATCAGGCGTCTGCATCCGTTACACAACATTGTCATTTTAGTATGAAGCTCTTTTCCCAAGACAGGCTAATTCTTCACTGGCTTAGATGATGCTTGATATAGCCTACATCAGCATCATGGGTTTGTGTTTTTCAACACTCCTATTTCCATGTAGATTTCAATATCTTGAATATCTATTATCATTGATAATAGGGCCAATGCCATGATAACAATAAAACCATACCTACTAGACAGACCATATAAACATGAAAGCAGTTTAAACCATGGTTTTAGAATAAATCAGGTGTAGGACAGGATGATCTCCTGAAAAAGCATTCTCATTAACACCACAGACAGCTTTGAGGTCTTATACCTCAACATCACATGTAGTTTATTCTGCTTTGACAGACTAAAGCTTGAAGCAAGTTGTTTTGATGGGTTAGTATCATTTTAAATCTTCAAGGTTGTGTTTTCCTGTCATTTCCTTAGGCTTATTCAAATGTAGGGAACTGTGCCCACGGTTTGCTGTCTACAAATACAATACATTCAGTTCTCTTAGAAATGTTCCCCAATGTATTTATAAAACATTACATTTCATATTTATTTTAGTGCTGCAAAGCTGTCAAATTATCCAGCATATGATCAATATTTAATCGTCAACACAAACGTGAGGAATCCCAAATATATATATATATATATACACATACATACATACACACTATATATATATATACACCCCTTCAAGTTAGTGGATTCTGCTATTTCAGCCACACCCGTTGCTGACAGGTGAATAAGATCGAGCACACAGCCATACAATCTCCATAGACAAACATTGGCAGTAGAATGGCCTTACTGAAGAGCTCAGTGGCCTTCAACGTAGTACCATCATAGGATGCCACCTTTCCAACAAGTCAGTTAATCAAATTTCTGCCCTGCTAGAGCTGCCTCTGGCAACTGTAAGTGCTGTTATGGTGAAGTGGAAACGTCTAGGAGCAACAACGGCTTAGCCGCGAAGTGTTAGGCCACACAAGCTCACAGAACGGGACGGCAGGGTGCTGTAGCGCGTAGCGTGTAAAAATCTTCTGTCCTCGGTTGCAACACTCGCTAACGAGTACCAAACTTCCTCTGGAGGCAACGTCATGTCAAGAACTGTTCATCGGGAGCTTCATGAAATGGGTTTCCATGGCCGAGCAGCCGCACACAAGCCTAAGATCATCAGGCTCAATGCCAAGCGTCGGCTGGAGTGGTGTAAAGCTCACCGCCATTGGACTCTGGAGCAGTGGAAACACGTTCTTTGGAGTGATGAATCCAGCTTCACTATCTGGCAGTCAAACTTGGGAATATGGGTTTGGCAAATGCCAGGAGAACTCTACCTGCCCAAATGCATAGTGCCAACTGTAAAGTTTGGTGGAGGAGGAATAATGGTCTGGGGCTATTTTTCATGGTTTGGGCTAGGCCCCTTGGCTCCAGTGAAGGGAAATCTTAACGCTACAGCATACAATGATTTTCTAGATGATTCTGTGCTTCCACTTTGTGGTAACAGTTTCGGGAAGGCCCTTTCCTGTTTCAGCATGATAATGCCTCTGTGCACAAAGCGAGGTCAATACAGAAATGGTTTGTCGAGATCGTTGTGGAAGAACTTGACTGACCTGCACAGAGCCCTGACCTCAACCCCATCGAACACCTTTGGGATTAATTGGAACGCAGACTGTGAGCCAGGCCTAATCACCCAACATCAGTGCCCGACCTCACTAACTCTTGTGGCTGAATGGAAGCAAGTCCCTGCAGCAATGTTCCAACATCTAATGGAAAGCCTTCCCAGATGAGTGGAGGCTGTTATAGCAGAAAAGGGGGGAGGGGGGGACCAACTCCATGATTTTGTAATGAGATGTTCAACGAGCAGGCATCCACATACTTTTGGCAATGTAGTGTATGTGAGAAGGCACACGTAACTGAGCCTTTCCCCTCTGTCTCAAGAGGAGCTCTGAGAACTGCATAGAGAAATAAAATAACTGGAACTGACATCACCATCAGAAGGAGCCGTTATATACTGTTAAAAAGCCAAACATCCATTTTGAATGCTGTATAAGAAATTCAGGCCCACTTGTCTACTAAATCAAATGTGTGCCAACCAGGTCTAATCTCAATATAAATGTATTCCGTCTATGTCCTGTGGTCACCAATTCAGTAAGTTACCATGATGGATGGGTGACATTAATTTAACCAAGTAGCTGTGTCTGTTCTCTAAGAGACCTCCCAACCGCCATCCCCCCATTCCAGCTGTGACACCATCATAGCTAGCCTCACTGTCAGACACTGGCCGTGTATGTGTGATTTGAGCCTACCATCTGTCTTTCAGCAGCACCAACTAAATGAACAGTAGCCATAAGACCCCTCCCCAAGAGCCCAATATTACCAAACATTATCTCAGGCCTGATGCCATTTGTTTTTCTAAAATATACTAACAACACTAAACAAGAGGCTTAGACTCAAATCCCCTAAAAGCCAGTGGAAACCATGTAGAAACCTTTAAGAGAGAAATCCAGGAACTGAAAGGGGAAATGGAGTCATACTCTTGATACCATACCAGTGGTGTTTACAAATCATAATAAAGATTTGTTATGATTTATTGTCCTGGCACTCTGACAACTCATCTGAGTAAGCAGGCATGAGAGCACATATTTTGTGTGGACAGTTGCTCCATGACGGTGTCTGGCAGTAGCCTTGTTTACACATTGCACTAAAATCTGGGTTTCGTGATCTGCTCAATCCGAACAAAGTTAGTGAATGTTAAAATGTGTCTCTTATCCGTCCACTGTGGACATTGTGGCCAGATTTCCTGGTGCCGTCCTGTATGCAAATTATTTGACTGATATTCTTTCAGAATAATATTAATGTAATATGCATTCATTTTATGGCATTTTATTGATGCCATAAGTCAATGGTGCTACCTGTCAATTATTTTAGAGGCCGGTATAATGATAATTTAAATAGTTTGACTATCAAGATCTGTTTACACTTGATTGATATCCAGATACAATGGGTCCCTGACTACCTCCGGAGGTACACAATGTGTATTTTAATCATCTACACCTGTATCAAAATGTGGGCACAATCAGAATGTGCACAAGATCAGGACAAAGAAAGCATGTTAGCACTAGGTGTAAACGGGGCTTATTACACTGCTGCTGCTCTCCACCTCATCCAGACCAGACACTGCACTTCCAGCTCTCTGGGGATTTAACCCTTTGCTGTGAACAGATTGTGTAACCTAGTTGGGGGGACAAAATTATGTTGGAATTGAAATGGTTATTTAGGTAAAAGGGTCTTGATAAAAAATTATAAATGACGTATATCAACAATGCTATGTAAACAGTTCCATAAAATATCGATTTTTACGCCAAAGTATTCTGTTGAGGGATTTAACATAATTTCCTCTCACTCTGGTTAAACATGCTAATTCTATGCAAATTAAACACAATGACTCACCTCTTCATCCTCCCCTAAGAGGCCTTTTGGATTTAATGAATTTGCTAGAACAGCTGGGTATATTTAGAGCTGAACTTTTTTTTACAAATTTTAATTTAGTCATTCACTCCAAATTCTTACTCATTGTGTTCTGTTTTTGTTTCTATTTGATTGTTTTCTTTGTTGCTCAATTATCCTGTGATTTGATTGGAGTAATGTGTTACACACAGTATCTGTATGGAGCCATATGAACAGAACTTTGTGTTTCGCTTCTAGTAGGATGTTATCGCTTTCACTGTGAGCCTGTGCCATCTTGCCAGTGTATTTTGAAAGTCTTGCACTGAATCGTGTTTATAGTGTTGTGTTGGAGTCTTTTAGCGTGAGAATGAACCAAAAATAAATGGTCTGTCTAGAGTCTAGACATTACCTCCGGATTTCCAACCACCTATAATGCTTCGACTTTGACTTCATAGCAGTGGATGCTGCTGAGGGGAAGACGGCTCATAATAATGGCTGGAATGGAGCGAATGGAATAGCTTCAAACAGATGGCAACCACGTGTTTGATGTATTTGATACTGTGAGGGAAAGTGTTGTTGTCTGAAGAAATAGCATTGAATTGTACACAGCATCTCCTCTCATTCTATCTTGGTTTGTGTAGGTTACTGTGACATTATTCTCAGACCAATTGTCAGGACGCCCAGAACACTGTTCTGGGAACCAAAAGGAGTATCTCAGTTTCAAGGCCACAGTTTCGAGAGATGAAGCCTCGTCAGTCACTTGCAGGAACCAACATTAATAATGAATAATGTAAATCATGCTTATATGACTTGTTTGTGTAGCAGTATAAAAGGACTGAGAGGGAACGACCTTGTCAGAGTTTTCATCAAGCTAGGATTAAGTTTGTGAACATCTCCGGCCGTGGTAATAAAGATTGATTCATTTACATTGAGTTTGAGTCCTTAGTGGTGAATTTCCATGACACTACCATTCCACCTATTCCGCACCAGCCATTACCACGAGCCCAGCCTCCCCAATTAAGGTGCCACCAACCTCCTGTGATTTATAGTCTATGGGTCATGTCGACACTCAGGAAAACTCCTCGCCCAAATCACAAGACAAGCCATGTATAATCAGTGGGGAGAACAAGTATTTGATAACCTGCAAAATCGGCAGTGTTTCCTACTTACAAAGCATGTAGAGGTCTGTAATGTTTTATCATAGGTACACTTCAACTGTGAGAGACGGAATCTAAACCAAAAATCCAGAAAATCACTGATTTTTAAGTAATTAATTTGCAATTGTTGCATGACATAAGTATTTGATACATCAGAAAAGCAGAACTTAATATTTGGTACAGAAACCTTTGTTTACAATTACAGAGATCATACGTTTCATGTAGTTCTTGACCAGGTTTGCACACACTGCAGCAGGTATTTTGGCCCACTCCTCCATACAGACCTTCTCCAGATCCTTCAGGTTTCGGGCTGTCGCTGGGCAATACGGACTTTCAGCTCCCTCCAAAGATTTTCTATTGGGTTCAGGTCTGGAGACTGGCTGGGCCACTCCAGGACCTTGAGATGCTTCTTACGGAGCCACTCCTTAGTTGCCCTGGCTGTGTGTTTCGGGTCGTTGTCATGCTGGAAGACCCTCCCACGACCCATCTTCAATGCTCTTACTGAGGGAAGGAGGTTGTTGGACAAGATCTCACGATACATGGCCCCATCCATCCTCCCCTCAATACCATGCAGTCGTCCTGTCCCCTTTGCAGAAAAGCATCCCCAAAGAATTATGTTCCCACCTCCATGCTTCACGGTTGGGATGGTGTTCTTGGGGTTGTACTCATCCTTCTTATTCCTCCAAACACAGCGATTGGAGTTCAGACCAAAAGGCTCTATTGTTGTCTCATCAGACCACATGACCTTCTCCCATTCCTCCTCTGGATCATCCAGATGGTCATTGGCAAACTTCCGACAGGCCTGGACATGCTCTGGCTTGAGCAGGGGGACCTTGTGTGCGCTGCAGGATTTTAATCCATGACGGCGTAGTGTGTTACTAATGGTTTTCTTTGAGACTGTGGTCCCAGCTCTCTTCAGGTCATTGACCAGGTCCTACCGTGTAGTTCTGGGCTGATCCCTCACCTTCCTCATGATCATTGATGCCCCACGAGGTGAGATCTTGCATGGAGCCCCAGACCGAGGGTGATTGACCGTCATCTTGAACTTCTTCCATTTTCTAATAATTGCGCCATCAGTGGTTGCCTTCTCACCAAGCTGCTTGCCTATTGTCCTGTAGTCCATCCCAGCCTTGTGCAGGTCTACAATTTTATCCCTGATGTCCTTACACCGTCTCTGGTCTTGGCCATTGTGGAGAGGTTGGAGTCTGTTTGATTGAGTGTGTGGACAGGTGTCTTTTATACAGGTAACAAGTTCAAACAGGTGCAGTTAATACAGGTAATGAGTGGAGAACAGGAGGGCTTCTTAAAGGAAAACTAACAGGTCTGTGAGAGCCGGAATTCTTACTGGTTGGTAGGTGAATACTTGTTCTCCCCACTGTATGTTAAGTAGGTTGGTATTGGTTGTTGATTTTGCTTAACTTCACCATATCGCTCAAATTAAAGGGCAGTACTCAATTAGTTTAATTTGACAAGGTTAAAGTAAAGGACACATTTGCAGCAAACTGTGATTCTTGGCCATGCTTCCTGGCCTTCCATGGAACTGATGAGATTGTGAGCCATGGATTCAATGAATTAAATGCAACCTGCTCTACCAATGTTCATGTATTTATTTACAAACCTCTGTCTTATTTACAGAGCAGACAGATTGTATTCTGAAAGCTACTGCATAAAGACGGCAATGCAGATTTCATTGAGACCTGCATCATGCCAATGTTTCTATTTCAAAATGTGGCAAAGTGATAAACACCCTGCTGCACCTGTGTGATTGTGTGAATAAGCTTGCAATCTGCTGGTGACATAACTGTGAGCTGTGTCTTCACAGACAAGACAGCTGGCTGGCTTAGAGCCTTCAGTATGACAAGACTCATTTATAATCCTCTGAAATGATGGACCAATATATTGCATGCCATTTCAGAAATGGAAATAATGTATACAGTATGTCGCTCCTTGTCTCCCCACCAGGCATAATTCTCTTTTCCACGGCTTCCTTTCTCTTGGGTTTGATGAGCTATTGAGCTGTCTGAGTTATGCTGCATTGGTAAATGCCTTTTTCATGACCTAACACTGAACATCATTATGCTCACTATGTGAGCTCACCATTAGTCTGGCAGTCAGGGCTAGTTTGGGAAATTCCAGACCTAGGGTGTATGCTGGAACATTAATACATTGTGGGAGGCAACCTGTCCATCTGAGAGGCTACGTCACAGCCTCCATTACCTAATAGGCATATTGATTCCAATGACCTCCAAGCCTGTCGAACAGAACAGGCCTTAAACGCAAATTGTCTGTGACCATTGCTTGATGTTAATTATGGGAGCCAGCTAGTTCTAGGCCTCAGGCTAGGATCACCATCACACTAGGTTAGCTTGGGAGAACACCTATAATTCTCAACTACAGCAGTCCTGCCTGACGCAGATACAGTACCACAAGGCCTGGGCCAAACAGGACGACAGCTCCATCAACACAAGACAAGTTCTATCATTCATACAGTATAGTAAAATGATAACAAAATAATGAATGTTGAATCCATTAGGTAATGATCAACTATGTTTTATTAGAACATTAAAGGGTAGGTAGGATGAGTTTTTACTCACCAAAGTAACAGCGTAGTGTGGTCAAAGACTTAGTTACTTAGTTGTAGTCATGGTGTGGTTACCTACAGT
Organism: Oncorhynchus mykiss; assembly: GCF_057628025.1. Taxonomy (NCBI): domain Eukaryota; kingdom Metazoa; phylum Chordata; class Actinopteri; order Salmoniformes; family Salmonidae; genus Oncorhynchus; species Oncorhynchus mykiss. The sequence goes on from NC_143022.1 coordinate 80,287,068, forward strand.
GGGGAGAACAAGTATTTGATACACTGCCGATTTTGCCACTTACAAAGCATGTAGAGGTCTGTAATTTTTATCATAAGTACACTTCAACTGTGAGAAACGGAATCTAAAACAAAAATCCAGAAAATCACATTGTATGATTTTTAAGTAATTAATTTGCATTTTATTGCATGACATAAGTATTTGATCACATACCAACCAGTAAGAATTCCGGCTCTCACAGACCTGTTAGTTTTTCTTTAAGAAGCCCTCATGTTCTCCACTCATTACCTGTATTAACTGCACCTGTTTGAACTCGTTACCTGTATAAAAGACACCTGTCCACACACTCAATCAAACAGACGCCAACCTCAACACAATGGCTTAGACCAGACAGCTGTGTAAGGACATCAGCGATACAATTGTAGACCTGCACAAGGCTGGGCTACAGGCCATTAGGCAAGCAGCTTGGTGAGAAAGCAACAACTGTTGGTGCAATTATTAGAAAATGGAAGAAGTTCAAGATGACGGTCAATCACCCTCGGTCTGGGGCGCCATGCAAGATCTTACCTCGTGGGGCATCAATGATCATGAGGAAGGTGAGGGATCAGCCCAGAACTACACGGCAGGACCTGATTAATGACCTGAAGAGAGCTGGGACCACAGTCTCAAAGAAAACCATTAGTAACACACTACGCCTTCATGGATTAAAATCCTGCAGCGCACAAGGTCCCCCTGCTCAAGCCAGTGCATGTCCAGGCCCGTCTGAAGTTTGCCAATGACCATCTGGATGATCCAGCCAGGGCAAGTAAGGAGTGGCTCCGTAAGAAGCATCTCAAGGTCCTGGAGTGGCCCAGCCAGTCTCCAGACCTAGAAAATCTTTAGAGGGAGCTGAAAGTCCCTATTGCCCAGCGACAGCCCGAAACCTGAAGGATCTGGAGAAGGTCTGCATGGAGGATTGGGCCAAAATCCCTGCTGCAGTGTGTGCAAACCTGGTCAAGAACTACAGGAAACGTATGATCTCTAATTGCAAACAAATGTTTCTGTACCAAATATTAAGTTCTGCTTTTCTGATGTATCAAATACTTATGTCATGCAATAAAATGCAAATTACTTAAATCATACAATGTGATTTTTCTGGATTTTTGTTTTAGATTCTGTCTCTCACAGTTGAAGTGTACCTATGATTAAAAATTACAGACCTCTACATGCTTTGTAAGTAGGAAAATCGGCAGCGTATCATACTTGTTCTCCCCACAAGTTACGTTTTGGGATTTAGAAATATTTATTCACTTACCTTTTTTTATATCTAAACATCAATTCAAACATGTAATTGAGCAAACTTTTTCAGATGAATAGTGAACACAGTTCTTCACAGTAGTGGAACTTGGTGGGATCAGCAGAACCAAGGGATGGTTGCACCTGCCGCTCTATTCCTCTGATTTTGTTGGGTTAAATGCGGAAGACACATTTCAGTTGAAGGCATTCAGTTGTACAACTGACTAGGTATCCCCCTTTCCCTTTCTGCCATTGGAAGAAGAGCACTACCCACCACTGTTGCTCCACCTTCATTCTATGGATGGATGTAGCTGTTTTTTTACTTTTTCAATCAAACCTGAAATGTATAAAAATTCAGATACTAAGCAACAGGAAATGAGAAATTACTGTTGTGTATTGTTTGACAGATGTGCTCTCACCATGATTTATCCTCTCTCTTCAGGAGGCTGATGACCTACAGCGGCAGGGTCTTGGGCATCCAACAGCGCCAAGTAGTGTGACTGGTGGCCAGTGGCATGAGGAGGCGACAGGCAATACATACTGCCCCTGATCAGACAGAGCAAGAGACACAGGGAAGATAGGAATTATACGAGTAATGCCTCTACCTGATGTATAGACAGAGCATGCTGCTGATCACAATACAAACATACACACAACTTATGTTTATATAGACCTACATGTACATTTTATTAACTACTTTAGCTAGCTAGCTATGGATTAGGTGCCTCAACCACAGATCGCAGCAGCTGTTCCCTCGCTGCCCCAAAGTCAATCAGCCAAATGTATTTCATAAAGCCCTTTTTACATCAGTGGTTGTCACAACGTGCTTTACAGATACCCAGCCTAAAAGTCTGCTGGAACTGTGTATCAATGTCTTTAAAAAGTAGTCTCATACAGTCGACTTTGGAGGTCCAGCGCTGTCTTTACCTTCTTTGATTTTAGTCATTTGTTTTGTTAGCTCAATTTTTTTCATGCCACAACCTTGCTAGCTGCGGGGTAAATTACTGCACTTCTGACAAACGTAAATAGCACATGTGTTACTTTAACTATTTTTAGTAGGCCTACCCGTGCACTGGTTTGATCGCACATGGCTAGCTAACAAGCTCGACCTTGTTACCTTTTTACATATATAGGTAAAACGATTCAAGTTTATAGTCCGTTAGTGGGACCCTGCAAACTAGCTAGCTACGTGTAAATGCTGCTGGGTAGTTACTTCGTATGTTTACTTAACTTCCTTACATCCGGACTGGAGCAGATAGCTAGCTAGCTGCCCAATTTGGCTTGGCCTGCCGCCTGCATTGCGTCATTGGTTTGTGTGGAAACAGGTAAAAATAGGATTGAAGATTAGATTATTGTTCTTGCATTCTAGCTAGCTAGCTGACTGTCATAGCTTGGGGGACAAATGTTCATACGAAATCTATCACATTTCCATGTTGGGGGATGGGCATATCCTGCAAATTGTTCCAAGTATAACGTCAGGCCTATACCTAGCTGTACATTTTCATTTGAATTAAACCAATGGACTCACCTTTACATTGACTGGGATTATGATATTCTAGGCCGAGTGGGACTACATGGGTTGAATTGTGTTTACATTTCTAGAGGCTGTTTATAATGAGTGACGTTCTGTTGGACTGTATAGTGTAGTCACAGAACGGTTAGTTACCAGTAGCTTTGGTGTGGTAAATCTAGGTCCAGGGCTGAGCAGACTGCAGCCCCACAGGAGGGCTTTTGGAGAGGAAGGCAGAAGGAGCTGGTGCTGCTGAGGGCCAGACAAAGTAAAGAACCTCCACAGACTGTGAAGATGGATCACATCAAAAGGATCATGCATTTAGGCCTATCTGTCAGGAGGATATAGCCTACGTAATTCAATGGTTGACTAGTTGGTACCCATTTAGTTTAGTAAATGTACAATAATTCAATATTGCTCAGCACCTACTGGTATCAGCTTCTTTAGAAATAAAGGTATAATATTTTACAGAGCTGTGTGTGTCCCTTTAGTTGGACATAATTTGCCACACATTTTGAGTAATTTAGCACAGCATTATCACAGTTTAGTCATAGTAGGCCTAGACCTAATTCTGTGTGATTAGATCGCCATAGGCTAACGAAAGCAGTTTGTAATGCTGTTATGTGGGCAAACGTTGACAGCATTAGCCAGGATTACATTTGACATTTTAGTCATTTAGCAGAAACCCTTATTCAGAGTGACTTACAGTTAGTGCATTCATCTTAAGATAGCTATGGGAGACAACCGTTATCACAGTCGTAGTACCATGCCAGTGTCCGTGTAATTCCTCTATTTGTAGGTTAATGAGGTGGGATTAGTGTAAACAGCTGAATAGCTAAATCAGCATTCTGGCACAGTGGCTTGGGCTGTGTGGGATGGGTGCTAAACAGCCATCCAAAATCTGGTTGGGTTTTACTCTGTGCTTTGCTGTTGGCCAACACTTAATTTTCTCAAACCAGTGTTCAGTGTTTGCAGATATCCTAGCGGTTATAGAAGTTTGTTTAGCACAGAGCAAAAGATCTGTTCTGCCCCTTGACAGAAACCCATTTTTGTATGCCTAGTTTAATAACCTCAGTATGAATGATATGGTTTATATGTTTTTAAAAACTCCATATGAACCAATTTGTGGAGTTACTCAATTATCACTTTGCCTCAAAACTCATGGTCTGAGATAGGCGTTTCCATGGTCTGCTGCTTTTCCCATTGATACTTGATGCATTACCCCAGAATTCCACATTCTTGCTCCTGTATTTAGTTCCTGTATTCAGAGTTTGCACAGAAAACAAATTGTTGCCATGCCTTGAGTAGGTGTTTTGGTGTGTAGTGGATTCTCATGGCCATGTTACAAAGCTCTTATTCACTTTTGGTGTATGCTATTTGTATTCCTGTGCGTCTTTGTGTATGTGTTATGACATTTTCATTAACACGTAGACATTCTGTAGCACTAAAAGGTGTCTAAACATGCATTTAGTGAGGAAATGGTGAATTTGTCCTTGCTACACACACCTGTTCAAAATAGGGAGTATTGGACTAGATACAGAGGAAAATGGTCTGACAAACCCTGAACAAAAGGCTTATCAGAGCAATCTTCTATCTACTTTCATTTTCTTTGTGTGTGACAAAAGAGAAATGTCCTCCATGAAAGAGAAAAGCGAGGCTTTATTAAGAGATCCATCTGTGTTGGGTTGAGTCACTATAATCATCAGCGTTTGAAATATTTAATACCGTATGTGCTTGTAATCTGAGGGGATTGCAGCGTTGCCATGACAACAGATACATGGTGGAGCTCCCGCTCTTTGGTAAATGCTCCACAGAGCACAGAGGCAGCTGAGTGGTGGAAGTGTTCCCTGTAGGGGTTTGTAGGCCCCCTCTTATGTATTAGGTGTCTCAAAAAAAAAAACGTCAGTAGTTCTCTAAATTGTAAAATATCATTGAGACATTTCTCATCTCCTTAAGCATTAAAGCCCAACCAATCCCTTTGTCCCTGTGCCACAGGCAATAAATCACAGGGCAGCGGCATCGTAGAGATGGAGGAGCTTCCTGTCCCTCAGAACATCAAGATCAGCAACATCACATGTGACTCCTTCAAGATTTGCTGGGACATGGAGCCCCGAGTCAAGGAGCGTATCACTCACTACTTCATCGACCTCAACAAGAAAGAGAACAAGAACTCCAACAAGTTCAAACACAAGGTAAACTATTAACACGCACACAACAACAACTAGGCTATTTCAAAGGAAGAACACGCAGTTTATAATACAATCAAATGTATTTTATAAAGCCCTTTTCACATCAGCAGTGGGCACAAAGTTATTAAGATACCCAGCCTAAACCCCCAAAGAGCAAGCAATGCAGAAGCACAGAGGCTAGAAAAACTCCCTAGAGCCTGAAGTTGTCTATAAAATAATTTCTACATGATAAGGCCAGTTGTTTAGTTTGAGCTATAACACAAACCAGTATGTAGCCACATCGTAACCTTTATACCCCAAACAAGTAGTGTAACAGGCGTAATGAGTATATCTTAAATAATTCATCACCCCCCCCCCCCACACAATTTTTTTGCTTAACTAACAATCACACTTTACTTTTTTCCAGCTTGTTATCTCTGACTTTGCTGATAGCTCCTTTAAAGTGGGAAAATGTACTTGCTATTTTAAGATGAATGTACTAAGTCGCTCTGGATAAGAGCATCTGCTAAATTACTCAAATCGAAATGTAAACAAAGGGTAGATAACCTTTTACCAGAGCTCAGAAGCAGAGCTCAGAAGCAGAACTGACACTCCCACACTCTAACACTAGGGAACCTTTTGTATTCTAACAGATTAAGCCCTGAGCATGAATGATATCACACAGCGCTAGCAGAGACTAATTGCACAAATATGGCTGCTGTTTCAGCCTTTAATCTAATGCATCTAATGTAACATTTTTGCAGATCTATTTCATCAGTCTCCCATTCACATTCTGGGTGGAGTGAACATAAAATCCCCCCCCCCCCCCCCCCCTCCAAAGGAAGCGGTTTTCTTCCCATTCTCTGTGTGAATATACATAGATAGAATGCATTTATTTTCATTACAGCACGCAGGGCTAATGTTGTGCATTAATGTACTGCTGTTGTCACGGCTGGCTGGTGTAATATTGCAGGGCGGGCCCAATCTATGTCCTGCTAATGCATAGAGACAGGAAGTACTAGGCTCCATGGCATACATTAAATCAATATTGAGGAGATGGGGGAAGGGGAACGCCACATGTCGTTCATGCAGCTTAAAGGTCAAATTCAGCCGTTTTTTTCTCAATATCAAATAATTTCTCACTAACAATGATGTACCTTATTGTGATTGTTTTCAATTAAAATGGTCAAAAATAAACAAAAATAGTAGCTTCATAGCAAAGAGCAATTTCTCAAAGAAGAATTGTTCTGGGACTGTCTGGGCGTGGTCTGACTGAGGAGGGGAAAACTAGCTGTTATTGGCAGAGAGGTTTGGAACTCTTTCTTATTCGTCTATTAACTAATTTACCACCTGGTGATGTCACCAGACAGGCCAAAACTTTATCTCACAAAAACAGGCAGACATTTCAGGTGGTCTTTTTAAACAGCTCTTACAGTAAAAGGGTAATATCATAATTTTCACAGTATTATTCCAACCTAATAGTGTGGAAATATATATAAAACAGAAAATTCATGTTTTTGACTGCACTGGGCCTTTAACACTAAGCATTGTATTTATGCTGATTTAGTGTTTTGGTCTGTGCGTGGCATTAAAATATACTGTATCAATAGTGAGGAGGCCACTACTACTACCACTATGTTGCTTTTGCAGCTGAACGGTGAATAATGTGTTTATTCAGAGTTTGTGTTTTGTATGTAGAGTTGTAAACTTTGTGTATGTTGAGTTTAAGCTCTGTCTGCCGGTGTCCCTGTCCAGGATGTCCCCACCAAACTGGTGGCGAAGGCAGTGCCTCTGCCCATGACGGTGAGGGGTCACTGGTTCCTCAGCCCGCGTACGGAGTACACCGTGGCCGTCCAGACTGCCTCCAAACAGAGTGACGGAGACTACGCCGTGTCAGAGTGGAGCGAGATCATCGACTTCACCACCGCCGGTAAGGCAGGGGGCAGAAGAGGGACAGGGGAAACAAAGCATTTATTTTATGGCCTATCCCTAAAACCTTCTATCTTTATTTGATATAGGCTTACATTCTGTATTCTCTCATTAATGGCTAATCCTAACCCCTGTTTCCAGATTATTCCACGGTGCATCTAACCCAGCTGCTGGAAAAGGCTGAGGTCATCGCAGGCAGGATGCTGCGCTTCTCTGTGTTCTACAGGAATCAAAACAAAGAGTACTTTGACCAGGCCAGGTACGTACGAACGTCTGCACAGCTGCCCTAACAGCCAGCACAGTTTTATTCTGACGTTATGATTCAGTATGTAAAAACGGTATAATACGGGGAAATCACGTAATATAGAGATACAAGACCCTTTGCTGTACCTCCTTCCCTTGTAACTGAAATCGTCATAGGCTTTTCTCAAAGCTCCAAGGCAGTGGTCCAGATGGTATGGCTTAATGCTTTAAAAAAATATATACTCAGATAGTATAGGCTGTTCATGTGTAAGTCTAGTTCTGTATTGGGGGAGTTAGTCTAAGTTCAACAGAAAGGTATTATTGCAAAAAACTGCCTCCAATCCATAAAAAAACTCTGCTTACATTGCATCATACAAAAAAAGTTAAGTATCTGGGTTAGCAGATTATATTTGGGTAAAACAGCCATTCCGGATATTTCATCCCTAATAGGATTTTCTGCATTTGGAACTAGAAGTGTACCATGGTCAGGAAACCTCTGAATTACTATTTTATATAACAGCAGCTTGCTAGGCAGAATTGTTTTGGTTCCCATTTGTGCATATGTTTGCTGGAACAAATGACCTCCCCAATGACTGCATGCGTTGGACCAAAGTCTTAAAACGTAGCAGCTTTAATTGCTGGATACAAAGCCTTTTAAAGTATATTCTGATGAAAGAGGAAGCTGAGTGTGTATCAAGCACCTGACTGGAAAGCAAGATGGAAAAGTGGGAAAGAGAGAGGAACAGAGTGTGAGAGAGGAGAGAGACAGAGAGGAGAGAAGTCTGGTGTATTTTTTGTTGTTTGCTGATGTGTTAACCAATTATGTATTTTTTTTCTTCTTGGGGGATGAGAGCACTTTCTGTTCTTTAGTTTTTATCTTCTCTTATTTTCATTTCTCTGTGGTGTAGAATGGTGAAAAACTACACAGAAACGGCTTCATCTCGTGGAGAAAACACCCAAGGACAGTAAAATGAGGCCTTTCCTATGATGACCTGAATGGGACCTTAATAATTAGATAGTTACCATGACAAAGAGACAATTATGGTTCTAATGGCAACCTTTAAAGTGTTACCAATGTAATTACGCCAATAATTGCAGCCTTTGGAGCTCAGATTTGCATCATAGGATATCTGACTGCCAATTTAAACCTCACAAGGTGCTTTCAAGTTTCTACTATTCATTTGTTGGTATCCAGAGATCTTGCCGAATACAATCTATCTGTCAGTTTTTTTAGTCTGAGTTCTGTCTAGGGGAAAATAAAGGTATGTTTGCCAGTGAGAAAACTGAGGAGCAAATCATTTTTATAGTAGATTAACTAGATGAAATTGATTAGATCAGTCTTTTTACTCATTGTTTCTGAAATGCATCCTTTCTGAATAGGTTGTTTGTGTTGTCAAGAGACACATTGACCAGCTTTCAGTAGGATTCAGCTGCTACCCAAATCCCTGGTTGTATCGATGATACATTTATTGTAATAACCTATAGTATAGTGATTACTCAGAAAGTTGTCCATGTCTCCTCTCCAGGGAGGTGCATGGGAACCACATGCTGCCAGCTGTGAAGGACAACAGTGGAAGTCATGGCTCACCTATCAGCGGGAAGCTGAAGGGCCTCTACTTCAGCTGCAACACAGAGTTCAACACAGGCAAGCCCCCCCAGGACTCCCCCTACGGCCGCACACGCTTTGAGATCCAGGCTGAGACCCTGTTCAACCCCAAGACTAACCTCTACTTCGGGGACTTCTACTGCATGTACACGGCCTACCACTACGTCATCCTGGTGCTGGCCCCACAGGGCTCGCCCGGCGATGACTTCTGTAAGGCAAAGCTGCAAGCACTCGACATCACCAACAACCACTTCCTGACTTGCACGGTGGACGAGGAGGCGGGCGACGGGGCACTGGTTTTCCGGCACGCCCAGGATGTGATCCTGGAGGTGATCTACACAGAGCCCGTGGACCTGGTGCTGGGCACGGTGGCAGAGATCAGCGGGCACCAGCTCATGAGCCTGTCTACCGTCAACGCCAAGAAGGACCCCAGCTGCAAGACCTGCAACATCAGCGTGGGACGCTAGTGGGAGACTGGACTGCACCTGTGCTACACAGACGTACACACACGCAACCCCAACCTATATCCTCAAAGGACCACCCTCCCAAAAGAAGAACATTGCAGGAGAGGGACCCAGACTGTGAAAGAAATTTAACAACAGGGTAGGGTGCTAGAATTCCCAGTCCATATACACACACACACACACGCACACACACATCATCCATTTTCCTTTTCAACCTCATAGGAACCACCCTCCCAAAAGTGTGGCATTCTGTTCATCCCTCCCGCCTTCCCCATCAGAAGAGAAACCATGCAAAAGAGGGAGGAGCCCCAACTGAAAGATCTACAGCTGAAGTGTGGGATCCTAACAAGCCTTGGTCAGCATCATCCAAACCGCTAGCCAAAACTGACCCTAACAAGCCTTGGTCAGCATCATCCAAACCGCTAGCTAACACTGACTGATCCCTTTAAATGTTCTAACCAAACATTGTTCCGTGCATGTATTCACACAGCTTTTCTCATTGATTTTCTCTTCTGTTGTTTTTCAAACGTCTCCTTCTCCCGTTGACCTCTTCAAATGTTCTGTTGTTCACTTCAGTCCAGGTAGACAGATGGTTGTGTTCCTGTTTTCCCATCTCTCCTGGAAGGCGTTAGAATGGTTCAGATTCGACAGATCTAAGTTACTCCTCCTCTATCGGCAGAGACTGGTACTAATTTAGGGCTGCAGTGTCATCATCTTTATGCCAAAGGTAACACAAAAGGACAACTTGCTGTAGAATAACAATACTAATGCAACAGCCACTAAAAGCATATTAACTCGGAGATCAAGTTGAACTACTTGGTAACCATTAAGAGCATGATGCAGTATGTACAGCATGACTTTGAAAACTGAGTCTGTCAGTTCCTCTACCATAGCTACCCTTCTGCAATGTTATGTGGCGGTGGCGTCTCACTCTACCATAGCTACCCTTCTGCAATGTTACGTTTGATTTATTCTAGTTATAAGGAAACCATAAACTGTGTTTAGTAAAGTAATGTGAAAAAATATTTATTTTTTACTGATATATACACATATAAACCAGAAGTGCACAATGTCAAGAGCTCTGATCCTAGTAAAGAATTGCATTTTTGGATGAAAAACACAAAAAGGAGAAAACAACACAGATTTGAGTAACTTGCACTATGCCAACATTCACAAGTTATTTTTTTTCCAAGGTAATGTTTAACTTGAATTGCCACAATTCATCATATCAACTATGAACTATTACATATCATAGTACAATGTGGGACTAAAAACGGATTGACATGCACAAACATTCTACAGGATTGTCGGATTGTGTATTCGGATGACATATCCCCCTTGCCAAGATTGCACTTTTCAAAGAGCAGCATTTGAACGTAGTAGACCACGTTACGTACCTGTTATATCGACATTAGTTTGGCAAGAACAAAATGCAAGTAACAATAAAGTGCCATAAAATAGCTTAGAATAGCATAAAATAACATTTCTAACATCAACCGTGATATATATTTGTTCTCTTTTTTCCTTAAAATGAAAGTGTTACACTCGCTACATCAGTTGCAGAAAAAAGTATAATTTGTCAAGGGACTAAAAATAGCTGGATGTGGCCCAGCAATTCTTGCATCATCTTGCCATCACTCTTAACCAAAGTGAGAGTCAGTCAACATCAAAGTCGTTTAAAGTGCATCACCATATAAGCATCGCATGAAACATGACCAGAGTACCGGTATCTCACTTTGAAATTTGTTCTGAAAAAAATATTATCCAATAAAGTGAGCCAAAAAAAACTGTTTCAAAATAAAAGTCCCACTGTGAAGGAGGCTCAAACAGTCTTCGGAGTAGCCCGTTTACTGAGCAGGACTTCTAGCAAACGGAGTTTAGCTTTTAAGTTCTTGTACTCGCAGTACTCCTCTGCCATGGGCCCATGGTCCTCTTTCTGGGCAGCCCTTTAAAGACGAGGAAGAGAAAAATACTAACTTAACATTTCAGATAAGCTGCAGCTTTCATTACTGGTATAGTCCCTGTGTTGCCTTATTCAGATAACTTTGTACAGTAAGTATTGTAATCGGAACATTTTATTTTACTTTCAATAACCGCTACATGTACAAAATATGTGTATAGTTCAGACCAGTTGTCTCTATCTCTTCGTCTCTCTCCCAAGTACTTATTTGTGTCGTATTAACGTCAGTAAATGTGCATCACGCTGTTGTGATTCTGCTGAATTCTTCTGGTGGATGTTTTATTTTATTTTTCACAAGGCGTTGTTGAACTATGAAAACCAAATGTTCCAGTTTATTAAAGGAAAAGCAAACAGTGAAGTGTAACGAGTCTTACCGGCCGGTCTGTGTGTAGAAGTGGTCCTCAAAGACTCGGAGAGCTGAACGGAGTCTCTTCTTCTCAGCTCGCGTCACCCTCAGCTGCTCCAGTAACTCTGACCTACAGTACAGTAGAAGTGGTCAGGGAGAGGACTGAATACATACAGCAAGGCCTCAACACTTCACTTGCCCAATCCCAAATCAACTCCTATGCACTGGCGAGAGAAGTTACACCTGGGAGAGAATACCTTGATGCCTCGTGCAGTGTTGCCGTGGTGACACTGGGCGGCTGTAGACCTTTGATCTCCTCCAGAGGTGACACCAGGGGCATATTGGCCACTTCACTATGCGGCAGACGCAGTGACTCATCTGAAGACACACAATGCAGCGCTGTATGAGGTAGCCAGGTGCTGTCCTTCACACACTCTTCATCAGAACCCTCCTCTTCCTCCTATAGGGAAACAGAGCACAGAGGCTGAGAGACTGTAGTTACTGTGTGTGTGTGTGTGTGTGTGTGTGAGAGAGAGAGAGACAGACTCACTATGGTGGTGATGACAGGGATGGGTGTGGGTGAACACAGGAGCTGCTGTTTGACCTGGCGGTAGCGATCATAGAGAGGCTTCATCAGAGTCTTCTCCTGTCTGGTGCTCTGAAAACACACACATACATGGTTAAAAAAAAAATGTAATTGAGAAGCTACACAAAATAGGACATTTACAAGGAACACTGGGCAGTCTTACCGGTCGCCCATACAGGCTCTCAAAGTAGAGCAGACACTTCTGCAGGGTGACCTTCTCCACAGCCATCTGAGCTGGAGTCATCTCCTGCAAGAACACAGCAGTGGTAATACAGTCAGACACCAGGCCAGAACCAAACTAATACACAACACCACAATTACACTGACAGAATAACGTGCACACCACCCACAGCTTCCAAGTATATTACTAGCTAATGTCCAGTATGTTACAATCCAGAGATAACAAGGTAGATGAAATTAAGGCAAGGGTTGCTTTCCAGAGAGACATCAGGGATTGTAACATACTCTGTTTCACGGAAACATGACTCTCGGGATATGCTGTCGGAGTCGGTACAGCCACCAGGATTATTTTTGCGTCGCTCCGACATAAATAAACATCTCTCCGGTAAGAAGAAGAAGAACACCCCCCTATCCACATCGATGGAACAGTAGTGGAGAGGGTAGCAAGTTTTAAGTTCCTCGGCATACACATCACAGACAAACTGAATTGGTCCACTCACACAGACAGCATCGTGAAGAAGGCGCAGCAGCGCCTCTTCAACCTCAGGAGGCTGAAGAAATTCGGCTTGTCACCAAAAGCACTCACAAACTTCTACAGATGCACAATCGAGAGCATCCTGGCGGGCTGTATCACCGCCTGGTATGGCAACTGCACCGCCCTCAACCGTAAGGCTCTCCAGAGGGTAGTGAGGTCTGCACAACGCATCACCGGGGGCAAACTACCTGCCCTCCAGGACACCTACACCACCCGATGTCACAGGAAGGCCATAAAGATCATCAAGGACATCAACCACCCGAGCCACTGCCTGTTCACCCCGCTATCATCCAGAAGGCGAGGTCAGTACAGGTGCATCAAAGCTGGGACCGAGAGACTGAAAAACAGCTTCTCTCTCAAGGCCATCAGACTGTTAAACAGCCACCACTAACACTGAGTGGCTGCTGCCAACACACTGACACTGACTCAACTCCAGCCACTTTAATAATGGGAATTGATGGGAAATGATGTAAATATATCACTAGCCACTTTAAACAATGCTACCTTATATAAATGTTACTTACCCTACATTATTCATCTCATATACATACGTATATACTGTACTCTATATCATCGACGGTGTCCTTATGTAATACATGTATCACTAGCCACTTTATACTATATTATGCCACTTTGTTTACATACTCATCTCATTTGTACATACTGTACCCGATACCATCTACTGTATCTTGCCTATGCTGCTCTGTACCATCACTCATTCATATATCCTTATGTACATATTCTTTATCCCCTTACACTGTGTACAAGACAGTAGTTTTGGAATTGTTAGTTAGATTACTTGTTATTACTGCATTGTCGGAACTAGAAGCACAAGCATTTCGCTACACTCGCATTAACATCTGCTAACCATGTGTATGTGACAAATAAAATTTGATTTGATTGAATGATGGGCGTACAGTGCCTTGCGAAAGTATTCGGCCCCCTTGAACTTTGCGACCTTATGCCACATTTCAGGCTTCAAACATAAAGATATAAAACTGTATTTTTTTGTGAAGAATCAACAACAAGTGGGACACAATCATGAAGTGGAACGACATTTATTGGATATTTCAAACTTTTTTAACAAATCAAAAACTGAAAAATTGGGCGTGCAAAATTATTCAGCCCCTTTACTTTCAGTGCAGCAAACACTCTCCAGAAGTTCAGTGAGGATCTCTGAATGATCCAATGTTGACCTAAATGACTAATGATGATAAATACAATCCACCTGTGTGTAATCAAGTCTCCGTATAAATGCACCTGCACTGTGATAGTCTCAGAGGTCCGTTAAAAGCGCAGAGAGCATCATGAAGAACAAGGAACACACCAGGCAGGTCCGAGATACTGTTGTGAAGAAGTTTAAAGCCGGATTTGGATACAAAAAGATTTACCAAGCTTTAAACATCCCAAGGAGCACTGTGCAAGCGATAATATTGAAATGGAAGGAGTATCAGACCACTGCAAATCTACCAAGACCTGGCCGTCCCTCTAAACTTTCAGCTCATACAAGGAGAAGACTGATCAGAGATGCAGCCAAGAGGCCCATGATCACTCTGGATGAACTGCAGAGATCTACAGCTGAGGTGGGAGACTCTGTCCATAGGACAACAATCAGTCGTATATTGCACAAATCTGGCCTTTATGGAAGAGTGGCAAGAAGAAAGCCCTTTCTTAAAGATATCCATAAAAAGTGTTGTTTAAAGTTTGCCACAAGCCACCTGGGAGACACACCAAACATGTGGAAGAAGGTGCTCTGGTCAGATGTAACCAAAATTGAACTTTTTGGCAACAATGCAAAACGTTATGTTTGGCGTAAAAGCAACACAGCTGTACACACCATCCCCACTGTCAAACATGGTGGTGGCAGCATCATGGTTTGGGCCTGCTTTTATTCAGCAGGGACAGGGAAGATGGTTAAAATTGATGGGAAGATGGATGGAGCCAAATACAGGACCATTCTGGAAGAAAACCTGATGGAGTCTGCAAAAGACCTGAGACTGGGATGGAGATTTGTCTTCCAACAAGACAATGATCCAAAACATAAAGCAAAATCTACAATGGAATGGTTCAAAAATAAACATATCCAGGTGTTAGAATGGCCAAGTCAAAGTCCAGACCTGAATCCAATCGAGAATCTGTGGAAAGAACTGAAAACTGCTGTTCACAAATGCTCTCCATCCAACCTCACTGAGCTCGAGCTGTTTTGCAAGGAGGAATGGGAAAAAAATTCAGTCTCTCGATGTGCAAAACTGATAGAGACATACCCCAAGCGACTTACAGCTGTAATCGCAGCAAAAGGTGGCGCTACAAAGTATTAACTTAAGGGGGCTGAATCATTTTGCACGCCCAATTTTTCAGTTTTTGATTTGTTAAAAAAGTTTGAAATATCCAATAAATGTTGTTCCACTTCATGATTGTCCCGCTTGTTGTTGATTCTTCACAAAAAAATACAGTTTTATATCTTTGTTTGAAGCCTGAAATGTGGCAAAAGGTCGCAAAGTTCAAGGGGGCCGAATACTTTCGCAAGGCACTGTATATGTTTCATGCCTAAGGCTCGTGGTGTAATTGTAACAACATACAGGAACTCATGTGGCCAACAACCTTCCCTCAGTAAGAGCATTGAAGATGGGTCGTGGCTGGGTCTTCCAGCATGACAACGACCCGAAACACACAGCCAGGGCAACTAAGGAGTGGCTCCGTAAGAAGCATCTCATGGTCCTGGAGTGGCCTAGCCAGTCTCCAGACCTGAACCCAATAGAAAATCTTTGGAGGGAGCTGAAAGTCCGTATTGCCCAGCGACAGCCCCGAAACCTGAAGGATCTGGAGAAGGTCTGTATAGAGGAGTGGGCCAAAATCCCTGCTGCAGTGTGTGCAAACCTGGTCAAGAACTACAGGAAACATATGATCTCTGTAATTGCAAACAAAGGTTTCTGTACCAAATATTAAGTTCTGCTTTTCTGATGTATCAAATACTTATGTCAAGCAATAAAATGCTAATTAATTACATAAAAATCATAATGTGATTTTCTGGATTTTTGTTTTAGATTCCGTCTCTCACAGTTGAAGTGTACCTATGACAAAAATTACAGACCTCTACATGCTTTGTAAGGACTATTCAAAGCTGGTCTGACCAATTGGAATCCACGCTTCAAGATTGATTACGGGGACTGGGACATGTTCCGGGTAGCCTCAGAGAATAATATTGATTTATATACGCTGATTCGGTGAGTGAGTTTATAAGGAAGTGCATAGGAGATGTTGTACCCACTGTGACTATTAAAACCTACCCTAACCAGAAACCGTGGCTAGATGGCGGCATTCGTGCAAAACTGAAAGCGTGAACCACCGCATTTAACCATGGAAAGGTAACTGGGAATACGGCCGAATACAAACAGTGTAGTTATTCCCTCTGCAAGGCAATCAAACAGGCAAAATGTCAGTTTAGAGACAAAGTGGAGTCGCAACGGCTCAGACACGAGATGTATGTCGCAGGGTCTACAGACAATTACGAACTACACGTCTTGCTTCCAGACAAACTAAACATGCAACAGCGCCTCTTCAACCTCAGGAGGCTGAATAAAT
Source organism: Oncorhynchus mykiss (assembly GCF_057628025.1). Lineage (NCBI taxonomy): Eukaryota > Metazoa > Chordata > Actinopteri > Salmoniformes > Salmonidae > Oncorhynchus > Oncorhynchus mykiss. The sequence goes on from NC_143022.1 coordinate 80,303,431, forward strand.
GTGGCTTGTCACCTCAAACCCTCACAAACTTTTACAGATGCACAATTGAGAGCATCCTGTCAAGCTGTATCAGCAAACTACCTGCCCTCCAGGACACCTACAGCACAGGAAGGCCAAAAAGATCATCAAGGACAACAACCAACCGAGCCACTGCCTATTCACCTAGCTACCATCCAGAAGGCGAGGTCAGTACAGGTGCATCAAAGCTGGGACCGAGAGACTGAAAAATGGCTTCTATCTCAAGGCCATCAGACTGTTAAACAGCCATCACTAACACAGAAAGGCTGCTGCCTACATACAGACTTGAAATCATTGGCCACTTTAATAAATGGATCACTAGTCACTTTAATAATGCCACTTTAATAATGTTTACATACAGTATCTTGCATTACTCATCTCATATGTATATACTGTATTCTATACCATCTATTGCATCTTGCCTATCCTGCTCGGTCATTGCTCATCCATATTTTTATATTCTTATTCCATTCCTTTACTTAGATTTGTGTGTATTAGGTAGTTGTTGTGGAATTGTTAGATATTACTTGTTAGATATTGCTACACTGTCGGAACTAGAAGCACAAGCATTTCGCTACACTCACAATAACATCTGCTAACCATGTGACCAATAACATTTGATTTGAGCTAATCAAGAGTAGCCTAATCTTTGTTAGAGAATAGGTCCTTTCACAGCCTATACGCACATTTCCATCGTATTACCACTATGTGGGGTTTTACCTTGATGTTATCAGGCAGTTCCTCCTCCTCTCGTTTCTCCATCAGTCTCTTCATCAGGCTATCAATGGTCTCCTCCAGTGAGGGTTTGTTGTTACTGTTGTGGTAGTGTTCCATCGGTCCCTTGGGTTCACTTGTGGACCTGCATGTCCCTGTGTTTCCCCCTTTGTGCTGCTCTCTGAGCCCCTCTGCACACTGTTTCAGCTTCAGCTCTACACAGGTTTCCATTTGATAATATACAACAGCCATACAAATATCAATATAGATTCAGAATACATGTCCTTCCTCCACAAAGAAAAAAAACATCAAAATGACATAACATATATAAACAACATTCTACAGCCACCAAGTGGTGTGTCTTGGTGTTACATTCAGCATCTATTCACACAGGGGTTTCTAAACACATCTGATTGCACCTCGTCAAGGACTCACCTTTGAGCTGCTTTCGAGACTTGGTGAGGTCCCGCATCAGTCTAGACACCTCAGGATGGGCAGTCCTATCATTGTGTGCTGGCTGTCACAGAAAAACAACACACACCTCATGAATATATTACACATACACTGTATCTGGCAAACTATATCCTATCGTTATTATCAGTCCATAAACACTAGGTGGAGCCACACTAAATATATGCGCTATACTGGATGAAGAAGTACAGCCCTGGAAAAGACAGAAGTGTAATGGTTGTAAACATCCAGTAGGTGAAGTCTTGTCCTTGAATCGGTCTACAGTTTTTCTCATTTGTGTACAAGCAACTTTTGGATCTGCGTTGAAACGTATCTATAGCAGAACAGCAATAATCAAATGCTTGAATACATTTACAGAACGTCTGATAATTGTCTTGCCTTAGTACCTGATTGGCATATCTTAGAACACCTTTCACAAAACTTGAAATGTCATCAGTGGGGGAAAAAAGCAATGTTAAGTGTTCACAGAATATAGCGCATTGTTTTCATCGGAAGAGAAATGTGTGTAATTGTGTAATTGTGTTCACATTGTCTCCGCAAACAATATGCTTCTTTTTTTTAATGTTTTTTTTATCAGGAATAATATTTGATTTGATGTGTATGACATTTCTTGGTGAAATATGCATAAAAGGAGAGTAATTCCCCATAATTCTGCACCTTTGTAGCTGAACTTTTTGAAAATCTACAACATTTTCGCAAAAAATGCTGGATTTCATCTTCCAAAGGCTCTGTGCAGCTGATATTGGGCTGACTTTGCGCTTTAGGAAAGTAAACTGAAGTTAAGTCTGCTTCTCAGCCCCAGACAGCTGAGACAGACAGAGAGATAGAAAGAGAGCGTGATTTGAACAGTCTAAACTGGACTGGCATAGAGGGAGAGGAGATATGACTGTCTGTGGCTTTGATTCTCTCACTCAGCAGAAGAAAATACATTCCTTTGTCTTTATGAGACAGTCTTCACTAAAACCATCATCAGTCAAACCATGGATTCATTCAGAAACTAAAAGGTTGGGCTCTGGGCTATAATGGGGCTGTAAATAATGTTTCACGGTTTCACTGTCTCACCCTGTACTGTCTCTCTTGCTCAAAGTGCTCCTCGAAGCGTCTGATCCTCTTCCTCACATTCTGGATGTGTCTGTTGAGCGTTGTGACCGATGGGGCCTTGTTAGCGCCCTCTGCTGGTTCAGTCCTCACTGTGTAGTGAGCCCTGAGGAGGGAGGGAGAGCTAGAATGGTAAATTACCATTATCCATTACATACCGTACAAACACGTCCAGCACCACCACACACACACAAACTGAACACAAACACACAACACTTGGACACAGTCTCATACATCCTGATGTGTTGTGAGCAGGGTGGGGAGGGGGCCGTTTCAGGGTCCGTGTTGAAGCGATGGCCCAAGCTGAGGTTGTGGCTGCGGGGGGACGGTACGGGACAGTCACCCACTGCAAGACGCTGAAGGAGAGGACTGGGACTAGGGGTCATCAGACACTCACTGCTACTGCCCTCAGAGAGAGACACGGAGGGCCTCTGGACCGGACTAGCTTCTGACAGAGAGCAGAGGGAGGAGAGAAAGAGACAACAGTGGTCAAAGTACATCAATTAAATGAAGACCAACAGGTTTGAAATGATATAAAAGCTAGCAATGTAATTGTGCACCTGTCCTATTCACCCTCTGGATGGCAGACATACATAATCCATGTCTCAAGGCTTAAAAATCCTTCTTGAACCTGTCTCCTCCCCCTCATCTACACTGATTGAAGTGGATTTAACAATTTACATCAATAAGGGATCATAATTTTCACCTGGACTCACCTGGTCAGTCTATGTCAAAAACAACTGACTTCACTTCAGTCCTTCACTTTGGTCCTTTGTAGCTCAGTTGGTAGAGCATGGTGTTCACAACACAAGGGTAGTGGTTTTGATTCCTGGGAATACCCATATGTAAAATGTATACACGCATGACTAAGTCACATTGGATAAAAGTGTCTGCTAAATGGCATATTTTATATTATACACTGAGTGTACAAAACATTAGGAATTGCTCTTTCCATGACATAGACTGACAAGGTGAATCGAGGTGAAAGATATGATCCCTTATTGATGTCACTTGTTAAATCCATTTCAATCAGTGTAGAAGGGGAGGAGACAGGCTAGGGAAGGATTCTTAAGCCTTAAGACAATTGAAACATGGATAGTATATGTGTGCCATTCAGAGGGTGAATGGGCAAGACAAAAGATTTAAGTGCCTTTGAACGGGGCATGGTAGTAGGTGCCAGGCGCACCGGTTTGAGCATGTCAAGAACTGCAACGCTGTTGGGTTTTTCACGCTCAACAGTTTTCTGTGTATATCAAGAATAGTCCACCACCCAAAGGACATCCAGCCAACTTGACACAACTGTGGGAAGCATTGGAGTCTACATGGTCCAGCAAGTGCCTCCCGGGTGGCGCAGTGGTCTAAGGCGCTGCATCGCAGTGCTAGCTGTGCCACCAGAGACTCTGGGTTTGAGCCCAGGCTCTGTCGCAGCCAGCCACGACCGGGAGGCCAATGGGGCGCCGCGCCGCACAATTGGCCTAGCATCGTCCGTGTTAGGGAGGGTTTGGCAGGCAGGGATATCCTTGTCTCATCGCGCACTAGCGACTCCTGTGGCGGGCCAGGCACAGTGCACGCTGACCAGGTCGCTAGGTGTACGGTGTTTCCTCCGACACATTGGTGCGGCTGGCTTCCGGGTTGGATGCGCGCTGTGTTAAGAAGCAGTGCGGCTTGGTTGGGTTGTGTTTCGGAGGACGCATGGCTTCGCCTCTTCCGAGTCCGTATGGGAGTTGCAGCGATGAGACAAGACAATAACTACTAACAATTGGATACCATGAAATTGGAGGGAAAAAAGGTGTAAAAGTAAATAAATAAATTAAAAATATAAAAAACATGGTCCAGCATTCCTGTGTAACGCTTTCGACACCTTGTAGAGTCCATGGCCTGATGAATTGAGGTTGTTCTGAGGGCAGAGGGGGGCTGCAACTCTATATTAGTAAGGTGTTCCTAATGTTTGGTATACTCAGTGTATATTACTTCATATCCAGAATATATTCAAAATATATCCGCCCGTATACACAAAGCGTCTCAGAGTAGGAGTGCTGATCTAGGATCAGCCACCCCCCCCCCCCCCCCTATTCATCTTGATTTAAAAAACAAAACTGATCATAGACGAGCACTCCTTCACTCTTTGTGAATATGGGCCAATGCTCCAACTGTATCCTGGTGCATCGTGACTCAACTAGCAAGCATGAGACACACCCACCCAAAGCGAATACTGAGAGAGCTTATATCATCCATAAGACTGATACTATACTAACCATACGACTGATACTAACCATAAGACTGATATCATCCATAAGACTGATACCAACCATAAGACTGATACTAACCATAAGACTGATACTAACCTTAAGACTGATATCATCCATAAGACTGATACTAACCATAACACTGATATCATCCATAAGACTGATACTAACCATAAGACTGATATCATCCATAAGACTGATACTAACCATGAGACTGATACTAACCACAAGACTGATATCATCCATAAGACTGATACTAACCATAAGATTGATATCATCCATAAGACTGATACTCACCATAAGACTGATACTAACCATAAAACGGATATCATCCATAAGACTGATACCAACCATAAGACTGATACCAACCATAAGACTGATACTAACCATAAGACTGATACTAACCTTAAGACTGATACTAACCATAAGACGGATATCATCCATAAGACTAATACCAACCATAAGACTGATACCAACCATAAGACTGATACTAACCTTAAGACTGATATCATCCATAAGACCAATACTAACCATGAGACTGATATCATCCATAAGACCAATACTAACCATAAGACTGATATCATCCATAAGACTGATACTATTCATAAGACTGATATCATCCATAAGACTGATACTAACCATAAGACTGATATCATCCATAAAAATGATACTAACCATGAGACTGATACTAACCACAAGACTGATATCATCCATAAGACTGATACTAACCATAAGATTGATATCATCCATAAGACTGATACTCACCATAAGACTGATACTAACCATAAAACGGATATCATCCATAAGACTGATACCAACCATAAGACTGATACTAACCATAAGACTGATACTAACCTTAAGACTGATATCATCCATAAGACTGATACTAACCATGAGACTGATACTAACCACAAGACTGATATCATCCATAAGACTGATACTAACCATAAGACTGATATCATCCATAAGACTGATACTAACCATAAGACTGATACTAACCATAAGACTGATACTAACCATAAGACGGATATCATCCATAAGACTAATACCAACCATAAGACTGATACCAACCATAAGACTGATACCAACCATAAGACTGATACTAACCATAAGACTGATACTAACCTTAAGACTGATATCATCCATAAGACCAATACTAACCATGAGACTGATACTAACCATAAGACTGATATCATCCATAAGACTGACACTAACCATAAGACTGATATCATCCATAAGACCGATCCTAACCATAAGACTGATATCATCCATAAGACTGATACTATTCATAAGACTGATACTAACCATAAGACTGATATCATCCATAAAAATGATACTAACCATAAGGCTGATATCATCCATAAGAATGATACTAACCATAAGACCTATATCATCCATAAGACTGATACTATTCATAAGACTGATATCGTCCATAAGACTGATACTAACCATAAGACTGATATCATCCATAAGACTGATACTAACCATAAGATTGATATCATCCATAAGACTGATACTAACCATAAGACTGATATCATCCATAAGACTGATATCATCCATAAGATTGATACTAATCATAAGACTGATACTAACCATAACACTGATATCATCCATAAGACTGATACTAACCATAACACTGATATCATCCATAAGACTGATACTAACCATAACACTGATATCATCCATAAGACTGATACTAACCATAAAACTGATATCATCCATAAGACTAATACTAACCATAAGACTGATACTAACCATAAGACAAACGAAGACAGATGAAGAGACGCGATTGATTCACTGAAACAAGCACTATATATATATCATAGTGTACAAGATATCACACAGTGCAAAAATAACAAATATGCTCAAAAGGAGATGAGGGTTTATAAAAATATGGAGAGAGGTGCTGTTCTCCTACCTATCAGTGAAGTACTGATGATGTCCTGTTCCTGTTTTGGGAGGGAGTGGAGAGATGGGGTTAGGTTCTGGTGGTCCTTGGTACAAGGGGGGTGATCCAGGTCCTCCTGAGGGGTTCCGGGTGGCGAGGGGCACAGCTCAGCCTCCAGAGCTTGCTGCTTGAGGGAGGGGCTCTGGAAACAGAAACAGAACATGTCTTCAGAATGAGGGTTCTGGGGGATGGTGCTGACTCTCTGTCTGGGGTGGGTGGAGAGGTTAGAGAAGGTGGTTGGAGAAGGCCTGATGCTGGCGCTGGGCTTGTCCTGAGGGGAAGCGATCCTGTGTTGTGTCCGTGTGCCCCACACCTCAGTTATCAAAGTGTAAGACGTGACGTTAGCGGTCACGTAATGGGGCTCGTCTCAGTTCAGCTCTCTCCTTGGCTTCATCAGACCTGGGTCCACATGTGATCCCAGTTGTTAGATCCCTGTGTGTACGACAGCGTTCTCCGGTTCCTCAGAACGGTGAGATCCCTTCGGGCGTAGTTTCACTGTGTGTTCTCCTTATCACTCCTCTATTCCCTGATTCAGTAGAATCCATACATGTGTTTTCCCGGTCTGTCTGCTTTCCCAGTGATCCTTCTACTGCTCCAGCTCTCCTCCACATGGATTATTCATAGCGCCAGGGAAACGTCAGGAAAACCACGCGTGTGGGAATATGATGTGGGGGGGCGTCTCCGTGGTAACGTTGTGAGGCTGAGCATTCTAACTGGAGAGCAGAGGCTGACGTTGTTAGCTCAGTGTGAGCAGCGGTACTAGGATAAAATGTCTTTATATGCATAAATATGGGCTAGGGTGGGGGAAAGAGTGGTTCATTTAGTTTCGTTTGACATTATGATTTGGTGATGTTCTAGAACCTCCCGCTCGCCGTGTGCGTCAGAGAGGAGAAAGATGAGAGGGAGGGGGCTGTTACTCACACACATACACACGCATAAACGCTATAACACACACTAACCAGTATGGACACACACTAGCCTTTAGCCAATGCAAAAGTATTCCACTTCAGAAAAGATATACTGTAGTATGAATTAAAAAGACACATATCTTTAATTAACTCATTATCTAATATGAGAACTGAAGTGAACCATTATATTCTGAGCTGTTCAAAAACACCCATACATCAACATGTTTTTGTCGTTGTATTTGTCACTCTTCTCATTATAAATTATAAGATGTAGCTTGATATAGTGTCTCATGTCATAAATGAAATACTATCTTGACTTTCAGAGGATATAGATACCTTTTCAGAGTCAGACAGGTTTATTCCATCGGCCATCTGTATTCGGGTCATGCTGAAAATTAAACATTTTACGTTGAAAGAAATCAACTGCATAGCTATCACAGTAAATAAATATAACTGTTATATGATTCCATTTGTTACAGGTCAGAATGGGCATATTAAAATAATATTTAATGGGATATCATAATATCTGACTATCATAAGCGGTTTTGACGAAGGATGCGTTTACACAGGCAACCAATTAGGATTTATTTTGTTTTGAAAAAGATCTGTTGTGAAAAGATCTGATGTGATTGGTCAAAAGAACAATTAGTGGAAAAAAGATCAGAATTGGGCTGCCTTTGTAAATGCAGCCTAAGAGCCCTGGGTGATAAAAAAATATATAATGCTTTTCAATTAATGGTGATGGCTACAATTATCATAAGTTAAATCAATGAAGAATCTAGTTCCATACAATAACAATTAGTTAAATCAATTAAGAATTTAGCTGCATTTAGCAGCAGTAAATTACAGGCAGTGCTTTGCCACCCTGAACGGGGTACTGGGTAAGTGTATGTTCCACGTGACTAGATATGACTGTCGTTATTTGGACTGGAATCATATCCGAGTCATGACTGTAGGCACTGCTGTGTTCTGTTAACCTACTTCTGCAGCACTGAGCTCAGCTAGTGGAGAGAATCTGATCTGCAGGACACCAATGCTGAATTCAAAACAACATACAGAGAAAAAGGCATTGCCACAGATTTGTCTGGCTAGTCCAAATTTAGAACTCCTGTTTCTACACAACTATGTCTGACCTAGCTACAATTGTTGTAGCCTTGTCACAAGTTTTTATTGGTTATTGCTTTTGAAGCGCTTTGAGATTTTGTTTGTAATGAAAAGCGCTATAGAAGTCAAATACATTATTATATGTCCTTATATTCTTAACATCAGTTAATACCCATTTAGTGAAGTGGGCTAAGAATATATTAAGAATGAGGGATAATGCTTCAGAAACTGAATACATTATTTACGATTGTCTTGTAGAATTGTTTTATTATCCCTTTTCTGTGGCGCTGTAATGATGACAATCAGGCTAGTTCGTTGCTAGGTCCATTATTTGGAATCTTGGTCCTACGTTCGCTGTACCTACAATGACATCATACAGGTTTCCCTTATGCATGTCAGTGGATGTAAATCTGGAAAAAGAGTGTACAACTTCTTGAGCTCTGTGTCGATTTCGACAGTCCAGGTGTAAAGATCATGGGTTTTTGTGGACTCTTCAGGAGCCAAGATCAGTACCTGCCAGTACCTGCCATTCAGTACCTTCCACTGCCCTCATCTCACCCAACAAAACTGATACCCACGTCATTCAAGGGTCCGCAAACATGCTCATGTTGCTACTGTAGGAATATCTAAAAGGTTCTTGTGTCTTTCAGGACTACATCACGGCAGAGGTTTTCAGCCGAAAAATTGTTCCAATCCGAATTAAAGATGCTACATTTGGGTTGGGTCAGAAGAGCAGTAGATGGATCAGTACAGTTTTCCCCTCTCCTCTAGCAAGCAGAGATACCACCGCTCTGTTGCTGCTGACCTTCCTCAAATGGTTCTTAATCATCTGTGTGGTTCGGGTCAAGGCTTCTTTCATAGCACACCAGCATTGAAAGTTGATTGTCTGTTGCGATAATTATATTATACCATATGAGTCATTATAGTCAATCATTAGAAAGACTTGTCTTGATTTGATGGGACTGTTGGGATAGGCTTGGTGATGCCTGGGAATCAGCCAGTAAACCAATGCTAGCAGCCAGCAGTGAAGAGAACACATGCCTTATTCCCTAAATCATTACCAAAATAACTTACTCCTACTTCCTGTACAGCCCTTGCATGTGATTGATATTACCATGAAAGTAATATATCTGTTGACACAAATAAAAGTGTATCTTCCCTAAAAGCCTTGTACAGTGGGGCAAAAAAGTATTTAGTCAGCCACCAATTGTGCAAGTTCTCCCACTTAAAAAGATGAGAGAGGCCTGTAAATTTCATCATAGGTACACTTCAACTATGACAGACAAAATGAGAAAAAAACAACAGAAAATCACATTGTAGGATATTTTTATTAATTTATTTGCAAATTATGGTGGAAAATAAGTATTTGGTCACCTACAAACAAGCAAGATTTCTGGCTCTCACAGACCTGTAACTTCTTCTTTAAGAGGCTCCTCTGTTCTCCACTCGTTACCTGTATTAATGGCATCAGTATAAAAGACACCTGTCCACAACCTCAAACAGTCACACTCCAAACTCCACTATGGCCAAGACCAAAGAGCTGTCAAAGGACACCAGAAACAAAATTGTAGACCTGCACCAGGCTGGGAAGACAGAATCTGCAATAGCTTGGTTTGAAGAAATCAACTGTGGGAGCAATTATTAGGAAATGGAAGACATACAAGACCACTGATAATCTCCCTCGATCTGGGGCTCCACGCAAGATCTCACCTCGTGGGGTCAAAATGATCACAAGAACGGTGAGCAAAAATCCCAGAACCACACGGGGGGACCTAGCGAATGACCTGCAGAGAGCTGGGACCAAAGTAACAAATCCTACCATCAGTAACACACTATGCCGCCAGGGACTCAAATCCTGCAGTGCCAGATGTGTCCAGGCCCGTCTGAAGTTTGCTAGAGAGCATTTGGATGATCCAGAAGAAGATTGAGAGAATGTCATATGGTCAGATGAAACCAAAATATAACTTTTTGGTAAAAACTAAACTCATCGTGTTTGGAGGACATAGAATGCTGAGTTGCATCCAAAGAACACCATACCTACTGTGAAGCATGGGGGTGGAAACACCATGCTTTGGGGCTGTTTTTCTGCAAAGGGACCAGGACGACTGATCCGTGTAAAGGAAAGAATGAATAGGGGCCATGTATCGTGAGATTTTGAGTGAAAACCTCCTTCCATCAGCAAGGGCATTGAAGATGAAACGTGGCTGGGTCTTTCAGCATGACAATGATCCCAAACACACCGCCCGTGCAACGAAGGAGTGGCTTCGTAAGAAGCATTTCAAGGTCCTGTCTCTAGATCTCAACCCCATAGAAAATCTTTGGAGGGAGTTGAAAGTCTGTGTTGCCCAGCAACAGCCCCAAAACATCACTGCTCTAGAGGAGATCTGCATGGAGGAATGGGCCAAAATACAAGCAACAGTGTGTGAAAACCTTGTGAAGACTTACAGAAAACGTTTGACCTCTGTCATTGCCAACAAAGGGTATATAACAAAGTATTGAGATAAACTTTTGTTATTGACCAAATACTTATTTTCCACCATAATTTGCAAATAAATTCATTAAAAATCCTACAATGTGATTTTCTGGATTTTTTTTTCTCATTTTGTCTGTCATAGTTGAAGTGTACCTATGATGAAAATTACAGGCCTCTCTCATCTTTTTAAGTGGGAGAACTTGCACAATTGGTGGCTGACTAAATACTTTTTTGCCCCACTGTACCTGTTTTTGTGCTGGTCTTGGTTCTGGGTGTCCTGAGCCTGCCAGCTCACTGCCACACACCTGACGCGCTCAGAGCTGGAGGGGTCATGATCCTAAAACCCAATACGGACAATGTCTTTATCAATAGACTGTACACACAGACTCATTAAATGAAACACACCATACCATTATGTACTCTGAGAGTATTGGCATAAATTATTGCTGCAATTTACCTATTCTGACAAATTCATATTTCACCAAACATATCTCAGCGAATGTGCACTTCTGCTCATTAGCTAGTTATTTCTTTCTATAGACTGCTTAATAGGGAGCCGTGTTGCACGTCATAATAACACTGTGGTTTAGAAATAGCTCTGGATGTGTGACCATGTTAACATCTAGTCTATCACTGAATAATATAGAGTGGTAAATACATGTATACACTTAAAGTGTGTTGAGCTGAGAGTGAATCACCAATCATTTGTTTTCAAATCAAATCAAAGTTCATTTGTCACGTGTGCCGAATACAACAGGTGTAGTAGGCCTTACAGTGAAATGCTTACTTACAGGCTCTAACCAATAGTGCAAAAATGGTATTAGGTGAACAATAGGTAAGTAAAGAAATAAAACAACAGTAAAAAGACAGGCTATATACAGTAGCGAGGCTACATACAGACACTGGTTGGTCGGCCCAATTGAGGTAGTATGTACATGAATGTATAGTTAAAGTGACTATGCATATATGATAAACAGAGAGTAGCAGCAGCATTAAAAGAGGGGTTCGGGGGGGGGGGGGGGCACACAATGCAAATAGTCAAGGTAACCATTTGATTACCTGTTCAGGGGTCTTCTGGCTTGGGGGTAAAAACTGTTGAGAAGCCTTTTTGTCCTAGACTTGGCACTCTGGTACCGCTTGCCATGCCTTTTGCATTGTTATTGAGGAAAGAGATGTGTGAGAGAGAGAGGGAGAGTGAGAGAGATTGAAAGAGAGAGCGAGTGTGTGGGGGGAGATTGAAAGAGAGAAAGAGAGTAGGGGAAGAGAGAGGGAGCTCTATACACACCTGGTAATAGTATTCTTTACTGTGGTCCATGAGTCCACAGATGGCTAAACGGGTTGTGCCCCTCTCCTTCTCTTCGTCCTCTTCCTCCTTTATGCTGGAGGAGGTAGCTGGGTCTTCCTCCTGTTGTGACCTTGTCCTGCTCAGGAAGAAATATCCAAACTGAAGTGCATTCCTCAATACTTTTACCATAATGAGACTTGAGCAGGCAGGATAAGGTGGATCACCTTGATCTTCTCAGTAAGGACATCACAATGAAGCATTAATTAAACATCATCTTCAACCCCCCCCCGGGGACTCTGGGACAGAGAGGGGAAAGCTCAGGAGGTATGAAGGACGGGCCACAGCACCACAGAGACCCACCTTCCCCTGAGACATCCAGGATTCTCCTCCTCATGTTGGCTAGGCTCCCCAGCTGGTCCAAGATTCTTCTCCTCTTGTTGGCTAAGTTCCACAGCTGGTCCAGGATTCTCCTCCTCCTGTTGGTTAGGCTCCCCAGCTGGTCCAAGATCCTCCTCCTCCTGTTGGCTAAGCTCCCCAGCTGGCCCAGGATTCTCCTCCTCCTGTTGGTTAGGCTCCCCAGCTGGTCCAAGATCCTCCTCCTCCTGTTGGCTAAGCTCCCCAGGTGGCCCAGGATTCTCCTCCTCCTGTTGGCTAAGTTCCACAGCTGGTCCAGGATTCTCCGCCTCCTGTTGGCTAGGCTCCTCAGCTGGTCCAGGATCCTCCTCCTCCTGTTGGCTAGGCTCCCCAGCTGGTCCAGGATCGTCCTCCTCCTGTTGGTTAGGCTCCTCAGTTGGTCCAGGATCCTCCTCCTCCTGTTGGCTAGTCTCCTCAGCTGGTCCAGGATCCTCCTCCCCCTGTTGGCTAGGCTCCTCAGCTGGTCCAGGATCCTCCTCCTCCTGTTGGCTAGGCTCCCCAGCTGGTCCAGGATTCTCCTCCTCATGTTGGCTAGGCTCCCCAGCTGGTCCAGGGTAAGTGGAGCAGGTGAGAACACAGCCAGGTTCTCCATCCACAACATCCTCCAACAGGTCTGGGATCAGGTGCTGTGTGTGGGTGGTGAGGTGCGAGCCAATGTCCAAAGTCTCAGGACTACACAGAGGGGATCATACAAGTGCAATGTTAAAGGTACGAGTGATATTTGTGTTTAGCTGGAGGACATAATGCTTATTATTGTCCCCTTTTCCTCCAATAATAGCCCAAAATAATATACATTGTGCAAATTTGAGTAACAAGTTCAAGAATGGACAACAATATTCTGAAGATTCACTTGAATTAGGCTAAATTAAGCATACACCAAAGCCTTTGTAAAGATTGACTTTCACAAAATCAAGAACTGTCTTCCTACTTCTGGGTTAGAACACATTTCGTTTTTTACTCCTTTCAGACCTCCAATCATCATCATCTCCCTGCTCTCAGTTAAACAAAACACAACTGATCTCCCAAGGTAGATATGTGTTGCCAGTAGTCTGAGAACGTAAACAAAGTGGTCTAACGCTTATGCACAGAGTTAGTAGCAGCAACTAGCATCGTGTCCAAGCCGTCTCACGCTACAGAAACACGAGATAGGCTCCTGCCCCTATGGGCCATTCTGGTTCGGACAAGGCTTAGGGGAGATCGGGGTTGGTTGTCACAGTGCTAATTACTCTATATCTAAATGGTGCTCTGTAATTCATTTTAAGGTTAAAATGTGTGAATTCTTTTAAATAACTCATCCACCTGGTCAATTCACATCAGCATGAAAAAACATTGAGGTGAGGAGAATTTCTGTTTTCATAGTTAAAAAAGGAATAATAATAATAATCTTTGTAAATAATTGCTATTAGGGAGTATCCATGAGTTCCTAGGTCAGTGTTTTATTCACTGCTTGAGCACATTCTGCCATCCCGGATGTCCTAGCCGTGTCGGAATCCTGGCTTAGGAAAGCCACCAAAAATCCTGAAATTTCCATCCTAACTTTAACATTTTCCGACAAGATAGAACTGCCAAAAGGGGGCGGAGTTGCAATCTACTGCAGAGATAGCCTGCAGAGTTCTGTCATACTATCCATGTCTGTGCCCAAACAATTTGAGCTTCTACTTAAAAATCCACCTTTCCAGAAACAAGTCTCTCACCGTTGCCGCTTGTTATAGACCCCCTTCAGCCCCCAGCTGTGCCCTGGACACCATATGTGAATTGATTGCCCCCCATCTATCTTCAGAGCTCGTACTGTTAGGTGACCTAAACTGGGACATGCTTAACACCCCGGCCGTCCTACAATCTAAACTAGATGCCCTCAATCTCACACAAATTATCAATGAATCTACCAGGTACAACCCCAAATCCGTAAACATGGGCACCCTCATAGATATCATCCTGATCAACCTGCACTCTAAATACACCTTTGCTGTCTTCAACCAGGATCTCAGCAATCACTGCCTCATAGCCTGCGTCCGTAATCGGTCTGCGGTCAAACGACCACCCCTCATCACTGTCAAACGCTCCCTAAAACACTTCAGCGAGCCTTTCTAATCGACCTGGCCCGGGTATCCTGGAAGGATATTGACCTCGTTCCGTCAGTAGAGGATGCTTGGCTATTCTTTAAAAGTGCTTTTCTCACCATCTTAAATAAGCATGCCCCATTCCAAAAATGTTGAACCAGGAACAGATATATCCCTCGGTTCACTCCAGACCTGTCTGCCCTTGACCAGCACAAAAGCTTCCTGTGGCGTACTGCATTAGCATCGAATAGCCCCCAAGATATGCAACTTTTCAGGGAAGTTAGGAACCAATATACACAGGCAGTTAGGAAAGCAAAGGCTAGCTTTTTCAAACATAAATTTGCATCCTGTAGCACAAACTCCAAAAAGTTCTGGGACACTGTAAAGTCCATGGAGAAGAGCACCTCCTTCCAGCTGCCCACTGCACTGAGGCTAGGAAACACTGTCACCACTGATAAATCCACGATAATTGAGAATTTCAATAAGCATTTTTCTACAGCTGGCCATGCTTTCCACCTGGCTACCCCTACCCCGTTCAACAGCTCTGCACTCTCCACAGCAACTTGCACAAGCCTCCCCCAAATCCAGATAGCTGATGTTCTGAAAGAGCTGCAAAATCTGGCCCCTTTTCCATCTGTTTCCATCCATTTGACCTGAAATCAAAAGCCATTGCTTATTCCTATTTTTAAGATAGAAAACGGTTGAAAAATGCCTTAGTATGCCTTAGTAAATAAAATAAAATATATAGTCTTGACTCTTAGCTCATTTGACACCAAATGAGCTATGTTCGTGCTTGTCACAATCCAACCCATTGTAACCATATTGTTCAGGGACACTGCCACTGCTAGGATACAACAAATCCCAAGGTCCTTTGTGCTTCTGCTATAAAAAGCTCCCATCATTTCCTCTTTTTCTGTCACACACCCACACAGACAAATTTACTCAAAATGTCATGTTATTATCAAGACATAAAATGCTGAATTTTGTTAGGAATATGGTTAAATCAAAGAAAGGCTATTTCTAAGACTGTATACTATATTGTTAATTTCCTATTACAACAGGAAGAAGCTACTAGCAAACACTGACAACCAACCCCACGATGGGTCTGGTTGTCACAAGTGGACCGAGTGTGTTTGATGGCTTATAACGCCATGTAGGGTTGGGCAGTATACCGTATTTTATGATATACCGGTATTGATGCAGGGACCGGTTTGGGTTTTTACTTTACCTTCTATACCGGTATTTGAATGTTTGGTTTGTTAAATATGATACGTCTTGTGTAATGGCAAATGTTATAGTTTACTTCGCTACTTGAGTCATCTCTCTCCGCGATTTGTCTCTGTGCCACTTTCCACAAAGACCTAGCCACGCTCCCTTTCACTCAAGGAGCGCACTTGATGATCCTCAACCACGAGACACTTGCGTTCAGTCTGCGTGGTCAATGCAGCACATGCAACAATGTTGATGACAACAATGCTGTTTTCAATTAGCTTCTTAATATATATCCACTGGTGTTCTATATTAGTTTGTGTTTCTTACATCAGCAAACAGCTAGTTTGTCTTTTCTTAGCAAGTTACCATACATCTTGTGAGACGCTAATTGTTAGCCGCTAATGCTAAAAGCTAGCTAGCTAGCTAATAAATGTACTGAGTAAGAACAAACGTAGCTAGCTAATACAGCCTGATAATATCAGTGATGGTGTAGATATAAATCAGCATGTTGTTTGTGCAACAGCATCTTCTAAATCAAAGAGGAATATGCAAAGCAAGAATATGTTAGCTACATGAAGTAGCTAAGAGAAAACATGCAATGTAGCCAAAGCCTTTGGGGTCCCCTAAGGAAACACCTATCAACACACCCTGTCACAATAACTCCTCCCTGGCATTTTAATTCGTTGTCATCTCAAACAACACTGTGTTCAAAGTGTCCACTATTATATTCGAACTATATAATTTGAATAGTCATTATATTTCCATGATTCCAACAGTTTTGCTCTAATTCGCAAGTCAAATCGTAATTGCAACGTTTGGTTAAAAATGTATCCTAGATTATTTGGCCATATCCTGCAGCCCTACGTGGCAGTGTGGAAATTATCTCAATTTAACAATGGTGTAAAGTACTTAAGTAAAAAATAATTTCAAGTAATACTTAATTTTTTTTGTATCTGTAATTTACTATTTTTGACAACTTTTACTTCACTACATTCCTAAAGAAAATACTGTACTTTTTACTCCATACATTTTCCCTGACACCTAAAAGTACTCATTACATTTTGAATGCTTAGCAGGACAGGAAAATGGTCCAATTCACACACTTGCCAAGAGAACATCCCTGGTCATCTACTGCCTCTGAACTGGAGGACTCACTAAACACAAATACTTTGTTTGTAAATTATGTCTGAGTGTTGGGAGTGTGCTTCTGGTCAACCGTAAATAACATAAAAACAAGACAAGGGTGCCATCTGGTTTGCTTAATATAAGGAATTTGAAATCATTTATACTTTTACTTTCGATACATAAGTATATTTAAAACCAAATACTTTTAGACTTTTACTCAAGTAGTATTTCACTTTTATTTTAGTCATTTTCTATTAACATATCTTTACTTTTACTCAAGTATGACAACTGGGTATTTTTTCCACCACTACAATTGAGTGCAGGAAAAGCAGAAATGATAAAAGTGCTGAAATTTGTTTTGGTTGAAGTTGAATTGAACAGTATAAAACAATCAGAATGGAGAAAGACTCACTGAAATCACTTGTTTAAGAATGTTAATGTTAACTCAAAAAAAGAAACATCCTCTCACTGTCAACTGCATTTATTTTCAGCAAACTTAACATTTGTAAATATTTCTATGAACATAACAAGATTCAACTACTGAGACATAAACTGAACAAGTTCCACAGACATGTGACTAACAGAAATTGAATAATGTGTCCCTGAACAGAGGGGGGGTCAAAATCAAAAGTAACAGCTGGTGTGTGTGTGGTGTGGCCACCAGCTGCATTAAGTACTTTCAGTGCATCTCCTCATGGACTGCACCAGATTTACCAGTTCTTGCTGTGAGATGTTACCCCTCTCTTCCACCATGGCACCTACAAGTTCCCGGACATTTCTGGGGGGAATGGCCCTAGCCCTCACCCTCCGATTCAACACGTCCCAGACGTGCTCAATGGGATTGAGATCCGGGCTCGCTGGCCATGACAGAATACTGACATTCCTGTCTTGCAGGAAATCACACACAGAATGAGCAGTATGGCTGGTGGCATTGTCATGCTGGAGGATCATGTCAGGATGAGCCTGCAGGAAGGGTACCACATGAGGGAGGAGGATGTCTTCCCAGTAACACACAGCATTGAGATTGCTTGCAATGACAACAAGCTCAGTCCGATGATGCTGTGACACACCACCCCAGACCATGACGGACTCTCCATCTCCAAATCGATCCCGCTCCAGAGTACAGGCCTTGGTGTAACACTCATTCCTTCGACGATAAACTTGAATCCGACCATCACCCCTGGTGAGACAAAGCCGTGACTCGTCAGTGAAGAGCACTTTTTGCCAGTCCTGTCAGGTCCAGCGACGGTGGGTTTGTGCCCATAGGTGACATTGTTGCCGGTGATGCCTGGTAAGGACCTGCCTTACAACAGGCCTACAAGCCCTCAGTCCAGCCTCTCTCAGCCTATTGCGGACAGTCTGAGCACTGATGAAGGGATTGTGCGTTCCTGGTGTAACTCGGGCAGTTGTTGTTACCATCCTATTCCTGTCCCGCAGGTGTGATGTTCGGATGTACCGATCCTGTGCAGATGTTGTTACACGTGGTCTGCCATTGCGAGGACAATCAGCTGTCCGTCCTGTCTCCCTGTAGCGCTGTCTTAGGCGTATCACAGTACGGACATTGCAATTTATTGCCCTGGGCACATCTGCAGTCCTCATGCCTCCTCACGCAGATGAGCAGGGACCCTGGGCATCTTTCTATTGGTGTTTATCAGAGTCAGTAGAAAGGCCTCTTTAGTGTCCTAAGTTTTCATAACTGTGACCTTAATTGCCTGTTAGTGTCTTAACCGTTCCACAGGTGCATGTTCATAAATTGTTTATGGTTCATTGAACAAGCATGGGAAACAGTGTTTAAACCCTTTACAATGAAGATCTGTGAAGTTATATGGATTTTTAGGAATTATCTTTGAAAGACAGGGTCCTGAACAAGGGACGTTTCTTTTTTTGCTGAGTTTATGTGTTGCCACCCTAGGATCACTCACTACTCATTAAGTAAATGTCGAACTTTTATCATTCAAAAACTAAAAATACCGTCATGCCGTCCAATTTTTTAAATACCATGATATAATATTTTGGCCATATCGCCCAGCCCTAACACCATGTTGGAATAAGATGTGAGGATAAAAAAAATGTCCCTATTTCAAACCAATACCTTGGTCTTTCTATTAATACTGAAAAAAGCCTGGTAAGATATACTGGTGCTGAGAAATAAAAAGTGTGACAACCAACCCCGGTCTAGCCTACTTATTTTATTTAGCAGCAGCAACTTCACACTGAGTTCACCTCATTCAACTCAACTGAGTAGCAAAACATACAGTACCAGTCAAAAGTTTGGACACACCTTGTAACGGGTGTTGTCGGAAGGATGAGACCAAGGCACAGCGTTCTTTGAGTTACACATAATTTATTAACGAAGTGCAACTTTAGAAAAGACAAAAGAATACAACGACCGACCAGCTTCGTTGTGCAAACTATCTGCACACAAATAAAAGAACAAGATCCCACACAGAAGGAGGGAAAGGGCTACCTAAGTATGACACCCAATCAGAGACAACGATAGACAGCTGCCTCTGATTGGGAATCACACTCGGCCAGAAACAAAGAAATAAAGAACATAGAATGCCCACCCAAGTCACACCTTGACCAAACCAAAATAGAGACATAAAAAGGCTCTCTAAGGTCAGGACGTGACACACCTACTCATATATATTTTAGATTCTTCAAAGTAGCCAGCCTTCGCCTTGATGAGAGCTTTGCACACTCTTGGCATTCTCTCAACCAGCTTCATGAGGTAGTCACCTGAAATGCATTTCAATGAACAGGTGTGACTTGTTAAAAGTGGAATTTCTTTCCTGTGTTTCAGCCAATTGGTTGTGTTGTGACAAGGTAGGGATGGTGTACAGAAGATGGCCCTATTTGGTAAAAGACCAAGTCCATATTATGGCAAAAACAGCTAAAATAAGCAAAGAGAAACAACAGTCCATCATTACTTTAAGACATGAAGATCAGTCAATCCGGAGCATTTCAAGAACTTGAACGTTTCTTCAAGTGCAATCGCAAAAACCATCAAGCCCTGTGATGAAACTGGCTCTCATAAGGACCGCACCAGGAAAGAAAGACCCAGAGTTACCTCTGCTGCAGAGGATAAATTAATTAGAATTAACTGCACCTCAGATTGTAGCCCAAATACATGCTTCATACAGTTCAAGTAACAGACACATCTCAACATCAACTGTTCAGAGGAGACTGTGTGAATCAGGCCTTCATGGTCGAATTGCTGCAAAGAAACCACTACTAAAGGACACCAATAATAAGAAGAGACCTGCTTGGGCCAAGAAACATGAGTAATGGACATTAGACCAGTGGAAATCTGTCCTTTGGTCTGATGAGTCCAAATGTGAGATTTTTGGGCCCAACCGCCGTGTCTTTGTGAGACGCAGAGTAGGTGAACAGATGATCTCCGCGTGTGTGCTTCAAACCGTGAAGCATGGAGGATATGGTGTAAAGGTGTGGGGGTACTTTGCCAGTGACACTGTCTGTGATTTATTTAGAATTCAAGGCACACTTAACCAGAATGGTTACCACAGCATTCTGCAGCGATATGCCATCCCATCTGATTTGCACTTAGTGGGACTATCATTTGTTATCAACAGGACAATGACCCAAAACACACCTCCAGGCTGTGTAAGGGCTATATGACCAAGAACTAGAATGCTGGTGCTGCATCAGATGACCTGACCTCCACAATCACCTGACCTCAACCCAATTGAGATGGTTTGTGCTGAGTTGGACCGCAGGTTGAAGGAAAAGCAGCCAACAAGTGCTCAGCATATGTGGGAACTCCTTCAAGACTGTTGGAAAAGCATTCCTCATGAAGCTGGTTGAGAGAATGCCAAAAGTGTAAAAAAGCTGTCATCAAGGCAAAGGGTGGCTACTTTGAAGAATATAAAATATATATTTGAATTTGTTTAACACTTTTTTGGTTACTAAATGATTCCATATGTGTTATTTCATAGTTTGAATGTCTTCACTATTATTCTACAATGTAGAAAAAAAGTAAAAATAAAGAAAAACCCTTGAATGAGTAGGTGTGTCCAAACTTTTGACTGATACTGTATGCATTGTAGAAATGCTACTAGAATGTCTTGAAAGCATTCTACAAAATGTTTCAAGAACAGTCATCTAGCCTAATCTAAAAATAGGACAGTAATTACACAAACAATTAAATTTTTAGGAACGCAGTGTAACATTGCAATTTTTAAACATGCAACCAAACAAGTTTTATTCACTGTAAATATTCTGTCTTTACTCGTAAAGCACTGTAGCTCAATTACTTTTTCCTGGGATGCTGAAGCAGAAAACACAGGAGAATATTTAGGACACTCAACCAATTCCAACCAACTAACTAACCAACTAGCCGAGTACATCTGATATACTGCCCCCTCAATCCAGTCACACATAAACACACAGCGTGCATGCGCACACACTAAGGATGGCCCACTCGCCTCAGAGCGCAATTAGCAATTGGATATGCTGCTCAGGGTAAACCATTATAAGCTGTGAAACCCAGGTGGAAGTAGGTCAGAGGCTGTCAAAGAGAGAGAGAAAGCAACGCCTCTTACCCAGACCCTCAGTCAGAATCCCTGCTGAGTACTACCCTCAATGCAATGTAACAAGGGACAGAAGGGATTTAATAATATAGAGTCTGTGTAGAGGGATTCTCCTAAAGATCTTTGATAGATATGATTCAGACTACATACTGAAAAGCCAAAGAGATCCACATATCTAGACACAACATCATTATGCAAATGACTAGGATACAGCTCTATAACAAATATCATCCCTTAATATAAAGTATCTCATGATGATATCTTATCTATTTACAAAGCCCCTCTCACTAGTGTAATGAGAGGCATCTGTAAAATCCTCGGTGATATCAACTTGACTGTTTCCGACTCTCCTTTGCCAATAGGTAAGACACACACACAAACACACAAGCACAAACACCAGCTCTGTCTGAGTCATTCCTGCTAGTTCCAGACGGTGTTGTCTGACTTTAAATTGTCCTTTGACAACCTGATCGCCAACCAGCCCAGAGAGGGTGGCTGGTGGCAGTGGTCTGGGAGCATGGGTAGCTACCCACACCGACCATGCCCACATACCACCACACACCAAACACACAAACCAACACACACACCACACACACGCACAAGGAGGGTGAACTCTTTGTGTTGACCCTACCATGTGTCAAGTGAGCATCTAGGTCAGGGGTCTGCAATTAGGCGGCCTGCGAGTGATTTTTGGGGGGGATTTTAGGTCAAATAGACTAACATCACCAGGAATTCAGCAAAAAATGTGTAATTTAGGAAATCTGTTCCCAAGCACTTCTGTGAATAAAAAAATAGACGTGATCATGTCTCAATGTAATCAAGGTATACAATTATTGTTATTTTCAAACACAACCTCTTTTTGTGCTTAGTTGTGGTCAATTTTCAGTGTATAAATTATTATAATTATGTTCCGGCCCTCCAACCATCCACTCTGACAAAAATCGGCTCGCGGCTGAATCTATTTACATACTCCTCCTCTAGGCTATCTGGCAAAGGATTGAGGCCACTGCTGACACTGGGAGTTCTAGTATGGTCCAGTTACCCTCTGATACACATGATTTCCCAAACACACACAACTTCAATTGACCTTATTTAGGGCTGTGGCGGTCACAAAATTTTGTCAGCCGGTGATTGGCAAGCAAATAACTGTTGGTCTCACGGTAATTGACCGTTAATTAACATATACACATTTAGCATCTCCTGGCTTCCACACATAGCCTACAAGCCACTGATGAAGACCTTTGTAACATATACATTTTAAAAAGTTGAATAAATCCATGTAATATAACCTACAACTTCACAATAAATCCCTAATTTATTTTAGACAGGTCTAAAGAAACAGGATTATAAGAAAATGTAATCTATTTCAGAAGAACAGAATAGCATACTCTGTAAGTAAAATAAGTTGTCCTTATTTTAGGTCCTGATCTGGCTATGCCATATGGCTGTGGGCTACACTAGTTCATTTAGCAGACGAGATTTGGTTAGAATTACGTGGCATTATTTTATAGTTTGAAGAATACAATTCAACAAGGCTGAATAAAATAGAAAGGATATTTTCTCCAAATGATTTGAGAGAGTGCTCACATGCAGCTATTCTGTTTGGAGCGGTTAACAAAGAAATAGGTACTCCCATATGCTTAATTTAGAGTTATTAATGTAACTTTAGTTGTTCTACAAACGTTGGGCTTTATGTTTTGATTTTTAATAAGGCTGCATGATGCGACTCTAATGATGATTTGAAAAAAGTAGTTCGAAAGGCATGAGCTTTGCTTTGTTTTTTGAGCAGGTTGAACACACTTCATCAGTCTCTCTTTCACAATTTGACAAGCTATTGATAATGCCTCAAATGTCTCGGCGGCATCCCCTTTGTGTGGCCGTAATGCACCCTAAAAAATCCATGCCGTTGTTCTCTTCTCCCTGAGTGCTGCCAGCTCCGGAGCACCTCTCACTCACTTGGCTCTTCATCACATGATCGGGTCTTTCTCACAGGCTACAAGTCCTTATCCAATTCCGAGGTGCATATTGAAGATATTGGAAGAATGTTAAGGGAATTTTTATCAATAATGACTAATTATGTATACATTTCAATCAGGACTGACTAATCAGAATAGTATTATGTTACTGTATATGTACTAATCAGAATACTATTTTCTTTTTAATCCTAGTACTGAATATAATGTGTGTAAATATAATCAAGAATTAGAACAATGACTGTCTGTTCCTTGGTAGAAATGAATGAACTATATCGCCAGACTGGCTAGAATGCTTATCTACACTGGCTGACCTTGGCTCTAGGCGGGGTGGGAAGGCTTGAGAACTATAGAGCCTTTCTACCAGTGTCAAGAAGAGACGGAACATTTAGAAAACGCTGACGTCATTTTCAGTTTATAACCTGTGGTAAAATGTGTAAGGAGCAGTACTCTCGTGAATAAAAGCTGCTGTTTGACTTTAAGACTGGGCTCTGTCCATTTTTATAAAATAAGGGTCATACAAATCCTTATGAATTGACAGAGTGTTTAATTTTAATTGGGTATTGAAACAGAGGAATTTCATTCCTGCAACAAAGAACTATCCACATTAATTTTTTAAGCGCAAATGTTTCATTAGCGGGAAAACACCATTATCAAAAGTGACCGCAAATGCAATTATGCATGTAATGCTTTTATTATAAAGGCACATTTTTATGGTGAAAATGATCTTCCCCAAACTTGAAACTCACGCGTTGCTTAGAGCCAGTTAGGCTCTACACCCCGTGTTAAGCGGATGAATGTGCTTCATTATTTTAAATGTTTATTCTGTGATATCCAATTGCGATCCAATTACAATCTTGTCTCATCGCTGCAACTCCCCCAACGGGCTCGAGAAAAGTGAAGGTCGAGTCATGTGTCCTGCCAAACCGCGCTCCTTAACACCGAACCCGCTTAACATGGAAGACAGCCGCACCAATGTGTCGGAGGAAACATTGTTTAACTAACTACTGAAGTCAGCCTGCAGGCACCCGGCCCACCACAAGGAGTCGCTAGAGTGGGATGAGCCAAGTAAAGCACCCCAGCCAAACCCTCCCCTAACCCGGATGACACTGGGCCAATTGTGCGCCGCCCTATGGGACTCCTGGTCACGGCCGGTTGTGATACAGCCTGGAATCCAACCAGGTCTGTAGTGTCGCCTCTAGCAATTGAGATGCAGTGCCTTACACCGCTGCGGCACTCGGGAGCCCATCACTAAGGAATTATTATGGTCCACACACCAACACAGTCGTGAAGAAGGCACAACAATGCCTCTTCCCCCTCAGAAGGCTGAAAATATTTGGCATGGGCCCTCAGCATCTCAAAAAGTTCTACAGCTGCACCATTGAGACCATCTTTACTGGCTGCATCACCACTTGGTATGGTACTGCTTGGCATCCGACTGCAAGGCGCTACAGAGGGTAGCGCATTCGGCCCAGTACATTACTAGGGGCCAAGCTCTCTGCCATCCAGGACCTCTATATCAAGTGGTGTCAGAGGAAGGCCCTAAAAATGGTTGATGACTCCATCCACCCAAGTTATAGACTGTTCTCTCCGCAAATGCTGTGTGCTTAAGGTTGTTGTCCTGTTGGAAGGCGAACCTTCGCCCCAGTCTGAGGTCCTGAGCGCTCTGGAGCAGGTTTTCATCAAAGGATCTCTCTGTACAATGCTCAGTTCATCTTTCCCTCGATCCTGACTAGTCTCACAGCCACTGAAAAACATCCCCAAAGCATGATGCTGCCACCACCATGCTTCACCGTAGGGATGGTTCCAGGTTTCCTGGCATTCAGGCCAAAGAGTTCAACCTTGGTTTCATCAGACCAGAGAATCATGTTTCTCATGGTCTGAGAGTACTTAAGGTGCTTTTTGGTAAACTCCAAGCGGGCTGTCATGTGCCTTTTACAGAGGAGTGGCTTCTGTCTGGCCACTCTACCAAAAAGGCCTGATTGGTGGAGTGCTGCAGAGGTGGTTTTCTTTCTGGAAGGTTCTCCCATCTCCACAGAGGAACTCTGGAGCTCTGTCCGAGTGACCATTGGGTTCTTGGGAACCTTCAGTGCTGCAGAAATGTTTAGGTACCCTTCCCCAGATTTGTGCCTCGTCACAATCCTATCTCGGAGCTCAACAGACAATTCCTTCGACCTTGTGGCTTGGTTTTTGCTCTGACATACACTGTCAACTGTGGGACCTTATATAGTTCAATCAATTGAATTTCATAGCAAAGTTTCTGAATAATTATGTAAATAAGGTATTTATGTTGTTTTTTTGCAAAAACAATCTAAAAACCTCTTTTTGCTTTGTCATTATGGGGTATTGTGTGTAGATTGATGAGGAAAATGTTTTATTTTATCTATTTTAGAATAAGGCTGTAAGGGGTCTGAATACTTTCAGAGAGAAAAACTTGAGTAATCAAGGTGACAGACAGTGACACATTCAATACCGCCTTGCACACTCTTGCCTGCATCTAGCTGATCTAGGGTGTAATCATTTGTCCAAAAAGTTGCAAATGAAAGTGTCTATTGGACAAATTCAGGTTTGTTTATCCCCGTTTTTGTTCTGTTTGCTTCCGTCTAAGAAAAGTTTTTCAATGGAATTAGCTGAATGATCAGGGGTGAAGAGAAGACGATCAAACTTGACTATCTAGAGGAAGTAAAAGTCGTAACAAACACAGTTCACTTTCAAAGCAGCCACATACAAACAGCATGATCACTTTGCTCGTTGTACAATTCCTTCTCGCATCTACGCGCTATTCTCCTCTCACCATTTCCCTTTGCTTGTGAACTTCAGTGCACAACACAACAGCTGTGACCAGGCTAAAAAACCTTTCCAAGCCAAACCTTCGTACCATAACCGCTAACCGCAACACACAACCTACATCATTGTCACCATGTTAGCTAACATAGCTACTAGATTGTAATGCATTAGTAAACCCGCTACAATCATGCGGTACAGTGTACAGCAAGCAGTTTAGCAGTTACACTGGCAGGCCCCAGTGGCAACAAATTAATAAAACCAAAAGCTTACTTTGACTTGGAAGAGTTCCAGTGTTGGATATCCAGACCTAGCTAGCTAACATAGCATCCCTCTCTCTTCGAGCCGGGTGTTTGAGTAGGCTCAACTAGCTAGCTGCATCCACAACCTCAGTAACGTTACATAAAAGTGAAAAAATTAAACACAATCTCTCTCTGTCTCTCATTTTTCAGTATTTTTTCATTTGTTAAAAACTGTTCAACTATTGTGAGAATGGCTTGCCAAGAACATTTTCCAAAATTACTAATTTGAGGTAAAAAGGAGTTGGAGCACTCAACAAAAAAAGGTAAAGATTGATTCCTTTATGCTCACTGTAATCCATTGTACAGAATGCAAACAGGTGACTGACATTTCAACATCAAGCTGACGTCTTCCTCAGAGAAGATGTCAGCTCTCTCTTTGAGTCAACTACTCACCACATTTTATGCACTGCAGTGCTAGTTAGCTGTAGCCTATGCTTTCAGTACTAGATTCATTCTCTCATCCTTTGATTGGTTGGATAACATGTAAATGCATGCTGCAAGAGCTCTGATAGGTTGGAGGACATCCTCCAGAAGTTGTCATGCTACCCCAGAGAGTGTTGTTGAGGCTACTGTAGACCTTCACTGCAAAACAGTGTGTTTTAATAAATTATTTGGTGATGTGAATATATTTAGTATAGTTTTATCTACAGTATAAATTATAGCTTTTTTATTGTTTCACTACTTAGATTGTTATGTACAGTACCTCAATTACCTAGTACCCCTGCATATAGCCAGGTTATCATTACTCATTGTGTATTTATTCCTTGTGTTATTATTTTTCTATTATTTCTGTTTTTCTCTCTCTGCATTGTTGGGAATAACCCGTAAGTGAGCATTTCACTGTTATTCTACACCTGTAGTTATGAAGAATGTGACAAATACATTTGATTTGATTTAAGGAATATATCAAATATCCTTGATGACTGGGAATAAATAAAATATATGAATAGTACTTTTCAAATCAGAACTGTGAGACTAACATGATTTCAGTAAATACTTTCAGACATTGGCACAAGTTGAGAGGTGAACCATCAGTGAACCTTCGCTGGTGTAGTACATTGAATTGTACATACCGGTTGTCTAAATAAAGCTTTCTTTGATTTACAACAGGAATATAGAGCATTACAAGGAGCTATGTGAAGAGTAAAGCTTCCATCAGATCGTACCATTATAAGACCTCAGTGAGAGGGCACTGAACCGTGGTCCTTCTCTGTATCCATTCACAATGTATGTCAACAAGAGAGTTGGAGTGAGAGAGAGAGACGGGTGGGGAGTGAATGAGAGAGAGAGAGAGAGAGAGAGAGAGAGCAAGATAGAGAGGGGAGAGAGCGAAGAAGTGAGAGAGAGCGAGACAGGGGGATTGAGAGAGAAAGCCGAGAGGAGAGTTAGAGAGAGAGAGAGGGGGGGGGGGGGGGTGAGAGAGAGAGAGAGGGAGTGTGAGAGAGAAACTGAAAGACTACCTCAGTTTCTCTCTCATACATGCAGAAACACACAGCAAGGTATCACTCTCTTTCCTACTAGCTCTTACACCACTCTCACACAGATGCACAAAATCGCTCATAGCTAATAATAACCTAGGAGTCACATGCAGAGCCATGGGGAAAGAAATAAAAAATATAGTCAATGAACCTTTCTCACTGCATCCAAAATACTTCGCACCCATATCCAAGTCTCCAAAATAGATGTTTCCACTTGCTAAGGGGCAAGGCCTCTTCAGTTCGGTGAGGAAACCTTACGTTGAAACAGATGGCTGTATTATGTATATTTTTCTTAGGAACTAATTAGTCATTTTCCACTTTTCTACACTTTCCAATAGTGAGGCAGAGACAATTTTTATTAACGTAGGAGGAAAGAAGTAGGTGCTCAACCAACGTGAGTAGAGGTGCAACTTACAAATGTGTAGACATCTTTGGACAGGAAAAGGCGCAACGCTCGCTCACCGAATAAAAATTCCTACTTTTATTAGACAAGTTTAAAAGAATCTGAAGGTCATTGAAGCCCGAGCGTTACGCCTTTTGCTGTCCTATTAATGTAGGAGGGGAATTCCGAAACTACAGTCTGCTACAGATGCCAATAGGTCCATTATCTTTCTCACTGGATGTATTGAGAAAGGTTCATTGACTATATATTTGATTTATTTCTCCATGGCTCTGCATGTGTCCTCCACCTGTAAGTGTGAACACGTTTTCAGCTACTTGTCATCTCCCCTGTGTGGCGAAGAGGTCTTTCGAAGAGACCAGGTTAACCAGGACAAATGTCAAATGAATGTGTTGTTTGTTTTCATGAATGTTGACAATATACAGTCGTGGCCAAAAGTTTTGAGAATGACACAAATATTAATTTCCACAAAGTTTGCTGCTTCAGTGTCTTTAGATATTTTTGTCAGATGTTACTATGGAATACTGAAGTATAATTACAAGCATTTCATAAGTGTCAAAGGCTTTTATTGACCCTTCTTTTTCAAGACCTCTGCAATCCGCCTTGGCATGCTGTCAATTAACTTCTGGGCCACATCCTGACTGATGGCAGCCCATTCTTGCATAATCAATGCTTGGAATTTGTGGGTTTTTGTTTGTCCACCCGCCTCTTGAGGATTGACCACAAGTTCTCAATGGGATTAAGGTCTGGGGAGTTTGCTGGCCATGGACCCAAAATATCGATGTTTTGTTCCCCGACCCACTTAGTTATCACTTTTGCCTTATGGAAAGGTGCTCCATCATGCCGGAAAAAGGCATTGTTCGTCACCAAACTGTTCCTGGATGGTTGGGATAAGTTGCTCTCGGAGGATGTGTTGGTACCATTATTTATTCATGGCTGTGTTCTTAGGCAAAATTGTGAGTGAGTGACATGAATGGCCTCAGGATGCTTTACTGTTGGCACGACACAGGACACGTGACAGAGTGATGACGCATGGCAGAGTGATCTCCAGCCTTGTCCTCATCAACACTCACACCTGTGTTAACGAGAGAATCACTGACATGATGTCAGCTGGTCCTTTTGTGGCAGGGCTGAAATGCAATAGAAATGTTTTTGGGGGATTCAGTTCATTTGTATGGCAAAGAGGGACTTCGCAATTAATTGCAATTCATCAGATCACTCTACATAACATTCTGGAGTATATGCAAATTGTCATCATACAAACTGAGGCAGCAGATTTTGTGAAAATGTATATTTGTGTCATTCTCAAAACTTTTGGCCACAACTGTAACCTTTGCAGCTGGCCTATCTAAGAAGAAACCGCTCAGTTCTGCCTCCAGAACAAGACTCATGATAATAAATGTCAACCCGGGTCCCATACAGTAGTGCAGCATGGTATGTGGATCTACTTACAGTTTTGGAACTGCACAAAGTCAGGGCTCTATAGTCCAACCATTTTTTGTATTTTACCCCCTTTTTCAATCTTGTCTCATCACTGCAACTCCCCAACGGGCTCGGGAGGCGAAGGTCGAATCATACATCCTCCGAAACATGACCCGCCTAACCGCACTTCTTAACACCCACCCACTTAACCCGGAAGGCAGGGGGAAACACTGTTCAACTGATGACCGAGGTCAGCCTGCAGGCGCCCGGCCTGCCATAAGGAATCAGTAGAGCATGATCAGCCAAGTAAAGCCCATCCAGCCAAACCCTCCCCTAACCCAGACGATGCTAGGCCAATTGTGCACCGCCCTATGGGACTCCAGATCACAGCCGGTTTGAACCCAGGTCCGTAGTGACACTCCTAGCACTGTGATGCAGTGCCTTAGACCACGGCGCCACTCAGGAGGCCCCCAATATGACCATTTTATTCGTATATGTGCCTAAATATATATTTGTGAGACCTGGAATTTTAATTTAGTAGCACCCGTGCACCCAGAAAAATTAGGATTCTAGCTTTATTACCTAAAATATTTGTGTTTGCCTACATTTTTCCCCTTGGGCGCACACGTGCTCCTTGTAAAAAAGGTCAGTGTAGAGCCCTGGTGTGTCAGTTGAGGGATTTCTAACACTTCCTGTGACCAATGTCAGAGCAAATCAACTGACACCATACAAATGTTTCCCTGAGTTTTTGTGGCCACAAAGCCAGAGTGCTGATCAGACATCATAACATGCTTGGTGACAACATCCAGGGAACCAAAGCCTAACATCCACAGGCACGCACAGGAGTGGCCTCGGTTTCTGCAGACACTGCACTAATAAAGTTATCAAAACAATCATAAAATTATATAATGTACATAACTGAAGTCCTCAAATGGAATCATAAATTATTATTTGTATTATTATTTATATATATATTTTTTTACTCTATCGTTGGGAACGGCTCGTAAGCAAGCATTTCACGGTATAGTCTACACCTGTTATATTCGGCGCATGTGACAAATATTTGTGATTTGATTTGATTTCACTTCTAGACCTCAGCTGATTCTAGTAATGTATGGTGTGGCTGTTGAACAAATTGAGGATAATAAATGACTTGGCATTACCTTGATTGTAAACTGTCATGGTCAAAAATGTATATATTCAATGGTTGTAAAGACGGGGAGAGGTCTGTCCATAATAAAGAGATGCTCAAATGAACAGAAAACCTGGTTTCAAAAACAGATAAAGAAACACCTCGCGGCACAACGCCTCTCCCCTATTTGACCTAGATAGTTTGTGTGTATGTATTGATATGTAGGCTACATGTGCCTTTTAATTTATTTTATTTTATTGATGTAATTCTGTCTTTGAGCTGTTTTTGTCTATTAATGTTCTGTATTATGTCATGTTTCATGTTTTGTGTGGACTCCAGGAAGAGTAGCTGAAGCTTTTGCAATACCAATTACCAAAGTTCATAAAAGGATTATAAAAATGTATAAATGCTTCGTAGTGTGCATTGAGGTAAGGTCAAAGTTCAGAAATGCTTGTTCACAGTTATTGCTAATAACAATGTTTTACATTCAGCTGACAAGTGACAAGTACATGATGTAAGCAGAGAAATTATATGTTCTAAGAGGTGTGACACAGCTTGTAAAGATGTGTGACTGAATTATCCAGAACAATGAACAGAGAATGTGGCATGATTGTTCCATATATTACTGCATAAGTGCACATACCTGGCATGGCCATTTAGAAAGGAATGTTGTACATCCCGGGTACACTGTATGTTTACTTTGTGTAGACATTCTCAATATAAAACCACTTTTGTTCTTGCTCTACACTTTCATATTATTCCAACTCTCGAATGGCTCTCATATGGGCTCTTTCAGAGACGTCCAGGTGATACTATGCAGGGGACTGTACCTGTTCAGGTTAGATGGCGTCCATGCCTTTCTGGGTGTGTTGGTAGTAAGACTTCCTGTCTCTGACGTGGTGCTGTCTCCGTCAAACCTTCCCACACTGTTACTCTCCTCTGACCGAGAGGTGCTGGTAAGACCCCCCAGTCTCTCCTGCAGCCGGGACTATAATGACACATTACTCCCTGAAATGTCCTCTTACCGTACATGACACAGCACTATACGATGCTTGATTACTATGTAAACATACTATTGGAGATGTTTGGTTTGTTCTGTATAAGCACCAATGGCATGTGACTTACATGGGGAATTTCCAACCAATACTTACCCCACACCAGTGTTTATGTTAATGTCAGCTCTAATGGTTTTGTTTCCATCAGGAGTGTGACACTAAAGACTTGGGGCGAGCAGAATAAACAACCTCTGCATTATCAAGACAGTTGCTTTTTTACCTTTATTTAACTAGGCAAGTCAGTTAGGAATACATTTTTATTTTCAATGACAGCCTAGGAACAGTGGGTTAACTGCCTCGTTCAGGGGTAGAACGACAGATTTTTACCTTATCAGCTCAGGGATTCAATCTTGTAACCTTTCGGTTACTAGTCCAACACTCTAACCACTGGGCTACCTGCCACCCCTTTGTGAGTTTCTTAGCCATTGTTATGTAAATGCCAGCTGAAAAGTACCAGTGGCCTGGCCTTGGCCCTAAGTCAGAGCAGGTCCACTGAGGCCATGACCCTGTGAGACACTGGAGCTGGGCCGTGGAGGTGGAAACACAAAAGGTTGAGCCTTTATGGTAAAACAATGGGGTAAGTTTCAGGTGGAAATATGCCATAATACTGTATGATATTATCTATTGTTGCAAAGTAAAGAGTTCACTGGTGTGGGATGATGCATAATGAAACCCATCACCTGTCTTCACAGGGGTCAGGGGAAGCAGGATATCCTGTAATTTCTTAAAGATAACAGCATTTGAAGGTTTAAGGTCAGAGTCAGGGCTATTGTTAATTTAGTGAAAACATTATGAACCTCTGTAAGCCTATCCTCAGACGCCAAGGAGAGATGTACAGTACAAATTCATTATCATGTCTCACCTCAAAATGGGACAGGGCTGCGAGGGGTGGGGGTGGTGATGGGGTGTCCTGGCTAGGAGGTGGGTGTGGAAGGTCCGGGGGACAGATAAAGACAACAGATTGATGTCTCAGGAGGTGGAGTAACAGGGCATTACACACACTCTGCTCTTCCAGCATCCCAGGCCCTGATGGAACACTGTACAGAGAGATGGAGACCAAACGTTCAGTAAAATGCTGTGCTTATCAGAGGAAATGAAGACTCAGCAATTGTATGCCATTTACAACTATTTAATTCACACCATTACTGTAAAATGAGATTTGAATCTGCATGTATTCAATGTCTAGAGTAAGAGCCGGCCATATTTGGTTGGGCCCCCCCCCCCCCCCCCCCCACCTCACAGGGAAAACATTTGATTGGCCACCCTCTTGACAGTGGAGATTTAAAAAAATATGTTTTAAAGTACATTTCTTGCAATTCTACTAATTTTACCATGGGGAGTAGAGAAAATGTTGCAGCTTTAAAGCAAAGTTTCTGCAATTCTACCAATTTTGCAGTGTGGTGGAGGGAAATGTGTGCAGTTTTAAAGCTCATTCCCTGTAATTCTACACATTTGCAAAGATGTATGCCATGTTAATGATATCTGAGTGAGAGTGACTAAAAAAATCAATGGGGCCCCCTGCATGCCCGGCTGGTATTCTGCCATGATTACTACACAGAACAAAAATATAAACTCAACATGTAAAGTGTTGGTCCCATGTTTCATGAGCTGAAAGATCCCAGAAATGTTCCATATGCACAAAAACAGCATTTCTCTCAAATTTTGTGGCGTTGGGGTTACGGAATAGGCAGGCATAAGCTACGGACAACGAACACAACTGCATTTTATCGATGGCAATTTTAATGCAGAGACACCGTGATGAGATCCCAAGGCCTATTGTTGTGCCATTCATCTGCTGCTATCACCTCCACTTATGTGGCTTATGCCTGGAGCCGGCCCTGCTGAAAACTTTATACCTGGAAACAGCACATAGGTAAGCGTCATGTGAATCTACTTAATGGTTCCCCCTAGTGAAATTCAACATGTAGTGCAGTTTGCCATGGAACGTAAAATAGTGTTGAGGACTTGTTGGGTAACACTAAGTGGAAAATTAAAATCAACACAGTTCAGACTAAGACATTCTAAAAGCAATGTGGATTATCTTGTAAAGCCAAATATCTTTTTACAAGGATTTCTGAACACTTGACCCGGTTCCAAAGTTTTCACCGTGAGCTTTCAACTCCAAAAAACGAATCCTTTCAACAGTCTCCTCTTGTCCTACATTTCAGAGAAAATGATTAGCTCATCCAACCTTTCCAGAAGGAAGGAACTTGAATGCTGGGCAGGAACATTCCAGCAGCATAACACCCTGCATTCCACTGCTGGCTTGCCTCTGAAGCTAAGCAGGGTCAGTCCTGATCAGTCCTTGGATGGGAGAACAGATGTTGCTGGAAAGTGGTGTTAGATGGCCAGTATGGAGCTCTCTTCCCTCTAGTCTTAAGATAAATGCCCAAGGGCAGTGATGGAGACATAATCTAATTCCTAACTCTCCAGCGTGTGTGGTGTGGTGAGTGTTCTAGTGCAAATTGGTTGCTATGCGTAACCCAAGTGGGTGCTACACATTGCTGTTGTATGAGGTAAGCTTCCCCATACTATTAAAGTGCTTTGGGTGTCTAGAACAGTACTTTCAGAAAGTATTCATACCCCTTGACTTATTCCATGTTGTGTTACAACCTGAATTCAACATGGATTAAATTTTTTTTTTTCTACACACAAAAACCCATAATGACAAAGGGAAAACATGTTTCTAGATTTTTTTAGCAAATGTATAGAAAATTAAATAGAGAAATATCTCATTATATAAGAATGTAATACCTTGTAGAAGCACTTTTGGAATTGGTTACAGATGTGAGTCTTTCTGGGTAAGTCTCTAAGAGCTTTGCACACCTGGATTGTACAATATTTCACATTATTATTTTAAAAATTATTCAAGCTTTGTCAAATTGGTTGTTGATCATTGCTAGACAACAATTTGTCAGGTCTTGCCATAGATTTTCAAGTAGATTTAAGTCAAAACAGTAACTCGGCCACTCAGGAATATTCAGGGTCTTCTTGGTAAGCAACTGCAGTGTAGATTTGTCCTTGTGTTTTAGGTTATTGTCCTGCTGAAAGGTGAATTAATCTCCCAGTGTCTGGTGGCAAACAGACGGCACCAGGTTTTCCTCTAGGATTTTGCCATTACGTTTATTTTTTATCCTGAAAAAATGGAGAGTGGTACTCAGTAATGTGTTATAATGGATTTGCCCCCTAACATAACACTCAGAACAAAAATGTAGTTTCTTTGCCACATTTTTTGCAGTATTACTTTAGGTGCATGTTTTAGAATATTTTTATTCTGTTCTAGCTTCCTTTTTTCACTCTGTCAATTAGGTTAGTATTGTGTAGTAATTACAATGATGTATATCCATCCCAGTTTTCTCCTATGACAGCCAATAAACTCTGTAACTTTTTTAAAGTCACCAATGGCCTCATGGTGAAATATTTAAGCAGTTTCCTTCCTCTCCAGCAACTGAGTTAGGAAGGACGCCTGTATCTTTGCAGTGACTGGGTGTATTGATACTCCATCCAAAGTGTAATTAATAACTTCACCATGCTCAAAGGGACCTTAAATGTCTGCTTTTTTATTTTTTACCCATCTACCAATAGGTGCCCTTCTTCGCGAGGCATTGGAAAACCTCCCTGGTCTTTGTGGTTGAATCTGTGTTCGAAATTCATTGCTCAACTGAGGGACCTTACAGATAATTGTACAGTGCTGTGCGAAAGTATTCGGCCCCCTTGAACTTTGCGACCTTTTGCCACATTTCAGGCTTCAAACATAAAGATATAAAACTGTATTTTTTTGTGAAGAATCAACAACAAGTGGGACACAATCATGAAGTGGAACGACATTTATTGGATATTTCAAACTTTTTTAACAAATCAAAAACTGAAAAATTGTGCGTGCAAAATTATTCACCCCTTTACTTTCAGTGCAGCAAACTCTCTCCAGAAGTTCAGTGAGGATCTCTGAATGATCCAATGTTGACCTAAATGTCTAATGATGATAAATACAATCCACCTGTGTGTAATCAAGTCTCCGTATAAATGCACCTGCACTGTGATAGTTTCAGAGGTCCGTTAAAAGCGCAGAGAGCATCATGAAGAACAAGGAACACACCAGGCAGGTCCGAGATACTGTTGTGAAGAAGTTTAAAGCCGGATTTGGATACAAAAATATTTCCCAAGCTTTAAACATCCCAAGGAGCACTGTGCAAGCGATAATATTGAAATGGAAGGAGTATCAGACCACTGCAAATCTACCAAGACCTGGCCGTCCCTCTAAACTTTCAGCTCATACAAGGAGAAGACTGATCAGAGATGCAGCCAAGAGGCCCATGATCACTCTGGATGAACTGCAGAGATCTACAGCTGAGGTGGGAGACTCTGTCCATAGGACAACAATCAGTCGTATATAGCACAAATCTGGCCTTTATGGAAGAGTGGCAAGAAGAAAGCCATTTCTTAAAGATATCCATAAAAAGTGTTGTTTAAAGTTTGCCACAAGCCACCTGGGAGACACACCAAACATGTGGAAGAAGGTGCTCTGGTCAGATGAAACCAAAATTGAACTTTTTGGCAACAATGCAAAACGCTATGTTTGGCGTAAAAGCAACACAGCTCATCACCCTGAACACACCATCCCCACTGTCAAACATGGTGGTGGCAGCATCATGGTTTGGGCCTGCTTTTATTCAGCAGGGACAGGGAAGATGGTTAAAATTGATGGGAAGATGGATGGAGCCAAATACAGGACCATTCTGGAAGAAAACCTGATGGAGTCTGCAAAAGACCTGAGACTGGGACGGAGATTTGTCTTCCAACAAGACAATGATCCAAAACATAAAGCAAAATCTACAATGGAATGGTTCAAAAATAAACATTTCCAGGTGTTAGAATGGCCAAGTCAAAGTCCAGACCTGAATCCAATCGAGAATCTGTGGAAAGAACTGAAAACTGCTGTTCACAAATGCTCTCCATCCAACCTCACTGAGCTCGAGCTGTTTTGCAAGGAGGAATGGGAAAAAATGTCAGTCTCTCGATGTGCAAAACTGATAGAGACATACCCCAAGCGACTTACAGCTGTAATCGCAGCAAAAGGTGGCGCTACAAAGTATTAACTTAAGGGGGCTGAATAATTTTGCACGGCCAATTTTTCAGTTTTTGATTTGTTAAAAAAGTTTGAAATATCCAATAAATGTCGTTCCACTTCATGATTGTGTCCCACTTGTTGTTGATTCTTCACAAAAAAATACAGTTTTATATCTTTATGTTTGAAGCCTGAAATGTGGCAAAAGGTCGCAGTGTACATTGACAAAAAGAAAACCAACATGTACCTGTGTGAAAGAGAGGCTATGACAGAGTAGCAGAGGAACACAAGGTCTTATCTGAAGACATGGAGTCTGAGCTTGCTAAACATTAAACAATTTCAAGGACCAGTTTCATGGGCTTAGTACCCTCAAATGCAGAGAACTTTCCGACAAATTAGCACATCAAAACAACATCCCTGTCCCTGACAACTGGTCAAGAAAGAAAGAAAGGGTAAGTGATATTGAACAGAGAGATCTATATCTGAATGTAGGCAAACATTTAAGAGATACAAGATACCACACATGCAAGATACCACATTCCATTAATTAAACATTAACCTACAAGCACCATCACCCACTGTCACAGGACACCATCACCCACTTACCCAAAGGTGGCTCAACTTATCCTGCCCCTATGCTCAACTTACCTCATACCCGGGTAAATTGTTCCAAGAGACCACTTTTTTTAGACAAGCTATGTTTTCTAAACCTTTATGTTTACTTGAATTCTGATTACCTCAACATCTTGAAATATATCCAGATGTCTATGTTATAAGAATACTATACTTCCCTTGACGTGGTGATGCTGAATGTAAAAAAAAATGCTAAACTTACCCCACTCTCCCAAGTGTATGGCACAACTTTAGAGTAAACAGAGGAAAGAGAATGTGAAACATTGGGATGTGTCATGACTGTCTTGATCAGGTCAGGTTACAGGAGACCACAACCCTACAGATTATCACTCTCAACCACAACAGAGGAGGAGAGATCTGTGGGTCTGAAGACGTGGGGGGTTTTATTGCCCCCACGCCCCTTGTAAATCTCAGGCCACAGACAAATTCCTTTGTCCTGTCACTATGGATGACATATGAGACACCAATGAGACATAGTTCAACTTTTCAATGTTAACTTAGAGATAGCAACTCTTTCAGGTGAATTAAAGTAAAAATTCCCAAATAGCCTATACAGGTTAGATTTATCATTAAAATCGATTTAATCAATTAAATCTGCTTGGCAAGTTCAGTAATAAGCAAATCACATTACTGACCCAGTCTTGATGATTCATTGATGTTTACAAACTGAGTTAAATTGTGTTTGCAGCCTCCAACTCAAAAACCCAAACATTACGTCAATTGAAATAACTGATAATCATAACAATGAGCAATCCATCAAATGGGTTTCCACCCATTTCCCCTCCAATCAGTGGACCTTCACCCATGGAAAGATTGATCGCTGACCTCAGCAACGATGCAAATCCTAACTATACCAAGGGGCTGGAAATGTTAGATTTCGATGCCATAAGCGAGAAAAACGCAGACATTGCGACAGATGATCGCTTTGACAAAATCGTCAAAAACGTACGCCTCTTTGACCCCGTTCCGGGAAAGCCAAACGACACTGAGACATTCTTAGCAGACATGGAGGACGCCTTGGATAGCTACCCAAATGCTACGAATGCAGACAGGCTCTACCTTTTGAAGCGAACGTCCAACAGACACGTGACATGGTTCATCCGTCTACAAGAGAAACACGTGCAAAACGACTATGCTTGCCACGGTTTTGAAAATAGAATTCAGTGGTTCCGCGACTCGCAAACACGATAGCTCGTTGGATAACAATAGCAGACAAGCTCGAAATGAACATCCACAAGCCTACTATCACCGGCTTTGTTCAGCTTACTTTGGCATGCTCACTGAAACCGGAATGGAAGATCTATTGCCATTTAAACAACTGTTCCTGTCAAACATGTCTCCCAACTTCATTAACTACTTGGGCCCTACTGCTCACGTTGGGTTGCCAATCTCTACGCTCCGAGAACTTGCAAGCACCGCTTTTGAAGCAAGCTGGGCTAAGAGCCCGAACCCCTCGAATTTCGAGGTTAGGCGTAAACGATCACTCGAATTAGAAGGTGCTGCATATTTGGACATGTGGGGTAAAAGATGACAATCAAAGGGGGTGGCTACCACGTAACCACCACCCCGACAACCACCGCCGTAACAATAGCTACGAGGAACGTCCCCAATCTAACAGGTCCCGTAGAGATCAACCTAGCCGAAATGCCCCTGCGCCTAACTCTCACAAAGGGTCAGGACCTAAGGATAACAGGGGCAACAAAGTGTTCAATGATCTAAACGGTAACAGAAATGATCTAGAAGCAAATCTGACAAGGATGACAAGGATAAGTCAGCATGACTAGGCGTAAAATCATTGGAAACCAAGTCCGCCGAAATTCATCAAATTCGAGAGGACGCAAACATTTCCATTACCCTCGCCCCCACTCAAATCCCTGTCCCGAAACCGCTCGCTCTAGACACAAGCCCGCAGGTTTTGTCTACAGACTTGGATACGGATGTGGAGATGCACATGATGAGCAGCTTTGCAACAGATGATTCCTCTCCCATTCCGATAGAGGACCCACTGGGTCACGTAGGTAACTTATCTGTCTTGAAAATCGACACAGATTACAACCCGCTCCGTTCTCCCAACCCACTCCATTTTGTTGGGGATATGACGAGAAAAACCAACTCGAACAGGCCATACCTCAGAACAGTCCTGGAGGACTGTTTGACCTGTCACGCTCTGATAGATTCGGGTTTGACAATTTCCCTCATATCTGAAACCTTGCTGGATGAACTAAAAAGGGCAGTGGACTCTGTAAAACGTTGGTTGAAAAGAGAACATTGCGATACAAATCTTCGAGGTTTCACTCAAGCTACCTCGCCCCTAACCAAACGTCTCCTACTTAAACTCAACTTCGAAAGCGTGTCACTGATCCACCCCGTGTAAGTGACTAGCATCGAAATTGAACAGATGCTGATTGGGATCAATTTGATTGACCGTTTGGTACCACTAATGGATTGGAAAACCAATCAAATCTGGTCACAAATACCTATGCCATCTCCGTTGACTTCACCGCACTCTTCCAAGGCTACCTGCCATACATTGTGCAACGACGTGGGTTCAACGTCAGCATCTGACGCAAAACCGGTGAACTTCTCCATGGGCCCGCCATTGGTGGCAAACGACAAGGTGAGTTCAACTCAGAACTTAACTGAACATGAGGTTTTCCTGTGTGGCTTGGGTGACTCACCAGCCGACACTTACCGCCCTCCTCTGATAGGGGCGTGTGCCTAAACGGTACTATGGTTGAGGATGCCAGACTGGCAACCTGGTCAGAAAAATCCGCAATCAGTTTGGAAATGTTCAACGAACTTTCGAAAACAGCTAACTGCCATCCCCTTGTGCCGAAAACGTTAAGATTTCCACTGGGAACGACTCCCCAGACGACGCTCACCGCAATAGGGGTGTGTGCGCTATTCGATCCGCATTGGAACCAAGGAAGTATCTCACTACCTACTGGTTGTCGTGGACCTCCCACATACAGTCTATGTGGGAGCGGACATTTTTAGTAAGATTGGGTGTGAAACTCGATACCATACACCAAGTTCTTTGGTCTTTGGCGCAGCCAAACCAACATGCCTTGTCTTTCGACCCAATGCGAATGGCATCCGGGCAGACTATTCCTGAAGCTTGCAAGGTGATAACGGAGTCCGCTATGTTGATTCCGGCAAGAACCACAGAGGTTTCTGTAAGACTGAACCTGGTGCCCGGATACCAGATGGAAGGCACCACTGCGTTCTTCCAACCCTCTCCGCAACTATTCGACTTGGGGCTAACTATCAATGGCAACCCGCTGTTGGAACTAACCGCTAGATCCACTTACCTCCTGGTACAAAATCTGACTCAAGCGGATATTTCCATTTCTCGGCACACTCAGCTAGGAACATTGATCGATTACTCCTTCCATGATTTTGAACTGGTTGTTCCCGTGATTGGGGCTATTCCGTCCTCCATTGACCTAGATGGAGAGGGAGGCACGCTGTTTACTTGTCAGTCAAAAGCAATCGCACTAACTCCCGTATTGCCACTCGACGACACATCTACGTTCAAGCTAGATGTCGATTCTGACAGCAACCTGTTAATATACTCCATTGTCACGGAGGATGATATCGCGTCTCCTCCTGCATGCGAAGTACACTCTTGTGAGGTAACAACCGATGACTCTCCCAAAGGTGACATGCAATCACCACCCGATGAAGACCTGTACAATGTCACCGAACCATATCCTGGTTTTCATGCACAGGTAATACAACTACTGTCGGAGGCTGATGCTCTTGTCAATGACACTGAACGCCATCAGTTGAGAGAATTGTTCAACAAACACAGTGAGATCTGGTCAACAGACTCACTGGATTGTGGGGTTACGGGTATCCATGTGGTGCGTATTCCTATGCCACCCGGAGCAACTCCTACGTTTGTTAGACAATACAAAATCCCGCTCGCAGCATACGCAGCGGTACAAGAGATTATCGATTCCTTATTAGCTAAATGGATAATCAGGGAATGTAACAGTACGTACAGCGCTCCCGTGTGGCCCGTTCTAAAAATCAACGGGTAAATGGCGTCTTACAGTTGACTATAGAGAACTCAACCAACTGGTTCCGTTGTCTCGTTGGCCAATGACACAGCTAGACCAAGAGTTGCCAAAGGTGGCAAACGCCAAGTACTTCTCCACCGTCGACGTGGCTAATGGTTTTTGGACCATGACAGTCGACCCTCGTGACCAACACAAGTTGGTTTTCTCGAACAAGCTCTTCACGTTCAATTGTTGCCCATTCGGGTATGCGAACTCCCCCTCAGAGTTCAACATCTTCCTGCACAAGGCAATGCCAGACGCAGCCTCTAGGGGGACGATAATCTACGTGGACGACGTTCTCATGAGAAGTGAGACTTGGTCACATCACCTCAATGAAATGGACCAAATCTAGCCTTGCCTCATTAACTTGGTAGAGAATTGCCCTAAAGGCGGTTACGCCCACTTCTGACCCAAGGGTATAAAACCTGTGAGTATAGAATTTACGAGAAGACTACGTGACCCCAGCTGCAGCAGGGTCTGAAAAGTCAAACAACCCAGAACGCAACGCAAGTTTGAGGACAAAGAAATCCTTTTCTACCCAAGCTACGGATGAGTAGCTGTGTCTAAGCGGGTGAATTCAAGTCGAACCACCTAGCCTCCATCTCCCATCGAATTGTGGTATCTAAAGGGTTTCATTCCTATGTTGTGAGCTCTGAGCTACAGAGCTGTCTGTCCTCAGAAGACCCCTTCCAGAGAAAGGGGTGAGGTAACAGACTCCTAAGCCACAAAGGACACGGATGCCGGGAGGACGAGCAATGAGTTGCGCAGGAGAAGTGCGTCATCGAACAACGGAACGGTCCACCCAGAGAATCCCCGGAGATCACCTCCCACGTAATTACATCATTATATATTCTGACCCATGAGGGCGGCAGTTTGAGGCAAGGCTAGGGTTAGAATAGCATAGCTGACAAATTCACTCAAATGTATATTTCTCTTGTGTACTTTTTCTCTCTCTTCTGAAATTCCCATTGTGGGTACCACGCGGCATAGTGTGTTGGCCCGTTATATTAAATTCTAATCAATAGCCTATAATGTGTTTTGTCTGTGTATCTTTTATCATCATTTTAGTTTTTAGTAAATAAATATTCAATTAAGATTGGTGTGGTACGAATTCATTAGAGGGACCCGGGTCCGTGCAGATTCAAGGGCTATATACGACGATCAGATTATGAGACTGATAGAGGCAACTGGTTAATTAGCGGCTGTTGTAAAATCAATATTCTGATATTCTTTGAGTTAATTTGGGAAATAGAAACTCAATAAAAAATAGTTTTCCCATGGTGCCCCAGGTTAATGAGTTAATAATTGCTTGATTCAGTTAATCACGTAATTAGAAACGTATAATCAATCATTCGATGAGCAACAGTTGCCACATTAACTAATACAACAGGTTTATAGAGTTTGTTTGTGCGGAACCGAAGCAGGTGCACGTCATGACTATAATGTCATGCCAGTTACATAACAGATGTATAAGCAACAAGAGACGCATGTTGTGTGAGCGCAAAGGGGATGGTACCAGCCCTTTTGAAAGGGCCAGATTACAGCGTGACAGTTAAAGAGGAGGTAAGCCAAGAACATGAGGTACAAGCACATGTGCCAAGTATGGGGGACAAGAGGGTTTTTAAACCCTGAGTGTGTGACTGGAAAATGTGAAAGTATGGGGGGGTGAAGTGGTGGGATGCTAAATGGGAATACCCTTGTGACAGCTGCTGCTGCTTTTCTTTCTATCTTTCTCCTCTCTCTCTCTTCTGCCTTTTCTTACCAGTCTTGCCCTGGCGGGCTGAAAGCGCAGGACATCAGGACCAGGACTTCATACTCCTCCTATCCCCTCCCTACTTCAATCTGTTGTCATTTTCTCTTGCATCCCAAAATGTACAACAAACTCTGCAGGTCAGACACTTCACTCTTATTTCCAGTACTCAGACAGAGGAAGGAGAGGAGTGAGAGGAGAGTGGGGGGATAGGGGGTGCTGAAGGCCATAACAGTTGCAGCCAAATACTGTATATTGGCACCATTGCACTTGTCTTAAACAATTCTGTTTCTTCTAAAATAATTGGAAATTGAACACGTTGTTATTGGATTATCAACATTGCAGAACCTATTTTTTTTCCGGGGGGGGGGTGGGAGGGGCTTAAGTTTACAATGTTAATGAAGAAAATTCTAACAAATGGCAATGACAAAATTATTGCCACCCTGGAGCTAATACTTAGTTAAACAGCCTTTGGCAATGATAAAAAATACATGTAAAAAAATGTGCCTGCTGCACCTTTCTACTGGCAGTTTGGCCAACTCTTCTTAAATTCTTCAATGTTGTGTGGTGCCTTCCACCAACTACTGTTTCCAGATTTCGTCATAGTTTTTTGATGGGATCTGGACTCATCACTCTGTTATTGAACCTCTCCTATGTTTGATTGTAGGGAGGGTGTTATTTTGATTGAATGTTTAATTTGGTAATCTGTAAACATATCACTGATCTGTACTGCCAAAAAGAGCTAATTTTGTTTAATTGGTCCACAGAACATTTCCCTAGGATTTAATGCTTGTTTAGGTGGGTTTTTGCAAAGTTCAATAGGGCTTCTTGTGTCTCAGCAGTGGGGTTGTCAGATGTTTACCAATGACCAAATTAAGCATTCAAAGAAACGAACAATCAAACATGGGGGAAGTTTGATAATGCTGTGGGGTTGCTTTGCTCCGTCTGGCACTGGGGGCCTTGAATGTGCAAGACATCATAAAATTACGGTAGCAGGTGTTTTGGAGTGCAGT
Source organism: Oncorhynchus mykiss (assembly GCF_057628025.1). NCBI lineage: Eukaryota > Metazoa > Chordata > Actinopteri > Salmoniformes > Salmonidae > Oncorhynchus > Oncorhynchus mykiss. The sequence continues at coordinate 80,348,128 of NC_143022.1, forward strand.
TTTCAACTCAGTGTCCAAAAACTGGGTCTCTGTTGAAGGTTGTTAGTCTTTCAGCAGGACAACAACCCAAACACACATAAAAAGTACCCAAGAATGGTACAAGAATAAACACTGGACTGTTCTGGAGTGGCCAGCGATGAGTCCAGACTTGAATACCATCACAAACCTATGGAAAGATCTGAAAACAGCAGTTGGTGGAAGGCACCACTCAAACATTGAAGAATTTGAGCAGTTTGCAGCTGAAGAGTGGGACAAATTGCCATTAGAAAGATGCAGCAAACGCATAGCTACAATAAACTTTTTTTGCTGTTATCTTTGTTAAAAGAGTATTCACTCAGGGACCAATATTTTTGTCCATTAGATTATTTACAGAGCTCTGTAAACTGGTTAACTACAGCTGTACAAGAACTTCTGTCGGCCACTGCTTGTCCTGCTCTATTGCCCCACTCCACACCCATTTCCTCAATTGTGTCAACTCCCCTCCACCCTTTCCAGCTCCTAATTGTGCAACTGTTCTGATATGTCTTAATTTCTTGTTATTTTTTTACTATTGGATTATGTGTGTATTGTAATTGTAGTGCTAGATATTGTTGCATTGTTGGCGCTAGAACCATAAGCATTTTGCTGCACCTGCAATAAACATTTGCAAAACTGTTTAAGCACAATAAACTTTGATTTAATCTGTGAGGATTGGAACTGCAAGTCATGTTTAATTGTTATAAACTAATGTTAACCTGAACTAGGACTACAGTTGTGTAGGTTACTAACCAATTGAATACAGTGGAATAATGTTTTAGTCTCTTTTATTAAGACAACTAGCAATTATGACTGATCATTTCCCCCTTGTAATGTTTGCCTAAATTCTATGCCCTGAAAATGTCTCTGGGGTGATCTGTGATGAGATGAATAGGGTTGCTATTGGCAATGACTCACTGGAATATACAGGGTCCAAAGACTGTGGCCAGGTTCTCCACGGGCATGTGATTTGATTGGCTGTGAGAGGCCACCCTTGACAGGAAGTGGAGGAGGTAAGACAGGATGCTGTGGTTGTCGACAGGTAGGCTGCTGAGTTTCTCTTTCAGAGCCGCGTTCAACTCTGCCTCATTCTTACATTCTAGAGAAAATAAAATAAAATCTTGACATGAACATTAGCAACAATTCATATAAAAATTCAATACCTTCTCATCGACGGGGCTGTAGTGGAGCAGGTTGAGAGCTTCAAGTTCCTTGGCGTCCACATCAACAACAAACTAACATGGTCCAAGCACACCAAGACAGTTGTGAAGAGGGCATGACAAAACCTATTCCCCCTCAGGAGACTGAAAAGATTTGGCATGGGTCCTCAGATCCTCAAAGGATTTTACAGCTGCACCATCGAGAGCATCCTGACGGGTTGCATAACTGCCTGGTATGGCAACTGCTCGGCCTCTGACCGCAAGGCACTACAGAGGGTAGTGCGTATGGCCCAGTACATCACCGGGCCTAAGCTTCCTGCCATCCAGGACCTCTATACCAGGCGGTGTCAGAGGAAGGCCCTAAAAATCATCAAAGACTCCAGCCACCCTAGTCATAGACTGTTCTCTCTGCTACCGCACAGAAAGCGGTACCAGAGCGCCAAGTCTAGGTCCAAGAGGCTTCTAAACAGCTTCTAGTTATTATCTATGCATAGCCACTTTAACAACCCTACCTGCATGTACATAATTATCTCAATTACCTCAACACCGGCGCCCCCGCACATTGACACACTGACTCTGTACCGGTACTCCCTGTATATAGCCCCGCTATTGTTATTAATTATTTGTTTTTCTTATCTTACTTTTTCCTTCATTTTAATTTTTTATGTTCTTTAAACTGCATTGTTGGTTAAGGGCTTGTAAGTAAGCGTTACAGTCTTCTATTCGGCACATATGACAAATACAATTTGATTTGATTTGATAGCACCAACATCAATAGCATCATTCTGTAGAAAATCTAGGCTTAATCTTTGGAAATACCAATTTACTTATTTTCAGAGTAGTGTTTGAACCGCAGGTAAACAAGTGGTGCACTTTGTTGAGATCTTTTACCCACATCATAAAGCAAAATTTGCAGAGAACGGTGGGAAGCATGTTTGTGGGGACTAAAAGTCAGACTGTGATATATTAACAATCTGCGATTTTCCCCATGTGTGTCCTGGTCTCACTACTTATGTCAGCTACAGCTAATTAGTGGTGGAAAAAACGATTGGAACCATTTCCCTGTTTGACTGCTAGGTTTTATGGGTATTATGACACCCCCACTCTGGGGCTCTATTTGCTTCCATGCTTTTAAAAAGTGAGCTTGTCCGAGATGTCGGACTCGACAACAGTTACTATCCATAGAGGTGTGGTTTTTGGAGGGTTTTTGGATAAATCCTGAAAATAAGGTATGTGGTAAACATACGTTTTGTTTTATGAGATCATTTTTATCAGCTAACATCACTTTTTGTGAATTTTGAAGCATTTATGTAATCAAAACAAGCACATAGAGCACAAAAAGGCTTCATAATTCATAAAGTTTACGTTAACTGTTTGATCGTATCTCAGAGAACAAAACGTATAAAAGGTTGTGTTAACCTTATTTTCAGTGTTTATCCCAAAACCCCATTCTTTGCCCATTCAATTCATCCATATGAATGGCTGAAAGAACCAGAAGTAGAAAATGCTAATTACATATCAATTTTTTAGGACTACAAGCTGGCGAGCTCTATTGGATCGCTGCGATTGGTTGCCCCAAATTCTGGGGCGGGCCCTAGCGAAGGGTCAATCGCCATACCTGTGAGGCTGAGAACCAGGTCCTTGCGCTGAGGCTCTGGTATGATGGGACTGGGCAGCTCCCTGAAGAAGAGCTTGAGCAGGGAGGCCACATTTGAGACATCCTCCTCCACCAGATCCATTCTCTCTCCCCTGTCCCACATCAGCCTCAGCTGCCTGGTCCTTACCACAGAGCCAGACAGACGGAACAGACCCCTCTGCTGCACACCTGGAGTAAGGGCAGGGGATGGACTGTGAACAAAGTAATGTGTGTGCGTGTGCGTGTGTGTGTGTGTGTGTGTGCGCACGCACGCGATGCCTTACCATTTCTGTCCAGGCAATCCACCATGTGTCGCAGCATGTGGGGCAATCCACAAACAAGCTGTCCATCTTCCCTCAGCCTCTCAAGGGTTACCCCAAAGACAGGACTGGTGTCAGGGCCTGGAACAGTCGGCTCAGGGCTGATCTTCGCATTGTGCTTCCGAATTCTCACAGCAGATGAGTCGCTCTGCATAGAAAAGACACCAAAACTTTAAGCTGTAGGCATTTTTGTCCTTCTTATCATTATTTCCTAAGGCTTAGGATAAGAGGCAACTGGATAGAGTCGTCAACAAGAGTCAGGTATCCCACAGGCCTATCCACAATTGTAACTCCTAATTTTTAATTTTGGGTAAATCCATTTGAATTCAATCACTTTTTGACATAACCCCTACCATACCATGAGACATCCATGTCTTCCTCACTGGAAAAGATATAAGGTTGAGATTTATATAATTTAAAATCTTACAAACAGGGTTGTCAAACTATTTGTATAATTTCTTGAATAAAAAAAATTATAAATCAAATTCAGATAAAAATGTTTACCTTAAATGTTAATTACTTGAAAACGCATAAACTCAGATGTTTTTTTTTCATATTTACATATGTTGTAGCTTAGACTCTATTCTACATCATCTGAGGTTTTTGTTTTGTGCAAGGCAATCGTTGAGACACAACATGCTCTTGAATATAGGGTGGGTGTCAAGTTTTGGCTGACACATTTACTAAAATGGGAATGAAATAAAAATGTCTACTTTCAAATGGTACCACAAAGATGGTTGGAGATCCAATGGTGGACCAGTTAAATTGTATGGGTCTGAAGGGATAGGTCCATTCTATGAATTTTATTTCTGTGATTGAAATGACACCCACCCTTATTCAAGAGCATGTTGTGTCAACCAATGTCGGGCACAACACGAACACCTCATATGATGTAAAGTAGGGTCTAAGTTACAACATATGTGAATATGAAAGTTAACCCGTTTTTAGATAATTGATGTTAAAGATGCACTATGCAGAAATCGCTCCGCCATTTCCTGGTTGCAAAAATTATAATAGTTTGCCTATTTCATGTGACAAAACAAGCAAGTATAGTGTAGATAATCATTGTACCATCTAAACCGCTGAGAAATATATTTTCAATAACCAAAAATATTGCATATTCAGTTGTTTGAAGTTGTTGTACAAAACCAAAAGTAGAAGATGCAAAAACAAAACGTAAGAACGGCATACAAACAGCGCACATAAAACAGATCAAACGCTTCTTAGACTTCAACGAGAATGACATATCTAGAACTGAAATGTCTATGTGAATTTGATCGGGTAGCCCCAAAAGTGACATATTGCAGCTTTATGGTTAAAAAAAGTCATACTTTTATTTAAAAATTATAATAATTGAATAAATGATGAAATAGTGTGACAACCTTGTTCGTAAACTTTTACATTATTTCAAACTCAACTGTTTATCTTTTCCAGCGAGGAAGACATGGATGTCTCATGGTATGTTTGTATGTAAAATGGTTCAACTTTGAGCACCTTTATCTCCTGAATGTTTGGCATTCAGGCCCAAAAAATCCCTTTCTGACCACTTTTTTTCCGTAGGCAAACGTGTATGGAAAGTTTTATTTCAAACAAAAGGGGTGCTGTCAAAAAGTGATTGAATTAAAAATGGTTTTACCCTTTATTCAAGCCATTGAAACCATGCTAAAGTGTAATCTCTCTGGGTTACTGCTTAACTTGCCCTTAATTAATATTAAGCCTACACAATTAGGACTTTTAGTGAGGATTTCCACAATTAAGAGACAAATTGAGGAACAAAGTGTCTGCTCAAATGGGAAAATTGTCTGACGTTACGTAACGTTTAATGTATTTCCTGTAAAACAGATGATATACGTTAGCTGACTGAGAATTCCCAATTTGGCTGGTGCATTCACTGACAATTCAGTTTTCGCTTGCCTGTCTTTTATTCACTAACAAGCAATATCCAATACTGAATAGCACTGTAGTACTTGTAAAATAAGAAATTACTCAAACTTACACAGAGAGATATCGAGGCGCTTGCTCCCATCTCAAGTCGATTTTATTAATTGTAATGTTCTTCCTCCCGACATCTATCGGGAAAGTTTGATATTTGAGGCAAATAAAAAAAAATCCATCGCCCACACACGTGTGTATATTTACAGATATGAAGAACTATACCTAGCTTTACACTGACAGCAAAATAAATAAGAAATATTTTACTGTAGGCCTTGGCTAGTATTCTCTGTTTACATGTTTGTGTCATGTGACAAATATTGTAACTATGGAGATTCCGCATAGGGTGCATTCAATTTCCCGCCCCAGTCAGAATGCGGGTAATTTCCTCAGAACTGTAACATGGTAGTGGCATTATGGGCGGCCTGCATGTGCATACTACCTGTTTTTTTCTTTCTGCTACCATGTGGCCAAATATACAATGAGAAAAAATATTAATGCAATATGTAAAGTGTTGGTCCCATGTTTCATGAGCTGAAAGGAAAGATTCCAGAAAATGTCCATACACACAAAAAGCTTATTTCTCTTACATTTTGTGCACAAATTTGTTCACATCCCGATTAGTGAGCATTTTTCCTTTGCCAAGATAATTCACCTGACAAATGTAGCATATGAAGAAGCTGATTAAACAGCATGATCATTACACTGGTTCACCTTGTGCTGGTGACAATTAAAGGCCACTCTAAAATGTGCAGTGTTGTCACAGCACAATGTCACAGATGTCTCAAGTTTTAAGGGAGGCCTGCATACTCACAGACATGTCACCCATTGAGCATGTTTGGGATGCTCTGGATCGAAGTGTACAACAGCTCTCCAGTTCCTGCCAATATCCAGCAAATTCGCACAGCCATTGAAAAGGAGTGGGACAACATTCCACAATCAACAGCCTGATCAACTCTATGCGAAGTAGATATTGTGCCACATGAGGCAAATGGTGGTCACACCAGATACTGGCTGTTTTTTTTATCCACTCCCCTACCTTTTTTTTTTGTATGAATGTGACCAACAGATGCATATCTGTATTCCCAGTCATGTAGATTAGGGCCTAATGAATTTATTTCAATTGACTGATTTCCTTATATGAACTGGAACTAAGTAAAATCTTTAAAATTGTTGCATTTATATATTTTTTCAGTTCCACTGAGATGATGCAAAGTTTTTTAGTGGGAGGATGGTGTACTGCCAAATGACTGAATTATGTCAAACTTTCCAAGTAGTGCTCCCTCGCCAAAATGTTCACCACATGTGTTGAAGTCAAGAGAGGTCTTCAGTGAATCCAATTTTATGTTAGTCAGACAGCATTTAAAACCAATCCAGAATCACAATATTGAATTTCATTTTATTGGCACTTTTGTTGAAAATAACAAAATAGAAGAGAAATATTGCAAACATAAATCTGTAACACTGACATTAAAAAAATAATAAGAATGTGGTCCAACATCATATAAAAAAGTGACAGCTCTACTGTTTCTAGCCTTTTTGGATCACAGATATTTCGTATTTTATACCCTGTAAATACTTCTACAAAGACGCTTGACTGAGAATAAAACAATATTATTATATATTGTGGTACAGTTTACATACAAAAATCAGATGTTCAAGTGACTAACAAAGCAGGAATCACAATCATTCAATTCTTTAAAAATATAAAATCATAACTACAAAATATAGTGCTGTTAAAAAACAAAAACCAAAGACAGAAAAACAAGATTTTAACCAATCTGCTGAAAAAATGCAGGAAACCGGTCATGCCACACAGAACCAGCATGCATTAGAGGAACTGGGCTTTATTCCAGTACAGATTCTGGTATCTGCACAGCATATTCTTCAGCAAGTTCTTAGTCAGGTCAAGACAAAATGAGGTGTTCAGTACCTCCCGAACTCAAACAAACACGTTTGGACAGTACAAGTAAAATACAGCACAATGCCAATGAATTTAAAATCAAGATCTATCTATCCTTTAAAAGCAAGGCTTGTATTCATCAGGCATAACATGTTGACAGGCATCCACCATCCTGGTGCTTTGGTAAGATAGGAACAAACAGTTTGTTCGGCTAGAATTTAAAAAAAGAGTACATTCCCCTGTTTTTTCCCCCAAACCCTGTATTTTTCCCTAGAGGAAATACCTGGTAAATTCTCACAGGCAAAGTACACAAGTATTTTCCATTTGAGCCCAGTGAAGATCCGGAAATGTAAAAAAACAGCATTCATTCTAAGTAAACATAATCTATTGTATTCATTTGTTTAAAAAACATTTTGTTGAATAGGCCTCTTAAAATGAGACCGTAATGAAAATGTTCAACATAGGGATCTTTCAAAATTCTGTAGTATAATGCAAGAAGTCTTAAAAACACTAAAGATGTATAGAAAAGGCCTAATCTTCTTCAATACTCTTCTCAGGTATGTGAAATCTGGCACTAGGAATACTTCTCAACAACCTCTTGAAGGGTATAACATTTATCAGCAAAGATTCCTGGGAACACTGGAGAGCAAGGTTGATGTGAAAGTTGGTGTTCAGGCTACAGAGGCAACTTTGTCACAGTTGCTGGTGTACTGAATGTCGAACCTGTCGATATCAGCCTTCTTTTTGTCCCACCGGGGCAGAGCACAGAGAAAGAGTGTGACCCCACCCAGGAGCACAGAGCCTCCACTGAAGTAAAAGGCCAGGTCATAGGACTGGGTCCAGTCAAAAAAACACCCTTGAACAGGAAAAAGTGAAAAAAAAGAAAAGAAAATTGAATTAGAAACAAAATATCTCGACAAAGCATGAGTCAGCTAAAGACTAGCTAAAGGCAAACATCTTGAGTTCAACATTCTCACTCACACATTAAGATGACAATCTGTAAAATGTTTTGACATATGGCAGAGTGAATCTCTGTAAAAGCATGAATATGAACCTGTACCATCTCTAAACTAAAAACTAAATCAGGACCACACACACTCCGCAATGATGTTGACCAAAGGTGTCAGAAGTGGGATCTTTCTTACCAACAACAGGGGGCCCGAGCACGATCCCGAATCCACCGAAGAACATGAGGATCCCATGGGCTTGGGTCAGTTTGTCCAGCCCCACGATCTTGGTGGTGATGTATGATGTTAGGGACCAGTTCCCAGAGAAGAAGCCCACCACAGCTGAGAGGATCTGCAGGCCTACATAGCTCTTGGAGATAGGGATGAGGAGAAGGCCCGCCCCAGTCCCCAGCAGGGTGAAGGCGTACAGGAACAGACTGTTGATCCACCTCACGTCTGCTAGTATGCCCAGGGTCAGCTTGCCCATGCCGGCAGTGACTGCTACAATGGAGACCAGGGGGATGATGCTGACCTCGTCGATGAGGCCCTCACTCATGGCCACGTCCTCCATGAAGAGGACTGGAGGGAAGGCTCCCAGGCTAAACAGGAAGATGGCGATGCAGAGGGCCATGAAGTTTCTGTCGTGCAGGAAGTCAGCTGTGGAGTGCATGTACTTTGAGTAGGCCTGACGCTTCTCCTTGATAATTTTCACAATGGCTGAACCTGCCATGAAGCCCCCTTTTTTGCTAGTTGTGGTGATGGTGATGTCTTTGGCGTCAATGATGATCAGGAGATCCTTGACCGTCAAGGTTCTCTCGCCGGTGCCTGGTGTAGTCTTGAAGTCGTCAGCAGGCGGGTTCTCAAAGAGCTGCTCCTCTGTGCGCTCCAGAGCAGCCTTTTGTTTGAGGTAGTAGGCAGGCATGTTCAGAGGCCTCATGAAGCCGGCACAGGCCATGAGGTTGAGGGCCAAGGCCCCGATGATCAGCAGGCAGCCATCCAGATCAAAGAGAAGAATCAGTTCATTCTGAGCTGTGGCATAGAGGAACCCTCCCACACTTGTGCCTAAATGAAAGAAAGGAATGATTTAGTGTTGGCATTCCAGAATAATCCATTAGAAATACATTTATATTAATTCAATAAAAGCTTTGCTTAGTGGCACATCTTTGACTAAAGCTACCCTCCCTGTTCTCCATTGATACTGCTGGATATTCCCTAAGGCAATTTCACTTCAGATGTGAATGTGTGTTCCTCAAAGGGACAAAAACAGAATTCCCCAGAACTGCATTGTATTACCAGTGTTCTCCTTGTCACCAGTCCACTTCCCTAACCACAAGGCTGCACTGTTTTTAGACTAGAATGTTTACCTTGGCATTCCAAGACTTCCATCTTCTGAAACAAGAAAGAACTGAGCATGGAGACTTGCTGTGAACCCAGTAAGCGCAGAGGGGGGCTGAGGTACCTGTGGTGACTATGCCGAGGGCGAGGCCACGTCTCTTGTCAAAGTACTGACAGGTGATGGTCAATGTGGCAGCATAGACAAGACCGCAGCCAAGACCTGCGGACAACAAAAACAGCAGAGGTAATTTTATTAGCACATTGTAGAGGAGCATTTAGATACAGTACCTTAACCACAATGAAGAATATATTTAATGTTCTGAACAAAGCCTTGCACAGTAAACTGTGTACCTTAAAATGTAAAACTCTGACTAAGGCCATCTTGGTCATGTACTGTAATAAATTCACCATGTTGAAAATCTGTTGCTCTCTGATAATGTCGTTACATATTATTCACAACACAAAGAATTTTTGTCTAGTGTAAAATCACCTCAAGAGACTCTGGTAATTTGATCCACAAAGGATGATGAGGGTGGGGGGTGGGGACTGAGCCTTACGGTCTGAAAATAGACGCCTTTCTTCAAATATGCATGGCCTCGCTCTCAGGTCAATGCCACAGGCATTGTTGACAGTGGCAGTCTATTGGGCTCTATCCCATCAGCATGGAACAGTTGTCACTGGGTGTTAGATAAGGGGCTGTAATGGGTCCGTCAAACTATTTGGGGTGCACCAGAGGCATCTGGGAATCTGACTCTGCCTTGTTTTATATCTCTGAATACATCCTACATATACCCTCATTCAACACCAGAGGAGGCTGGTGGGAGGAACAATAGTAGGGCAGGCTCATTGTAATGGCTGGAATGGGATTAATGGAACAGTAGCAAACAAATCAAACATATGGAAACCACTCAGTTCCATGTATGCCATTCCAGACATTACAATGAGCCCGTCCTCCCCCACCAGCCCCCTCTGTTCTACACATACCTTCAGTGCATGTGTGCTTGAGCATAGGCATGAACCTATTCACTTACAGCTCCAACTTAATTCTTCTTTATGTGTCAATTCTTATCTTTGAGGAAGTTGTCTTATCTATCATCTTATTGTGTAATATTTATATGTAATGGTGAGTTAAAAACAGTTCACTCCTATGGAACACAGTTTGGGTCTTTGCGTGTCAAAAAAGATACATGTCAAATAACACTATTTGACATGTCAAATAACACAGTTCTACTGTAGAATGTTGTGCTGGACCGCAACTTCTGGGGTAGCTAGCTAGCTTTAGCTTGGTACCTAGCTAGCACCAATACAACCAGCCTGAAAATAATGAACAGTAGAAACTGCAGTCATTTGTCATTATTCTTAGCAATGATTTAGGAATCCTTGTGACTATTAGCTAGGTAGCCACTTGTTGTTTGCCTATTGAAATTGAACTTCAGTTCATGAAAAGAAATAGCTAGCCAGCTACTAAACCCTGTTGCCCAAAGCTAAAGTTATAAGCAGCCAGCTAGCTTCATGAGGCTTGACTGGACCGGGTTGTGAAGCTAGCCACAATAAGGATTAGGCACAATAGTGGAATTTGCCTTCAAAATAAAAATATCATGCCATATTTAGACTAGATCATGGTAAACAAGGTTGGAATGTGAAGCAATGAAATGGGGTATCAGTCTACTCAGTGACACCCACAGAACACAACTGTTTAGAGTTTAGGTAATTATTAGCATTGTAGCTCTTATCACGGGACTGTGAATGTGTGAAATCACCTCCAGTCAGCCTATTGTATGTATTGACATTCATATTGCACTGTACAGCTTTACCTAAGGATTGGGGAACAATGAAACGGGGTATCAGTCTACTCAATACCCAAGATATTTTTTCACAACGTCCTCCATAGAGTTATCATACACCAAAACATCCACGCAGAATTGTTTTTCCTCTGGAATGGTGTTCAATACACATAGGTTGACAATAAATGTGGCGCAATTCACAGTTGTTTCAGTCCCACAATAAGAGCTACGACGCTAATGTTCTCTGGGTGTCACTGAGTAGACTGATACCCCATGTCATTGATCCACAATCCATAGTTAAGGCTGTAAAATGAAATAAGTATGCCCCCAATGCAATTCTAAAGTCTAGTACATCCATTGTGATTTCAACAGATTTTTGTCAAATTAACAAATTATTGTCTTTTGTTGATTTTATATAACATTCCAACCTCGTTTAGCATGATCTATTCAATTATTCAAAATTATTCTATTTGTATTCATCTGAGTCACTGTCGATGACATACTTTTATTTTGAAGGCAAACCACTTGTGGCTAATTCTTATTGTGGCTTGCTTCACAACCCAACCCGGTCTGGTTGAGCCTCATGAAGCTAGCTGGCTGCTTATAACTTTAGCTTTGGGCAACAGGGTTTAGTAGCTGGCTAGCTATTTCTTTTCATGAACTGAAGTTCAATTTTAATAGGCGAACAACAAGTGCCTACCTAGCTAATACCTAGCTATATCTAATAGTGGGCCATACAAACCGCAGATCTGCTTCAGCAGTAAAAGATCACCATAAGGTTCTCACTTACCGACGATGATCCCGTAAGAGAAGATGAGGAACTGGACATTAGGGGCGAAGGCACTGAGCATCAGGCCCCCTGCCACCATGACCCCACTGAAGATGGTCACAGGGCGCGCCCCAAAGTTATCCACACAGGCACTGCAGACCGGACCTGGTGAAGAACACAGGACAGAGAGGAAGTGTGAATTAATTGTGTGTGTGTGGAAGAGTTGAGTGAACGTTGCTGAATAAGCTCAGAGACTTAGGGAGGAGCAAAAATGTGATGACACAAACAAAGACATAAGATGGAAATAATATGGTGCTTTCAGGATCCATGTGGTGTAAGCAAGATGAAGTTCCTAAACAATAATAAACTAACCAAAAGGAAAGTGATCCCAGTAAAGGTAAACTGTACATGTGGCAGGAAAGCATGATGTACTGTATCAACACTAACCTTGTGACATGGTCCCCTTTTCTGCCCTGATATTATTTTGACCTTATAATTGTCACTTTTTTATGGTTCCCTATTTAGGACAGAGTGTTAATCTGTGCTCTTTAGCCTCTGCCATAGGCGTGTGGTTGGCTAGGTTTGTGACTCCACTTGTTCTCCTCACATTTCCTCTGAAGCCTAAATGCAGCACTAGCTAGTTATTAGACACCTGAGCAGAGGTTACGGGTCAGGGAAAAGGACAGCGTTTGATGCTCATTCATCATCACAGCATAACAAATTTAAAAGCACACAGAGTTACAGAAATATATCTATTTATGGCAAATGGGACCACTTCTATCCTGATTGATGGACCTTTTAGGGGGGACAGTAAAAAGGTCTGGCTGTGTATTTCAAACAAGGGAAATAGAGGTCTGGTTAGGACAAATTCGATCCTTCAGTGGACAGAAGCGAGGACCTGGGCCAAGCTTTGGAAGATGTTATAATCTGCTGCCAATTTATTAAAGACTGCTATGTTTCCCTAGCATCATGCCAAGTCAAATACAGCCCAATCCGATTAGCTTCCAAAGCTATACACTGCACTGTTTGTATAGGTCCTTGTGTTCTATGCACATTAAAATTGACAACTTCATTCAGCAGAGTCAAACTATTTGTTGTGCGGAGACATATTGAATTCCTAGTCAGACCACTGAAAACACGAGGGTGTCCTATTGAACCCTCTCTCCCCCGCCTTTCCATTTCACCACCAATTAAAACAGCCCATGGTTTAAGGCTGCATAGCTCAGCTGTCAAGCCCCACACGTGTACTGGGAGCCATCAGTATAGTCATGACTTTTACCTGACCTCTTTGAAAAAGTGACAACATGAAGGGAGGCTTAGCCTGGCGGTGAACCAAGACCATAATATCCCATCTCTGATCCTGTTTTGACAAAATAAATCAAACCAACTTGAATCAGTGAATCTCTCCCTCCCTCTCCCCTAAGTGCTCCTCCTGCAGGTATGACCGTGCTGACTTGTAGATGATGAAATCAATAAGCACAACTTAGTGTTAAGAGCACCACAAAGTGCATCCATATTGCACGGTTCCCTTCATCTACTTAGGACAAGTCAGACAAAGTCAGCACTGCACTTTCACATCTGTTGATATGTCCCAGGCAAAATATGTATTTTCCCAGTCTCTGACCTCCAAACAAGATTACTTGGCAAGATAACTGGTCTGTGACTTTACCTATAATGCTACCATCGTTGTATGTGTTTATAGTCAGTTAACTACCAGGAGAGTTGTTTATTGCCTTCAGTTGCTTTTTAATTATACAACAGATGTCAGACATGCATACCAGGTGAGACTAATTTCAAGACAATGTAGCTGCAACTGTAAAGTGCATTGATAAGTCAATTCAGGTCTAACTACTGACATGATGTTTAGCATATCAATTCAAAGCCACGCCAAGAAAATCAACATGGAAAGCTTGAAGAGATGTTCTGATGCTGAGTTGAATACATGCTACAATTAAAAATTAAAAAATGCAATAAAAATCAACTAACTCATACAACGATGGTGGCATTATGGGTAAAGTCCCAGAACAGTGAGCTCTGAAGGTATTCCCTGTCTTTGGATGAGAGCATTAGCCTATACCCATACAGTGTCTAAATAAATAAACAAAGGTGTTTGAAGAATACTTACTGGCTATGAGTCCCACTCCAGAGACCAGGGAGCCAACCCAGGCTGTCATGCCTTTCCCCTCCTGGAAGGCGTGGAGCCACTCCGGGTACAGGACGCCCACGGACTGAGGGGAGCCGTAGGCCAGGAACTGGGCCACGAAGCAGGCCACAACAATGACCCATCCCCAACCTCCATCCAGCACATTATTTGAGCTCTGAAGACTCATGCTGTCAACAGGGAGGGTTCCTGGGGGAAAAAGGGGAAAAAAAAGTGTTAAAAGCACAGGTGGAATGGACGAGCAATGAAACATTGCAATTTACCAAATGCATGAGACTACAGACAAAATAAATCACAAGCAAGTTTGGAGACAAATGATAAATGTCCTAAGCTACTTTCTAAAGTCGTAGATAAATGCCAAATAAACACTCACGTCTTGATGTTGATGCTGCTCTTGTCTGGTCTACCAGGCAGGTCATCTGTTTAAAACAGAGTGCAACCTTCTCATCCTGCTCTGACCATGTTGTGCCATCACAAAGACCACACCTTGAAGGCGGGGAGTTTGGCATCTGGACTGCCTACCTTCTACTTGAAACTGCCTTTTGTCTATCTCCCCTCAGTTCTGGCACAAAACACTGAACTTTTAGAGGCCCACGCTTTCCAGTGCTAACAAGAATAAGAAATAAAAATCACCATTCATATGAGCACTACTGCAGCATCCTCTCTTCTACCTATTAGTTTTTAAAAGCAAAAGTTGTGCATCTATCAATTTGCGGGTAGCCTAAACACCATTATATTGAGGAACACCGTGCCATCTACACATAGACTATATACAAATGTATGTGGACACCCCTTCAAATTAGTTGATTTGGCTATTTCAGCCACGCCTGTTGCTTACAGGTGTATAAAATTGAGTACACAGCCATGCAATCACCAAACATTGGAAGTAGAATGGCCTTACTGAAGAGGTCAGTGACTTTCAACGTGGCACCATCATAGGATGCCACCTTTCCAACAAGTCAGTTCGTCAAATTTCTACCCTGCTAGAGCTGCCCCGGTCAACTGTAAGTGCTGTTATGGTGAAGTGGAAACGTCTAGAAGTAACAATGACTCATTCGCGAAGTGGTAGGCCACACAAGCTCACAGAACGGGACAGCCTAGTGCTGAAGTGAATAGCACGCAAAAAAATGGTCTGTCCTTGGTTGCAACACTCACTACCAAGTTCCAAACAGCCTCTGGATGCAACTGTAACGGATGTGAAAAGATCACCATGTGCAATGCCAAGTGTCGGCAGGAGTGGTGTAAAGCTCACCATCTGTCTGACCGACGAATCTGGCTTTTGGCGGATGCCTGGAGAACACCACAAGCCCCAATGCATAGTGCCAACTGTAAAGTTTGGTGGAGGAGGAAAAATGGTCTGGGGCTGTTTTTCATAGTTCGGGCTAGGCCCCTTAGTTCCAGTGAAGGGAAATCTTAACCGACAGCATACAATGACATGCTAGACAATTATGTGCCTCCAACTTTGTGGCAAAGTTTGGGGAAGGCCCTTTCCTGTTTCAGCATGACAATGCCCGCGTGCACAATGAGGTGCACACATAATGCATACAGAAATGGTTTATTGAGATCAGTGTGGAAGAACTTGACTGCACAGACCCTGACCTCAACTCCCTCGAACACCTTTGGGATGAATTGGAATGCCGACTGCCAGCCAGGCATAATCGCCCAACATCAGTGCCCGACCTCTAATGCTCTTGTGGCTGAATGGAAGCAAGTCCTCACAGCAATTTTCCAACATTTAGTGGAATGCCTTCCCAGAAGAGTGGAGGCTGTTATTACAGCAAAGCGGGGACAAAGTCAATTTTAATGCCCATGATTTTGGAATGAGACATTCGATGATCAGGTGTCCATATATACACATGTAGTGTAGCTACCTATTTTTCTTTATGAAACAATATGGGTTTTATCAGCATCTGCAACAAAGGAACTACACTGATATTCGTCACCCATTACACATAGCCAACAAAATATATAACGCTGTATATAGCCACAGGCCTGCTATGCTATAATGTTGTGATATAGTAGCCTATTGTTATTTTATTAACAAGAGGAAATACATGCGACTTACCTTAACATCAACAACAGCCACATGCACAACAACAGGCAACTGCAGGATAAGTGCGCGTTCGCCTACAGGGAGTTGCCATGAAGGATGGTCTCCCTATAATAACTATTTGTATAGAATCTAAATATATATATTTTTTAATTAACAGACATCACATGCAGATGCCGAGCTTCCGCAAGGCTATATCTGAGATGTGAGCAGACCCGGGTGCCAGAAGCTCTACGCGCATAGTATCCGTTTTATACGGTTTATTTGCCGGAGAACAAACCGGTTTAAAGCTGTTTTTGCTGGTCGGGGTTTATACGCCCGCTACCTACGTTGAGGAACTCTGCTGCCTCTTCATCATGCGCGACAGTGTGAAGCTATAAAGAACAATGCGCACTGCTCCCCACTGCCACAGAGTACACACAACTGATAAGCCCTATCAATTCATGATAAAACTGGCCATAGGTGGGGTGGGAACCATGTAAACTTTTCTTCGACTGCATACAAAGACTCGACTTGCCAATCAATTCCAAAATTTAGAATTAGTAATTGGCCTACCTGATGATCAGATAGCACTTCAAAGTATTTAAAGTCAAATCAGATTGAATGTGCGTTTCAAATAGTCTACTGTAAAATCACCGTCTTTGAATTTGTAATAACTAAATTGAGTAATTATTTGTTATCTTAATGAAAAATAGCTGTTTCTTTTCTCTTTACATGTAATTCACATTAAGACCACACGATTTCACCAAATTATTTTCCAAATACTTTCCCTGGCTGCCTCTTCTCTTACTATCCATAAAAAAAAAAGTTTAACATATTTTCCAATGAATTTAGATCTATAATTTTTTTTTAAATATACAAGTACGAAAGCCTAAAGATAAATAATGCACTTGATTAGAGAGAAATTTACATCATTTTCGAGAAAAGTAGTAAGTAATATGTTGGATGAGTGTGTTGGGGGCAAAACTGGCCCCTGGGGCCCCTTTATGGTTATAAACCCTTTATGGTTATGAATGTGTTTCTACCTGTCATTTAAAATGACTAGTCCAGTTAGCGCTAGTTTATGCTAACTTGCTAGTTAGCAACTTCACTAGCAGTAAATGCTAGCCAGCTAGCTAGTTACCATAAGCTGCTAGGAGTGATGGATGAACAATAACAAAAAAAAGTGTAAACTGTAGTCATTTATTTCCCTTTCTAGTTTATTCGCCTAAGCATGACATTCATCCACATACCAATTTTTTTCCAAACGTTGCTTTTTTGTGACAGCAATTAAACATTGTTCTTAGTAGGGGCTAGTTACCCCCTAGTACTCTAATCTAAACGAAAAGTACTGGGATCCTCTGGAGTTTAGTAAAGAGTTATTTTGCCGGTGATGCTTGGCATGTGAAGTCTGAGCAATAATTGCCGGGAACATTGTTATATTCCATATGGTCCCGTCAGAACTGGTTATTTGATGGCAAAAATAGCCTAACAATGATGGAGTTCTATTAACCTGAGCAGTGCACCGGCCTATGGCCCTTGACATGAACGGGCAAAAGAGTTAATTAATGTTGTCAACAAGGCAGCATGGTGTATCATCCAAAATCTATTTCCCATAAAATATATATGTTCAAACTAGTTTTCATTGGGACGGCAGATAAAGAGTCTCCATCCAAAACTGTTTGGGCAGAATCCTACTCATTAGGCTGCTTAATCTAGCCTGGCTCACGCCCGGGATCCAGCCCGGTTCCAAAACGAATGCAATCACTTTTCAACCATGTAAACTCCTCCCACTGGGGTAACCCGGGCCAGATAATCAAATCCCCTCATTAGCAACGTACATGCCCCGCCCACCTTAGGATTCCCCTGGTCACTTAGGGTCGTAGCCAGGGTGGCCATTTTTCTAGTTTCCCTGTAATTTGGCTACTTACAAAATGATGTCCCGGGTGAAAATGTGTTGGTTTTTGAGCTGCTTAGTTCTAAGTTGCACCGTGACTGCCATGGCATTGTTCTTAAAAAATACAAAACTATTTCCCTGTGACCTGCTGCCAGTGGTGTAGTGGTGACTGGAGAAGTAGGTATACTCCAAATTTGCCCCCAAAATTTGAATGGCCCACCCTGCAAAGGAAGGGCGCCCTGTGTAAAAAATTCCATGAGAAACAGTGACATACACTCTTAATGACCTAAAATGATGAATCCCATACTGGTCTTTCACTGTCAGGCCAACCCAAGCTGCAAGTGGGCTAATAGTAGGCCTACTATTGAAACAGATAAATGAGACTGTCAACTGAGCTTGAAATTCACAGGTTTCAGATTTCCCCCCCCCCCAATTTTTTTTTTGGGGGGGGGGCTCTCAAATTCACACTTTTTTAACAGAAAAACAACTAAATCATATGTTCTAAGTCCATGGCAATGCTCAAACTACATCAGGAGACCACTTTTGAGGTCTGCGAAAAATCAAAGAGATTTTTAAGTGTAGTTACCCTTTAATTCAAGTGTGCAGGTACATTGCACTGTTATTTGGTTAGATGTGTGTCTGTTGCACATGAGATGGAGTAGGCAAAGGAGATGGACACTGGATTAAAGCAAATAATCATGGTATCATTCTGACAGGTAGGCATATGATTTGTAGCTATTTAACATTTAGTAAGAAGGTTTTGGGGAAAGCCTTTCCATCTACCTATCATTAGCATTAATATATTTTTACTATTCCTTAATTGTTTGACACCTGGAGATTTTATTCAATATTATTTCACATTTGGCTATAGGCTTCTTTATGAACGTGGAGGCAATTATTTTTATAAAGATTTACTCATATGCGTTCTCCTGTTCTATTGGTTTTCTTTCATTGTCTAGCAGCCAAAGGCATTATCCTAGTCATATTAGCAACCCATGATAATCAAATCAAATTTTATTTGTCACGTGTGCTGAACACAACCTGTGAAGACCTTACCGGGAAATGCTTACTTACAAGCCCTTAACCAGCAATGCAGTTTTAAGAAAATAGTGTTATGAAAATATTTACTAAATAAACTAAAGTAAAAAATAAATAATGAAGTAGCACAATAAAATAACAAAAATGACATTATATACATGGGGTACCGGTACCGAGTCAGTGTGCAGGGGTACAGGTTAGTCGAGGTAATTTGTACATGTAGGTAGGGGTAAAGTGACTATGCAAAGATAATAAACAAGTGGTAACCAGTTTATAATAGCAATAAGTCCCCTCTAGGGTTTGTGCTATATGGCCAATGTATCATGGCTAATGGCTGTATCCAGGCACACTGCGTTGCGTCGTACATAAGAACAGCCCTTAGCCCCTCGTGCCTTATTACTTAATCATAGCAGTCAAACAAGTTAAATCGACATCCATTGATGGAAAATTATCTGGCGAATTTTATAAAGGCAAAGGATCTTTCATTTGCGACGTATTCAAATTCCTTTATTACGTCATGTCATAGCTAACAATAATATATATTTTTTATGAAAAACAAATGTAGCTTCTAATGTTGTTTCAAGTTAAGTCAATATTCCTTCGCATATGACCTGATGTTACCATGACAACCACCCCAAAAATTAAAGGAACAGTGACAGGAAATGAGCATTGCATCTGTGTGCTACTTCAGAAGCTACATCAGTGTGAATGTGCAAATCTGATATGGGTAACAAGTAAAACTGGGTGTGGACTGTGGACAACCAGAAAAAAAGATTAGATATAGAAAGAAAATCAGTTTGGGGTTCTTAGGGTGGCTATGTAAACACAGCCTTAGATTGACAGGCAGTGCACTTCAAAATTGACCCACAGGTAACTTGAAATGCTTGAGGGGCGTCTAGAAAGGAATGTTGGCAATTAGCAACACACAATATATTCAAGCAAGTTTTCAAGACATTAAACCTAATAGTGCTATACTGAGTCAGCAAAATCCTGGTTCAACATAATGAGGGTAATTTAGTGATAATGCCTCAAGTTACACCCATAACCAATAATGTGATTTATTCCTTATGCACACGTTGGATAATCACAAATCAGCCAGATCTGTCATTGGTTTTGCAGAAAGTTAGTTTCCAGCAACTACGTTACATTTGATTGATGATAAGGACTTTTAATTGTGTCCTTCAAGAGTCAATTCTTTCCTCAGCTCACCACAAATTGAATGCACAGTATTGCAACAATTGTACCACACCAGAGAAGGCCAGTAGAAGGCATACAGCTCCATTCTGGGTTATAGTCCCGACTCTTGAGGGATTTGGGAAGAGTGGAGATATAGGCACGTTTTTTTACACTATAGAACCTAATGTTCCTAAGGAACACGTTCCGGCCCAGGTTTTTTACACGGTAGAACCTAATGTTCCAAAGGAATGCAGTTTCCCACAGTCAAACTCAGAGGGCTCTTACGGGACGACATAGAATTCGTAATCCCCTTCTCCTCGAAAAGAGGGGGAAGTACTGAGAGTGGAATACAGTTAATTGCATTTTTCTCTGGCATTGCAATAACATGTTACTTCTGACCAGGTGACTTAATAAACTATATTAAAGAAAGTTCAATAAAGCTTTAAAATACATTATTATTATTTTAATTTTATATTCAGCAATGATAAAATCAAATCATGTTACACTCAATATTGATCTCTGACTAGCCTGCAGTGCATTCGGAAAGTATTCAGACCCCTTCACTTTTTCCACATTTTGTTATGTTACAACGTTATTCTAAAATTAATTAAATAAAAAAATGTCCTCATCAATCTACACACAATACCCCATAATGACAAAGCAAAAACAGGTTTTTAGATTTTTTTTGCAAATGTATTAAAAAATAAATAAAAACACCTTATTTAAATAAGTATTCAGATCCTTTGCTACGAGACTCGAAATTGAGCTCATGTCTCCTTGAGATGTTTCTGCATCTTGATTGGAGTCCACCTGTGGTAAATTCAATTGTTTGGACATAATTTGGAAAGACACATACCTGTCTATATAAGGTCCCACAGTTGACAGTGCATGTCAGAGCAAAAACCAAGCCATGAGGTCAATGGAATTACCCTTAGAGCTCCAAGAAAGAATTGTGTTGAGGCACAGATCTGGGGAAGGGTACCAAAACATTTCTGCAGCATTGAAGGTCCCCAAGAACACAGTGAACTCCATCACTCTTAAATGGAAGAAGTTTGTAGCCACGAAGACTCTTCCTAGAGCTGGCCGCCCGGGCAAACTGAGCAATCGGGGGAGAAGGTCCTGGTTAGGGAGGTGACCAAGAACCCGATGGTCACTCTGACAGAGCTCCAGAGTTCCTCTGTGGAGTTGGGAGAACCTTCCAGAAGGACAACCATCTCAGCAGCACTCCACCATTCAGGCCAGACAGAAGCCACTCCTCAGTAAAAGACACACGACAGCCTGCTTGGAGTTTTCCAAAAGGCACCTAAACGACTCTCAGATCATGAGAAACAAGATTCTCTGGTCTGATGAAACCAAGATTGAACTATTTGGCCTCAATGCCAAGCGTCACGTCTGGAGGAAACCTGGCACCATCACTGCCATGAAGCATGGTGGTGGCAGAATCATGCTGTGGGGATGTTTTTCAGAGGCAGGGACTGGGAGACTAGTCAGGATCGAGAGAAAGATGAATGGAGCAAAGTACAGAGAGATCCTTGATGAAAACCTGCTCCAGGGTGCTCAGGACCTCAGACTGGGGTGAAGGTTCACCTTCCAACAGGACAACAACCCTAAGCACACAGCCAAGACAACACAGGAGTGGCTTTGGGACAAGTCTCTGAATGTCATTGAGTGGCCCAGCCAGAGCCTGGACTTGAACCCAATCGAACATCTCTGGAGAGACCTGAAAATGGCTGTGCAGCAACGCTTCCCATCCAATCTGACAGAGCTTGAGAGGATCTGCAGAGAAGAATGGGAGAAACTCTCCAAATACAGGTGTGCCAAGCTTGTAGCGTCATACCCAAGAAGACTCTAGGCTGTTATCGCTGCCAAAGGTGCTTCAACATAGTACTGAGTAAAGGGTCTGAATACTTACGTAAATGTGATATTTCCATTTTTTTGCTTTGTGGTATTGTGTGTAGGTTAATGAGGGGGGGAAAAAACAATTTAATACATTTTAGAATAAGGCTGTAACGTAACAAAATGTGGAAAAAGTCAAGCGATCTGAATAATTTCTGAATGCACTGTATGGAGAAATAATGACGCTTACACAACCAATATCATACAAACGCAGCCTGGGTACCAGTCGGTTTAGATATTCCCCACCTTGTTCTCTGTGTCATATGCATGTTTGGCAGATGACACAGAGTACAAGGAGTGGAATGTTACCAGAAATTGACTGGTAGTATATTTAAGGACTTGATTTGTGTCATTTTGATATTACAGTATGTTCTGGACATGAGGTAACAATGTTAGTTTGGTCTGAAAACCAGTCCAAACCAGCTATGGAGATCTCCATTATGCTGCTGATATGACCCTCCAAAGGTCATGGGGGAGTGGTGATTGACACTTCAGCAAATGTAGGCCTCTTATAACTTTAGTTGGAAAACATACTTACACACTTTTCCCAGCAGCTCTGGGAAGATGACCAAGACTGACACCTTTAGAGAGGCTAAATGTTATCCCTTTCTCGCAGCAGCATCTGTCCACATTCACACTAATGGAGACCTCAAGAGCAGGAACCAGCTGTTCAGTTCCATGAAACCCATCATGGTGAGCGGGTCTGTTGTTGAAAAAACAGAAATTCCCCGCAGGGTGAATAAACGCCAGTGTATGCTCTGCCACCAGGTTCCGAGAGCCCGGATTAAAGGGCATGAAGCTCTCACAGTATGGCTCCTTTCAGAGTCCAATCTGGATTCCTGCTTGGATTAGTTTGAGTTACTTAGCTTTGCATGATTAAAAAATTACACGCAGAGGTGTCTATCATATAACATGTAAAAAAAATAATAAATAAATAAAATAAAAAAAAATGTAAAAAGCTCTTTCAACATGGCTATCGCATACATTGTTTTAATGTTTTTTTTTGGTCCAAATGTGTGAATGTGAATCAGTCATCTCCTGTCCACCTGACCTGAGGCCGAAATCTGTAGGATCAAGTTCCCGCCCAGTCCTTGGGGTTATTGCAATCATATTTAATCTCCCTGGAAAGTGGAGTCATGAAAAGCTGCTTTCCCCACTGGCTTGAACCAGTCCAAACCAGGCAGACTTGACGTTTGGGTGTGGGTGCATAGCCAGGGGGCGAGAGGCGAGCTATTGAGAGAGCTGCTTGAAATTAAATATTTTTGAAGCTAGATGAACATCTAGTTTAGGGTGCTAAGGGGTAACAGGAGAAAGCTGGGCTATTTATCTAGTATCACACACACAGCGGCTCAAAGGTAGAGGGGATTACTCAACAGTCTGAGTGGTTCTGGTATTGGGAATAACATAGTTCCTCGCCAGAGTGGGATAGCGTTTGACTGAAGCCAGTTGACGATTTAATTGCCCATTGTCCTCTGCTTTTGCTGTGCCACCAAGAAAACACTTGAATGTTGGAAGTGAGGGTCTGTTTTCAGGACTCAAAGGCTGAGACATTCAGGACATTACACATAATTCTCCTCAAATTAACACTGACAGCACATTCACACCTTTGGAAATATAATTTCCAGTCAATTACTTTATTAGTGCCAGAGGTTCATTTCATGTAATAGAAGTTCAGCTCAGGGTTATGCCTAAAACAAGAGGGACTGAAATACATTTTACAGAAGAGTGCATACTTCAGATAAGCCAGTTCTGTGTATTCAATGCTGGTATTAAAATCTAAAATCTGTCAGAATGAGGGATATGCACTGCGTGTAGAAAACATTAGTTACACTTGCTCTCTCCATGACATACAGTGCCTTGCGAAAGTATTCGGCCCCCTTGAACTTTGCGACCTTTTGCCACATTTCAGGCTTCAAACATGAAGATATAAAACTGTATTTTTTTGTGAAGAATCAACAACAAGTGGGACACAATCATGAAGTGGAACGACATTTATTGGATATTTCAAACTTTTTTAACAAATCAAAAACTGAAAAATTGGCCGTGCAAAATTATTCAGCCCCCTTAAGTTAATACTTTGTAGCGCCACCTTTTGCTGCGATTACAGCTGTAAGTCGCTTGGGGTATGTCTCTATCAGTTTTGCACATCGAGAGACTGAATTTTTTTCCCCATTCCTCCTTGCAAAACAGCTCGAACTCAGTGAGGTTGGATGGAGAGCATTTGTGAACAGCAGTTTTCAGTTCTTTCCACAGATTCTCGATTGGATTCAGGTCTGGACTTTGACTTGGCCATTCTAACACCTGGAAATTTTTATTTTTGAACCATTCCATTGTAGATTTTGCTTTATGTTTTGGATCATTGTCTTGTTGGAAGACAAATCTCCGTCCCAGTCTCAGGTCTTTTGCAGACTCCATCAGGTTTTCTTCCAGAATGGTCCTGTATTTGGCTCCATCCATCTTCCCATCAATTTTAACCATCTTCCCTGTCCCAGCTGAAGAAAAGCAGGCCCAAACCATGATGCTGCCACCACCATGCTTGACAGTGGGGATGGTGTGTTCAGCTGTGTTGCTTTTACGCCAAACATAACGTTTTGCATTGTTGCCAAAAAGTTCAATTTTGGTTTCATCTGACCAGAGCACCTTCTTCCACATGTTTGGTGTGTCTCCCAGGTGGCTTGTGGCAAACTTTAAACAACACTTTTTATGGATATCTTTAAGAAATGGCTTTCTTCTTGCCACTCTTCCATAAAGGCCAGATTTGTGCAATATACGACTGATTGTTGTCCTATGGACAGAGTCTCCCACCTCAGCTGTAGATCTCTGCATTTCATCCAGAGTGATCATGGGCCTCTTGGCTGCATCTCTGATCAGTCATCTCCTTGTATGAGCTGAAAGTTTAGAGGGACGGCCAGGTCTTGGTAGATTTGCAGTGGTCTGATACTCCTTCCATTTCAATATTATCGCTTGCACAGTGCTCCTTGGGATGTTTAAAGCTTGGGAAATCTTTTTGTATCCAAATCCGGCTTTAAACTTCTTCACAACAGTATCTCGGACCTGCCTGGTGTGTTCCTTGTTCTTCATGATGCTCTCTGCGCTTTTAACGAACCTCTGAGACTATCACAGTGCAGGTGCATTTATACGGAGACTTGATTACACACAGGTGGATTGTATTTATCATCATTAGTCATTTAGGTCAACATTGGATCATTCAGAGATCCTCACTGAACTTCTGGAGAAGTTAAAGTTCTGCACTGAAAGTAAAGGGGCTGAATAATTTTGCACACCCAATTTTTCAGTTTTTGATTTGTTAAAAAAGTTTGAAATATCCAATAAATGTTGTTCCACTTCATGATTGTGTCCCACTTGTTGATTCTTCACAAAAAAATACAGTTTTATATCTTTATGTTTGAAGCCTGAAATGTGGCAAAAGGTCGCAAAGTTCAAGGGGGCCGAATACTTTCGCAAGGCACTGTATACTGACCAGGTGAAAGATACGATCCCTTATGGATGATACTTTTTAAATCCACTTCAATCAGTGTAGACGAAGGGAAGGAGACATGGATTGTGTATGTGTGCCATTCAAAGGGTGAAAGGGGAAGACAAAATATTTGTGCCTTTGAAAGGGGTATGGTAGTAGGTGCCAGGGGCACCGGTATGTGTCAAGAACTGCAAAGCTGCTGGGTTTTCCACACAAGTTTCCCATGTGTATCAAGGATGGTTCACCATCCAAGGGACATCTAGTCAACTTTATACAATCGTGAGCAAAAGGGAGGCGTGAGAAGGAAACATCAAGATAATTTGTGTTAATAGGGCATTGGACAACCACGAGCAGAACAGCTTCAATGGGTCTGGAACTCTACTGGAGGGATGCGACACCATTCTTCCAAAATAAATCCCATTGTTTGGCATTTTGTTGATGGTGGTAGAAAACACTGTCTCAAGTGCCGCTCCATAATCTCCCATAAGTGTTCAACTGGGTTGAGACCTGGTGACTGAGACGGCCATGGCATAAAGTTTACAGTTTTCATTCTCATCAAACCATTTAGTGACCACTCATGCCCTGTGGGTGGAGGCATTGTCATCCTATGGGGGCATAGCCACGGTAGTCAAAATGATGGCCTACCCAGCATTTTTATACATGACAGGATGTTAATTGCTTAATTAAATTCAGGAAACCAAACCTATGCGGAAGCACCTTCTTTCAATATACTTTGTATTCCTAATTTACTCAAGCGCTTCCATTATTTTGGCAGTTACCTGTATACACTTTCACACAACAACCTCCAGTAAAACATGAACAGTCAAGAGATGCCACATATTATGCAAAACAAACAATCAAATCAGAATAAATCTTCAAGAGCTTTTAATCATACATAGAAATGTAGTTCAACAGTACCATTCATTTAGAATGTTATAGCAGTATACTTAGTGTAAAGAGCATTATGTTGTTTTCTGACGAGGAATATCCACAGAGATGATAGAAGCTTCTAGAACTACATGAGAGCGAGAGAGACAGAAACGAGTACATGACTACATACATTGTAACACCTCAGACTACATTTTAACACCTCAAATAGGCAACATTTATCTGTGGTTTATGTACCAGTGTCCATCTTCCTTGTTGTAGTTCTTTTTTTTGACGAGCAGTGTGGCATTAAAATTCTTTCAGGGGAAAAAAAACAAAAAAAACATTTGCGCTAGCTCCCGCTGATCATCTGGGATACAATACATCTGACTTAAGCGATTCTTACTGGGATGCAACTGCTCAAGTTGCTTTTAAACAAGGGGGGGGGGGGCACATTAATGCAGTTGAAATGTTGCGGTAATGTAGACATGGAAGGGATCCAACACACCCTGCCCACAAACACCACTACAGACGTTGTTACCATACGTGTTGGTTGTCAGCGCCACAATAACAATTCCAATCGGGGACAGTTCTAAGCAAAAAACAAATGTACAAGACAAGGTGAATAGATATGGGCCTACAAATCCCAGAAGCGCTGTTAAAGTCAATCAATTCCTCATAGAACGTCCTGTGTTGCTTCAGGTCTTCTGCCAGCTCATAGAAACTTGCTCTGTGGGGTTTCAACTCCCAGGTTGTCGAAGTAGCGTAGCATGAAATAGCACACATTTTAAGGCTGGGAGGGGGGATGCGCTGCATGCTGCGACATAGCTGCCGGAGAGGACATGGACTGGACCATCGGCTGGGCCGGCGGGGGGAGTGGGTGCAGAGGCTGCGCCCCTGAGTGTGTATTAGGGGAGGGCGGTGGTGTCGGACGTTTGAACTTGTCGGGGCTGTTGCTTCTTCTCGGGGAGGGCCTCTGTTTTGAAGAAAAGAGGGAAGACAGATGGATGAGAAACATTCTCAGTTAAGTCAATTCTCTTTCAAAATATCCCCTTCTCAAAAGCTTGTACCAAAAAACTTAAAATAGCCGCCTATCCCTTTTAAAAGCTGGGCAACGGAACCCATATCAAACATCAAAACCTGTTTAAAATATACGATGGGTCTAAATTAATTGTCAACAAGTTACCATGAATTACCATGACATGTATACGAGGTTCAATGATTAATTTGTTACATTAAATAATTTAGTAATGACTCAAAAAACATCTATTTTTAAAATCACCAGTAAGAAACCGCTAGAGAATTGCTAGCTAACTTATAAGGACAAAAAGAGTTAACTTCAGGAGTACAGACCCCCAGAAATGGGTTGATCGCCCTTTAGTGGCTAAAGTAAAAATTGCTGAAATGTACAGTCAAGAGAATAAGGGAAAGGGGGATACTTAGTCAGTTGTACAACTAAATGCCTTCAACTGAAATGTGTCTTCCGCATTTAACCCAACCCCTCAATCTAATAATTATTCTGTCAAGGGAAAGTTTTCTAATTAATAAAAAAAATAAAAACGCATACTAAGACAAAAGAAACGTGACAGTGTATCAACTGATACATTTTTTAAAATTTCCTTCACTGTGTTATTAAAATGCTAGACGTGAATGCTGGAATTAAACAATTAACTATGCAAATGAGCAAAAGCTGTGTGTTAAGGAAATAGCAGCCAGTCTCTAATAAGCGCCTGTTGTGTTCAGTGATTTAAAGCAAATAAACTCCCGGGCTATTAATTGAAGATTTACAGTATTTGAAATCGAACACCATCAAATACTTTTCCTGTAAACAGTAACCCTCGTGTGTGAGCATTGGCGAGTCAAACAAATTCAAAGTGCTGGCGAATAGCTGGTGAACAGACTGGCTTTGATGAGTGTCCGGGTGGCTGGCCTGAAGCTCCCAGTCACCACCACTTAGTGCTAATGAGCTCTAGGGTCTTCGTAATGACGGCTGCCACCCAGAAACTAACACACTTCAGAGGCACACGCTGACATAGTGCTCCATGGATGAGTACTCAGTGTTACCATGGAAACACCCAGGGAAAAAATAAGAGCGCTTGTTCCTTTTCCTATGGGAGATCGCAAGGAAACCGAAAACTAATTTCAGTTGGAGAAAAGACATCTTCAGTTCAGAGTAATCTCTCTGAGCCCTGACTGAGCTGAAACCAGTTTCAACCTCAGGGTGTTCCTGGTACCTGATGAGAGGAGGGTAAACTCCTGTGTCTCCTTCCAGCAGCCAGTCAGACACATGGAAACAACGTTGGTTAACCTGTCTCCATAACCACAGGGAATGGCTTCACTCTACAGAGACAATGTTGACATTGAGCCGGGAGGAGTCAGCAGCAGAAAGTCACTGATGTAATCACAAGATGTTCTACTCAGTCTCCTACTCAGAACGTTTGTATATTTTAGTGTCCATTTGCAATGAATTATCCATATTGCTCTAGACTGCTCCCAGGTCTGTCTGTGCAGCAATGGAACAAATGACATAGTGACCTGCATAGGGAAGGGAAGTGCGAGGGAACGGAACATCCTAAAGCCTGTGGTAATGAGAGAGATGGAAGAGCAGACACACACAGGTCCTTCTAGCACTGGGAGAGGACCTGCTGAGTTTAACACAGGCACTGGAAGGACACTTAAAGACAGGCAGGGAGGTCCCACAAGATTGTTACCAATGGTATGGGCATATAGGCTATGGAACTGAAATATACTACACTGAACAGAAATATAAAAACGCAACATGCAAAGTGTTGGTCCCATTTTTCATGAGCTGAAATAAAATAGTAGAAATGTTCCATACTCACAAAAAGCGTGTCTTACATTTTGTGCACAAATGTGCTTACATCCTGATTAGTGAGCAATTTTTCCTTTACCAATATAATCCATCCACCTGACAGGTGTGTCATTTCAAGAAGCTGATTAAAACAGCATGATCATTACACAGGTGCACCTTGTGCTGGGGACAAGAAAAGGCCACTCTAAAATGTGTAGTTTCGTCACACAACACAATGCCTCAAATTGAGGGCGTGTGCAATTGGCATGCTGACTACAGGAACGTCCACCAGAACTGTTGCCAGAGAACATAATGTTAATTTCTCTACCATAAGCCACCTCCATACTTTCAGAGAATTTGGCGGTACTTCCAACCGGGCTCACAACCGCAGACCACTTTTATGGCGTTGTGTGGACGAGCAGTTTGCTAAACTGTGGGGTTATGGTATGGGCAGGCGTATGCTGCGAACACAATTTAATTTTATCGTAACTTACCAACCTAAGGCATAAGCGTAAAATTACAATCTGGTTCCATTTTCAAGAAGTCAACGAGCAGCTCACAACCGGGAACAATAGGATAAAGTGGCTCATCCTCTGCTTGCGCTGCCCATAAGTAACACTTACATTTAAAAATAATCATAATTTAGCTCCTGCTTTAGCAATGCCCCTGTGTTGTGCCTGTTAGGAGTTCGATTAACATCTCATAAGACACTTAAATAGCACTATTAAGTGCACTGTAAATTAAACCAAACTGGTTCAGATGTCCATTGCTGGTCTTGATAGGTGCGGAGCAGACTTACCGCTACGGCGTGGGAGGCACTTCCATGGACGTGCAGGGCGGGGGCGTTGAAGTGAGCAATGGCAGCTCTGGACAGGGTGGCCGGGGGAGTGAACCCAACTGTGTGACTGCCGTACGACAGACCTGGAGGAGAGAAAACGTTATTGAGTTTGCAATGTGTTTTACAGGGCATTCGGAAAGTATTCAGGCCCCTTGACTTTTTCAACATTTTGTTAAGTTACAGCCTTAGCTACACATGATTTCCTTCAACTCCATCTGATAACATAAACCCCAGTTGCTTAGGTGTGATGAATACGGAGCCTGTGTGTTGCAGGTAGGGCTGGGCGATATATTGTGAATACCGGTATGGATGTTTACAATACCATCTACAACAATGTTTTGATACAGTGCTAAATTAAATGAAAAGTTATACAAATTGGACTACTTCACTGTCAGTTGTCCCAGTTTGGTTGAGTAGACAACCATCAGAAGAAAAAAAAAAAAGGCAATTAAAATCACTTGTTTCCATTCTAGGGTCAAGCACTAATCATAAAACATATTTAGAACTTGTATTATTCAGAAACATAAAATAGCATAAACATTTAAAAATATTTTGACATGATATTTTGGCTATATCACCCAGCCCTAGTTGCAGGATCACTCAAAGGAACTTGCTGCTGG
The DNA here is from genome assembly GCF_057628025.1 of Oncorhynchus mykiss. Lineage (NCBI taxonomy): Eukaryota > Metazoa > Chordata > Actinopteri > Salmoniformes > Salmonidae > Oncorhynchus > Oncorhynchus mykiss. The sequence continues at coordinate 80,378,741 of NC_143022.1, forward strand.
CAAAGGATGTCACCGAAACAGACTAATGTCTCCTTCAATTGATATTAACTTTCCCCCAACCTGTAACAGAGCGTTCCAGAGACACAGCTAGATACAATGTTACTTAATCATTAACGGAATACATCTAGTCATATTACAATTCAATATACAAAGGTGCTCTTTTTGTATGTGGACCTTTCTCTTTTCATCCAGTGACATAATAGATACTCGTAAAACAGAGTTTAGTGGTTATGAGGTGTTGGACATGGGCCATGGACTTCCTGTAACTATACCCTACCAGGTGATATAGGTCGGCTGGAGCTGGGGGAAGGAGTGTATGGGATGGGACTGGACACTGTCCGTGCTCGCAGGCCTTGTGCTGACATCTCATTGAAGTACCTGAAGGGTAAAAAGACCATAGTTTAGACAATTCACTTCTGTCTCTAAATATCACTCCCAAATCCCTGAGCAATGATTTGCTGTCTGAAACAGAAAGGAAGTGAGAGTGTGGGGTGGGGTTGCTTATTGGATGGTTGGTTATGCATGGCTGACAGTGGAGCAAAGACTAAACATTGGTTGGAGATGGTGAAGCTGGACCAGAGAGTTGTGGGTTTTCGTTTCATGTCTACCTCTCGTCGTCCATCTCCAGACTGGACTCGCTCTCAGACAGCTGTCTACACAGGGCTTCGCGGCGCTCCATCTCTCTCTGCAGCTTCCTCTGCAGACGGATGTTCTCCTCACGCATGTGCCGCTCCTCCTCAATGTACTGGGCCCGCTTCTCTGTGTCTGGGAGGGGACGGACAAATAAAGTTTCATCAAAAACCAATGCAACACCATTACACAACAACGAGTCATTACACAACAATGTATTTTTGTGAGAGAGCAAAGATGCAACAGTATTTTCCAAAAGTGCTCGTCTATGCTCGTTATTGCTGTAGTACAGCAGATATTGCACCTAAATATAATAGGTCAAGTCTGGTCTCTAATAAAAGAGGTTTCTGGTATTTAAGTCCATGATTTCATCAGCTTGTTAGTATTTTGGTCCAAGAGCTTTAGACAGAATAGATTGATATGACAGCTCCCTCTGGTGGCCAAATATTTAAACAGAGCATCCTTTTGCTGAACTCGTCTCCCTAGGCCAGTGTTCCCCAACAGCACACATGTTGTTGCTGCCTGATGATTAGTTGACAAGTTGAATCAGGTGTGCTTGCCTAGGGCTAAAACAAAATGTGTACTGTTGAGGATACACATGGACTGGAGTTGGGAAAACACTGCCCTAAGCCAGGGGTATGCAAATAGTTTCAGCCACGGGCCAATATTTGTCAGAGCGAATGGTCGGGGGGCCAGAACACAATTATAATAATCTGTACATGGAAACTTTACCACAACTAAGCCCAAAAATAGATTGTATTTCATACATTGATTACATTGCGACAAGATCACTCGCTGGCCAGCTTTGGCCTGTTGCTGACCCCTGTCCTAAGCAAACAGGTTGCCTCCCACAATGTAAACAATGTTCCATGCCGTTGGCCTAGGTCTAGGATTTCCGAGACTCTGGCTGAACTGGACCGGTCAACTACTAAAACAGAGTTAGGTTTCACTGAGAAAGTTAAGGATATTTGAGAAGAAATTACAGATCTGCGCAGAGATAATATTGGGGGATTGAAAAAGAGCTTGATTATGGTCTACTTGGAACCTGCCGTTGGAAATGCGAGTGTGTGTTCGGTCTGAGGGTGAAACTGAGTGTCCACATTTGTTTGAGTGATAATATTACCATTGTTCCCAAATTGAACATGCACCTGTAAAGAGGAGCACTCTACCGTGACCCACTACCGCTGTTGTTCTAAGATCACATGGTAAAACAACTCCACCGCCAACTCCATCACTAAGACGCGGGCAGTACAGGAGCATCATGTCAAACTGGAAGACTGGCCAATAGTTTCTACCATCAGGCTGCTGAATAGTCACCAGTAGCTGCTCCACCCGCTACTCCCCTTATGGACATGTTCCCCCCACCCAACAGACTTTTACTCTGCCCCCACCCCAACGACATTCATCACCGGTTCAGTTGTTAATAATGTTTTATTTCACTTGGTCCCCACACCCCCTCAATGGTCATGCTGCTCCCCCACGGTCATTCCCCCCACCCCCTCAAGTCTACTCTGCCCCCATCCCAATGGATATATATTTATTCATCATGGTTACAGTTATGTATATAGTGCTATTTCTATTGTTGTTTTTTTATGACCATTTTCATAATTTTATTTAACTTAGACCTGCATGTTGGCGCTTAAGATTTTTACTGTACCCTGCAATCACACCTGCAACCATGTCCATGTGACTATTAAACACTCAGAATCTGAACAAAACACATGAGTTAAAATAACTGACAGTAAATCTACAGCAAAGCCATATGAAAGCCTCCTTGAGCACCAACATTTTTCTGAATTGTGGCAAAGACTACTGCATCTAGTTTTATGGGTTCTACGTAACCAGGTCACGTCATGATACATTCACTGTTGACCATTGGCCTTTGAAACTCACGTTGCAGCTCGGTGGTACGGAGGTTCTTCTTCAGCCTCTCCACTTCGTCCTTCAGGAAGCGGATATGCCGCATCATGTTCTCCGGAGAGTCAATCTCCATGGAAACATCCCTGGGGGAGGGAGGAGCAGACACAGGCTGGTCCAACTTCTCCTGGAGGATTCTGTCAAAGACAAGTGAGCTCCAATGAATCAACACAGGGAAAAGTCAACCTTTTACCATTGTATGGGTTATTGCTACAGTCCTAATAAAAGAGAATCAATAGAGAGCATACAACAGTGTGAAGGTTCATTTTGTTTACTTTCAACCATTCCCAGACTCCAGCACCTAGGTTTTTCTAGATCTAAACATACTACTCCTAAAGAATACATGGTTGCTACAGAACAAGTCTACCTTTTCTCTGCCTCCAATTTGTCCATGCGCTTCCACAGTCTATTGACAAGAGCCTCTTGTTCTTGCTCTAATGTGTTTTCGAGGTCAATCTTCTCACGCCTTAGCTGGAAACAAAGGGAACACAGCAAAGAGATATTCAGCTTGAAAACATCTTACCTTCCACAAAGAAATGCGCAACCACACACAAAATTCTACATTCTACATCATGATAATGCACATGCCCTTAAGTGGGAGTGCCGACATTATGTCCTCAGGAGAGACTCAGCTGCACCAAGACAATGGCTGTCTCTGAAATCTGTCTTGACTACCACTTACTAAAACTGTACACTGTGTACTAATGGTACTACATACTATTTAGAACGTACTGATAAGTCAAATTGAACGCAGTAAGCAAAAAGTATTAACATACTAAGCTCATCCATACTGAGAACATGTCATCTAATGTGCAATTACGTTGATTCACACCATTTGTTCATTTTGGTACAGCGCGTCACCATATCTGATTAACAACTGTTGTTAAATACAGCGAAAAAAAATCTGAATCTACTATACTGAACAAAAATATAAACGCAACAAGTAGTGTTGGTCCCATATTTCATGAGCTGAGATAATGTTCCATGGGCACAAACATTTGATCTCTCTCAAATGTTGTTTACAACTCTGTTGGTGAGCATTTTTCCTTTGCCAGGGTAATCCACCCACCTGACAGGTTTGCCATATCAAGAAGCAGATTAAACAGCATGATCATTACACAGGTACACCTTGTACTGGGGACAATAAAAGGCCACAGATGTCTCAAGCTGAGGGAGCGTGCAACTTGCATGCTGGCTGCAGGAATGTCCACCAGAGCTGTTGCCAGAACTTAATGTTAATTTCTCTACCAAAAGCCAACTAACTTTATTTTAGAGAATTTAGCAGTATGTCCACAACCGCAGACTGTGGAAGTGTAACTACGCCAGCACAGGACCGCCACATCCGGCTTCTTCACCTGCAGAATCATCTGAGACCAGCCACCCAGACAGCTAATGAAACTGAGGAGTATTTCTGTCTGTAATAAAGCCCCTTTGTGAGGAAAACGTATTCTGATTGCCTGGCCTGGCTCCCCAGTGGGTGGGCCCAGCTCCCAAGGCCTACCCTTGGCTGTGACCCTGCCCAGCCACGTGAAATCAATAGCTTATGGACAAATACATTTATTTCAACTGACTGATTTCTTTATCTGAACTGTAACTTTGTGGAATTTGTGAAATTGTTGCACGTTGGGTTTATATTTTTGTTTAGCATAGTTTCAACATTATTGGTCTATTTACATTTCTTTGAAGTTCTCTCTCAAAGATCTGACCCTTTTCCCCCTTAAATTTTCACCTAAAATGTCAAACCCAAACATGTAGCTCAGGACCTGAAGCAAGGATATGCATATTCTTGATACCATTTGAAAGGAAACACTGAAGTTTGTGGAAATGTGAAATTAATGTAGGAGAATAACACATACTGTTCAAAATGATGCATCAAGTCTGCCCAAATGTGCCGAAAGGATACATTTTCAAGTACATAACTATATAGAACATATATAGAGAAGACAGCAGGGGTTAGAGAGACAGCAGGGGTTCAAGCTGTAGAACAGTTCTTACATTTGAGTATAAAAATTGATTTTATCAAACAAAACTATGGTAAATTTTTATCTCTGGGACCCTCAGGATGACAAATAAGACGACGACCGAACCTGTAGAGGTTAACTTAGCTAGCTACCTACTAAATTAGCGAACCAAATGCACCATTTAGCACATTTTAGACAGTTAACTTAATAGTGATAAGGCGTCTAGCTGGCAAACATTTAGTTGTGAATTCCATACTGTAACTAGATCACATGTGAGTGACTGGGTCTCGTAGTTTTGTGCTTGCTAAACACCTGACGGGACTACCGGTAAACTTCAAAATGAAAAATTATGTGATGGGTGAAATGTAGAACGTGATGTTCTTTATCTCCTAATGTATTGCACAAGTTAATTAAAGGTATTTACTCAAAAAGTAGCAACAAATATTCACATTTAGCTTCTTCCAAAATCAAGCTCTGCTTGATTTGCGTGTTTAATATTTGTTTTGTGTGTACAGAAAACTGTAGCAATTTTGAGTTACTTGCATAACTTTCTGAGCTGGGATGTCTGTCCTGCAATAGTTTAGGTCAGAGACTATATGTTTGCAAAAATGTTTGCAACGAGACCGTTAACATTCAGTTCGCATTCTCTATGGGATTTTACATGTACTTGTTACCATTGCTAACCTTTGGATTACGAGGGCTCAGTTGGGTTTGAAAATAGCACCCCTTGTGTTCAGTGCCAGTATTGGCACAAGGCCGGTATGAAGGTATGACAATCTGGAAACCGCCCAAGCCGACTATTTAGAATGCAAGTATGGGTATTCAGACACTGTCAATGTAACTTCACATAGTGTCATTATGTCACTGTACCTGCTCCAAGGTGAGCTGCTTTGATATAGTGTCATTCTCCATTTTTTTTATCTTCTTCATCAGTTTGTTGACCTGGAACTCCTGCTCCTGCTCCAAGTGCTGTTCCAACTCAGCCTTCTCATGTTGTAACTGTGGGAGCAGAAATCAATGTGACTAATAGAAACTAATGAAAAGATTTGCATTAAAGCACTGTGGTTAGATGTTGATAGATCTTTTTTATAGAGAGGGTAATAGGTTGGTGCTGCTTGTCTCTAAAATGATTGAGATCTGGAGAAGAATGTGTTGTGAAATGGCGGCAGTGCAGCTAGATATTGCCAAAAACAACCAAAGTAACCACATTTGGCCATCTACCAATAAAAAGGGTGTGGCTCATAGCTTGTTAAAAATTAGACGATTGTGACAAATACCTAGCACTGACTAATCATCAGATCAAAATAAAACATAGGACAATTGAGAAAGAGGGGGTTGAGCAATTTTAGTTGCATGCTAGAGTTCATTTTGACAGTCTAACCTCACGTTCCTCTGTTCTCGGGGCACAGACGGTTATAGAAACACCACAACAGACTGGAGTTGTGCAGCCAACATTCTCAGAGATGATCAACAGCTTCAGGCCACATCAAGTGTTAACATTCTCTTAAATTAGCCTAAAGATGCTCTGGTATTTAACTGCTATGCATACCATCTTACTGACAAGAGCTAAGAGTTTTGTTTGAAGATAAATTAGGTTTATGAAGCCTCAACAGTTTAGAAATGGGCAGCCCCACAGAGACCTGTGCCTGAAGGTGGATACAGGACATCTAGGGTATAGGTGGCCCACTCCTTATAGTAGTAGTAGCCTATACCACTGAAAATACTAATACTATTAACCATTTACTGTTGAAGCCTGGGGTGTGGTGGAACAGGGTTTCCAGTACAAATTCACATTAGCGTTGTTCTAGCCTGGTGCCTTAGAATACATTTTACAAGAAAAAGTACGTCAGACATGTCTCCATGTTTACAGAAGTGGCTCCTTACCACAGACATGACTACCACAACTACCATTTTATAGCGACACTTGGGGGGGGGGGGGGCAAAGGAGCGTCTGTCGACACTAAAGAATAGGAGCAGAAGTAGGTCTGTTTCATGTTAGGGAACAGGACCAATAACAATAGCCTCCAGACTGTTTGACCTTTAACAAGGGTCTGGTAAAACACATGAGTGGTCCAGTGAGATTCATTCTTCTTCTCACATCAAACCATTAGTCAGTACTACAAAAGGTCAACAGCTCATATTTGCCACAGGGCCACATGTGAGTCAGTTGCAAGAGAGACCAAATAGCCTAACCAAGGAATAGGAGGAGTCAGTCAAGAGTAATTTAGAGTCGCAATGAAGTCGGTTAATAAAATACTTAAGGCAAGAACCATTACTGCTGTAATGCGCTCCACCCCAAACACAAATCCTTACATTCTCACTCTGCGACAAATACTTGGCATACGTGCCTCAGAGCCAGCTCTCTTTCAGCTGTCACTTACTTGCATGAGTTTTCTTGACAGTTCATTTGTGAGAAATTCCTCCTCTTTCTCATAGTTGACAGCGAGGGTCTCCTTCTCCTTCTGCAGGGCCTGGATCTTCTTGAACAGGGTGTTGCTGATGAACTCCTCCTCCTGCTCAGCCCTGGCTTGCTGCAGTCACAGAGAAAGGTAACATTTACAGAAAAGACGAGTGCAGCATTCACAGCAAGATGGCTCACAGAATAAAACATGTCTTAATTGTGTTAAGAGATTTTTGGAATGGGTAACAATGGCACCATATGAAGTTATTTGTCATTGCCAATCTAATGTCAACCTTTACCACACTGTTAGGCAGAGCTCACAGCTGTCTGTGCTAAAATATGGTATTCCTATTGTTAAAGACTTTTAATTGACTGCAGTAGCATCTGTGCAAAAACAAGGAATAACACGGTGCAGGTTTGCTGCATTGAAGGTCTGTGTCAGCTGGAGAGGAAGCAGTTAGTCAGTCCGCCCCCCCCCACCCCAATGACTCAAGCAGTAGCCCATTGCAGTAACTGAAGGAGTGAGGAACGAGCTATTTTTTGTTTTACTGTCAATAGTCATAGCGACGAAATAAGAGACAGAAAAGGGGGTGGTGGGGGTCGCAAAACAGGGGAACAAGGAGAAAGAAAATCAAAACCATGCTAGTCATACCGATGCATTGGACAGACAGAGTAGGTGTTGTTGAACTAGGCTACGTAGCTACTGTATGACATAATTTATTATAAATTCAACAGTTGTGTCAAGGGTTAGCTGTAAAGTTAAGCACAAAAACAACGGAAACGCCAAGCCTCAGCAGAGGATTCAGGGAATAAAAAATAAATGGTTAACTAACGTTTGATACAAACGTCAACTTCTTGGTCACCACTAACTGTTCAAATGGATCAATTGGTGTTAGCAAATGAACCTGGCATTGGCGAACTAGCTAGCAACACCAAAACATAACGGGCTAGCTAACATTTAGGTTAGCTAGTTAACCATCTAGCTACGCTAGCTCGCTAAGCTAACTAATGCTAACTTCTTAACATGGCTAGCTACGTCCGTTGCCTATATTTCGCTACTAGTTAGTTAACATTAGTTTGTTAACCTAGTTGCAATTTCGTACGTTTAACGTACATGTCTAGATGCATTTTTTTAATGTAGCTAATGTCAGTTAGCTAGCTAGGCTAATCAACAACAAAAAAAAACAAGTTACTCACAATGGTGACGCTGGCTTTACGCAGGTCCCTATTCTCCTCCTGTAGCGCCTTGCACTTGAGTTTGAACGTCTCTAGCTCAATTTTAAGAACTTTGTTCTCTTGTTGTAGTGAAGCTAGTCTGTTCGTTAACTCCTCTAATCGAAACTGTGAAATGACTACTCCCGGCTTGCTAGAATTTGAGGCTGAGGATGACATCAGGGTAACCGAGCTACTCCCTGCTCCGTCGGTGTCGCTCTCGCTTGCACTGTCCGCCATGGCTGTGTGCGACAGTGTGGAGGAGACGGGAGCTGCAGTGTTTGTAGTGCATCAGCCTACGAACATTCGGTGTGGTGTGACCAAAGACTGAACATGGAGCAAGATGTTTTACCGGATGTATAAATCTGAAGCATCCGTATGGTATTTCCACTCCCCACCAAATATGGCGAGGAGATGAAGCCCAGTAGCCGGCAGTGAGCGAGATGGAACTGGACTGAGTGGCTGCTGATTTTCTCATCGAACAAAAGCCCGATTTCAATACAGTTTCTGTTCGAAAAACTAAAATATGTACACTACGTTTTGTAGACGTGATCCCTTGACATTTTTTTTTTAAATTGCAAGGAGTGCAAGGGCGAATTTAGTTACTGCACACGCGCACTTCAAAGAGAAAGTCGTTCGCTGACGGAAATATGCAAATACATGCTAGAACGCACCAATAGGATTTCGCTAACTTACTAACTAACTTACTGTGCTATGCGTAATTTGCTCCCATTGAAAACGACACGGATTAACTATCTGGTTAGTTATATCTTTGGTGTGACCTTACTCTGGGTTTCAACCAAACGCGTGTTAAAATAGCGTCACCATGTGGAGATAGCTCTGTGGGGAAAAAAACGCGCTTGTTTGAAATGAAAAAGCGTTGTGGTAGATTTTGATAAAGAAAAACATCAAGACAAAGTAGCTGCTTTTTACAGGTGGGATCCAAGCGCTTCATCCCGAGGGGTTCATGTTGATTGTAACGGAGATTGTGACAGCTGGTTAAATTGCGTCCCTTGACAAGGCAAGAAGAAGATGTATGTCAGGAGAAGTGCAGTATTATCATGAGAAGAGTTATACTTCGAGTAGGGAGGAGGAATGGAGGGGAGAAGAGAGGCATAGGGTCTAAGAGAGAGGGGCAGAGGGTGAGCTTGAATCGGTAAAAAAAATGGCTGAAAATAAGGAGATGGTTTGTTAAAGAAGAATGGTAGAAAGTGTAAGCAGAGTGAGTTGAAGACAGGAGAAATGAAAGTGAATGAGGGAAAGGCATCGGAGGTGGTAGGTAGTGGGGAAGTTCTTGGAGCCCGAGGCTTGCACCGAGGGTCGGGATAAACATGAGTTTGTGACCGGAGGGGGAACGTTTTTGGAAAAAGTCGACCCTTGCCTTTTGGCTGATCCATTTGCGGTTTCAGGGTGGGTGAAAACAGAGGTGGGTGCTGTGGAATCGGTGAGGGTAACGAGAAGTGATCTTGTGATAATTGTATGTGTTTTTGCTGGTCAGAGGGAGCAGGCGCTCAGTGTTAAACTAATGGGGGCAAGAAATTTGAATTGTTTTGCTCTCAAGAAAAGGGCGCCATTGAGAGGAGTGATTGCTGGGGTAGCGGTAAATGTGAAAGCAGACCAACTGAAGGGGAAGATTCACGGTGGTTGTGATGCACGTCGTTTGGTGTGACGCGGACAGGGTGGCGTGAGTGGTGAAACAGAGTCATTGTCACTTCTTTTGAGTTTTGAGGTTGTCTTTCCCCGACAAAGTGATGTTAGGATATACAGTTGAAGTCGGAAGTTTACATACATCTTAGCCAAATGCATTTAAACTCAGTTTTTCACAATTCCTGACATTTAATCCTATTAAAAATTCCCTGTCTTAAGTCAGGAACACCACTTTATTTTAAGAATGTGAAATGTCAGAATAATAGTAGAGAGAGTGATTTATTTCGGCTTTAATTTCTTTCATCACATTCCCAGTGGGTCAGAAGTTTACATACACTCAATTAGCGTTGCCTTTAAATTGTTTAACTTGGGTCAAACGTTTCAGCTAGCCTTCCACATACTTCCCACAATAATTTGGGTGAATTTTGGCCCATTCCTCCTGACCGAGCTGGTGTAACGGAGTCAGGTTTGTAGGCCTCCTTGCTCGTACACGTTTTTCAGTTCTGCCAACAAATTTTCTATAGGATTGAGGTCAGGGCTTTGTGATGGTCACTAAAATACCTTGACTTTGTTGTCCTGAAGCCATTTTGCCACAACTTTGGAAGTATGCTTGGGGTCATTGTCCATTTGGAAGACCCATTTGTGACCAAGCTTTAACTTCCTGACTGATGTCTTGAGATGTTGCTTCAATATATCCATATAATTTTCCTGGCCAAACAGTTCTATTTTTGTTTCATCAGACCAGAGGATATTTCTCCAAAAAGTACGATCTTTGTCCCCATGTGCTGTTGCAAACCATAGTCTCTTTTTTTAATGGTGGTTTTAGAGCAGTGGTTTCTTCCTTCCGGCCTTTCCGGTTATGTCGATATAGGACTCGTTTTACTGTGGATATACAGTGGGGAGAACAAGTATTTGATACACTGCCGATTTTGCAGGTTTTCCTACTTACAAAAAGCATGTAGAGATCTGTAATTTCCAGAAAATCACATTGTATGATTTTTAAGTAATTAATTTGCATTTTATTGCATGAAATAAGTATTTGATACATCAGAAAAGCAGATCTTAATATTTGGTACAGAAACCTTTGTTTGCAATTACAGAGATCATACGTTTCCTGTAGTTCTTGACCAGGTTTACACACACTGCAGCAGGGATTTTGACCCACTCCTCCATACAGACCTTCTCCAGATCCTTCAGGTTTCGGGGCTGTCGCTGGGCAATACGGACTTTCAGCTCCCTCCAAAGATTTTCTATTGGGTTCAGGTCTGGAGACTGGCTAGGCCACTCCAGGACCTTGAGATGTTTCTTACGGAGCCACTCCTTAGTTGTCCTGGCTGTGTGGTTCGGGTCGTTGTCATGCTGGAAGACCCAGCCATGGCCCATCTTCAATGCTCTTACTGAGGAAAGGAGGTTGTTGGCCAAGATCTCGCGATACATGGCCCCATCCATCCTCCCCTCAATACGGTACAGTCGTCCTGTCCCCTTTGCAGAAAAGCATCCCCAAAGACTGATGTTTCCACCTCCATGCTTTACGGTTGGGATGGTGTTGTTGGGGTTGTACTCATCCTTCTATTCCTCCAAACACAGCAAGTGGAGTTTAGACCAAAAAGCTCTATTTTTGTCTCATCAGACCACATGACCTTCTCCCATTCCTCCTCTGGATCATCCAGATGGTCATTGGCAAACTTCAGACGGGCCTAGACATGCGCTGGCTTGAGCAGGGGGACCGTGCGTGCGCTGCAGGATTTTAATCCATGACGGCGTAGTGTGTTACTAATGGTTTTCTTTGAGACTGTGGTCCCAGCTCTCTTCAGGTCAATGACCAGGTCCTGCCGTGTAGTTCTGGGCTGATCCCTCACCTTCCTCATGATCATTGATGCCCCACGAGGTGAGATCTTGCATGGAGCCCCAGACCGAGGGTGATTGACCGTCATCTTGAACTTCTTCCATTTTCTAATAATTGCGCCAACAGTTGTTGCTTTCTCACCAAGCTGCTTGCCTATTGTCCTGTAGCCCATCCCAGCCTTGTGCAGGTCTACAATTTTATCTCTGATGCCCTTACACCCTCTCTGGTCTTGGCCATTGTGGAGAGGTTGGAGTCTGTTTGATTGAGTGTGTGGATAGGTGTCTTTTGTGCAGGTAACGAGTTCAAACAGGTGCAGTTAATACAGGTAATGAGTGGAGAACAAGCGGGATTCTTAAAGAAAAACTAACAGGTCTGTGAGAGCCGGAATTCTTACTGGTTGGTAGGTGATCAAATACTTATGTCATGCAATAAAATGCAAATTAATTACTTAAAAATCATACAATGTGATTTTATGGATTTTTGTTTTAGATTCCGTCTCTCACAGTTGAAGTGTACCTATGATAAAAATGACAGACCTCTACATGCTTTGTAAGTAGGAAAACCTGCAAAATCGGCAGTGTATCAAATACTTGTTCTCCCCACTGTAGATACTTTTGTACCCGTTTCCTCCAGCATCTTCACAAGGTCCTTTGCTGTTGTTCTGGGATTGATTTTCACTTTTCGCACCAAAGTACGTTCATCTCTAGGAGACATAATGCATCTCCTTCCTGAGCGGTATGACGGCTGCGTGGTCCCATGTGTTTATACTTGCGTGCTATTGTTTGTACAGATGAACGTGGTACCTTTAGGCATTTGGAAATGGCTCCCAATGATAAACCAGACTTGTGGAGGTCTACAATGTTTTTTCAGAGGTCTTGGCTGATTTCTTTTGATTTTCCCATATTGTAAAGCAAAGAGTGCTTGAAGGTAGGCCTTGAAATACATCCACAGGTACACCTCCAATTGACTCAAGTGATGTCAATTAGCCTATCAGAAGCTTCTAAAGCCATGACATCATTTTCTGGAATTTTCCAAGCTGTTTAAAGACACAGTCAACTTGGTGTATGTTAACTTCTGACCCACTGGAATTGTGATACAGGGAATTAAGTGAAATAATCTGTCAGTAAACAATTGTTGGAAAAATGACTTGTGTCATGCACAAAGTAGATGTCCTAACCGACTTGTCAAAACTATAGTTTGTTAATTAACAAGACATTTGTGGAGTGGTTGAAAAACTAGTTCTAATGACTCCAACCTAAGTGTATGTAAACGTCCGACTTCACCTGTATAAGTTATCCTGTACGAGCTTTTGTGCCGACTACATTACGTTGTTACAGGTGTCAAGCTTACGGGCATGTGGCTACAGTGTGTAGGAGGGAGGTTCCTAGGTGTGAGAAGTGTGCAGAAGGGAATGAGACAAAGGAATGTGTAGCATTGGGGAAAGTAGTGGTAGGGGTGCCCCATGGGGCTGGAGATCAGAAATGTCCAGCGCAAGAGAGGCAGGTTGATGTTTCCAGGGTTAGAGAAGAGCAGAAATTGTCATATGCTGAGGCAGTGAAGAAAATAGAGGAAGATGGGTCAAGGGGGAGGGATCCTGAGAGGAGTACATAGGGATAAACCAACAAGTGATATGTTTCTATAATATTGGATTTTTGGCATTTGTTGTAATGGTTATCAACTGTACTGCAGGGGTGGAACATAAGTCACAGAAAATAGAGGTTGTGGTGGCAGCTGCAGAGAGGTATTTGGGTGTGCAAGACTTGACATCAGAAGAGTTACAGGGTGTAGTAAGTGGTGGTGTCTCATCCTTTCAGGCTGTTGGCCTGAAGTAGGACTAAATAGATTTATATAGTGGAGTACTGTATTTATTATTAATGTAGTGTTAGATGGTAGAGTATTTGTTGTATTAAAAAAAATGTGTTGATATAAAAAAAATAAGCTAAGTATAAGGGAGTTATACTCCAGTCTAGTAGGTGGCGGTAATGCAACATTTATTGGATGCCAACCGCCATTAAACCTCATTGAAGAAGAAGAGCTAGCTCTGTCTTATTTTGTGCCAATGCTCATTGATGCCATAGGATACAGAAAAGTATATCAAGAAAAGTAAAAGTGTAGTATATTGCAATTAAGTGGACAATATTACTGGGGGAAACTAAAACCACTGATGTTTAGCTTTATCCAACAGTAGTCTAACAAAAAGGCACAATGCATGAACAGTATGTTTCTGCAGTGTGGGTCTTACCAGTCATGTCTGCGACAACATTTTAAATAAACTCAGAGTCCCAATTCTCCACCCTTCTCCCAAAGCGTGCACTGCCACACTTTCTGGCATGGATTTAACAATAGTGGAAACACCCTCTAGCCTGTCCCCATATAATAGACACTTCTTGATGGCTTCTTGGGTTTTGTAGATCTGAAAAGACTATAGCCTGAGAACCTACCCCACCTATGATAGTTTGAGAAAGACGTGTTCATCTCTGGCTTGGCTACTGATTTTTGCAATTTTTTTCTGCATTTAGGCTAACTTCTTTAAAAGGATAATGAATGTGCTAATAGCAGGTTTTCACTGTGGTGTTGTATTAACGGGGCTTAGAAATACACTTTATAGAAGATTTACATTTTTGAAAATGTTATTTTGTTATTGATGTACCACCTCTTCTTGTGTCCGGCTAATTGTTCAATCATACATTACATCATAGATAAACGTGTATGTGGCCAATAAAATTTGACTTGATCTGCCAACCTCTTATCCCTTAGCCTAAACATTTGACAATCCATTGGAATTTATTCCAAACATAAGAGATTCAACATCAAATAAACAAACACAAAGATAAAACAGAAACAACTGATTGCAAAATCAATGCATTTTTATTTTGTTATTTTGTTTTTAAATTGAAACATTGTGGTGGCGTCATTACTGCTATAGCCTCTAAAAGAATACTTTGAATAACCAAAGTGCTAGAATAGTTACATTTCAATGGCTTCACTCTGTTAGTAAGAATTGTACATCGAAAAATTAGCTCAGGTGAAAACACATATCAAACAAAATTGATCAAATTAGCCTCTACCCCCTGATTGACATGTAGGATGGGAGATATGATACAATACCCTAAATGACTTCACTTGTCTGAAAATAAAGTCCTTTACTTGGTTGTCATGTCCACAGCATAAACATCATCACACTAAGTCTGAGCCTTCACACCAGAATAACACCACACTTTAACTACATGGGCCTCTAGTCAAACCAATACAAAGAGAAGATCTAATGCAAAGTAATCGCCAATGAGCTATCAAATGAATGCTAGTTAGACACCGCATACAGATTCTCAAGCCAAGAAAGATCACACAATTCATTTGATGCTTAAATAATCGTTTGACCATCCAGTGTTTTTGTCATACATATTCTATTAAGAGCTACAATCAAATAATGTCTTATGTCTTTATGTGAGTAGATTAAATTTAAGGAAGTACTTCACCAAAGCCCAAAAGGAAATGACACCTTTTCTTTAAAACCACAGCAGCCTTCATAAAACCAAATGACACACCGCTAAAATGATTACAAACAGTCTTACAGCGTACAGAGACCTCTACACCTTATAGCCAATACACAGAATACAGTTATAGTTTTACGGCGAGCCAGTCTACTAGCATATACATTCAGATAACTTCTTTCTCATAGCATTTATGCTAATGCCAGCAGAAGGTGCCGTTCAGTTTTACATAGACAAACGGTAGACTACATTAAACCCTCAAGAAGCTATAGAACAAATGTTCTTCATACTGTTCCTAGTCCCCGACACAATAAATGCTTTTATGGTATTTTTTTTTCATTTCAAATATAAAACTGGTGACAAATGTAAGGACTATATGTGTACACAGATAAAGGGTTTTAATTCTCATTTTAATACAGTGTTTGCAAACTTGTAAAAATTGTACTTAAAATAATGTGAACGGCATGCATGAAAATATGAGTACTCTGCTTTTGCAGAATTAGATACATCCCCTTTTTAGGAATCACTTAAATTTGCAGAAGATTTTCTGGAAATGTCCTCTGTTAAAATCTAACCAGCTTTTTTCATATACAAACATTATACCTGCTATAATAATGAATTATACAAGAACGTGTGAAGTTACACTCAAATCTTCCTTAAAAGTGGAACCATTTTGATAATAATGTTGAAAGCACTTGTAAAGTTCTCTCCTGTGCATTATCATCCTGTAACTCATCATTTTTCTATTGTACACATTGTAATTTATGTACAGGAAAAAGCTGTGTATTATTTTTAGTTTTAAAAAGGAAAACAAACCCCACAGCAATTTACAACCTGACATTTATGGGTCCAAGAAAAAACTATAAGGCGAGTGTTGGAGGTGGATCAGAAGTGTTCCTCTAGGTTTTGTGTAATTTTGTTGATTTTCTTTCTCCTACTACTAGAATTGAGCTTTTGTGCCATCTTTGGTCACAGGTGTAAGTTCAGTTGCACCTGTAGTTTTTCTGTGATGGAGTCCTTTTTGTTGTCACCACAATACTCCTCAAAAGCTCTCACGACACCAATGGCACGTTACGAGTCACAAACAGGAAGCAGAATTCTCCTGGTCCATAGACCACAGGAAGTGAGAGCCATACAATTAGAATTCAGATTCCATGGTGAGAAACTTCCAGGTCCCTCAATTGACAGGGAGTGAGTTTTTCATGCTCATATTGAAATCAGACGGATCAAGTCCTGGCTGAAATTTCTTGAGTTTTTCAGTTTGTAACTTTCTGCCCTGGAAACAGATGAGAAGAATTCCTGCACACCTGAAAATTAAGAAAATATTACAATATATCAGATATTGGCAGCATTTTGGGCAGCTGTTTGAAAGAAGGTAGCCATTATAGAGGACATAGCCCATGCATTCACTAATGCTTACGAGTCCCTTAGTTTCTACTAATTCAGTTTACTGACTTTTACAAGTTCCATTTTGCAAGCCACCCACAAATCTACGGGAGCAATCACCCAACGATGCTAGAGAGCATCAAGAGGTCTGTGGGCTACAATTGTCATGGTCACCCTGGTTGTCATGGAAATCATCAGTTGAGCCACAGTTCATTAGAGTGCCACTACTCTTTTTACTCAGGTTTGCTTAAACTGAATAATTCACTGATGCATATAGTTAACAACACCTTACAGGGATTAACAGTAACCAATCAGATAGCCACCTCTCTTTGTAATGTAATTCCTACAGAATGGGCTGTCTATGAGCTGGCCTGTGGGGTGGGGGGGGGGGGATTTAATGGACAAAGAGAGAGTTAGAGAGAGTATCTGTGTGACAATAGGTGTGTTTTGAACATCATCCATGTTCCCTTTGTGACTAATCACCCACACACACAGCTGACAGGACAAAACGCAGCCAGAATCAAAACAGACAGGAGTCAGACTTTCAGTTAAAAACATGAAGGTCTGTTCGCGTGTGTGTACTGTTTGGAGTAAAATGAAGTACATTAATCAGAGCAGGAATGTAGATTGGAAAACAGAACAAGTATAGTGAAATGGAGCAAAGCTGTACCAGGTTTAGACATGGAATGGATCAGAAAATATTGAGCACTACCACTGAACAGTGTGGGGTATAAAAATTATGATTTTATTAGAGAAGTGGGGGGAGTAAAGTACCTGGTGGAGCACAGCTACCCCTACGATTGAAGCTTCCTTTCTCCCGACCTGCTTTTAGCTCCATCTCCTTGCTGAAACACACATACACATACGAGTGAGGCAAAGCCAATCTCAGAACCGTATCCTGACAAGCAGCAACCCAACACAGCAACCTGAAACAGCAACCCGAGTGCAGCTAGATCAGAGGTGAGATGTTGTAACAATAGCAACCTGAAACCATCAACCTGAAAGCAGTAAACCCCACCACAGAAGCAAATGTTAGCATTACACACAGTTAGCAGGATACCATGAAGTGAAAGCACACAACATACTAGAGGCAAATTCCTGGAAATAAAAGAATAGCCCAGAGGAGTTACATCACCGGAAACAAGAAAAAATAAAGTGTTGAGGCAGTGTGCACCTGGTTCATGTCAGAACAATCAGTTCTCCAATTGAATGTGGGCCACAAACAATAGCGCAAGTTAACATCATTTATCTTGCCCTGGAGGCAGCTCTACAGAGTGGTCACTAGCTGGCACAGCCACAAAGTCATACAATCTGATTTTAAACCTTACCCTAACCACACTGCTAACCCTAATGCTTACCCATAACCTTAAATTAAGACCAAAAAGCTCATTTTATCCCCATACATTTTTACAATATAGCCAATTTGGACTTCGCAGCTGGCTTATCTACAGGGAAGTTTCTCAGTTCTGCCTCCAGGACAAGACTCATGACAATAAATGTCAACCTACAACAATAGCTGGGGCAACATCCTAGTCACTGAGCACCCATTGAATGCGCACACACACAAAGACGCACAAACACACAGACACTCAAAACAGACATACACACACTGGTAGCATTGGTCGCAGCACTCCACATCAGATCACAGCACCCCATATTGAGTTAAGGTCCAAAGGTTCTGACCCGCCTGTTTTCTGTTCAGGCTCAGAACCCTAGAACCCCCCCTGGGGCAACTCTCTATGCAGCTTATTCCATCGTCATGCCAACCTCTAACTCCTCCTCCAGTAAGAAAGGGCAGGGCCAGGGGTCTCCTCGGTCCCAACTCCCCCTGTCCCCGCCCTGGTCGTCAGGCGTGGGCGTGGACACCCGGCGGATGACCTTTCTGATGACCTGGGAAATGGGGGGAGATAATGATCATGGTCAAGAAGGAGAGAGTATGACTGAGATACACGCACAAACACAAAGAGAGTGTTTAGGTCATTTTGGGAGGAGACTTTAGAGGAGGTGGGTATGATAATTCAGAGGTGTGTTCTTAGGAAGACGGGTGAATCAGAGTGAAGGCAGATAGTTACTTTTCTAGTGATGATGTTACCGTCTTCATCAGTAAACTGTTCTTCTGTCACTGATTCGCCCGGAATATTCTTTGCCTGTTCTCCCTGTAAGTGGTCATGGTTAGGACTACAATCAGAACTGGTCCAAATTCACCTCAGCCAGTGTAACAGCAAACCATTAACACACTTTACATCACCAGCACCATCAAACTGCAAGCAAACCTCTAGAGAAGAGAGAACATCTTTGAATTCCCCAAGAGTTGTTGAGTCAAGCAAACTCAAACTCAAAATGAAGTGTCCCTTTAAATGGCATCACAGAGGCAACAGTGAGACACAGAATGTTCCTTGATTTAAAGTCAAGCCATGAAAGCAGGTTACCAGGCCAGGACACGCTAACACGCTCGCACGCACACCATTCAAACACTGTACACACACTGTCTGCAAACACACATTTCAGGCGTTTCCTTTTTCTCCCACCACCTGCTGTCAGTTAAGAGAGCCACACCAGTCCACTGCACACCAGTCCACTGCACACCAGGAGGCAAAGTCAAATGAACTGTCTACCGCCAACCCAAACCAAACTTCACCCAGTCTCAGCAGGGTACCTTGAGAATGACCCGGCGCCGAAACACCCTGGTGGTGACAGTCCGCTCCTCGTCAGAGCCGGACTCACTAAAACGCTGCTGATGAATGCAGTTAAGTAACATTACAGATATTGAAAAGGGGATGGAAACACAAAATGCGTAGGTGGTAGAGAATCTTTTTTGCTTCACACAATCCCAAGGATCTTTCTTCTAACACCTACAAAAATAAACAATGGCACATCTGGAAAAATTGGTCCAGTTAAATTTACAGTTGATTTGAAAGTATAGACATCCACTTCATGTGTCACTGTAAAAAGGGAACAGCGATGCACCTGATGAGCAGTATTCACTGTAGTAGACACACATTAAAAAAAAAACATTTACAGTACACTATCTTGCATACTCTTTGCAATTACCTGGACTTTCCTCTCAGATACAAGCGTGCCTTCTTCCTTCCCACGTCCAGTTCTTCCGTTGGCTGAGTCCTGCGATACAGGAAGTGACCCGTCCTGAGGTGGTAGCTCCGTGTTATCGCCATTGTGCCTAGACCTCGCTAGCTCTCCTCTAGAGGAAGAGGTGATGGAGTCACTGGAGTTCTCCTGGCTGTGGGGAGAGATTAGGAAAAAGGGTCAATTTGAGACTGAGATTAAATCTCAGATGAATGGTTTAGGATTATGATTGAGATCCACATTGATTAAGATAAAGAGTTCGATTGAGAATAGGATGGGATTCGTATCAAATTGAATGAATAAATTGTGACGAAGGCAGAAAGACTGAGGCGAAGATATTAAATCCCAGTTGTAGATATACATGAAAGTGTATTTATACTTAATCCATAACTGTGATGGAATAATTCAGTTTTGTGTACCTATTTTCCTGGCGGTCTAGCAGGTCTGAGCTCACACTGCGGCCGGGTGTGGGGGGCTCCACGTTGACGCTGGATGTGTCACTGTGCCAACCTGGAAGTGAACACACGTCTTTTTCTGCCTGTTGCACCTGACTAAGAATCTCCTGAACCCTGGCCTCCGTCATTTCCTCGTCCTCCTCCTCTGAGCCTTCCTCCAAATGAATATCCTCCAACAGCGACTTTAACTTATCTTCTGTCTTCTCGTCTTCGTCTCCATCCTCTTCCTCGGTGGAACCAGACACACCCTGCTCCCCCAAAGCCTCAGCCCAGGCCTGGGGGGAGAGATATGCACCCCCTTCTTCCACCACCTCAGCCCCATTATCTACTGCCTTACCCCCCTCCACCCCCACCTTACCCCCCTCCACCCTCACCTTAGTCCCCTCTTCCGCTACCTTAGCCCCGATCTTTGCTTCTACCACTTTATCCCCCTCTTCTGCCATCTCACCCACCTCTACCCCTTCCTCACCACCTCCCTTTACGACGTCCTCAGCCTCCCCCTCAGCCTCCACCGCTGATGCCCCTGTCTGTCTGCTGTCCTCCTGCTGTTGGAGGCTTATGTCCACTTCCTTTTTCTCTTCTTCCACTTGTACCATCAGCACCTGGTCACCTTCAGCCATTCCTGTGTTGGTGGCAGCGGTGGGATCTAAGTGAAGGGTGTGAATGGACAGGGACAGCTCCCAGGGCCTAAGGTGGGTTCTAGTGGAGGTGTCAGGCTCCACACTAGGCTCCATGTGGCCAGTCCAGGGCTCAGACTGGGTGAGGATGAGGGTAGGGGGGTGTGGGTGGAGCTGGACAGGGGTGGGGTCGATGGTGAGGGTAGGGGGTTCAGAGTGGAGCTCCGTGAAGGGAGGGTCAGAGTGCAGTTGGACTGGGGATTGCAGCTCCGCTAGGATGCTGTGATAATCTGTTGGGAGATGATATAAGCACATGGAAGCACTTGACACAAGAAATCCCACATAAAACACACACCACATGGACTGAGTGAAATGGACAAATGCACAGAGACGGATAATAGAGCATGCAACGAAAAACACCCACTAATTGTGGTGACACTCAGAGGGGACACTGGTGTCACAAATCACCAGCACAATATTCAGCACTTTTGATTCACTTGAGAGCTATCTTAGAGAAACTCAAGGTAAAATTGTGATAAAACAAAATATATTTATTTAAAAGGATCAATAGTTATGTCCGTGGCAGCTTTGAACAGTTTTATGACAAGTTTCTTCTGTTAAAGGGATGAATTAATATGCAGCCTTTGAGATGAGATAAGAAAACATAAGTAATTATATACACAACCGTTCAAAAGTTTGTGGACTCCTAGAAATGTCCTTGTTTTTGAAAGAAAAGCAATTTTTTTGTCCACTAAAAATCATCAAATTGATCAGAAATACAGTGTAGACATTGTTAATGTTGTAAATTACTATTTTTTATGGAATATCTACATGTGTGTACAGATGCCCATTATCAGCAACCATCACTCGTGTTCTATTGGCACATTGTGTTAGCTAATCCAAATGTATAATTTTAAAAGGCTAATTGATCATTAGAAAACCCTTTTGCAATTATGTTAGCACAGATGAAAACTGTTGTGCTTATTAAAGAAGAAATAAAACTGGCCTTCTGTAGACTAGTTAAGTATCTGGAGCACCAGCATTTCTGGGTTCGATTACAGGCTAAAAATGCCCAGAAACAAAGGACTATACTGGTTAGAGCCAGTTTGCGCTGTTCTGTGAAGGGAGTAGTACGCAGCATTGTACCAGATCTTCAGTTTCTTGGCAATTTCTTGCATTGAATAGCCTTCATTTCTCAGAACAAGAATAACCTGATGAGTCTCGGAAGAAAGTGCTTTGTTTCTGGCCATTTTAAGCCTGTAATCGAACCCACAAATGCTGGTGCTCCAGATACTCAACTAGTCTACAGAAGGCCAGTTTTATTGCATCTTTAATCAGAACAACCGTTTTCAGCTGTGCTAACATAATTGAAAAAGGGTTTTCTAATGATCAATTAGTCTTTTAAAATTATAAACTTGGATTAGCTAACACAACGTGCCATTGGAACACAGGAGTGATGGTTGCTGATAATGGGCCTCTGTACGCCTATGTAGATATTCCATAACAAATCAACCGTTTCCAGCGACAATAGTCATTTACAACATTAACAATGTCTACACTGTATTTCCGATCAATTTGATGTTATTTTAATGGACAAAAAACGTTATTTTCTTTCAAAAACAAGGAAATGTCTAAGTGACCCCAAACGTTTGAACGGTAGTGTATGTGAGGCATGCCAGGAATACGATTTTGCATATGTGCGATGAGTGGGTTTTATTAGTTAAGATTTGAGTGCGTGTTCAGTCATGCTCACACAGAAAGATAAAAGAAGAGAGGAGAGGGTGAGGGGGCCTAGATTCATATTTCCAGGATAGAGGTGTCAATGCCAACCCAAGGGAGAGGAGAAGAAGGTACGGGAGACACATGGGGACACTGACACACAGGAAAGGGGGACTGGGAATGGATGGGAGGAAGGGCCAGGACTTGGGCAGTGAGACCCTGCAGCTGATATTAGGGGGAGGACGGCAAAGGAGATGGGGTGGGACGAAGGGGGAAATTGGGACTGGCATGGGGTCACATCGGGAGACAGCTGGGGGGTGGGAGTAGAGGAGAGGGCTGTGGCATCCCCAGTAGGTTTAAGACTTGATGACTGAGCAGGAGGTGAGGGAATTAGCTGGGGTATAGGAGTAGAGGACAGGTGTGTGGGTTTACTGGGGTCCCCAGTGGGTTGAAGAGTTGAAGACTGGGGGTCGAAGAGGAGACATGGAAGAGGAGAGGTTGCTAGATCAGGCGGTGGGGACGGGGATAAAGGTCTGCTGAGGTCTCTGGTTCATAAAGGTCTCTGGTCTATGAGTAAGACAGAGGACCATTAACTTGGGGATCGGCTGGGAGATAATGGACGATGTGGGGGTGTGGACTTAGTAAGGGAGTGGGGTGTGGAGGTCTGCAAGACCAAGGGGGAATCAGGGTTGAGGGAATGATTCTCAATTTTTCAATCGAGGGAGAAACTGGGAATGAAGAGATGGAGGAGCTCTCAGGAACAAGAAAACATGCTACAGGTGAGGAAAGACGATTAAAGAGAAACAAAGACATTAAAAAAAAATCTAACAAAATACAAAAACGTGTTAGCAACACAAGACAATTATGAATGAGAGGACAGATGTGATTTTGAGAGATTAGGAAACTGGGAAGGAAAAGGGATTGGGAAGAGCAGAGATGACAGCACAAGACTCTTAATAAGCGCTTAAGAGCTGTTATAAGCTGCCCTGGAGGTTGGGCTGTGGCGATGGACGAGAGCATGAGGGGAGGAAGGTAGTCTGGTTTCACAGAGGAGGAAGCTCTGTCATTATATCCAGGGACGGCTCAGAGGAACTGGAGGTACTGGAGACTAGAGAACTAAACAGATCTAGAGGTATTGATGAATTCAGACGGTTGAGTCTATGGCTACTCCATGCATTAGGGAACAAAGGTGTTTATACAGTAGTGTCCTGTTAAAGGTACAAGGTAATCAGGTAAAAGCAGTGTCTTACAGAATGCACCTGGTTAGCATCATGGATTGTTTTAGTGTTTGCCATCAATTCATCTTTCAAAATCCTTCATGCACAAATGCAAATGCATTTTTAGAGGGCTTAAATAATATCAAAGTGGTGATCAGGTCATGGCAATTAAGACCTCTAGAAACGTGTTGGGTTTGACATGCTGCCTTCATCATCAGGGTTGATGTCAATTTAATAGTAACCCAGTCATTTCATAACGTGAATTATAATACATTTTCTGAATTGACTAGGTTAAAAGTGAACCCATGGTACTCTGCATGCTAACATTTCCTCACACTCATTTGAGTGCATGTCAGAAAATGGGTATACTCAAGCTGGAAATAAAGCCATAAAACAAAGGGTCATACATCACCCTATCTAAGATAGGGTACTGTAGTCTCTATAGTCAAATTGCATTCAATAGTATAGCCAGGCAATTTGTTCTTATTTTTGCTACAGTTCTAATGCAAAAACAAAAGAGTGGCAGCAGAGGTAAGAGGTCAGCTAGATGGAGCTAAACTTTACCATCAGCCTGATCCAGGTAAACAGCGTTATCATCGGCAAAACTTCTCGTGCCTGAAATGTTACCATAGTCAAATATCGGCCCCTCCAGTAAAGTCACAATATCCATCCGATTGACTTTGGTCAGCACTCCAGTTAAGGCATCCGCTGTAAGAAAAACAGACAACCCGAAAGTCAGTCAAACAAAGACAAGACACTATTGTACAATATGGCAGTTGTTTGTACAATACGCGCGAGGTAATCAATATAAATAGTTTACTATCACACTGCAGTGTGTGAAGACGGAAAGAGGATTGCCGTTGTCCTCTTCTCTTGTACCAGGAAAATAGGTAAAATGTCCTTTTCCTGTACTGAACATAATGTACTTAGTAGTTCTAAAAGAATGTTGGAGCATGACAAGGATAGGTGACTTCATATGCAGCTGTTGGAATCTTAATAAACATAGAGGCCATTCTGCTTCTACACACAGTGCCAGTAAAAAGTTTGGACACACCTACTCCTTCAACTGTTTTTCTTAATGTTTTACTATTTTCTACATCGTAGAATAATAGTGAAGACATGAAAACTATGAAATAACACATATGGAATCATGTAGTAACCAAAAAAGTGTTAAACGGATCAAAATATATTTTATATTTGAGATGCAAAGAGAAACGACAACATCATTACTTTAAAACATGAAGGTCAGTCAATCTGGAAAATCTCAAGAACTTTTCAAGCTTCTTCAAGTGCAGTCGCAAAAACCATCTAGCGCTATAATGAAACTGTCTCTCATGAGGACCGCCACAGGAAAGGAATACCCAGAGTTACCTCTGCTGCAGAGGATAAGTTCATTAGACTTAACTGCACCTCAGATTTCAGCCCAAATAAATGCTTCAGAGTTCAAGTAACAGACATCTCAACATCAATTGTTCAGAGGAGACTGCGTGAATCAGGCCTTCATGGTCGAATTTCTGCAAAGAAACCACTACTAAAGGACACCAATAATAAGAAGAGACTTGCGAGAGTCTCTTTGTGAGAGTAGGTGAAGGGATGATCTCCCCATGTGTGGTTCCCACCGTGAACCATGGAGGAGCAGGTGTGATGGTGTTGGTGATTTATTTATAATTCAAGGCACACTTAACTTGCATGGCTACCACAGCATTCTACAGCGATACGCCATCCCATCTGATTTGCCCTTACTGGGACTATCATTTGTTTTTCAACAGGACAATGACCCAACACACCTACAGACTGTGGCTATTTGACCAAGAAGGAGAGTGATGGAGTGCTGCATCAGATGACCTGGCCTCCACAATCACCCAACCTCAACCCAATTGAGATGGTTTGGGATGAGTTGGACCACAGAGCGAAGGAAAAGCAGTCAACAAGTGCTTAGCATATGTGGGAACTCCTTCAAGACTGTTGGAAAAGCATTCCTCATGACGCTGGTTGAGAAAATGCCAAGAGAGTGACAGGCTTTCATCAAGGCAAACGGTGGCTACTTTATTGAATCTAAAATATATTTGATTTGTTTAACACTTTTTTGGTTACTACATGATTATATATGTGTTATTTCATAGTTTGGATGTCTTCACTATTATTCTACAATGTAGAAAATAATACAAATTAAAAATAACCCTTGAATGAGTAGGTGTTTCCAAACTTTGGACTGGTACTGTAAGTCATCTCAGAATGTAATTTACTATGAAACCTTCACAGATACAAATTAAGCTAGAGAGAGAGATTTCAGAAGGAGAGTGGGATGAAACCGGGTTGTGAAGCTCTGTGGTACACAATCATACAAGTGCAATAGAGTGAGACGTGATATAATAACTGTTAATAGAAAGCCACAGGGGGTATAAATACTTTTGGGAGAAAGAGGGACACTCACTCGTTGCGTTTTTACCATCCCGGCTGACCCATTTCTTTAGTAGCATGAAGCTCTGCGCTGTCAGGGAGTTGGGGTTCTCCACTCGGATGTGGTTGATCTCGTCGACAGAAAAGTCCATTTCCCGAGCTAGCTCTGCAAACACATCAAAAAGCACATTACATCACATCAGTTCAAGACATCCATTTCTATATCATACAGGCTTACTTTTCTCTGATGTAGCTCTTGCTGGTGATCTCTGATCCACCTCTAGGCAGACAACACCATTCTGTATACATCTGGCCCTTCTTTGCACACTGTGCTAACAAACCTCCAAACGAGCTTCAACGCCATACAACACTCCTTCCATGGCCTCCAACTGCTTTTAAATTCTAGTAAAACTAAGTGCATGCTCTTCAACCGATTGCTGACCGCAACCTCCCGCCCGACTAGCATCACTACTCTGGACGGTTCTGACTTAGAATATGTGGACAACTACAAATACCTAGGTGTCTGGTTAGACTGTAAACTCTCCTTCCAGACACACATTAAGCATCTCCAATCCAAAATTAAATCTAGAATCGGCTTCCTATTTCGCAACAAAGCCTCCTTCACTCATACCTCCAAACATGCCCTCGTAAAACTGACTATCCTACCGATCCCTGACTTCAGTAATGTCATTTACAAAATAGCCCCAACACTCTACTCAGCAAACTGGATGTAGTCTATCACAGTGCCATCCGTTTTATCACCAAAGCCCCATATACTATCCACTCCACCATTGTGACCTCTGCTCTCGTTGGCTGGCCCTCACTACATATGCGTCGCCAAACCCACTGGCTACAGGTCATCTATAAGTCTTTGCTACGTAAAGCTCCGCCTAATCTCAGCTCACTAGTCACCGTAACAACACCCACCCATAGCACGCACTCCAGCAGGTATATTTCACTGGTCATCCCCAAAGCCAACACTTCCTTTGGCCGCCTTTCCTTCCAGTTCTCTGCAGCCAATGACTGGAACAAATTGCAAAAATCTCTGAAGCTGGAGTCTTATATCTCCCTCTCTAACTTTAAGCATCAGCTGTCAGAGCAGCTTACCGATCACTGTACCTGTACACAGCCAATCTGTAAATAGCACACCCGACTACCTCATCCCCATATTATTACATACCCTCTTGCTCTTTTGCATGCCAGTATCTCTACTTGCACATCATCATCTGCACATATATCACTCCAGTATTAATGCTAAATTGTAATTATTTTTGCCTCTATGGCCTATTTATTGCCTACCTCCCTACTCTCCTACATTTTCACACACTGTACATAGATCTTTCTATTTTTCTTTTCTGTTATTGACTGTATGTTTGTTTATGTGTAACTCCGTGTTGTTGTTTTTGTCACACTGCTTTGCTTTATCTTGGCCAGGTCCCAGTTATAAATTGGAACTTGTTCTCAACTGGCCTACCTGGTTAAATAAAGGTGAAATAAAAAAATAAACACTAGTATGCAGAGCTGCAGTGCAGGAAGTGTCACTCTGAAGAGGGCACTGTTTCCTCACAATAATACCGTGTTGGTTTCTTGAGAGAGGGGAAAGCAGGAGGATAGAGGGCCAGATGGCACTAAGACCATGGAGCACCATTTTCTTACCAGTCCAGCTAAGTCCCAGGTGGTCAGCCACGATGGCCATCCGCAGGTCTGTTCGCTCACAGGGACTCTGAGGACCTGAAGGGTTAGAGAACATCTATTAATCAACACTGTTCAGTATCTTTTCTACTGACTGAAATTGGAGTACAGAGGACTCATTCCTTTTTTGGCCAAGCGTGGAATTTTCCAAATTCATACGGAGTGTTATGCAGCCTCTCCTCTGGGTTTGATATAGACATGTTTAATCAACAGGTTTACTGTGAATGTCAATTGTATTACTCAATGGGTTGGTTAGGCTGACAACACTTCAGATTTGGTTTCCAGAATGGCAAGAAAAGGCAGACTAGACACAATATGACCGACTATAGTGTGTTATTTGGACACATGTGCTCTGTGAATGTTTGTGAATATGTATCCTCAAAGCAGGCAGTAATTGTCATAAGAACTATACAAACAAAATAAAGTAAAAACATCGGTCAAAAGAGTAATGTACTCGTAGGAGCTCTAGTGGACTCACAGTTCTTAATGGGACTACACAGTACACATGCGGTCAACCTTTGTGTTTCTGCTAAGGCTTATTAGCTCAGTGACACAACTTGAACATGAAATAGAATAAACTAGAACTGCTGTTTTCAGTAGCCACCCTGCACAGACAGACAGATAGACAGACTCAGTAGCCGTCAACAGGAAACTGGCTGTGCCAGTGCACCAGTCACTACTCTGGCATGCTGAGGTATCTGACAACTAAGGGATTGGGGGGAGAAGGAGGAGAGTCTGACAAGGACAAGTACAGTACACAGTACATAGATGACGATGACAGAATGACGGCTACTATTTTAAGAGAATAAACACGCCACAGGCAATCAATCACAACGACTTCATGCAACTAAGGTTTTAACAAGTGTGAAAGTTTTACAAACTAGGCTTGATCTCCGCGACGGGGGGCGCCCGAGGCCCCGCAACCTGACTGCCCTCCTTCCCACCAGTCCGCCTACTCCTCCTGCTCCTTTCACTGCCGGAGGCCCTGTCGACCTTAGCCCTTACGGACAAGGTCCCGGCCTCAGCTCTCGAGCCTCTACCAGACCTCGACGAGTGGGAGGGCTGAGAGGGGGCCGACAGAGAGGTGCTCCTGGAGGTGCTGTCTTCCTCGGACTGTTCTCCCTGTGTCTTTTTCTCTTCATCTGACAGGCGGTCGGCCAGCTTTAGCGTCTCCCCGCTAATGCCCTTAAAGTACTCGATGGTGCGTTTACAAACCTCGCTGCCGTTTCCCCTACTCGTCTCACCTGCCGAGCTAACCTGAGATCTGTTTTTAATGGGGAACCTGGAGGGTAACTGTATGGTTACTCTCTCCCTGGTAGACTGAGCTGTTACCTGCACTGATATTGGGCAGCTGGTTGTGCTGCTCTTTTTAATATCTTTGATTGGGATTCTAGACCTGGGCTCTACTTTGGCAATGACAGGCTCTGCACTTCTCCTGACCTCAGCCTTGACAACCTGTTTGGGTTTTTGCTTCCCTATTGCTGTGTCTTGTGTACGAAAAGACCACCCTGGCGCTTTGACAGGCAGCCTAGACTTTTGCTGCTTCGTCTCAGCTTCCTTGACGGCTTCACTTTCTCTTTGTTCAGCCTGAACACTGCTTTCTTCTACTCTCTCTACAGAGTCACTACAGAACAAAGCTTCAATCCTACTGGCTTTCTGAAGTGTGGGTTCAGAAGACGACTGCAAATTAAACACGACACTGCCACACTGTATATAGTTAGCCTGCACGCTTGAGGACTCAAGGTTATTGTTGTTATTGCAGTTCTCTGCAGGGTAATCTCTTCTTTCTAACAGCTTTTGGTCTGTGTATCCGCTAGACTGACTCTCCACTGACTGGTTTTCCAAGTTAATGTACTCTGCCATCTGACTTTCTGACCTCTCTGCCTTACATTCTTTGAGATCCCCAGAGTCTTTTTTCACTGTAATGGAGACGGCTATTCCCATCTTAATGGGGGTGCGTAATTTGGGGTCAACTTTAGAGGCCGTAATGGTGCATGAGGATGTGGTCTCGGCTACAGTGACACCAGAAGGAGAATCGCTACAGCCAGTGCCAGTCTGTGCAGGGCTGCACTTTGCTGATGTGCTGCTGTCTGTGGCAGTCTCTACCTTCACCCCTTCACCCCTCTCCCCTGTTTTTGACTGAGAGGTAACTACCCCTGGATTCTTACCCCCTCTCCCCTTGTCCCCTGATTTCCCATCAGAGGAATGCTCACCAATCTGGAAAAATTGAAGTCTCTCTTCAACAAAGTCCCGCTTGCTCATGTCAATTGCACCACTGCGCGTCATCTCAAACATCTTCCCCTCGTGGAAGGGGAAAGGGTTAGGCTCGCTAGTCGGTGTGCTCTCGTCAGTCGGGGTTCTAGCAGGGGTAGTGTCTGGAGTGGTGGCTTGCGACTTGTCATCCACAGACAAACCGAAAGGCTTGGGATCTTCTTCTTTCGCTTTGGCATCAAAAACTCCTTCACCCCCTTTGCTTGACCAGGGGTCAAAGTCTAAGCCTTTCGTGGCAACAGTTTTGAAGGTAGAGTTTAACTCCTCTTCGAGTTGATAGCCAAAGAAGTTATCTGCAAAGCCTTGTCTATCGCCCTGTCTATCTGGATGTCTTCCCTCGAGAGTGTAGTCTTTTTCATCTCCAATGTTTTGATCTGAGTTTGCTTTCCCATTATCCCCTCCATCCTCACTTGGTGTTTTCTCCTCCTCTATGACTTCAAGCTTTGATTGACTAAAGGAACGATCACATGTCTTGCCATCATTGGACAGGCTGGATGTCTTAGGGTCTTGTTCACTCAACCCATCATCCTCATCTTGAAGGTCATAGCCATCGAGAGAGTCTATTTCAGTAGCATCTGTGTCATGAGAGAACTCAGTTGTGGCTATGGAGCAGTCTGTGATTGACTGGTCATTTTGCTCCAAGTCTTCCTCCTCTGCTTTAACAACGCCATTAGTACCTGACTCCTTGTTGTTTCCGTTCCTCTCAGGCTTTTTGGGTTTCAGACGCTTCTCTCCTTCCTCCTTCTCCTTCATCTTGAAGGTGTACTTTTTGTTGGGGATGGGATGGAAGATAGACTCATCATCACTAGAGTTGCTGTCATCTGCTCCAGGGGGAACTGGAGACGGAGGCTGAACCCTGATGATGGGCTCTGCAAGGAGGTGCTGATCATGTTCCTCTTGGAGGTTCACCTCCATCATCTCTGTCTCAGCCTCTGAGGAGGCACAAGACCCCCTCTTCTCAGGGTCAGAATGCTCTGCCTCTAAAGGCGGAGGTGGGGGAAACTCAATGTAAGCGACTCGTTTCTCTTTGGGTCGTTTCAATGTTTCCTGGTTTCTGTTGGAGGGTTCTGATGAGGCAGGCTTGGTTTTCTCTGGCAGAGACTCCCTGTAGATGAAAGTCTTTCCTTCGTCTTCCTCAGACTCCTCTGCTATTGGACTGGGCATGCCGGCCATATATCCAATCACGGAATCTGTCTTTCTGGAGGCAAGGCTCACCTCCTCAGAGCTTGGTGTCTCAGGAGTAACAGGACTCTTTCCAGAGCTGTCCATGAAAGTTACTTGCTCTAGAGTGTCATCCTCTGGGCTGCCTTGAGGAGATGGGGGCTGTTTTTGTTTGACAGTATAAAATGCTCCCCGTGTCTCGTGTACTGTTCGGCTCTCGTGACTCACTAT
Organism: Oncorhynchus mykiss; assembly: GCF_057628025.1. Taxonomy (NCBI): domain Eukaryota; kingdom Metazoa; phylum Chordata; class Actinopteri; order Salmoniformes; family Salmonidae; genus Oncorhynchus; species Oncorhynchus mykiss. The sequence continues at coordinate 80,410,079 of NC_143022.1, forward strand.
TTTTTGGTACGTTCCCAGCAGTCCAGATGTTTCTTTTTCATATTGCTTGCCCACTTGGATGTTTACATAAACTGGCAATGGTTTGATGTCTTTGAAACCCTCAGTGACAACTACAGGGGTTATGTTTCCCAAGTATTCTACTTGGTCGCTATCTATACCATTACATACTACAGTTGACTGACTACTATCATAAGAATCTGAGGATTTTTCTACCGATGAGTCGTTTGTAGATTTGTTGGCTTCAGAGCTGCCATGCAACCGATTTCTAGCTAAAGTAGGTATTTGTGATCCTGCCCTTTCACACAGTTTAACAGAGGTATCTAACTTTAATGATGTGGATTGATCATTCTCTGAAAAACTACACGGCATTCTAACAGGAATTTGCGATTCCGAGTTTTTTTTTTGACTACCGGTACGTACATCACTACTATTTGGGTTTTCTCGAACCACAAGCTCTGTGTAAATAGTTTTCTTGGTTGTCTCTTCTTTACTGGTTATTCCATCTCTAAAGCCCTGCAGTTCTCTTTGTGAATTTCTGTCATTGCCATGCGCATCTTGAACTAACGTGTGAGCTAGTTTTGACACTTGGGGTTTATAGTTTCCATTTCCATGACATTCCCAAGTTTTGAAGGACTTTTTTTCTTCCTGTTCATTTCCGTTTGTGTCATGTTTAGGAGATGAGCATATATACCTATTAGCACTGGGGCTAGGTCTACTAGATCCTCTAACCTCACTTTCTAGAACTTTCCTGGTACTTCCTGGACTGTCTGGTGATTTGGGGATATTTGAGCCAGCAAAGACTTGAAACACAGGCAGTGTACTTTCCTGGAGTTTTCTTACTGGGGCATTTGATGTTTGTCCCCATTGTGGACCCTTTTCTTGCTTCTGAGCCTCTTGTTCAAATTTTAGCCTAACAGCGCTGACTTTGGAGGATGACATTTGAAATGGTTTAGAGGCGTCACCTGCATTGCCCTGTGAAGTGCCATCACCTGGTTTTCTATTGTCATCATTATACTGTAGCAGCACTCTCCTCTCTGGGCTGCTCGGTAAACTAGCACATTTTCTATCATTGGAGCCAAACCTGTCCCTGAAACGTTCTCTACATTCCTCACCACTGCTCCCATTCTTATAGGTTGATCTTTCAGGACTGCTGTGCGTAGAGCTAGGCCCAGATCGTGTTTCCCTAAAGTCTGACCTGCGGGACTTCTTCTCAGGGGATGAGAGCTCATCGTTCAGTTTCTCTGTCTTATCACGAAAAAACTGAGAGACTTCACTAAGCTTTTCCTCTGCTTCCTTAACAGTTCTGTCTACTCTGTCTTCATATATTAGCTTTTCTCTATTCTGACTCTGTCTGTCATCAGTGACACGCATCCAAACAGAGTGCTTTGGGCTACCAGGTTCTGAGGAATACTGCAATAATGTTAGTTTGTCAAAGTTATCATCTACATTGGCAATTTGACCTGATTTGTCAATGTTTGATGACCTCAAAATATATTCTTGCCTTGATCCACTAGACCGTTCCTGACTATAACTACTCCTATCTGGGGAGTGAAAATGAGACCTGTCCCTCAAATACTCCTCGGTGTCAGAGTGAGAAGAGTCTGGTTTCTCAGAGAGAAGCATTTTGTCTGCAAAGTTGTAGGACTCCCCTCTGAGTTCTGATGATTCATCATCATTATATTCCACCGACTGCTGGCTGAGAAGCTTCAGGGCTTTGTACGAGTCATCTGCCATGAGCTGTGCAGAGCTTGGACGACTATCGTCTTCCTGTGACATGGGCGTGTTTACTCTGGAAGACTCTAGGTAACAGGGGAGCGATTCTTCAGGCTCCTCCTCTCCCTGTCGTGACAGGCCACTGTTCCCTTGGTAGAAGTACATCTCCTTCTCTGGGTCATTTTTTGTTTCCCGGATGATGACCTCAGTTGGTTCAGTTTTGTTGCCCTTTTCAATATGAACCTCGATTATTCTTTCAACTTTGGGCTTTAAGTTTATATCCCTCTGCGATGTGTCATCATTGCTGGCCCTGTGCTCAAACAGTCCAGCAAGTTCTCTGGAGGGATCCCTGCCGGACTGGAAAGCTTTCATGATATCATGCACTGACATTGATTCTTCCATCCTCTCAGATGTATTCTCTTTACTCTGGGGTTTGTGGTACACCATTCGTGTGGTAGTAGTGATGTGGGTCTCTTCCTTCACACGCATGCTCTTGCCCATTGAGTCATCGTCCGGGCTGATTTTCATCTGAAATGATTTAGTTTGGTCCACATTGGATGCATTCAGATCTTTGGGTTCTGCATCAGTGTATCGAACTGCCCTTGTATCCTCCATCATTGGTTGCTTGTTATCTTCAGGAGACTCATAACTCCTAATAACACGGACAACCTCAGTCCTTGTCTCAGTGATTACTGGTGGAATATCCTGGAAAAGTGCCTTGGGTCCCATGCCTTCCGCACTCTGTGGGGCAGAGGGTGTCCTTTCACTCCTCGTCTCAAAGCCACTGTCTGAGAGGGGACTCTTGTCCTGGTCATGTGAGATGTCATCTGGAGATTCTAACATGGCATCAGGCCCAAATAGCACATCTGCTAGTTTACAGAGCTCCTTTTCTGAGGCAGAGGACCGCATGTTTGCGGGTGGCATTTTCAGCTTGTGCTCAGGTTTAAGCATTCTTTTTTGTTTCTCCTCTCCTTCCCTTCTAACCTCATCGGATCTATGCTTTGCATCTGCAGTTTTTGAGATAGAGCCACTGCCAATGTCATTTGTCAAGTAGTCTACTACCTTCAATAGATTAAAATCTCTGTCTGGTATAGTCTTAGTTTTGATTTGTGGAACCACTGTCTCATATCTTGGTGGATAACTCCAGTTGCTTGGCTGGGGATCCACTGGTGCTTGTTTAGAGCACTGTGCCTCATCTGTTTTATTAATTTTAATAGCCGTCTTGCTATCCTTGGTCAGTATCTCACTAACTTTGACCAGGTCCTGTTTAACTTTCTCTACAATTCTGCAAGGCTCCTCGTCCTCTATTTTAGCCTCTTTGGGACAGTCAGACTGGAAACCTTTGGAGGCTGAACTTGGTTCTGTTTGCAAGATGTTAGACATCCGTATCAAGTCCTCTTTCATTTCTGCCACGTCCTTCAGTATCTCTTGGCTGGAGGACAGCGGGGATGAGGTGGTGGATTTCAGGGCAGTCGGGGGCATAAATAAGGAGGATTTGATAGGTGACAGAGTCCTGGCAAAGGAAGACTGGGCTGAGTTTGTCTCAGCGGGCACAGTTTTTCGAGAGGACGAGAGGGCAGCAGCTGGCGTTGACACTTCAGGGAGCTTTTTAAATTGGGGCTCTGGCAACACATTTATAACCGAATACACTGGGACCGTCATGGTGCCAGATGTGACAGTGGCGGTAGAGTTTGGTGGGGACCTTAGAGTGGCATATAGGGAACTAGAGGCTGAGGATCTTATGGATTGGTAAGATGATGACGCGGAGGAGGACATGGACTTCAGAGTGCCATATCCAGAGGCAGAGCAGGAATTGAAAGTCTTTTCAACCTCGTCAAAGGCTGCATTTACGCTTGTTGTTGCTGCATTGGTGGTTGCCTGTATCCTCTCCTGTAAGCTGCTGGAGAGTAGGGACGTGGGCGAGGAGGAGCGGTACTTTGTAGGGGATACTGTTCCATTGATCAGAGCTGCAGCACTAGGAGGAGTGTTGGCTTTAATTGGTGAGGAAAGGGAGGAAAATAGACTTAAGGGGTCTGCATTGGACCGGACAGAGGAGAGGCCAGGAACAGTTTTTATAGGAGAGGACGATGCTGTGGTGCCAGTGCCCACCATGACACCCTTGAATGGCAGAGTTGAACTGTACATGTTCAGTGAGGATTTGGGCGAAGCAGGTGGGCTCATGGCGATTGATGACCTCTCTAGCAGACACCCCACACCAGTGGTGATGGGAGAGGTTCTAGAAGACAATGCTGCCAGTCCCTTGATGGAAACGGGGTCTGGAACGCTTCTGACTGGCGATGACAGGAGACTGGGGGTGACCTGAACTGGGTACTGGGTCTGCTGAACTACAGTCTTAATTGGGGATGAAATTGTCCTGTACGACCTGATGGGGGATGCTACGTCGCTGACTGATTTGATGGAATGGGCCGGTGAACCGCCTATGTTGGACTTGATGGGGGACGCCGAGGTGATGGACCACACGGACTTCAGTGGAGAGGCATTGGGCGTGTTGGACGATGAACTGGAGTGGGAACCGAACCCAGACTTGGCTTGCTCAGAGACGGAGACAGGAACAGCCGACCACGCCTGATAAGATCTCGTTGAAAAGACAGGTTTGTAAGCGTAGCCAGTAGGCTGTGTTCTCTGCGAGCTCCGATCAGTTGTTTCTTGAATAACCAAACCAAAGATTGAACATAAATTCAACAAAAAATAATTGAAATAATAAAACAGAGAAACCAGAGAGAGAAAGTTGGCGTCAGTAGGCCAATATTAATCAAAGCAGTAAGTATAATACAATGGTGAATTTATGCAATGTCAATTACTATCTAAACAAAGGTTGGATGAAAAGTGATTGTTTGAGGTTAATGATCTGTCACAAATAGAAAAGATACAAGCTAACACATGATGAAGCATATGAGGCAACGAAATGCTTGCGATAGCTAACAGTGGAGAAGAAAATATTAGAAATGTACCAAGACAACAACCATTCTAACCATGTGTGACTTTCGGTGTGCTTTGTCCGTTTGCCTTTTTGCTACAGTGCCTTTTATATGCTTGGTGCACTTCATGATCATATGTTTTCAATGCCAACAATGATCCCACAATCATTTTGGTAGATTATTGGTGCAATAACTGTCTCAAGGGTTCACTTATTGATTGGTTCACACAGAATGAAAGAACAATCGCAAAGCCCATAAGAGTGAGGTGTTCTTCAAAAGAATGAAAAAGATACAAGACAATAATTTAATTTGACACAAGGTTCAAAATCTATTTCAAAAATAATACATTAACATTTGGACGTTGCAATGCCAGTTGTTTTCCCACAAATGTGATGAGACAACAAAAAACAAGAAAATAAATTTCACAAAATGGAGAGGGTCTGCAAAGTATAAGACACAGTAAACCATGCAGGTGTTGTCGTGGATGGATATGAATCATGACGTCCATGATGACAGTATGCAAAGTGCTCATAATTCTACACTATGGATGTATGGATATATCGTAAAGGCAATATCTTACACCGCATATGAAGTTGTACAACATGACTGATATTTTGCATCAATTGAAGATTTATGAAAGTAAAAATGTTAAACTCACTCGCCGCAGGGTCGGTCAGATAGCTGTAGCGCTTACGCAAAGCTAAGGAGGCAAAGGTATGACGTCGGTCTGGTTTTTCAGTCTGCAACAACAAAAACAACAAAAGATGTTTTAACATAAAATATAGATTGGATTTAAAGGCCAAAAAGTTATCTTCCCCTTTTTCACACTACCGCCAGAATATCTGCAATTTTGGGGTTTTGAAATAAAATCAAGATGATGCATTTAGATTTTCTGAAGTCCATGTTGTTGAGATAGTAGGCATTGCAGGTCACAGTGTTGTACGTCACCTTCGGCTGATGACTAAAATATCCATGCTTTCCTCTGATTGGATAGATTAAGTGTGACATTGGTGGTGCGATTTAAAGTGTATTTATCTCTCTAATTTTGAAGAAACACATGCAATATGTGATTATTAGATTTGGAGTACTCTGGTGAGATGTCCACAAGCTGACACTGAGAATGCACCTGATCTCTAAAATAAATGATTTAAAGAGGACTCACTCCGATAGTCATGGATGAATGTTCTTTTGAGATCATGGGACGTAATGTAAATGAAGGAAAACACTCTGAGCTATGGCTATAAAACATGAAACATTCATGTCCTCTTTTGCTGACTAGGTTATGTTGAGTTTTCCTCATGCGACGAAGAACTCATTGGTCTTGTATAGGTGTGAACAAAGAATTGGCAGAAGATGGCTGAAACCACAACTAAGCTGGAGCACTATGCACTACGGCGCGGTTTATCCTCTATCTGCCATTTCGAAAGCACATGTACTGTATGTCACGCTCTCTGAAAATAGTGTGCAGGGATGGTGTTTCCTACTAGCCTTACCTACTGAACACATATGGAACAAAAGATATGGAAAATAAGCCAGGGTGTGGTACACAAATTGCTCCACTTGGCTTGGGATGAGGACAATAATAATGAAACCTGTTGAATTGAACTGTCATTCATGCATTACACAAAGTCACCTGACTTCTAAGCAATGATATAGATCCATTAGGCTGCAGAAGCCTATATGTATCATCAGTCAAATAACAATAATCACCACACATTCATATACACTATTGATGCTAGCGTTCACAATAACAAAGCAACGGAAAAACCTCAAAGCAGTCCATGCGATGAACAACCATGTGTTTACCTCATCATCAGGATCAGACTCCATCATGTCCTGTTTGTTCCCAAGATGCATTGCAGAGAAGGGGAAAGATGACACAATGACAGCGGGTGGTTTATAATGGGTGTGGTTGGAAATAAACATCAGGAAATGAAAATGTAGCAGCTGAGGGCAGCAAACCATATGGGCTTGGACAAAACCATAGAATGAAATAGTCCACAGCCCACCAAAGATCCAGAAAAGCAGCAAAAAGCACAGCAATGTAATTCAGAGTTTTTGAACACCACATAGAGAAATGCCTCCATAATGTAGGTCTATTACTCTCCCACAATTTGAGCCAGGCAAATGAGGAATATCCTGTGTATGACTGAATGTGTGTTTTGTGGGGGAATATAATTGGCATTGGCAATAAAAGACACAAGCAGCAGGCATTCTAACCAAACGGAGATCAACCTCTCCACTCTGGTATCGCTGCTGTTTCTGTACTCGGTCATTCAATTCATTTACATGAGGATGACATGATATGGCCCAGAGAAGATATCATTCAAATATCCACCTACCTTCTTATGAGTTGGCAGTGTGATATTCAAATTGCATATGGCAGTCTGTGGAAGACCTTTAGTGGTTTTCGGCTCTTTCAAAAATGAGAGTCGACCACATGGTTCTTGGCCCATGTCTCTGACCTAAGGATCAACAACAACATGTCCAATAAAAACATTCATTGATTTCTATACAATATATACAATAGAGTAGATCAGGGCTATTCAATTCTGGTCCTGGAGGGCCAAAACACTTCTGTTTGTTGTTTCTACCTGGTAGTTAATTGCACTCATGTGTTGAATCCCAGGTCTGAATCAATCCCTGATTAGAAGGAGAGGATTAAAACCTGACGTGTTTCGGCCCTCCAGGACTGACATTGAACAGCCCTAGAGTAGTCTGACATTCTTTTTTCGGTGCTTAAAAAAGTAATACGTGCTAAAAATGGAAATGAGCATTAGAGCTTACAACATGTCAGTAGGTTTGAAGGACGATCAAACTCTGGCACACCTCTATAATAGAAAAGTGTGACCCTATTACATATAAGAAGAGGAGGAAAATGTGACGCTACCTTCACATTGAAAGGAAGCCGGTTCTCTTTGAAAGAGAAGAAGTTGAAGATCAGCTGCTGCCCACTCTTGGTAAGAGGAGATAAGTTGCCATAGCAATCCACATGGATAGGCTTGCCCTCCAAGACCTGTAAAATCATTATCAACAAGAGCATGTCAATTCAGAAATAAACATATATCTGTGACCTGTGTCAACATATTTTGCGCATGTGTGCAGACGAGTGTGTTGGTGCAAGTGAGACCCACCTCAATGTCTTTGCTCCTGGCCACCTCTTCAAAGTTCTCCTGTTGTTCCAGAGTCTTGTCCACCTTGTCGTCCGTCATGCAGAAGCAGCGGAGGCGTGACTCCACAGGATCGTTCATCTTGGCAAACACCACAAACTTGGCCAGATACGGCACACAGATCAGCTCCCGGTATAGCTGAGAGGCCAGACCGACCGTCTCAGGAATCTGGTGGCAGTCTGCAAGCCAGAACCTGGGAGGTAAGGAAGAAACAGAGGGCAAAGCTTAATTTGTTGAAGCCAACCAGTGTCTTTTTGGCAAGAGCTTGGTTGATAGGGCCATAATAATTATAATGCATAAAAAAGCTTCACAAAACTTTGTTGATAACTACTGACCTAAATCCAGACTTGCCAATGAGCGGATGGCTAGACTTTCAATAGAGAGGCCGTATTATAGCTTACTCTTGGAGTAAGAAGAATTGGTGCTTACTACATCAAATGGCACGTAATGTTTAGATGGGTGATAGTATATTGCTCTGAGCTGAAATGTTCACCTCCATTCTATGCTCTAAAATATCTTCACCAGCTCGCACAAAAATAGTCACTACATATTTCAAATCTCCATGTTTATCAAATCAGAGGACATTCTGCAGCCTAGCAACCCTCTCAATGAAGGTCTAAGGTGTAAATCGTATCAGTTTGGTCTGACATTGAAAAGTGCTGAGGCACATGACTAAAATAATCTACTGACTAAAGCCAAGCAGTGCTCTCTGATAATATCAGGTTCTACACTGGCCACATGCTTCCCATCCTGTTAGAATACACAGGACCTTATTTACAGTAACCCAGAATTCACTGTGGCCACTTGGTTAAGACTTGTTAGCGAGGTAAATCAATACCTGGGTGGCGTGTTAACTGGTTGGGAGCATGTGAGAAAGCATGGCCTTACCTGGCCGACACGTTTGTGGTGAAGGAAACACAGTCTGTGACGAAGGACAGCGGAGTGGTTCCTGTTATGTCCTCCCACTGGGCAGGAGATGTTCCACCTGGATGGAAAACCACGGGAAAAGACAAATCCCCATCCCTGGTTAACCTTTCATCCACCTACTGCAAACCCTGTCCTCCCATCCTGTCTCCAAGTAGGAGTGAACCTTATTATCATTGAAGGTCTGAACCAATTTGAATAGAGGTATGTTCTCAGCCACAGAGGTTGTTCAGAACATGGACTTGCCTGTGATGCTGCAGAGGAGGCGCAGGCAGGGGGTGGAGTCTCCCCTGGGTCCACTGGGGTGGCCCTCTGCCGATCGGGGCGGTACAGGGATCGTCATGGTAATGGGCTTGTGGAACTTCCTCCTCCTGGGCTCCACAGTAACGATAGGGCTGAAGGTGGCCCTGTTGCCGAGGAGATTCCTCACCATGTCATCTGGGACGGGCTGAGCCTGAAGGGAAGGGGGAAACGAGGGATGAAAGAAGTGAATCAATGTTCTCTCATTTGTTTAAATTAGCATAATACCTGTAGAACTGAGAAAAGCCATTATCGTTTACAAGAATGTCATGTTATTGCAATAGAATGAAAGTAGTCAATTCATCATGAATCAAAACCATGCTCTTAGCCAAAACGTTGCAAAATTAGGTCAAAGCATAACACAAAACAGAGACTAAAGGAGTTCCTAAACATTACAGCTAACTGATTGACTTGGTGTTCAGACCTGCAGGCCAACGCGTATCTTTTTGGTGAGCGCCCCCTGTGGGAAGGAGGCCTGGACCATGGGCACGGTCAGGCTGGTCAGAGTCCCGCCCTCTGGACCCATGTGGTTACTTTCCTGCTTGATCCTGGACACCACCGCAAAGTACTGGGGGAAGTCCCTGGTGATGATCCGACAGATACGCTTCTTCTCCAGCTCAGCATTGCTGTCCAGTTCTGTTGGAAAACACATTAACAAACATGGATGGATGAAGGAATATATCCAATAAGTTATGTATGTGTGAATGACGAAGGAATGATTGGATGTGTCAGAGAGGGTCTTCAATTACATTAGCAATGTTGACCTGTGTGTAACGTACCTTCGTCCATCCCGTTGAGAATGTCTGTGATGTCACTTGGATGGCAGTCGTACTGGTGTTCCTTCCATGTGTCACCGTTGTCGCTCCTCAGCACGATCAGTTCCCTCTCCTTTCCCCTCATGGAGCCGAAATGAGGAATCTCCACGATCACAGGTCTAGAAGGGAGCAGAACACCCAGAGCTAGTTCAGAGCCCCCATAGAGCCAAAATGGTGAATCTTCACATTCAAAGAGCAAAAATGAAATAGAGTTCCGTGGCTTCGGGAAAGGAAAAACCTACCCCAGAAACTGGGCTCCTGCGGGGCCGACCTCCACCAGGCGGCTGACCAGGCCCTCTCCCTCCACCATGGGTGGGGGGTAGGCCAGTTTGTGCCTCTTGGCCAGGCGGCAGGTGATGCGGGTGGGAGCCGTGCACTTCCGGGGCGGGATGATGATACGCATGCCGTTGCTTCGACTTCCTCTCATGGACCCCCCACGGGCATCCACCATGAAGCTGACCAGGAATCTGCCGGCGCAGAAATACAAATATTAGACCAGGAAGTGGGAAAAGAGAGAGAGGCTATAACCAATGACACGTGAGACGGACGAATCCCATGCTGTGACCACCTTACACCCAAACACTCCGAAAAGAGAGAGTTGAAAGAAAATACAAGAGAGAGAGAGACAGAGATAGGATATGGTGCTTCGAATTCTCAAACTTGGCAGGTCTCACCTCTGACACTTAACAATGTCTTAGAACAACCTTTAAGACACTGAATCTGTAAAGAACTAAGAGGTGATGTAATAGAGGGTAAAGGGGAACTTCCTGCCAAGATCAATCCCTCTGAAGCAGTGATTAGTGACTGATATTAAACACTGTTACAAATGTTTCACCCCAAGTAGAAACTAAATTAATTCACAAATGAAAGAATGTGTTTAATACATGACGTGTTACATTCTGATAAATAAATGCAGTTTGGGCATCCCATGAATCGTGGAAACTGGCACCGGTATTAGTAAGCTATTAGTAGAGGAAACAAGGGAATGCTAAAGTGAAATGCCTCGTATAGTATGCCAGCTGTTTAGGTGCAATAAAGCCATAAAACCTTACCTAAGATAAAGGCACTATAATAAAGATACTGTACATGGCTGATCTGGCGGAGCTGTTACAGGAATAGTCTCTAACCTAACACCATACACAATGTTATGTACAGTGCAGTGGAGTATTTGACTGCCTACATAGTACTGTATGTTTGCCTAAGCTCGGCATTGTCTGTGTTCACTCGGCAGGCCTGCTCATACATTTTCGAGCGGCTTTATCCACATATGCAATGTCAGAGGCACCTTAGTGAGAAAATCCCAAACACATCACTAGTACTACAGCTACACAGCGCAGATGAGAGACCAGACCGCACAGATGACACGAGCACGGAGAGCAAAGAGGAAATGGTGGAAACGGTGACATCACCAGACACAATCATCACCTGGAGTCATACTGAGGGAGCGGGGAGGACAAGCTGCAAAATAAAAACCAAAACAGTGCAGGAGGCAAAAAACTTGATTTAGTAATACAGCACAATCAATTTAATTTGTCAGGGTCTGACGTATTTCGTCATGTAAGGCAAAGGAGAGGATGAAAAGGGTGGGACTGAAATCAAAGAGAACTGGAAAAATGGAGGGCATTGGGAGGGGCAGAAATGAATAAACGCTTATGGCATAACAGATAACAGAAAAAGGACAGTATAACAAAAAGAAGAAGACAGATTCCTGCACATACACTTCATCATATGTACTTCACATGAAATTCTAAGCAAACACTGCAGGGTTCATTTGAAAGACCAAAGTTCACTTTTACAACAGCGATTGGCCTAGCTTGTATTCAAATTAAAGCAACTAGAAAGGAAGACGTCATCTTTTCACTCAACCCCAGTACATGAGCCCTGACAAAACCCTAAACACGGTATCTTCCATCGGTACTGAGCCCAGGGCAGGACTTTGGACTGTCAAGTACATTTCTGATAAGACTAAATCATGTAGTCTACAGTGCAAGTTCATTACTATTCATCCCTGTGGCTCAGCAAATGAAAATTTCACAACAGACTGCAGAAAGGAAAACCTCATAACAGTATTTCACTGCAGACAACTGCTAGCTGGGTCTTTCTTGGGCTGGTGAAATGGAGTATGAAGAGTAACATTCTCCTGTGTCTGGATTAGCTGTAGTCTGGCATGGCTAGAGCTAACTGTGGCTGGGTGTCAGACTGGCTGGCAGAGGCTTGGTTCTTACCCTGAGTGAATGGGGCTGGACACAGTGTTACTGTGATCTATTGTGTCTGGGGTCCAGCTGTAGCGCCTCAGACACTCTGCATCGTAGTCCCGGGTTACAGCCAGGTGCTGTGAAAAAGCACATGCAGGAGGATGGTCACTGGGTGAGTTGTGAAGGAGACTTAATGGTTTACGACCTAACCTGACGGTGACACTCACTGATCTACAGACAGACAGAAGAAGTGATACCTTTTGTGACCGTCTACATTTCTAACACACAATAAGAGAATAAAACACCTTACCCTTACAGACAAGTGATCTAACAGGACTCATACATTCTCACAGAAACACGTTATTGTCATCTAAAACATTCAACATCACTTCAATGAAACATGCAAAATAGGATGATCCATTTAACCACAACAAGTGGCAAAAGTCCAAATGAAACAATAATTTGTTTGTATAAAAATGAATCATGGGAATTTACAGTGACCAGAAGTCGCATGGGAAAATAAACTACTATTTACCTCACTGAGATGAGGACCAATGAATGGAATGAGAATTTCAGAGCTCAAACAAACAAACATGATTGAAACCAGAAAGATGGTCATAGAGCATGAGCAGAGCGAGGTAACCCTCTATTGATGTCATCATATACCTTATTGAGAGGGTCAATCAAGTAGGACAGGTCTTTACAGACACTCTGAAGCTTTAGAGGGCAGATGAGAAATCACAATTGGGACTTGAAGAGCCTTGAGATTTTTCTACCAGTCCCTACCCACTGGGCACACGTTGTCTATTCCACGTTGGTTCAACGTAATTTCATTGAAATTACATGGAAACAACTTCAATTCAGCCAATGTGTGCCCAGTTGGCAGTCATTGGCTAACAACTCAAACATGGAGAAGATGTTGCAGTAGCTTTTACCACAAGATTGTCTTTAGCAAAGAGTGGCCTTTTAAGGTTTCATAAAGACAACCTTATTTCTGATAAGTAGATCTGATTGTGCCACAAACATCACAAAACACCAAGAATGCAACATGTGATCATCATAATGAAACAGATAAACGACAGATCGTTCTATGATGCCTCAAGCCGTGGAAAAAGCACAGGACACGTCGCTTTAATCAGTTTTTACGACCAAGTTTGAGGAAACAAATGTTTTACTATTTGAGAAAACAAGATTTTACACGCATTCCAATACAAGGCTCCTCTTTGACCCAACATCTTTGCTTACATTGCAAGAGAGGTGGTGGAAGTTGTGCATATTTTCGCTTTCTATAGTCGCGAATCCTGGGAATTTGTTTGTCGAACATGATGTCAGTGAAGTTGCAAATATTATTTACGGTACATCAGGTTAATGTTCCTGTTTTAGATCCTGCACAGTGATCACCAAAACAGGACAAATCAGGACACTGCAGTTTGGTTTTCCCAAGGCAGCTGGAAACCTTCAGTGGCCACAGGGAAGTTTGAAACAGCTCTTACAGAAAATGTCTTACATGGACTCAGCACTACAAGTGCCCAACATAAACCAAATTGACAAAAAATACAAAAATAGGCACTGGAAATAAACTGTTACCACAATCCTGGGGGAGGCCAAATCCATCATTGACCCCATCTCAGAGTTCACATAAAAATGTTAATCGTTTCATGCAATACCCAGAAACAGAGCAAGGAGAAGAGAGGTGAAAGAGACAGACACAGAGAAACCGAGAGAGAGACCACAGAAAGAGAGATACAAGAAAGGGGTAAAGGAATGTTAGGAGTACGTACCGTGTCCTTGGTCGGGGCGAGGATCTCCTCTATCATCATGCTGTCTCGCGCGTAGGAGCTGCGGTTGAGGGTGTTGGACCTATCCGAACTGAAGGAGCGGAGGCTGGGGTGTTTAAATGTTACCACGCAACACAGCGGGTGACAATGAACAGCAGGCCCAAACCAAAAGAAAAGCAAAAGTAAAACAAATCCATTACTACATGCAACCTCCAGGGAACTGAATTGGACTGTACAACGTACCGTATATAGTGCAGAGCAAGATTAGAGTCCCACAGCTGGGGATAGACGGATAGGTAGGAGTTATTCAGAGATGGAAATGAGAGTGAGGTCAGTCAGTTTTAACAGAGAGACAGCGAGAGAGAGGTAAAGGAGTTGTAGGTGTGTCTGTTTATCACGAACACAGACATAAGAGGTCAAATAGAGCCCGACTAGATGTTTCAGAGAGGACACTGGATGAACAATCACTTTTGATCTTCTAACAAACAATAAGGTGGTAACTATACACTACATAGAGTTTGGAACTAACTCAATTCAATAACTAAAACATCCAGATTCGTTATGGTTATTAAATAAAGATCTAGTTGTAACGGTCCCTAAAAATAATCTCAAACTACTTTGAAGTATCCTATTTTGTATTCAGTTAAAGTAATGTAGCTCATTCAATTAAATATTTGTTTTAGGATGGGCAAAGTTCTGTGTCTTTAAATTCTCAAAAGACTTGGATCGGCAGGTAGGGCGGCAGGCAATTCACACATCCGTAATAAAACACACCTGCACGTGCAAAACACACCTGCACGTTTGAAATATGACAAATATAAGCACCCACCAAATGTGTACTATTTATCTGTGTTAGTTTGGGTGCTACAGAGATGATGGTCCTCTCGGTCTTACTGCACTCAGCTGTGCTGTGATGTGTTCCTGGTGTTGCAGACATACTGACTGAATGCAGTTGGTTGCTCCCCTTTGGCTTTTTCTCAAACTCTTCTTACTTGATTGTTTTAAAGGTCCAACGCAGCTGTTTTTTTTTTAATCCAACTATCCTTTAAAAATCCTTTCTGGTTAACAATTAAGTTCCTTAATGTGATTGTTTTTAATTAAAATGGTCAAACAGTAACAAAAATAGCTTGTTAGCAAAGAGCAATTTCTCAATCAAGAATTTTGCTAGGAATGTCTGGGAGTGGTCTGAGTGGGATAAATAAAATTCTGAGTCGTCTGGGTGTAAAAAAAAATACATCTGAGCGAAAAACTAGCTGTTATTGACAGAGAGGTTTGGAACTTTCTTATTGGTCTATTAACTAATTTATCGCCTGGTGATGTCACCAGGCAGGCCAAAACTCTGTCCGACCAAAACAGGCAGAAATTTGGTCTTTCAAAAAGCTCATTGGTCTTTCAAACTGTCACGCCCTGGTCGAAGTATTTTGTGTTTATTTTCATTTATTTGGTCAGGCCAGGGTGTGGCATGGGTTTTTGTATGTGGTGTGTTGGGATTGTAGCTTAGTGGGGTGTTCTAGTGAAGTCTATGGCTGTCTGAAGTGGTTCTCAATCAGAGGCAGGTGTTTATCGTTGTCTCTGATTGGGAACCATATTTAGGCAGCCATATTCTTTGGGTGTTTTGTGGGTGATTGTCCTTAGTGTCTTGATGTCCTTGTTCTGTGTGTATGTGCACCAGTATTAGGCTGTTTCGGTTTTCGTTACGTTTATTGTTTTGTAGTGTTTGTATTTAGATTCGTGTTGCTTCAGTTTAAATAAACATGGATCGCAATCTACACGCCGCATTTTGGTCCGACTCTACTTCTACCGAAGAAAGCCGTTACACAAACAGCTCTTACACTAAAAGAGCATTATCAGAATTTCCACAATTTCAGAGAATTATTTATTCAACCTCATAGTGTGGAAATATATATAACACACAGGAAAACATGTTTTTGATTGCACTGGGCCTTTAAACAATGTAGCCATGTTCTTTTAGAATAAATGTGTGTTTAACCTAGTCACGAGTGTGGGACTGCACTCTGTCTGTGTGCCCATGCGTATGAACTGTGTGCGGAGAAAGAGAGAGCAAAAACGCAGAGCTCAGCGTGTTTGAGTGAGCATGCTATTCAGCACAGAGAGAAGCCCTTTATTCAGCACTGCAGCTGAAGTTTCTAAGCAACTCTACTCAGCCTGAATGGTCTGGCATCCCAAACCTGCTTTGCCTACTCTCTCTGTGTTGATGCCTGTGTTTGCTCTTCACAATTCTCCTCCCTCCCTCTTTAGTACCCCTTAATCTCTTTCCTCCTCTCCCCCAATCTTTCTCTTGCCAATTCAATTCCATTTTGTTTTATTTGTGCAGAGTTGCTTCACAGTTACATTTTCATGGGTGCACTTACCAGAAGTCTCCTCTCTTTTCCCTCCCTCCCTCCTCCCTTACTCTCTCCTTCCGGCTTCATTCTGTACCATTTCATGCCTCTCAGTCGCTTTGATCAATCTGCCTCTGTCCCTCACCCCTTCCCTCGTTGCTATTCTAAACACTGCCATGCCTATTTCCCTCAATGCATTCTGCCTTCTCTCACCATCTCTATTTCACTCTTACTGTCTCTCCACATAGCCTACATGTGTTATTTGATCTGGAAAGAAAGTTAACATTTGCTTATCTGTGTCAGTTTAAAGAGTTGGTTGTGCGGATGATTGCTCTGTCATTCATCAGATAGATCCAAGGTAAAGTGTGTGTGTGTGTGTACGTGTCTGTCATAAGTCAATGCGGGATTTTTAGACAATAAGCCATTAAGGCCTTGAGGTTTCCATCTCTGCATACCAGAATGTGTCATTTTAAGGATTATAATATCTCCAATCCCTTTGTAAGCAATACTGCAGTACTGTTTGATTGTTACTGACTGAAAATGGACTGAAACATATTGATCCCTGGAAGTTACATAAAGTGACACCTTCAAAGAAATTACAAAGGGAAGGGTGTCACCTTGAACCACACCATACAAAAAGATGGGTTAATCAACTCTAACCAAAGCACCTGCCATTATAAAGACATAACACAAAACAGTCACATTCATTTTCTAATGTACTCTATTCATAACTTGTATTAAATATTACTTGGTTTATTTGCAAATGATGAGGGGTTTATATTGACTGATGAGAAAATAAGGTGATGAAAAATATTAGTGAGGTCGAAAAAGTTTCCCCAAATAAAGTCACCAAAAAACTCAGAGAAAGTATACCAGAAAGACTGACTATGGTTCATGGAGTCACAACGCACAGAGGATGAGTCAGGGGAGGGGAATATGTTTGGTGAAATGTGCTTTCTGCTCTTACCTGATCCTAGGGCTAGAGTGAGAAACAGAGAGTGCAAGAAAAAAAAAGGAAAAGGAAAGTAGAAGAGTGGTGAAGAGCAAAGCATTTTGAAAACGTCCAAGCAGAGAGGTGTTTTTATTTTCATGTGACATTGATGCTCTGCTTTTGCATGGGGTATGCTCCAAGCCTGGGCTTATAGTCTTTCTTTCTTTCTTTCTGTGTCTGTATTCGGAAAGTATTCAGACACCTTGACTTTCTGCATAATTTGTTACATTACAGCCTTATTCTAAAATTGATGAAATGTTTCCCCCCCTCCCCATCATCAATCAACACAAAATACCCCATAATGACAAAGCAAAAACAGCTTTTAGAAATTTTTGCACATTTATAAAATGTAAAAAACAAAACTGAAATATCACATGTTCACAAGTATTCAGAACCTTTGCTCAGTACTTTGTTGAAGCACCTTTGGCAGCTCTTACAGCATTGCGTCTTCTTGGGTATGACGCTACAAGCTTGGCACACCTGTATTTGTAGAGTTTCTCCCATTCTTCTCTGCAGATCCTCTCAACCTCTGTCAGGTTGGATGGGGAGCGTCACTGCACAGCTCCTTTCAGGTCTCTCCAGAGATGTTCGATTGGGTTCAAGTCCGGGGTCTGGCTGTGCCACTCAAGGACATAAAGAGACTTGTCCCGAAGCCACTCCTGCATTGTCTTGGCTGTGTGCTTAGGGTTGTTGTCCTGTTGGAAGGTGAACCTTGGTCCCAGTCTGAGGTCCTGAGCACTCTGGGGCTCAAGGACATCAAGGATCTCTCTGTACTTTGCTCCATTCATCTTTCCCTCAATCCTGACTAGTCTCCCAGTCCCTGCCACTGAAAAACATCCCCACAGCATGATGCTGCCACCACCATGCTTCACCGTAGGGATGGTTCCAGGTTTCCTTCAGACGTGACACTTGGCATTCAGGCCAAAGGGTTCAATCTTGGTTTCATCAGACCAGAAACTCTTGTTTCTCATTGTCTGAGAGTCCTATAGGTGCCATTTTGCGGGCTTTCATGTGCCTTAACTGAGGAGTGGCTTCTGTCTAGCCACTCTACAATAAAGACCTGATTGGTGGAGTGTTGCAGAGATTGTTGTCCTTCTGGAAGGTTCTCCCATCTCCACAGAGGATCTCTGGAGCACTGTCAGAGTGACCATCGGGTTCTCGGCCCTTCTCCCCCGATTGTGCAGTTTGGCCGGGTGGCCAGCTCTAGGAAGAGTCTTGGTGGTTCCAAACTTATTCCATTTAAGAATGATGGAGGCCACTGTGTTCTTGGGGACCTTCAATGCTCCAGACATTTTTTGGGTACCCTTCCCCATATATGTGCCTCGACACAATCCTGTCTCGGCGCTCTACGGACAATTCCTTCGAACTCATGGCTTGGTTTTTGCTCTGACATGCACTGTCAACTGTGGGACCTTATATAGAAAGGTGTGTGCCTTTCCAAATCATGTCCAATGACTCCAATCAACTTTTAGAAACATCTCAAGGATGATCAATGGAAACAGGATGCACCTGACCTCAATTTTGAGTCTCATAGCAAAGGGGTTAAATACTTGTATTTAATCCATTTTAGAATAAGGCTGTAACGTAACAAAATGTAGAAAAGGGGAAGGGGTCTGAATACTTTACGAATGTATGTGAGTGTGTATAGACTAGTGTGTGGCCCAGTCCGAGAGCAAACCATGCAAGGCCGATGTCATGAACAGAAAGGTAAGGGGAAAAGAAAGCAGCTGCTCGGCACCATACATTAACCAATCAATACAAAAGCAGAACAATTCCAGCACTGCAAAGAATCATGTCAGCAATATCTTTTCACCACACATATTCAACCAGTTAACTTTGCGATTCAAATAACAGCATAATGGCACAGGTGTATCATAGCACAGTATACAGGATAGTGCATGGTAACATAGTTTATAGATGCAAAACGTTATCAGAGAAAGTCCTTGATTTAGACATCATCACTAACTTTTACTGACTAAGCAGCCGTCAATACATTTGTCACATGGCTTTGGGAATTGGTGACATGAAGTTCCGAAAGCTTCTCTAGAGATGATAAAAGTGACACAGCCTTATTCAAACACCCGGACTTGATTCATCAAACCAGGAACAGCTGAAATGAGTTCACGCTTCATATTGAAATGATGTGTTAAACATCTCACACCATCCATTACAGCCTAAAAGCGGATCTAACTCCTCTTTCTTGATTTGTAAAACAGTGGTTCTGTTTTAAGGCCGTTTTTCCCCATAGTGTGCTGCTTCCTGACACCGTCGTTGTTTTTAGTCAGTCGACCATCCTCATGCATTTGCCAGCTGTCAGGGGCTCCACAATAGATGGCCAATGATGTGCTGTGGGTTATACAATACTGATCTAATGTGATTATGTATTTTCACCCAAGCTTGCCAGTTTTCTACTGGGTACTCAACTCTTCGCCTACAGCTGGTCATCCTCTCTTTGAATACTGTAGTGGGCAAAAACGTATACATATCTGACCAAAGGCCATATGTATAGGTGTAGGTATCGTGTAGGTATCAGTGACGTTGATCAATAGTCATTCTATGGCCCGTAAAATACTCAAACATGCTGAACCAAGTGGTAATAACATCTCTATTACATCTTCATTACATATGTTTCTATGAAGGACACTTAACTCACCACAACTTCTTACAATTTCACTGCTCCCATACAGTATCATCAACATATCAGCACATCTTAAACCTGTGTATATGGGCTAAACAAACGCACTGGCAATGCCAAACATGACATCGCGGTCAAGAGCATATAATGCCATAAGAGTGTCACATACCTCGCTGAGCGGACTCCAATGCTGAACCCCATGTAGCCCTCCTGCGGGAGAGAGTCGTCCCCCAGCTCCTTGAGGTCCTGGGGCCGCAGATATTTGTCAGTGTCGCCGGTCATTGCATCCTCACCTGGTGGAAAAGTCCCCAATCATTACTGTAAAGGCAATCCGAGCAAGAAGAGTGTTACAGTACTCCTAGAAAAATCTTACCACCACTTCATTATAACAGGCCTTGGATAATTAATCAGTGTCACTCTGATAACTAGTGGGCCAGAGTACTAGGCCCTATGCTCAGTTGGTAGGCTACTCATTGGGCTATAGTGAAGCTAAATAGCAGCATCAACACTCATAGGTCTAGGCTACTTGAAATGAATGACATGGTAAGAAATCCGTTACAATCTATTCATAGGCTAACGAAGTCCACTAGCTTGGAGATAGACAAAAGCTACTTGCAGCATAGCTCTTCTGTCCAGTAAAACAAAACGCAGTTTGTATTGACACTCAGGCCAAAAAGCGCTGGGTGTAATTAGACGCTAGCAGAACTCAAGCAGCAAGAGCACCTAGATTATCAAGGTGAAAAAAAACAGCAATCCTTTCCGCGACAATGTATCCCCTTTCCCCCTTCTGACCGACCCCAGCCTGCAACACATCAATCTTCCACCGCAGCCCCTCCCCCGGCAGCCCCAGTACCTCAGATAATGCCGCACTTTTGCTCGGATGGGCTACAATGTCGTTACAGCGCTTTGCTACATTGCAACACTGGTTCCTTCAAACACGCTCGCTTTCACACACTGACTGTAGAACGTCAAAGGTGAGTAATGTTTTTCAAAGCCAATGCAGTACTGAAGGCTATACTGTACGTCATAGCAAGCAAGCGATTCTCTTCTCCCTCTCCCAGCTCTCTCTCACTCACACACGGCTCTCTCCCGCCTCAGCTACGCTGTAGCCTACAATAACTCGATTGCGTACGAAATGGCTTTATGCACCAGTTCCCTGTATCACCTCCATTCGACAGCACTTCTCCATGAAATATGGCCTTTATGACTTACATAGAAAAACAGCCATGTCCGTCACCACTCTTATTATATTCCCGTGTTTGTCTTTATTTTCTAATTATCTGCAGAACAGTTAACTCCCACCAATAAATCCAGAGAGAGACGAGAGGCGTAAAAAAAATCTAATCCATTCATGTGGTTGCGGCTGAAAGAACTCGAAATCGAACTGTCCCGATTGTCTGTCCTTCCAGCCAGGGACTGTCCGAAAGCCTACTGTAACTGCTGCAACTGCACCTCTGCCGCTGCCGTTCCGTCTCTTGCTGCAAACAAAGTTTAAACTATGCGGAGTTTTCCGGGTAGAGCACATCCCTGAGCGAAAAAGTAAAAGTAGAAGCCATTTAAATTCGCGATAAGAGGTTTCTTTGCTTGTCGGCTCAGCTAAAGCTCATAGCATTGGATTTGGAGAGAAAGTCCACCAGTCCGGATAGCATCTCCGTCAATTCAGGCCGAATTGCACCGAAAACACAGTGGCAGAGGGATAGAGAGGTCGCGTTTGAATAATGTTTGTGGTTTGTCTGTTGCGCAGTAATCTGAGTGTATTCCAGAATGTAAACAAATACTTATTTTAGGACACAGGATAAACAGTTTGGGGAGAATGACCAGAGAAAGAGTCTTTGAAGAACAACCCACTAGGTTTTTTTCCTGAGGAGGGGGGTGGACAGTGGAAATATGGCTGCAATCCAAATGGGTGGACCAAAACTGCCCCCCAAAATGGATAATTGGTTCATCTTTTTGTCTCTCAAAGAAAGTAGCCTACATATACAGTGGAGCAAAAAAGTATTTAGTCAGCCACCAATTGTGCAAGTTCTCCCACTTAAAAAGATGAGAGAGGCCTGTAATTTTCATCATAGGTGCACTTCAACTATGACATACAAAATGAGAAAAAAAAATCCAGAAAATCACATTGTAGGATTTTTAATTAATTAATTAGCAAATTATGGTGGAAAATAAGTATTTGGTCACCTACAAACAAGCATGATTTATGGCTCTCACAGACCTGTAACTTCTTCTTTAAGAGGCTCCTCTGTCCTCCACTCGTTACCTGTATTAATGGCACCTGTTTGAACTTGTTATCAGTATAAAAGACACCTGTCCACTACCTCAAACAGTCACACTCCAAACTCCACTATGGCCAAGACCAAAGAGCTGTCAAAGGACACCAGAAACAAAATTGTGGACCTGCACCAGGCTGGGAAGACTGAATCTGCAATAGCTAAGCAATTTGGTTTGAATAAATCAACTGTGTGAGCAATTATTAGGAAATGGAAGACATACAAGACCACTGATAATCTCCCTCAATCTGGGGCTCCACGCAAGATCTCACCCCGTGGGGTCAAAATTATCCCAGAACCACACGGGGGGACCTAGTGAATGACCTGGAGAGAGCTGGGACCAAAGTAACAAAGCCTACCATCAGTAACACACTACGCCGCCAGGGACTCAAATCCTGCAGTGCCAGACATGTCCAGGCCCGTCTGAAGTTTGCTAGAGAGCATTTGGATGATCCAGAAGAAGATTGGGAGAATGTCATATGGTCAGATGAAACCAAAATATAACTTTTTGGTAAAAACTAAACTCGTCGTGTTTGGAGGACAAAGAATGCTGAGTTGCATCCAAAGAACACCATACCTACTGTGAAGCATGGGGGTGGAAACATCATGCTTTGGGGCTGTTTTTCTGCAAAGGGACCAGGACGACTGATCGTGGCTGGGTCTTTCAGCATGACAATGATCCCAAACACACCGCCCGGGCAACGAAGGAGTGGCTTCGTAAGAAGTATTTCAAGGTCCTGGAGTGGCCTAGCCAGTCTCCAGATCTCACCCCCATAGAAAATCTTTGGAGGGAGTTGAAAGTCCGTGTTGCCCAGCAACAGCCCAAAAACATCACTGCTCTAGAGGAGATCTACATGGAGGAATGGGCCAAAATACCAGCAACAGTGTGTGAAAACCTTGTGAAGACTTACAGAAAACGTTTGACCTCTGTCATTGCCAAAGGGTATATAACAAAGTATTGAGATACACTTTTGTTATTGACCAAATACTTATTTTCCACCATAATTTGCAAATAAATAAATAAAATATCCTACAATGTGATTTTCTGTTTTTTCTTTTTCTCATTTTGTCTGTCATAGTTGAAGTGTACCTATGATGAAAATTACAGGCCTCTCTAATCTTTTTAAGTGGGAGAACGTGCACAATTGGTGGCTGACTAAATACTTTTTTTTCCCCACTGTACCTCCCTAAACCATTACTCCTCTAAAATCATGACTAGTGATCTCTTTTAGACAGGGTGATCTAAGGAATGCGTAGTGGGATCAGCATGCCACTGCACTGACTACAGCAGGACAGGAATGACCTGTCATGGCCAATTGGATTGCCCTCCATAAGCGAGATGGCATGCACTGTGACAGATTACTGGTGTAATGCATGGTCAAATGTAACGCCATTATTCAGTAAGACTGTCAATGACACATTCCCAGACGATAGGTTTTCAGCATTTAGCTTACATTACATGTTTTATCATTTAGCAGATGCTCTTATCCAGAGCCATTTACAGTAGTGAGTGCATACAATTTTGTGCTCTTATGTACTGGTCCCCCATGGGAATCGAACCCACAACCCTGGCATTGCAAGCGCCATGTGTTACAAACGTTGCCACATGGGACCATATCTGCCTCTGTCAATCTTACACCTAAGGCCATATAGCAATGTAGTAAACTGTGAGGATAACCTCAACAGCTGACATGAGGTAAACTATTTGTTACCAATTTGATTATAGCATTACAGTATTGTATGAGAGGCCATTACAATGTGGAAAGCATTGAACATGGAGAGCAGTAAACATTGCAGTGTGTGTTTATCAGCCCCGATGTAGACACCGTAAGCACTACCTCTGATCAGTGAGCAGGTGAGTGTGTGGAACTTGTTGAGTCCAGCAGTATCATCTGACACAGAAACTCCACACCCCTCTCTACAGTTACCTAAGCAACACTCCATGGACAAATGTATCCATTTTACAGTAGTGTCTGTTAATTGCTTCCAAAACACTGGGTGACAACTGAAATGCACTGCAAAAAAAATGAAATCTAAGCAAGATTAAATATCTTATATTGTCTTATTGTCCCGCCTAGTTAAAAAGGTTAAATAAAAATTAAAAAAATATATTAAGGTAAAATATCTTGAAAAATATCTTGAAATAAGATACATTTCTTGTATTAAGCCTTTTTTTAAGATAAAAAAAATAAATATTAACAGCCAATGACATTGGATAATTTAGCTTGATAAGAAAAAAACGAATTATCACTCAATATAAGCTATTTAGTCTGGCTTAGATTTCACTCTTTTGCAGTGCATTTCAGTTGTCACCCAGTGTTTTTGAAGCAATGAATAACAAAGTTGTTCCTAACAACTATTGATACATTGGTATTCAAACAGTCAGCATAAGAGTGCAATTTGAGACCGGTAACCTGTAGCAACACTTGTCCCACACACTTTACTAGTTACAAGTAGTGTAACTGTATAGTTACAAGTAATGTATAGTAATTTATTACTGTATTTTTACCCAAGATATTGAAATACCATGTAACTACCATGCATGGTATTGTGGCAACAAAGTTAAAAGCACCATGAAACTCATCTTTACTACAATAGGAAGCCCATCTTCTGAAAACACCAGAAACCCTACCTCGTCAAAAAGTCTCTTCGATAACCCCCCCCCCCCCCCCCCAAAAAAGGCTTGTGAACTGACACTCTCACTTTTTTCCCCTTTTCTAGGGGAATTGCTGATAGCTGACATTGCTGATAGCTACTTTATTGAAGGAAAATGTACTTACTATGACTGTGATATGTGGTTGTCCCGCCAAGCTGTCTTAAGATGCACTAACTGTAAGGTGCTCTGGATAAGAGTGTCTGCTAAATGACTAATATGTAAAAAATAAAATGTAAAAGGAAGGCCTGTCCCTCAAAGCACAAATTGCTCTAGGGCTCGAATACTTAGCTACATGCAGTGTAACCAGAATGACTGTGGATAAGTCACACCAAACCAACAGTATCTTATCACAAGCAAAATAAAAGTCCAAAAGCTCAAACACAAATGTCATTTGTGTCCGAGGCTTACTTTCTCTGCTGATTTACATTTGCTGACATCAACTACTGATATGTGGATCAAACAAGATACTCAGAGAAAGCTGCATTTCAGTGTAGGAAGCAGAGAGAAAGAGGTGGGTTCTGGCTAGCGTGTTCCAGATTGCCAGGCAAACTCCTAGCAACAGCGGACAGTCAGTGAAGCAGCGAATCAGCAATGATGGCGAGATGGTTAGCTTTCCAACAGGTGAGGTGCAGGTGAAGGAATGGGGTTACGTGAAAAGAGTGAAACAAAAACAAAACTACTGCGTAGAAAAATGGGGCAAATACCTTCGTCAACATCTGAAATACAGTCGTCATTGAGAATTTCCGGCGCATTAGCCTTAGCTGTGTGATTTGAATACATACAGTTAATGGAATATTAATAAGGCATCAAATGGCACACTTTCACTAATATGAGATGCAGCCACGCATACTATATGATTCACATGCCTTGAATACACAAAACACAGGTTAACCCCAACCGGTCAACTCACTGTCAGCTTATGGGGTAATGCACGGCTTAGGTTGTCAGCGAAGTTTTGATACAGTCATATCAACCACTCATACTCATACCTTCATCGTCAGACATGTCCAGAAACTCGTTCATGGTCTCGGGGATGTTCATTTTGTGTTTTTCTGTCGCAGTCTGTTGATAAAAGAGTCCGGCATGAATAATGCAAATGAATGCTACTGTGCCCAGTGGCCCCTGATTGGCCCTGGGGGTCACTATTATTAAATCCCTCCTGACACGTCGACAGATCTATTTGAGGAGCATCAGGATATTCAACCTGGGCTTTTCACACAGTTAAGCATGTGAGAGAACATTCCTGGAATCACATGCAGTTACTCTTGTATACCGTTTCAGGGCCAAGTACTAATTTGAGATATGCATACAGTAACTCATCCAGTGATGTCAAGGTTTGAGTTGTACACAATGTGCACACTTCATGTTAGGATTCAGCCCCATGTCATCAGAGGAATAAACAACTGTTTATTCATTTATTATGTACTTTCAGATCCCCACACACAGATACACACATGAGGTTAGTGAACTGCAAGCACATGGTCAGATGACAGTAACACATACTGTACATGGAGACAGACCACTAGTCTGGATTGACATGTTTTTTCATCCACTAGGAATGCAGATCGACCGTTTGCTTTGCGTCACCATAACACACACGCAGAGATCAGCATGCTATGCACTGCAAACTGCCTCAAGAGTGGTACCCGGCCTACTGTTTGGGTGTGACCCTGTGATCAACACCTACTACCTGTACAGCAATGGAACACAAATCAAGTCTTCCACCGCTGCGGTGTCAGTTGAGATAAAGGCCTGTGTTCATGCCAGGTGAGTGGACTCTCCATTTCATGAGTTACAGTCAAATTGAGCGCCAGAAGCAATATTCACTGGACAAAGACAAGCTGTAACATTGGGGTTAGGCCCCACTGGTCCACATTAAATTACATAGACGAGCAGGCAAACAGACAGACAAACAAACCTACAGAAACCTAAATATGCAGACCAATGAGACAGACAGACAGACATGGCATGGCGTCTTACCACAGAGGTCAGATTCTCATCAGTCACTGGCCTGAGAGTGTCGACCACTGAGATGTAACCAAGACGACAGGCGATGGACAAGGCTGTGCTCCCGTTCTGCGAAGAGGGGGGAAAGAAATGATGTAGGTTATAATATGTGTTTGTTTTTACTTTGTTAGTGTGGCAACATTAGTGCTGTGTGTGGGGGTGTATTTAGTGCTGTGTGTGGGTGTGTATTTCTGTGCTTTGTGAATGTACAATGATACTGTATATGTATGTGTGTGTGTTTCTGTGTAGAAGTCTGTTTTTAGTGTGTGTGCGTGTGTCTGTGTCTGTGTGTCCATTACTATGTATGTACTGTATACTATTGTATGTGTCCTGCTGCTCTGTGTAGCCCTGCTGATCCAGGCCTCTGGAAGAGAGCTGCTGAGACAGCAGGTTTTCCCATCATGCCTCACTCACCACGGTCAGCTGATTGGCAGAGGCTCCGTGCTGCAGCAGCAGGTTGATGATGTGGGTGTGGCCCTGCTGCGCCGCCTGGTGGAGGGGCGTGTAGCCGTTCTGCAGACAGCGACAGAGAGAACGAGAGGGAGGGATGATAGTGAGAGGAAGAACGAGATGGAGAGAAATTGAGGGGAGTGGGGAAAGGGGATGCAAAGTGAAAACATGAGGGAGAAGATATAAACAGGAGGATAGCAAGAGAGTGACGGAGGGAGAGAGGGAGTGAGGGACGGGGAAGGAGGGAGTGGTATCAAAACAAAGAGAGTGTTAGGGAGAGCCAGCGAAAAACACACAAACTGACAAAGGTAAATAAGTTCAGCTCACATGAACACCACATGGGACAGACTTTCAGTTTACCTTTGTTTTGTCATCAACTCTGGCCTGGTTCTGTATGAGGAAGTCCGCCATCTTCACGTTGCCATAGTGACAAGCCACATGCAGCGGAGTGTATCCCATCTGTTTTACCCAAGGACAAGGAACCGAGAGAGAGAGAGAGAGAAGAAAGGAAGATGTAAGCTTTTTACTTCTCGTCCTGTGACATCATAGCCCTTGTGTGACCAGGAAGTAACTAACATAACATTTACACAAGTGTGACACAAAAATCCTATTATACAACAAGAACATCATAACACTTCTCTAATGGAGACACCTGATAGAAAATATGAATGAATGAACAGCCTTGGCTGTAAACCAGTGTGCTGCCAGCAAAACACAGTGTGTGACCTTGTGCTACTGCAGATCTCTCTCTGTCTGTGTCCCTGTCTAGTGAACGTGAGCAGCCGATGGGCAGCCTGCTGCATCAAGCTGGGGAGGTTACTGGTAGTGACGCACATACAGACACAAACACCTGCCACTCAGGTGTCTTCTAATCCTTTATTCATCCTACACCTGAGAACACAGTGCTGCAGTCAAGTGTGTGTGGGGGCAGGTGTTTATCTTTCCTTCAACATTTTATCGACCAGTGTATAGAATGGTGGAGATAATACATACACACACGCAACATCAATACATTATGTCTGTAACTTCATTGTGTTGTGGGTCTTTATCACTATTCTAAACACATGAATTAACCATCTACAACCCCTGGTCTATCATTGACAAGGAGAGTTGAAATCAAGGGCATCTCTCTGTCCCACAGGCTTTCACTCTGATAGTCTGTTCCCTGTGGTTGCCGTGGAAACAGCGTGACCTTCACCTTTGTCGAGGGGTCGACGTCCGCCCCCTGGTTGAGCAGGACTTCCGCCACGTTGACTTTGTCCTCCTGCGCCGCTAAGTGGAGAGGTGTGAGACCACTCTGAAAGAGATAGGCGCAATCGCACACACACACACACACACATTTAGAATTCATTTTCCATGCCGGGGGTTATCATAGCCATGTCAAAGCAATGGCTCTTTATTCATATTTGTTTTTAAAGAGTCACAGGGATAGTTAGCTAGCTAGGAGGTTGATTTTAAAGAGTCACAGGGATAGTTAGCTAGCTAGGAGGTTGTTTTTAAAGGACTTGGTAAATCCAGTGGCTCCTTTTGAACTCAGTGAAAAGTGTCAGTGAAAATGAGAGACTCAGCTGTGGTCTGATCCGCCATGCTAAAGACGGCGCTATACTGAGAAGTGTCATCTGCCTTCAACTCATTAGGATGACACAGGCCCTCTAGGCTCATATCAGTGGGCTTAAATCAGCCTCTGAAAAGCCTGGCCATTGGTGTATGCGCCTTTGGTAACACATGTGTCTGTGGTTGTGCATGTGTGTATGTGAACAGTAGTATGAGTGTGTTAGTTTCAGTGTTGATGATGTCCGGTCTTAAGGCCTATGAGTTATACAATTATCCTTTTCACATAAGTTAACCCTCCTGTGAGGCCAGGTGAGAGTGTGTGTGCGTGTGTGTATGTGTTTATGTGAATGTAGTATAGTGAACCGTTTGTGCTGTGTATACACAGTGTGTGTGTGTGTTACCTTGTTGCCCATGTTGACGCTGGCGTTCTTGGTGAGCAGCAGAGAGACCAGGTCCACACTGCCCCCCTGTGCAGCCAGGTGAACAGGGCTGATGCCCTGGCGGGTCACAGCATTGGTGTCCGCCCCGTACTCCAGTAGGGTGGTCCCGATGTCCATCTGGTTCTTCTTGGCAGCTATGTGGAGGGGTGTGTAGCCATTCTGAGAGGACGAGACACAGAGAACATGTATTCAGCACTCTATGTGTCCTCTATTCTACTCTACTCTATTCTACTCTATTCTGCTCTGCTTTACTCTATTCTACAACTATTATATTCTAGTCTATTCTACTCTACTCTATTCTACTCTACTCTATTCTACTCTACTCTATTCTACTCTATTCTGCTCTGCTTTACTCTATTCTACAACTATTATATTCTAGTCTATTCTACTCTCATTAGGGTTCTAGATAAAGAGATGATAACACACAGTACACTGTAAACATCCCATAGTCTTAGCTAGATGCATGGTTTAGCTTAAGGCCTTGGTTAACAGAAACAACATGTTTCACCCTCTTTTCCCTTCACTGGACACACTACTAAACAACAAAAGCCCCAGGCAGGCAGAAAGAGTCTTTGGCTGGGTTTTAAAGCCGGATCCATCCCAACATTCCCAAAGGGTTTCCCTGGAGAGGATCTTTAGTGGAGCTCCACTGGAGGTATGACACTACAGTGGGGCTTTAACTCCATGAATAGTCCTGGGAAGCAGGGCAGTGGGGGTGTAATAGTCCTGGGATGCAGGGCAGTGGGGTGTAATAGTCCTGGGAAGCAGGGCAGTGGGGGTGTAATAGTCCTGGGAAGCAGAGCAGTGGGGGTGTAATAGTCCTGGGAAGCAGGGCAGTGGGGGTGTAATAGTCCTGGGAAGCAGGGCAGTGGGGGTGTAATAGTCCTGGGAAGCAGGGCAGTGGGGGTGTAATAGTCCTGGGATGCAGGGCAGTGGGGGTGTAATAGTCCTGGGATGCAGGACAGTGGGGGTGTAAAATTCATGGGATGCAGGGCAGTGGACTTGTAAAAGTCTTGGGGGTGCAGGGCGGTGGGGTGTAATAGTCCTGGGATGCAGGGCAGTGGGGGTGTAATAGTCCTGGGATGCAGGGCAGTGGGGTGTAATAGTCCTGGGATGCAGGGCAGTGGGGTGTAATAGTCCTGTGATGCAGGGCAGTGGGGGTGTAATAGTCCTGGGATGCAGGGCAGTGGGGGTGTAAAAGTCATGGGATGCAGGGCAGTGGACTTGTAAAAGTCCTGGGGGTGCAGGGCAGTGGGGGTGTAATAGTCCTGGGTGGTGGGGTTTGGTGGGGTGTAATAGTCCTGTGGGATTAAAACATGATTTTTAACAGCTTTAATGCATAACTGCCCTTAATAAATATCTACAAAGCTGAGACCATGGGTAGAGACAGTAGGCAGATGTGGAAAAGCGAGACAAGCTCTTGACACTTACTTCAACTGTCATAAAATAAATAAGATAACTCAGAGCAAGGAGTCCAGAACATGGAAAATGTGCCTTTAGCCATTCCTCTGTAATATTAGTTCATTCCTTGATAACAAGCATATCATACCACAGTTGACACAGTGCGATTTCATGCATGACTGTTTTGGGTCATTGACAAAGCTTTTCCAGACAGTATAATTTTCCAGTTTTTCATCTTGCCGTCCGTCCGTCTCCGTCTGTCTCTGTCCGCCTGTCCGTCTTTGTCCGTCTGTCCGTCTGTCTGTCCGTCTCTGTCCGTCTCTGTCCGTGTGTCTGTCCGTCTCTGTCCGTGTGTCTGTCCGTCTCTGTCCGTCCGTCGGTCTCAGTCTGTCTGTCTCTGTCCTTCGGTCTGTCTGTCTGTCTGTCTGTCTGTCTGTCTGTCTGTCTGTCTGTCTGTCTGTCTGTCTGTCTGTCTCCGTCCGTCCGTCCGCCTGTCTGTCTGTCTGTCCGTCTCTGTCCGTGTGTCTGTCCGTCTCTGTCCGTGTGTCTGTCCGTCTCTGTCCGTGTGTCTGTCCGTCTCTGTCCGTGTGTCTGTCCGTCTCTGTCCATGTGTCTGTCCGTCTCTGTCCGTCTGTCTGTCCGTCTGTCTGTCCGTCTCTGTCCGTCTGTCTGTCCATCTGTGTCCGCCTGTGTCTGTCTGTCTGCCTGTGTCCGTCTGTCTGCCTGTGTCTGTCTGTCTGTCTGTCTGTCCGTCTCTGTCCGTCTCTGTCTGTCTTTGTCCGTCTGCCTGCCCGTCCGTCGGTCTCGGTCTGTCTGTCTCTGTCTGTGTTTGTCTGTCTGTCTCTGTACTTCAGTCTGTCTGTCTGTCTCTGTCCTTCGGTCTGTCTGTCTGTCTCTGTCCTTCGGTCTGTCTGTCTGTCTGTCTGTCTGTCCGCCCGTCTGTCTGTCTCTGTCTGTGTTCGTCTGTCTGTCCGTCTGTCTGTCTGTCTGTCTGTCATGACTGAAGACAAAGGGACAGGCAGCTGTGAAAGACATTGACTGTTTCCCATCATTTGACTTATAACTCTGCATCTCCACATCTCACCAAGCCTAGGCCTCAAAGAGAAGATTTAGTCTATTTCCAAAACACTGGCACACTGAAAGTAAACGAGAGACACCGACTGTAGCCTGCAAACATAGCTTTATAGAAGGAGAGAGGGGGTGGGGGGAGAGATTGATTTTTACAAGGTTTCAAGGTTTCCACATTCAAGACAGTTTTATTGGATGTGATTGGATAACCTGAGCATTATTTTAACACTACAACAGGGCCTGTAAGACCGCAAGCCAACAACAAGGTGACCCTAGTCACTGGGCATGGTCCACTCTGGCACATTTAGAGCTTTGTCTGATTGTTATGCAGTTTAACAACAGCAGTAACTAAGTTACCATGCTTTTCTATTGGACCACACAGAAGCCTATGACAGTCATGACAAAAAAGCAGTATGAAGCAGACGACTTAGCACTGAATCCTATCACACACGAGCACTGAATCCTATCACACATGAGCACTGAATCCTATCACACACGAGCACTGAATCCTATCACACACGAGCACTGAATCCTGTCAAACACGAGCACTGAATCCTATCACACACGAGCACTGAATCCTGTCACACACGAGCACTGAATCCTGTCACACACGAGCACTGAATCCTATCACACACGAGCACTGAATCCTGTCAAACACGAGCACTGAATCCTATCACACACGAGCACTGAATCCTATCACAAACGAGCACTGAATCCTATCACACACGAGCACTGAATCCTATCACACACGAGCACTGAATCCTATCACACACGAGCACTGAATCCTATCACACACGAGCACTGAATCCTGTCAAACACGAGCACTGAATCCTATCACACACGAGCACTGAATCCTATCACACACGAGCACTGAATCCTATCACACACGAGCACTGAATCCTATCAAACACGAGCACTAAATCCTATCACACACTAGCACATACTAGGCTAGTCTACAGTACATCCATGGCTCCTCTTTGAAAGACAGCAATGAAAGTTAAATCACTTCTATCCTCTCCTGTTCTGCTCTCAACCTCGTTGGTTAAAATATTCAGTATGTAACAGGATGTTAAGCCAATCCAAACAGGCCAAGGACAAGAGACAAAGAAAAAGCATATAAGAGACACACATGAGTTAATGGTTAATCAGTGTGTTATCAGCTGATACCGTAATGTTAATCAGCTGGTACTATGGGCCAAAAGGTCAAAAATCTACCTCATGCCTGCTTTAATCAGATCAATGAACCCAAACCAGTATGGTACTAGTCACATTATGCCTGATCTGGTGTGTGTGTGTGTGTGTGTGTGTGTGTGTGTGTGTGTGACACACGGTGTATGACACTGTGTGTGTGTGTGTGTGTGTGAGACACACGGTGTATGACACTGTGTGTGTGTGTGTGTGTGACACACGGTGTATGACACTGTGTGTGTGTGTGTGTGTGTGTGTGACACACGGTGTATGACACTGTGTGTGTGTGTGTGTGTGACACACGGTGTATGACACTGTGTGTGTGTGTCGGAGTGAAGTACCTTGGCGGCGGCGTGGGGAGATGCTCCCTGATCCAGAAGCAGTAGAGCCACTCTCTGATTATCGTAGTGAGCAGCTACATGCAGTGGAGTTAGCCCACTCTAAAACACACACAAACAACACCACGTTAGAAGGAGCCCAAACACCAAAGACAAGGGAGGAAGCCACAACATAAACAGAACAGGAGGAAAAGCCATGGAGCCGATGGGACCCAATCAGACGGGGACCAGTTTAAGCATGACACCAATGAGCACACAACGCTGAATTAAGCCCATCTACAGCGCATCCACACAACTAGCAAAATGCAGAACACTTCAACAGAAATATTTTCTACAGAAAAAGGTATTTCTAGTGACATAGGCACCCTGGAAACCAAATGATGTAATTGTGTGTGCCTGGCAGCCTGCATATTATTTTGCTGCAGTTTGGATACACCATTAGATGGGGACTTGTTTTAGCGTGACACCACCAAGAACTGTTAAACCACAAACATGTCTTTTTACGAGTCTCCTCCATCTTCATTACCATACCTGCTTGCCATTATGTTAAGCACTTTCAAATGGCTGGACAGACACTGATCTGACACATAATTAGTACCAGTAGGCTCCTCATACAGTAAGTATGGTGTGTGTGTGTGTGTTTGTGTGTGTGTGTGTTTGTGTGTGTCTGTACGCATCTGTGTGTCTTAGAAGAGGGTGAACGAGTGCATGCCATAATGTTTTAGTGGAGGAAAAGCATCTGTAAGCTGTGCCATCGTGAGAGAAGTTATGATTTCCCTCAGTCCAGCTGCAGCTCCTACAATCTAGCTTCAGTAGTGTTCTGTTCCTTTTCAGAGGGACGGGGATGAGACTAGGAAAGGAGGCCAAAGGCCCACAGGATGACGTATGACATCCATTCGAACAGAGGGGGGAGGGGAGGGAGAGTAGAGGGGAGGGGAGAGTGGAGGGGAGGGGAGGGGAGGGGAGGGGAGGGGAGGGGAGGGTGGAACTCTACTATTTCACTCACTCTATTAGAATTAATGATATTGTCTCAAATATCACAACCAATCTCATAGAACTAGAAGCAACTCTAATTCTATGGCCAAGCGAATGTTATTGGATTTCAGGATTTGCTCTCTTCACACATCCCACCTTTCCAGCTGCATCCGGAGCTGCTCTCTTCTGAAGAAGCAGGCTGGCCACTTCCATCTTCCCATACTTGGCTGCCACGTGAAGAGGACTGAACCCTTTCTGTAGAAGACATCAGGAGACACATCATCAACTTGAGACAGCCAGGGAGAACAGAGCTGCTCTGGCAACCTAACTGACAGGGAAAAGTCTAAATGGGATTCTTGGGACATTCAACTCTGACATCATCCCATTGAAGTTTACATTTAAAACGGTTAAGGTTCAGGTTAGGTAAGGGTTATGGTTAAGTTTGGGGTTTAGATTAGGGACATCCCAAGGATCCCGGGTAGCTCTAACCTAACTGACAGCACTATCTGTTATAAAGGAGAGCTGAGAGCATTCAAGATGTGCAACGTTGCAAACCTTTCAATAACAGGAAAGGACGGGACACCATAAGAAGTTAAATAACCTTAGAGTAGGGTCTCGTTCACATTAGCTTCATGGCCATGTGAAAGAAAGTATGGTGGGTGGACAAGGTGTTTGTCTTGCTCAGTGGGATGTTTCACCCTGAGAGAATATGTCACTGGGTCTGTTTCTCATATCCTATTCCTCATCTATAAAAGGATAGCGCATAATGTGGTCATGTTAATCTTGGCGTCCCTCTTTGTTAAGTCTCTCTGTGTTAGGAAAAGTATTTTAAGACATTAGGTCATATTTTCCAGAGTGATGTGGAACTCCCACAGATAACTCCCATTTCACACACAGCAACGTTTGGCCTAATTATCCTTATGTCGTAATTCATGCTCCATACTGCCATGTGATTTTGATATCCCGTTATGGCCAACTTTTCTTCAGATGCCATTGTTTATTTTCTAACATCTCCAAAGGTATTCTACTTCTTGATCCAAAGAGGATCCTCCATGGTGTTATTGTTAAAACAAGTTGTTACACTGAAAAAGCCAAATGGAACAAAATTACTGTGTTCGGTTTGGTGCCCTCTGCAGTCACTGTACTGTGCAGTACCAACACAGCCAATCAACTGGACAGCTGTGACCTGACGTCATCTCTCTGGACAGCTGTCTAAGGTACTGTCCCCTCATATACAGTGTGTGTTACTTACTTACTGACAGACAGACAGACAGACAGACAGACAGACAGACAGACAGACAGACAGACAGACAGACAGACAGACAGACAAAGAGAGTGGGGGAGAGCGAGAGTGGGGGAGAGCGAGAGAGTGAGAGGCACAGTGGGGTTTACCCTTCATTTATCTATTCCTCTGACAGGGTGTCACCTTCAAGGACATCCTTCTGCAATATACACTGCCACATTATACATGCGCACACACCAATTCCCCAAAGTCTACGAAACACTCTTCTTTGACCTTCAAGAAGATCATACAGATGTAGGATCTTAATTTGATCACTCTTTTGTTGGTGAGAATTTTCCTGCACCGCATGAGCTTTGGGATTTACATAAATTCACTGAAAACCCCTACTAACATGTTTATATTAACAGTATTGCACTTTTCATGTAGACTGTTTTAGCCAGCTAATAGCCTAACCACCGATCAAGCAACATTATGGACTAAACATTCAAACCCTGTTACTGCAGGATTATTTGTCTGTAACAATATAGGTTAAAATAAGATCCTACATCTGTAGCTTAATTATGTGTGTGGAAGCGCAAGGAAATTAGCTTCCATGTCATTTTCATCCTGATAAGGTTTAGGAAATCAACAAGAAACACCAGTGGTGAGGAACAGCGACTTCAAATTACTATTATTCTCCAATCAATAGTAGTAATCTGCAATCCACACTGTCCTTAGCCTGACTCTGCTGATCAACAACTGACTAAACCACAACCACCATGGTTGAACTGATAATAATACATTTAATTCTTTATTTGTGACTGCTGGCTTTTCATTTTCTGGTTGGACCTTAACTCAATCACATTGACCTTAGTGGAGGCTGACAGCGATGCACCCTGGTCCAGCAGCATGGCGGCTACGTCCTCGTGACCTTCGCGGGCAGCCAGGTGGAGGGGTGTGTAGCCTGACGTGGTGGCAGCGTTAGCAGAAGCCCCCCTCTGCAGCAGCTGCTGGACGATGTCAGCCTTCCCCAGCCGGCTGGAGATGTGCAGCGCTGTCTGGTCGTCCTGGAGGGAGACAAATACTATTATACTCTGTCTATTCACTTCACAATGTAAAAATATGTGACACCACATCGTTTCACAGCCCAGTTAGACAATGAAGGACTCCTTGACCCCTAACCTCTGCTCACCTTGGCCTTAGTCTCCACCGTCGCTCCATTCTGCAGCAGGTATTGCACCACGTCGGCCTGACCTGCCCGGGCTGCCATGTGCAGCGCTGTCTCCCCCCTCTGGAAAACACACACACACACGTTTGTTTTACTATCCTTATGGGGACAATGATTCCCATTCAACATCCTATTTTCCCTAACCCTAAAACTAATCTTAACCATAGCTTTAACCCCAAACTCCTAACCCTAAAATTGCCCTAAATTAGGAGAGTAAAACCAAACACACACACACACACACACACACTTAACCTGCATGGTATGTATTACTCTATTTTGACTAGCTAATTATTTTGGGTTTAATTTCTGAAGAGCTGAGTGTAGTGTAACACCTACCACGTTGGTGGTGTTGGGCGAAGCTCCGTGATGCGTCAGTGAGTTGACAATGTTCTCATGTCCCATGAAAGCGGCCACGTGAATAGGAGTGAGTCCAGACTGCAAGAAAATCACAATGATAGTCAATAATCAATAGCCTGGGTTCAGCTGTACCTACAGTATGTCTTAGAGTAAGGGAAACACACAGCTGTACCTAAACAAAATGATTCATTGTCTATGATCTTTGAAGTTCCCAGCCCAGTTTGTTCTTCCTACCCCTAACGCCCTGTGTTACCCCAGGCACAGCCCAGCCCTCTGACCCTAGAGTACCTCTGTCACAGCCTGGATCGATGCTCCGTGTTTCAGCAGCAGCTCCATCACTTTGGAGCGGTTCTTCTTGCAGGCGATGTGAAGCGGGGTGAAACCGTTCTAGAAACAAAAACCACTCAACTCCTCAGGTATTTTGGCACAGGTTTTAGTTTCTAAGGAAAACAGCAGTTTCCTTTTACCCCTATTTTGTCTGTAGTATAAACATGTGAGAGAGGAACATCTTATTGTTAACCTAACTGAGTTTTATGCCCCAATAGTGCTACAACTGTCCACACAGTTTCTTCTTGCCAGTAAACCTCAGTCACCACACCCATGGTTTCAGTCACCACAAAGCATGACAACATACTTAGTGATGTGTGCCAAGACAGTCTTTTCTCTCAAAACACACACACATACACACAGGCGTGCACACATACACTCTCAAACACACACAACGTAGCTCTGCAGATTATCAAACCTAAGCCATTTGAAGGGAGTATGTACAGTGCAATCGGAAAGTATTCAGACCCCTTCCCTTTTTCCACATTTGTTACGTTACAGCCTTCTAAAATGGATTAAATAAAAACATGTCCTCATCAATCTACACACAATACCCCATAATGACAAGACAAAAACAGGTTTTTAGACATTTTTGCAAATGTATAAAAATAAAAAATATCACATTTACATAAGTATTCAAACCCATTACTCAGTACTTTGTTGAAGAACCTTTGGCAATAATTACAGCCTCGAGTCTTGGGTATGACTCTACAAGCTTGGCACACCTGTATTTGGGGAGTATCTCCCATTCTTCTCTGCAGATCCTCTCAAGCTCTGTCAGGTTGGATGGGGAGCGTCGCTGCACAGCTATTTTCAGGTCTCTCCAGAGATGTTCGATTGGGCTCTGGCTGGGCCACTCAAGGACATTCAGAGACTTGTCACGAAGCCACTCCTACGTAGTCTTGGCTGTGTGCTTAGGGTCGTTGTCCTGTTGGAAGGTGAACCTTCGTCCCAGTCTGAGGTCCTGAGTGCTCTGGAGCATATTTTTGTTTCTCATGGTCTGTTGGTGCTTTAGATGCCTTTTGGCAAACTCCAAGCAGGCTGTCACGTGCCTGTAATGGAATTGTAATGTTTGTGCTTTTCTTATAACTAATTTCTGTGTTCAATTCATGTGGTGTTCTAATAATCAAATTCTGTGTTCATGCAAGTGACTGATTTAACAATACTTATCAGTATCTGGAATTTGGCAGTACGCCCAGACCTTGTTTTGTAAACGAACTAAAGATATCTTAGTTTCATGGTCTCAGCTTAGAGAGGAGAAGCCTTGTGAGGTGTTGGTTTGTCAAATGTTACGAACCAGTATTGGTCGGTCAAATGAAATGACAAAACGGTAATGATGAATTAATTTACTAAATCATGCAAATATACAGTGCCTTGCGAAAGTATTCGGCCCCCTTGAACTTTGCGACCTTTTGCCACATTTCAGGCTTCAAACATAAAGATATAAAACGGTATTTTTTTGTGAAGAATCAACAACAAGTGGGACACAATCATGAAGTGGAACGACATTTATTGGATATTTCAAACTTTTTTAACAAATCAAAAACTGAAAAATTGGGCGTGCAAAATTATTCAGCCCCCTTAAGTTAATACTTTGTAGCGCCACCTTTTGCTGCGATTACAGCTGTAAGTCGCTTGGGGTATGTCTCTATCAGTTTTGCACATCGAGAGACTGACATTTTTTCCCATTCCTCCTTGCAAAACAGCTCGAGCTCAGTGAGGTTGGATGGAGAGCATTTGTGAACAGCAGTTTTCAGTTCTTTCCACAGATTCTCGATTGGATTCAGGTCTGGACTTTGACTTGGCCATTCTAACACCTGGATATGTTTATTTTTGAACCATTCCATTGTAGATTTTGCTTTATGTTTTGGATCATTGTCTTGTTGGAAGACAAATCTCCGTCCCAGTCTCAGGTCTTTTGCAGACTCCATCAGGTTTTCTTCCAGAATGGTCCTGTATTTGGCTCCATCCATCTTCCCATCAATTTTAACCATCTTCCCTGTCCCTGCTGAAGAAAAGCAGGCCCAAACCATGATGCTGCCACCACCATGTTTGACAGTGGGGATGGTGTGTTCAGCTGTGTTGCTTTTACGCCAAACATAATGTTTTGCATTGTTGCCAAAAAGTTCCATTTTGGTTTCATCTGACCAGAGCACCTTCTTCCACATGTTTGGTGTGTCTCCCAGGTGGCTTGTGGCAAACTTTAAACAACACTTTTTATGGATATCTTTAAGAAATGGCTTTCTTCTTGCCACTCTTCCATAAAGGCCAGATTTGTGCAATATACGACTGATTGTTGTCCTATGGACAGAGTCTCCCACCTTAGCTGTAGATCTCCGCAGTTCATCCAGAGTGATCATGGGCCTCTTGGCTGCATCTCTGATCAGTCTTCTCCTTG
Organism: Oncorhynchus mykiss; assembly: GCF_057628025.1. Lineage (NCBI taxonomy): Eukaryota > Metazoa > Chordata > Actinopteri > Salmoniformes > Salmonidae > Oncorhynchus > Oncorhynchus mykiss. The sequence goes on from NC_143022.1 coordinate 80,449,760, forward strand.
TATGAGCTGAAAGTTTAGAGGGACGGCCAGGTCTTGGTAGATTTGCAGTGGTCTGATACTCCTTCCATTTCAATATTATCGCTTGCACAGTGCTCCTTGGGATGTTTAAAGCTTGGGAAATCTTTTTGTATCCAAATCCGGCTTTAAACTTCTTCACAACAGTATCTCGGACCTGCCTGGTGTATTCCTTGTTCTTCATGATGCTCTCTGCGCTTTTAACGGACCTCTGAGACTATCACAGTGCAGGTGCATTTATACGGAGACTTGATTACACACAGGTGGATTGTATTTATCATCATTAGTCATTTAGGTTCAGAGATCCTCACTGAACTTCTGGAGAGAGTTTGCTGCACTGAAAGTAAAGGGGCTGAATAATTTTGCACGCCCAATTTTTCAGTTTTTGATTTGTTAAAAAAGTTTGAAATATCCAATAAATGTCGTTCCACTTCATGATTGTGTCCCACTTGTTGTTGATTCTTCACAAAAAATACAGTTTTATATCTTTATGTTTGAAGCCTGAAATGTGGCAAAAGGTCGCAAAGTTCAAGGGGGCCGAATACTTTCGCAAGGCACTGTAACTTGTCTGTGTATAGCCATATACAAGACAACTGCTGGGACTGCCCAAGCAGAGCTTCTGCTTGACATGTGTACTATGGTGCATTGAGTTGGTTGGAACCTCTCTAGTGTGATGACAAATAAAGGGTGATTTATTTAAGATTGACTTCAAGTGTCCCTGTATAGGAATTTCCACGACATGCCTTTTACTGAGGAGTGGCTTCCATCTGGCCACTCTACCAAGAAGGCCTGATTGGTGGAGTGCTGCAGAGATGGTTGTCCTTCTGGAAGGTTATCCCATCTCCACAGAGGAACTCTGGAGCTCTGTCAGAGTAACCATCGGGTTCTTGGTCACCTACCTGACCAAGGCCCTTCTTCCCCGATTGCTCAGTTTGGCCGGGTGGCCAGCTCTAGGAAGAGTCTTGGTGGTTCCAAACTTCTTCTGTTTAAGAATGGAGGAGGCCACTGTGTTCTTGGGGACTGTCAATGCTGCAGAAATGTTTTGGTACCCTTCCCCAGATCTGTGCCTCGACACAATCCTGTCTCGGAGTTCTACGGACAATTCCTTCGACTTCATGGCTTGGTTTTTGCTCTGATAACTGTGGGACCTTATATAGACAGATGTGTGCCTTACCAAATCCTGTCAAATTAACTGAATTTTCCACAGGTGGACTCCAATCAAGTTGTAGAAACATCTCAAGAATGATCAATGGTAACAGGATGCACCTGAGCTCAATTTCGAGTCTCATAGGAAAGGGTCTGAATACTAATGTAAATACGTTTTAACCTGTTTTCGCTTTGTCATTGTGTGTAGATTGATGACAATTTTTTATTTATTTAATCAACTTTAGAATAATGCGAACTCTAAGAATCTATCCACTGTGTTGTTGTGAATGGTACAGTACTGAAGGACGGACGTGCATTGTCACAGCTCTGATGACTTTTATCAGTATGAAAAGGGGAAGTTACTGCAGTCAGGAAGTGAGCCTGGCTGAAGAAAAAGACAGTTGCCGACCCCACCCAGGGGCTGAGGACACAAACAGACACAACTCCCGGAACAATAAACAAGAGCAGTCAGCAGAATGACGGGACGAATCCGTCCCACCTTCTCCCACCTCTCAGGTCGCAGTTTCACGGTTCTGTGTGCACGGAAATGCTGCTATGAAAGATACCCACAGCAATTACACAGCTAAATAGCAAACAAAGGGAGACCAGTGGACCAGTGTCATGTGTCATGTGGCACTGAAAGCTGCTTTTTAACTAACACTTACGGTGGTGCTCTATTTATTATGCTGTTAATAAATGTCAATTTCTAACTCAAATGGACAATAGTATTTTGAACTGACACCATGACTTTCTCTCCACCCCTTTCTCACCAGTGCTTTAGCGTTAGGGTTGGCCTTTTTGTCCACTATGAGCTTGGCCACTTTGTAGTGTCCACAGTGGGCGGCCACGTGTAACGCTGTCAGGTAGTCATTGGTGACATCATCAACGGGGACATCGTTCTGAAGGAGGAGCTGGACACAGTTGATGTGGTCGCCCTGAGTGGCCATGTGCAGGGGGGACAGCCCGTTCTGAAAGGGTTACAGACATAATGGTATGTCAATGTTCTGTAGCAGCTGAAAATATTAGATTACAGCAACGTTCTGTGACAATCACAATTCTATCAGTGGTAGGAGATATTTGCAAACACAACTTTAGATCAATGCTCTGCAAATGTTACCTGGATGAACATGTGTCTAACAATAAGGTAGATGCAAGTGTTATCATTTTAGTAACCAAGTATATGATAAGAGAAGGCGCTACCTTTGTCTTGGACAGAATGGGGGCTCCGCGGTCCAGCAGGATCTCAACCACTTGTTCATGCCCGCTCCTCGCTCCACAGTGAAGAGGTGTCAGTCCGTCCTACACACAACAACACAGTCAATAAGAACACAGAGCGGTGGAGCTTATGAAACATTCAGCCCACTATGGACTGAATGCAGAAAAGCGCATATCTTGATAATATTTAAGTGAACGCATACATACTGTAATAGAACAGAATTAAAACATATAACAATGACAAAGTAGTGCATGTTAGGTAGTTAGGTATATACATGACAACATGCCTACTGCTACCACTAACAACAAGTCCTGTAGGCCTAATATAGAAGGGAAGGCCATCATATAGACATATATACACAGTGCTGTATTTCATTTGCAGGTTGACGTTTATTGTCATGAGTCTTGCCCTGGAGGCAGAACTGAGCGATTTCCTCTAGAGGGGCCAGCTGCAAAGTCAAAATTGGCTTTATTGTTCAAATTCATGAAAACAAAAATTTGCTTTTTGGTTTTAATTTAAGGGTAGGGTTAGGCATCAGGGTTAGCTGTGTGATAAGGGTTATGGGTAGGGTCAGGTTTAAAAACAGATTGTATGACTTTGTGGCTGTGCCAGCTAGTGACCACTCTGCAGAGCTGCCTCCAGTACATGAGTCATCTCAATAAATGCCAACCTGCATTTAATTCTGTGAAGGCACTCACCTTGGTCTTGGCATCTATTTTGGATCCTCTGTCCAACAACAGTTTGACCATGTTACTATTGCCTCTTTTAGATGCCACATGGAGAGGTGTGATGTCATTCTGTTACAACACAGAGAGGAGGTAGGAGTGAGCCACACAATACAGAACTGTGAATATTATTTGGATGTCGTCCATATGGTAATACTTAGTCCTGTGAGTAAAACTAAACAGCGTCTGAATCCAGTAACAGAAAGATGCCAGCCATCTATTGTTACAAAAACATAATTTTACAAACAATCATTTGATAAGCTGATATTCAAAGTATTCTGAATGGTATGTGTGGTGTGTATAACTAAGGGGGTGTAAAGCTGTCCATTGTTCAGTATTATTTATAAGCCATCTCTTGTGTAATTTACTGTGGAGCTAATCATTAATTACTGTCGACTTCAAACAGAAACACAAACATTACAGCCAGACGCTTCCGTTTCATATAATTACAGGCTGTCTCTGATGCCCATTAAGCTAACCTCTAACGCTGTTGGGTCTGTTGTTACACTCGTTGTTATGTGTTGTTATGATTGCAATACTATCACAATATGACATGAGTACAGGCTGTGGGAGGGGTGTGTGGGGGAGGATCTGAGCATTGTGTGAGTAATTTGGGTTGTGGTGTAAGACTGTTGTGGGTATTGCTCCATAGAGTGTAGTGGACTGTTGCTAGTAGCTCCTCCTGTCCAGCAGAGGGCGGAGCAGCATTACCCTGGCCATGAAGTCCACAGCTCCCCCCCGATTCAGCAGAAGCGTGGCCACGTTGATGTTGCCATAGTGAGCAGCGATGTGGAGAGGAGTGAAGCCGCTCTGAGGAGAGCAGAGCACACAAACACAACGACACAGGAGTCAGAGACGACCACGGGACTGGTAATCACTCTCTCAAATTACACTCGCGTAAGTTTACAGGCTGCTACTGTACACATCAACAATTCTCACTGTGGCAGAGCAACTCTTTGTTTTCAAAACCCAAACACAGATCCTGCCGACTAGAATGTGAATAGTAGCCTATGTTGACGTTCATATGACATACCATTCAAAGAGATCATGAGCTTTCATGATTATTTCACCCTTACCACAGTGTTATACTGGACCATAACACGTTACCTACCACACAATAAGGTTAGACACAGTGGCAGGAAGTCCCCAGTTACAGACTGTAGTTTATGTAGAATTTCAACAACAGCCAAGAGGCCTTGTCGTGTCAAAGCACAAACGTACCATAAATACGTTACGTCTTCACATGTCAATGTAACGTATATCGTTCAATGGTGATTTCATAATGAAACCATGGCTTAGAGGGAAACAGCTGTCTAAGCAAGAGGAATATAATGGGAAAGGGCACATCAGGGAGGAACTTTTAGATAAAGCTATCTAATGAGGGATATCATTTAAGATAAAGCCAATAATCCTGCACAAAGCAGGTGGTCACCAAAGCTTCCTGCACATAAACCACTAAAGTTGTGAGCATTATAAAAACTGTTCTATTTCTATTCTAAAAGGATAAACAAATCAGCTTGACCTCTGAGGTTTCATACAAATAAGAGATTGATATGATTAAGAAGTGTTTAATACAGAACTGTGTCAATATCTCTGTCATTCACCATACGACACAGATGATTCCATTACATTTAAAACACATTAGGAGTTAATCCAACTATCCAAACTATTGATTGGCAATGCTTTTAGCATCTACTATCATGCAGTGCGGTTAAGGCTCAAATATCTACATGTACAAAGCCAAGTAAAGATACTAGCCATGCCGGCCAAAATAGGCATTCTGAGAGGGCAGTCCTCTCTGCCATAATTTGGCGTGGTGGAGTCCTTACCAACAAGAGGTAACTCATGTCCCATGCACTATGGAGGTTGGGGAGGTTAAGATATACAGTACCAGTCAAAATTTTGGACACACCTACTCAAGGGTTTTTCTTAATTTTTACTATTTTCTTCATTGTAGAATAATAGTGAAGACGTCAAAACTATGAAATAACACATATGGAATCATGCAGTAACCAAAAAAAGTGTTAAACAAATCAAAATATATTTTATATTTGAGATTCTTCAAAGAAGCCACCCTTTTCCTTGATGACAGCTTTGCAAAACTACCTCATGAAGTTGGTTGAGAGAATGCCAAGAGTGTGCAAAGCTGTCATCAAGGCAAAGGGTGGCTTCTTTGAAGAATCTCAAATGTAAAATATATTTGCATTTGTTTAACACTTTTTTGGTTACTACATGATTCCATATGTGTTATTTCATAGTTTTGATGTCTTCACCATTATTCTACAATGTAGAAAATAGTCAAACATAAAGAAAAACCCTGGAATGAGTTGGTGTGTCCAAACTTTTGACTGGTACTGTAAATGCAATCTAATAAACTAACAAGTAGACCATTTCTCTGCTGCTGGGAGGCTGGGTTCTTTAACAAACCTAATAGGCCAGATTATGGTGAAAATACAGTATGAAAAACAGTAACACTTAGGTATTGTAAGTATTGTGTCATAACATTATTTATCATTAACCATGTTATGGCAGGATATTGGTCTTGGAACCCATGGAACCTTCCTAGCCTCCAGCTACAGATATCCACAGTCCACATCAGTATTAGTAAGACATGATGCAATATTACAGAGCTATCTCTATCTACCAGTAATAAGAGACACACTACATGGATGAAGTGATGGGGAAAATACAAAAAGAAACAGAAAAAGAAGGGAGATATGGGGCTGCAACAACACTAGTGCATGATACAGGAGGTTGTTTTCTGGATTTGTTTAAGCTATGATGGATAGAATAAGTACAGTACAGTGTACAGGTATACCTCTGTCGTTTTATTCACCATCATCTAGGGGAGACGGCACAAGGCCGGCCAAGAGAGGAGAGAATGGGTGGTTAGTGTGTGCACAACATCCCACAACGAGGAGAGATTACAGGTGGAGTTACTGGAGTAGGTCTCTAGTTGGCCAGAGAGGTTTTGAATCGCTCAACTTTATCCAGAAACGGTTGTTAATGTTAAGAGTAAAAGTTGCAAAGTTCCAAACAAAACTGTCAGTTGTGGTTAAATTGTTCTGCAGGATATAAGGTCACAGTACAAAATCAGCTATGTCTCTTTATATCCAGCTTTCCTTCTCTCCTCTCTGTATTGTCTTACTGAGAATAATGTAATGCATTATCACACATGCACCTACACATTATTACACACAAACCTCAAAGTAAAAAAACATAAGAAAACATTTAAATAAACAAAGACACACAATTTGATTCAAACGTATGATCCTACTCATATAAGAAAAGAGCCAGAAAGACAGAGGTGAGAAACAAAGGGAGAGAGACAACATTTGCAGAATGTGGTGTAGTGGTCACCTTGGACTCCACATCTGCGTTGCGGTCGTTCTGGAGCAGTAATGCTGCAGCCTTGGTGTCGTCCTTGCGAGCGGCGATGTGCAGGGCGGGCAGACGCACCTTGCCCTTGGTGTCATTCTCCAGGAGCAGAGACACCACTTGGTCATGCCCCTGCTGCAGCGCCACCGCCAGAGGGGTGAACCCGTCCTGTTAGAGGGGGATAGGGGTAGTACTGTATTACTAAAGACAATGTGTTACAAGAACAGTGGGGTATCGCTATGGGAACAGCTATGCCTGCTATGCTTTTTTATGTCTGTATGCCATTTAGATCAGTTTCGGATAGATGACGTCATAGAACCTCATGCAAATTGAAAATATTACAGAAATCTAGTAGGGTTAATCCATGAGTTCACTTTTTTTTTCATTTTCGTGCAAAAAATGTTTTTATCTTGATTAATCGCATTGTCTGAAAGCCTTGAAAATACAATGAAAATATCCAAAATACATGATCTATACATCTAAAAACCGCAACCCCCCCCCTCAAAAAAAAAAATATAATTAATACCTATATATGTTGACATTGAGGTTAAAGAAAGAGTGCTTTATAAATGTACCTGATTTTGCTAACCGTTACTTAGGATAAAATCAAGACGTCAATATTCTTGTAATGCTTTTGTATAAACAAATCTTACATTACAGCTCAATAATCGTGATTAATCACAGCAGATCCTACGATTAGCTCGATTGCATTTTAATGACAGCTGTAAAATCTATATTACACAAAGTCCAACCAAATATTTGTCTTTTTTCCTTTTTTATATCCTTTAAAAAAAATCTGTTGACAACACCAACATTCCAAAATGTATTGTACTTAAAACATAAAGATGTACATTTCACACAATATCCATTACATCTGACAGCAAGCAGGAGCATGTACTGCATACATTACATAACAGTAAAGAACACTTCTCTCCCACAATCATACATCACTTACATGTTACAAAATGTATGTGCATGTGTGTGTGTGTGTGTGTGGACCATTTGCTTTCTCAAGGACAGTTTTCTTTCTCATGTTGGACCAGTGGACCAGACCAGTGGTTTTTACTGGTGGATTTTCATCAGAGGCAGCAGCTCCTGGCTCCAGCAGCAGGCAGCTCTTAGTGTAAATGGGCCATAGAGGCTGGCAGGGGGATAAAGGACTTTATCTCCGGCCTGCTCAAGGTCATTCAGCTCTACTACACACTACCAATCAATGAAGCGCTGCCTGCTGAAGTCCCTGAATGCAGCATGGAGGGAGAGAGAGAGAGAGAGAGACTGACAGAACCAGATTGGGAGAGAGTGAGTGAAGGGGAGGGAGGCAGTTTACACGTAGAGATAATAGGGAGGAAGGGAGAGAGAGAGGGATAGAGAGAGAGAGCAAGAGAGAAAGCAAAGGACAGAGAGAGAGAGACAGACAGCGAGAGAGACAGAGAGAGAGAGGGCAGTAAACAACATAACAGGCAGGGTGGGAGGGATGGAGGGGACACACAGGTACCTCGGTGGCCATACTCTGGCTGGAGTTGTGTTCCAGGAGGAAGCGAACCACCTCAATATGGTTCTCCTGGGCTGCCATGTAGAGCGGGGTGAAGCCATTCTACAAGAGAGGACCAACAGAAAACTCATTACAACAGCAACAATCAACCATAAAGCACACAGAGTAGCCTATTTTATGTTATAACGTGGCATTGTTGAATACTCGTTTCTGATTGGCTTGAGGGCATTATTTCCAAATAATGCAAGGTACAGTTTATCAGCAATGTAGAATTCAATGTCTATAGTTAAATCTAGAATGTTCAATGTTTGAGTTGCTTTTGAAAGCAAAAGTCGAATTGAATACATTATTGGCATGGTTGAATTAGATTTTCATAGTAGCAAGCTATAACTAAAGGCCTGGTTAGCTAAACAATCAAGTATTTTTCTTTGGTTACCAAGGCAACTACTGTAGCTACTGTATCTAGTAAACTTGCTAGATACTTCAGTGGATGGTGAACACATTAGATTAGAACCATGGTATAAAACGGATAATCAACTCGGTGCTCTATGCGTTCTTTGGCAAATAATGCAACTCTGTGGAAGGGGTTCCCTAGCGCATCGTGAAACACACCTAGTTCATTATTTTCCATAAAAAGCATTGCCCCTCGTTGATTATCCCTTACATAGAAAAATATATCATACTTTATCGTACCAGAGCTCAGAGAATTATATAGTACCATACAAAGTATATTACACAACTTCCACAGTAACTGTGCTTAGTGAAAATAAGCACTCTGGTGGAATTTTTTTAATTAAGAATCTACACTACATGACCAAAAGTATGTGGACACCTGCTTGTCGAACATCTTGTTCCAAAATCATGGGCATTAATATGGAGTTGGTCCCCCATTTGCTGCTATAACAGCCTCCACTCTTCCAGGAAGGCTTTCCACTAGATGTTGGAACTTTGCTGCAGGGACTTGCTTCCATTCAATCACAAAAGCATTAGTGAGGTTGGGCACTGATGTTCGGCAATTAGGTCTGGCTTGCAGTCGGCGTTCCAATTCATCCCAAACGTGTTTAATGGGGTTGAGGTCCAGGCTCTGTGCAGGCCAGTCAAGTTCTTCCACACCAATCCCGACAAACCACAAAGTTTGAAGCACAGAATCATCTAGATCATCATTGTATGCTGTAGCATTAAAATGTCCCTTTACTTGAACTAAGGGGCCTAGCCCGAACCATGAAAAACAACTCCAGCCCATTATTCTTCCTCCACCAAACTTTACAGCTGGCACTATGCATTTGGGCAGGTAGTGTTCTCCTTGCATCCGCCAAACTCCTTCGTTGGACTGCCAGATGGTGAAGTGTGATTCATCACTCCAGAGAATGTGTTTCCACTGCTCCAGAGTCCAATGGTAGCGAGCTTTACACCACTCCAGCCGACGCTTGGCATTGTGCATGGTGATCTTAGGCTTGTGTGTGGCTGCTTGGCCATAGAAACCCATTCTGTGAGCTTGTGTGGCCTACCACTACACGGCTGAGCCATTGTTGCTCCTAGACGTTTCCGATGTTTGTCTATGGAGATGCATGGCTGTGTGCTCCATTTTATACACCTGTCAGCAACGGGGTGTGGGTGAAATAGCCAAATCCACTAATTTGAAGGGGTGTTCACCTACTTTTGGCCATGTAGTGTAGCTGTTATCGGCAGAGTGGTTTGAAACTCTCTTTGTTATTGGTCTATTAACATATACCGCCTGGTGACTGCCAGGCAGGCCAAAATCATCCTACCAAAACAGGAAGAAATTTCAGGCAGTCATTTCAAACAGCTCTTACAGTAAAACAACATTATTATTATTTCCACAATTTCACAGTATTATTCCAACCTCATAGTGTGGAAATATACACTAACGTTCAAAAGTTTGGGGTCACTTAGAAATGTCCTTGTTCTTGAAAGAAAAGCACATTTTTTGTCCATTAAAATAACATAAAATTGATCAGAAATACAGTGTATACATTGTTAATGTTGTAAATGACTATTGTACCTGGAAACGGCTGATTTTTAATGTAATATCTACATAGGCGTAGAGGCCCATTATCAGCAACCATCACTCCTGTGTTCCAATGGCACCTTGTGTTTGCTAATCGAAGTTTATCGGTTTCAAAGACGAATTGATCATTAGAAAACCCTTTTGCAAGGATGTTAGCACAGCTGAAAACTGTTGTTCTGATTAAAGAAGCAATAAAACTGGCCTTCTTTAGACTAGTTGAGTATCTGCAGCGTCAGCATTTGTGTGTTCGATTACAGGCTCAAAATGGCCAGAAACAAAGATCTTTCTTCTGAAACTCATCAGTCTATTCTTGTTCTGAGAAAGTAAGGCTATTCAATGCGAGAGAAATTGCCAAAAAACTGAAGATCTCGTACAACACTACGTACTACTCATATCACAGAAATGCGATGCTATTTTAATGGACCAAAAATGTGCTTTTCTTTCGAAAACAAGAACATTTCTAAGTGACTCCAAACTTATGAACGGTAGTGTATATAAAACACAAGCAAATCACATTTTTGACTGAACTGGGCCTTTAAATGTTTATGTGAGGGGATGGCCTACAGTGTGAATCCTGTACAGATTCCTTATCATTAGAATGTGTGTATAATGATGGGTTCTGATGTGCTCTGTATCTATGACCTGAGCTTATGTATAGTATGTGTGTGTGTGTGTTATGGATATCCTACCTGAGACTGTGCGTTCACATTGGCTCCATTGGTCACTAGCTCTTTCACCACTTCCGTTTGGCCGGCCAGGGAGGCTATGTGAAGAGCGGTGTTTCCTTTCTGGATTAGAGAAGAGAATGAGAGGCATGTCAGTTAATCCCTCCCCCACATGTCCCAGTGTCCACGTGTACCTCATGGCTGCACCCCCGGCACATTGTTTGCATTGTGATGACAGTAGTGGCATATGCTGTGTCTACTAAAAGGACATAGATATATCCCTCCACTCTAGGTAGAGAAGGAATGAGTTGAAGACAGGTGTCTTGATTACAACATTTAAAACAAAAAAGCAGGAGTGCAGATATCATGCCCATTCAGCCAAACATGACCTTTACTGTGCCTCCTTAGACTAGTGTCTGAGGTTTCATTTGAAGAGCTGAAGAGTTTGATGTTGAGTAGTTTGAAGACTCTCCTTAGTGTTGCATTCTTCATAGTGCGCAGAATTGACATATAACTAGTGTCTGCTTCCATTGGGAGAGAGGGAACACTGAACACTAATGGTAGCTATAGTCTCTAAAGTCTTTCTATGAACAAACATGGACATGCTGCTGACCACACTGATGCTGACCACACTGATGCTGACCACTGAATGCTAAGCTCATGTTGTGTTTGTGACCAACTGGGTATCGAACCTGGGTCCTCTGCACATTTCACTGAATATCAGCCCTAGGAGCTACCATGAGAAAAGGTTCCTCATCATACTTGTAGTTCACTGAATCATCCCCTCGGTGTTGTCTGACAGCAACAAAGCAGTGACAGAAGCAGAGTGGGACGCACCTTGGTCGCCGCGTCCACATTGGCTTCTAGCTTCAGCAGCTCAGCCACCACCTCTACATGACCCTCCTTAGAGGCCAGATGAAGAGCATTCAACCCATTCTGAATGAAATGAAAGAAAGTAGTTTAAATACATCTATGGCACCCAGCCTACATTCTCTGAAAGAGAGACAGGTTGTGCCCATGGTGTGAGATTACTCAGACTTTCAAGTACATTCAAATTACTAATTGATGTTGTGACCTTGATTTAAATTTGACAAATGTATCACACAGCCACAGGATTAAATGTGTTTGATGGAAATAGTTTAAGTTACATTGACTGATACACTCTTAGAAAAAATGGTTCAAAAAGGGTTCTTCAGCTGTCCCCATAGGAGAACCCTTTTGAGTTCTAGGTAGAAACCTGCCTGGAACCTAGTGCCAAAAAGGGTTCTACATAAGGCTCTCATATGGGGACAACCAAAGAACCCTATTAGGTTCTAAATAGCACCTTTATTTTCTAAAAGTGCATATTGTGTACAAAATGGGAATGAATTGAAGAGCAGATGTTGGATGAATAGCAATCCACCTGGTTGCAGATGTTGATTTCTACCCCAGACTTGAGGTAGTCCAGGGCCTTCTCCAGGTTCCCAGCCCGCGCTGCTCGCAGGTAACTGGCATTGCTGTCCGACTAAGGAGATACAGAGAGAGAGAGAGATAGGTCAAATCCAGGCCACATACTGTAGTGTACATACAATCTATTTTCCTACTGCTGAATAGCAGAGGGCTAGAACGAAAGCACCGGTTCACATTCTCAGTAGTCACAGCGATAAACACTCACACACAAAAAAGTATATAACAAAATCTCAGATACTGGACCAGTCATGTTTTTCTCAAAATGTCCTTGACCTTCTGTAGAATTATAGCTACATTTCAACTGTATTGTAAAATACTGTATCAGTAGATAAAATAACACAGACATCCCAAAGATCAAGCAAAACCAATTGAGCGTTTATCCTAGTAAATGATGTTATTCTACGTCATCCTTTCTTCTTATCCCATACCAGGACGTTGTGATGCCAGCAGCGTCAAACACATTATATCCCATGACTCCTGAATCAACACAATGGTGGGTGGTCCTGATTGTCACTACCGAGACTTCTCTCTTCTGGTACAGACAAGAGAGACACACTCAGAAGACCTCCTCTAGACAGAGAGAAGGGCAATTCCCTGTGTCCCTGAGACTCTGAATTTTCACTATAAAAATGAATGTCAAACAAAAACCAATGGCTGTAAAGTTTAAATAAAATTTTAAAAATCTGCACAAGGACTAGTTTTAACAATTTCCACGGAACATTTTACAAAAACACATCTACTTGAAGAACAATGCAGTTGCAAAGTTTGGTAACAGAATGACGGTTTGTAATGTTTGTGCTATCATTCTGTTACCAAATTTTGCATCTGCACTGTTCTTCAAAGTAAATGTGTTTTTGTAAAAATGTGTTTGGAAAATGTTTTAATTAGACACTGTGCATATAGTTGCATGGTGTGTTTAACTTTGCAGTCATTATTTTTTGTTGACATACATTTTAATGTGAAATATAAGAGTCTCAGTGTCACTCTGTTGCCGTGGAATAACTGCATTATCCTTCTTCTGCTTGGTTCTTCATTAATTTAAAATAGAAAGAGGGCTTTGTGCACAAAAATAAATGACAACAAGCAATTTTTTGATTTTGCCCATTAAACAATTGTGTGTGTGTGCATGCGTGAGTGTGTGTCAGTGCATGCGTATGTATGAGTGAGTGTGTGCGTGTGTGTATTTGTGTGTGTGCGCGTGTGAATCCGTCTTATCAGCTCACGTCAGATTGTTCTGTTTGTGTCTGGGATACTTGACAGAGACCGACACATAGCAGAGTCTGCATATTTGCTGGCTGTAATTGTATGAAGTTGATTTCTAAAACCCAGCACCAGTGCACATGTCCTCAGAGCATGCAGTTGAGACAGACTGCTACATAACAGGAGCTCAGAGCTAAAATACCCCTGAATTAAACCAAGTCCCAGACCTTCTAATTTTAGCACATTTCCAGAGACACTTACAGTAAACTGGCAGACCCAAACAACATGAATGCCACAACCTTTTCCACACCCACATACTTTTCCAGGAATAACTGATGGGCAAAAGCTGGCTTGACAAACAGCCAAAATATAAATGACCAAGACATTTTTCCAGATTGCTCCAGTGATAGGGAATCAGAGTGGACTGTGGGAGCAATTTCAGAAGAAGCGTGTGTGTGTGAATCCCACAAGTGAGTGGAGAACCTATTCATTTCCTTGAAGTAAAACACATTAGCAGAGATCTAGTAGTATCTTAGTATCTCCGCTGTAGAATACATAAATGCCTGTTTCCTTTTCCAAACACAAGCCCCTAGGACAGAACAGTGGCAGTAAGCTATTCATGTAATTTCTTTGCTTTCGACATTGAAGAGATTAGTGGTACATACTGTATGGAAAAATGCCATAATGTTTCTCATTTAAATATTTTCAGTAATAAAACTGTAGTGCAGTGACTATGTATATTAGTATAGCTAAAGAGCATTGTTTTGTACATAACAGAGGCAATAATTGTGAATGTGAATCTGAGGAGGGCTAATATCAAAAGTGATGACCATCCTATGACCTCTCCAGTGTTGGACAACTCCTCCTTAGCCTAAAACACTACGTGACACCTGTCCTTCACCGTGAACTGTTCAGCCAGCTGGCAGACTCCTTTGCCCATTTAACTATCCCATCCACTCCAGACCACGTCATTAAATTACCCCTGGAACTCTTGCGCCAATTGGTATTTTATCAGTTAGAGACAACACATTATCTCGATGATTTGTAGTGACATTGAGCTCTGGACACCAAAATATCCAAAACAAAACATGCAGATTTATTTTTTTCTTGTGCAAATACACAAGCATACAAACTTTCCCACAGTGTATGGTGGCTGTAAGTGACTGTCAAGGATCTCTGAGAATAGCGTATTTGTTCAGTGTCAGATGCTTGATTCAGACTTCTGACATAAACATGTGAGGCCTCTTACTGTTCCGCTGTCTCATTGCTGTTGACAGTCAGAAAACGACACATTAATTTATTTGTCAAGCCATGACGTCAACATACAAAACGCAAGACATGCATTTTTAAGTACCGTCCTTCTTTTACTTTCTAGACAAGCACACCAGGCTAAATGTACTTATTGTAGCCTATGCAATTTCATTATACAGAATATAATTTGGAGTTTTTAAAAGTACAGGATCATGGATGGTGTTTTTGCAGGATACTGTGCTAGTGCTCCTCTGAAGCCTTGTGCCACATTAATTGAAGAGCCCGCCCATTTAAGCCTATATAACTGACTTATGTTCGTCAGACATTTATTTCACAAGCTATAAACTCTCTCCATGGTCACCACTCTCACCAAGACATTGATGAAGTGATCACGTGCAGTGTTTCCCTGAAGACGTTTTGCTATGTCTATCATTCACCATAAGGGAATCACTCAGATTCCCCGTTGTTCTTCAACATTCTGCTGTAACGTATCTAAAGGGGATAACCTCTCAAGGAAATTGAAGTGGGAGGAGGAGTGGGAGGAGGAGAGCGCGTAGATGTGGGAAATAATTAAACAACGAGCAAAGTGATCATGCTGTTTGTATGTTGCTGCTATGAAAGTGAACTGTATGCGATGGTGATCAGGGGAGTATTCATTCCGACGATTCTGTTGAAAAAACATTCTTAAATGGAAGCAAACAGATCAAAAACGGGGATAAAAATACCTGAATTTGTGCAATAGAAATGATTACACCCTAGATCAGCTAGATGCAGGCAAGAGTGTGCAAGGCGGTATTGTGAATGTGTCACTGTCTGTCACATTGATTACTCACATTTTTACACCTACGTGGTAAACTTTCACTAATAAGCTAGGTTGTAGCAACCTCATGATGGGATAGGGAAAATGTTTGTATCATGTAGTTGCCTAAACCTATCGCTGTTACATTGAGCTGGGTGAATGGAATATGAGTGACAGTCATCCAACATGCTGTAATAGAAATAAGGCCATGCGCATAAAAAATAAATAATCGTCTTTCCTTATCTTAAACGGCACTGACCGCCCCTGATGTACATGGACTGTACAAAACATTAGGAACACCTGCTCTTTCCATGACATAGATTAACCAGGTGAAAGTTATGATCTCTTGTTAAATTTACTTCAATCAGTGTAAATGAAGGGGAGGAGATGGGTTAAAGAAGGAATGTGTATGTGTGCCATTCAGATGGTGAATGGACAATACAAAATATGTAAGTGCCTTTGAAAGAGATATGGGAGTAGGTGCCAGGCGCACCAGTTTGAGTGTGTCAAGAACTGCAACGCTGCTCGGTTTTTCACGCTCAACAGTTTCCAAGAATGGTCCACCACCCAAAGACATCCAGCCAACTTGACACAACTGTGGCAGCATTCTTATGGGACACCTTGTAGAATCTATGCCCCGACGAATTGTGTATGTTCTGAGGGCAAAATGGGGTGCAACTCAATATTAGGAAGGTGTTCCTAATGTTTTGTACACTCAGTATACAAAGGCAACTAGGCAACAGTCATTTAAAAGCATTCGCTCTATCCCAGGCAAATGACTAGTGACACGAGTGACAGTCATTTCAAATATCATCCCATCACATTCAAGTCGGAGAGAGAAAACCGTCTTTGTGTATGAAGCCTTACAGAGGATGGAGACAGATTATCTTTGAAAATATGATTAAACTTTGCAGAGCAGAAGTTCAAAGAAATTAGGCCATTAAAGAGTAGGCTAAGCCTGAAGGAATCACATTAATCTACAGTTAGATAAAGCTGGATGTCAAAGGAACGGAGGCTCCGTCGTTCTGATTCCCTGTTAAAAGAAAAAGCTCTAATTTACTGATTCAGTCTAAATTAGAGCTTTACTTACTTACAGCATCTCACAATGGCAACCATGTGGCACATTTAATGTTAAGCTGCTGTAAAAATGACAATCAATATCTTCATGTACAGTATGCCTATTAGGAATGTGCTCTGCTGTGTGTATCCTCCTGTATCGAGGCAGAGTAGAGCTGCAAAGATTTTTTTGCTGAATTAGTGTTTGGCCCAGATTTCACTTATGACATCATTGAGTCCGGGGATTACTGTTTTGTGTGGAGTGATTTTCTCTCCAATATCTCCCACTGACATGATGTCAAACTGACAGGTAGGTAGTATTATGGAACAAAAACACACACACCCCCACACAGAGGCACCGCAACGCATCAACAGACCGATACCTTACAGATTCTGCGCGCGCGCGCACACACACACACACACACACACACACACACACACACACACACACACACACACACGTCAGTGCTCCAGACTGCTGGTTAGCTCAGTTGGAGCCCAGAACCCGTTGCATTGTCTCATTTATCCCTGGCCCCCCATCAATACAAAAACACAGCCTAGGGCCACATGAGCTCAGAACGCCCACCAGTGCCAAAGAGCATCGCCCCACCACACAGACATGCACTTTCCATGGGGGAAAAACAACACGGTTGACAGGTTAATGCATACATTGTGGAGCTGTTAGATAGATATAATTGCAAATCGTTACAAATTGATGTTTTTCTAAAGGCCTGTTGGTGTGGATGGATGTGGACCCATACTAGAATAGTGAATTAATTATAATGGGGTTGTATTGATAGCAGGATTGGAAGCACTTCCATTTGTTTGCATTAACTCACATTGGCCGATTGTGAACAACCATTACAATACAAATCCCCATAGATCTCAAAGACATTTACTGGCGCTACATAATGGTTAACCCCGGGTAAAAACTGTCAAAGCCAAAAACAGAATATCATTATGCCTGGATGATGTTGAAGTGTAAAGGATGCAAGAGAAATGAGTGATAAGTGACTATGCTACATGTAATATCAGTTTAGTGACCTTCATGCAGAGGATGGTATGCGGTTTCAGTGTAGATCTATATTGCACATGGACAATGACGTGTAGAATAGCTATTTAGATTAATTTAATTGATGGAAGCTCACAGACAAAGAGTGTATAAAACATTAGGGCATGGACTCTACAAGGTGTTGAAAGCGGTGCCTGGAGCGGTCTTCTAGTGAGGCTTCGGAAGTGCGCACATCACCCAACACTTCAGAGTATATTACTCGCTAATGTCCAGTCCCTAGTTAACAAAGTCAACGAAATTAGGGCAAGAGTTGCTTTCCAAAGAGATATCTGGGATTGTAACATACTCTGTTTCACAGAGACATGGCTAGCTGGGGACATGCTGTCGGAGTCCGTACAGCCAACAGGATTTTCAGTGCATCACACCGATAGGAACAAACATCTCTTCGGTAAGAAGAAGGGTGGAGGTGTATGTTTCATGATTAACGACTCATGGTGTAATTGTAACAACACGAGCACGCCCAATTTTTCAGTTTTTGATTTGTTAAAAAAGTTTGAAATATCCAATAAATGTCGTTCCACTTCATGATTGTGTCCCACTTGTTGTTGATTCTTCACAAAAAAATTCAGTTTTATATCTTTATGTTTGAAGCCTGAAATGTGGCAAAAGGTCGCAAAGTTCAAGGGGGCCGAATACTTTCGCAAGGTACTGTAGGTATGTAACAGTTTGGGTCCAGGGTGTGTCCCCCTTTGAAGAGGGGGATGACTGCAGCAGCTTTCCAATCCTTGGGGATCTCAGACGATATGAAAGAGAGGTTGAACAGGCTGGTAATAGGGGTTGCGACAATGGCGGCGGATAGTTTCAGAAATAGAGGGTCCAGATTGTCAAGCCCAGCTGATTTGTATGGGTCCAGGTTTTGCAGCTCTTTCAGAACATCTGCTATCTGGATTTGGGTAAAGGAGCTGGGGAGGCTTGGGCGAGTAGCTACGGGGGGTGGGCGGAGCTGTTGGCCCGAGGTTGGAGTAGCCAGGAGGAAGGCATGGCCAGCCGTTCAGAAATGCTTGTTAAAGTTTTCGATAATCATGGATTTATCGGTGGTGACCGTGTTACCTAGACTCAGTGCAGTGGGCAGCTGGGAGGAGGTGCTCTTGTTCTCCATGGACTTTACAGTGTCCCATAACTTTTTGGAGTTAGAGCTACAGGATGCAAATTTCTGCTTGAAGAAGCTGGCCTTTGCTTTCCTGACTGACTGCGCGTATTGGTTCCTGACTTCCCTGAACAGTTGCATATCGCGGGGACTATTCGATGCTATTGCAGTCTGCCACAGGATGTTTTTGTGCTGTTCGAGGGCAGTCAGGTCTGGAGTGAACCAAGGGGTATATCTGTTCTTAGTTCTGCATTTTTTGAACGGAGCGTGCTTATCTAAGATGGTGAGGAAGTTACTTTGAAAGAATGACCAGGCATCCTCAATTGACGGGATGAGGTCAATATCATTCCAGGATATCCGGGCCAGGTCGATTAGAAAGGCCTGCTCGCAGAAGTGTTTTAGGGAGCGTTTGACAGTGATGAGGGGTGGTTGTTTGACTGTGGACCCGTAGCGGATACAGGCAATGAGGCAGTGATCGCTGAGATCCTGGTTGAAGACAGCAGAGGTGTATTTAGAGAGCCAGTTGGTCAGGATAACGTCTAAGAGGGTGCCCTTGTTTACAGACTTAGGGTTGTACCTGGTGGGTTCCTTGATGATTTGTGTGAGATTGAGGGCATCTAGCTTAGATTGTAGGACTGCCGGGGTGTTAAGCATATCCCAGTTTAGGTCACCTAACAGAACAAACTCTGAAGCTAGATGGGGGGCGATCAATTCACAGATTCACAGTTCACAGTGTCCAGGGCACAGCTGGGAGCTGAGGGGGGTCGGTAGCAGGCGGCAACAGTGAGAGACTTATTTCTGGAGAGTAATTTTTAAAATTAGTAGTTCGAACTGTTTGGATATGGACCTGGAAAGTATGACATTACTTTGCAGGCTATCTCTGCAGTAGACTGCAACTCCTCCCCCTTTGGCAGTTCTATCTTGACGGAAAATGTTATAGTTGGGTATGGAAATCTCAGAATTTTTGGTGGCCTTCCTAAGCCAGGATTATATTACCGCCTGGTATGGCAACTGCACCGCCCACAACCGTAAGGCTTTCCAGAGGGTGGTGCAGTCTGCACAATGTATCACCAGGGACAAACTACCTGCCCTCCAGGACACCTACAACACCCGATGTCACAGGAAGGCAAAAAAGATCATCAAGGACAATAACCACCTGAGCCACTGCCTGTTCACCCCGCTTCCATCCAGCAGGTGAGGTCAGTACAGGTGCATCAGAGCTGGGACAGAGAGATTGAAAAACAGCTTCTAACTCAAGGCCATCAGACTGTTAAACAGTCATCACTAGCACAGAGAGGCGGCTGCCTACCTACAGACTTGATATCATTGGCCACTTTAATAAATGGAACACAAGTCACTTTTATAATGCCACTTTAAGAATGTTTACATATCTCACATTATTAATCTCATATGTATATACTGTATCCTTCACTATCTATTCTTTACTATTTATTGCATCTTAGCCGCTATGTCATTGCTCATCCATATATTTTATACTCATATATTCTCATCCCAATGTGCATCAGGTTTTGTTGTGGAATTTGTTAGATATTAGTTTTTTTTGTGGAATTGTTAGATATTACCTGTTTGATACTGCTGCACTGTTGGATCTAGAAGCATAAGCATTTCGCTACACTCGCAATTACATCTGCTAACCATGTGTATGTGACCAGGAAGGCTGGCCCATGTTGACTCCAATGCTTCACAGAGTTGTGTCAAGTTGGCTGGATGTCCTTCGGGTGGTGGACCATTATTAATACACACAGGAAACTGTTGAGAAACCCAGCAGCGTTGCAGTTCTTGACACACTCAAACCTTTGCGCCTGGCACCTACTACCATACCCCGTTCAAAGGCACTTAAATATTTTGTCCTGCACATTCACCCTCTGAATGGCACACATACACACACATCCACATATCCAGCACACATACACAATCCATCTCAATTGTCTTAAGGCTTGATGTAGGCTGAGAGCCCACACCCAGGAACCAAATATAGGGGAGAGATAATTATACTTTACAAAAATATAAATTCAACATGCAACAATTGAAAAGATTTTACTGAGATGCAGCTGATATGAATCAGTCGATTGAAATAAATTCATTAAGCCCTAATCTATGGATTTCATATGACTAGGAATACAGATATGCGTCTGTTGGTAACATAAACCTTTTTTTAAAAATGGGCCTCACAATAAGCCTCAGGATCTCGTCACAGTATTTCTGTGCATTCAAATTGCCATAGATACAATTAAATTGTGTTCGTAGTCTGTATCTTACGCCTGCCCATATCATAACCCCACCGCCACCATGAGATACTCTGTTCACAACGTTGATGTGGCCCTAGGCTGTGACAAGACAATTAGATAAGATGGCGCCGAAGAGCAAAGAAGATGGCCAACGTTTTACATGCTCCTAACCAACTGTGCTATTTTGTTAGTTTCTTTGCAGTATTTGTAACTGATTTTTTTTTACTTATTTTGTACATAATGTTGCTGCTACCGTCTCTTATGACCGAAAAAATAAATTCTGGACATCAGAACAGCGATTACTCACCTCGAACTAGAAGAAGCTTTTTCCTTTAACGAGTCCGACGAGAAGGATATACTGCTTTACCGGGAACAGGCCCAAATCCCCGTCATTTGCGTGGAGAAAAGACGGAGGAAAAGGGGATGCAGGCAGGACTGCCTTCTGAGAATCCGTAGGCGAGCGAGTAAACTCCTACTGCCATCCGTTCTACTGGCTAAAGTGCAATCATTGGAAAATAAAATTGATGACCTACATTATTAAGACATTATAAAAATTTAAAAACTGTAATATCTTATGTTTCACCGATTCGTGGCTGAACGACGACACGGATAATATAGAGCTGGCGGAATTTTCCATGCACCGGCAGAACAGAGAAGCTACGTCTGATAAGACGAGGGGTATGGGTGTTTGTCTATTTGTTAATAACAGCTGGTGCACGATGTTTAATATTAAAGAAGTCTCGAGGTATTGCTTGCCTGAGGTAGAGTACCTTATGATAAGCTGTAAACCACACTATCTACCAAGAGTTATCATCTTGTCATGACTGTCCTGATCAGGTCAGGTTACAGGAGACCACAACCCTACAGATTATCTGTCAACCCCAACAGAGGAGGAGCGATCTAGGGGTCTGAAGATGTGAGGGGGTTTTATGACCCCTCACACCCCTGGTAAATCTCAGGCCACAGACAAATTCCTTTGTCCTGTTACTATGGAGAACCAGCCTCAGAACATTAAACATGAAATAAAGGGACTTTGGAACAATGATTTCCGTCAGCCACAATGGTGGGGTCATGACGATAGATGGAATATGAAAATGTATGTAATTTCTGTTTTGTTAATAGATGACGTTTTTACGAAAACATTTTAACGTTAAAAGTTTTCCTAGTATATGTTTGATGTTTATACATTGTACATTGTGTGGAAAATGTCCAAATCAAAGAGAATGTTTTGGTAAAGATGAAATGGGAAGTTAGTTGTCTAAAATTGGATTTGAGTAAAATCTAGACCTTGCCCTTAATTTGGTACGCCCAGAGAATTTCCCTAAAGGCGGTTACGCCCACTTTTGACCCAAGGGTATAAAAACCACCTAGCCTCCACTCCCCATCGAATCATGGTATCTACACTGTTTCATTCCTATGCTGTGAGCTCTGAGCTACAGAGCTGTCTGTCCTCAGAAGAGCCCTTCCAGAGCAAGGGCGAGGAAACAGACTCCTAAGCCAAAAGGACACTGACATCGTGAGGACAACCAGAGAGTTGCGCCGGAGAAGTGTGTCATTGAGCAGCCTGAACGGTCCACGCGGAGAATCCACGGAGACCTTCCCCACGTAATTACATCATTATATTTTGACCCATAAGAGTGGCAGTTTGGGGCAAGGGTTAGAATAAACATAGCTGACAAATTCACCCAAATGTATATTTCTCTCGTGTACTTTCTCTTTTTCTCTCTCTTTTAAATCCCCATTTTGGGTAACACGTGGCATATTGTGTTGGCCCGTTATTCTAAGTTCTAATCAATAGCCTAGAATGTGTTTTTGTGTATGTGTATCTTTTATCATAATTTTAGCTTTCTAGTAAATAAATACTTAACTAAGATTGGTGTGGTACGAACTCATTGGTGAGACTCGGGTCAGTGCAGATTCCCGGATTATGCGACATTCAGAACGAGACTGTAGAGGTAACTGATTAATTAGCAGCTGTTGTAAAATCGATATTCTGATATTCTTTGAGTTAATTTGGGAAATAGAAACTCAATAAAACTAATTTTCCCATGGTGCCCCAAGTTAATGAGTTAATAATTGCTTGATTCAGTTAATCACGCAATTAGAAACCTTTAATCATTCGATGAGCAACAGTCGTCACATTAACTAATACAACGTCACGACAATCTATATTATTCATAGCCGTCTATTTACCACCACAGACCGATGCTGGCACTAAGACCGCACTCAACCAACTCTATAAGGCCATAAGCAAACAATAAAATGCTCATCCAGAAGCAGCGCTCCTAGTGGCAGGGTACTTAAACTTAAATCAGCTTCCCAAATTTTGACCAGCATGTCACATGTGCAACCAGAGGAGAAAAAACTGTAGACCACCTTTACTCCACACACAGAGATGCATACAAAGCTCTCCCACGCCATCCATTTGGCAAATCTGACCATAATTCTATCTTCCTGATCCCGGCTTACAAGCAAAAACTAAAGCAGGAAGTACCAGTGACTCACTCAATACGGAAGTGGTCAGATGACACGGATGCTACACTACGGGACTGTTTTGCAAGCACAGACTGGAATATGTTCCGGGATTCATCCAATGGCATTGAGGAGTATACCACCTCAGTCATCGGCTTCATCAATAAGTGCATCGACGACCCCCACAGTGACAGTACGTACATATCCCAACCAGAAGACATGGATTACCACTTTCAAGGAGTGGGACACTAATCCGGACGCTTATAAGAAATTCTGCTATACCCTCAGACGAACCATCAAACAAGCAAAGCGTCAATACAGGATTAAGATGTAATTCAAGTTCCTTGGTGTCCACATCACCAACGAACTATCATGTTCCAAACACACCAAGACAGTCGTGAACAGGGCACGACAAAACCTTTTCCTCCTCAGGAGACTGAAAAGATTTGGCATTGGTCCCCAGATCCTCAAAAAGTTCTACAGCTGCATCATCGAGAGCATCCTGTCCGGTTGCATCACCGCCTGGTATGACAACTGCTCAGCATCTGACCGGAAGGCACTACAGAGGGTAGTGCGTACGGCCCAGTACATCACTGGGGCCAAGCTTCCTGCCATCCAGGACCTATATAATAGGCGGTGTCAGAGGAAAGCCCATAAAATTGTCAGAGACTCCAGTCACCCAAGTCATAGACTGTTTTTTCTGCTACCGCACGACAAGCGGTTTTGTACACTGCTGCAACTCACTGTTTATTATTTATGCAGTCACTTCACTCCTACCTACATGTACACATTACCTCAACTAACCTGTACCCCCCGCACACTGACTCAGTACCGGTACCCCCTGTTTCTAGCCTTGTTATTGATATTTTATTGTGTTAATTTCTTTTGTTATTTACTTCAGTTTATTTGGTAAATATTTTCTTAACTCTTCTTGAACTGCACTGTTGGTTAAGGGCTTGTAAAGTAAGCATTTCACGGTATGGTCTACACTTGTTGTATTCGGGGGATGTGACAAATAAAGTTTGATTTGACATCAGCAAACCGCTCGCCCACACAACGCCATGCACGTGGCCTGTGGTTTTGAGGCTGGTTGGACGCACTGCCAAATTTTTAAAAAATGACATTGGAGGCGGCTTATGATAGAGAAATTAACATAAAATTATCTGGCAACAGCTCTAGTGGACATTCCTGAAGTCAGCATGGTCCCTCAAAATTTCTGATATCTGCGGCATTGTGTTGTGTGACAAAATTTCACATTTTAGAGTGGCCTTTTATTGTCCCCAGCACAAGGTGCATCTGTATAATGATAATGCTGTTAAAGCTTCTGCATATGCCACACCTGTCAGGTCATATGCCACACCTGTCATTATCCTGGCAAAGGTGAAATGCTCACTAACAGGGCTGAAAAAAATTGTGCAATTCTTTTTTTTAAAGCTTTTCATGCTATGGAACATTTCTGGGATCTTTTATTTCAGCTCATGAAACATTGGACCAACACTTTACAAGTTTCGTTTACATTTTTGATCAGTGTATATAAGTGTTAAGACTGGGAAGGAAGTTCTCCCCAGGTCAGTGCTACAATGGTATGTGTGCACACACGCGCACGCACACGCACTCACATGCACTCACACGCACTCACACGCACACACTTATAGCAGATCAGAGGACAATTATCAGTGTGGAGAGATTATCCACCAAATTCCAGCGATCCAAAAAAAGACTTGGGAAATCCCCTGCGCAAGCAGCAGGACGCTCTCCGCTGCTCATCTGATTTCCCCTTATCACATTACCTGTCAAGGTCAGCAGCTGTGCACTGGAACCTGACACACAGCATCCTTTAGAAAGTTCGCTCTAGTGCAAACACACACAGTAAATTACAAAAACCCATATTGTCACCAGGATATTTCACTTATACACTGATGCCAGAAAACCAAGATGTCCTCTGTAGTAGGAGAATCAGCCTCTCCAACACAGATAGACATATTTGTGTCCTGTAACCATCCTCTATCCACTACCGCTGCACCGCTAGGCTATACTACAGGGGCTGATGACCTCTGAGCTCTTCACAGTCCAGGATATCAAATCAAATCAATACTAGCCATACTAACTCCTCTCCACAACTCCCCTTCACAACTCCTCACAAGGCAGTAGTGATTGCAAAATGTATTGAGAAAATTCCAGGGAACACTTACTATTGTCAGGAAGTCTGCTGCCTCTTCCACAGCCATGTTGCCCCTCTCGCTTTGCAGTTCAGGAGTGAAACCTGAGCTATCAATTAGTTCTGGCCCAGGCAGCACCACACACAGCACACAGTACACAGAACAGGGAGTGGGACACGGAAGAACAAGGTACCATTGTGTCAGGTGACCAAGTAAAAAAACAAAAAATAGCCAACCTAGCAAAACCCAAAATAATGCTTCCTTCCACCGCGTGGTCGATGCACCATAGAATGAAAGGATGGAGGCAGAGAGGAGAAGAGGTGGGCTTCTGTATCTAACCTTTCAGGAGAAGTAAACAATCCCCTCTGTCAGTGTTTGTCTCTCTCTGACATATGAAAGGACACACGTCAAATCCCCTATTCCCTCTCCCTCCCTCTTCCCCTCTCTTTCTATGTAAACAAGGGCAAATCCCTTCTGCTTCCCAGAGCTCACCCAGAATGTACCCTAGAGAGGGGAGGGTAGAGGACAGGAGGTACACCCTGACTTACCATATTAGTAGATAGCACTTCCTCCTCCTGTCTCTCTCTCTCTCTCTAAGGCTCTCTCAGAGGGGGGTAAATGGAATCGTGATATCCAAGGATAGGGAGGGAGGAAAACACTGAAAATAGCAGCTGAAACAAATACTTTTGCTAAAAGGGGTTGACTGGGCCATGTCAACCCACTCTCCTCACTCTGTCACTCTCTCTCCCTCTTCCTCCGTCACTGCCAGCATGAGGCTCTTTATTGTCATCCTGCTTATCAGCTCTTTTTCCCCACAAAGGGAGTGTGTGTACATGCGTGCATGCATGTGTGTGTGTATCAGGGGGCTCCCTATCCAAACAACAGGGAGGTGGGGGGGACTGGTGGGGACCTGCAGGGCAGAACAATGCTGCCAGACGCTATTTTAGGGGGCTGGGAGGCACAAGTAGCCAATGGGGACAGTTTGAGGTAGGATTAAGGGGCTTTCCCCCGGTATTAAGGACACACCATCCTCCCACCAACCCCTTATCACACACCCCACATACTGTAGATCAGCCAGGAGACAGCCTGTGCCCCACTATCAACTCCCAGGCTGATCTCTATCACTACCCCCCACCCCCCCCCCCATCACCATACTATATATGTTTCCATATCGATGCTACAAACAATGATTCTTGGTTTTGTTTCAGCTTTGAACATTCCTTTTTTATAGTTTGGGGATGATTTAGTTTGTTAGGCATCAATACTGTATTGCAATGTGTAAGTGCACAGCTCCAAGATGCACTAACAAGAGCTAAGGGAAATGTACCCCTTTTGAAAGCCATGTTTCTGATCATAAATGCTTCATTCTGCTCAGCGGATACCATCAGAGCCATGGAAAACATTGGAGAGCATCAGACTGATGGAATACCGCTTGATCTTCTCTCCAAGGTGATTTTGTTGGTCCACCTCTGACAAACGCAGTTCATAAACATGAGACTAGAGACACTTGTTTATAGGCCAGCAAGTCTTTGTTCTGCCAACAAGACACATCCCCCCCAACACGTCCAATCCTTCAGCTGGGCAGTCATTGGCTGTCACAGCTCTAGAAGAATGGCCTCCCATGCATTCTGGGTAAGTACAATGTCTGCTTAAAAAGCACACAGCGGAGTAAGTAACAGACTGTGGTGTGCCATGGAACAGTCAGCTGGAACACGTAACTTGTAGATCACAGGTGGGCGGCAGGTAGCCTAGTGGTAAGAGTGTTGGTCCAGCAACCGAAAGGTTGATAGATCAAATCCCCGAGCTAACCAGGTAAACATCTGTCGTTCTTCCCCTGAACAAGGCAGTTAACCCACTGTTCCTACGCTGTCATTGTAAATAAGTGGAGTGGAGGAGGAAGAGAGTCAGTGGAGGAGGAAGAGAGGAGGAAGAGAGTCGAGCCTACTTTCAAGACATTATCTCACACACACACTCACTGTAAATCAACAACCATTACACGAGTGAATCAACTTTGCACAGCAACCTTGAAGACAACATGCAGTATCATGTCATATGATTTCAATTTACTGTAGCCTACTGTCTGATCAAATTACATAGAAAATCATGTAATAGTGATCAATAAAAATTACATGACGCACAACCCTTTTTTAGGGCAATCAGGCCAAAAACAGAACATTGCCTTTTAAAAAATGAATTTGAACTGACTGGTGGCCTTTGCGTGTGCTGAACCCAGATTTAAAAAATGTATAAAGAAAATATGCCTTCACAACGAGTTGAGAGCATGCACTGTATAACAGCGTCCAGGACTCAGAAGATAAGGTTGTTCTCTAGGTATTGTAGAGCTCTTTATTTTTATTTTTTATTTCACCTTTATTTAACCAGGCAGGCTAGTTGAGAACAAGTTCTCATTTGCAACTGCGACCTGGCCAAGATAAAGCATAGCAGTGTGAACAGACAACAACAGAGTTACACATGGAGTAAATAATAAACAATAAACAAGTCAATAACATAGTAGAAAAAAATTATCTATATACATTGTGTGCAAAAGGCATGAGGAGGTAGGCAATAAATAGGCCATAGGAGTGAATAATTACAATTTAGCAAATAAACACTAGAGTTATAAATGATCAGATGAACATGTGCAGGTAGAGATACTGGTGTGCAAAAGAGAAGAAAAGTAAATAAAATAAAAACAGTATGGGGATGAGGTAGGTAAATTGGGTGGGCTATATACCGATGGACTATGTACAGCTGCAGTGATCGGTTAGCTGATCAGATAGCAGATGTTTAAAGTTGGTGAGGGAGATAAAAGTCTCCAACTTTAGAGATTTTTGCAATTCGTTCCAGTCGCAGGCAGCAGAGAACTGGAAGGAAAGGCGGCCAAATTAGGTTTTGGCTTTAGGGATGATCAGTGAGATACACCTGCTGGAGCGCGTGCTACGGGTGGGTGTTGCCATCGTGACCAGTGAACCGAGATAAGGCGGAGCTTTACCTAGCATAGACTTGTAGATGACCTGGAGCCAGTGGGTCTGGCGACGAACATGTAGCGAGGGTCAGCCGACTAGAGCATACAGGTCGCAGTGGTGGGTGGTATAAGGTGCTTTAGTAACAAAACGGATGGCACTGTGATAAACTGCATCCAGTTTGCTGAGTAGAGTATTGGAAACTATTTTGTAGATGACATCGCCGAAGTCGAGGATCGGTAGGATAGTCAGTTTCACTAGGGTAAGTTTGGCGGCGTGAGTGAAGGAGGCTTTGTTGCGAAATAGAAAGCCGATTCTAGATTTGATTTTGGATTGGAGATGTTTGATATGAGTCTGGAAGGAGAGTTTGCAGTCTAGCCAGACACCTAGGTACTTATAGATGTCCACATATTCTAGGTCGGAACCATCCAGGGTGGTGATGCTAGTCGGGCGTGCGGGTGCAGGCAGCGAACGGTTGAAAAGCATGCATTTGGTTTTACTAGCGTTTAAGAGCAGTTGGAGGCCACGGAAGGAGTGTTGTATGGCATTGAAGCTCGTTTGGAGGTTAGATAGCACAGTGTCCAAGGAAGGGCCAGAAGTATACAGAATGGTGTCGTCTGCATAGAGGTGGATCAGGGAATCGCCCGCAGCAAGAGCAACATCATTGATATATACAGAGAAAAGAGTCGGCCCGAGAATTGAACCCTGTGGTACCCCCATAGAGACTACCAGAGGACCGGACATCATGCCCTCCGATTTGACACACTGAACTCGGTCTGCAAAGTAGTTGGTGAACCAGGCAAGGCTGTCATTAGAAAAACCGAGGCTACTGAGTCTGCCGATAAGAATATGGTGATTGACAGAGTCGAAAGCCTTGGCCAGGTCGATGAAGACGGCTGCGCAGTACTGTCTTTTATCGATGGCGGTTATGATATCGTTTAGTACCTTGAGCGTGGCTGAGGTGCACCCGAGACCGGCTCGGAATCCGGATTTCACAGCGGAGAAGGTACGGTGGGATTCGAAATGATCAGTGATCTGTTTGTTGACTTGGCTTTCGAAGACCTTAGACAGTTTGGGTCCAGTTTGGGACAGTTTGGGTCCAGGGTGTATCCCTCTTTGAAGAGGGGGATGACCGCGGCAGCATTCCAATGCTTGGGGATCTCAGATGATACGAAGGAGAGGTTGAACAAGTTGGTAATAGGGGTTGCGACAATGGCGGCGGACAGTTTCAGAAATAGAGGTCCAGATTGTCAAGCCCAGCTGATTTGTACGGGTCCAGGCTTTGCAGCTCTTTCAGAACATCTGCTATCTGGATTTGGGTAAAGGAGAAGCTGGGGAGGCGTGGGCGAGTAGCTGCGGGGGGGAAGGTGGAGCTGTTGGCCGAGGTTGGAGTAGCCAGGAGGAAGGCATGGCCAGCCGTTGAGAAATGCTTGTTGAAGTTTCCGATTATCACAGATTTATCGGTGATGACCATGTTACCTAGCCTCAGTGCAGTGGGCAGCTGGGAGGAGGTGCTCTTGTTCCCCATGGACTTTACAGTGTCCCAGAACTTTTTGGAGTTAGAGCTACAGGATGCAAATTTCTGCTTGAAAAAGCTAGCCTAAGCTTTCATGACTGACTGCGTGTATTGGTTCCTGACTTCCCTGAACATTTGCATATCGCTGGGACTATTCGATGCTATTGCAGTCTGCCACAGGATGTTTTTGTGCTGGTCGAGGGCAGTCAGGTCTGGAGTGAACATGGGCTATATCTGTTCTTGGTTCTGCATTTTTTGAACAGAGCATGCTTGTCTAAGATGGTGAGAAAGTTACTTTTAGAGAATGACCAGGCATCCTCAACTGACGGGATGAGGTCAATATCCTTCCAGGATACCCGGGCCAGATCGATTAGAAAGGCCTGCTCGCAGAAGTGTTTTAGGGAGCGTTTGACAGTGATGAGGGGTGGTCGTTTAACCGTGGACCCGTAGCAGACACAGGCAATGAGGCAGTGATCGCTGAGATCCTGATTGAAGACAGCAGAGGTGTATTTGGAGGGCAAGTTGGTCACGATCATGTCAATTAGGATTCAGGGTTGTACCTGGTGGGTTCCTTGATGATTTGTGTGAGATTGAGGGCATCTAGCTTAGATTGTAGGACTGCCAGTGTGTTAAGCATATCCCAGTTTAGGTCACCTAACAGAACAAACTCTGAAGCTAGATGGGGGGCGATCAATTCACAGATGGTGTCCAGGGCACAGCTGGGAGCTGAGGGGGGTCGGTAGCAGGCGGCAACAGTGAGAGACTTATTTCTGGAGAGATTAATTTTTAAAATTAGAAGTTCGAACTGTTTGGGCATAGACCTGGAAAGTATGACAGAACTTTGCAGGCTATCTCTGCAGTAGATTGCAACTCCTCCCCCTTTGGCAGTTCTATCTTGACGGAAAGTGTTATAGTTCGGTATGGAAATCTCAGAATTTTTGGTGGCCTTCCTAAGCCAGGATTCAGACACGGCAAAGACATCAGGGTTGGCAGAGTGCACTAAAGCAGTGAGTAAAACAAACTTAGGGAGGAGGCTTCTGATGTTGACATGCATGAAACCAAGGCTTTTTTGATCACAGAAGTCAACAAATGAGGGTGCCTGGGGACATGCAGGGCCTGGGTTTACCTCCACATCACCCGAGGAACAGAGGAGGAGTAGGATGAGGGTGCGTCTAGAGGCTATCAAAACTGGTCGCCTAGAGCGTTGGGGACAAGGAATAAAAGGAGCAGATTTATGGGCGTGGTAGAATATATTTTCTTGGCATAATGTGCAGACAGGGGTATGTTGGGGTGCGGATACAGCGGAGCTAAGCCCAGGCACTGGGTGATGATAAGAGGTTGTATGTCTGGACATGCTGGTTATAATGGGTGAGGTCACCGCATGTGTGGGAGGTGGGACAAAGGAGGTATCAGAGGTGTGAGGAGTGGAACTAGGGCTCCATTGTAAACTAAAACAATGATAACTAACCTGAACAACAGTATACAAGGCATATTGATATTTGAGAGAGACATACAGCAAGGCATAAAGTAATCGCAGGTCTTGATTGGGAGAGCTTGCTAAAACAACAGGTGAGACAACAACAGCTAGTCAGCTAACACAACAACAGCAGGTAAAATGGCGATGACTAGGCAGAGAGTGTCAGATTAACTACACATAGAGCCTGAGTTCGCGGCTGGGGCCGACAGATAAAAAATAAATAAACAGAATGGAGTACCGTGATTAATGGACAGTCCAGCAGGCATCAGCTATGTAGCCAAGTGATCATAGTGTCCAGTGGGCAGCAGCAGATGGAACAGGGAAGCGGGCGACACAACGTTTAAAGTTAGTAGCACGGGGGTGGTAGGGTGGGTCTGCTCAGACGGAGGCCGGTGGGGGGCCGTGTCGACAGAGAATCCAAGCCAGATGGCAAAAGAGGTATTGTAGAATTTAGTTTGCTAGCAGGGAGATGTGCCTGGCTCACGGCTAACTGGTGCTAGCTTCGTGGCAGTGGCGTTAGCCAAGGTCCAGAGTTTACAGCAAGGATCCGGTGGAGTATTGGGCTCTAGCCGTGTATGAGTGGGGTTCGAGTGAACAGCTGAGTAGGCCGGGAGGTGGGCCTCAGGGATAGCTTCGGTACTGGTTGCAAGCTAGCTGTGAAGATCAGAAGTAGTGGTCCAGGGATTAGGGCAGGAATTCGGCGTTGTTGTGGAGAGACAGTTCGATACTGGTAGACTGGTGAGTATTATCCAGGCTAAAAACAGGGCTGGCTGTGCAGAAGGTAAAAGCCGCTAGCAGTGGCTAACAATGACTAAACAGCTTGTAGCTAATTAGCTGGTTAGCTTCTGGAGGTTCTTGAATGTATTCTAAAATAAAAAATAATAGCGATTCTGTATCACATTGGGTGAGGCAGGTTACCGGAAGGTATAATCGAATTAAAAATCGGAAAGAGATTGAAAATAAATATGGGTCCAGTGAGTGGTTGGGCTGGCTGGGGACACGGCGTTTCAGACAGTTAGCAGGCCTGTGCTAACAAGCTAACAGTAAGTAGGCCGGGGCTAAACAAGCTAGCAGTTAGCAGACCGGGGCTAAACAAGCTAGCAGTTAGTAGACCGGGGCAGGCTAGCAGTTAGCAGGCCGGGTTTTTAAGCAAGCAGATAGCAGGGGCTATAAAGTTAGCCTTTGGGGGACGTCGCGATGGGGTTAAGTCTGTTTTTGCCTCTTCATGCGGTGACGTCAATAGACCAGTCGTGGAATTAGTAGGGTCCCAAGTAGCTCTAGGTAGCTAGCAGGCCTAGCTGGTTAGCATAATGGTCCTTCAGCGAGCGTCTGAGGGGCCTGTTGGAGTCCTCGGGCAGATTATGTCGGTATTCCAGTCGTAGGGGATCTGCGGGGTTCCATGCCCCGTACCGGCTGTAGAAGGGGTCCGGATATTGTAGCCCAGGAGTATACTTCTGTGGTAGCACAGGAGCTCTGGACGGGCTAGCTTCAAGTGGATGGAAACGCTAGCCAGGAGTAGTCATCCGGTTGCGGTTAGCTAGTTGTGAAGATCCAGATGAAAATGTTCAGTTTGCGGTGGGAATCCGGGGATAAAAATAATAGGCCCGTTATGCTCTGTTAGAGTCACGTTGTTCGAACTGGCGAGAGCTATTCGAGCTGAAGGTTAGCTGATGACCGCTGGCAATGGTTTGCTGACTGATAGCTGGTAGTTAGCTGGCTAGCTTCAGTTGAGGGATTCCAGATCCGAAGTAAATATAGATACTTTAGGGAAAAAAAGCAGATCCACGCTACATTGGGTGAGGCGGGTTGCAGGAGAGTATTTAGATGTTGAGGTTTAGCAAAATATTTTAAAAGATATGCAAAGAAAAATATGTAAAAAACTATATATACAAGGGACACGACAGGATAAAGACGTCTGACTGCTACGCCATCTTGGATCTCACTGGTAGCAGCTCAATATGAAGACAACAAAACCCAAAACTACGAGAATACCCAACATGATATTAACCTCACCGTAAAGCACCTCTTTTAATAAAGGTTCTACCAGTGTGGTCTTCCATCATTGAATTCTAGAACACAGCATCTGTGAAAAACATCAGTCAGTTATAGTATTGTTCATAGGGATCTTTTTACCCCTCGGATTAACAAACATGAATCCAAACTATAGAAAGGGATATAGGCTATAAAATAAAACATAGAAGCCATCCAGGAGGAATACTCTTGGACAGGACTTGTGTAGAGAACCAACCAGAGGACCAATATATTTAATGCAGGGATCTGGCTGAAGGGCACAACAACACTAATACACCAGGGACATGAACCCATCAGAGAAATGGGGGTGGAGAGGAGAGGAGAAAGCCACAGACCATTCCCTGGCATGGCTCAGTGCTATAAGAGCACACAACCCCTATTTCAAGAGAGAGGAAACTCAGAACACTAGACATTGACAGAGGTTGTTTCAATTTCCTCAACGTGTACAAGTCTGGGACAGTAATGGTGCAGGGAATCCTCATGCAGTTCCAGCAGGACTTTTACGTCAAAGAGAGAGCACAGCAGGAAAATCTCTCTCTCTCTCCGTGTGACGACTCCCCCATCCAGAGTCACTCTGATCACACCTCTTCAAACTGCCCTGCAGACGAGGATAGTCACACCCCCCCCCCCCCCCCACCCAGCACTGAACACACCCAGGTCCCACAACTGACTGCTTCTCCATCATTGAGAGGGATACATTCACAGAGCTAGAGAGAGTCATGGTGGAGCTCAGAGAGCGAGTCCACACAATCCAGACAGGACAAACCCACAAAACAGACCAGCACAACCCCCCCCCCTAACAAGACCCAGAGGGCAGAAGGTGGAGATGGACGGCTGTCTAAGAGAGCTGGCTGCTCTATGGACTGAGGTGAGAGAACTTAGAGGCACACATGGCACTGAAGGACGAGGTCAGAAAGCTGAGGTGTGACAGAGAGAAGGATACTCTCCCAGACAAGCCAGCAAAACAGCCCACCTCATACCCGGCCCGGATCACAACTCACAATGGGACAGACAACACAGGACCTACCAACCCAACAGACTCCATCCCCTCCTATCAGCTCCCCTGATAGTCCTTCTGACAACCCCCCGACATCCACTAAGGACACACAAAAGCCAGAGATTGTGCTCCTCATTGACTCAAATGGTAATTACATTCAAGAGGATAAACTTTTTCCCAAACACAAAGTGGCTACACTCTGGTGCCCAGACACTAGGCATGCCCTGGAGCTGTTGTCAGAGGACAGACTAGCGTCCCCCAGCCACATCATAATTCACACGGGCACAAATGACCTGAGGGCCCAGCAGGAAAGGGTGGCAACAGCACTCAAGGGAGTGATTGAAAAAGCTTCTTCCACTTTCCCCAACGCACAAGTGGTTATCTCCACCCTGTTACCACAAAAACTCAGGTTGAGTTGAGTTTATTTTTACAGGGACAGTGCACATTAATCAACGTTTCAGTAAAAGTGTCGTTTTTTTTGCCAACCGGCTAATTTTCAACCGCAGTCCCTGGGATGGTTATTAGGTGAAAGCAAGCATTTTGCGAGACTGTGCCTCAAAACCTAATGTCTACCTGGCCCACCAGTGCACCCTGGCCTTGAACAGGCTTTACGACCAGGTCCACCTCTACATGGCAGCAGTGCCCACCTTCGCCAGGACCCTGAAGGACGTCACCCTCAACCGTAGCCTCAGCACCTCACACAGGAGCAACAGAGCAACGGACACCCCGTCCAGACCTGAAAGACGCCCTCCCGAAGGACCTGCACCGAGAGAACCCACGCCAAGAGGACCTACACCCAGACAATAGCATCACCAGCCACACCCCAACCAAACCCTGGCCAAACCCTATATACCCCCCCATATCAGTCCTATGTCCCTTCTGCCCACCCCATTCCCGCCGCCCTTGCGGCAAGGACCTCAACATGACAGCAGGACATATGCCCAAGCCATGAGCAGAGCAACAGGCCCAACCCCCACTATTAAAGTCCCATCCTACAACCTTAGGAGGTATGTATCAGATGCTCAACATGCTCTGCTCACACTTACTGTGATGGTCCGGGCCTAAACCACACACAAACAACACTAGACACTATGGAACACAAAGCTTTTACTATCTCATCCTGGAATATACAAGGTCTGAGGTCATCTGCATTTGGCCTAAAGAGCAGAGCTATTTCAATTTTTTCCCCCAAAAATTAAATACAGACATTGTCATCCTACAAGAAACATAGACAGACCAGGTTACAGAGAGCTGGTAGTCCCATCCACCAAACTACCAGGTGTGAAAGAGGGAAGAGACTCAGGGTTATGCTAATTTGGTATAGAGCAGACCTAACCCACTCTATTAAATGAGTCAAAACAGGAACATTTTACATCTGGTTACAAAATTAATAAGGAAATGATCTCAACAGAGAAAAATGTCCACATGTGTGCTACCTATATCCTCCCCAATAGAATCCCCATACTTTGACGATGACAGCTTCTCCCTCCTAGTGGGGCAGATCAACAATTTCCAGGCTCAGGGACATGTACTAGTCTGTGGCGATCTAAATGGCAGAACTGGACAAGAACCCGACACCCTCAGCACACAGGGGGACAAACACCTACATGGAGGTGACAACATAACCAACAAAAACGGATCACAACTCCTGCAGCTCTGTTGGACGTTGGTTATGTACATAGTCAATGGTAGGCTTCGAGGGGACTCCTATGGTAGGTGTCATGACGTTGGCCTCTTTGGGTATAGCAAGACCATCCCCCTCTCCCTGCCTCCCCCTTTCCTCCTTAAACTAGGTTGCTGTGGTCAGAGAGACGTTGTGAATTCCTGAGAATCTCCTCATGGACACACAGTATAGAGAGAGTAGATTTGGATGGAGAACAAAGGAAATCCCACCCCACAGAATTTGAGGTACGAACAAATTTCATGTTCCGGAGAAAGTATAAAAGACCGGTGAAGAATCCAGCTACGAACTGGTCCGTTAGTCACAACTTGGGAAAGCTCATGGGAGACGGTGTGGCCACATTACCATAACGCTGTTTATATAATAGCCTCAGATATGAGGTTTACATCTTGTTGTATAAGATGAATGAGTGAGTATGATACTGTTTGTATAATTGTGTAATGTGATTTTGGACTGTTTAATGAAGAAAACTTAAATTCCCTTTTGAGTTGAACTAAATCAGATGACCTCCCCTGAGCCCAGTTAGGGTCAGACATCCTGGGACAGCCCCTTTTCTGCAATTCCGAATAAAACCCAACTTTGAGAAATTATCAGCAGACCGAGCTTACCTCAATTACGAGATGGCTAAAGGTTGCAGACCATGTTTTTCTCCATTAGGAGGGACAAAGGTTGTAGACCATTACTGAATCTTTTAACCATACCACGTGGTTAAACTCTTAGACTATCGATACCGACAGAATAAGAACAAGTCTTTGACTAGTCTGCAGCTAGGAATTCGGTATCATTGAATGCGAAGAACGACAACCGCCGAAACATCCATTCTATAACAAATGTCACTCTGAACTATCCACTATAACCACGACAGAGAGAGAGAGGGAGAGAGACGGACAATTCTATAAAATAAATTAACTTTTCACCAGCGATCAAGACGACACACTGAACGTAAATATATATATATTGATTGCAATTGTTCCCGAATGTGTGAGCGTTCGGGAACAAAGGATTAGCATTTCAATTGTTATAAATATCACTCTGTAGTGACTTCTTAGTCGACCCCCATTTCCCCTTTTGTCTAACAAGCCGCCATGCCGGTTTAGCCCACTAGGGCACATTCTCCTATCATTTCATGTAACCACATTTACCTTGTTTGTTTGTTTGTTTATGCATTTCTGCGAATTACTTAGTTAGTAATAAATAAATGATTTAAGACAATTGATGTTTGGATGACTCATAGTGAAGACTGGGTTCGTGCAGATAGCCAACAAAAAGACGTTTGGAATGAGACTAATGTGAGGCAAAGTAAATAATTCATTAACTCGAAGACTAATTGATCAGATAAATATCTGAAAAGTTATTTTAGGAAATGATAACTTTGTAATCTGAATATTTTTCCTTGGTGCCCCGACTTCCTAGTAATTACGGTTACATGATTAATCAGTCTAATCGCGTAATAACTAATTACAGAGAATCTTTGATAAAATCTATCAGTCTGCAGTTAATGATAGTAAAGACACGACATAGCTCATCTTTCGGCAGTAGAACTGTAGACTACTTTATCACTGACATCAACCCAAAGTCTCTTAAAGCATTCACAATCAGATCAAAGCAAAATCACATTGTACTTGAACAGAGCTATGCTCGATCAAGAGGCATCAAAGCCAAAGGAATTGAATAATATTAAGAAATGCTTTAGATGGAAGGAAAATAGTGTGGAAATCTATCAAAAAACTATTAGGCAACAGCAAATCCAATCAATCCCTTCTAGACAATTTCCTGGACAAAAGTTTTCACTGTAATAGAGAAGGTGTTAACTTGGCATTAGAAAACCTAAACGGTATAATTGACCTCTCAGCTTCCCTATCAAATCAAAAAATGTCAAGCAGACAACCTAAGAAAATTAACAACAATGATAAATGGTTTGATGAAGATTGTGCACCACAAAATGAGGTGGAAACATTGCTGCACTTCCTAACCTCCTGACAAATGTATGACCATATTAGAGACCCATATTTCCCTCAGATTACACACACCCACAAAGAATTAGAAAATCCAATTTTGATAAACTCCCATATCTATTGGATGAAATACCAAAGCAGCAAGATTTGTGACCTGTTGCCACAAGAAAAGGGCAACCAGTGAAGAACAAACACTATTGTAAATACAACCTATGTTGATTTATTTTCCCTTTTGTACTAAGCTGGAGGGGTACAAAGCAACACAGCAAAACAACAGAGAGCAAATGATAGAGAAGCAAAATAATATTCTGTATCAGGAGAAAACGTGAAGTCAGGAAGAACTGTTCTACTGTCACTACGCATCCAGGCTGAGTGGGAGTAGAGGGGAAATCTGCTGACATGGGCGTCATATTATTTCAAAACTTCACACATCACTCACTATGTAGCTTTACACACACAGAGAGCCAGAGAGAGAGAGAGATGGAGAGAGACAGACAGAGAGAGAGAGACAGAGAGAGAGAGAGAGAGAGAAACAGAGAATGGATGATCTGCATTTTTGGACTCTTATCAGGAGCCGGAGAGAATGGGAGAGAAGATTTAGCCTAGAATGCATAGTGGTACGGTATGGCTGGAATCCAGTGACATCATCACATTCAGTGCAGTGACCTGCAGGGCAGTGTGTGTGCTGAGCGGAGGAACACCGGACTCTAGTGGAGGATCCATGACAATGCCGTCATTAACATAACATAACAACCTGCCAATGGAAATGCATCATCCTCTCCCAGTCAGCCAGGTACCATGCGGAAGTAACAAAGCTGCTGTTGACTGCTCCTACTAGGCTTGATGGTGCCATGTATGATACTCCCTAGGGGGCAAACAAGCTTTCTGTATCTTTTTAAAGGAGGTCCACACATAACTGTGACGATAACATTGCAAAACCATGAAGGTTTGGAGCACTACATAAAAGGAAATTACTTCTAACCAGGGACAATAATTACACCCAATCTTGGGTGAGTACGGAATGTAAGGGAGCAATTGAGCATGTGTTTGTGCGTATGTGTCTGTTGGGAGAGAGCGTGTGGGAGAGAGCGAGAGGAGACAGTGAAAAAGACAGAGTCCTTCTGCTATCACACAGCTGCAGCGGCCGACTCCTTTTCCCATGACACACCTCAGAGCATCACACATCCTCTCCCTTCTCTGCCTTTTCCCCCATTGGCTCTCTACATCGGCTTTCCATTAGATGTTGGAACATTGCTGCAGGGAATTGCTTCCATTCAGCCACACAAGCATTAGTGAGGTCGGGCACTGATGTTGGGCAATTAGGCCTGGCTCACAGTCGGCGTTCCAATTCATACCAAAGGTGTTCGTTGGGGTTGAAGTCAGTGCTTTGTGCAGGCCAGTCATGATCTTCCACTCCGATCTCAACAAACGATTTCTCTATGGACTTTGCTTCGTGTACGGGGGCATTGTCATGCTGGAACAGGACAGGGCCTTCCCCAAACTGTGCCGGATGTTCCCCAATTCTGGGAGGGGGGCCCAAAGTGAAAAGGTTTGGGAACCCTTGCTCTACACTACTGTCCGCTCTGGTGCGAGGCCGACAACTACACACAACACATGACTTTGTTTTCAGTCTGGTAACTGGCATGGCCTGTTGGTACATAAACCTTGACCCATACATTTGACTGTATTTCCTAATGGCAGTATAATTATGAATCAAAAGTCAATTGAGCCATTGAGGGGATTGCTGTACTGCGCTATACCAAAACAGCACTACAGTGGGGGACTGTAATATCTATCAACGCTATGTGTTCCACAGCAAGAAGATCATCTTCCAGGTGCACTCATCTACTCACTCCCAGATCCATTATCATGCCTGTATAACTTCACAGCAGAGCCAGACTTTAGCAGGGCTTAGATGGAGCACTGTGGTTAACTTCTGATCAAAAGCTTTTCACTGCCTCCAGAGTGGCGCAGCAGTCTAAGGCACTGCATCGCAGTGCTAGAGGCATCACTACAGACCCGGGTTTGACACCAGGCTGTCACAACCGTCCGTGACCAGGTGTCCAATAGGGTGGCGCACAATTGGCATAGCGTCGTTAGGGGAGGGTTTGGCCAGGGGGGGGCTTTACTTGGCTTATCGCGCTCTAGCGACTCCTTGTGGTGGGCCGGG
Organism: Oncorhynchus mykiss; assembly: GCF_057628025.1. Taxonomy (NCBI): domain Eukaryota; kingdom Metazoa; phylum Chordata; class Actinopteri; order Salmoniformes; family Salmonidae; genus Oncorhynchus; species Oncorhynchus mykiss. The sequence goes on from NC_143022.1 coordinate 80,490,010, forward strand.
TGACCTGCAGGCTGACTTCGGTCGTCAGTTGAACAGTGTTTTCTCCGATACATTGGTACAGCTGGCTTCTGGGTTAAGCGAGCGGGTTAAGAAGCGTGGTTTGGCGGGTCATGTTTCGGAGGACGCATGACTCAACCTTTGCCTCTCCCGAGCCCGTTGGGGAGTTGCAGCGATGAGACAAGATGGTAATTGGATCGCAATTGGATATCACGAAATTAGGGAGAAAAAGGGGGAATTTTGGAAAAATGTATTTAAAAAAAGGTTTCACGGTCTATTCTTTCTAACACAGTGGCCATCCTAAAATCCTAATGTTCAGCAGGTGCGATATCGCTCTAGCTGAGACAGGAGTTGGAAGAAGATGCCCCTAAACAGTGATCTAAGCATGATATCATTAAGTGTATCTTGATCCTATAGATCTGAGCCTACGGACAACTTCAATCAAGATCACAGATATAACCTAGCCTGGTCTCAGATCTGTATGTGTGCATTTGCCAAGTCTTTTTCCACTCGTTGCCATATATGTTTGCCATGACAAGAACACAGCAGATGAGTTCGCCATTCAGATATGCTACAAGCCTAGAGATACCGTGCTACTCATCCCCCAGCTGATTGGCTGTCCCGAATGGAAGTGCAGTGGTGTATCAGTGATGTGCCCAACTCCAGATGATGCCCTAACTACGCCCCCCAACCCACCCCGGCCATATCTGCACAGATGGCACACCTGGATCCACTCTTGCTGTCTCTATCCAGGGCCCTCTTGGCACTCTCTGTCCTAGACGGCTGCCTCTCCGATGGGGCACAGCCAGGATGATGACAGTGGGAGGTTATGGAAGATAGGGGGTGGAGACAAGAGGCCACCTCCCAAACACACACACACAAACGCACACACACACGCACAACAATCTGTCAGGGACATTCGTTGTTTATTGACTCAGTCTTCAACACAGCTGAGACCCTGTGGAGTTGATAAGGTCATTAAACTCTAAAACACTCACAGACACAGTGTTTTCTCACAATTCACTCCTCACTCCTAAGACAGAGTTAGAGTACAGCAATAGTAGTCCTTCATCAGTAGTATTCATATGATAACTTCAGGCTGATTAGTTTGTGGTGGAGGGTGATGTGGTGGTGGGTGATGTGGTGGAGGGTGATGGAGGGTGATGTGGTGGAGGGTGATGGAGGGTGATGTGGTGGAGGGTGATGTTGAGGGTCTGTCAATATGTTGTGGGGAGGAAGAGGTCAGGGTAGAATAGATGGACCAGGTGCAATAAAATACAGTAGAGTATAGAGCTGGATGATATGGACAAAAATCCATATCGCATGGCTTCCTGAGTGGTGCAGCGGTCTAAGGCACTACTACAGACCCGGGTTCGATCCCGGGCTTTGTCGCAGCCAGCCGTGACTGGGAGACCCATGAAGCGGTGCACAATTGGCCCAGCGTCGTCTGGGTTAGGGGAGGGTTTGGCCGTCCCGGGATATCCTTGTCCCATCGCGCTTTAGCGACTCCTGTGGCGGGCCGGGCTCATGCACGCTAACACAGTCACTAGTTGTACGGTGTTTCATCCGACACATTGGTGTGGCTGGCTTCAGGGTTAAGCAAGCAGTGTGTCAAGAAGCAGTGCGGATTGGCAGGGTCGTGTTTCGGAGGACGAATGGCTCTTGAACTTCGCCTCTCCCGAGATCATACGGAAGTTGCAGCGATGGGACAAGACTGTAACTACCAATTGGATACCACGAAATTGGGGAGAAAAAGAGCTCAAAATAAAAAACACAAATAAATCCATAATCGCAAATTGATGCGATAACGATAAGTTTATTTTTTTTCTTAACTTTGTGGTGGAGGGTGATGTGGTGGAGGGTGATGGAGGGTGATGTGGTGGAGGGTGGTGGAAGGTGATGGAGGGTGAGTTTGATAGTTTGATAGTTGATAGTTGTAGTCATCAATTGTCCCATTAATAAATCACCCATATTAGCAAACGTATTTCATTTCAAACTTCACATTTCTCTAGTTTAGGCTACTTCTATTTGTAATGAAAGATATCAGCAAAATGCCTGCCATAAGTGAGGTGTGGATAATGGTCCCAGCTCCAGTAGAGGAGCTAACCTACACAGGATGCCACATCCTTCTCTCTGGCTTTATTACCCAGCAACGTGGCAGCAGATTGAACTGAGTCTGAGTGCAAGTTTGACCATAATTCCTGTAAGTATTCAACACACTACATGTGATACTGTATGACGGTCAAATTAATGTGTGAGTCAAGGTGCAAAAACATGTGTTGACTCCAGGGTTTGTGTCCGTCTCTGGGTCTGCTAACTGCATCAACAGGCTCTCCAATCTCAGCGACAAAACTCTCTACATCAGTGGTTTGGTTCCCAAACTTTTTATAGTCCCGTACCCCTTCAAACATTCAACCTCCAGCTGTTGTTTTTTGCCATCATTGTAAGCCTGCCACACACACACTATACGATACATTTATTAAACCTAAGAATGAATGTGAGATTTTATGTCACAACCCGGCTCGCGGGAAGTGACAATGAGCTCGTATAAGACCAGGGCACAAATAATAATATAATAGTAATAATAATAATAATAATCAATAATTAGGTCTTTATACATATGAAACTTTATTTGTTCATCGAAAACTGTGAGTAATTTACTACAGGTTAATGAGAATGGTGTGCTTGAAAGGATGCACATAACTCTGCAATGTCAGGTTGCATTGGAGAGAGTCTCATTCTTAAATTATTTTCCACACAGTCTGTGCCTGTATTTAGTCTTCATGCTAGTGAGGGCCGAGAATCCACTCTCACATAGGTACGTGCTTGCAAAGGGCATCAATGTCTTAACAGCGCAATTTGCCAAGGCAGGATACTCTGAGCGCAGCCCTATCCAGAAATCTGGCAGTAGCTTTTGATTAAATTCAATTTTCACAGAACCACTTGTTGCAATTTCGATGAGGCTCTCTTGTTCAGATACCGATAAGTGGACTGGAGGCAGGGTATGAAAGGGATAAAGAATCCAGTTGTTTGTGTAGTCCGTTTCGGGAAAGTACCTGCGTAATTGTGCACCCAACTCACTCAGGTGCTTCGCTATATCACATTTGACATTGTGCGTAAGCATAGGTTCAGTTAAACAAAAAAAATGGTACGATGATGGAAAGACCTGTGTGTTGTCCTTGTTACTGCAGCCAGAGAAGAGCTCCAACTTCATAAATCATAGCCTCAATTTTGTCCCGCACATTGAATATAGTTGAAGAGAGTACCTGCAATCCTAGATTCAGATCATCCAGGCGAGAAAAAACATCGCTCAGATAGGCCAGTCGTGTGAGTAACTCGTCATCATGCAAGTGGTCAGACAAGTGAAAATGATGGGCAGTAAAGAAAACTTTAAGCTTGTCTCTCAATTAAAAAAAACGTGTCAATACTTTGCCCCTTGATAACCAGCGAACAAAATACATCAGAGTTCAGGGGACTTGCTTTAACAAAGTTAACCATTTTCAATGTAGTGTCCAAAACATCTTTCAAGCAGTCAGGCATTCCTTAGGCAGCAGGAGCCTCTCGGCGAATGCTGCAGTGTTCCCAAGTGGCGTCAGGAGCAACTGTTTGTACGCTCGTTACCACTCCACTATGTCTCCCTGTCATGTATTTTGCGTCATCAGTACAGATACCAACACATCTTGACCACCAAGTTCATTTGATGTCACAAAGCTGTCCAGTACTTTAAAAATATCCTCTCCCGTTGTCTTGGTTTCTAGTGGTTTGCAGAAAATTATGTTTTAATTGACCCCCCATAAACGTAACGGACATATACCAGGAGCTGTGCCAGGCTGTTGACTCATCCAGCTGTAACGCATAGAAACACTGACTTGTATGAGAAGCAGTAATTGTTTCAAAACATCTCCTGCCATGTCACTGATGCATCGTGAAACAGTGTTTGTTTGATGAAGTCATTGTCTGTATAGTTTTTTGGCCCTTTTCTCCCAGCATTGTCCCAGCCATATCTGCAGCAGCAGGAATAATTAAATCCTCCACAATAGTATGGGGTTGCCTGTCCTGGCCACTCGGTAGCTCACCATATAAGACGCTTCTAGCCCCTCTTATTAATGGTATCTGTTGCTTTTATACATGTCTTAGTACTCAAAAGTTGTCTTAATTCTCACTCAAAAAAATTGCGTGGCTTATTTTTCAATTGGCATGTTTTGTTTCTAAATGTATGTGCAAGAGTGAAGGTTTCATCGAGTTGTGAGATAGTACTTTTGCACTTATAACACACTGTGGCTGAGGAAAGGCACTACTCCCAATATAAGTGAACCCCAAATCAATGTAGTTCTCATCATATTTATGCCTCTTCGATGGTCCAACGTCCATGTCTGTTGTTCGGTGCTTTCCCGGGCCAGTAGCTCTTCAGCTGCATCAGATTCACAACTGTCAGTGTCCAAGCTAGCTGGGCTAACAACAAATGTAGAATTACTGATGCTAGCATTGGATGTGCTCGTGGAAGCAGAACAACTTGTGTCATCGACAGGTGCAGGTGTAGTGCTGCTGGTAGTAGCAGTACTACCAGTAGAGCTGGTATGTGTCTCTATGGACGCGAGCCTTACTTTTTTAAAACCATTTATCCATTTGAGCAAATGGAATGCGCAGCAGCTACGTTTGGCTACATAAGGACCGTTAGTGAAATTCCCGCGAGAGAGTAACGGTTAATGTGATTGATTGTTAATAATTTGACTAGGCTACCCGTATTTGACATTGTGTTGTTATTTTGCTGAACACTAGACGGTTTAATTGTATTTTTGGCAGAGAAACGAGGCTACTCATGCGAGAAAAAAACCTCACCCAAATGTATAGCCCCGTTGGAAAATCGAAATGGACTGTTTAAAAATGTGAAGATTTTAAAAAAATTAAAAAACATGTGAAACACATTTTTATTTGGCGTACCTCCGATGGCATTGCGCATACCCCAGTTTGGGAATACCTGCTCTACAGGATGACAGTATCTCTCTGTTTCTGTCAAACAACAGACCGTTTACCTCTTCGAGTTGACGTAGAGTACAGCCTTAAACTCTCTAGTGTTGTACATTAGACTCATTAAGAGAACTAACTTAACTACATACAGACTAGAGTATAATCTAAAGGCTTTCCGTCTAATTGTGCAACAATTATCTCCTGCAATTATCTCCTATTGGAGAGTGTCTGTCTGGTGCTAATCACTTGTCCTTTAAAGCCAACAAGAAAGCTCCTCTCTGGCTGGTTTTAATGGGGAAACTCAAACTGGGAGAGCCAAGCAAGAGTATCACTTCTCGCTAAATGGATGTGCCAAATCACACATTACTGTCAATCATCTCACATCAAGCATAACAGCTGTCTAGGACGCCACATCAGAGCATGGCATTTTCCTCTGTTTGAAATGCCATTTGGAAACAAGGATGAAAGGAACTTCAAAAACTTTGAGAGCCTGCGAAAAATCAAACCTCTGCTTATAATGACCATGCAGAAATGTGTCATTGTGTTGTTTTGAGCCTGTGTGATGTTGCAGATGATTGGTCCTTTTGGAAAACAGAAAAATGAAAGCTATTCTCTGGTTGAATCTACCAGCATGAAAGTGGGGGTGGAAAAAAATGCGGACAACATAAAATAACATCACGTGCTTCTCACTGCCACGATGAGAAGCATTCTGACTTAATGTCAAGTCTGCGACTGTGTCTGGAGTTGCAGAACAGCAGTCTCTTGTGAGACAGCACCATTTTTAAATGATTTCACCTTTAATTAACTAGGCAAGTCAGTTAAGAACAAATTCTTATTTACAATGATGACCTAGGAACAGTGGGTTAACTGCCTTGTTCAGGGGCAGAATGACATTATTGTATTATTGACTGTATGTTTGTTTATTCCATGTGTAACTCTGTGTTGTTGTTTGTGTCGCACTGCTTTGCTTTATCTTGGCCAGGTACCTGGTTAAATAAAGGTGAAATAAAACATAAATAAATAAAAGGGGCAGAACGACAGACTTTTACCTTGTCAGCTCAGGGATTCGATCTAGCATCCTTTCGGTTACTGGCCCAACGCTCTAACCACTGGGCTACCTGCCTCCCCACTAAAATAAGGCAGGCATAGAGTAGACAAATAGATGCGCAGGACTGAGATATTGACAGTCTAAAAATCTAGGTACAGACTGAAGGCTTTTTCCTTGAGTACAATTACTGCTTAATACATTTTATAATAGCAGAATAGGAACATTGAAACTCCACCACCAAAAACCCTTTCACTTTTAACACTGGCTAATCTTCGCACACCTAGGACCCTAAAATATCTGTTGCATTTTTTCCAAAATTCAGTTCTGTTGAGATTTTGAAGGTTTCCGTTTTTCACAGTTTTTTCCAGGTTTTCGCTGTCAAAATCACACGTTTTTTTTTAAAGAAAAACATCAACATTAGATATTCTAAGTACACAATGCTTAAACCACATCAGGAGACAACTCTTGACATTTAGATTTTTGGGTGTAGTTACCCTTTAACTCAAGTGCGCACCAGCTAGAGACTGTTGTTGGGTTAGCGATGTTTCTGTAGCGCTCGTGTGATTGCAGAGTTCGAGAAATCACTGATGCATTTGGTTCATGTCTAATTATTAACTTGGGCAAATGAATACATTTTCTATTAAGTTCAATACATTTAGTTGATTTCCTAGTATTTTCAAATTTTTTCTTTGATATTGTTGAATTCCGTTTTAAATATTTGGATTCCGTGATTCCGTCCACAACATAGATTTTATAGGGCCCTACACATGTCAGCGACTATGTGGAAATCTGCTTATGTGGATCGGTGAAAGTGAATGAAGTGGAGTGTGTGCAAGTGTTTCTCCCTGAACTTTGGCAGGGATATGGCAGCAGACGGGAGCGGTTTGTGAGCCATCTGTCCCCCTCTGTCTCACCACAACACCACCACAGTTAATCTGCTTTGTCTCGGTCTCACTGACTAACACTACCATCACAAAGACACATTCAAAATGGCTAAAAAAATCTGCATCCAATATTAAACCATGATATTACATCATATTTAATAATTTCATAGAGCAAAACAGCTCAACTGCTCTTAACTAGGCCTAGTCTTAGATAATTACTACATCATGTCTGTGTGTGTTTAGCCTACTATCTCAGTGTGTTAGACAGAGACGGGGGGAGAGTGAGTGGGAGTGGGTGAGAGAGAGGGAGTGGGAGAGGGAGAGAGAGAGCGAGATAGAGAAAGAGAGGGAGTGGGAGAGGGGGGAGAGAGAGTGAGATAGAAAGCGAGAGGGAGAGTGAGAGAGGGGGGGCAGTGGGAGGAAGGGAGGGAGGGACCGACAGAGAGAGACCGAGAGAGAGAGAGAGAGAGAGAAAGAAAATAGGTACACTGTGAACACAACTGTGCATTGTCTCTGAGCTCTGCTCTTCCTATCCATCCAGACTACAGATGATTAACTTGTGGTGAACCTCTCCTTTCACCTCTCTTATTGATCTTCTTTATCTGTTCCTTCCTTTAAACTGATCACAAGGACCGTATCCTCCACACCTTCCATATACTTTGCTTTACATGACCATGTATTTCTCATAAATGCATAGGCAAGGTTATCAGCCTTTTTTATTAACCTGGGACGGAAATGAGTGCTGGCTGGGACAGAAAGCAACAAAAGTATGATAATGGCTGTCTGTAACAGTTTGCCCCTAAGCTACAGAAAACAATAAGCTTGTGGATGGGAGGGGCACAAAGGTGTAATAACATCATGCCTTCTATTAGGGTAGAAGTAGTTTTTATTTAATAAATTAAGATTTTTTTTATTTCACCTTTATTTAACCAGGTAGGCCAGTTGAGAACAAGTTCTCATTTACAACTGCGACCTGGCGAAGATAAAGCAAAGCAGTGTGACAAAAACAACAACAGAGATACACATGGAATAAACAAACATACAGTCAATAACACAATAGAAAATCTGTATACAGTGTGTGAAAATGAAGTAAGGAGGTAAGGCATTAAATAGGCCATAATGCTAAATTGTAATTATTTCACCACTAACACTGGAGTGAAAGATGTGCAGATGAGGATCTGCAAGTAGAAATACTGGTGTGCAAAAGAGCAGAAAAAAAATGAACAACAATATATTTTAAGGGATTCCATCAGCATTGTCCTCATAACAAATATGCATATCATGAGATATCTATTTTGATCCATTCCTATGCTATTTTGAGCATGACTTGAACAAAGGTCAAGAAGACCTTTGTATATGAGAAGACCTTGATTGGTTGGCTGCTCCTGAGCGGCGCAGCAGTCTAAGGCACTGCATCTCAGTGCTAGAGGTGTCACTATAGGCCCTGGTTCGATCCCGGGCTGTATCACAACTGGCCGTGATTGGGAGTCCCATATGGTAGCGCACAATTGGCTCAGTGTCCTCCGGGTTTGGCCGAGGTAGGCCGTCATTGTAAAATAAGAATTTGTTCTTAACTGACTTGCCTAGTTAAATAAAGGTTAAATAAAAAATTAAAGAAAAACGAAAGCTACAGTCAATCTCCATTGAGGTAACAGTGATGTCTCATTATATCTACACAAACAATTCCTGGGGTCGACAGGTCAAGGGGTTGTCAGGTCAAGAAGCTACTAAGCTTCACTCTGATATGTTGAAGAGGATGCACCAAAACGACAATCTATTCCATCTAGTTAGAGAAACCCAATGAGTTGAACAGCACTTCCACAGCCAAACAGTAACAGACCATCAGCTTCAATGGAAACAGCCTTGGTCAGGATGAATCTTCCTGTCTCACATTATTAATGCTCTCTCTGCTGGCTTCATCCGTCTGCCTAATCTGTGTACACCTTGTGTTCAATGTTTCTGCAAATGTGCCAAGTTTAGCTCAGGATACTTGAGATCAAATCGATACAGAGATACAGGAATATAGTCTCTCCTCAATGTTTTGTTTGGCTGTTGTTTTGCAGACAGACAATGCAAAGCGGACCTGATCCACAGTAAAGCGGAGGCTCACATGCTGCTGACTAGCCTATGCCTAATAATGGTGCTAACTAGATGACGTCAGTCACTCGCTTGTCTCTAGCATGGTATAAGACAGGAGTGGAAAGTACCATTCTTCAGCCAGAGTAGGGGTCGGTTCTGTGAGACTGCCTACAGTATTTATTAGGATCACTGCCTGCCGTATGTCTATGAGACTGAGTAACATCCTCAACAGGCTACACCCTCTCTCTTTGAGCAGAGATTGCCCCAACATGACCCTGGGAGAGTTCATCCATCCCAGGGAACTGACTGGTCACCAAGGCTGAGCTGTGTGTTGTGTGTTGTGTGTGTTGAACCCAAAAATCGGAGGGAGCACAAAGTGCGTGAGGGTGGCTGGGCCCCGGTCCGGAAGTTGGAGAATTTTGCATTTTACAAACACCCCAAATAGCTTTTTCCTGCAATCTAGAGCCATAATCATTATGTTAAAACAAACTGTATGTACACTACCAGTCAAAGGTTTGGACACACCTACTCATTCAATGGTTTTTATTTATTTTTTACAATTTTCTACATTGTAGAATAATAGTGAAGACATGAAAACTATGAAATAACACATATGGAATAATGTAGTAACCACAAAAGCGTTAAACAAATCAAAATATATTTTATATTCTTCAAAGTAGCCACCCTTTGCCTTGATGACAGCTTTGCACACTCTTGGCATTCTCTCAACCAGCTTCACCTGGAATGCTTTTCCAACAATCTTGAAGGAGTTCCCACATATGCTGAGCACTTGTTGGCTGCTTTTCCTTCACTCTGTGGTCCAACTCATCCCAAACCATCTTAATTGGGTTGAGGTTAGGTGCTTGTGGAGACCAGGTCATTTGATGCAGCATTCCATCACTCTCATCACTTCTTGGTCAAATAGCCCTTACACAGTCTGGATGTGTGTTTAAGGTCATTATCCTGTTGAAAAAAAAATGATAGTCCCACTAAGCACAAACCAGATGGGATGGCATATAGCTGCAAAATTCTGTGGTAGCAATGTTGGTTAAGTGTGCCTTAAATTCTAAATAAATCATGGACAGTGTCACCAGCAAAGCACCCCCACACCATCACACCACCTCATGCTTCACGGCGGGAACCACACATGTGGAGATCATCCGTTCACCTACTCTGGATCTCACAAAGACACTGCGGTTGGAACCAAAAATCGCAAATTTGGACTCAGACCAAAGAACCGATTTCCACCAGTCTAACGTCCATTGCTCGTGTTTCTTGGTCCAAGCAAGTCTCAACTTCTTATTGGTGTCCTTTAGTAGTGGTTTCTTTGCAGCAATTCGACCATGAAGACCTGATTCACGCAGTCTCCTCTGAAATGTTGATGTTGAGATGTCTGTAACTTGAACTCTGAAGCATTTATTTGGGCTGCAATTTCTGAAACATCTCAAGGATGATCAATGAAAACAGGATGCACCTGAGCTTAATTTCGAGTCTCATAGCAAAGTGTCTGAATACTTATGTAACTAAGGTATAAAAATAAAAAAAATGCTATACATTTGCAAAAATTTTGAAAACCTGTTTTCACTTTGTCATGGGTTATTTATTGTATGTAGATTGATGAGGAAAATGTTTTATTTAATCCATTTTAGAATAAGGCTGTAATGTAACAAAATATGGAAAAAGTCAAGGGGTCTGAATACTTTATGCACTATATATATATATATATATATATATATATATATATATATTCAGACTCCTTGACTTTTTCCACATTTTTTTTTACGTTACAGCCTTATTCTAGGTCATATACACACACACACACACACACACACACACACACACACACACACACACACACACACACACACACACATACACGAAAAATCTGAGGGGCCTCATGCTCCGGTGCCCTCTATGGGTATGATGCCTCTGTACGTGTGTGTGTGCGTATGTGTTTCCATATTGCCTGCTGTCTGCTATAGCATGTTACACTGGCATGGTCGCAGCAGAGAGGGAAGAGTAATGGCCTATAATTAAACACTACCTCACATGTTAATAACAGCCAGCCAGCCAAGCATGCAATAGTACAGCTGAAGCACATGAAGCCTATCGTTTGACATCAGGTTTTTTTTGTACTTCATATGCCTATATGGGTCTGCTCACCAAATCTACATCATTCAGAAACGAAATGACAATAAATCATACATTTTAACAATCATTGCTAAATCAAGATAGGTACCATAATGTCACTGTCAGAAAAACAGACACTCAAACTGTCAGGTCACGTTTTGTTTTCTACCCCACCCCTATCGCAGCTCACCTTCAAATGTCTCCTATAGGAAATACACACAGCAGCACCCTCGCATACAATCAGCCATTTGCAGCCTCCAGACACATAGTGCTCAAAATGGCAGCCTTCTGGCTAACAACGTTACTAGTTTCATTGGCACTCATGGAGCACTAGGATCATTACCCCATCATTCAGTTCAGCCTTCATATCTTACATCTCAGGCCATTATTTAATTATTGCCCTGAAAGAATAGGATCCATTTTGAAATTCATGTAATCAACAAAGTAGGCCAACAGTAATGATCAACAAGAAACTCCTGGCAGCACGAGGGCTATAGTGTTTCTTCTACCCTTGGAAACCTGGTTAGTGTTTTAATTGAGAAGGACCTAGGTGATTAAAGCATCTTCAATGCAACCCTTGCTACTGGCCCAGCCATTTGCTTGTCAAGAGCCGTCACACTCTTCAAGATGGCTGACAGCTGACACGGACAGAGTCCGCACTAACGCCTTCACTCAAATCTCACTGTATGAACGACATCCATACTTACAGTGGTAGTGACTGTTGTCCAAGCATACGGTTGTTTATCTCACAGCAGGGTGTCACTCAATATAGGCTACTGTACATTGATGATGGGAGAGCTGTAGCAGTCACAATAGTTTAGTTTAGTTTCTTTTTTATTTTTACAGGGACAGTGCACATTAATCAACGTTTCAGTAAAAGTGCCGGTTTTAGGCAGCCGGCTAATTTTCAACAGCAGTCCCTGGGCAGGTTATTAAAAACAATTACAATATAGACAATAGCAGCATAGAACAAGCAAGACATAGCAACATAGGACAAGCAAGACATAGCATACAGACAGAGCAACATAGGACAGGCAAGACGTAGCATACAGACAGAGCAACATAAAACAAAAAGCAGCAAGACAAAATTCATAAAAGCAACAAAGTGTTTCCACACCTCACAAGCTACAAACAACAGACAACATGGGAAGCGGCAACACATAGCTAGGGACCATGTTCACAAATCTGATTGACCTTTAGCCATGTCTTCAAGCATTTTGTGAAAGTGTGATATGTGGTGCAGTTATGTGTGTCTGATGGCAGTGTATTCCAGACATGGGAAGCTCTCACAGAGAATGCAGATTTACTAAAGGTGCTTTTCCTTAGGGGAACTATACAGTCACCTCTCATGGCAGACCTTGTGGATCTGCTGCCATATGTCTGGGTTTTCTGTTTAACAAAAATACTGAGTGGAGGGGGAGCCAGGCCATTAAGGATCTTGAATACAAGACATGCGTCGGTGTATTGCACAAGATTTTCCCAACTCAAGAGCTCATGCTTTCTAAGGATGTGACAATGATGATGGCTATTGGGCTTCCTATCAAGCACTTTGAGAGCCTGTTTGTAGACAGACTGAATAGGTTTTAATGTTGTACAGCAAGCTTGGGCCCAACTAGTCAAGCAGTATGTTAAGTGGGGGAGTATCATAGATTTGAAGTACAGTTTTGCTACCTCTGTAGTCAAACAATTTCGTATAAATCGGAAATTAGCTAGGTTGAATTTGGTTATTTGAATTACCTTTTTCACATGCTTTGTAAAAGAGAGGTTGGAATCAAGTATAATGCCAAGGTACTTAAAATCGGATACCACCTGGAGCTTCTCCCCTGACACATAGACATCTGGCTCAGTAGCATCTGTTGCCCTCTTTGTGAAGAACATGCAAACAGTTTTTTTCACATTGAGATGCAAACACGAGTTACTGAGCCACTTTGTAACCTGGACCATTACAGTAGTGAGTTCTTGTGCAGCTTGTTGTTTGCTCTTTGCATGCACATATTTCACTGTATCATCTGCATACATTTGAACTTCAGACCCAGTACAGACAGAAGGCAGATCATTAATGTACAGGCTGAACAGGAGGGGCCCCAGTATAGACCCTTGGGGCACGCCCACATCATAGCTACGAGTGGGCGACAGCTCATTGCTCACTCTGACACACTGAGTTCTGCCTTCAAGGTATGATTTCATCCATCTCAAGGCATCAGGGGAAAAGTTGAACTTGGACAATTTTGTGATGAGAATCTCATGGTTAACAGTATCAAAAGCCTTCCTTAGGTCCAGAAACACAGCCCCAACAGCACCCCCTTTGTCCATCTTGGACTTCACAGTCTAACTTCCATACAGTCTAACAACTGTGATGTTCATGTTAAATGAGTGTGTGCCCCTTTAAGACTTATGGGCTAAGGGAGAGATAACCAGAGGGAGGAACAGAAAATACAATGTAAGAGTACAGGACAGAATGGAAATAAATGAGCCCAGGGTTCAAATACTCCTCACACTGGATTCCCCTCTCATTACTATGAACAGCTACACCACAGCACCCAAAACAGCACACTCTCAAAGAATGGGCCGAAAATAGCATCCGTGATTGTCATTCTGAGATGATGCACCATCTAGGCCTATATGCTGGAATAGTGAGTGGTTTACTGTAAATGTTACTCCTGGCTATGTGCTTAGTTCAACAAGCTCTCACAGTCTCACATCAGAATTAGACGTTCATCCATGTTGCTCAAATTTCAAAGTTGTTCCAAATGTCAAATTTCAAGAGTGTTTAAGATTAAGTTTAGGCATTAACTCCCTAATATTAAGGTTAGGCATTAACTCTGAATGGTTAAGGTAAAGATTAAGGTTTGGGATCGGCTTAAAAAAAAATATATATATAAAAAAAAGTGATATTGCTGGATTTAAACTGGCAACCTATGGAATCAGAGGCAAATGCTTACGCCCATCCGCCATCCCCAACACTCTAGCAAATCTGAAACCTACTTGAAGGTAACAGTGCTCACTGCTGCCCCTAGTGGCTGATTTCCATGTCATCTCCCAATGTCCTCAGATACAGTGCCTTGCGAAAGTATTCGGCCCCCTTGAACTTTGCGACCTTTTGCCACATTTCAGGCTTCAAACATAAAGATATAAAACTGTATTTTTTTTGTGAAGAATCAACAACAATTGGGACACAATCATGAAGTGGAACGACATTTATTGGATATTTCAAACCTTTTTAACAAATCAAAAACTGAAAAATTGGGCGTGCAAAATTATTCAGCCCCCTTAAGTTAATACTTTGTAGCGCCACCTTTTGCTGCGATTACAGCTGTAAGTCGCTTGGGATATGTCTATCAGTTTTGCACATCGAGAGACTGACATTTTTTCCCATTCCTCCTTGCAAAACAGCTCGAGCTCAGTGAGGTTGGATGGAGAGCATTTGTGAACAGCAGTTTTCAGTTCTTTCCACAGATTCTCGATTGGATTCAGGTCTGGACTTTGACTTGGCCATTCTAACACCTGGATATGTTTATTTTTGAACCATTCCATTGTAGATTTTGCTTTATGTTTTGGATCATTGTCTTGTTGGAAGACAAATCTCCGTCCCAGTCTCAGGTCTTTTGCAGACTCCATCAGGTTTTCTTCCAGAATGGTCCTGTATTTGGCTCCATCCATCTTCCCAAAAAGTTCCATTTTGGTTTCATCTGACCAGAGCACCTTCTTCCACATGTTTGGTGTGTCTCCCAGGTGGCTTGTGGCAAACTTTAAACAACACTTTTTATGGATATCTTTAAGAAATGGCTTTCTTCTTGCCACTGTGCAATATACGACTGATTGTTGTCCTATGGACAGAGTCTCCCACCTCAGCTGTAGATCTCTGCAGTTCATCCAGAGTGATCATGGGCCTCTTGGCTGCATCTCTGATCAGTCTTCTCCTTGTATGAGCTGAAAGTTTAGAGGGACGGCCAGGTCTTGGTAGATTTGCAGTGGTCTGATACTCCTTCCATTTCAATATTATCGCTTGCACAGTGCTCCTTGGGATGTTTAAAGCTTGGGAAATCTTTTTGTATCCAAATCCGGCTTTAAACTTCTTCACAACAGTATCTCGGACCTGCCTGGTGTGTTCCTTGTTCTTCATGATGCTCTCTGCGCTTTTGACGGACCTCTGAGACTATCACAGTGCAGGTGCATTTATACGGAGACTTGATTACACACAGGTGGATTGTATTTATCATCATTAGTCATTTAGGTCAACATTGGATCATTTAGAGATCCTCACTGAACTTCTGGAGAGAGTTTGCTGCACTGAAAGTAAAGGGGCTGAATAATTTTGCACGCCCAATTTTTCAGTTTTTGATTTGTTAAAAAAGTTTGAAATATCCAATAAATGTCGTTCCACTTCATGATTGTGTCCCACTTGTTGTTGATTCTTCACAAAAAAATACAGTTTTATATCTTTATGTTTGAAGCCTGAAATGTGGCAAAAGGTCGCAAAGTTCAAGGGGGGCGAATACTTTCGCAAGGCACTGTATGTATGGGTGTCCAATACTGAATACTCACCTTCTCCTTGTATCAACCTGGTTCCCTTCCTTTATCCATCTCCCCTCTCTGTATTTCATCTGTTTCTCCCCTCTCTATCCTTTCTCTTGCCAAGTCTTTTCCTTCATGTTCCTCTGCCTCTTTTCACACTCTATACTTGCCCTTGCTATCATTGATTGATTCCTAACACAGACCAGTGAGCTCAGAGGGCATTTGAACTCAAAGACAAAAGATACATTCTGGTCATTGTAAAGCCAAAGGAACCAAACATCCATCAAGCCTATGGAGACCAGAGAACCAGTCTACACAGGCACTTTGTTTTGAACTACTGTAATGAAAATAAAATACAAAAGTTGAACCTATACCCTTCCTTAGTAAATACTCAGTAACAGTCATTACTTTGTAGAAAGGATTCTGTACAGTCATTTCACACATCTATTTCACTGTGTTTTTGCACTTCTTAGATACAACACCATCAAACAATAAGCGCTGACTGTTGACCAGAGGCTCTGTAGCATCTGTTGAAAGTGCTGGTATTGAATAATTCAGCATCAAACATGAATTAGCCTGAGTGCTTTGCTTTCTCTGTCTCTCTCTCTGGCAGATGCTGTTCCCACACAACTGATGAGGCTTGGACTGGGGCTCTGTCTGAATTTGTTCAGCCCCGCTGGTTATTGTACTGTGAGAATGAGTGTGTGCGCGTGTGCATAGTAAGGACTCGAACACTGCAGTCACCACAGGCTCATTTCACTGATATATGACATAAGGAAGAATACGTTATACACAACAATGGTAATACCATTCCCACCTTGAAGCCATAATCAACCTTTCCCTAACAGTAAATCCTTTTTATTTTATTGAACTTTTATTGATACAGGGTGGGTCACCAACGAGACCAGGGTCTCATTTGCAAAGGAGCCCTGTGAACATGAGCATACAATAAATAATATCAATACAGAAAATACAACAAGATTCACCAAAACAAACAACTCTCACATATCACCTCCTTTGACCTCCACCTAAACTGTCCAATGGAGACCAGCGAGTCTGATTTCAAGGTGGCCTGAAGTCTATTCAAGCATTTTTTCCCCAGGTCAGTGGAGACCCGCGGGACCTCCAGAAGCAGCAAGTCCAGAGAGCCGGACTGAAAATGTCTGGCTCTCCAGTTAATAGGTGAGCTGAGGTAGTGGGGGATTCTCTGAAGAACTGCTTAATATACAAAACGTAGATAAATGCTGGGCCCTTATGGTAGTCAGAGACTTCTAGCCAACGGAACTATACAAAATGCAGTGATGTGTATGAAAATGGTCCCCAGTGATAAAAAACAGTGCTGAGTGAATCTAAACGTTTTAAAGCAGATAGCACTAGAACCAATTGCAAGATGCCTGATCTTGGGGTATTTCAGACAATCTATGAACAAGTAAGAAGTGGTCAACCGTATCAAAAGCCTTCGACAGGTCAATAAATAAGGAAACACAATGATTTTTATGGTCTAAACAATATAGACAAGCGTAGCTGCTGGAAAAGTGCTAAAACCAGATTGGTGCTCATTAAAACAGAATGAGAAGTTTAAACGTTGTAATCTGAGCATTGGCCAGGGACTCTACACTACAGCGCAGAAGAGCACAGTGTAGTTCTGTGGTCAGTGTTATCTGCTGATCGACAAAACCCACTGCTTTTCTCTTTCTCCACCTATCGCTGTACTCTCATGTGACACATATTCTAGAAATGCTACAATTTCCATGCCGGATCAAATTACTCCGCTACAAAGACTCTGTCCATTCCATGCTCAATTGTATCCCAAGAGAAAACATGATTTATTCCCTGAGGGGGTTGTCGTCTACAAAAGGCAGCTTTTGTCCATGCAGTAATACAGAAGTTTGTGTCTGAGACAAACTCAAAACCAGGTAATGATATAGCCTAAAAATGTCCAATCAATTGAGCCAGTCTGGTGAAGAGCAGGGCGTGATAGATGTAAAGCAGAATGGACCCAGCTCGCTATTCAACATGACTATCAAGGACCAACGAATAAGGTGGTACAAATATATACAAAAATAAACATCTATTAATAGGGATGGACCTTTAAAGCTGTCAAATGCTAGGAGGAACTAGGATCACAGAATCAAATTGAAAAGCAATCTCTTCATATGTAAAATAGAAACAAAGACTAACCAAATAAATACTGAAAAATTGGATGCCATTGTGTGAGACATCCTGAGTGTTGTGCAACACAAACACCTGGGAGTAATAGATAAGGAGGTAGCTGAAGAGACAGAATGCATTTTTCTTTAAGCATGAAAGTCTCTGATCCCCCCCCCCAGAGGGAGCTGACTGTGGAGGAGTGTCTGCTCTATGATTATCATCGATCTGCCCTCAACACAACCCATTTCCAGCCCCGGTCAGGACACAGGGTCAGGCTCCGACTGGCTAACTCTGCCCACACATAGAGGCTTTTCTGGTGACCAAAAGTGGGTGGTAGAACCAGGGTTTTAGAAGCACAAGGTCAAATGATCAGATATAGGTCTAGAGTCTAAATAATGTTCAAATGATACAAAAGATAGTGAAAATATTTTGGGATTTTTGTCATCATCTTTTATGGCTCTAACACAGACGGCTAGTCAAGTATTATGGTGCGAGTGCAATTTTGATTTATTTTCTCCCTCCGCCTTGTGGTACAACAGATCAATTGAGAAGCCAATTATGCTATAACACATGAAATATGTAAAGGAAAACCTACAAGACAAACAGTCTTGCTTTAGTAGTGCTACTGATGGGATACTGGCAGGTGGTTAGCTACAAATGAAGCTGAGGTAGACAGAGGCCAGATGGGGGTAGGGTGTGTGTGGGGAGGGAGGGAGGGAAGGTAGGGTAGGTAGGGTATGTGTGGGGAGGGAGGGTAGGGTGTGAGTGGGGAGGGAGCGTGTGTGTGGGGAGGGAGGGAGGGTAGGGTGTGTGTGGGGAGGGAGGGTGTGTGTGGGGAGGGAAGGTGCGGTACGTGTGGGGAGGGAGGGTAGGTACAGTGGGGAGAACAAGTATCTGATACACTGCCGATTTTGCAGGTTTTCCTACTTACAAAGCATGTAGAGGTCTGTAATTTTTATCATAGGTACACTTCAACTGTGAGAGACGGAATCTTGCCTCCCGGGTGGCGCAGTGGTTAAGGGCGCTGTACTGCAGCGCCAGCTGTGCCATCAGAGTCCCTGGGTTCGCGCCCAGGCTCTGTCGTAACCGGCCGTGACCGGGTGGTCCGTGGGGCGACGCACAATTGGCCTAGCGTCGTCCGGGTTAGGGAGCGATTGGTCGGTAGGGATCTCCTTGTCTCATCGCGCACCAGCGACTCCTGTGGCGGGCCGGGCGCAGTGCGCGCTAGCCAAGGTTGCCAGATGCACGGTGTAGCCTCCGACACATTGGTGCGGCTGGCTTCCGGGTTGGATGCGCGCTGTGTTAAGAAGCAGTACGGCTGGTTGGGTTGTGTATCGGAGGACGCATGACATTCAGCCTTCGTCTCTCCCGAGCCTGCACGGGAGTTGTAGCAATGAGACAAGATAGTAGCTACTACAACAATTGGATACCACGAAATTGGGGAGAAAAAGGGGTAAAACATTTTTTTTAAATACAAAAAAAAGAGAGACGGAATCTAAAACAAAAATCCAGAAAATCACATTGTATGATTTTTAAGTAATTAATTTGCATTTTATTGCATGACATAAGTATTTGATCACCTACCAACCAGTAAGAATTCCGGCTCTTACAGACCTGTTAGTTTTTCTTTAAGAAGCCCTCCTGTTGTCCACACTTTACCTGTATTAACTGCACCTGTTTGAACTCGTTACCTGTAGAAAAGACACCTGTCCACAACCTCAATCAAACAGACTCCAACCTCTCCACAATGGCCAAGACCAGAGAGCTGTTTAAGGACATCAGGGATAAAATTGTAGACCTGCACAAGGCTGGGATGGGCTACAGGACAATAGGCAAGCAGCTTGGTGAGAAGGCAACAACTGTTGGCACAATTATTAGAAAATGGAAGAAGTTCAAGATGACGGTCAATCACCCTCGGTCTGGGGCGCCATGCAAGATCTCACCTCGTGGGGCATCAATGATCATGAGGAAGGTGAGGGATCAGCCCAGATCTACATGGCAGAACCTGGTCAATGGCCTGAAGAAAGCTGGGACCACAGTCTCAAAGAAATCCATTAGTAACACACTACGCCGTCATGGATTAAAATCCTGAGCGCACGCAAGGTCCCCCTGCTCAAGCCAGCACATGTCCAGGCCCATCTGAAGTTTGCCAATGACCATCTGGATGATCCAGAGGAGGAACGTCATGTGGTCTGATGAGACAGAAATAGAGCTTTTTGGTCTAAACTCCACTCGCCGTGTTTGGAGGAAGAAGAAGGATGAGTACAACCCCAAGAACACCATCCCAACCGTGAAGCATGGAGGTGGAAACATCATTCTTTGGGGATGCTTTTCTGCAAAGGGGACAGGACGACTGCACCGTATTGAGGGGAGGATGGACGGGGCCATGTATTGCGAGATATTGACCAACAACCTCCTTCCCTCAGTAAGAGCATTGAAGAAGGGTCGTGGCTGGGTCTTCCAGCATGACAACGACCCGAAACACACAGCCAGGGCAACTAAGGAGTGGCTCCGTAAGAAGCATCTCAAGGTCCTGGAGTAGCCAAGCCAGTCTCCAGACCTGAACCCAATAGAAAATCTTTGGAGGGAGCTGAAAGTCTGTATTGCCCAGCGACAGCCCCGAAACCTGAAGGATCTGGAGAAGGTCTGTATGGAGGAGTGGGCCAAAATCCCTGCTGCAGTGTGCGCAAATCTGGTCAAGAACTACAGGAAACGTATGATCTCTGTAATTGTAAACAAAGGTTTCTGTACCAAATATTAAGTTCTGCTTTTCTGATGTATCAAATACTTATGTCATGCAATAAAATGCAAATTAATTACTTAAAAATCATACAATGTGATTTTCTGGATGTTTGTTTTAGATTCCGTCTCTCACAGTTGAAGTATACCTATGATAAAAATGACAGACCTCTACATGCTTTGTAAGTATGAAAACCTGCAATGTAAAATCGGCAATGTATCAAATACTTGTTCTCCCCACTGTATGTGTGGGGAGGGAGGGTAGGGTGTGTGTGGGGAGGGAAGGTAGGGTGTGTGTGGGGAGGGAAGGTAGGTAGGGTGTATGTGGGAACGGAAGGTAGGGTGTGTGTGGGGAGAGAGGAAAGGTAGGGTATGTGTGGGGAGGGAGGGTAGGGTGTGTGTGGGGAGGGAAGGTAGGGTGTGTGTGGGGAGGGAAGGTAGGGTATGTGTGGGGAGGGAGGGTAGGGTAGGGTGTGTGTTGGGAGGGAGTGTGTGTGGGGAGGGAGAGAGGGTAGGGTGTGTGTGGGGAGGATATGTGTGGGGAGGGAAGGTAGGGTGTGTGTGGGGAGGGAAGGTACGGTATGTGTGGGGAGGGAGGGAGGGTAGGTATGTGCGGGGAGGGAGGGTAGGGTGTGTGTGGGGAGAGAAGGTAGGGTGTGTGTGGGGAGGGAAGGTAGGGTGTGTGTGGGGAGGGAGGGGAGGGTGTGTGTGGGGAGGCAAGGTAGGGTGTGTGTGGGGAGGGAAGGTAGGGTGTGTGTGGGGAGGGAGGGGAGGATGTGTGTGGGGAGGGAGGGGAGGGTGTGTGTGGGGAGGGAGGGGAGGGTGTGTGTGGGGAGGGAAGGTAGGGTGTATGTGGGAAGGGAAGGTAGGGTGTGTGTGGAGAGGGAGGGAGGGAGGGTAGGGTGTGTGTGGGGAGGGAGGGATGTTAGGGTGTGTGTGGGGAGAGAGGAAAGGTAGGGTATGTGTGGGGAGGGAGGGTAGGGTGTGTGTGGGGAGGGAAGGTATGGTGTGTGTGGGGAGGGAAGGTAGGGTATGTGTGGGGAGAAAAGATAGAGTATGTGTGGGGAGGGAGGGTAGGGTGGGTGTGGGAAGGGAAGGTATGGTGTGTGTGGGGGGGGGGTAGGGTATGTGGGGTGGGTCGGGTAGGGTGTGTGGGAAGGAAGGGTGTGTGTGGGGAGGGAGGGTAGGGTGTGTATGGGGAGGGTGTGTGTGGGCAGGGAGGGAGGGGAGGGTGTTTGTGGGGAGGGAGGGGAGGGTGTGTGTGGGGGGAGGGTGGGGTGTTTGTGGGGAGGGAGGATAGGCTATGTGTGGGGAGGGAGGGTGGGGTGTTGGTGGGGAGGGAGGATAGGGTATGTGTGGGGAGGGAGGTTGTGTGGGGAGGGGGTGGATAGAGTTGCCTCTACCAATGCAGGCACATAGAATGTGTCCCATGCACATAGAATGTGTCCCATGGGTCAGAATACTGGTGTGAGGGACAGTATAACTACAACAGGAGGGGTTATTAGAGAGGTGAGGGTATGGGACTATCATGTTCTGTACACACACACACACACACACACACACACACACACACACACAATAGAGCGGAGGGGTTTGGCTGGAGAGTGAGGGGGATGGGGGGAGCATGGTCGAGGGCATTTGTGTGTTTGGGGCTGGGCCAGCATGTTTAGCAGCCTGATGGAGGAGGCCTTGATGCACCATGGGGGATTAATGCTTGTGATGATGGTGGGGCGGGGGAAGAAAGGGAAACTTACAACACAAGCATCGGTGCACATGCCCTGCTTCTATCGTTGGTGGGTGCTGATGAATGGCCCCAAGATCTGGGATTTTACTTTCTGTATGGGTGTGTGTGTGTGTGTGTGTGTGTATGAGCGAGTGCATATGGAGGGCAGTCCTTGTAAGAGAGAAGACGAGAGGGGGTTTCAGGGCGGGTGGAGAAAGGGGGGTTGGGGGACCCGTGCCGGGAAGCGCAGGCAGACAGGCTGTGGGGGAGGTGGGTTTAGCTGGTAGATACTGTTGATGGGGGTTCATCACTGAATTCATATGTGTGAGTGTGTGTGTGTGCGTGAGTGCGAGTGTGTGTGTGGGAGCTCAACTCTTCAAATGCAGAACATCCTTATGGTACTTCAGCAGCCCCCTCCTAGTGCCTGCCTCCAGCTCTTTACTCCCCATTTCTAGTAATTTCCTCTACCCCATTTTCTACTCTCCTCAGTTCACTACCGCACCCGTACTTCTCTTTGCTTCACCTCTTCCTCATTCCTCATCTTTTCACCTTTCCATTCTTCTCCTGTCCTGCCTTCTCATCTCCTCAGCCATCCCTCCTTTCTCCTCTCCTTTCTTGCCCCCATCATGTCCGACCCTGGGCACATCATGTCCGACCCTGGGCACATCATGTCCGACCCTGGGCACATCATGTCCGACCCTGGGCACATCATTAAAGGATTATGCCAAGACTTCATGTTTGTATTTTCACTCTTCAGAGAAAATGTCAGGAAGCTGATGTCTTAATAAATAACAAGAAAAAAAAGACAAGATGGAGAATCTTGCAGTTGAAGCTCTCTCATGTAGACAGAAATCTGCTACACCTCACGCCAAACTTACATCAGAGATCCAGAGTTTATGCGCACACAGCATCAGCATCTCCTGCTCAATACAGCCTCTACGAGACAGAGGCAGCCTCTACAAGACAGAGTGATGACAGCAGCAACAGAATGACAACGTACCACGGAGCAGAGAGAAGAGAGGAGAGAAAAGAAGAAAGAAGAGGACGCCAATCACCTTCAAATGACCTTAAGGCCTAGTAACATCGCGCTCTCCCTCTCTCTCACTGTCCATCTCCGAGGCAAGACCCAGAACATGGCGGATTTTGATAACATGAAAGCCACACAATAGACCATTTTTTATGGTAACATATTCTGTGTTCTATTCCACTACACCAGAACCAATTCTAGTCACTTCCAATCTCGAGTGTACCACAGAGAATACATGGGTTATGGCGTACCATCCCAGTAGGACAAACACACCAGTCTGGTGTAGATCCAGTTACATCTTTACTGGTAAATCACCCCAGCACTCAGCTCTCCAGGACCCCTCAGACGACTGAGCCGCTCGATCGATAATTAAAATGATCCCTATTACAGCGTCTCACAGGCCCCTTGGAGACGGAATATATTGCAGTGAGATAGATAGCCATATACAGAATAGGGTGATGTATTGTAGATTGAAGGATTGAGGAACAGCATTTCAATGACCATGGGTAACAGTCAACTGTTCACTGTAAAGAAATGGCTAAAGGGCTTTGGAGGTGCCAGCATATTGAATGCAACTGAACAAAAGCAATCAATGATGAGATCAAATAAAGGGGTTCCTTCGTTTTAACCAGAATTGTTGAAGTACACTAGCACAGTAGACTATTTCTGAAAAGCAGTGCTAGACAGAGGTTTGTGTATCTGTGGGGCAGTTTCAGTTTAGCATTTAGTTTGATGAGTGGCCTGCCCATTTGACAGATGAGGGCTTTCTCTTGGTCACAATTGCCCCCCTGGGACTGGTCCTCGATCAGCCACAACACACACAGCAATTCTCCATAGCGGGTTAAGGATGGACCATTCTCTCTCTCTACACATATTATAGTCTCTTGTGGGAGGGGGAGGGGGACAGAGAGGAATGAATGCTAGTTCTGCCTTTGTTTCGCTGTTCCAGAACACAGAGAAATGTGTGCGAGTAAAGGCATCAGCATGCTTCAGTTTGTACTGAATAGTACTTTGTCCATTTTGAGACACCGTAGACAGAAAATAGTTCAAATTAATCTAAAATAACTCAAGAAATCTGTCACGCCCTGATCGGTTTCACCTGTCCTTGTGCTTGTCTCCACCCCCCTCCAGATGTCACCCATTTTCCCAATTATCCCCTGTGTATTTTTACATGTGTTCTCTGTCTGTTTGTTGCCAGTTCGTCTTGTTCGTTCAAGCTTACCAGCATTTTTCCTGTCAGCACCTATCGTTTCACAGCCTCTCTTTACTAGTCCTCCCGGTTTTGACCTTTGCCTGTCCTGACCCTGAGCCTGCCTGCCGTCCTGCACCTTTGCTCCACCTCTGGATTACTGAACCCTGCCTGTCCCTGACCCTGAGTCCGCCGGCCGTCCTGTACCTTTTCCTTACCCTGGATTTCCGACCCCTGCCTGCCTTGACCTGTCTTTGCCTGCCCCGTTTGCTACAATAAACAGTGTTACTTTGACAGTCTGCATCTGGGCCTTACCTTGATTCCTGATAGAGAGACAGAGAGAGGATTGGAGACTCCCATTTTGTGAGCTACACGTGCTTAGTCTGGTAAGAGGAGGATGAGTGCCTCCAGTCGTCCCTCAAGACTGCTTCCTCCTCTCTTTCTCCTCTCTAACACCTACAGCAGTCTCTTCTTACTACTGTTGCTGTAGCCAAGCTCTTAGGGAATCCGCAAGCTTTTTGCTATGTCTCAGAGATAATAACAATTTAAGTAAAGGTGGTATGATAACCTGTATGATAAGGAAACAGTGACCCCTCTCCTACCTCCTTAGCTCCTAGTGCCAACTCGGGCTTGAATACCCTGACCTCTCCCCTGATCCCCCTCACTGTGTGTCAGTAGGAGGTGTTCTTTTCACTGGCAGGCTACGATACCTCCATGCACAGCAGCTCCTTCTGGGGTGAGGAAGGTTAGTGGTCCCCTCCGCCAAAAGCAATCCTCCAGACACCTCCATTCCATTAGGCCCGTACAGCACTGAGTGAAGGCTGATAAGAGAGGCAGAAGGGCTCCTCAGTCAGCAATTTTCCTCTATCTCACCAACTCTCTCACTACTTCTTTCTCTCTCTCGCTCCTTCTCTTTTTCTCTCTCCCCCACTCTTTCCTTCTTTTTCTCTCTCCCATCAGGTATTGTTGGAGGGCCACCAGACAGTAGTAAATGATGCAGGCCAAGCTCAGCCAAGCCCATCAGGTACTTAAGCAATAAGGAACAAGAGGGTGTGGTATAGCCAATATAATCACGACTAAGGGAGGTTATATTGCACGGCGCAACGCAGAGTGCCTGGATACAGCTATTAGCCATGGTATATTGGCCATATACCGCAAAATCCCGAGGTGCCTTATTGCAATTATAAACTGGTAACCAATGTAATCAGAGCAGTAAAAATACATGTTTTGTCATACCCATGGTATATTGTCTGATATACCATGGCTGTCAGCCAATCAGCATTCAGGGCTCGAACCAACCAGTTTATAATGTAGAATATAACAGGATCTGAGATAGACTGGCTAATACTGTAGTGTAGAAAAGGTTTGAGGGTCCTGTGTGTCTCAGTTGGTAGAGCATGGACCTTACAATGCCAGGGTTGTGGGTTTGATTCTCACATGGGACCAGTACAAAAAATGAAAATTGTGTGCACTCACTACTGTATAAGAGTGTCTGCTAAATGACTAAAATACAATTATAAAATTACATGTGCATTAACACATTTCCATTTCTACCTAGCAACAAAATGAGCATGTGAGGTGTCTGTGCATTTCTTTGTGAGAGAGGGAGGGAGGAAGAAGCATGAGGACATGAGGAAGGACACAGCTCAGAGGAGAAAGGGGAAACTGATTATCTGAATGGAGCGTGCTATACTTGCAGGCAATCAATAAATGGAGAAGAGCTCCCTCAGCCCGACATGAAATATGAGTCTCTATAATAATAATAATAATAATAATAATAATATCCCTCATGGACACCAGGAACACACACACACACGCACAAAGATAATGTACATAATCAAGTAAATTAAATCAGTCACCTTTAAGGTTTTTGTTCAAAAATAATATTTTCATAGATGTAAAAAAATACATTGTCAATGATGGGGTCAAATAACAATATATTGTGCATAAATAGAAGCAAAGACAATAAATGTCAGTTCTATTGAATAGATCTCATGGGTGAAATACTTGCATCCAGTAAACATCAAGCAGTGGATGCTTTACGTCCAGCAAGACATTCTCTAGCTATTTATGACTTCAACCTATTTGTCCAGCAAAACCAGAACCATGTGCATATAGCAGATACAAGAGCAAGCATTAACCCACATGTATTCTCCTCCATCATATGGAAAGCTTTTCCATCAATAAATAACAGAAATATGCATTATATATGGACGTCTGTGTATCCAGCTGCACACAGATGCTCTCGACTGGACCACAACATAACCACATGCCAGGAACAGTACAGAACTCTTTGGATCACTAATGAACCAGGAGTAGTTTGGATCAGTACCATACCCCTGTCCATTTGATAAGCTGTAAGATCAAGGCTTTTGAATCCGCACACTGAGAGATGCTGATTTTGGAGTATAACAGTGGCGGAGATGCTGTAGTATTTGGGGGAGCCCCGTGTTTAGCTGTAGATTAGACAATAGTGTTAGACAGCATAAGTGCCAGATGCCAAGTACGACCTTACCACTACGCACCATGAACAAGGCCCCAGGCTGATGCTTAACTAACAGGTGAAATTCAACAAGGTTACGTGCACGTGAGCGCACACACACTACATTGAATGCATGGCAGCTTAGTGACATGAGAGAATTGTGTGTGTGTGTGCTGCCCATATGAACACAATGGGGATGTGGCTGAGCAGGGAGTCTCGCTCCAGTGAAAGTACCTTTCTCTTTTGTTCCCGGGACGCTAGTTTCTTAATTCTCCTTTTCTTTTCTTTCTCATCCTCGATAGCATTGACATCCACGTCCCGGTTCTTCTTCAATGCGGAGGCTGCGTGAGCCATGGCGGAATACAAAAAAACGGTAGAAATCCCAGGGAAGTGGAAGCCAACGATCTCAGAGAAAAAGATAAGGAAAGGGAAAAAGAGTTCCGTCCTGCTGACAAGGAGAGTGTCGGAGGATAAGGGTAGGCAGGAGAAAAGATGAGGAAACGTCTCCTCCTGTTTCTGTGTCAACCTCAGTCAGTGTAGAATCCAGGAGCAAGAGAGCCACGAGCATCACCAGACACAGAGGTGGAGAGAAGAGAAACGGTTACTACGGTAACCACGCTCTGTTTCTAGCCGTCCTCTTCAGGTTCCCCTCCTGGTCCATGGCGGTACCTGGGCCGGTGCTCCGCGTGGATCTGTCTGTGTGTGTGTGTGTGTATGTATGTGTGTGTGTGTGTGAGAGAGAGAAAGAGAGTGTAAGTGAGTGTCTGTGTGTATGAATGGTGTGAGGGAGCCAGCTGGGGTAGGAAGGGAGGGGGGGGGATAGAGGGAATGTGAGGGATCGTACGTGTGTGTGTGTGTGTGTGTGTGTGTGTGTGTGTGTGTGTGTGTGTGTGTGTGTGTGTGTGTACTTCTCCCCCACCCACCAGCTGGAAGTGCCCAAGTGAGAGATGGGATAGGGGAGAAAGTGTAGAGGACAGACTGAAGGGGGAGGTTGGATGGTGCTGATGGTAATTTTCTGTATCTCTCTCACACACTCTCACACAGGTGGGAAGGGAAGAGGCAAAATACCTATCCATCCTTTTTTTCTATAAAATCTGTTAATGTACAACAGACGGCTGATCCTATAACTTTGGAATACTAATTGCTGACTGTGTCTATTAAAGAATGACAACTTCCATTGGGTCATACATTATGAAAAAAACTAGAAAAGGTCCTGCTGAGTACTGACACAATAATGCTAATGTTGAGAGGAAACTGACATACTAATACTAATTCTGAGAGGAAACTGACATACTAATGCTGAGAGGAAACTGACATACTAATGCTAATGCTGAGAGGAAACTGACATACTAATGCTGAGAGGAAACTGGCATACTAATGCTGAGAGGAAACTGACATACTAATGCTAATGCTGAGAGGAAACTGACATACTAATGCTGAGAGGAAACTGACACACTAATGCTGAGAGGAAACTGACATACTAATGCTAATGCTGAGAGGAAACTGACATACTAATGCTGAGAGGAAACTGGCATACTAATGCTGAGAGGAAACTGACATACTAATGCTAATGCTGAGAGGAAACTGACATACTAATGCTGAGAGGAAACTGACACACTAATGCTGAGAGGAAACTGACATACTAATGCTAATGCTGAAAGGAAACTGACATAATAATGCTGAGAGGAAACTGAAATACCAATGCTAATGCTGAGAGGAAACTGACGAACTAATGCTAATGCTGAGAGGAAACTGACAAACTAATGCTAATGCTGAGAGGAAACTGACATACTAATGCTGAGAGGAAACTGACACACTACTGCTGAGAGGAAACTGACATACTAATGCTAATGCTGAGAGGAAACTGAAATACCAATGCTAATACTGAGAGGAAACTGACATACTAATGCTGAGAGGAAACTGACTTCCTAATGCTAATGCTGAGAGGAAACTGGACATACTAATGCTGAGAGGAAACTGACATATTAATGCTGCGAAGAAACTGATTTACTAACGCTGAGAGGAAACTGACATACTAATGCTGAGAGGAAACTGACATACTAATGCTAATGCTGAGAGGAAACTGACACTCTAACACCCTGACTACAATGCTCACGTAGCGTGCGTGAGCATTGCAAATTAAATGTAGAAATCTATATTTTTCAATTATTGCATCCACACTGGTCTGCGCTAAAATAGAAGTCAGTTCTATTTGTGACACAGATCGCTGTGCAAGTCCTGCCTCTCCCATCTCCCTATTGGTTTATAGAAGCAGATATCCACGTGCCATCTCCTCATCGGTTATACCCACGTGGGTGATTTAACAATGAACTCTGTTGTCGGTCGTCGTGGTAATACTATGAAAGTTTAGATGCCAATCACCATATAAGTTCAAAAAAGAAAAAGCCTGGAAGGAGGAGAGATGACTAGAAACGATTTGGTTGGCCGTTTTATGTGTGGATTAATTGTCGGAGTAGAGGACCTTGTGCATTTCAGGTAAAATAACAACTCAATGTTTATATCCCAGGACAAATTAGAAAGCAACAGCAAGCTAGCTAAATAGGACAAATTAGCTAGCAAGTGCAAGCTAGCTAGCTAAATTGCCATAAATGTTTAATGCTTTTCGCCCTGTCCCCAAATTAATGTAATTGGTTCAGAGTTTGTTTTGATATTTTAACCTGCATGTCGTGATCGCATTTTGTGTGGGGGGACAAAATAAATGTATGCACGATGGCGCATGCGTGCAGCCGGTTTGGGTTCCGTGTAATGCTAATGCTGAGAGGAAACTGACAAACTAATGCTGAGAGGAAATGGACATAATAATGCTAATGCTGAGAGGAAACTGACATACTAATGCTAATGCTGAAAGGAAACGGACATAATAATGCTAATGCTGAGAGGAAACTGACATACTAATGCTAATGCTGAGAGGAAACTGACATACAAATGCTAATGCTGAGAGGAAACTGACATAATAATGCTGAAAGGAAACTGATATACTAATGCTAATGCTGAATGGAAACTGACAATAATGCTAATGCTGAAAGGAAACGGACATAATAATGCCAATGCTGAGAGAAAACTGACATACTAATGCTGAGAGGAAACTGACATATTAATAATGAGAGGAAATGGACATAATAATGCTAATGCTGAGAGGAAACGGACATACAAATAATGAGAGGAAATGGACATAATGCTAATACTGGGAGGAAACTGTCATACTAATGCTGAGAGGAAACTGACATACTAATAATGAGAGGAAATGGACATAATGCTAATACTGGGAGGAAACTGTCATACTAATGCTGAGAGGAAACTGACATACTAATAATGAGAGGAAATGGACATAATGCTAATGCTGAGAGGAAACTGACATACTAATGCAGTGAGGGAAATTACATACCAATCCTATGGCTGAGAGGAAACTGACATACTAATGCTGAGAGAGAACTTCCATACTAATGGTAATGCTGAGAGGAAACAAATTGATGAAAGCAGTTAACTACATCAGCTAATGCTGAGAGGAAACTGACATACTAATGCTGAGAGGAAAATGACATACTAGTGCTGAGAGGAAACTGACATACTAGTGCTGAGAGGAAACTGACATACTAGTGCTGAGAGGAAACTGACATACTAATGCTGAGAGGAAACTGACATACTAATGCTGAGAGGAAACTGACATACTAATGCTAATGCTGCGAGGAAACTGACATACTAATCCTAATGCTGCGAGGAAACTGACATACTAATCCTAATGCTGCGAGGAAACTGACATACTAATCCTAATGCTGAAATGAAACGGACATACTAATACTAATGCTAAGAGGAAACTGACATACTAATGCTGAGAGGAAACTGACATACTAATGCTGAGAGGAAACTGACTTACTAATGCTACTGTTGAGAGGAAACCGGACATACTAATGCTAATGCTAAGTGGAAACTGATACATATGCTGAGAGGAAACTGACATACTAATGCTAATGCTAAGTGGAAACTGATACATATGCTGAGAGGAAACTGACATACTAATGCTAATGCTCAGAGGAAACTGACAAAATATGCTAATTCTGAGAGGAAACTGACATACTAATGCTAAGAGGAAACTGACATACTAATGCTAAGAGGAAACTGACATACTAATGCTGAGAGAAAACCTACATACTAATGGTAATGCTGAGAGGAAAACAAATTGATGAAAGCAGTTAACTACATCAGTTAATCAAATGTGCTTATAAAATAGCTGAGATTCTCGGTCCCTATACTGTGGTCATTATTTCATCTGAGGCCAGTGACATTTTAATGGAGGGGTCAAATGGTATCAGGGGGCCATTTGTTTCACCAAATCGAATGGCTCTTTGTTTAAAAAGACCGAGAGGAAGAGGGAGGGAGAGAAAAGGAATAAAAGAGGAGGATATCCAGAGTAGTGTAAGAAACGACAATAGACTGGGTTAGATTTTTCAGGGATCAAAAAGAGTGAGTGAGCGAGTAGAGTCACATCTTATTTACAATGTTATTCACGTCCGTTGCTCACGTCAAACATGGCAACGTGGAAAAGGAACGGCCATCTTTGTTTTCTCTGTCTGTGCTTCAGCACCTGAGTAGCTGCATGGATCTTGCGCCGGCGCATGCCTGGCAGTTTCTGCCTCTGCTTTGTGTGTGTGACCGTATGTGTATTCGAGAGGATGAGTAGAAGAGAGAGAAAAGGATCACTCCTCTTTCTTGTCAAGGAAAGAGCTGCCACACACATGGGACACAGAACAGGTTTTTTCTCCAGACACCAGCCATGTAACGATATGAGCGTGAAATCAATTTTTCTTTCATCCCTTTAAAATGTTTTTATTTTTAAACAACAACGCAGACACCAGTTTCAGGGGCGGGGCCCTCATTCCCCATCATTCATCAGGGGGTGTCAAATCATCATGTTGTTGCTAGGTGAGGACCAATGGTGTTGCTCGGGGATGCTGGTGGAAAGGTAACAACACTAGTTGGGGGTTGCATTTTGGAAATCACAAGACAACCAACCGCCATTCCTAAAAATCCTGCCTCAAAATAAAATGTTTCTCAATGGAGAAGAAAATATCATCCATACAGTGAAAACCTTGCGCTGGAATGATATATGAAACATAAATAACATTTGTAAGGATATTTTGTAATATAGTCTAATACAGCGTAAAGAGGATATTGCTGAATGCAATGCTTGCTAAAAGTCAATAACTGAACTTAATGTTGTATTAGCCTACATTTCACAACCATCGACAATGACATCCATAACCATTACACAGACCCGTATTCAGTGGTCAAAGTCACACATAGGGGCTCCAATAATCCCAATTAGTCTATAGTTGGCATCAGACTAAATGTGTCCAGACTAAAACAACCTTGGACAGAGCTGGGTTGATTCCAGGAATGGACTTTTAAAAGGCCCATTTCACCTTCGTTCCAGGCAGCAAGCCATATCAATACAGCAACTGAACTGAAGAGTTTTAATAGGACAGTAAACGACTAAACAAAAAATACAGGAAATACTTGCTGCTTTGTGGATAATCAATGATGCCATGTTTTGGCAGTTTAACTAGAAGTTATGAACAGCTAAATATCTCTATGACAGAAAACATAAATTTGATGTACAGAAAAACTTTAAAGAATAATTTGAAGAAAATCTCTTGATTTGAACATCAGGAAAGCCACTGTTATAAATGAGTGCATATTTTTACAGCCCTCCTTGGCAACATTAGTATGGATCTCAAATTAAAGTGTCCAGCTGAAGTACTAGTTGCACCCCCATTGATGAGCTAGACACAAATTGTGCCAGCCTGTCATTTAGTATGGGTTAAGCCAATATGTTAGACCATCTAGGCTTACCGGAACATGCACCTCAGTGAGTGACAGCGGTGTTTAGGCCGTAGCTTGCTTTCCCCCTTTTTTTTGATTAATAATGAATGCATGTGATTTCTCCCCTGGGTGTAACAGAAGCCTTCCCTGTTCCCTGTTTTCAGTCGCATTGACCTTTTGACCTCCACAGCCACAACATTTTGTCCTGTTTGACACCAAGCCCACAGGCTAAGATAAATCCAACAACACTGTGCATCTGTTAGAGACTGAAGTAGGTCGAACTGAGGTTAAGAGACATTCTCTAAATAGAAAGTGGTGCTGACACTGTTCAAAGGCAGAAAGTTTGTTTCTGACACTGAATACGTTCACAAGGTCTAATTGAAGGAAGAAAGGGTCATTGTTCTCTGGTCTAATGCCAGAACTCTTAAAGCACAGACCTACAGATTGATAACTGGCACATTTACACATGTTCCATTAGTCCTTTAGTATGACAGGTTTCCTTTGTCTCCAGAGGGAAATTATCTTTCAGGATTGTGGTAACTCTATTGCACAACCTGTGCAGAGCCGACAGAAAATGTGCAGCGAGACAGCATTTACACCACTTTCAAAGCAGCAGCACCAAACTTGTTTACCAGACATATTCAATAGTCCACATCATAGAAAAACTGAGAAAAATGGAAAAGAAAGCAGACGTTTCTTATTGGACAAGTTGACACTGTACCCTCCCCAATTTCAGCCCTTTTGCCTCTGTTTTGTCTAGTGAATAGAACCCTGGCTGCAGTCCAAACACTTAAAAGACACACCCTATCACCTCAGCCCTCAAATTAAGTGGAAACTTCTGATGACGTATCATGACGTCTGACGAGTATACACTTGCAGGGTAAGGGGCGAGGGACGAAAGAATGATTTTTAAATGGACTGCCCTTGCCCAGAAATTCGTAACTTGTTCATTATGTTTTCAGCCACCGGTAGCTTGGGGCGAGGGAGGAAGGAATGTGGGTGCTTTATATGCGCTACAGTCAATTATGATTGTATGTCTACTTACATTAAATATATAATTATTAATATACGCATACTGTATGATAGCTAGCAAATTAATTAGCTAAATAACGTTAGCCTGCCTAGCTGGAACTTTATTTCTACAATTTCCAAAAGCTAACCAAACAAAAACATAATTACTTTTACGAGACATGTTTGTGTTACTAAATGCACATGACGGCACAATTTCAAACTTATTTACATTAGTTTTTACTTACACTTGTATGTTGACTCCATATATTGACGTTGAGGTTTTATTTTTTGTCTGCTTTTCTTAGCGGATGTACAATCGGCACGAATTCAATCACGGGAGTTTCAGGCCCCGAATTGAACATAATTGTACACTCGCAAAATTACATTGCTTACATTGCAAACGTCCCTTGCTTGGCTAATCACTTGGACCGGCCTCCAAGATGGTGACGGTGATTCCCCCAAGGGCATAAGGCGAGGGTAAGTGGACAAGGGGATTGAACCACAGCCCCTGTCCCTGGGATTTCACACGGCAGCCCCCACGCTCGCTGTGGATTCACTTGTCGGTCACAGTGGTCTCCTAGCTACAACCTACAGAGCCTCATCAACCACGCCTCTCAACAACTACACTGCTCAAAAAAATAAAGGGAACACTAAAATAACACATCCTAGATCTGAATGAATGACATATTCTTATTAAATACTTTTTTCTTTACATAGTTGAATGTGCTGACAACAAAATCACACAAAAATGATCAATGGAAATCAAATGTATCAACCCATGGAGGTCTGGATTTGGACTCACACTCAAAATTAAAGTGGAAACCACACTACAGGCTGATCCAACTTTGATGTAATATCCTTAAAACAAGTCCAAATGAGGCTCAGTAGTGTGTGTGGCCTCCACGTGCCTGTATGACCTCCCTACAACGCCTGGGCATGCTCCTGTTGAGGTGGCGGATGGTCTCCTGAGGGATCTCCTCCCAGACCTGGACTAAAGCATCCGCCAACTCCTGGACAGTCTATGGTGCAACAAGACATGATGTCCCAGATGTGCTCAATTGGATTCAGGTCTGGGGAACGGGCGGGCCAGTCCATAGCATCAATGCCTTCCTCTTGCAGGAACTGCTGACACACTCCAGCCACATGAGGTCTAGCATTGTCTTGCATTAGGAGGAACCCAGGGCCAACCGCACCAGCATATGGTCTCACAAGGGGTCTGAGGATCTCATCTCGGTACCTAATGGCAGTCAGGCTACCTCTGGCGAGCACATGGAGGGCTGTGCGGCCCCCCAAAGAAATGCCACCCCACACCATGACTGACCCACTGCCAAACTGGTCATGCTGGAGGATGTTGCAGGCAGCAGAACATTCTCCACGGCGTCTCCAGACTCTGTCACGTCTGTCACATGTGCTCAGTGTGAACCTGCTTTCATCTGTGAAGAGCACAGGGCGCCAGTGGCGAATTTGCCAATCTTGGCCTCCATGCTCTGGACACTACGCTGACAGACACAGTAAACCTTCTTGCCACAGCTCGCATTGATGTGCCATCCTGGATGAGCTGCACTACCTGAGCCACTTGTGTGGGTTTTAGACTCCGTCTCATGCTACCACTAGAGTGAAAGCACCGCCAGCATTCAAAAGTAACCAAAACATCAGCCAGGAAGCATAGGAACTGAGAAGTGGTCTGTGGTCACCAACTGCAGAACCACTCCTTTATTGGGAGTGTCTTGCTAATTGCCTATAATTTCCACCTGTTGTCTATTCCATTTGCACAACAGCATGTGAAATGTATTGTCAATCAGTGTTGCTTCCTAAGTGGACAGTTTGATTTCACAGAAGTGTGATTGACTTGGAGTTACATTGTGTTGTTTAAGTGTTCCCTTTATTTTTTTGAGCAGTGTATGTTTGGTTGCACCAGCATGTTGCTTGACTGAATTCCACTTGGTTTCCTTCTTCGCTCACACTCCTCTCCTGCCTGGTTGCCTGCCTCATGACAGGGCAAACACACATTTTCATGGACAACAAGGTATGGGTTAATAAAAGCAGTTTAGTAATCTAAAATTAGGTATAATGATCCAATCTAAAGCTAGCTAACAAAACTACTAACGTTAGGTTTAGTAGCCTAGCTAGATAGCCAGCTAGTTAACATTGGCAAGTTAGGTTGATGCAATCAAACAGCTAACGTTAATGATTTAGACTCATTAACCAGGTTTCCATACAACCTTTTTATGTGAGTAAAGTACATGTCAGATAAAAACATCTCATGGACTTGCCTGATGGAAATAGAACATTTACTGGTAAACTTTCCAAATGTCTAAAAACAAAATACACTAGACAAGGTGGGATATTTTTGTGTTGATAAAATGAATTATGCGAGAAATGTCGGTTGAAATGTTTTTATGCACAAATATTGATATAATAACAATTTTATCGAAGCAAGCTTGGAGTCACGCGAAGACATGTTGTGTGCAGTCCCACTATGACTGGTCAGGAAAGCATGAGTTTTTATTAGGCTTCAGATGAAATAAATTATGATTAACTTCAAGGTGATGAGCTTGATGCTCCTTTCCAATAAAGATTGAGGGTCTTATTCTTGTGACATGATCATCAATGCTTGGCTACCGTTTGACAAATAAAAATGATCTTGTTCTTTTGTCCATAATAATCTCCTTGTGTAGGCCAGGGGTTCCCAATCAGGGGTACTTGGCCTATCCACAGGGGGTACTTGACGAAGACTCATGAGACCATAGACCTACTGGTAAAATTCACATGAGGTGGTACTCTGTGTAGAGTAAAATTCAGTTGGTGGTACAGTAACGAATAATGGTTGGAAACCACTAATGTAGGTGTATTGTGAACTGTTGGCTAGAGCACACGTGCCAATAGCAGTGGGAACACTCGCTATATAACCATCAGTAGAGTTTAAAATGCGATGGAAACCCATTTCACTTGTATTTTTTATTCGGTACATGGGTATTTAACCGCAAAATGTATTTTCATGTGCACTACGTCATCACGCACAGCCTTTTATCAGTAAGTAAATTTGATGAAAACATCTCTGGTGGAAAAAATGTGCATATTGTTTTTATGCAGATTTTTGAATATTCGCATGAACATCGGTTGCCAATTGGATGGAAACCTAGCTACTGAATAAATGGGTTTAGCACAAGATAAAGAAGATGAAACAATCTACTGCTGCAACCCAAGGCCCAAGGCCAACGGATACTGAAGTTCCTGAAAAGGTTAGTCAGTCAGTTTGTTAGTCCAGTAATGTTGGAATATTATTTTATTTCCACTGCTGGTGATTATTCACAAATGTCTGTGACTCAAATTTCACAGTCTTAAAAGTTTTAAAAACTACAAATCCCGCCACAGAGCAGTCTACACAGACAACATGAACACACTTGTCCAACCATAAGATGCATGGCTAATGCAGAAAGACAAAATTGATGGATTCTAGAACCACCATAACTTTCATAATTACAGAGACAGACCGCTATCATGGCATCAGTCTTTTTTGACTACCTAGTGCGTAGTGACACCTACTGATAAGAGCTGGTAATGCAGGTTTGTTAGAATAGCACACAATAGAATGAGTGACATTCAATAAAATATACTTTGTGAAAAGGGGGACATTATTCTCAATAAAAATGTTGAAAGTAGTTCCTTTAATGATTAAATATATGGATTTTACAGGCAATCAGTTCCTACAGTGAGGGCCTGGGAACCAGCCTCTGATATGTCAGATGGAGACCAGGACAACACAAAGTAAAAATGTACACATAAAAAATAAACTTTTTTACAAGGTTTACTGGGTATTGTGTTAAATGTAACCCTGCCTTGTTACAAAGTCTACTGTGTATAGTGTTAAATGTAACCCTGCTTTGTTAGTCTACTGTGTATAGTGTTAAATGTATAGTGAAATTAATATTTAAAGACATTGTAACCATTCTTTGCATAACGCTCAGCCCTGCTACAGTAGTTCACTAAACTACAGAGTATGTTGTCCATTGAAGTTGTTGTCTCTAGCTCTTTTAATATCAGATTCAGAATGAATAGTAACAAGGTTTGTGATGGTTTGATCCACCTTAGGCCAGGAGTGTTTCCAATTCACATGACCTGATGAAAAGGGAAGCTATCTAAAAATAATAATATTTTGTCATAGCCTACGAATAGGACGCAAAGTTTTACCTGACCAGGTCATGAGGAAAAACTCCAGGCCCCCACCAGCTTTCTTAAAATCAAATTAAGTGCACTTGAATATTGCCATACATTTCAAAATTAATTAAATTAAACACTAAATGTGTGATTCATTTAAATAATTCCATTCAATTAAAATAAGTTAAATGGCTATTGTTATGCCTCACCATATTTTGTGGTCATTGACTTTTATTGTTATTTCAACTACATAATGAGAGTAATAGCAAATACTACATTTTGCTCTCTGAAACAAGGCA
The DNA here is from genome assembly GCF_057628025.1 of Oncorhynchus mykiss. Lineage (NCBI taxonomy): Eukaryota > Metazoa > Chordata > Actinopteri > Salmoniformes > Salmonidae > Oncorhynchus > Oncorhynchus mykiss. The sequence continues at coordinate 80,528,251 of NC_143022.1, forward strand.
GTTTGTGTTCTCTCTGTTCTCTGAGTCCCTCTAGTGGTCAAAGGTCAAAAAGGCTGGCAAATAGTAAACATCCTCAGCATGTCTGTCTGCTGCCAGATTGTTTTTTTGTCTTTGATATCCAGGAAAGCACTGAAGTTCTACACACTTGGTAATTTGGCCAATTTAATTTATATAATATGTTTTGGACTGGGCTTTTCAACAGAACTCTTCTTAATTAATTAGTTTGGCCCAGACTCAACAACCGATTCAGCTGTTGGCTTGAAGCAACCACTACTCAGGTATGCTGTAATTATACCACCACCACCACCACCGAGCAAGACGTTATAGGGAAACTCCTGACCTGTAAAACCAAAATCTAAGCACTGCAGTACTTAATGCAGCTGGTGGCCACACCAGATACTGACTGTTACTTTTGACCCCCCCCCCCCCCTTTGTTCAGGGACACATTATTCCATTTATGTTTGTCACATGTCTGTGGAACTTGTTCAGTTTGTCTCAGTTGTTGAATCTAATGTTCATACAAATATTTACATGTTAAGTTGCTGAAAATATACGCAGCTAACAGTGAGAGGACGTTTGTTTTTTTGCTGAGTTTAGATCCACCTAGACATCTAACCACTCTGACCTGATTGGTGGAGAGAAAAAAAGGATGAGGGGGTGGGGGGAGGGCAGTTAATGACAAGGGAAAATATAAAATAAATAAAAGGACACAAAAATAAGAGGCAGATGAAAAATGAAGGGACCTAACAAAGAGAGACAGAGGGAAATATATATATATATTTATCAAAACCCAGTCAACACCAACTCTCTGGTGCAACATTTGCAGTGACGAAGTATACATTACGTAGAAATATTCAGGTCATCTCCATGCTGAGGGCAAACTGCTGTTTATGCTGTTTTCCCATGATTAACACTTCCACTGTGGTCATCTTGAACTAAATGTAGGTCAGGGTCCACTTCTACTAAAAGTGTTTTTTTTCTCCTGAAGTCCATTCTTAGCTTCATATATCAAATGTATATATCAAATTATTAATGTGAGCCTTTCCGTTTGGAATAATGCAATTGAAATGTAACCCATTTAAAAGCCAGTAACCTACCTACATTTATGTCACAACTGGCCTCTTTGAAATCAGACCAAAATGTATTTCCCAGGTTTCCCCACAGAGTGGCAGCCACACAGTATAGCCTACACACAGCCACTGTAGTCAGCTCCTTAGACACACTGCCTTCAGAAAGTATTCAAACCCCACAACTTTGTCCACATTTGGTTGTGTTAAAAAGTGGGATTAAAATGGATTTAATTGTCATTCTTTGTCAACGATATACACAAAATACTTTCATGTCAAAGTGGAATAAAAACTAACATTTTTGAAAAATAAAACACATATCTTTATTAGATAAGTATTCACCTATTCTATCTATGGCAGTGACTACAGCTGTGGCTCTTTCTGGGTAAGAGATTTCCACACCTGGATTGTGCAACATTTGCCCATTATTCTTTTCAAAATTCTTCAAGCTCTGTCAAATTGATTGTTGATCATTGCTAAACAAACATTTTCAGATCTTGCCATAGATTTTCAAGCAGATTTCAGTCAAAACTGTAACTCAGCCACTCAGAAACTCCAATGTAAATTTGGCCTGAATTCATCTCCCAGTGTCTGGTGGAAAGGAGACTGAACAAGGTTTTCCTCTAGGATTTTGCCTGCGCTTACAGTAGCTCCATTCCATTTATTTTTATCCTGAAAAACTCCCCAGTCCTTAACAATTACAAGCATACCCATAAAATGATGCAGCCAGAGTGGTACTCAGTAATGTGTTGTATTGGAATTTCCCCAAACATAACACTTTGTATTCAAGACAAAAAGTTAATTGCTTTGCCACATTTTTTGCAGTGTTACTTTAGTCCCTTGTTTCAAACAGGATGCATGTTTAGGATTTTTCTCTTTCTGTACAGGCTTCTTTTGACTCTGTCAATTAGGTTAGTATTGTGGAGTAACTACAATGTTGTTGATCCATCATCAGTTATCTCCTCTCACAGAAATTAAACTGTTTTAAAGTCACCATTGGCTTTAATGTGAAATTCCTGAGCGGTTTCCTTCCTCTCTGGCATCTGAGTTAGGAAGGACACCTGTATCTTTGTAGTGACTGGGTGTATTGATACACCAATCAATGCCTTCACCATGCTCAAAGGGATATTCAATACTTGCTTTTCTATTTTATCCATCTACCAATAGGTGCCCTTTTTTGTGAGGCATTGAAAAACCCTACTGGTCTTTGTGGTTGAATCTGTATATGAAATTCACTGCTTAACTGTGGGACCTTACAGATAATTGTAAGTATGGGGTACAGAGATGAGGTAGTTATTCAAAAATCCTGTTAAACACTATTACTGCACATAGTGAGTCCATGCAACTTATTATGTGACTTGTTAAGCAATTCTTTAGTGCTGAACTTATTGGCACAGCAGTCTAAGGCACTGCAGCTCAGTGCTAGAGGCGTCACTACAGACCCTGGTTCGATTCCAGGCTGTATCACAACCGGCCGTGATTGAGAGTCGCATAGGGCGCACAACTGGCCCAGCATCGTCCGGGTTAGGGATTGGCCGGGGTAGGCCGTCACTGTAAATAATAATTTTTTCTTAACGGACTTGCCAAGTTAAATAAATAAAGGTTACATTGAGGCTTGCCATAAGAAAGGGGTTGAATACTTATTGACTCAAGACATTTCAGCTGAATTATTTTGATTAATTTGTCAAAATTTCGAAAAACATGAGTCCACATAGACTTTATGGGGTATTGTATATAGCAAGTGTTAAATAAATCTCAATTTAATACATTTTAAAATTCAGGATGAAAATGTCATTTGAAATAAGTCAAGGGGTGTGAATACTTTCTGAAGGCACAGTATATACATTCTGTTTGTCTGTGAAAATGACCGGCCGACATATCGACTCTCAGACTGTCAGCATCCAGGATCAGAACTAACAGTTGTATAGCCAAGGAATAATTCAAGAGAATGACCAAATGTACACATTGGTGGATGTTCTAAGAGAATTAGTATACCTGGATACGTAATACCTGGAGCTCAGCACTGTTAGATCAATGAGATGAAACAAGTACTCATCTTCAAAAGAAGAGTTTTAAAAATGTATTATTCTGGCAAGTTTCAGACTGAGAAACTATAGTCTTAACACCTTTTTTTTTTAAAATCTAGAACCTAAAACGGTTCTTTGCCTGTCCCATAGGAGAATCCTTTGAAGAACCCTTTTAGGTTCGAGGTAGAACCCTCTTGGGTTCCATGTAAAAACCCTTTCCACAGAGGGTTCTACATGGAACCAAAAATAGTTATCTTAAGGAGACAGACGAAGAACCCTTTTGGAACCCGTTTTTCTAAGAGTAGTCAGTGCAAAGGGCTCTTGAAGCATTATTACCATCAAAAGATGTGTTAAGAAGATATTGGAGATGTGTAACATAACATGTGTAACATAACAGCAGGTGATCTTAGGTGATCTTTAGTTGTACATGACACGGAATTCACTTATTTATTTGCAACAGTCGCAGACAATCTGAAAACCCAGATGCTCCTCTGCTGTAGTCAACAGGACAGATGGGGGGAATAAGTCATAGCCTAGCTGTGAATGATTTCTGTTACTATCCACATCCTACTCCTGTGGGTGGAATGAGTCAATAGGAAGAGAAGAACAACTGAAGCAGCACAGTTTGTCTTTTGACAGTGGATGGTGGGTCATACTGTCTAATGGGTTTGGTGAAAAACCTTTCCCGTTTGTAGATGTTTTCCCCCTAGCGCAGCCAGGCTTCTGTATGATGCTATAGGATCCCAAGGGATAGTCAATGAATAACAAAACATGGAATTGTTCCTCGATTAAAGCGTTTCTTCAAAAAGCTCATGTCTGGCCCATATAAATGACACATCCATTGCTGCTAGCTGTGCATGGTAGGTAATTGTGTCTGTTTCACATGAAAATGGCAAAAGAATAAAACATGTCACGGTCGAATTCCAATTCAAACGCAGGTTTATTTAACGGTTCCTACTGCAGTGAAACAGAGGTTCATTACCAATACCTTGGATCATTATAAAGTAACCCGGCTATAATCTGTCACCACCTGAATGCATAAAACATGAGACAACATAAAATAGGCTGAGAGAAAGTGGTAGTCAACCGCAAGTCATCTACACAACTTTTATTTCCATATGGCACAGAAGTAATGTGTTGGGTCCAATTAAATCAGAGCCTACTGTCCAGGACAGGCTCTCAGACCAGGAAGAGATGATTCAGATGAGAAACCATCAGAGTGCATTAAAACCCAAGTCATTTCCAGTAGTCATGTCCTAATGACGATCATAAAGTAGATTGTCTGATTGCTTTTCGACTAGAGTCGGAACCACAAAAGGACAAAAGCTGTGAGACAAGGAGCTCAAGGTTTTTTCATAGAGAGAGCGAGAGATGGAGGAAGAGAGAGCGAGAGATGGAGGAAGAGAGAGCGAAAGATGGAGGAAGAGAGAGCGAGAGAGGAGAGAGCGGAGGCAAGCTAAATATGGACCAAATGGCCACTGGGGTGTGAGGGGTGCGATGGGGAGGTTGAAGGGTATAGTGGTTAGAGTGGAGTACAGTAGAGAGGTGGGTCACAACCCCCGCCACTCCAGCCACTCACGACAGATGACCAACACCCCAGCGGACCGCTGTTCACGTCTGCACTCAGGAACCTCACGGAGAGCATATCTCCATGGTGACTTGTCTCTATGACAAGAGTCACCAAACAAACTGTCACAAAACCCCAGAGTCACTGTAGGGACCAGACACTGTCACCAGGATACTCCGGAACCTACTCACAAAGAAGCAGCAGGCAAACAATGGTTGCCATGACAATCCAAGCCCGAATTGGCCATTACCGCCTCCGCTCCACTGTGTGGAATCCATATTAAAACTGACCGTAGTCCAGTCTATCTATCCATTACCGCCTCCGCTCCACTGTGTGGAATCCATATTAAAACTGACCGTAGTCCAGTCTATCTATCCATTACCGCCTCCGCTCCACTGTGTGGAATCCATATTAAAACTGACCGTAGTCCAGTCTATCTATCCATTACCGCCTCCGCTCCACTGTGTGGAATCCATATTAAAACTGACCGTAGTCCAGTCTATCTATCCATTACCGCCTCCGCTCCACTGTGTGGAATCCATATTAAAACTGACCGTAGTCCAGTCTATCTATCCATTACCGCCTCCGCTCCACTGTGTGGAATCCATATTAAAACTGACCGTAGTCCAGTCTATCTATCCATTACCGCCTCCGCTCCACTGTGTGGAATCCATATTAAAACTGACCGTAGTCCAGTCTATCTATCCATTACCGCCTCCGCTCCACTGTGTGGAATCCATATTAAAACTGACCGTAGTCCAGTCTATCTATCCATTACCGCCTCCGCTCCACTGTGTGGAATCCATATTAAAACTGACCGTAGTCCAGTCTATCTATCCATTACCGCCTCCGCTCCACTGTGTGGAATCCATATTAAAACTGACCGTAGTCCAGTCTATCTATCCATTACCGCCTCCGCTCCACTGTGTGGAATCCATATTAAAACTGACCGTAGTCCAGTCTATCTATCCATTACCGCCTCCGCTCCACTGTGTGGAATCCATATTAAAACTGACCGTAGTCCAGTCTATCTATCCATTACCGCCTCCGCTCCACTGTGTGGAATCCATATTAAAACTGACCGTAGTCCAGTCTATCTATCCATTACCGCCTCCGCTCCACTGTGTGGAATCCATATTAAAACTGACCGTAGTCCAGTCTATCTATCCATTACCGCCTCCGCTCCACTGTGTGGAATCCATATTAAAACTGACCGTAGTCCAGTCTATCTATCCATTACCGCCTCCGCTCCACTGTGTGGAATCCATATTAAAACTGACCGTAGTCCAGTCTATCTATCCATTACCGCCTCCGCTCCACTGTGTGGAATCCATATTAAAACTGACCGTAGTCCAGTCTATCTATCCATTACCGCCTCCGCTCCACTGTGTGGAATCCATATTAAAACTGACCGTAGTCCAGTCTATCTATCCATTACCGCCTCCGCTCCACTGTGTGGAATCCATATTAAAACTGACCGTAGTCCAGTCTATCTATCCATTACCGCCTCCGCTCCACTGTGTGGAATCCATATTAAAACTGACCGTAGTCCAGTCTATCTATCCATTACCGCCTCCGCTCCACTGTGTGGAATCCATATTAAAACTGACCGTAGTCCAGTCTATCTATCCATTACCGCCTCCGCTCCACTGTGTGGAATCCATATTAAAACTGACCGTAGTCCAGTCTATCTATCCATTACCGCCTCCGCTCCACTGTGTGGAATCCATATTAAAACTGACCGTAGTCCAGTCTATCTATCCATTACCGCCTCCGCTCCACTGTGTGGAATCCATATTAAAACTGACCGTAGTCCAGTCTATCTATCCATTACCGCCTCCGCTCCACTGTGTGGAATCCATATTAAAACTGACCGTAGTCCAGTCTATCTATCCATTACCGCCTCCGCTCCACTGTGTGGAATCCATATTAAAACTGACCGTAGTCCAGTCTATCTATCCATTACCGCCTCCGCTCCACTGTGTGGAATCCATATTAAAACTGACCGTAGTCCAGTCTATCTATCCATTACCGCCTCCGCTCCACTGTGTGGAATCCATATTAAAACTGACCGTAGTCCAGTCTATCTATCCATTACCGCCTCCGCTCCACTGTGTGGAATCCATATTAAAACTGACCGTAGTCCAGTCTATCTATCCATTACCGCCTCCGCTCCACTGTGTGGAATCCATATTAAAACTGACCGTAGTCCAGTCTATCTATCCATTACCGCCTCCGCTCCACTGTGTGGAATCCATATTAAAACTGACCGTAGTCCAGTCTATCTATCCATTACCGCCTCCGCTCCACTGTGTGGAATCCATATTAAAACTGACCGTAGTCCAGTCTATCTATCCATTACCGCCTCCGCTCCACTGTGTGGAATCCATATTAAAACTGACCGTAGTCCAGTCTATCTATCCATTACCGCCTCCGCTCCACTGTGTGGAATCCATATTAAAACTGACCGTAGTCCAGTCTATCTATCCATTACCGCCTCCGCTCCACTGTGTGGAATCCATATTAAAACTGACCGTAGTCCAGTCTATCTATCCATTACCGCCTCCGCTCCACTGTGTGGAATCCATATTAAAACTGACCGTAGTCCAGTCTATCTATCCATTACCGCCTCCGCTCCACTGTGTGGAATCCATATTAAAACTGACCGTAGTCCAGTCTATCCATCCAGTGGATGTAGAAATACAGCTAGTGTTCCTCAACAATCAACAAGACATCTGTTACGCAAATAACTTTCTGGAAAATATTTATTTTGAGTAAACCAAAAACATTTCAGACAATCAATTCATACAGTAGAATACCGTTGATCAAACAAGCCTTTGGACACAGTCAAGCTGTAGGGCACAGTTTATTGCAAAGGGGAGGATGTATGCTGTGCAAATGCATTCCTTTTGAATTGATAACTATCGTTGGTAGCTACATGACATAATGTAAAACCGTGTCGATTTTAGCCACGCTGTTCTGGGTTTTGGATGCTCATCAAACACAAGAACCTTCCTCCCTGCATACTGTGTGTAGCAAAAGCCACCAGCGCCATATGCCCATCACTGGGTTGCAATGCCATATGTCTTTTGCTGCTGGTGTAATGCTTTCTCTGTGCCAATCATCTTGCTTGTGGATGGGACACTTCATTCGTACGGTGTGGTCACGAGTTCAGAATGGTGTGTGTGTCTGAATGTGTTTCAAATTGTAAGCACCTACACTTATTTGACAAATGTACGTGGAAGCATGTGCTCATGTTTATGCAGGTGCTTGTGCATGATTGCAGACAGACTAGTTTGTGAGAGTGTGCGGTTGTGAAAATGTCAGAGCGTATGTGTAAGTGCGGGCGTACCCTTACCAAACCTATTACTCTTATAAGCGTGCTTAAGCCAGTGGCCAGTGGAATATCCTGAGTGTCGAGTTTCCCATCACGATGGGCTCACAGAGGGGTGCCAAGTCCTGAGAGCTTGGGGAGCCTCTCGCACTCCCTCCCCTCTAAAGTACCACTCCTGTCCTGTCCCTTATTAGTGTATCAGCAAACAGCTGGGCAGCACTGTAGGGACATAGAGAACTCCTGAACCACACACACACACACACACACACACACATTTACTCCTCTCCTTAAAGGAAAGCTCTGCTCCCATTAAGGGTGTGTTGGGTGGGGTGATGTTATTGGACTAAGAGTTGAAAGCAGAAGTTGGGAGTACCTAAAGATTTCACTTTGGCCCCAAATTTGCAGTAGGAGAACGAGGATCTTAATTGAGTCATCACTCTGTGTGTTAGTCTTTGGCAGATGACATGCAGGTAGACACCACTCAAACTCATCTAAAATACAGCCAGGCAGTAACTCCTGCAACCTTCAACCCAACTAGCGCCATGTCAAGTCTTCCAAGGCTTCATAAGATGCCTGTACTCTAGTTTCTGTTCACATAGGACAGCCTATGGCATGCAGGTTTAGTTTTCACTGACTGGCAAGAAGGACACATTGGCCATCCAAGGCTGGCTGTAGTTTTTCCACTACTACGTTAGCTCTTACGTTGACAGGGATAAGGTTACAGGGTCCAATGAATGATATCGCATACAAAAATGCATTCCAATATTGTAACAGGTTCTTTGAAAAAAATGCATTTGTTGCCATAACACACTACAATCAAGCCCAACGTTTAAGAAGGGTAAGGTTATGCATACCCTATGTGATAAACATTCTAACACACTCCCTCTTTCTCATATTCACACTAAGACGGAGATAAGAGGAGAGACAAGAGGTGGCATAAATGTCGTGCCCTCTCCTCCAGACTCAGGGACTTGACACGCCTCGCATGAACTCTAGCCCCTGTCCTACACAGCCCTACATGGAGGCAGAGCTGAGCCATGGATGAGGGCCATATTTATATAACACACACAAACATCAGAGTGTGTGTGTGTGTCAGTCAATCAACACTACTCAGATGAAGGGAAAATGCAATTGCCAGTTGCAGCTGTAATCCACACAAACTGAATCGATGCAACTGTAGCTGATACGGATCCATTATGCCTCTTCCTGCCCTTATAATTCATATAGACGACAAATGAGAATATCATAAATTGTAACAGTTAATCATGTAAATTCAATTTTGAGAAGTTAATCCAGCTGTATCGCAAAGTCATGCAACGGTGTGTGTGCCTTAAAATCTTCACTGCCTTTCTGCCTCTGATCGAACAGGCAGGGCTTCTTTTCGCCTCAAGACCTTGCATCAGCATAGAGGTCTATTCTAATGAAATACAGGGCGATGCACTTGACGGCTATGCTTAGAATTACCGTGGTATGAATTGTATCAGCAATTGTTACCTGACTATCCTGTTCCTTGACGATTGAAAACTGATAAACAAGACTCCTAATCAGGGAGTCTGCTGATTGGATAAACTCCCAGCATGCACTTTGGTAACTAATTATGGATCTCCACACAGACAACTTCCTTAATCGAGAAAAACACAGTGAGGAGTGCCAGACATGAGATCTTCAGAAATGACTGCAAATCAGCATAGCCTCTTCTCTGAGGTCTACAAGAAACACATTGCTGTCAATTCTACTTTAGTTTTCACATTACGTGGATCTGAAAACGGACCTAAAGTAAACATCAGTCGATCAAAAATGTGTGATCGATGCATCCCAGCTAGCACATAACGGTTTGTTATTTTGCATACAACTTTCTGGGAATGGAATAGGGCTGAGTTACCCAAAAGCATCGTAGCACTACGATCATCTTTCGTCCAGTCCATTTAGTTTAAATGGAATTAAGATGATCTTAGTGCTACGATGCTTTTGGGAAACTCAGCCCTGGATAGTTGCTTGACTTTGGAAAATTCTCAGCACATTTAAGGAACTTAGCTAAATATTATAATTTTCTTGATTTCATTACTTAAAAAGAACGTTTCCTAAAAGTTCAAAACACTGTTACATTTCATTTCAATTATGGTAATGTTATAGGAACGTTCTCCAACTGGTTTGACATTGGGAATGTTCTCAAATAGTTAAGAGAACATCAAGAAACAAGGTTCTTCATTTGGAAATTTCAGTACTTCAGCATACAGGTTACCTCATGGTTCTATTTAAAGTAATGTTCTCAAATTGTACCAAGAACTTTAGTAACATTCAGAGAACATTCTATTACCGGTCAGGAAACTTATAGTGTCACTACCTGAATGGGAAATGAAAAACATACATTCCCACAACTTCCAAGGATCCAAATGTGCTAGCTGGGCTATCACAGCAACAACATTAAACCAAGTCATACATCAATGAGATGCAATCATCTTCTCCATCTCTGAAACACAATATCCCAGAGAAAAGATGCAGGCACTTATCAATGTTCCCTACAAGCCTTATAGCGCTGAGATGAGATCCAGGGCGAACCTCATAAGCAACACCCTTCCTCATCCCCTCCCTTTCCTCACTCCATCCCCCCTCTCTTACTCCTTTCAAATGCTGCTACTTCAGTCACACATAAATGGACATTTCAAATGTCACTCCAGTGGAGTCATTGTGGGGGTGGGGGATAAGACCCCCCGCCGCTCTCATTCTCCCACCCCCACATGAAAGCTGTCATCATCTCCACCTCAACGCTGAGATAACATTTGGGCACCGATGTGTATATCACTCTAAATCCCCATAACCGCAGCCACCCTGGCTGTCTCTTCACCTTCTCCACTGACCCCATACTGTCATTGCTACTCAGCCAGAGGGGAAATGAAAAGCTGAGAGGTCAAAGCTTAGCATTCAAACACAGATCCACAGAGGAATCTCATTGGTTCTTCTACCGTTGAGTATGGCCTCTAGATAAACTAACAACAGAAAGGGAGAATTTCTGTTCGGGAATAGAATCTGAAAAGATAAGACAATAATCTAACATCCCCTACAACAGTATCAGACATATCAGAACAGAAAAGCAACAGCAACGTTTGTAAGACCTACAAGGCTACAAACAGAACAATAGCCTAACCTGGAAGGTCTACACAACTATGGCATTATGGAAAAAGCAGGCTGTTCAGCACACTTTAGCAACAAGTGACATAAGGGTTACAGTGAGTTAATCACCCAACAGCTCAGATAATCTAGTTAGGAGATCAACTAATGAGCTTCACCCTGAAAGGATGCAACCCATGAGACAACAGTGGGTCAGATGAATGAAGCAATGGGCAGTAGGGGGATAAAATACATTAATTAATATAACAAATCAGTTGACCCACCTGTTTATCTACTAAAAGGAGATGTTGAGAAATAGTAAAACAGTTTGAATCCATGCGCCGTGTTTCGCTCTGTGAATTCATATCAAATTGAGGTTAGGCTACCTGTAGTTTACACCGACGTTCTGCGTGCGCTTGCTTTGGTCTGGAGGGGTCAGCGCGCCTGGCGCGGTCTCCTAGGCAACTGACAGGGGCGCGCAGGCACAGAGCCGCAAATAGAAGACAGAAGAGTAGACTACCTCAATGGCAGGCTACTGAGCTACAAAAAACACATTCACACATATTTGGCACACATTCTTAGCTAAACCTACCAGATTTAAAAACATCTGAAATGCATCTGCCCGGCTGCCAGTCATTTTAATCTCCTGTGATTACAGATTTGTTTTAAAGAGTCTGTTCTTAATCTTAGTCTTAAAGACAAACGGACTTTTCCAGTGTGTTTGGCATTTTTCAGCGACAGACATTGATATTGGAACTACACTCATGTCTGAGATTTCCAGCATTTGAGTTCTGTTAGAAGATTAAATGGATTCATCTGTGCTGAGACACAGTCAGAGAGACACACTGGCTGGCTGGCATGATAAAGGATTCTTTGCCTGTGTTTCTCTGCCATGACTGTCTGTCTACACAGAGATTAAATAAAGAGCACTGTTGCTTATTAACATTCAACATTATGTTAAGGTATTTTTGTCTGCTCCAGAGTTGAGACTGATGCGTATAGTTATAGTTGACATGTGCTTTCAGTTAGAAATGAAGAAGGTGCCATTTGGGGAGGTTGGTTGGTTCAGAGATGACTTATCCAACTCAAACAGGCTGTTAATGGGGTTATGCCATTGCAATGAGACACTCCCACATTGATTAGTGCTTTGAGCTGAACTATCATTATCTGGGTCATAGAGAGAGACTTCCCTCGTCAACAGCAGGAGAGCCCATTCTCTGTCTGACCCAAATCACTCCTCAAGCTATTCACTTCGTTTTAATTAAGGGCTCATTTAACACACACAGTGTGCACCCTCTCAGCACATACACACTCACATAAACAGGCACACACATTTGTAAATACACAATCATACTTTCATACACTCTTGGGAGCTTGTTAAAGCAGATTTCCAGGAAATGCTCCAGATGCAGGGTTCAGTGGCGCGTCTCCAGGAGAGGAAATAGATGTAGAGTCGGACATAACAGCAAGTGTTCATTGCTTCCGCTCAGGCTTTAAAGCTATCAACACACTCAGGGGGGTACCTCTCTTTCTCTCTCTTTCTTTCTCTCTTTTTCGCTCTCCCTCTCTCTCTCTCTCGCTCTCTCTTTCTCTCTCTCTCGCTCTCTCTGCCTCTCTCTCTCTCTCTCTCTCTCTTGCTCTCTCTGTCTCTCTCACTCTCTAGGCCACTGATCCTACTTGTTGGCAGGCAGAGGATAATGAAGGCTTTGATGTACAGACGTGTGCCAGTGTGTGCTGTACATGTGTACAAAGAGGGAGGATTGTGTGTAGAATCTCTACCCGCCTCAAATAAAATAAAATGTCATTTTATTTGTCACATGTGCCAAGTACAATAGGTGTAAACCTTACAGTGAAATGCTTACTTACAAGCCCTTAACCAACTGTGCAGTTTTTAAGAAAAATAAGAGTTAAGAAAAATATTCAGTAAATAAACTAAAGTAAAAAATAAAAGATCAACAATAAAATAACAATAACGAGACTATATACAGGAGGTACCAGTACCGAGTCAATGTGCGGGGGTACAGGTTAATCGATGTAATTGAGGTAATATGTACATGTAGGTAATGGTAAGCTACAATGCATAGATAATAAACAGCGAGTAGCAGCAGCGTAAAAAAAAGTCTGGGTAGCTATTTGATTAGCTGTTCAGCAGTCTTACGCCTTGGGGGTAGAAGCTGTTTAGAAGCCTTTTGGACCTAGACTTGGCGCTCCAGTACCGCTTGCCGTGTGGTAGCAGAGAGAACAGTCTATGACTAGGGTGGCTGGAGTATCCTGCCTTCTGACTTCACTTGTCTGTCACCCAGTCATCAGTAAGTAAGAGATTGACAGATAGAGCAGAAAGGTAAACAAAGCAAGAGACGTATGGAGTGATAGAGGGAGAAAGGACCATATGCAAGAGAGACAGTGAGAGGGATGATGAGGGAGAGTGAGAACCCATGTGAGAACCGCTGAATGTTCCGCCGCTCTTTTATCTGTCAATGTGAGTAGGGCAGAGGCACTCTGATGGGTGATAGATGAAGTGTTTGCTTCTAATCCAGCTTCATTCCTTACACTACAACTACCATGACCCTGACTCATAACACTATGCTGGTTCATTAGTGCACTACTCAGAGCAGAGCGATACATGGTCCCATATAAATAAATAAATTATACTGTATTTCTATGACATGGTCTATACATAAGATGTGAAGCAACCTGCCCCTTATTTCCCCACACAGTGAATGAGGGTATAGGTTTAGATGATTGTTTTTACTGTATTCAGTGAAAGGCCAAAGATAAGTGGTGAGAAGGGCTTTAAGATAAGATTTGACAATATTCGTAAGGCGTCAGCTGTTATCCATGTCTTTTTTTCTTCCTTTGAAAGAGTCAACTCTAAGAATTTGTTTGGAGAAATCTAATTCTATCACATAACCTGTTCTGTCAGGCTCATTCTGGGGTTGCCTTTATCCACAGTGAAACAGTGTTTGTGTGATCTCCTGATACTCAGCAGCACACTCAACTGGGACCTAACCGTCTCTCTATAGAAAATCTCCTGATACTCAGCAGCACACTCAACTGGGACCTAACCGTCTCTCTATAGAAAATCTCCTGATACTCAGCAGCACACTCAACTGGGACCTAACCGTCTCTCTATAGAAAATCTCCTGATACTCAGCAGCACACTCAACTGGGACCTAACCGTCTCTCTATAGAAAATCTCCTGATACTCAGCAGCACACTCAACTGGGACCTAACCGTCTCTCTATAGAAAATCTCCTGATACTCAGCAGCACACTCAACTGGGACCTAACCGTCTCTCTATAGAAAATCTCCTGATACTCAGCAGCACACTCAACTGGGACCTAACCGTCTCTCTATAGAAAATCTCCTGATACTCAGCAGCACACTCAACTGGGACCTAACCGTCTCTCTATAGAAAATCTGACATTTGTTCGGCTCTTCAGACAGTGTTCCTTAATTCAAATGATCAGCAGCTCGACAGCTCTAATTAGCTGGCATTATAGTTAGAATAATAAGGTAAATCCCCACTATGGAAGCTGGATCCACTCTCCTCCTTTATCCCTGGAAAGACCAGAGTATATCCCCTCCCAAACAGACTGAGAGGATGATGGAAGAGTTCAGATAGCATTATGGAATAGACAGACATTTTTACAAAGCACCCACTAAAAGGACACATTTCCTTGTCTGAAGATCTGATGATATCTGCCTAGGTTCTTTGCATAAACCCAACTTAAAACTGATTTTAAAGTGAGCAGAATTCATGCTAACTCAATTTCCTCTCTGGCTGTCTCAGTATCAGTACCATCTCATTACATTACCAATTCACAGGACGAAGCCCCATCAATAGCAATGTGGTTTTCAGCTAATCGCAGCTGTGGCTTGGATTACAAAACCACCCATTATTGCAATTATTTCCTTAAACCAAGATATCCAAAACATATCACATAGAGGTTTCTCTGACATATTATTCCTTTACATTATTTATTTGCACATGTCTAGATATACAGTACTTGACTCAATAGAATAGGTATAAGATAAGCTTGGTTGTAGTGTAATAGAGAAAGAGAGAGAGAGAGTGTGTGTGTGTGTGTGTGTGTGTATGTGAGTGCATGCGTGTATGGGATGGTTCTCACAGTCGTGGCTGTATTGTGCACTGTTGGGGTTTCAGCCTCCGGACAGTGATCTTGGGCTGTGCTGACTTTGCCGGTCTAGTAAGTGTGTTATTAAGTGCTCAGACTTGGAGCCTGTAGAATTCCACTAGTAAAGTGTTCGTGTCTGGAGAATCTAGAGGGAGAGATCCAAATATATTTTGTACTTGCACGTGCACACACACACACACACACACACACACACACACGCACACACACACACACCCAGAGTCAAATCCCAGCAGATACATAGCCTCCACAGCAGTACTCCTAGCTGACTGTATTTCATCATGTGGACTCTGACTTTCAGAGTTGATCACATCTTCCCACACAGCTTTATGTAACACCTTTTCGATGTGGTAATTCCAGAGATCAGAGATTTCCATTGTGTTTCCTCTGTGTTATATTGAAGAGGGTGATTATTAAGCTATGTGTTGTGGTTGTCTCCTCCCTGAATGCACTTATTTTTGTAAATCACACTGGACAAGAAGGTCTTCTAAATGCAAAGACCTCTCCCCATGTTCCCACTCAGGTTTTTACACTTGTTACTCAGCCACACTGACACCTCTCACTTTTTTGTTGTCCCCATTGACCAACCGCCTCTGCCCAGAGTCTGGAGAGCCACCCATCAGATCTGGAGCGCTTCTGGAGCTCTACCAGGTTCATAGACGGGCACCACCAGGATCTCCCTTTGGCCTGCCTGTGGAAAGGGATAGCCTCTGCCTTAGGGGAAAGGTCACCTGTCTAATGCAGATCCAGGATCAGTTTATCCTACCCAAATCCCAATCCCAATAAGAGATGACATCCAGAGCTGACCTTGCCGGTCTAAGAAGTGATCAGTATCCTGAGGGGGGAAAAGGCAACCATTCTCTTCCAAACTGAGCTTTGCTGCTGCTCCTATCTGCTGAGATTTATTCATGACACAAATGGATAAGAGCCTCCCTCCCTCCCCCACCAGTTCTCACCCATCCACTCTACCCTCCCGGCCTCCATTATATCATCTTCAGACCCCTCTGATGTTTCCTCCAACCCTCCCTCCCTGTTCTCTCCGCTCGCATTAATCACATATCATTAAAGGGATACTTCAGGATTTTGTCAATGAGACCCTTTATCTACTTATCCAGAGTCAGATTTTTTATGTCTCTGCATGCAGTTTGAAGGAAGTTGCTAACTAGTGCTAGCACAATTGCAAACTAGCATTAGCGCAATGAGTGGAAGTCTATGGGTATCTGCAACCGTACTAGCAGATACCCATAGACCTCCAGTCATTGTGCTACAGATACCCATAGACTTCCACTCATTGCTTTAACGCTAGTTTGAAATTGTGCTAGCAATACTTAGCAACTTACTTCATACTGGACCCACAGACAATTTTTTTTTATAAATGACTTAATCTGACTCTGGGGAAGAAGATGAAGGGCCTCATTGCCAAAATCCCAAAGTATCCCTTTAAGTGTCAGAGAGAATTCATTTTCACTGTATGTGTGTGTGAGGCACAACTCAGGACATTTGGTGCAACAAGCTACGATGGCTGCTCTGGTTGCTCTGGCTTCAGCTTGGCTTTCTGTCTTCAATTAGTGTCTGGCTGAGGGATTGGCCGGGCTAATGCCTTCCTGCCGGCACCCTGGCCTGTTCTATATGTAGGGTAATAGGGGGCATCTCCACCCCGAGATGAAACTGTATCTATGAGTCTGTAAGATCACAGACGTAGTGAACACTGACAGAAGACGCCAACATGCAACATGCATCCATATTTGTTAAGTAGGATAGATCTATGGTGTGCTCTTTGTACCTAGAAAAGTGGCCTCTTGCTTTTGATGCCTATCTCTCTGACACACACACACATATAAATAGAGAAGCACACACCCTCACACTCCTCACACTCCTCACAGTCCTCACACTCCTAACAGTCCTCACACTCCTCACAGTCCTCACACTCCTCCCACTCCTCACAGTTCTCACAATACTCACAGTCCTCACACTCCGCACAGTCCTCACAGCAAACAAACACACGCATACAACACTCACGCATGTACACATGCTCGCGGCACACTACATGCACACCACATGCACGCACACGTGCATTTACACCCACTGTTGATTTGCTTTCTGGGGTATCTCGTTAACAGTCTCACACAGTCTTGGTGGGAGGTTGTTACACTCCACACTCCTATTGACCACAGGCTCCAGAAATGTGTCACTGACAACAACAACTAACTACCAAACTAGCCCTCTACAAACCCCCCAAAGCCCTCCCTGGCCTAGCCTTCTATCCCTGCAGTAATTTCACACCCCCTCCGACTGAGACTACCCCCGTCCAACCTCGACTACTCCTCTTCAAAAAGGCTGCTATGTCACACAAAACAGGCTTATAAAATAAACTGAAGGAGAAGTACTCAGTGATCTATTCTGTGATTGAGCCTTTAGTTCAGTATTGCATGTTTCTACTGTTTAAAACAGATTTGTAATGGTACGTTTTTTTGCAAAACACTCTTACAGAAGCAATACAATCTCAAATTTGTTGCTGAGAAAAGAGGGAAGTAATGACAGAACAGAACCAACCGTCTCTGGGTTCCTCATTAAAGCCTATGGTGGGGGAATGGACTATCCCAGGCTCAAAGGAAAATCTGATGAATCACATCTATATGCTAAAAGCATGTCAGCATAGAGTGGATGTAGCGCACTGTGTTCACCCTAACCCTGAACCTATGACTCTGATTTCTCATTTCATTTCTCCACCATCTCTGCTTACCAGAGAACTCACTTTCTCTCTCACCCTGTTTCTCATTCCTCTATTAGCTATGTAAGTGAACTTTTGGATCTGCCAATCGAATATCCATTTCCTTTTAAAGAATATTAAAGACACAGACACACACACACACACACACACACACACACACACACACACACATTCTATTATGAATAGTGAGGTGAAGATAATTGTAATGCATGAGTGAGTGTGTGTGTCTGTGAACCCAGGCCAAACACAGTGTTGGGTAAAGTAGCTGAATCAGTGAAGGCTCAGTGTGGCTCTTCAAAACGGTCACTTAGACTACACCATAAATTATGACAAGGGGCACCTCCTCTCCTGTTCTACTCAGTTTTCAGAGAGCTAAAAATATCATAACAGCATCACTACTGCCAGTCTGCAATAATAACACTATGAATATTGTGACATTACTGTGTCATTAGCTGGTCATGGCATTGCTCTGTATAAAATCCAATGGGAATTTGAATCGCATGACTGAGGGTTTTTTTTTTAGGTGTGAGTATCGACCTCTCACTATCTTTCCACTTTCCAATTCAACTTCTGAACTCACATTCTCTCACGGCTTCCTTTCTCTCTATATGCTGACATCCCTCTCTGCTTAAGATGTTCTCTCTCTCTCCCTATCCCCCCCTCGCTCTCTCTCGCTCTCTCTCTGTCTGTATGCTTGTCTCTCGCTCTTTCTGTCCCTACTTTCCTTCCTCCACCATTTCTCTCTCCCTCACTGTGTGGGAGCTGGCTGTCCCAGGTGATGTTATTCCCTGTGGGGTCATGTTACATCGCTGTCACCCCCAGATCTACGTCCCTCGGTAGCACTGGGACATTTAAATGCTCTTCCAGACCACATTCTCCACCCCCAGCCCCCTGTCTCAGGAGCAGCCTATCGGGTTCCTACTCCGACACCAGAGAGCCTGGGAAAAACGCTGTGGCTCCAAGCAGAGACGTGACGTGATGTTCTGGAGTGGGTTGGGGATCCACCGGGATTACAGCCATCCTTCAACCTGAGGACCGAGCGAAGGGACCTGTCTGGCTTGGCCTAGTCGGCAAAGAGCTTCCCCCAGGGAAGAGTTGCGAGATTATAGCTACATTCCTATATTACTCCTATATTAACCAAATGTGCTCTTCCCCAAAAGAGGGGGGCATAGAGTGTTGGAAGCAATTATTTAAAAAAAGCATAGGTTGACTAATATCATGACATACATTGCTCCCTGCTAAATTATACTGAAGCTGAAATTATTCACTGTCAATGTACAGCGTTTAATAAATACTTTTTGGTAGAGCTCAGTATATTCTTTTCAATAGCTTTTACAGTTGCCATGGTGACACTCAGGAGAGCTTAAATAAGATCTCAGACTTGATAAAAGGGTTTTTACGTCCTGGTGACTCAGACCAGGACTGACAGTTCTTTGGAGTCGATGAGGTGGCAGGCGGAGTGAGCAAGAAGCAAGACATTGAACATGAAGACATTTTTGTAGAATGATCTTACGGAGGCAATGCCAGAGGTTCAGCAACACTGCCAAAGGACCACATACAGATATAGGATCTTAATTTGATCACCCTGTTGCAGGAGAACTTTCATGGTTTGAGGTTTTTAAAGGCTTCTGAAGTTTGTAATTTCACACTCAATTATCCCTTACAAAAAATGTATCAACCCCTACAAAAATATCCGTTCATTATTATCCACACAATAGTTCCTATTTCCTGTTGCTGTATGATTATTTTCCTGCTGTAGCAAACTGGTTAAAAGTAAGATCCTACATCTGTAAAGAGCTTTCTGGAATAGGCTCAAAGACATCAAAGCCTGAGCCAGAACAGGTTGAAATGTGGGCCTTTCAGTTGCCTTGTGGCTCTCGGATTTGGAAAGCATTCAGCAACATTTCAGGGGATACCTTGACTCAGCATTAATGTTTTGTGACCATGCACAAAGAGAGGAACAGAAAGACACTGGTTTCTATTGAGCTGAGTACAAGCTGGTACACTCACTCTCTCAGGTGCTGACCATGAAACTCACAAAAGGGTGACATTTTCTCAGAATTGTTCTACACTGATGGAGAAGAGAACGGAGACCAGGTTAAAAAGGTGGACTGTTGTGGGTGGAAGACACCTGTTCCTGGAATTCCTGGTTCATTACATCTGATATTGTATGTGCTTGGATACCTACACTCTTAGAAAAAAAGGTGCCATCTAGAACCAAAAACGTCCCCATAGGATAACCCTTTGAATAACCCTTTTTGGTTCCAGGTAGAACCCTTTTGGTTCCAGGTAGAACTCTTTTGGGTTCCATGTAGAACCCTTTCCACAGAGGGTTCTAGATGGAACCCAAAAGAGTTATACCTGGAACCAAAAAAGGTTATACATGGAATCAAAAAGTGTTCTCATATGGGGACATCCAAAGAACCCTTTTGCAACCCTTTTTTCTAAGAGTGTCTGATATGTGTCTCTGTGCATATGTGTATGTTTGTGTGTGACAATAATCATATTTCTGGTCCAGGGGTTTGGTTTCTAGAGCTACCAGCGACAGCGCCTCATGCTCACTTCCTACCCTAAAGGCCTGGGGTGCAGGAGAAGGAAAGAGCCATCCTGCTGATCTAGAATTGGTTTACATCAACAGCGGAAAATGGCACTAATGCCATTGGGTGGGGGTCAGGCTAATGTTGATTTATTTAACTCCCCCTACCTCGCTTCAGAGAAACGCTTCCACAACCATGGCAACAGACCCACACACCGTGACGATGATTTAGTGCCAGTTTGCTGCTGTATAAATACTCTCTCTCTCTCTCTCTCTCTCTCTCACTCTCTCTCTCTCTCTATGCTCTCTTTCTCTCACTCTATTTCACTCTCTCATATGATCTTGCTGTCCTCCTCTCTCTCTCTTTCTCTCTCTCTCCATGTAATGTGCGTTATGTCTGTCTATCTCTGTCTCTCTCCATGCTCTGCCTTCCTTCTCGTTCTCTCGCTGTGGGAGACGGATACAGTTCATTTGTGTCTGATTTTCTCCTGACTGGCTGACAGGTTGATCCCTCTGCCCTCTCCCCAGGGCATGCAGCTGTGCTGGGGCCCATCTGCCTGGAGGAGCACAAGGAAGATCCCAGAAGAAGATGTGTGTGTGTGTGTGTGTCTGCGTGCACACGTTTAAGGACGGTGGTGTATGATTATCATGCCACACCCATGAGCTTAAAAAATGTGAGGTGGAGGGGTGACGTAGGAGAAGGAAAAGGAAAATCTCTCACACACACCAACAATGTTTTCCCACAACATTACTAACATTACACATTAAAACAAAATATTAATTTGATACATCAGTATGTCACAGTGCGCACACACACACACCCCCTCACTTTGTTTATTCTATTCCCATTGGTCTGGGCTACTCTCTCTTCTTGTCTTTCTCTCTGTCTCTCTCTTACACACACATACACACACATCCTGCTCCTCTTGATATACTTTCTAATCTAAAGCGTAAACCTATTCCGCTTAAGGATACACTCTGTGCCAGGTCCATTAACTTAATCTAGAAGAAAAAACACAGACTGGTACTTCAACATATTGCATGGGAGAATTCTGTCAGCACTTTCAGTAAGACTGTGTTGTTATCGACAATGCTCTGATATGGGATTATATCACCAATCTTGTAAACACAGGGCTCTTAGTCACTGTCAGAGTTATTTCACTAAGACAAATACCAGAGCACTGCACTATCAGTCCCGTTGCCACGGAGCAAGGCATTGGGCCATCATTTAAAACAAAAGATGGAAGAAAGAAATGGCAAAACTCTACAGAGTAATTCCAGTCCCCTACATCATATTTGTCCTTCCTAAATAAACCAATGCCTCACCTTTGACCTCACAAAATAACATAATTTTGTCTCACATAGATAAACATATTTCCAAGTGTCACTACCTTTGTCAAAGTCAGACAATAACCAACCATACAGCATGATTGTTAGTCGCTTTGGATAAAAGCGTCTGCTAAATGGCATTTATTATTATATTATTATTATTATATTATTAACATACACTGAGTATACCAAGCATTAGGAACACCTTTCTAGTACTGAGTTGCAGAAGTTTAGCATCACAGAGTTGGGTCATTGCCATGACAACGGAGACAGACAGATTACCTGCTGTCCCCTCTTGCAATGTGAGGTGACAGGCCAGGATATCCCCACTGTCCTCCAATGATAGGAGCTGTGTCTGGAGCAAACCCACAGCTGTATGTACATCCTTCACCTATGTACAGTATATTTACATGAACAAATACATTGAATATACTTTGAATAAATGCTAACTAGATGCTGAAGAAGGGAGGAGTATCATATTAGTAATCTTCATTTATCAATCACATTATTTTACTGTATACTGAAGTTCTCTCCAGGATCCTACATCATTTGAATGACAGGCATTAGGATCTGAAGCTGCACACAAACACAGACACAAATTACATTTCAGTTTGATTTATAACATTTCCGTAATCGTCGAAGTCAGCAGCCTTCGTTTAAAATATACTGTACTTGATTGCATCCTTGAATATTTCCCATCAGGAGTCTCATGAAATATATATTTGGCCTGATCGCTACAGGGTTGACTAGAACACCGGCCCCCTCTGCTCACTCTCCCTCTACTCACTCTCGCCCTCTATATCCCTCGCTCTCTGAACAGTAGTTGCCATGGCTACAATCATTAACACATCTGGCATGCTTATCTGCTGCTCACACACACTTTAACATTCCATCAGAGGAATACATTTGTATGCATATGGTAGAGAAGGTATTCTCAGTATCATGCCCTCATCAGAGATCGTTCACCAGTAGTTGTACTGATTATCCTCCCAATGGTAGAGCCTATTTGTGGATCCTGAGGTGTGAGGTAACTAATGTTGACAATGTTCTAGATTTAGGTCCTGGTGTTATCAATGCTGTACTGGATGTTTGCTTGTACCATAGAATACATTGGGAGCACAGGAGGTTGGTGGGACGTTAATTGGGGAGGATGGGCTTGTGCTAATGGCTAGAGCGGAATGAGTAAAATGGTATCAAATACATCAAACATGACATTTCCATGTGATTGATGCCATTCCATTTCCTCCGTTTCAGCCATTATTATGAGCCATCCTCCCCTCAGCAGCCTCCACTGATTTGGAGTGACGGGTCTGGTTAGATGCAGTAGGGGAGGTAGTCTGGGCAGTGGCGATTTTAGCATGTTTTAGCATCTTGGTGGGGCAAAAAAGAAAAGTGGGATGCATGCCAGCAAAGCCACTACACAACACAACACAAAAATACATTAATTGCACTTTAACAGTAACAAACGGTGTCCACAAACGGCCTACATAAAGCTGTCCCAACAGCAGTCCCAACATCTTACCGCTTCTACAGTTGGCTATCAGCGAAGCCTTGTCTGTTCATTCAGCCTAATTTACTGCCTTTAAAAAAAACAGAATTCAGAATTCAGAACATGGGCCGTTCTTACAGTGCTCTACCCTGTACACCAAATCAGAACCATAGGATAAATAAAGGGGGCATATAAGCAGACAATGAAAGCTCTAACAATAATCAATGATTACATTTCTCTAAAACAGGTTATAGGCTACATGTGCACCACCAAGTCAGAACAGTAGGCAAAATTAATAGGGGTAAATTATTAGGGTGAGGCACATGGGCAACTAACATCTTACTACACAACAAGCACTTTTTATTATTTTCTTAGCTACCATATACGTATCTCCTTGGCATATTTAATTATTTATGCAACAGCATACAATACATTTTTGTACTCACCCTGTTGTGCTGTGCTCACTTGAACAGGAAGGTTGCATGGCAGTCCTTCGTGGGCAAATTTTGTAATCAAAGTCTGGCATTCTCAGGATTTATGGTGCTTTCAAAACAACTGGGAACTTGGAAAAAAAACAAGGTTGAATCATGATGACGTCATTGATCTTCAGGTCGTAGCTCTAGAAAGAGGCCGGATTTACAATTCTGAGTTGGATAACCGTACAAAATGTATTTTCCCAGTCGGAGCTCGTTTATTCCCGTCTCCCAGTTGTCTTGAACTCACTGAAGTCAAGTTTTTGCAGTTCCGAGTTAACAGTTGTTTTGACAGCATGGCTAATGTTGAATGCTTATAATTTTAAACTTGGAAAAGATCCCCTTAATCCCAGATTTGGGACCAAACAGCCACTCCACTGAATAGCAGGCTAGTGATTGCTTTACAATGCTTGCAGTTAGCCACTGTCACTGATTCCTTCCAAACCACTCATAGTTGATTTTGCGATATCCAACTTGTTGTGTAATGTTTATGTCCAATGGCCAATGAGCACCGATACGTTTTATCTATAATTTCTCTTCATTATTTATCTTTATATGAAAAGGATTAAAAATTATTTGCCAGTAGATTGTCGACTTGATTCATGATGATGACTGCTAGCTAAGATTTAGGAAGTATGATGTTGACATGATCAGTCCAATCAAAGCTACTGTACATAACATGATTTGACGTCATTTTATCTGTGGACAATGACCTTGAGCCTTCTTGGATGGGCATTTCTAATGTAACTCTATGGCAGCACCCAAGGGACTAGAATTTTCGAGCTCTACCCTTAGACTTGGTGGTGATATAGTGTCCCCATGAGTGACAGAACACTGAGCCAATCACAGTGCAATGCTCCGTATTTTCTACCACAGAAAGCACTGAGCTAGGCTGACACACCTGCATTTTGGAGCTGCCTTGTTAAAAAAAAAAAAAAGAGAGACCATGTTTGTATGCGGCTTTATTAAATAAATTATATATATTTTTTTTTTTACATTGTTTGCAAACTGATATGTGACACGTATTAATGCCAAAATAACATGCAAAACAGGCAAGACCAAAAACTATATTTAAAAAAATAAAAAGTATTTATTGTGGGGCTCAAAATATGTGGGGCTCTGCCTCACCTGCCCTGAATGACTGGTCGCCACTGAGTTTGGGTAACAGTTTTAGCTAACATTCCACTCCTTGCCACTCCTTTCATTTGCCAAAGAGGCTGACCTTTCGGCAATCTCAGTCTCTTTGGCAAATGACAGGAGTGGCAAGGAGTGGAATGCAGTAGCTGAATAGAGACGCCAACCTAGCTATAAGGGAGGTGCTCGTGTCTCCAAAGCACTACTGACATGCATAGTTGGCAAGAAGTAAAAGGCTTTCCTAGCCATAGAACACCACACTTACAGAAAAACCTAATGAATTTCACATGTGGAGTGTTCCAAAAACACATGTTTTCATGTGATCAAATCAAATCAAGCTTTATTTATACGGCACATTTCAGACATGGAATGCAACGCAATATGTTTCACAGGAAAAACAACTCATCAAAGTTTTTATTTTCATAGTTTTTTTATATTTAGTACACAACAAACATAAGAGGATAAGAAACTAAACAATAACAATAAAAACGGAACGAAATCATGTGTTTTTCCTGTGAGGGCAGTATTTCCTGTGATGATTACTACACATTACATCACTGCTTATGTGAAACAAATCAAATACCTGGCCAGAGGAATTTAGGCAGACAAGCCATCTGTTCTTTTGGTTGAAAGTTTTGTGGTACATTTATGAAATTCAAAAGGGAGAGGTTATAGTTCTCCTGTGATTCAGTTGTGTAACCAGCTTTTTCACATTCTGTGATTTAGAAACCCTTTGAGCTGTGGCCATTGATTTTTTACAAATTGAGGCCCTGTGTGTGTGTGTGTGTGTGTGTGTGTGTGTGTGTGTGTGTGTGTGTGTGTGTGTGTGTGTGCAATTGATATGCGCATCCTAGAGGGAGCAAGAAGAATGCCAGCCGAATTTTGTTCCCATGTGGCTGCATGTATTTTGGGGACAAAAACAACAATTTGATTTTTGATTAAAACAAAGCAGAGTGATATCAGTTCTCACATCACACACTAAGAGATATTGGGGGGCAACAAAGGAACTTACTTCATCCCAGTATCAGCCATGGCCCTGCCAAAAGATTCATACCAACACAATTATCCCAACCTGATAACCCTGCCCGGTTCACTGTTCAAAGCCATACCCTCAAAGCTTCCCTAATCCTCTAGCCTTTCCCCTATCCTGGTCTCCAGTCACCTGCCTCCGGCCCCGGGCCAAGGCCTCCTCTCTGTCCTGCCCTGTAGGGATCAGTGGAACCTGCTGCATCCTATTTATCATGGGCTTACCCCATTGACAAAACAACAGAGCCCCAGGAGCACAGCACAGCACAGCACTTAGTACTGCTTACAAACACACATACACACACACTCACAAAAACATATTGTTTTTCATGACAGGAACACTGTGCTGTGCCTAAGAACACCTTTAATCCAAAGGCTTGATCACGGCCTCTGGGGACAGAAGGACAGTGTCAGAAGTACAGCAGTGGACTCACATTGACGCTGTTGAAGAGAAACAACAACAGATGCTTCCCTACACCCAAACCCTGAGGCTGTCCCTACCCCTTCATCCTTACAGTGGCTGCTTAGGTAATAATGAGGCTGCTTTAGATCATCAGGTGCACTGGAAATACCAGAGCAACCAGTGGTCACGATGAGTGATTTGTGAGTCAGACCTTTCATGATGGCTTTGCATTCCTGGTGAGTCAAATACACACTACAACAAACACACACACACACACACACAAAAACAATTATATGCAGAACTGCTTTGTACAATATGTTCTGTTGTTGAATAAGTCTATGTATTTATTAACATTTTATGATCTCTGCATTGAAGAAACAAGAAACAAACAAAGTATTTTTCCATTCTCCAAATGTCTAACCAAAGTTAACGTGCAGGAACACGCGTGAAGACACACACACCATCCTACTTGAGGCTTGTTTTATTATGAAACATACCACTTTGATCTCTTTAAACTTACTCTAAAATCCCAGACAAACAACTAGCAGGAGTCATTTGTGTAAACCAACCACTGCATACAAACACATTTCACAGCTTTTACAAAGACAACCAAAAGCTGGTTCCTTTACATACCTTTTTGCCTTTCTTCTTACGATGCGCTGGTTTGCCAGTGGTTTTATCTTTAGCTTCCTCACTCATCTTGGGACTAAAGATTTTCTGATCAGTTTTTATTCCAACATGTACAGTAGTGCTTCGGCAGTGGTGTTGCTTTCAGTGGTGATAAAGTCTCAAACCAATATAAAAGTCCATTTAAAAAGGGCTGTTCCACTGAGAGAGAGAGTGGACTGGAGAGGCTCACACACACACATACACTCACACACTCACACTCACACTCACACTCACACTGAGGTCCACTCGAACCGCTTTGCCGCGTGAACAGTGCCTCTCTCCAACACACTCAGAGGCAGGGTGTGGAAGCAGGAGAAAGAAAGGCAGGAGGAGGACGAGGGGGAGGAGGAAGAAGAGTAAGAGTAGGATGTGGATGTTGATGAAGGAAGACAGAAAGCCAAGAGGTAGAATCAAGGAAAAGAGTATATTCCTTTAAAGGTAAATAATCCTGTGGGTTGTTGGATCTAGTGCTGCCTATCTGACAGTAGACCCAGTAGCCTCCAACTCCCTTCTAGTCTGACTGAAGCTGATGGAGAAACTGATGGAGGGTGAGGGAGAGTGAGAGAGAGAAAGGGAGAGAGAGAGAGAGAGAGAGAGAGAGAAAGGGAGAGAGAGAAAGGGAGAGAGAGAGAGATGGGTGAGGGAGTGAGGGAGTTAGTGAGAGACAGAGAGCTCACGCAAGAGAGAGAGAAGTGGGGGCGTGATCCACACAGTTACAGAGAGAGAGAACAGTGAGAGAGAGAGAGAGGACAGAGAGCTAAACAAAGCTAGACAGAGAACACAGAGAGCCAAATGATCAGTGGACGGTTGACTCCAGCGTTGAGTGCTTCCTGAGCGGTA
The DNA here is from genome assembly GCF_057628025.1 of Oncorhynchus mykiss. Lineage (NCBI taxonomy): Eukaryota > Metazoa > Chordata > Actinopteri > Salmoniformes > Salmonidae > Oncorhynchus > Oncorhynchus mykiss. The sequence continues at coordinate 80,556,141 of NC_143022.1, forward strand.
AGAGGCTGCTTATGTTGTTCCCAGACGGGGCTGCGATATCAAATGAGAACCCTGCTCCTTTGGCAGGCTGGGGAGAGAGGAGTGAGAAGCGGATCATTAACATGACGCATCAGGTCCTTCCAGAAAAGGAAGTCTCCCCACACCCTGTGCCAGCAGGATCAGCTTACTGAGGAGAGCACTGGAGAGAGAGACAGCCCACCCTCTCTCAGACCACAACAGGAGGCAATGTTCATATAACAAAACATCTTGAGAGAGAGGGAGAGACAGAGAGAGAGAGTGAAAGAGAAAGAAAGAGGGGCCGCACCCTCTTAACCTCAAGAAAGCCATATTTGAGCAGTTAAACATCTAATAAGACAGGAGAAACGGAGAGAAAGAAGAAAACAAAGTCCCAGGTAACAGAGAAATAAAGAGCGTGATGAGAGAAAAGGTAGGTTAGAAAAATACACGCAGGCTCAGAGGAGAGTGAAAGTGACAGTGGGAGAGAAAAGGAGAGAGAGAGAGGGAGAGAGAGAAAGAGAGAGAGAGAGAGAGAGAGAGAGAGAGAGAGAGAGATAGCAAGAGAGATAGGTTTGTTGTGATTGTTCTCCTTCAGTGGGCAGTAAACAGCAGGTTCATTATTCTGGGTTGTGACTCTACTACAGTCTCCACCAGCCATGCTCCCCTAATCACAAACACTACACCAGCAGAGGGAGTGTGCCAACACTGAGCTGCCATCCCTCAACAACAACACCAGACATAATGCCACCACCACTAGCATCTCCCTCTCCACCTCGCTCCTCTACCCACAGAGCCAGCTACATCCAGATTGTGGCTGACCTGAGCTCAGGTGGAAAGGGAGACAGACAGAGGCAGAATTAGGGAAAGGGGCTGGGTTACACCGTGTTTTGGACGATAATCTTACCTCTGTCACTGTTTTAATGTCAAAGGGCGTGGCCTCTCTTACTGAGTCCAAGGGAGACGGACTAGGGGTTATTGATTTTGCCGTAAGGCCAGTAATTACTCTTATTGAGTAACATCCAGTTCTTAAAGCAAATTGTATTTTACTGGCAGAAGATGCATGAAAACTATACATCTGGCAGTTTACCTTTACCTGCAGGCACTCACATACACGCATCCCATGATTTTATGTGGTTTTATGTTTTTGATGTTAATTTCCATTTCAAAAGGGTGATTTTTCCACACAGCAGTAATCCTGTGAGAGCTTGGCATTGCGGAATCAGCGTAGCACCCTCAGATAACGTGGCAGGCTGGAAAGGAATACAGAGACAGACAGGGAGACTAATCTACATACAGACTGAGTAGGCCGTCTCTAAGCGACTCCCTCCAATATAGACTGACTCCTCTCTGCTCAAAAGGAAGGAGATTATCAAAACTACATGGTATATTATCTATATGGAAATATTCATTTTTAAATTGACCAACCAGTATATGATTTAGAGGTCATTACATGTGGATTGTATGATGTGGCACAAATTAAAGGGGATCATCATGTTAAAATATTGCATAATGTTTAAATACATGTGTAATTGATTACAGTAGTCATGATCATTTATTATATATATTCAGTCACATGGTACTGCTGCTCTTTAATTCTGGTTGTGGATGGGAGTGCCCTCACTTCTATGCTGACTCTCCTGTCTGCCCTCTACTGGTCACAGTGTGCCATCACACAAACAAAACATCCTCACTACATGTCTTAGCCTGTCGGGAGGCCATTGTAGTTTTTCATCCTTTTCTTTACCCCTATATAGAATATACAGTCTTTCCCACGCACCAAAACACAACACTCATATACTGTAGGTCTGATAGAGACATAGAGTTACTCCAATCGAACAGTGCATCCATATGATCGTAGCCTAGTGGTCCGAGTGTTGGACCAGTAACCAAAGGTTAAATGTGGAATGGGTTAAATGTGGAGGACACATTTCGGCTGAATGCAGGTATCCCATAAGCTGTGAGCGTGCACTGTTATCATTAAACTTAGCCATACCACTCCAAGGAAGTCTCCTCTCCCATCCGTCATGCTTAGAACGAAGCCCAGAGATCGATCCATGGATACTCAGGCAGATTGGTGCAGACATCCCACTAGGGGATTTCACCGCCTGAAGTCAACACTGACTGGAGGGGCTCAATACAATCAAAGCTCTCCCTACAAATCAATCATCACACTAGATTAACTGTATTCTCCCAATGAAACTCAAATGAATAAGCTCACCTAACCTGAAGTCAATGAGGATGTCAGTGCACAATCAACAACAAAACAATCTCATATTTAGATGGCTTGTTTAACATCCACTTAAATTGCACTTATCTGAAATCCATATTAATCTGAAATTTATTTTGATTAATTTTGTCCAGCTACTATAATTTTTCTGTGTTAACATAGAAAATCAGATGGCTCTCTGAAGGCAACTGCAACCACTGCATCTTGTTTATTATGGCTTCATAAGCAAATTAATGAAATATCTCCCTTTTTAAAAGACCCATAAAGCTGTACTGAGAACCTCAAATATTGGCCAAGGTAGCACTTCATTGGCACTAATTATTTAACTCTTTTATCTGCTGTTTGGCAGAGACATTGTGTCCTTTTACTTAGATGAATAACTTCTTGGCAGTACATAGAGATCTAGGATCCTACAGCAGGAAAATAATCCAGGTGGAACAGGAAATGTGAATTATTATGTGGATTATAATAATGGACATTTTTGTAGTGGTGGACACATTTTTCATAAGGGGAAATCAAGACTGAAATTTCAAAGTGGAAATTATAAACTATATAAGCCTTTTTAAACCTCAGATACACCACAAGTTTAAAATTTCCTGCCTTTCAGGAAAGTTCTCCTGCAAAAGGGTGATCAAATTAAGATCCTATATCTGTACGGTACTTATTGTATTGATTAGATGGCATGTCTTTAAGATTTGACTTGGTGCACACATTGATCTAAGACCTTGTGTTTCAATAGTGAGGTGTTTAAACCTAAGCGACGTAAATGTGAGTGAAATCAGGGAAAAGGGCTTTGACCAAGAAAATGGCAGTTCAAGTCAAATCTGATGGCACTTCCCTTGGAAACCCTGGAAACAGTTCAGCTGCAGAGCTAGCAGGGACAGAAAGGCTTCCAGACATAGTCTAACAATATTAGGACAGGTAGACCCCCCACATACGCCATCACCTCCACACATTCACAGCTCCTCAGCTCCTCCAGAGAGGTACAGCCTACCTCTCTCCCACTCCCTTCACACAGCTCTATTACTGTAGCTGCTAGCGCTCTTTACAGCCGAGGAGTTAATTTGCCTCTGTCAGTTCACTGAGAGTTAAACACAAGGCAGGTTAAACTCAGACCTACTTTCCCCACTAAGGAAGTCACTCCTTGACAAGTGTTTCCCTGCTGATAAAAAGGTACAGTTACAGACTGTTAGAGGAGCACACTGAGGACCATTAGCTCAGCTCTCAACGATACTGGATGACTTATGTACGCACTCATTAATGATACATGATGAGCTACATAATAGTTAGAGAGGAGAGGAGGAAACCTGCAGCCACCTTAGATGTTCTAATAAGTCAGAATGCATTTGCTCAAGACTGGTTGATGAACAATATGGTAACCCACGACTATGCTTTTGGCATCGGCACAAAGGAGGCTTCACCAAGTACTGTTGTGTTTCAAGTTCCCTCCAAGCCTGCTCGACACAGAAGACTGACAAGGGTCAAAACACATCATCATACAGTAGCTTACATAATTGAGAAAATCACACAAATGCATGCAGTTCAACACACACATAAACACATGCATACACACAATGGTCAAAGTACAAACATCTCCAGTTCTCGCCATACTGGGCTTCCCCTGAGCTTCAGATCTCTGCAAAATCCTCCACACAATTCCTGGTGGTTAAGAACCTGTTCAGTAGCATTTATAGTCAGTGATAAGATCATATAAGCTGCTCATGAAATTCATCCCAACGGGAAAAAAAGCCAGTAAATATGAGCCCATGAAACATATTTCTCGACAAGTTGATCTGTTGTTGTATGCCATTGTTCCGACTATTGTTCTAAAAATTTGACTTTGGTTTGTCACTCTGTATGAATCAAAAAGGTTCTGGCTGTAGTGTGTAAATTAATACAACAAGCAAACATGAAAAAGGTACCATTGATTTTCTTGTATTTCCCCATAGGACAGTCATGCATTATTATGTTCAGCATGCAGAAAGACTGCTTTCCAGGGCAGCCTTCAAAATGACTTCTCATTTCACTTTAAGCATAGTACCAGTATATACTGTAGATAGATCCGGTACAGCATACACTATATAGAAGCATCCATATACAGTACTACACTGTGTATGTACAGTATAGTTTCTGACTATCTATGTGATATTGATATGTCAGTGCCCTTCAGAGTTGGGTTCAATTCAGCAAGTAAACTAAACTAACTTTTTGTGGTCGGTCCACACAATGAACGGCTGTTCTGCCCCTTATAGCCAGTGCCTTCATTCCTCCAATGCCATCTTCACCGCGAGCAGCACCCGATTCCCCACATCGTAGTTCCTCTCCATGGCATTGAGGCAGTGGGAGAAGGCACAGGGATGCAGCTTAAGGTCCAGGGAAGAATGTTGGGTCAGGACAGCCCCCACTCCGACATCCGAAGCATTGACCCCCTCCACGAACTGACTGGAAGGGTCAGGATGAACCAGCATAGGAGCGGTGTTGAAGTGGTGTTTAAGGTCCCGGAACTCCCGGTCAGCGGCAGAGGACCACGTGAACGGAATCTTGGTAGAGGTGAGTGCATACAGGGGGAAGGCCAGGGTGCTGTAACCCCAGATAAAGCGGCAATAAAAGTTGGCGAACCCCAGGAAGCATTGCAGCTGCACCCTGGATGTAGGCTGAGGCCAATCCACTACCGCTCTCACCTTCTCAGGATCCATCTGGACACTCCCAACAAAGATGATGTAGCCCAGAAATGGAATGGTGGAGCGATGGAACTCACACTTTTCCGCCTTAACAAACAACTGATTCTCCAGAAGGCGCTGGAGAACCTGTCAGAAATGAACCAGGTATTCGTAGTGGACGCTGGCCGTGTTGAAGGCGGTCTTCCACTCGTCTCCCTCTCGTATCAGCACCAGGTGATAGGCGTTTCGTAGATCCAGCTTAGAGAAGACAGTGGTCCCCTGGAGCAGCTCGAAGGCCAAGGAAATGAGTTGTAGCGGATAAATGTTCTTCACCATAATATCATTAAGTCCCCGGTAGTCAATGCACGGGCGCATTGTCCTTTTTCTCCACGAAGAAGAAACCTGAGCCAGCGGGAGAGGAAGAGGGACGCGTAAATCCTGTAGATAGGGAGTCCCCAATGTAGTCCTCCATAGCCTTGGTCTCTGGTCCCAACAGAGAGTACAGACGTTCCTGCGGCGGCGTGGGGCCAGGGAGAAGGTAAATCCCGCGGTCATAGGGGTGGTGCGGTGGAAGGGAAGTGGCCCGGGACTTTCTGAACACTTCCGGAGGTCCTGGTACTCCGCAGGAATGGCGGAGAAGTCCTGAGCAACATCTAAGCCTCCAGGCGGACATCCCGGGGCAGGTTGTGCTGACTTCAGACAATGGGCATGGCAGAACGGACTCCAGCCCATGATAGCACCCATAGACCAGTTGATGAGGGGATCGGAGTCGGGTGAGCAGGAATTGAATAGTCTCGCTGTTATTCACTGACACATGTAGGTTGATGGGAGTGGTGTTATGGGTGACTCAACTCAACCTGCTCTCGGCAATGGGACTGTCAGGGACTTCTAGGATGACTCAGAGGCAAGGTGAAATCCCTGGACGTGCGAGCGAAATCGAATTTCCTTTCCAGCCGCCTTGCCTCCATCAATGCAGATCGTCAAAGCGATAAGGGAGTCAAGATCCGTGGGTAACTCTCGTGCAGCAAGCTCATCCTTAACCTCCTCCGAGACGCTGTACAGGAACATGTCGAACAGTGCTTCCTGGTTCCACTCACTCTCCACTGCCAACATGCGGAAATCCACTGCATATTCGGCCACACTGCAGGCGTCTTAGCACACACAGAGCCGGATTAGCTTCCGGGCGGCTTCTCTCCCAGAGAACGGGGCATCAAAAACCTTTCTCGCCACTCCTATGAACCCCTCCAGACTCACGCACATGGCCAGCTGTTGTTCCCATACAGCGGTAGCCCAGGTGAGAGCCCTCCCAGACATCAGCGTGATGAGGTAGGCTATCTTGGAGCGATCCGAGGAGAAGGAGGAGGGATGAAGTTCGAAAATGCCCCCTCCCCCTCCATAAAACATCGAAGCAATTCCTTGTGCCTACCAATGGAGGAGATGGCGTTGCGCAGCTTGGACGAGTCTGCTGGGTCAGTCATGGACAGTTTGTACTATCAGGTATGAAGGTAAGTCCCAGATGCAGACAACGTCGAATTAACAGTAGTTTAATAATCCAACAGGCGCAGGCAATAGACAGGTCAAGGCAGGCAAGGGTCAGTAAACCAGAGTAGGGGCAGCGGTACCAGACAGAAGACAGGCTCAGGGTAGGCAGAGGTCAATAATCCAGAGGTAGGGCAAAGGTACAGGTCGGCAGGCAGGCTCAGGGTCAGGGGCAGGCAAGGGTCAAAACCAGGAGGGCGAGAAAAAGCTTGACTGGGAAAAGCAGGAGCTGAAACACAAAAATGCTGGTTGACTTGACAAACAAGACGAACTTACAACAAACCAACAGAGAACACAGGTATAAATACACAGGGGATAATGGGGAAGATGGGCAACACCTGGAGGGGGTGGAGACAATCACAAAGACAGGTGAAACAGATCAGGGTGTGACAATGACAATGATCATAGGAGTTGGCTAAATCAATAGAATTAGGAATTAGAACACTTCAATAGGATCTCTATGGATAAATCATCCAAACAGATCTGGGACCAGGAAAACCGTGCACTCAGCTGACTCAGCAATGTCCAGCATCACACTGACTGTACTCTACAGTCTCCCAGTGTCAGAGGTGCCAAGAGGAACAGCATAGAACTGTCTGCCTCACTGCCTTCCAAAATGGTTGCAGGTGTGGGGATTAGACAGGCCTGGGGAACGTGTACTGAAGTTCCATAAACAAAGGGAAAAAGTAACCAAAAAGGTACTTTTCTGGATATTGGCATATGAACAACTCCCGCTGTGGTAGAAAAACTATTATTTTGAGTATCCCTTGACAGCTGAGAAACAGGAAGTCATATTCCATATGCAAATCATTGGGATGCCAAAAAGGTGAAAATTGATGATAAATCCAACTACCTACTGTCTGAGAATTGAAAAAAGACGGAACACTGTTAGGGTGAGGAGGTTTCCTGCTGTTCTGAAAGTATTGAGTAACTATTGAGTATAGCTTGGCGACGCTGAGACATATTTCCTAGTTCTGAAAGTATTGATTGGGCCAGACCAGTGGTTTCCCAAACGTTTTGGTTACTGTACCACCAAATGAATTTGTTCTGCCAGTAGTACCCCTGAATTACCCCCTCAGAGGAAGGGGAGGACAATCCACCTCAGTCAATTTCATAATGTAAATTGTAAAACATTTAAAAAGTTATCCTTTTTAGGTAAAACTATACCAAATAATGGTCGTCCTCCAGTCTATCAGAGATCTTGCAGCATGAACTGACATGTTGTCAAAGAATCAGATAATTAACATAGCACTGAAAGCATACGCTACAGCTAGCTAGCACTGTAGTGTATAAAATGTGGTGAGTAGTTGACTCAAAAAGAGAGAAAGGCAATTATGCGCACGCATCGATGTGGCCAGAAGACAGTTAAAGGGTTAAAACTACAACCATTTTCTCTCAGCCTCATTGCAAAATGTGTAGAATAGCAGGAAATGTACTTTAAAACTGCAACATTTTCTCTCAGCCTCATGGCAAAATGTGTAGAATTGCAGGGGGTTAGCTATAAAACTGCTACTTTTTCTCTCTGCCCCATGGCAAAATGTGTAGAATTGCAGGAGGTTAACTGGTTTCCAAAAATACTAAAAAAACATTTGGCAAAGGACATTTTCTTGGACCGTGTGTAACGGATGTGAAACGGCTAGCTTAGTTAGCGGTGCGCGCGAAATAGCGTTTCAATCGGTGACGTCACTTGCTCTGAGACCTTGAAGTAGTAGTTCCCCTTGCTCTGCAAAAGCCGTGGCTTTTGTGGAGCGATGGGTAGCGATGCTTCGTGGGTGACTGTTGTTGATGTGTGCAGAGGGTCCCTGGTTCGCGCCCGGGTATGGGCGAGGGGACTGTCTAAAGTTATACTGTTACACGTGCAGGTGGCCTTGCGAAACTGACGAATGCAACTGCATGCAGTTGAAGTGCATTCATCTGAGATATGTTTGTGTTGTTTTTCAGCACTAGATGCAGTAGCTCATGAGATCAGTGAAGCTTTTCTCTTGGTTTTTAGTTTTTCATAATGTTAATGTGTTAGAGTTTCCTTATGAAGCTCTGGAAGACAATAATAGCTGTAATGCAACTGCCATCACTCAGCACATACAACCTTAACTCCTGGCAACCCCACCCTCGCCTCACAGTTCTAAACAAACAAGTCAACAACACAAACAGACAACACATTCTATCAAACCAAATGAGGGATCATAATCAAGAAGACAGACAAATGGCTTAGCATTATTTTATTTTTGACCCTGAGCTCTGTTGAGAGAGAAAGGTAACAGCACACTAAGCCTTTTTGAATTTCAATCACTGTTGAGCCAAAATATCTGCTTCACGATCTATTGGAAGTGTGAGTCACCACCAGTTTCCTCATGTAAACTTGTAAAACAGTGAGAATCTGCTGTGATAATTCATTACCACCCCAAAATAAAATAATAATTACAAAATGGGATAACGAGCTGCAGTGTTTTATTGTTGATGTCTGTTGGATACCAGCCACTCATGTTAGGGGTTTTTAATGCTTAAACCAATAAACCATTGGTCAAAACAATTTGGTGTGTCCAATAATAACCAAGGCGTTATGTATTTATTGGATACTTTATTGTTGCCTAGCGCCTACTCGTCTCATTGCATGAAATATCAGGCAATGTTAGGCCACTCCTCCTGGCATGCTATATTGGGAAACAAAAGATAACGTCTCACTCTGACTCAGCATGCCATACAACCCATTATGTGCTATTACATTTTTACATAACTTTATTTGGAAAACTGACAACATTACATTTACCTTCTAAAGTGGAACATTAATGTCAGTCAACTATTTTAGTAAGATGGAGGAGAGATAAGGGGAAGCGGAGGATGGTGAGGAGAGTGGTATTCATAAATAAGTTGTGATCAAACAGACAGAATACAGTCCAGTAATGAGAGTGACTGAGACAAACCACAGCAATCACAACACATCATTCCAGGTTTCATCTCTTCAACAGCATCGGAACGCTACAAAAATGATCCACCACAAACCAGCAAGAACTTAACCGCAGCTGTTGCCCTGACTGGCAGCATGACATTCCTCTGGTTTGGCTGGTCTTAAATGATAATGAAATGCATTATATCATGGGACTCTAATACAAATCTTTTGACAATGGGACAAATGGTACAGAAGAGGCTACATTCAATAGTGTTGCTGTAACCATAAGTCTGTCATTGCTGTAACTCAGACATTTGACTGGCTCATTTCTGATCAGTGGACGTTTTCACAGCTATACCCCCCAACCCTCTTCAGTTCTTTGAGAAACACCTCTGACAGTGTGACTAACCAATTCCCTGTAACCAGGGGCGGACTGGTGGGCTGGTCCATTTTCTGCCCAGTGGGTCTGTCTAACTTGTTTAGTTGTTTTGTGCAAAATTATAATTATCTGGCTAATAATGGGGGCTTGAGGAAATTACTCGTCGAGTGTGGGGCCTTGAGGAAATTACTCGTCGAGTGTGGGGCCTTGAGGAAATTACTCGTCGAGTGTGGGGCCTTGAGGAAATTACTCGTCGAGTGTGGGGCCTTGAGGAAATTACTCGTCGAGTGTGGGGCCTTGAGGAAATTACTTGTCGAGTGTGGGGCCTTGAGGAAATTACTTGTCGAGTGTGGGGCCTTGAGGAAATTACTCGTCGAGTGTGGGGCCTTGAGGAAATTACTTGTCGAGTGTGGGGCCTTGAGGAAATTACTTGTCGAGTGTGGGGCCTTGAGGAAATTACTTGTCGAGTGTGGGGCCTTGAGGAAATTACTTGTCGAGTGTGGGGCCTTGAGGAAATTACTTGTCGAGTGTGGGGCCTTGAGGAAATTACTTGTCGAGTGTGGGGCCTTGAGGAAATTACTTGTCGAGTGTGGGGGCTTGAGGAAATTACTTGTCGAGTGTGGGGCCTTGAGGAAATTACTTGTCGAGTGTGGGGCCTTGAGGAAATTACTTGTCGAGTGTGGGGCCTTGAGGAAATTACTCGTCGAGTGTGGGGGCTTGAGGAAATTACTTGTCGAGTGTGGGGCCTTGAGGAAATTACTTGTCGAGTGTGGGGCCTTGAGGAAATTACTCGTCGAGTGTGGGGCTTTAAGGAAATTACTCATTGAGTGTGGGGCTTTAAGGAAATTAATTGTCCGGTGTGGGGCCTTGAGGAAATTACTCGTTGAGTGTGGGGCTTTAAGGAAATGAATTGTCCGGTGTGGGAGCCTTGGAGGAAAAAATGGGACGGTGTGTTAGAAATGCCAGGGATGATTCCTGGTCCCAGTCCACTCCTGCCAGTAACCCCCCTCTCTCCCCCCTTTCACCCCACCTCTCTAATCTCTATTATCACCTCTCTCTATGTACAGAGCCACTGTCGCCATGGTATCCAGTGCCTCAGTTTGGTTGTCTGGGTCGAGGGTAGGTCATCATTGACAACAATTTCAGGTCGTTATAAAACCTCTGTCTCCTATTTATGTGACTCAGACTCCTCTGCACTGCGTTTGATGGCCACAATGTATTATAGGAATGAAGACAGAAGAGCATCATCATCCCACATAATGGCTGGGCTTTGTATTCTGGTACTTACTGGTGCACCGTGTCTAAACCACATCTTTGCCTGTATCTGGGTCATCACTGTCTAATATGACAGTGGGAGAGCTGGTACTGAAATTAATACTGCGTGTGTTGTAGTGATGACAGCTCTTCTTCACGGTAGGTCCGTCAAGACACAGTTGATCAATCTTGTTTTGTTTGGTGCATTGAGATCTCAGAATACAGAATTCTTTCAAAATGAGTGCTACTTCATGCCTGGGGTCACCAGTCATGTCTACAATGACAGAAATTGTGAAGTGCTTCTCAAAATGATTCAGTTTTCAATTTCAAGCATTCACAAGTTAAACAATTGTCTTTGGATTGAAGTAGCTTACATATGGTGCTAGACAACCATGGGCCAATTATCCGGCCCTCTTTGAGCGAGAAGCGAAGCAATCACACAACACAGTTAATTCAGACCCAGGCAGGCTGCTGTGCTGTTATACACGACATCATCACTCTCCTTCCTACCCCTGTCTCCATGGAGACGGGCATCCAGAGGGCCGGCTGGGTTCTAGAGCGCTGTGAATGAGCACACAGAATCCGGGAAGAGGGGCTTCATGGGAAAGAAGGGGTCATACAAAGGGTGGGTGGGTGGGGGGTGGGGGGGGTGGGGGGGCAGACAGAGGAAGATATAGCCTCTGAGCATTGTAATGTTTGTTTCCATAACATGAAAGAGTGTGTATTGTGGTCACTGCCCAAATTATTCAGTAGTCACATTATTAGACAGCAGATTATTTCTGGCAGAAATAGGATTCTTCTTTTATAGTTGGTTGTGTATTGGTTGTATAGTTTATTGGGGCTAAGAGAAATTAACAATTTTCCCACTCTCATCTCCGCTCCATTACGGAAGCAGGATCTTATTGACTTCTCTCACCCAGGCTCACTAACTCAGTCCCTCTATATCTCTCACTAACTCAGTACCTTTATATCTCTCACTAACTCAGTCCCTTTATATCTCTCACTAACTCAGTCCCTTTATATCTCTCACTAACTCAGTCCCTTTATATCTCTCACTAACTCAGTCCCTCTATATCTCTCACTAACTCAGTCCCTCTATATCTCTCACTAACTCAGTCCCTATATATCTCTCACTAACTCAGTCACTCTATATCTCTCACTAACTCAGTCCCTTTATATCGCTCACTAACTCAGTCCCTTTATATCTCTCACTAACTCAGTCCCTCTATATCTCTCACTAACTCAGTCTCTTTATATCTCTCACTAACTCAGTCACTCTATATCTCTCACTAACTCAGTCCCTCTATATCTCTCACTAACTGTCACGCCCTGGCCTTAGTATTCTGTGTTTTCTTTATTATTTTGGTTAGGCCAGGGTGTGACATGGGTGATTATGTGTTTGTCTTGTCTAGGGGTTTTGTAGATTGATAGGGTTGTGTTCAGTGTAGTATTCTAGGTAAGTCTATGGTTGCCTAGAGTGGTTCTCAATCAGAGGCAGGTGTTTATCGTTGTCTCTGATTGGGAACCATATTTAGGCAGCCATATTCTTTGAGTATTTCGTGGGTGATTGTTTCCTGTCTCTGTGTTTTGCACCAGTTAGGACTGTTTCGGTTTTTCCACGGTTTCTTGTTTTGTATCTGTATTTTGTTCACATTATCATCTTTATTAAAGATGTTCAACCATAACCACGCTGCATTTTGGTCCTCCTCTCCTTCCCAGGAAGAAAACTGTAATACTAACTCAGTCCCTTTATCTCTCACTAACTCAGTCCCTTTATCTCTCACTAACTCAGTCCATTTATCTCCCACTAACTCAGTCCCTTTATCTCTCACTAACTCAGTCCCTTTATCTCTCACTAACTCAGTCCCTCTATCTCTCACTAACTCAGTCCCTTTATCTCCCACTAACTCAGTCCCTATATCTCACTAACTCAGTCCCTTTATCTCTCACTAACTCAGTCCCTCTATCTCTCACTAACTCAGTCCCTTTATATCTCTCCCTTGCGCTCCCTCTTGCCTTTACCCAAAGCCACTTACATGGTTCGCATTTTACACCCTTGTTCTTTCTATTTCTGGATATATCCATCCACTGACGCCATTCCAGGTAAAGCACCTTACTCAAGGGAATCATAAGCAGCGAGACCTTCCATTTAAAACCATAAACAATATTGGTGCCTGACCATTTCCCCCAATCTAAGCTGCAGTACTGCTGAGCTAGTGTTGTCCACTACGGCTGACCGGAATAGAACTGCAGCCACAGAGGAGAAGCACAGCTAACGCTAATGAGAAAGAGGGGGGGGGGGGGGGGGGGGTCATGATTTAGCAATGGTCTGAAAGGGAGAGACTAGGGTTCTGATAATGGGCTGACCCCAGTTGTTGAGTCAAGGAAAAGTCCTGTGGTTTGCCATGTGAACACTGCAGAAAGTCAGTGGGACTCAGCTATAAGCTGTGTGATAAATGTCTACCAGCTGGACAATTCCACAGTCAAGTCAATGTTGGAAAGTGTTTAGAGTGGTCAGTAAGGATGTAATGGCCGTGTGGCAGGTAGAAGATGCTATCAACTTCACTGTAGAGAGAGGAAAGCCACACCTAGTCAGCTTAGCACCTTCGCCTTAAAGAGGAGTCCTAGGAAGGAAACTGTACGCTCCCTTTCAGCCACTCATATACATACACATATGTATAAATACATCTACCAGCACACTCAACATGCATGCATGCCATACCACGCGTGTGTACTATTACACAGGAAGTCACCCTTTCAAATAGGTCAGAAGACACGAGGACATTCCATTGTGTGTAAGAGCTTGTTTAAGTAGGGGAATTATATTGGAGAAGGGCATACAGGGCCATGTTCATTCCTGTCAACAGAAATGGCTTTTCATGGTTCACTTACTCTATACATGGCCATTTAAAAAAAAAAAAAAAAGAACCAGGCCAGGAATGCAGCACACTGTAAAACATGCAAACTTCAGGAAGAAGAACACTTGTAGGATGGTCTACAACGAAACCCTGATGAAGGTGAAGCCCAGATCTGTATCTCTCTCCTGTCAGTGTTGTTGATTGGAGGCACATATAAGTGCCAGGTTTGACAAGGCCTCTGGGGACTCGGGCTTGTTTAATTAGGCCGTAACAGGTTGGAACAGAGGACTGGGGAGAGATGTCAGGAAAATAAGGAAGGATTAACTGGTCAGGTCCTTCAAAGAGCTGCGATAAACCATGTAGGTCTATCTAAAGATCAATGTAGTCTTCAAAATAAGAATTAGATTGTACAGTATTAATTATTGATGCTAGGTTTGACAGAAACTCCATTCTAACCCAGACATACTATAGAAGCTAGCAGACAATAGTAAATGTCAAGCCCCAGATCTGAAGGGAATTGCTCTACCACATTATCAGTGCAGTCCTTTTGAAATGACTGGAGAAAACATCACTTTTTTTTGCTTGCTTTCTGTTTGAAGAGCAGCACATTCCATTATGACACCTACACAACCACAGCAGCATGCACACACACACTCACACACACACACACACACACACACACACACACACACACACACACACACACACACACACTCACACACACACACACACACACACACACACACACACACACACACACACACACACACACACACACACACACACACACACACACACACACACACACACAGTAACCTGGGAATATGAAAGAGATGTACAGACGACTATTGTTGGATGGAACAACAAGTTAAATGAAATCATTTTCTTGGATATTAGTGGGTGTTTATAGCTTTCTGGCAGCCCCCGGCAAACTACTCATTAATAAGCATGAGGCAGATTGTTCTGTATAACTGTTCATCAGCTTTCCTAAACGTATCATGGAAATTAGAATGTGTCATTGCGTTGAGTGAATAGTGAAATCAGTGTCAGGGAAGCCTACAGAGTTTTTTTTCCATTTGATCTCAAATGACTGTCCCCTGAGTCATGAACAACAAGAGAGGCATAAAAATTCAAATGAAAAAAATAACATTGCTTGAGGTATATTGTGATAGGGAGTCCCCATGGTAACGGTTAACCATTTCAAAGGCATGCACTCTCCATGGCAACTAAAACGACTCGGGAATACTGGTGCACGCCATCTGGCCTCTGGCTTTCTGAAAGACAGGAATAAAGAATATTTACTCAAACATTTTACCATTGTCACATGTTTTGTGAGGAAATTAGAAACATGACTGGGTGTTTAACTAAAAGTGAGTCCAAATATACCTTTGAATGCTTAGAAGTGATGTTTATAATCATGTAAAATAATTTACAATAACAATACAGGCACATAATCACACAGCCTTGGTTGTCCACCAGACACAATGTATCATGATAGGTCTTGGTTAATAGAGCTACAGACAGTGGGCCTGGAAGAAAGAGCCCATCTGATTGAAGAGCTGCTTCAAGGCTGTCCTACTGCATGCAGTACACTCTTCATGCAGGTAAGGAGAAACCCCTGTAACATACAGTAAGTATACAAAACATTAAGAACACTGCCCTAATATTGAGTTGCACCAACGTTTGCTCTCAAAACAGCCTAAATTCGTCTGGGCATGGACTCCACAAGGTGTCGAATGTGTTCCATAGGGATATTGGCCCATGTTGACTCAAATGCTTCCCACAGTTGTGTCAAGTTGGCTGGATGTTCTTTGGGTGGTGGACCATTCTTGATACACACGGGGAAACTGTTGAGTGTGAAAAACCCAGCAGCATTGCAATTCACCCTCGGAATGGCACACATACACAATCCATGCCTCAATTGTCTCAAGGCTTTAAAATCCTTCTTTAACCTGTCTCCTCCCCTTCATCTACACTGATTGGAGTGGATTTAAAACCTCTACAGGATCGGTGGGTCCCCCGCGGGACGGTTGAGCTAACGTAGGCTGATGTGATTAGCATGATGTAAGTAACAAGAAAATTTCCCAGGACATAGACATATCTGATATTGGCAGAAAGCTTAAATTTGTGTTAATCTAACTGCACTGCCCAATTTACAGAAGCTATTACAGTGTAAGAATACCATGCTATTGTTTGAGGAGAGTGCACAGTTACTTGAAATAACTTAGAAAATGTATCAATAAACCAATTAGGCACGTTTGGGCAGTCTTAATATAACATTTTGAAAAGAAATGCAATGGTTCATTGGATCAGTCTAAAACTTTGCACATACACTGCTTCCTTCTAGTGGACTTTATCTAAACAGGTGCCTGGGCTGGCATAATACATTATGGCCTTTCAAAGATGATGGTAGAAAAACAAATACAAAAAAATAATAACAAATCTTTGTATTATCTTTTACCAGATCTAATGTGTTATATTCTCCTACATTGTAACATTTCCACAAACGTCAAAGTGTTTCCTTTCAAATGGTATCAAGATGATACATATCCTTGCTTCAGGTCCTGAGCTATAGGCAGTTAGATTTGGGTATGTAATTTTAGGTGAAAATTGAAAAAAGGGGCGGATCCTTACATCAATAAGGCATTATAGCTTTCACCTGGATTCACCTGTTCAGTCTATGTCATGGAAAGAGCAGGTGTTCCTAATATTTTGTACACTCAGTGTATATCAACACAGAGTGGCCTAGACATGTTTACAATCACAACAATATCTCACACTCATAAAGCTGCCGATCAGGCTTAAAAATCCACAATGGTCTTTGCAATAACCCTTACACCAATCCACCACTTCAAAAAGCTCCCAACTGTTGTTCTATACAGGCACATACTGTACCTCCATGCCAAAATACTTCCCCACCCTCTAAAAAAGCTCCTTCATTTGGTTACTTAGAGTACCTGCAATGACTTGCGTTTTTAGTTTCATATCAACCAGACATTCCATTTAAAGAGAACTCATAATGAGCATGACTGTATTTAAGGCTTTTTAACCATAGCTTCTAATTAAACAGAATACAGAAGAGGCACATTTAAACAAAGAGATATTATCAGCCTTAGTTAAGCCTGTTCAATTTAACAGTCATTAAAGCTCGTAGTGCTTGGCTGAGTTCATTGTCAGTAAAGCTGGCATGAAGTTGTCTTCTTGAGTAATTTGAAGTGTACGGCTTAAACTCGCAGTAGCACAAAAACACCTGCATTTAAAGGTGACTGGTTAGCTAAGTAATGAGTTAAGAATGAAAGTTACATAACATAAGGTTACAAGCAAAGCATAAGGTTACAACATTCTACACCACCACATTGCAGGTACAGTATAAATGGTTATTTTTGTGCATTATCTTCAATTTGGATAGCATTATCATCTTTTCAGTCCAGTATCATTGAACAACTAAAATAAAACAAACTCCAAGTGCCATTTCCCTTCCACAGGTAGAAGAAGAGATCTGAGGAGGTGCTAGAATGCTTAAGTCTCCTCTGATCTATTCTCCAGTCACTGTGGAGAAAGTGTCTGGTGCCACACTACAGAGGTACATTTCCATACATGATTGACCCCGGTGTTTTAGATCTACGTGGGCTGGCACCAGTGGACTTGCTCTCACTTGGGGCCAAAGCCAGGCTACTGGTACTTTTTAGATTTACATAACAATGGTTAACTTAACACCTTCTTACAAAGCAGCTGTTTTTTTATGCAGAGGTTGTTGATTCTGCTCTTCACAAGTCTCACTGTCAGCCCTAGCTATACAAACACAATTTCTCTAGTATAACGTAAGGGTTTATACATTATTATAAACTGGGTGGTTCGCGCCCTGAATGCTGATTGGCTGACAGATGTGGTATATCAGACCGCAGACCACGTGTATGACAAAACATTTCTTGTTACTGCTCTAATTACATTGGTAACCAGTTTATAATAGCAATAAGGCACCTCAGGGATTTGTGGTATATGGCCAATATACCACGGCTAAGGGCTGTATCCAGGCACTCAGTGTTGCGTTGTGCATAAGGACAGCCCATAGCCGTGGTATATTGGCTATATACCACACCCCCTTGTGCCTTTTTGCTTAAGTGTAGTGACTGAGTGGGTGTGGCACCTTTTTATTTATTTCACCTTTATTTAACTAGGCAGGTCAGCTAAGAACAAATTCTTATTTACAATGACGGCCTACTCCGACCAATCCCCGACGACACTGGGCCAATTTTCACCGCCCTATGGGACTCCAAATTACAGCCGGATGTGATACAGCCTGTATTCGAACCAGGTACTATAGTGACACCTTTTGCACTGAGATGCTGTACCTTCGACCGCTGCGCCCAGCTAACTTTAACAACAACGCCAACTCGACTCAATGTCTCCATCTAGCTTCAGCGAGGGAAAATTGTTTTGTTGACTTAATCGCTCTGACTAGTCACCTTTTACCAAGACTGTACCATTTCAATATAACTAATGGGCTCTCACTTGGCAGTAATACATTTTCCATTTTAATCTTTAACATGGTCTTGAAAATCTATGCCATAAAACAGAGAGGAACTGAACATGCAGTTATTCACCCTTCAATGATGTAGCGCAGGACTGTTGTTGAATTTATTTATTCTTTATTTGAGTTTAACATTAAGTTACATGTTGTTTTAATACATTTTTGATCATGAAGATATTAGCAGAGGTATATCCCTTTAACAGTTTAAAGGGTTATCTGTTATCTGGTCTTTCCATATGAATATGCTATAAGTATCTGGAAACACAGTGGAAAAACCTACTCACACTGTAAATAGAAAACAAAAACAATACACAACATAGCAAGAAAACTCTGACGCGACCCTCAGATAGCTCAAGAGGAGACTACTAAGTGTCTTCCAGGGAAAGAGGTCTAGGACAAATACCACAGGCTGTAAGAGGCTGAACAGTACAAGAGGACCAGTGGAGAGGTCAATGTGTGAAATAGCAGATCAAAACACAGACCAAACAATCATGTTTTCTTTTCACTTGTTGCTGTCTGTGAGATTTACTGCCTCAACAGGAAAAGCACATAGCTCCAAAGAGGAGGGAATGACATGGTCCCAGTCTGTGAGATTCAACAGATGAGGAGCTCACATAGTTTCAGTCGAGGGGCAGTTTTTTACACTCCTGTGTTTTTATTTTCACCTGTCTATGAAATGTCTATGAAATGTAACATGGATGCAGTCTGGCTGACAACATTTGGTTCCTGATCGTTCAATTTCTCATGCGTCTTTCATTACCATAGAATATCAACAAGTAAAAAGTAACGTTTGGTAGGAAATGTGGCGTTTTTTTGTTCTGTCTGTGTACACAAAGCCCATTGTGTCTTCATTAATGATCTGATCTCCTGACAGCTCAACCTTTAGCTTCAGCATAATGTTATGCTTGCTCTCTAGCTGTGCTTTAACCAAAGGCTATCCACTCACCCACACTCTCTGTCAGGATGGAGAGGTACAGCACACTCTCTGAATAGGATATTAGGTAAACAAACTCTATCTCTCTCTAGCAGGCTTGTCCAGCAGGGCTCCATCAAACAGTGAATTGACCTGTCAGGAGGGTAGAAATAACATATGAAGGTCTTGTAAAGGGTTGGGGTTGTTGTTTTTAATAGGACAATAATAGGACAGTAGAGAATATTCATTTTACCTTGGGATTTGTGTTGAGGTTCCTCCCTCTCCCATGACAATATGTACACCTACAAAACAAATTGTCTGCTAGGCTATTATAAAACTGAATAGACTGTTATAAAACACATTTTAATTAAAGGTGTGGGCACAAATGACATGCTATATTTACGCAATAAGGCACGAGGGGGTGTGGTATATGGCCAATATACCACAGCTAAGGGCTGTTCTTATATTTGTGTGTATTGGCCATATACCACAAACCCCCGAGGTGCCTTATTGCTATTATAAACTGGTTCCCAATGCAATTATAGCAGTAAAAATACATGTTTTGTCATACCCGTGATATACAGTCTGATATACCATGGCTGTCAGCCAATCAGCATTCAGGGATTGAACCACCCAATTTATAATCTCCTTTATAGGACAGTAATATCAGCTATGGCTGAGTGATAGCCAATCGAGCATGATACATCAGACATGTCACAAAACTCCTGATGGTACAATGGTGACACCATGTGTTAGAAAGCTGTACTGATTACTGAAGAAACCAGTGTTGGATAAGAATAGGCCATTGGCAAGGCCCACAATTTTTTTGATAACCCTACCCGAGGTATAACAAAAACAACCATGTTTTTTCATATCTCTAAGATCTTCCCTATATGAAATGGATGGTTGTGTCAAATATTTTACTGCAAAAGTGGTTAAATATATTGGTATTGTGACACACCCCCTTTAACTCAAAGAGTACAGAGTAATGCCTGGCTGGAGGTGCCACATAAGCTCACATAACCCAATATTGCAAGCTCTGATATTGCTAAAATGTGGAAAACAAGTAGTCAGGTGACTACCCTACAAACAGAAACAAACAACATTATGATATCTTAAAGCATTTAGGAAAAATGTGTAACTGTGTGTGTGTGCGTGTGCGTGTGTGTACATATATATATATACACACTGTCCAAGGATCGTTCAAGCCTATCCAGCCCCAGCTAACACGGCTTGACATACTGTACCAAGTTTTGACCATAACCATCTCTCTGCCACCAGGTAAGAACTAATTAATTATCAGCAATTGTCTTTATGGTGTCTGTAGCTAGCTATAGCTGGACCTTCCCTCCACCTAACAATGGCAGAGATTAAAGGAATTAAGATGGATGTTCAATCATCCAATCATTCAATTATTCTCAATGACAATTAGTTAGTATAGGTGAGTATATCTGTAGAGAATTACTGTAGGTGGACATACTGCGCATGCCTGCGTATGGCCACCACTACACCTGCACCACTGGGTGAGATTGAAGCTGGCAGTGTTGGCACTCAGTGACATATAGGCTGGCACAACACTGCTGCCCTTCCCTGCCTTGCATGGTATGGCTCTGTGTATACTAGAGTATAATGACATATTTCTCTCTGTTTTCTAGACAGGGACAGTGTGTAATGTGCAATTAACTAAATTGGCTTTGCATTTGACTCTGTGTGTATATAATCTTCATCCTCCATAGAGACGCTGGATGCAGAATTACAGTCCTTTACAACCTGCTTATGTTCAGTAGAGAAGAACATCCATAGACATGGAGCTGCTGCAGCAGAGAGACCACCTCCTACAGGCAACATCCATAGACATGGAGCTGCTGCAGCAGAGAGACCACCTCCTACAGGTAACATCCATAGACATGGAGCTGTTGCAGCAGGTAGACCACCTCCTAAAGGTAACATCCATAGACATGGAGCTGCTGCAGCAGAGAGACCACCTCCTACAGGTAACATCCATAGACATGGAGCTGTTGCAGCAGGTAGACCACTTCCTACAGGTAACATCCATAGACATGGAGCTGCTGCAGCAGGTAGACCACTTCCTACAGGTAACATCCATAGACATGGAGCTGCTGCAGCAGGTAGACCACTTCCTACAGGTAACATCCATAGACATGGAGCTGTTGCAGCAGAGAGACCACCTCCTACAGGTAACATCCATAGACATGGAGCTGTTGCAGCAGGTAGACCACTTCCTACAGGTAACATCCATAGACATGGAGCTGTTGCAGCAGAGAGACCACCTCCTACAGGTAACATCCATAGACATGGAGCTGTTGCAGCAGGTAGACCACTTCCTACAGGTAACATCCATAGACATGGAGCTGTTGCAGCAGAGAGACCACCTCCTACAGGTAACATCCATAGACATGGAGCTGTTGCAGCAGGTAGACCACCTCCTAAAGGTAACATCCATAGACATGGAGCTGTTGCAGCAGGTAGACCACTTCCTACAGGTAACATCCATAGACATGGAGCTGCTGCAGCAGGTAGACCACTTCCTACAGGTAACATCCATAGACATGGAGCTGTTGCAGCAGGTAGACCACTTCCTACAGGTAACATCCATAGACATGGAGCTGTTGCAGCAGGTAGACCACTTCCTACAGGTAACATCCATAGACATGGAGCTACTGCTGCAGCAGGTAGACCACTTCCTACAGGTAACATCCATAGACATGGAGCTTCTGCAGCAGAAAGACCACCTCCTACAGGTAACATCCATAGACATGGAGCTGTTGCAGCAGGTAGACCACCTCCTAAAGGTAACATCCATAGACATGGAGCTGTTGCAGCAGGTAGACCACTTCCTACAGGTAACATCCATAGACATGGAGCTGCTGCAGCAGGTAGACCACTTCCTACAGGTAACATCCATAGACATGGAGCTGTTGCAGCAGGTAGACCACTTCCTACAGGTAACATCCATAGACATGGAGCTGTTGCAGCAGGTAGACCACTTCCTACAGGTAACATCCATAGACATGGAGCTACTGCTGCAGCAGGTAGACCACTTCCTACAGGTAACATCCATAGACATGGAGCTGCTGCAGCAGAAAGACCACCTCCTACAGGTAACATCCATAGACATGGAGCTGTTGCAGAAGGTAGACCACATCCTACAGGTAACATCCATAGACATAGAACTACTGCTGCAGCAGGTAGACCACTTCCTACAGGTAACATCCATAGACATGGAGCTGCTGCAGCAGGTAGACCACTTCCTACAGGTAACATCCATAGACATGGAGCTGCTGCAGCAGAAAGACCAATTCCTACAAGTAACATCCATAGACATAGAACTACTGCTGCAGCAGGTAGACCACTTCCTACAGGTAACATCCATAGACATGGAGCTGCTGCAGCAGGTAGACCACCTCCTACAGGTAACATCCATAGACATGGAGCTGTTGCAGCAGGTAGACCACATCCTACAGGTAACATCCATAGACATGGAGCTGCTGCAGCAGAAAGACCACTTCCTACAAGTAACATCCATAGACATAGAACTACTGCTGCAGCAGGTAGACCACTTCCTACAGGTAACATCCATAGACATGGAGCTGCTGCAGCAGGTAGACCACTTCCTACAGATAACATCCATAGACATGGAGCTGCTGCAGCAGAAAGACCACCTCCTACAGGTAACATCCATAGACATAGAACTACTGCTGCAGCAGGTAGACCACCTCCTACAGGTAACATCCATAGACATGGAGCTGCTGCAGCAGGTAGACCACTTCCTACAGGTAACATCCATAGACATGGAGCTGCTGCAGCAGAAAGACCACCTCCTACAGGTAACATCCATAGACATGGAGCTGTTGCAGCAGGTAGACCACATCCTACAGGTAACATCCATAGACATAGAACTACTGCTGCAGCAGGTAGACCACTTCCTACAAGTAACATCCATAGACATAGAACTACTGCTGCAGCAGGTATACCACATCCTACAGGTAACATCCATAGACATGGAGCTGCTGCAGCAGGTAGACCACTTCCTACAGGTAACATCCATAGACATGGAACTACTGCTGCAGCAGGTAGACCACTTCCTACAGGTAACATCCATAGACATGGAACTGCTGCTGCAGCAGGTAGACCACTTCCTACAGGTAACATCCATAGACATGGAGCTGCTGCTGCAGCAGGTAGACCACTTCCTACAGATAACATCCATAGACATGGAGCTGCTGCTGCAGCAGGTAGACCACTTTCTACAGGTAACATCCATAGACATGGAACTACTGCGGCAGCAGGTAGACCACATCCTACAGGTAACATCCATAGACATGGAGCTGCTGCAGCAGGTAGACCACATCCTACAGGTAACATCCATAGACATGGAGCTGCTGCAGCAGGTAGACCACATCCTACAGGTAACATCCATAGACATGGATGACACACAGACACACACACGTTCATAATTTCCACATAGAAAAGCTTAAAGTCTGCACAGAGAATATAACAAGCTTTATTTCTGTGTGTTTTCTGATGTTCTCTGTTAGAGGGTATGTACAGTGCATTCGGAAAGTATTCAGACCGCTTGACTTTTTCCACATTTTGTTATGTTACAAATAAAATTAAATCCTCATCAATCTACACACAATACCTCATAATGACAAAGCAAAAACAGGTTTTTATACATTTTTGCATTGTATTCAAAATAAAAAACAGATACCTTATTTACACAAGTATTCAGACCCATAGCTATGAGACTTGAAATTGAGCTCAGGTGCATCCTATTTCCATCTTTCATCCTTGAGATGTTTCTACAGCTTGATTGGAGTCCACCTGTGGTAAATTCAATTGATTGGACATGATTTGGAAAGGCACACACCTGTCTACAGTGCCCTCCACTAATATCGGCACCCTTGGTAAATATGAGCAAAACGGCTGTGAAAATGTTTTCTTTATTGTTTATCCTCTTGGTCTTTCATTCAAAATATATACAAAAATCAAACCTTTAAAGTTGAAAAAATAATGGAAAAATTCATTAATATGTTCAGTACTTTGTGCTCCCTTTTCCAAGATAACAACTCTGAGTATTCTCCTATAATGCGTAATGAGGTTGGAGAACACACGGCAAGGGATCTCTTTGTCCATGTTTGTGGACTCTCCTCTTCAGCTCATCCCACAGGTTTTCTATGTGGTTTAGGTCAGGGGACTGGGATGGCCATGGCAAAACCTTGATTCTGTGAAAACATTTTTGTGTTGATTTTCAGGTGGGCTTTGGATCATTGTCCTTCTGGAAGATCCAACCACGGCCCAGTTTAAGCTTCCTAGCAGAGGCAGTCGGGTTTTGTTTTAATATCTGATAGTACTTGATGGTGTCCATGATAACATGTATCCTAACAAGTTGTCCAGGGGCTTTGGAAGACAAACAGCCTCACAACATGAAAGATCCACCACCATACTTCACAGTGGGGATGAGGTACTTTTCTGCATGGCTATCTTTCTGTCTATGCCGAACCCACCTCTGGTGTTTGTTTCCAAAAAGCTCTATTTTGGTCTCACCTGACCATAGAACCCCGTCCCATTGAAAGTTCCAGTAGCTTTTGGCAAACTGTAGGCGCTTGAGTTTGTTGTTTGATGACATCAAAGGCTTTTTTATGGCAACTCTCCCAAATAACTTGTGGTTATGTTGGTGGCGTCTGATCGTAGTTTTGGAGACTTTCTGACCACAAGACACAACTAACATCTGCAATTCTCCAGCTGTGATGCTTGGAGATTTTTTGGCCTCTTAAACCCTCCTCCTCACTGTGCGTGGGGTCAATATCAAATCAAATCTAATTTTATTTGTCACATGCTCCGAATACAACAGGTGTAGTGAAATGCTAACTTACAAGCCCTTAACCAACAATGCAGTTGAGAAAAATAAGTGTTAAGTAAAAAATAGATACAGTTGAATTCGGAAGTTTACATACACTTATGTTGGAGTCATTATAACTCGTTTTTCAACCACTCCACAAATTTCTTGTTAACAAACTATAGTTTTGGCAAGTCGGTTAGGACTTCTACTTTGTGCATGACACAAGTAATTTTTCCAACAATTGTTTACAAACAGATTATTTCACTTAAAATTCACTGTATCACAATTCCAGTGGGTCAGAAGTTTAAATACATTAAATTGACTGTGCCTTTAAACAGCTTGGAAAATTCCAGAAAATTATGTCATGGCTTTAGAAGCTTCTGATGGGCTAATTGACATCATTTGAGTCAATTGGAGGTGTAGCTGTGGATGCATTTCAAGGCCTACCTTCAAACTCAGTGTCTCTTTGCTTGACATCATGGGAAAATCAAAAGAAATCAGCCAAGACCTCAGAAGAAAAGTCTGGTTCATCCTTGGGAGCAATTTCCAAACGCCTGAAGGTACCACGTTCACCTGTACAAACAATAGTACGCAAGTATAAACACCATGGGACCACGCAGCCATCATACCACTCAGGAAGGAGACGCGTTCTGTCTCTTAGAGATGAACGTACTTTGGTGCGAAATATGCAAATCAATCCCAGAACACCAGCAAAGGACCTTGTGAAGATGCTGGAGGAAACAGGTACAAAAGTATCTATTTCCACAGTAAACAGGTCCTATATCTACATAACCTGAAAGGACGCTCAGCAAGGAAGAAGCCACTGCTCCAAAACCGCCATAAAAAAGACAGACTAGGGTTTGCAACTGCACATGGGATCAAAGATCATACTTTTTGGAGAAATGTCCTCTGTTCTGATGAAACAAAATTAGAACTGTTTGGCCATAATGACCAGTGTTATGTTTGGAGGAAAAAGGGGGAGGCTTGCAAGCCAAAGAACACCATCCAAACTGTGAAGCACAGGGGTGGCAGCATCATGTTGTGGGGGTGCTTTGCTGCAGGAGGGACTGGTGCACTTCACAAAATAGATGGCATCATGAGGCAGGAAAAGTATGTGGATATATTGAAGCAACATCTCAAGACATCAGTCAGGAAGTGAAAGCTTCGTTGCAAATGGGCCTTCCAAATGGACAATGACCCCAAGCATACTTCCAAAGTTGTGGCAAAATGGCTTAAGGACAACAAAGTCAAGGTATTGGAGTGGGCAGAACTGAAAAAATGTGTGCGAGCAAGGAGGCCTACAAACCTGACTGAGTTACACCATCTCTGTCAGGAGGGATGGGCCAAAATTCACCCAACTAATTGTGGGAAGCTTGTTGAAGGCTACCCAAAACGTTTGACCCAAGTTAAACAATTTAAAGGCAATGCTACCAAATACTAATTGAGTGTATTAAACTTCTGACCCACTGGGAATGTGATGAAAGAAATAAAAGCTGAAATAAATCATTTTCTCTATTACTTTTCTGACATTTCACATTCTTAAAATAAAGTGGTGATCCAAACTGACCTAAGACAGGGAATTTTTACTAAGATTAAGTGTCAGGAATTGTGAAAAACTGAGTTTACATGTATTTGGCTAAGGTGTATGTAAACTTCCGACTTCAACTGTAAGTAAAAACTAGAAAATAAAAGTAACAAATAATTAAACAGCAGCAGTAAAATAACAATAGTGAGGCTATATAGCGGGGGTACCGGTACAGAGCCAATGTGTGGGGGCACCGGTTAGTCGAGGTAATTAGTCAAGGTAATATGTACATGTATGTCAAGTTAAAGTGACCATGCATAGATAATAAACAGAGCAGCAGCAGCGTAAAAGAGGTGTCTGGCTAGCCCTTTATTAGCTATTTTCAGGAGTCTTATGGCTCGGGGGTAGACACTGTTTGGACCTAGAACTTTTGGACCTAGACCTCCTCCCTATAAGCTGACCTCCTCCCACTTGTTAGTGGCCCTTATTATAACTATACATTCCCAGTGGGAATAACTAACCCGGCGAAAGCTAACTAGCTGGAGTGATGGTCAGGTATAGTCAGATAGTCACACAGTTTTTACTTTGAAAACCAATAGCACACGTATCCTGTTGCAGCCCTTCCTCTCAACGCCCAGACGTCTCTGTTCATTAATTAAATATTGTGGATGACATTAGAAAAATCTATTAATGCAGTCAAAATGATTATCTGTCTTCATTGTTTAAGTTGGGATATTGATTGAATGAACGGTACACGGATCGCTCAGACATCGAAATGAAATGTTTTGGGGTCCATGGTTCTTTGAAGGATTTTGTATCTTTAGCCCCTAGTCTTGCAATAAAGGCAAAGGGGCAATCATAAAATCTCTTCATATTTTGCCTCAAATCTAATATGTTGTCCAAAATCAAATGTGGCTGCCATAATAACATTTGATGGAGGTTAAAGACTGTTGGTGTTAATCAATTTGATCCTGAATCCAATATGGCCAACATGATTGCACCTTAGTAGCACCTAAGTAGCCCTTGTTCATTTTGATTGTGTTATTCTGTCTTTGGGCACACTAGTTGAATAAATGTATGCATTTTTGCCAGGCAGGAGCATACAGCACTTATTGAGAGCAAACTTGACTTGGAAAGTTGTCTATTGAACAGCTACCAAAAATATACATAGTTGGTATTTCTAACTATTGTATCGATGTTTTTACAGGTCTACATTTCCAAGGTGCATTAAGATATCCTAATGTTTGTATGTGTATGTAGGACAGACAACTGACTACTTGTATTCTACATTTGAGCAATATCAGAGGTTACAATATTGGGTTACATGAGCTTAGGTTGCCCACCCCCTTCCAGCCAGTCATCATTGTGCACGTTTTGAGTTAATGGAGTGTGCCAAAATATCTATCAATTGAACCACTTTTGCAGTAAAATATGGTTATACAAACATCCATTTCATATATGGGAGACCTTCGAGATATGGAAAAACATGGTTGTGCTTTTTGAGGATTGGCCACTAGCCTATAAGCTATACTTGGTCCTTCCCTCCTATAAGATAATTATCATCGAATGTGAGAAATATGACATATCCCCACTGAAACATGACACATTGAAACCTATATCAATGGTTAGGAATACTGCATATTACATAAAGAAACAAGCAGATAATTGGAAGTAATTGATCACTACCCTACTAATGCTGCTGATTGAATTTCCATCTTGTTGTTTATACTTTGAAAGTCACTGGAAAAATTGATGAGTACACAGATGTGATGTTTGTTTCCACTAGATAGCACAGTCATAGTCGAAATTGGCTAAATCGTACAAATTCATGAAAACAAAAATGTACTTTTTGGTCTTCATTTATGGTTAGGGTTAGGCCAAAAAAAACGGATTTTAAGAAGATCAATTCTACAAATACAATATGGTGGGGTTTATGACTTTGTGGCTGTGGTAACCAGTGACAATAATTTACGTTCCACTGTGAACTTTCCTAACTATGCTCCCAGCCAGAAGATTAATCTCCATTATTCATATGGCTGAGTGTGGAGTGTTTTAATCATTAGCTAATGTTTTATCCTTGAGCATTTTGCATAATGAGTTATTCGAAAGCACTTCACTATGCATAATTAATGTAACCCCAAAAGCAACAATAATTTATGCTCTGTTGAACTCCTTTATTCATCTTCTTTTGTAATTAACTCTAAGATGTTTTCCTTCATTCTAAAATGCATAACATAATTTATTTGCAGATGGAGTGTTATTTTCATGTAATTGTTCACATTTTGTGTCATTGTAAGAGATTAATAATTATTCAAAATATGGGGGGAAACTCAGGTCACATTTTTCTCTCTCCATTTGTTGACTGTTAAACTTCCTGAAGCCAGGCATTTTTGACAAGTTAGGACATGGCCCTAGTGTTTGACCCATAGTTTTGACTACTTGAAAAGGGTGCATAGTCTAAAAAGGGTAAACCCAAAAGAGCTCAGGGGGAATTGAATTGGTATTGCAGTGGCTACCTAGTCAAAAGCTCCTATAGCCACTCTAGCACGGAATTTCAATTTGCAAATGTTCATAAATGCAAGTAGCTGTTTGGTTGGGTCTTTTGTCCATTTATTAGCAGCAAAGATATAAACATAGTAACATAGTAAAAATTCCATAAAAGCATCCCAGAGCATAAAATTATTTCGGTGCTCTCCATACTTGTGCATCCCTAGTATGCCTACTTCCGGGTCATCTGTGTGCTCTAAATACATGTCCTCTACTGAAAATATTACGTGGAAGGGCCGAGTTTGGGAAACGCTGTTGTAGCCTATTTCCACTAATAGAATAGTGAGGTTATTTATAAAAAATATTTGATTTTACTATGACCAGTGATGATTATTATATATATTTTTTTTAACAATTAATGAATATACTGGTAACCAATCTACATTTCAAACGATTTGAAGTTGAACCAATATGGACTTTTTATTTTTGAAATGTCTGACAAAATGCTTTTGAGTGAAAACTGTTTTGCTAACAAGTTATTTCAATAATCAGGCAAATGAAGGTACATTCCCCTAAAAAAAATCCGAATTATTTATTAACCCATAAATATTTCCCGACACCGTCGCGCTTTGAAACCATAAAATCCCGCTTCGAGCTGGACTCCTCCCGATTGGTGCTTTTGAAAGACAGCGAGCGACGTGATTGCTTGGTTTTGAAAGCTTGAAGCGCCGCGGCCAATTCGAAAAGAATGCACCCACTCAGTACTGTAACGTAGCTGACTGCAAGAGAGCCACACTCATTTTCCACCCAGCTAGTTAATTTAGCTACAGTCAAGCTACACAACGATATTGGAAGGTAGCTATATATGTATGTGTCACATTTTTAGCTACAAGGTTTGTTTGGTCGATTGTATTGTAGCAGTTGTCATCATGGCATTTACAATTTAGCTAACGCGCTTGCATTGAGGAAACATTTGCACAGCATGTAAAAACAAGGATATTTAAAATTATTACTAAAGGTGTCGCGTCACAAAGTAATGCATGATTTTACTGTTTAGTTTTTGCTATCGAATAATGATGCTAGTTAATGAAATGTCTATCTAGTTGAGTTGTCTAGCTAGCTACGGTAACGTTAGTTAAATTAGCCACCTAACGTGTTAGCTAGATCTGTTTTTTTACATTCGCAGACTGCATGCTTAATTTCCTATCACTTTTAAGTTGGACAGTTAACACGTTTCATAGCTAACGTTAGTGCTAACAAAAACAAACAGTTTGCTATTTTTGACTTGTCGTTCATTTGAAATGGAATGATTGGTTTGTTTTGTAGCAAACCTAGCCTGTTTTTTTCCAGGGAACAATGGACGATTACGTGAAAATAGAGAAAATCGGAGAGGGTAAGTTGTGTAACTTTGGTTCGTTAAAAAAATAAGCTTTCGTTTGTTTTCCCCAAAACTCCACTCGGAGTCAACTCTAGCTAGACTTATGTGCATGTCATTTGATTGTCTTTCTTTAGTTATGACAACCTATTCACTACCTTATTCATCACGTCAATTACTAGCTACACACCATAGTAAAGAATGAGTTGTGCCTGTGATTTCCAGGTACCTATGGGGTTGTGTATAAAGGCAGACACAAGACGACAGGCCAGGTGGTGGCAATGAAGAAGATCCGTCTGGAGAGCGAGGAGGAGGGAGTGCCAAGCACGGCTGTTAGAGAGATCTCTCTTCTCAAAGAGCTAGCGCACCCTAATGTCGTACAGTATGTAACAGCCTGTTTGTGTCTGTGGGGTTCTTAAAGTGTTTACAGTAGCCAGGCAGCAAGAGAAGTAAACATGTGGTTTGTCTTATCAGTTAGACTTAGACATCGTTATGCCAAAAAGGCCAGGTCAAGTCTAGTATTTGTCATATCATATTTATCTGTCTAGTGTATACATACAGTTGAAGTCAGAAGTTTACATACACCTTAGCCAAATACATTTAAACTGTTTTTCACAATTCCTGACATTTAATCCTAGTAAAAATCCCCTGTCTTAGTTCAGGTAGGATCACCACTTTATTTTAAGAATGTGAAATGTCAGAATAATAATAGTGATTTATTTCAGCTTTTTTTTCTTTCATCACATTCCCAGTGGGTCAGAAGTTTACATACACTCAATTAGTATTTGGTAGCATTGCCTTTAAATTGTTTAACTTGGTCAAATGTTTTGGTTAGCCTTCCACAAGTGTCCCACAATAAGTTTGGTGTATTTTGGCCCATTTCTCTTGACAGAGCTGGTGTAGCTGAGTCATGTTTGTAGGCCTCCTTGCTTGCATGTTTTTTCAGTTCTGCCCACACATTTTCTATAGGATTGAGATCAGGGCTTTGTGATGGTCACTCCAATACCTTGACTTTGTTGTTCTTAAGCCACTTTGCCACAACTTTGGAAGTATTCTTGGGGTCATTGTTAATTTGGAAGACCCATTTGCGACCAAGCTTTAACTTCCTGTCTGGCTTCAATATATCCACATACTTTTCCTCCCTCATGATGCCATCTATTTTGTGAAGTGCGCCAGTCCCTCCTGCAGCAAAGCACCCCAACAACATGATGCTGCCACCCCCGTGCATCACGGTTGGGATGGTGTTCTTCGGCTTGCAAGCATTCCCCTTTTTCCACTAAACATAACGCTGGTCATTATGGCTAAACAGTTCTATTTTTGTTTCATCAGACCAGAGGATATTACCCCAAAAAGTAAGATTTTTGTCCCCGTGTGCAGTTGCAAACCGCAGTCTGTCTTTTTTTATGGCTGTTTTGGAGCAGTGGCTTCTTCCTTTCTGAGGGGCTTCAGGTTATGTTGATATAGGACTCATTTTTACTGTGGATATAGGTTCTTTTGTACCTGTTTTCTCCAGCATCTTCACAAGGTCCTTTGCTGTTCTGGGATTGATTTGCACATTTGGCACCAAAGTACGTCCATCCTGAGCGGTATGACGGCTGCGTGGTCCCATGGTGTTTATACGTGTGTGCTATTGTTTGTACAGATGAACGTGGTACCTTCAGGCATTTGGAAATTGCTCTCAAGGATGAACCAAACTTGTCGAGGTCTACAATTGTTTTTCTGGGGTCTTGGCTGATTTCTTTTGAGTTTCCCATGATGTCAAGCCAAGAGTGCTTGAAGGTAGGAATTGAAATGCATCCAGGTACACCTCCAATTGACTCAAGTGATGTCAATGAGCCTATCAGAAGCTTCTAAAGCCATGACACCATTTTCTGGAATTTTCCAAGCTGTTTAAAGTCGGTCAACTTGGTGTATGTTAACTTCTGACCCACTGGAATTGTGATACAGTGAATTATAAGTGAAATCTGTCTGTAAACAATTGTTGGGAAAATTACTTGTGTCGTGCACAAAGTAGATGTCCTAACCGACCTGCCAGAACTAGTTTAAGACATTTGTGGAGTGGTTGAAAAACAAGTTTTAATGACTCCAACCTAAGTGTATGTAGACTTCTGACTTCAACTGTAAATAAATAGCCTATGTTTATGTTTCCCATGTGTTTTGTTTCCAAACAGGCTTCTAGATGTGCTGATGCAGGAGTCCAGACTGTACCTCATCTTTGAGTTCCTGTCCATGGACCTGAAGAAATACCTAGACTCTATCCCCTCGGGCCAGTACATGGACCCCATGCTTGTGAAGGTATGGGCCCAACTGAGGGCATGACAGCCATGAGGCACACAATCCTGTTTTGATGTCTTTTTTTTCCCCCCACTATCTGCTCTTGATACTACTGAGTACTGTGAAACTTCAATTAAACGCAAAGTCTCAAATAGCCACCTGATCCTTTTAATAGCCGGGTATCTGCACACATTAGGCAAATAAACACAGTCGAAATGAATTGTTTGCGAGGTTACCATGAACACAGTTCGGATATTCTCACAAAATTATCAGGGTGAAAGCGAAGGAGATGGAACACCACTAAGTGACCGTAGGGCCTCTGACTTTGCTTTTAGTACAGGCTGGCTTGACAAATTGGGCTTTCAGTCAGACTGCACCCTACTGTTGAAACCAGACACCTAGCTCAACTAGAAGACTCTTTTAATAGGTACCGGTTGTGCTCAGTGATTGAAGCAAATAAATGCCCAGGCTATTCATTGAAAGTTTTACGGTATACCAACTTAGTGTTTTAGTCCAAGTTGTCAGACTAAACCAATTGTTTCTCGCTCGTAGGTTCATTTTAACCCTCTGTTGCAATCTCCCGTCCATCCAGAGCTATCTGTACCAGATCTTGGAAGGCATCCTGTTCTGCCACTGTAGAAGGGTCCTCCACAGAGACCTGAAACCTCAGAACCTGCTGATTGACAACAAGGGAGTGATCAAGCTGGCAGACTTTGGGTTGGCCAGGGCTTTCGGGGTGCCAGTCCGGGTATATACCCACGAGGTAAGCCAGAACACCACGTAGTTCATTTCCAAAGAGCAATTGCAGTAGTGATGGGAAGTTGGGCTATTTTTACTGGCTCAGATCTTTTCAACTCATTCGGTCAAAATAACAGATCTTTCGACTAATTTCGTTAATCTGGGCTGTATCACAACATCCGGCCATGATTGGGAGTCCCATAGGGCAGCGCACAATTGGCCCAGTGTTGGCCGGGGTAGGCGGTCATTATAAATAAGAATTTGTTAACCTTTAATTAAGTAGGCAAGTCAGTTAAATAAATACAATTTTGATTTAGTAATACCCAGAGCACGCAGAAGCCCCTACTGGCAAAGGATGAACAAAAAAACTAGATAGAATCATGATTCTACAAGCCTCTCGTTCACCATAGGTGGCTTGTTATTGGACCTGTCATTTGTGACAGACTTGTATGTCTTTGCTTCAGACAATGTACATTTGTGATTGCTAGGCATACAAAATATATTGTTTACTGATACCTTTTTTAAATGAGGTCTAGTTGTGTCCACAATCAGTATAGATTTTAACCGAGTGTTGCGCAAAGGCAGGCTGTGAATTTTGGTTCTACAAAGCTGTGTCCATCGAGTTAAAATTCAATAATCAATTAATATCATAACTTATAGCATGGCGCAAGAATGTATCAGTTCTAAACATGTTTTTCTCCTCTATGCTGCCTGCATCATGATCTATTTCCCCTAGCGCGCATGATGGACATTTGCTGGTCGGAGCATGTCTCCGGAGACACTGAGGCGGAGGAGCGCATATTAACCCTGTTGTAGAATTCATTGCGGCCAGCAGGTCCAACGAAAAAACTGAAACGAACAAGTTACTCTGAAAAATTAATTTGGAGTCTCAAGTCATTAAAAAGTTGTTCAAAAAGAATGAATCGTCCGCCAGCTGCACGTCACTAATTAGCAGGTAGCTTAACTTTACAATGCTATCATAAGGGGTGTATGCACACGTTAATAAGGTCATTAACTGTGTCTTTGTGTCCAGGTTGTGACACTGTGGTACAGGGCTCCTGAGGTGCTGCTGGGGGCCCCACGGTACTCCACCCCTGTGGATGTCTGGAGTATCGGGACCATCTTTGCAGAGTTGGCTACAAAGAAACCACTTTTCCACGGAGACTCAGAGATAGACCAGCTTTTCAGGATCTTCAGGTCTATTTGCATACGAGTATACCATCTGTAATATACCCAATCCTACTAGTAGCAACATCTAGGTTGGTTAATCAATGTTTGATGCTAGATTAGGACATTTGCTTGATCTGTTGTGAGCAATGAGCCATCCCAAATTATTGACACACAGACAGTCAACAGACGATTGCTCCATGATGGACATACCACATTGGCTTGGGTGAAGTGTTTATCAAGCATCATTGTCTCCTCCTGTTTCAGGACCCTTGGTACTCCCAACAATGACATCTGGCCAGAGGTTGAGTCTCTGCCTGACTACAAGAACACGTTCCCCAAGTGGAAGTCTGGGAACCTGTCTTCCATGGTGAAGAACCTGGACAAGAAAGGCATTGATCTGCTCGCTGTAAGATTTCACCATTCTCCTTGATTTTATTTAGATTGAAACATTGTTGCTGTAGAAGCCCTGTGCTCACGTGTCTTTTTCAAGCGGCTGGTTGTGTTTTTATTTTGGATAGCATTAGTGATATTGAAGTGACCTATTGTTCCATCAGCCCAGCAGTAACCTTTAGGATACATATACATATGACCATGTCCCACCTTCTGTAGAAGGTTATGAAGTGATTTAGTTTTTTCTCCCTCTCTTAAAGAAAACACTAATCTATGACCCACCCAAGAGGATCTCTGCCAGACAGGCAATGAGCCATCCATACTTTGACGACCTGGACAAAACCACTCTACCTGCCAGCACGGTCAAGATGTAAACGCCACACAGCTCGACTCAAAGGACCTGAAAAATAGTACAATTATGGAAGCATATTGATCGTCTGGTTTTGTTTGTATGTTTTTTCTTTGTTTGTCCTTTTTCTGTCTACCGGTAATATTAATCATTATTCTGTAAATAGCGTTTAAAAAAACCAAAACCGGTTTGGATCTAAAGTGACATGTACTAAAGGTTACATTCAAAAGTAGTATTTTTTTCAATAAAGTGCACTTTTCTAGATCTGTTACTTTTAAGTTGTGTGTTTGTAATTTTTTTTATTTGGGAATAATAACTGTTGCAGGATTCCTGCGTTGTTTGATGCTTTCAAGTGTATACCGTAGGCATACCAGGCATACCGTATCAGGTTTTAACATTCTTCCTCTAGACTTGTTTAAAACCAGTACCAAACCATTTGTTTTAAGAGCTGGAGTAAGAAAATGTATTATACTGGGATAATTTTTTTTTTACCTGTTCCTCCAACACAGTATTTTTGTCTGGCTGGTAGAAGGAAACTCTGTTAGATTCCTTTTTAGAGCGAGTTTTAGTTGGCCAACCTATACTGCATTTGTTTTAAAGTTGTGTAATGCTTTTCTTGACAGTTGCATATATTCCCAAACTGGAATTAAGTCTGTGTGCATCCTGCATGGTTTTACTTGATGTCATGCATGGTCCTCCATTGAGGCGGCATATATAAGCGTGTTGGGCCAGTGACCCAAAGGTTGCAGGTTCGAATCCATGAGCCGACTTGGTGAAAAATCTGTCTGTGCCCTTAAGCGATGCACTTAACGGTGGTCAGTTGTGGATGTCTTCCCTGGCAGGACGGGGGTTCCCCCGGGGAGGGTCCCCTATGTTACAGTTTTTTTGGATTGCTTACACACTAAAATTAAAAGTAGTACACTATTATCAAAACCTTACACTCAAGAATCAAAACATCAGCCCATATTTGCACAACTATAAGCACATTGTTAACCTCACACTTGTTGCAAAACTATACACACAGTGATTTGCAAAAGACTAAACACACTTAACATACATTACACACAAAAATCTATCATGAAGTCACGTCCTTGCAATACCAAAGCACTGACTGTCAAATTACCACACCGTCCAACCAATTGGTTCAACACAGTCATCAGGTGTGCAAACACTCGTTTGCTTAATTGTAGACACCACTCAGGCACTATAAAAAGCAGCAGGTGAGTTCATCGGTCTTCAAGCACAATGGAAAGAGTCAGAGAAAGAGTAAGACGAGGCGGAGGAGGAAGATGAGGAGGAGGACGAGGAGAAGAACGAGGAGGAAGAGGAAGACAAGAAGGTGCTCATAGAGGACCGAATCTGACAAATGAGATCCGCGCAACACTGGTTGATCACGTTTTCAACCACGGCCTGACACTGAGGGAGGCTGGACTGCGAGTACAGCCAAATCTAAGCCGATATACAGTGGCAAGTGTGATGAGAACATTTCGACTGGAAAATAGGTATTGTATTGTATTGTTTTTCTACATAGGATTGAGGGTCAGGGACGACAAGGGGGAAGGCCTCCTATGTTCACAGAACAGCAAGAGAGGGAGATAGTAAACATGGTTTTGGCCAACAATGCTATAACACTCAAGCAGCTCCAAGCTAACATTGTCAATAACCACGCCATTTTCAACACTGGCACGCATCCTAAAAAAAAACATATTCAAATGAAGCAAATTTATCGAGTGCCTTTCGAGCGCAATTCCGAAAGGGTGAAACGACTGCAGCATGATTATGCAGTGGTTTGTATTCACTTTAGCAGTGTGATCTTGCATATTGTCTCACAATCTTTTACTGTACTGTAATATGTATACTAGATCTACACTGAACTACACAATTTTGCCTGACACTGTTTTACGAATGGATGGAGAGGAGGTCCAGCATGAGTTCATTTACGCAGATGACGCTGGGTTCAACCTGACGAGAACACGAATGAGGGGAAGAAACATCATTGGCCACAGGGCTATAGTCAATGTCCCAGGGCAACGTGCAGCCATTACCCAGAATGGGGTCCTCCACCACCATGCTCATATGGGCCCTTACAACACAGCCCTCATACTTACATTCTTGGACCAATTGCACAACATAACAGCAGCAAATCAAATCGATCATATGCAATACATTGTTGTCTGGGACAATGTGTCTTTCCACCGCTCTGCTCTGGTTCAGATCTGGTTTCAGCAACATCCACATTTCACCGTCCTATATCTTCCACCATACTCTCCATTCCTCAACCCTATAGAAGATTTTTTCTCGGCATGGCGGTGGAAGGTATATGATCTCCGTCTCCAGGCTGAGGTACCCCTCATCCAAGCCATGGAGGAGGGCTGTGACCAGATGGCGGTAGCTTCAATGCAAGGATGGATTCGTCATTCAAGACGTTTCTTTCCAAGGTGTCTTGCTAATGACAACATTGCCTGCGATGTTGATGAAATTCTCTGGCCAGATCCAGCTAGGCGAAGAGACAATGTCTAGTTATTTTTTTATTTATTTTTTTGAACTTACAATATGTAAAGTGACGTTTGATTACAGTATTATGAATCTCCATGTCAACATTTTGGGCGTGTTGAGAAATAAATGAGTTTCTTCAGTCTGCAACATTGGTCTGGTGTAGTGTTTGGTGAATTTACATTATATTTGTACTTTGTTGATAGTAGCCTACTCTAGTCATAGGGAAGTAGAAGTGCTAAAAGTGTTTTAGGTTTATCACAGCAGAGTGTAACTCGTGTCAACAGAGTATAGTAATGTGAAACGTGTGTGTTTCATATGGTAACAAAGTGTGGTTTTTAAAAAGAAGTGTATAGTTTTTACAAGAGTGTTTAATTTAGCAAAGGATCTGTAGTGTTTTGCTACTTGGGTGTGTGGTTGTGCTAATTGTGTGTAGTGTTTTGAAAACACGGGCCCTGTTTTGAAAATCGTGCTTAAGCAATCCAAAAAAACTGTAAAAGGATGAGTTGGAGACCAGGAAATGACCACATTTGATTTTAATAGCATCAAATGCCCATTGTAGCGGTTCTCAATATCAAATAGTTTCTGGATGACAAGTGCCTTACTCTAATAGTTTTTTCCGTAATTGTTTATAAAAATGTGATATTGTTTACAAGCACGCATTCTCACTAAACTAGCAGGATAGTGAATGCTGATTGCGGGACCTTCACAAACTTAAGTGAGTGATGACTATAGCTACAGTATGTTCAAGTATATTATTTTTCTGGGTTTATCTACCTCTGTTAGTGATTTCTTGCCTCGCTGGCATGCTAACTTGCTAGGTAATCAATCCTCCGATGACATATGCGATGTTGACCATAACCATCGAATTAAGTGTTAATTTGCACCAGCTGCATTTGAGGTTGGAGGATTCTCTATTCACATCAATGTAAACCCCTTTCTGGTGCAACTTTTCATGACACGGCCGTGAAATTGTTCTATTGGCAGAGCGGTTTGGAACTGTATTTGTTATTGGCCTATTAACTTATACCACCTGGTGATGTCACCTGGCAAGCCAAAACGCCATCCATGCAAAATAACACAGATCACATTTTTTTCACACTTTTACAGTGTTTCATCAGCTGTTGTACAATATGATACAGAATGTTGACTGCACTGGGTTAAGCAATGTTCTAAAGTGGACTAGCTCATTGTATCCTACCATATTTAGTTAAGTGATGCTAGTGTAATTCCGATATCAGGATAAATTAAATAGTCTGTCTTCCAGATACACATTTTGTGCCTGACTGGGCAGGTTATTGGACAATGCCTAGAGAAGTGTAGGAATTTTATAAAATAATCTCTGATTTTCCTCAGAATTTGTTTATCTGGAACGCTCCCCTTGTGCCTAATTGATCACTGTTGTGCAG
The DNA here is from genome assembly GCF_057628025.1 of Oncorhynchus mykiss. Classification (NCBI taxonomy): domain Eukaryota; kingdom Metazoa; phylum Chordata; class Actinopteri; order Salmoniformes; family Salmonidae; genus Oncorhynchus; species Oncorhynchus mykiss. Next base: position 80,595,459 of record NC_143022.1, read on the forward strand.
GAAGAGGTATTTTCTTCGTTTCCTTCATGCATTGGGCTAAACTGCAGGCACTTCCAACAAAGAAGCACAGTTGTGTGGGAGTGAAGTGAATTCACATGAATACTGATTGGTTATGTGGCATTCTAGATGCTTGGTCTTTTGTATTCTTGGCCTGTCACTCATTGTTTATAAATGGCAAGTGTTGAAAATAAAACAACAGGCTTTCAATTTAAAAACAAAAGGCTGCTGCATGAGGCATAGAATAATGTATTTCTATTGAATATATTCCGTTTGTTTCTCATAAATCATCCTCACCCAGAATAAAATGCCATTTATACATTGACCTACATTCTGACGAGCCGTTAACATGAATGTAATGTGAAGCGATATCTACAACGTTACATTTATCATACAGTATCTGGACTTCAGACCCAGAAGCGTTACAGATTGCGCGATAGATATTTTAAGATCATTTCCAATTGAGCTGACAAATACAGCCTTTGCCGAGAACATTGGCTTTAAATTTCAATCACGCTGTAACGCTGAACTTCCGTGATATGCATTGAATAGAGCCCCTAGTTTGACTGCAATGTTCTCACTGAGGACACCATAGAGAGAGAGTACAGTCATTATGTGATGTAAAGATAACCCAGGCTGTGACCCCATTTAGGGAGTGGTCGAAATGTACAACATTGTTACCCAGAGGAAAATGGGGGATGTCATGCTTTCTCAATTTGAGTCAGAGGAGGGGGAGGGTCATGTAATTTGTAATCAATTAAATGTCATATTGCTCAAAGTTGCTTATTATATCTCAATGTGTGCCCGATGCTATAGGCCATGTGTATTCAACTCTTAACCAGCAGGCTCCAGCCCTCATAGGGTTTCTGTTCTACATGATAATGACTTGCACCCACCTGGTGTCCCAGCTCCACAACCTTCTGGTTACTTTGCCATGTAATGCTTAAAAAACAAAAACAGTTCTAAAACTGCATATCTAATGCTCTGGTCTGTCCTAGGGTTGAGGGTAAACAATAGGCATGTATTTTGCTGTCAAGTTTATGTTTTAATTATTAGTCCATATATTATTATTTCAGAGAGGTCCGACATTCTCCAGGTATCCCTCATCATAAATAACGTACAGGCTCTTAGGCGATGTGGAAGAATAGGGACAGACACTTACAAGCACCCAGAAACAATGCTCAACAATGAGGCTTAATTGATAAGGTCTTGACGTTGGATTGATTTGCAGCTTTTGTTAAAAATGAATGCAAACAATAAAGACCTCCCAAATCTGCTGTATGTTGACTACCCAGATAGTACAAATGGTCAAGTCTAAAATATGTTCATTGAATAAAACACTGAATACATTTTTTTCAATTATTGTTTTTTGTATTTTACGTTATTTCAATCTACCTGCATGGAAATAAAGAATATGAATACATTTAAACGAAGAAAATACAAATGAAACTGCCTGCCATTTCACCCCTATGAAATTCTAAGCTCAATTCAACCAGGCGTATTACAGTACAGTAACATACAGCGCATTCGGAAAGGATTCAGACCCCTTGACTTTTTCCAAATTTTGTTATGTTACAACCTTATTCTAAAATTGATTAAATTGTTTTTTTCCCCCTCATCAATCTACACACAATACCCCATAATGACAAAGAAAAACATGTTTTTAGCATTTTTTGCCAATGTATTAAAAATAAAAAACTGAAATATCACATTTACATAAGTATTCAGACCCTTTACTCAGTACTTTGTTGAAGCACCTTTGGCAGCAATTAAAGTCTTCTTGGGTATGACGCTACAAGCTTGGCACAGATGTATTTTATTTCTCCCATTCTCAGCAGATCCTCTCAAGCTCTGTCAGGTTGGATCAGGAATGTCGCTGCACAGCTATTTTTAGGTTTCTCTAGAGATATTGGATTGGGATCATGTCCGGCTCTTGCTTGGCCACTCAAGGACATTCAGAGACTTGGCCCGAAGCCACTCCTGTGTTGTCGTGGCTGTGTGATTAGGGTTGTTGTCCTGTTGGAAGGTGAACCTTCACCCCAGACTGAGGTTCTGAGCACTCTGGACCAGGTTTTCATCAAGAATCTCTCTGTACTTTGTTTGTTCATCTTTCCCTCGATCCTGACTCGTCTCCCAGTTCCTGATGCTGAAAAACATCACCACAGCATGATGCAGCCACCACCATGCTTCACTGTAGGGATGGTGCCAGGTTTACTTCAGACGTGACGCTTGGCATGGTTTCATCAGACCAGAGAATTTTTTTTCTCATGGTCTGAGAGTCCTTTAGGTTCCTTTTGGCAAACTCCAAGCGGCTATCATGTCCCTTTCACTGAGGAGTAGCTTCCGTCTGGCCACTCTACCATCAAGGCTTGATTGGTGGAGTGCTGCATAGATGGTTGTCCTTCTGGAAGGTTCTCCCATCTCCACAGATGAACTCTGGAGCACTGTCAGAGTGACCATCCTTCTGGAAGGTTCTCCCATCTCCATCTTGGTCACCTCCCTCCTGATTGCTCAGTCTTGGTTGTTCCAAACTTCTTCCATTTAAGAATGATGAAGGCTACTGTACCTTGGGTACCTTCAATACTGCAGAAATGTTTTGGTACCCTTCCCCAGATCTGTGCCTTGACACAATCCTGTCTCTGAGCTCTATGGACAATTCCTTTGACATCATGGCTTGATTTTTTTCTCTGACATGAACTGTCTACTCTGGGACCTTATATAGACAGGTGTGTGCCTTTCCAAATCATGACCAATCAATTGAATTTACCACTTGGACTCCAATCATGTTGTAGAAACATCTCAAGGATGATCAATGGTAACAGGAGGCACCTGAGCTCAATTTCGAGTCAAAGGGTCTGAATACGTATGTAAATAAGGTATTTCCTAAAAACCTGTTTTTGCTTTGTCCTTATGGGGTTTTGTGTGTAGATTGATGAGGAATATTTTATTGAATCAATTTTAGAATAAGTCTGTAACGTAACAAAATGTGGAAAAAGGGAAGGGGTCTGAATACTTTCCGAATCCACTGCATAATCACACCTTTTCCCATCGTCAAAAGCAACCCATTGGAAAACAAAATTGGGTAGATTTTGTCAGCTGTGGACAGTTACATTTGGCTGCCTACCTTTACAGTCATACTCTTTGTTTGCTAACAATTTTTTTCTTCTTCTATTTCACATACCTTTGGGGGTAAACTTCTAAGCCATGTCATTTTTGTCAAAGGGGTAAAAACATTACAAAAAAGTTAAAATACTGTAGAAAATCAGCTGAGCTGAAATTGAATATATGCTTGTGACTTTTAAACGGTTTCTGTCCCTCCTTCTCTTTACGCATGGAAATGTCAAGTCAGATAATTAATTCCAGCTTTTGAACTCACAAATCCTGTCCAATATTGAACTTGTGCATTGTATAAACAGTGCACTACGTAATGGTACTTTCTGTATTAACTTCCTCCAAAGCAGAGGCAGGAACCCTGTCTCTCTCCAACCTCCCCTCCCCATACTTCCTCTCCACCTCTACCCTACTACAATCAGGGATGTTACTGCTGCTTCTGGACCTGACTACAGGTCTGTAGTTCTGGCATATGACGGCCAGCCGGTAGAAGTTCAGGATGACCACCAGGAAGTTTTTAATGGTAAAGAACACCAACATCTGGTGGAAGACATCAAAGTAGGTCATGACGGTGAGCCGGACCACAAGGAAAGGGCCATCCTGGATGAATAGGCTCTCAATGATGCTCCATATGTCTGTGCTGTGCTTGGTCAGGAGGGAATCGCCTTGGCCTTCACCCTCGCTTTCTGGCTTTGAGTTCACCACTAAGGACACACACACAGACACACACACACGCACGCACACACACACACACACGAGTTGAGTTTCAAAAACTATTTTCACATATTGTTGTAAACTAGGGCTGAAGGCCTGAAGTATTTTCCATTGAGTTCTTCAACAGGCTAATTGTAGATATATAGAATTGCATATTCTAAGTGCAACCTCTTAATATTATGTGTGTTGAGTGGATGGTTACATATCCGCTTCTAGTAAATCATTTCAGGTTGTGAATAATTCAGTAGATAAGGTTAGGTCTGAGAACAAGGGAGGCTGCAATGAACTCTTTATGATCCTCAACCCTGAATTGTTTCACCACATGGCTATAATGGATTTCAGGAGGTCTGGGTTATTGGCAGTTTGCCTGTCAATAGCCTAATCCATCCGCCAAGCAATGAAGAACCGAAGAAGAAGTGAGCCTTAATCTGTTTATAAAGCTGACAGATCAAATCACTGTACGGTACGCAATATAAAAGTCCATATGTGTTGCTGCATTTTCCAATTTTAGCCATACTGATGATAAAACTGAGTTTCCGACTGTACTAAATAAAGTTTGCTTTAATCAATGGTGAGATCATTTCAGTTTGTGTAGGAAGTAAAAATGGTGATAGCAAACAAATCTGCTCAACTGTTTATGTAACAACATGGCTACGATAGAGCTAGTTTGCCTCCTTTCAAATGTTTAGCCAAAGTCTAAACAGATCCCATATTGAGTTTACCTAAAACATTATCAATACTCCACTGACAAGAGTATTTTCTGGCCACAGTCATGCTACAAACAGATAACTTGAGAAAGCTGGTGGGGCCATGGGGGGAGGCTCTCTGCAGGTCTATGTCTACGACAGAGAAGGAAAGGTTTGCCTTCAAAGATGTGACATCCACAATGTTGTCTATGATATGGCTGTACCACTCAAAATGAACCCTCAAACCCGCCATGAACGTCTTGGCATTAGCATATAAAATACATCAAATCTGTAATTCACCCTAAAGAATACGAACCTCAACATTCAGACAGATCCCGATAGCCTGTGTCTGTTGGCCAAAAGTCAAGGATAGTTAAGTTCACTGCTGATATTAATAATATTATGAAATGTAGAGACCCACCGGCCAGATGGAGAGGGAACTGTAACATGCTCCAGGTCCACACTGCCAAGATGATGTACACCAGCTGAGGGCTGTTTTCCCTGGGAGGAATACGGAACATACAGCTCAACAAGTCAATGCCTGTCCACTGTTGTTAACGGTTTTAGTTCTTTAGGTAAATTCTAGGATTTTACATTGATGAATTCTCAGAGTGATTTTGAGAGAATTCCACCGCTGGTTGTTACATTACTGCTACAATTTAGTAGCTAGTAAGTAAAACGTTGCATGCGCACTTAGTAGTAACTTAGTAAGTGTGTAACTAGTAAATATTTAAGTAGCACTGCAGTATTGTCGTTCCTTGTGATACAAAAATCTATATGGAGTCAAAAACTCAACACACCACTAAAGGCAGTTAGGTCACCAGATTAATGTGAGAACACTGGGATCTAGTAAAGTCTGCTAAAGGCTCTTAAATACTCTGACAAGCTTTTAGCCTCAGTCAGTAAAGTCAATCGAAAGGTCGGACACCTACTTGACATCAGACAGTGTTTCACTGGTGAACTCCAAGATGTCAGCTGCTGTGCCAACGAAGATGAGCAGGAGCTGGGAGAGCTCCTCCCGTGTGACCCCGCCCCCCAGTGGGAGGAGCCACTTCCCTATGATGAGTAGGATTAGAAGGACCTGATGGAGGGCCAGGATCCAGTCGTTGGGACAAACCGTGGACAAGAGTTGGTCAAGACCCTTGAATGTCAAGAGAAGGAACAGAGGTTCAAACCACAGATAATAAGCACTAGAAAATGTACTTTTGGAAAGCCTATGAAGGGAAGAAGAGTCCGCTAATTACCCCCTAAGAGCCATGTCACTGCCATAGAAATAACCTTATATGTTAATAACGAAAAGTATACTTAGATGTCACTCTTGTTGACTGTGTATTCCCAAATACATCTGTGCAGAAAGGCCTTCTGAATAGATTTCATAAGGACTTGTCTTCTGAATATTTGCACGTTTATTTCTCGATTAAGGTCAAGGGTCCTGGCCCTAATTGCAAGGAAACATTTGCACTAGACAAGCATTTCTGGGTACGCACAATGGCAAAAAACATTTAGTTAGAAATCATGACAAACACGAGGCTTCCCATTATACAGTCAACATCATAAGACTCACTTGATTCATGCTATGATGAAATATTGAGTGAATGGTCAGAATATACACTATATATACAAGAGTATGTGGACACCCATTCAAATGAGTGGATTCGGCTATTTCAGCCACACCCGTTGCTGACAGGTGTATAAAATCGAGCACACAGCCATGCAATCTCCATAGACAAACATTGGCAGTAGAATGGCCTTACTGAAGAGCTCTGTGACTTTCAAAGTGGCACCGTCACAGGATGCCACTTTTCTAACAAGTCAACATATGTTTGGTCATGTAGTGTATATACAAAAGGGTAAAAGGCAAAATAGTCAAGAAATTAAAACCAGTTCCAGTATTTACCTTTAGATAGGTTTGAACCGTTAAATTCCCCACCGTTTCGTTCAGAGAAATCATGCTTCTCACATTTTCCCATGAGTCCAGTTTCTTGCACTGAAATTAGATAAGTGAAGTTGTAAGTAAATGTTTGATAACTGTCATGCATACATTGAACATGGAGTTGTGGGATTTCTCTCCTTCTCTGTTTTCTGTACCTGGAGGTCACTAGAGTTGTGATGCTGATGATGTAGTTCCAGAATCCAGATGGATGGAATGATACTGACAAGGAACAACATAATGGCTGGCGAGAACCTCGGGTTGGAGGAGAAAATGAACTTTATTTATTAACTCTCTATTCCATTCACATGCATTTTAGAGATTCACGCACCTATCCAAAGTGATCCACAAATCATGGTCAATATTCTGTGTATATATATTTTTTATATCTTATGCCCACAGAATAGCATAAAAATGATAACGCAGTGAGAAAAAAAAATGCATGTAAAATTACAACAAAAAATGTGAAGTGCAAATAAAAAAACACAGTGGTAAAATAATTAACACCAAATAGAACCAACACATGCCAGAATGAAAATATTCCTAACCACTTTATCCTCTTTATGACTTTATCATAATGTTTGACAAAACAATCACATATTATTTTGGGAGCACAGGAAGTGTTCTCTCAGAGGGAGATGTGGGAGACAGACATGTCATTCTTCAGTCTAGGGGTACCACCCTATCCTAATTTGTCCCAGGACATTTTATTAGCACAATGGGATAAGCAGCTGGATAAGGACTCTCTAGGGAGGGGGAAGGGGGATGTAGTCAGTTGTACAGTAAAAAAAGAAATGAATTGGGTTCTTCCCCAGAAAAAAATAATTTATCACTTTATCTTGTTAATTAGTCTGTTATGTCTTTAAGATTAAAATATCTGGATAGCCTGCACTTGACAAATTACGCACAGTATGATGATGTGCAAAACAGTGTACGAAGCCTACTCAGAAGACTAAATAAATGAACAACATCTTACCATTTATAATCTTTTCCCTTTCTTCTTTTCAAAGTTATTATCATTTCGACAACGAGAGGTAGAAAGAGGAATGTCATAAACCAGTAGATATTGTCATCTTTAACCAATGTCACTCTCCAAACTCCGATGAGTGAGATAAGAATGAAAAGCAACCTAGTAACTACCGCACACGAAAATTTGACCACAAACGCCATAATACTTAAGAGTAAAGATTCGACAGCTAGTGTCCCGTTATTCCTGAAACTCCCACACACAGCCACTTGTACTCCAGCAGCAGCACAAAAATTGACGTCATTTTAGTATGGTAATATCAAAACTTCAAAATAAAAGCCTGCATTCCAAAACATTGCAATTTTTTTTTATTTTTATTTCACCTTTATTTAACCAGGTAGGCTAGTTGAGAACAAGTTCTCATTTGCAACTGCGACCTGGCCAAGATAAGGCATAGCAGTGTGAACAGACAACACAGAGTTACACATGGAGTAAACAATTAACAAGTCAATAACACAGTAGAAAAAAGGGGAGTCTATATATACATTGTGTGCAAAAGGCATGAGAAGGTAGGCAAATAATTACAATTATGCAGATTAACACTAGAGTGATAAATGATCAGATGGTTATGTAAAGGTAGAGATAGAGATATTGGTGTGCAAAAGAGCAGAAAAATAAATAAATAAAAACAGTATGGGGATGAGGTAGGTGAAAATGGGTGGGCTATTTACCAATAGACTATGTACAGCTGCAGCGATCGGTTAGCTGCTCAGATAGCAGATGTTTGAAGTTGGTGAGGGAGATAAAAGTCTCCAACTTCAGCGATTTTTGCAATTCGTTCCAATCACAGGCAGCAGAGAACTGGAACGAAAGGCGGCCAAATGAGGTGTTGGCTTTAGGGATGATCAGTGAGATACACCTGCTGGAGCGCGTGCTACGGATGGGTGTTGCCATCGTAACCAGTGAACTGAGATAAGGCGGAGCTTTACCTAGCATGGACTTGTAGATGACCTGGAGCCAGTGGGTCTGGCGACGAATATGTAGCGAGGGCCAGCCGACTAGAGCATACAAGTCGCAGTGGTGGGTGGTATAAGGTGCTTTAGTGACAAAACGGATGGCACTGTGATAAACTGCATCCAGTTTGCTGAGTAGAGTGTGGATAACGCATTCAAATGATACTGAATTTTAATCAATGGCCACTTTAATTGTGCCAAGAAAATGCTATAGGTAATTTATGAAAGCAAATAAAAAAATATTGTTTTCAAAATAGACCAATAATGAAAAAATACAATGTTGACATACATGTTGAGAATATTGGTCTGTAGATCGAAAACTTTTCTACCTGTTTCAGTTAAAGTGGGGTGTAAAATACTCAGGAGGGTCTCTACTAACCAATATGTGTAGTTTTGGAGAGGGATTGTGTTGCACGGCCTGCTGCTGGCTTTTCACTCTGCCCCCTCTGAAGCGCAAAAAGCAATACGTAAAGTGGAAGTGACAGCGTTTTAACTACACTGAACAAAAATATAAACACAACAGGATAAGTGTTGGTCCCATATTTCATGAGTTGAAATAAAATATCCTAGACATTTTCCATATGCACAAAAAGCTTATTTCTCTCCAATTTTATGCGCAAATTTGTTTACATCCCCATTAGTGAGCATTTATCCTTTGCCAAGATAATCCATCCACTTGACAGGTGTGGCATATCAAGAAGCTGATTAAACAGCATGATCATTACACAGGTGCACCATGTGTTGGGGACAATAAAAGGCCACTCTAAAATGTGCAGTTTTGGAACACAACACAATGTCACAGATGTCTCAAGTTTTCAGGGAGCGTTCAATTGGCATGCTGACTGCAGGAATTTCCATCAGAGCTGTTGCCAGAGAATTTAATGTTAATTTCTCTACCATAAGCCACCTCCAACATTGTTTTAGAGAATTTGGCAGTACGTCCAACCGGCCTCACATCCACAGACCACGTGTAACCCAGCCAGCCCAGGACTTCCACATCCGGCTTCATCACCTGCATGATCATCTATGACCAACCACCTGGACAACTAAAGAATTTCTGCACAGAAACCGTCTCAGGGAAGCTCATATGCGTGCTCGTCGTCCTCACCAAGGTCTTGACCCGACTGCAGTTTTGCACCGTAACCGACTTCAGTGGGCAAATTCTTACCTTCATTGGCCACATGCTCTTCATGGATGAATCTGTACCGGGCAGATGGCATTGTGTGGGGAAGCGGTTTGCTGATGTCAACATTGTGAACAGAATGCCCCATGGTGGCGGTGGTGTTATGTATGGGCAGGCATAATGGCAATTTGAATGAACAGAGATACCGTCATGAGATCCTGAGGCCCATTGTCCTGCCATTCATCCGCTGCCATCACCTCATGTTTCAGCATGATAACGCACGCCCCTATGTTGTAAGGATCTGTAGACAATTCCTGAAAGCTGAACACTTCCCAGTTCTTCCGTGACCTGAATACACACCAGACATGTCACCCATTGAGCATGTTGGGATGCTCTGGGCAGAGTGGCGCAGTGGTCTAAGGCACTGCATCTCAGTGCCAGAGGTGTCACTACAGACCCTGGTTTGATTCCAGGCTGTATCACAACTGGCTGTGATTGGGAGTCCCATAGGGTGGTGCACAATTGGCCCATTCTTGACTGACTTGCCTAGTTACATTTTTAAAAAGTTAACTTAAAAAAAAAAAAATGTAAGACAGCGTGTTCCAGTTCCCGCCAATATCCAGCAACTTCACACAGCCATTGAGAAGAGTGGGGCAACATTCCACAGGCCACATTCAACACCCTGATCAACTCTATGCGAAGGAGATTAGGCAAATGGTGGTCACATCAGATACTGACAGGTTTTCTGATCCACTCCCCTACCTATATTTTTAAGGAATCTGTGACCAACAGATTCATATCTATACCAGTCATGTGAAATCCATAGATTAGGGTCTAATGAAGTATTCAATTTGTTGATATTCTTATATGAACTGACTTTCAAATTGTTGCATGTTGCATTTATATTTGTTTTTCAGTGTACTTACAGATATGAAACAGACAATTATAATATCAGTAAAAAAATATCAAAATCCCAGTTTATGCTACAAAGCAAACTTTGCAAGAGGTTCTAAAAATAGGTTCTATTTTACTCAAAAGTCCATGATGTATAGTAAGGCATTGTTGCCAGAATAGATGGATGCAGTTCAATGCATGATTAATATAATTCACCAATACATTTTGCTGAATTCAATTGATTGGACATGATTTGGAAAGGCACACACCTGTCTATATAAGGTCCCACAGTTGACAGTGCATGTCAGAACAAAAACCAAGCCATGTATTAGACCTCAGGATAAGACCCAGATGCAGACAGTTCGAAATAACACATGTTTATAATGATACAGGGAGCAGGCAAATGACAAGTCAAGGGCAGGCAGAGGTCAGTAATCCAGGGCAGAGTCCAGACCTCCTCTCCTTCCTACGTTCCCATAGCCGCCCATCGATCCGGATGATCGAGATCCGTTGGTAGTTCCTGGGCTGCTAGCTCATCCTTAACTTCCTCCGACAATCCGTGCAGGAACATGTCGAACAGAGATTCCGGGTTCCAGGCTTAGCAGCCAATGTGTGGAAATCCACAGCATAGTCTGCCACACTGCTGGAGTCTTGCTGGAGTAACTCCCGGAAATCACCGTGATGAGGTACGCTATCTTCAAGCAGTCCGAGGGGAAGGAGGAGGGCTGCAGCTCGAAGATGAGGGAACACTGAGCGAGAAACGCGTGACAGGTTCCCGACTCTCCAGCGAAGTGTTCCGGAGGAGGTAAGCCGGGTTGCCAGGGTGGCCGGGAGAGACACGCTGATAACAGCTTGGTTACTGAGATCAATGGCAGGTAAAGGTTAGTAATCCATGGCAGAGTGAAGAGGTACTGAACGACAGGCAGGCTCATGGTCAGGGCAGTCAGCGGTCAGTAATCCAGAGCAGTGTCAAGAGGTACAGAACGGCAGGCAGGCTCAGGGTCAGGGCAGGCAGAATGGTCAAAAACCGTGAGAACTAGACAACAGAAACTAACAAGAAACAGGAGTACGGGGAAAAAAGCGGGTCGGCTTGACGAGACAAGAGGAACTGGCAATAGGTATAAACAGGTATAAATGCACCAGGGTTAATGGGGAAGATGGGCAACACCTAGGTGGAGACAAGCACAAAGACGGGTGAAACAGATCAGGGTGTGACACCATGAGGTCAAAGGTACTGTCCTTAGAGCTCCGAGACAGGATTGTGTCGAGGCACAGATCTGAAGGAGGGTACCAAAAACTTTATGTAACATTGAAGGTCTCCAAGAACATAGTGGCCTCCATAATTCTTAAATGGAAGAAGTTTGGAAACACCAAGACTCTTCCTAGAGCCCAGTCAAACTGAGCGAGCGGGGGAGATGGGCCTTGGTCAGGGAGGTGACCAAGAACCCGATGGTCACTCTGACAGAGCTCCAGAGTTATGTGGAGATGGGAGAACTCTGGAGAGATGGGATGGGCTCTGCGGAGAGATGGGCTCTGTGGAGATGGGAGAACCTTCCAGAAGGACAACCATCTCTGCAGCACTCCACCAATCATGCCTTTATGGTAGAGTGGCCAGATGGAAGCATTTTGATATGTTTTATTGTACAGTAAGTGCTATGGATGTATTGTTACAGGGAAACTGTGTTATTTTGTTAGTTGGACGGTGGCTAGTTCAAAGAGGAGCAATACAGGGGTACGCGCCTATCATTTCAATTTAGTTGATTAGATTAGTATCTGGGTGTCTTTTCCTGTCTTTAGTTTCTATTAGCAAAGTGCAAAGAAATGCTCATTTAGGTTGGGGGTGAGTTTCTGCTTGAATTTTGTTAAATGGGCAGTGAATTTGCTCATATTTTAAGAACTTGCTTCAAAACTCCTGCATCTTAGATAACATGAGTATTTTTATCTTCCTATGACACTCCCACAATCGAATCCATTCTTTGTGCTGCAAAACTAAGCAGTAAACACACTCCTCAAGCCTCGTGAATATTTGATGAGGGGCTGTGTACTTCCAGTTATGAACAAAACAAAACACAAAAATCCCCAAATTTAATAGATTTTGTTGCTGTTTATTACATGTCCAATTTTGACACAATAAATGACAAAAAAGGTTGATTTCAGATTTTCGTTGTTAAAATTCAGAAATGTCGTATTTTGAATCAAATTGGCAGTAGTCCCACTAAGTGCAAACTAGATGGGATGGCGTATCGCTGCAGAATTCGCTGTGCCTTGAATTCTAAATAAATCACTGACAGTGTCACCAGCAAAGAATCCCCACACCATCATACCTCCTCCTCCATGCTTCACGGTGGGAACCACACATGCAGAGATCATCCATTCACCTACTCTGCGTCTTGGTAACAAAAAAATCAAACCAAAAGGACAGATTACCACCGGTCTAATGTCCATTGCTCATTTTTCTTGGCCCAAGCAAGTCTCTTCTTATTATTGGTGTACTTTTGTAGTGGTTTCTTTGCAGCAATTCGACCATGAAGGTCTGATTTACGCAGTCTCATCTGAACAGTTGATGTTGATATTTGTCTGTTGTTATTTGAACTCTGTGAAGCATTTATTGGGCTGCAATTTCTGAGGCTGGTTACTCTAATGAACTTATCTTCTGCAGCAGAAGTAACTCTGGGTCTTCCTTTCCTGTGGCGGTCCTCAATAGAGACAGTTTCATCATAGAGCTGGATGGTTCTTGCGACTGCACTTGAAGAAACTTTCAAAGTCCTTGAAATGTTCCATATTGACTGACCTTCATGTCTTAAAGTAATGATGGACTGGCGTTTCTCTTTGCTTATTTGAGCAGTTCTTGACATAATATGGAATTTGTCTTCAGCTATCTTCTGTATACAACCCCTAACTTGTCACAACACAACCGATGGGCTCAAACTCATTAAGAAATTCCACAAATTAACTTTTAACAAGGCATACCTGTTAATTGAAATGCATTCCAGGTGACTACCTCATGAAGCTGGTTGAGAGAATACCAAGAGTTTGCAAAGCTGTCATCAAGGCAAAAGGTGGCTACTTTGAAGAATCTCAAATATAAAACATATTTTGATTTGTTTAACACTTTTTTGGTTACTACATGGTTCCATGTGTTATTTCACAGTTTTAACATCTTCACTACTATTCTACAATGTAGAAAATAGTAAAAAATAAAGAAAAACCTTTGAATGAGTAGTTGTGTCCAAACTTTTGACTGGTACTGTATGTAAATAAGGTATTTCTGTCTTGCATTTTTTATACATTTGCAAACATTTCTAAAAACCTGTTTCTGCTTTGTCATCATGGGGTATTGTGTGTAGATTGATGAGGACATTTTTTTATTTAATCAGTTTTAGAATGAGGCCATAACGTAATAAAATGTGGAAAAAGTCAACGGGTCTGAATACTTTCCGAATGCATGACATAAATATCTTAATCTGACTCACAGGACTGTACTTGCTCACTGATTTCAGAGGTTCTGTGAAAGCCGTCATTACATTATTCATAAAAACTCCTGCTGTGTCCTCAATGTTTGTAGATTCTATAGAGATTTGATAGTCATTAGCCTTTGATATGTACTACACAGTCCTCTTCCAAAACTAACAATATTTGGTTAGTAGAGACCCTTCTGAGTATTTCCCTCCCCACTTTAAGTGAGACAGGTATTTTTACCATTTTCTACAAGTTCCTAATGTTTTGTATACTCAGTGTATTAAAGTGTATTGCATTGGGGTCTGTATGGAGGGGTTGGAGAACAAAGTGCTGCTGCGGATGTGCAACACAGCCCCCTTAAAAAATGAACCATATTTGGTTAGTAGAGACCCTACTGAGTATGTCATACCCCGCTTTAGTTGAGACCTGTAGAAAAGTTCTCTCTACAAGCCAATAAGCATTGACAGGTGTGGGTGGAAGTAAGGAGTCACCAGAGACTCATTTAAGTTTTGCAGACTCTATTGAGTAATTTTAATAACATATATTTGTATTTTATTAGAAGTGTATTTCTTTAAATATAGCTTACACAATAGCTTTCAACTTACAAAATAAATGCTGATACAATATATACAAATAATTGGGTCAAATTATCCATTCATTTTTTTTTAAAGACAGTTGCAGTGCTCTGAAAAACTAGAGTGCAAAAAATATCGATATTTCCTAAGTTTACCATGTCTTTGCTGTGGGACTCTTATTTTGAGAAAACAAATTCCACGATCGTGCTGCCAGCATATCCTGCTGCTAGGAGTACGGTAATCACACAGCGGCCAAAGTTTACACTCCTCCCCAAAATGGGGTCTCGTTTTTGATTTACGTGTTGCATGACAATAGTGACATCCAATGCAGCCAAACACAATTAGGCTACATGTTGTGTACGCAACCAAAAGGCTATTTATTTATTTGATCGAATTGTCAGGGATTTAAATGTGCAACTTTGTACTGAAGAGGGCAGCATTGCAGGGCTTAAAATGTAAAATGCCTACTGTTATATATATATTTTATATTAGGCAATAAATTATTTGATTATGATAGATGTATTTCAATTAGGCTATACACATGCTCAAAGGAAAATACGATAACACAGAAGATATTCACTGGAAATGCTTATCAGATGATTTTGAAAATTAACATGCAATAAAAATAAATAAATAAACATCTATATTGACTTGTTTACCACTTTACAGACACACTACTGAACGTAAATTAAACTTTGGCATCTACGAGTTTAATTAACGATGGCCATGGTCTCTGCTCCAGTGAGGTAGCCTAGGCCCCCTCAAGGTGACCATGTCTGTGTATTTTGAAATATATTTATGGACAGAGGGAAGAGAGGACATTGAGAAAGACCTAACATAATAACCAAATGTAAGTTTTTATCTGATTACATCTGCAGTATGGCGTTCTTAAGAAATGATTAGGCCTATGTTCCATATCTTAGTCACTGATACATTCAACTATGAAATAGAGATGTGCTCATTTCCTGTGACTTAGAATGTTATATACAGGAAAAAGCATAGGACTATATTAAAGGACAAGCTGTTCTGTGAGACATATTGCAATAATTTGAGGCCTGAATATTTCAGGACCTTTGGGAGATTGAGGCAGACACATGCTATATACTGCACAGACAATTCAACCCACAAGTAATTGATTCTAGCAGTGAACGTTGGAAGTATTTGGATATGACCATATAAACATACATTATTGTGCTTTAATAAAAATCTAATCAATTCTAATTTTATTAGTCACATGTGCTGAATATAACAGTGAAATGCTTACCTACGAGCCCCTAACCAACAGCGCAGTTTAAAAAATATATGGATAAGAATAAAAACTAAAAGTAACAAGTAATTAAAGAGCAGCAGTAAAATAACAATAGCGAGACTATATACAGGGGGTACCGGTACAGAGTCAATGTGCGGGGCCACCGGTTAGTTGAGGTATAGTCTGAGTAGCCATTTGATTAGGTGTTCAGGATTTCGAAGTTGTTTAGAAGCCTCTTGGACCTAGACTTGGCGCTGCAGTACATTCTTGCTGTGTGGTAGCATAGACAACAGTCTATGACTAGGGTGGCTGGAGCCTTTGACAAGTTTTAGGGGCTTCCTCTGACACCGTCTGGTATAGAGGTCCTGGATAGCAGGAAGCTTGGCCCCGGTGATGTACTGGGCCGTTCGCCTCTGTAGTGCCTTGCGGTCGGAGGCCGAGCATTTGCCATACCAGGAACAGGTCAGGATGCTCTCGATGGTGCAGCTGTAGAACCTTTTGAATATCTGAGGACCCATGCCAATTCTTTTCAGTCTCCTGAGAGGGAATAGACCATGTTAGTTTGTTGGTGATGAAGACACCAAGGAACTTGAAGCTCTCAACCTGCTCCACTGCATCCCCGTCGATGAGAATGGGGGGTGTTCAGTCCTCCTTTTGCTATAGTCCACAATCATCTCCTTTGTCTTGATCACGTTGAGGGAGAGGTTGTAGTCCTGGCCTCTGACCTTTTCCCTATAGGCTGTCTCGTCGTTGTCGGTGATCAGGCCTACAAATGTTGTGTCATCGGCAAACTTAATGATGGTGTTGGAGTCGTGCCTGGCCATGCAGTCATGAGTGAACAGGAGGGGTACAGGAGTACAGGAGGGGACTAAGCACGCACCCCTGAGAGGCCTCTGTGTTGAGGATCAGCGTGGCGGATGTGTTGTTACCTATCCTTACCACCTGGGGGCGGCTCGTCAGGAAGTCCAGGATCCAGTTGCAGAGGGAGGTGTTTAGTCCCAGGGTCCTTAGCTTATTGATGAGTTTTGAGGGCACTATGGTGTTGAACTCTAAGCTGTAGTCAATGAATAGCATTGTCACATAGGTGTTCCTTTTGTCCAGGTAGGAAAGGGCAGTGTGGAGTGCAATAGAGATTGCATCATCTGTAGAGCTGTTGGGGTGGTATGCAAATTGGAGTGGGTCTAGGGTTTCTGGGGTTTCTGGGATAATGGTGTGAGACATGCCTTTCGAAGCACTTCATGGCAACAGACTTGAGTGCTACGGGTCAGTCGTCGTTTAGGCAGGTTACGTTAGTGTTCTTGGGCACAGGAATTATGATGGTCTGTTTAAAACATGTTGGTATTACAGACTTATTAAAATAATCTAATGAAGATGTTTGCACAGTATTCCTTTTTAGTGTGTGTGATTAAACTTGCCTTTTCCAGTCAATGCCTTTATAAATGAAGAAAATAACTGGCCTATTTACTGTTAAATTATGAAATGAACGACTTAAACAACTGGATCTCGTTGTGACCATCAGGCTGTATTTGCTATCTGAGCATACTATGTGAAAATAGGGCCCTAAGCGACTGCTGATGTTGCTTACACCTGCAGTCGGCCCAGCTCATGATGTGCATGTCACGTCCTGACCTTAGTTCTGACCGCCCGTCACCCCGGAGCTGCCAGAGCCTCCCTTCACTCCAGAGCTGCCAGAGCCGCCCGTCACCCCGGAGCTGCCAGAGCCTCCCTTCACTCCAGAGCTGCCGGAGTCGCCCTTCACTCCGGCACTGCCGGAGTCTCCCGTACTGTCACGTTCTGACCTTAGTTCCTTTTTTATGTGTCTATTTTAGTTTGGTCATTCTATGTTTTGTGTTTCTGCACCTGACAGGACTGTTTTGTTTTCGTTCATTCTCTTTGTTATTTTGTTTTGTGTTCTGTTTAAATAAAAATAACATGAACACTTACCACGCTGCGCTTTGGTCCACACCTTCCTCATACGACGACCGTTACAGAACTACCCACCACAAACGGACCAAGCAGCGTGGTAACCAGGAGCAGAGGGTTCTGGACTCCTGGACTTGAGAGGAGATATTGGCCGGTTAAGAGACCCTGGGCACAGGCTGGGGAATATCGCCGCCCCAAGGAAGAACTGGAGGCAGCGAAAGCTGAGCGGCGGCGATATGAGGTAAGGCAGCGCAACAGGCACGAGAGGCAGGCCCCAAAAAACGGGGAGACGGGGAGATGGGGAGATTGGCGGAGTCAGGCGATAGACCTGAGCCAACTCCCCGTGCTTACCTGGAGAGGCGTAGTACTGGTCAGGCACCGTGTTATGCGGTGAAGCGCACGGTGTCGCCAGTGCACGCTCATAGCCCGGAGCGCTATAGGCCAGCCCCCCGCAAGTGCCATGCGAGAGTGGGCATCCAGCTAGGGCGTGTTGTGCCAGCTCAGCGCGTTTGGTCTCCGGTACGCCGTTTCGGCCCAGGGTATCCTGCGCCGGCTCCGCGTGCTGTGTCTCCGGGGCACTGGGAGGGTGCAGTGCGCCCTATGCCTGCGCTCCGCCCGTGCCGGGCGAATGTGGGCATTGAGCCTAAGTGAGAGGTGCGAGCGGTATGCACCAGATCTCCAGCGCTCACCCACAGCTCGGTTCAACCTGTGCCTGCACTCTGGAGGGTCCGAGCTAAAGTGGTCATCCAGCCTGGAGGAGTGGTGCCAAGGCTGCGCACCAGAGCGCCAGTGCTCCGCCACAGCTCGGTCCATCTGGTGCCTCCTCCACGCACCAGGCCTCCTGTAGGTCTCCTGTGGCAGCCCCACGCACCAGGCTGTCTCTCCGTCTCCTCCCCCAGGTTCTCCCGCCTGTCTGCCGCTTCCAGGTTCCCCCTCCTGTCCGAAGCTGCCAGAGCCGCCCTCCTGTCCGGAGCTGCCAGAGCCGCCCTCCTGTCCGGAGCTGCCAGAGCCGCCCTCCTGTCCGGAGCTGCCAGAGCCGCCCTCCTGTCCGGAGCTGCCGGAGCTGCCCGTCAGTCAGGAGCTGCCAGAGCCGCCCGTCAGTCAGGAGCTGCCAGAGCCGCCCGTCAGTCAGGAGCTGCCAGAGCCGCCCGTCACTCCGGAGCTGCCAGAGCCGCCCGTCACCCCGGAGCTGCCAGAGCCTCCCTTCACTCCAGAGCTGCCGGAGTCGCCCTTCACTCCGACACTGCCGGAGTCTCCCGTACTGTCACGTCCTGACCTTAGTTCCTTTTTTATGTGTCTATTTTAGTTTGGTCAGGGCGTGAGTTGGGGTGGGCATTCTATGTTTTGTGTTTCTGCACCTGACAGGACTGTTTCTTTTTCGTTCATTCTCTTTGTTATTTTGTTTTATGTTCAGTTTAAATAAAAATAACATGAACACTTACCACGCTGCGCTTTGGTCCACACCTTCCTCATACGACGACCGTTACAGTGCAAGAATATTCATGTTTTTCCAGCCTTGAGAGCCTGAAATACAATCATTCATCAAAATACAACATGCAAGACTGAGACATCCGTAAATATATGCACCAGACACAGACTTTTGATTCAAATCAACGGCTTGCAATCATTATTTTAAAGTGATGAAGTCCCTTTGGTCCATTGGATTAATTCGATTTTTTTATGCATGAACATTCTGTATACGGCCTACATATTTAAACCACTTATAACACAACAAATATACCCTTGGTTAGATGGGTTTTCCTCCAATAACAAAATATGTCTCTATCTGAACCTTTAATATTTGAAGCCAAATTTGAATAATATATACAAACGGATATTTCTGACTGTGATTACAATTTGATATATTCAAACACAAATTCAATATCGGTAGAGCTCCCAAGGAAAATTATTCACCACTTTCAATTCAGCGAGGGATGGTAAGACACACAGGATGCAATGTTCTCTTTGCCTATTTGGCTGCAGAGCTGATTCTAATTCAAATCAATTCCCTGCCAGTGAAAGAGGAAACAGTAGGAAGGGTAGTGACCTTGGAAACGGGACAGACTTTTCCTGTCTTTGTTCCAAATTGTCTGTCTGCTTGAACTTCCATAATATGACATTACAATGATAATTGCAACACCACGAGGATGGGAGCATTCAAACTACCCATCTGCTAATATTCACAACAGGGTTGAGAATAAACGTAAAATGCTTTGTAAATGAAAAGAAATATTAAAGCTCCAATTTGTTTTGTATAGAG
Source organism: Oncorhynchus mykiss (assembly GCF_057628025.1). NCBI lineage: Eukaryota > Metazoa > Chordata > Actinopteri > Salmoniformes > Salmonidae > Oncorhynchus > Oncorhynchus mykiss. The sequence continues at coordinate 80,615,360 of NC_143022.1, forward strand.
GATCTCAGCAAGATTCTTTTTGGATTGTGAAATGTACTGTATGTTACAGTTTAGTGAACAAAATCCCCATCTAGCTTTAGTCTAAAGTGATATCCCATTCCCTGTCTGGTAGCTACTTAGCACTGGTATGTACTTTCCATTGGAATGGACCAGATAATTCCTTGGGAGAGATCGTGAGCGGAGCAAAGAAACAAAACCACTGATATGTAAACAGAGATAGGTTTCCCAGCTGCCAATATTCCCGCCTGCAATAACAAGGCTTCTGTGCTTCATTTACTAATAATAATGACACTAATGAAGATTGTCATTTGCTGTGTCAGGGGAAAAAAAACTGAATGATCTTGCATAAAGGAGCAAAGGGCATCCACCTAACTTATTTTGTGTGCAAGGGCTTCTGCCCCAAGGAAAAAATCCTGGGAGATTCCACCTTATTGAGGTCTTGTGGGATACTGTGTGAACTCTGGGGAATTGGCCAGGGTAGTTCAGAAAAATATACTTGTTGAGGTTTGAATTGCAGTAGAATCTATCAATCTGCACAGATGTTTTTGTACTGATGTTATAACTGTGTAACTGTTAAATTATTATATTTTGGTATATTACAGGGAGAGTTCTGATGACAAATTCTCAATAGCATATCCGATTATGATTGGAGAATGTAAATACATAACATAAAAAAAAAACATAAAAAAATACATACAATTCTCTTCACTTTTATGTACTATTTTTCTCTCCAATTGGTAGTTACAGTCTTGTCCCATCGCTGCAACTCCCCTACGGACTCAGGAAAGGCGAAGGTCGAGAGCCATGAGTCCTCTGAAACATGGCCTTGCCAAGCCGCACTGCTTCTTGACACAACACTCTCTTAACCCGGAAGCCAGCCGCACCAGTGTGTCAGAGGAAACACCATACAACTGGCGACTGAAGTTAGCGAGCATGCGCCCTGCCCACCACAGGAGTCGCTAGTGAGCGATGGGACAAGGAAATCCCGTCTGGCCAAACCCTATCCTAAAGCGGACGACATTGGGCTAATTGTACACCGCCTTATGGGTCTCCCAGTCAGCTGTGGCACAGACTGAGATCAAACCCAAGTCTGTAGTGACGCCTCAAGCACTGCGATGCAGTGCCTTAGACCGCTGCGCCACTCGGTAGGCATACAATTCTGTTCTGTGATCAAACAGCTGGCAGTGATTTCCTTGACTTTTAGGAAAGGGGTCTGCAAGGTCAAATCAAGAAACATTTTATGCTTACTTACGGGCCCTTCCCAACAATGCAGAGAGACAGAAAATAGAGATGTACAGAGGTAATTGACATACAGAGGTAATTGAGGTAGATATGTACAGTACCAGTCAAAAGTTTGCATACACTCATTCAAGGAGTTTTCTTTATTTTTGCTATTTTCTACATTGTAGAATAATAGTGAAGACAGCAAAACTATGAAATAACACATATGGAATAATGTAGTAACCACAAAAGTGTTAAACAAATCAAAATATATTTCATATTTGAGATTCTTTAAAGTAGCCACCCTTTGCCTTGAAGACAACTTTGCACACTCTTGGCATTCTCTCATCCAGCTTCATGAGGTAGTCAGTCACCTGTAATGCATTGAAATTAGCAGGTGTGCCTTGTTAAAAGTTAATTTGTGGAATTTCTTTCCTTCTTAATGCGTTTGAGCCAATCAGTTGTGTTGTGACAAGGTAGATGTGCTATACAGAAGGTAGGGGTAGTATACATTTCAGGTGACGCTGGTTGAGAGAATGCCAAGAGTGTCCAAATCTGTCATCAAGGCAAAGGTGTTATTTGATAGTTTTGATGTCTTCACTATTATTCTACAATGTTGAAAATATTAAAAATAAAGAAAAACCTTTGAATGAGTTGGTATTTCCAAACTTTTGACTGGTACTGTACATATAACTAGGAATAAAGTGACTTGGCAATAGGATAGATCAAAAACAGTAGCAGCTGCGTATGTGATGAGTTAAGAAGTTTTTACAAAAAGGGTAATTGCAGAAAGTCTGGGTAGCTATTTTATCAACTATTTAACAGACTATTTAACAGTCTTATGACTTGAGGGTAGAAGTTGTTCAGGGTTCTGTTGGTTCCAGACTTGGTGCATCAATACTGCTTGCCATGCTGTAGAAGAGCGAACAGTCTATGACTTGGGTGCTGGAGTCTTTGATCATTTTTAGAGAAATCCTCTGACATGTCCTGGTATAGAGGTCCTAGATGGCAGGGAGCTCGGCCCCAGTGATGTACTGGGCTGTACGCACTACCCTCTGTAGCGCTTTGCGGTCAGATGCCAAACAGTTGCCATACCAAGTGGTGATGCAGCCAGTCAAGATGCTCTCAATGGTGCAGCTGTGGAACTTTTCAAGGATCATGCCAAATCTTTTTAGCCTCCTGAAGGGGAAGAAGCATGGTGGTGCCTTTTTCACAACTGTGTTGATGAGTGTGGATCATGATAGATCCTTATTAATGTGGACACCGAGGAACTTGATGCTCTTGACACATTCTACTACCGCCCCCTCGATGTGAATGGGCCGTCCTCGGCCTTCCGTTTCCTGTAATCCACGATCAGCTCCTTGGTCTTGCTGACGTTGAGGGAGAGGTTGTTGTCCTGGCACCACGCTGGGGAAAGTGTTATTGCCTACCCTCACCACCTGGGGGCGCCCCCTTAGGAAGTCCAGTATCCAATTGCAGAGGGAGATGTTCAGTCCCAGGGACCTTAGCTTAGTGATGAGCTTGGTGGGTTCTATGGTGTTGACCGCTGAGCTGTAGTCAATGAACAGTATTCTCACATAGGTGTTCCTCTTGTCCAGGTGATAAAGGGCAGTGTGGAGTGCAATAGTGATTGCGTCATTGTGGATCTGTTAGGGCGGTATGCGAATTGGAATGGGTCAAGGGTGTCTGAGATGATGTTGTTGATGTGACCAGCCTTTCAAAGCATTTCATGTAGGCAGTTTACCTTGGTGTTCTTGGGCACAGGGACTATGACGGTCTGTCTGCTTGAAACATGTAGATATTGAGTGGTTGTTAAATGGGAGTTATTTCATTTAAATTCTATTGATTGTCATGTAATAGTCAGCAAAGCACTCCACAACACATTTGCCAGTTGGTTTGATGCGAATTTGTTGTGCCAGCAATAAGCTCTCTGAGGACATATTTATGAACAACATCTGTTTCTCAGGGAAGGACATCTAGATTAGAGCACACGTTTGAAAATGATAACAACAAATAATAATAAACACCATTTAGCAGACACTTTTATCCAAAGCGAATTATAGTTATGCATGCATACATTTTATGTATGGGTGGTCCTGGAAATTGAACCCCACTACCCTGGCATTACAAATGCCATGCTCTACCAACTGAGCTACAAAGGATCACATGACCCTGTCATAATGATGATCCTTACAGTGAACCATCTATCCGTTTGTCTAGCTCTATATGAACTAGGTTCATGATAGATGTCCTGAAATAAACATCGTAAAGATAATAGGCTGCTTCTATATTGCCTTTCTTTAAACAGCAGGGTCAAGGGGTAGCAGGTGGCATTAATGGTTTGATTGCACTGGCCTTGATCTTCTGCCTAGTCACAGGGCTCTGTTTAAACTGTATAAAGTAACACATGTCAAGCATTTGCATGGGAGAAGTTGGACATAAATGGTTAACACATGACTCATTCGTCGAGCCCTACAGCTGCATTGGCTCCAGAGTTATTGGACAAATATAATTTGCCTCAAAGCTATTCCTCAAAGCTTTTCAAATGTGGGATCTGAAATAAAGAGACAGAGAGGGGATTTGCTGTAAAGAATAGTGTTCCATGTATTTCGTTCCATGTACATTTTTCCTTTACTCCTTGTTGAATCATTATGAATTTGACAACTCTTATACTGTCAGCATTAGAAATCAAAACAAGGCTCAGGGTTGCTACTTGGCTCATGTTCCCTCACAGTAAACAGCTCACAGATGTTTAACATTGATATTAACGATCTAAATTTGCCCTCTGTTGAAAAACCGAAGCTTAGCAGGGATTATGTTCTTCTCAACCAATTAGACAGCAGTACTACCATCTAATTTAGCTTGAGTGAAGTTTACAGTGAATGGTTTTTGCATAGGTCATTAGCTGTCTCAAAATACCCTGTCACCATAGCAACTTCAAGTGAGTTCTAAATTGCCATATAAAATGGATAAATTATTAATGCTGAGTGGTTTGCTTATGTGCTTTGTTCTGAACACTGTTTTCACATTTCCTCTGCATTTGGACTATAGCTATAATTCATAACTTGTTTCCTCATCACTGTCACTCCCTATGAAATGTACCACCTTCATTAAACCTATTACAAAAACCTTAATTGATTCTGCATAAAGACTTCCTACAGAGGTGTGACATGACTATTGAAGTTGAGGAGGCCACTCATTTTTATCACTTGCACTTTATTGAACATAATGTATAATATACACTGAGTGTACAAAACATTAAGAACACCCTCCTAATATTTTTGTCCATAGAACAGCATTGATTTGTCAGGGCATGGACTACTCTACAAGGCCCATGTTGACTCCAATGCTACCCACAGTTGTGTATATGTAACAGTATAGCTTCCGTCCCTCTCCTCGCCCCAACCTGGGCTCGAACCAGGGACCCTCTGCACACATCAACCACAGTCACTCACGAAGCATCGTTACCCATCGCGTCACAAAAGCCCCGGCCCTTGCAGAGCAAGGGGAACAACTACTTCTAGGTCTCAGAGCGAGTGACGCCACCGACTGAAACACTATTAGCGCGCGCCACCGCTAACTAGCTAGCCATTTCACATCGCCCACATATAGTTTGCTGGATGTCCATTGGGTGGTGGACCATTCTTGAAACACATGGGAAATTGTTAAGCCTGAAAAACCCAACAGCGTTGCAGTTCTTGACACAAACCAGTGTGTCTGGCACCTACTACCCTACCCCATTCAAAGGCACTCAAATATTTTGTCTTGCCCATTCACCCTCTGAATGGCACACATACACAATCCATGTCTCAATTGTCTCAAGGATTAAAAAATCCTCCTTTAACCGGTCTCCTCCCCTTCATCTACACTGATTGAAGTGGATTTAACAAGTGACATCAATAAGGGATCATATAGTTCACCTAGATTCACCTGGCCAGTCTATGTCATGGAAAGAGCATGTGTTCTTAATGTTTTGTACACTCAGTGTAGAAATGAAAAGACATTGAATCTCGCCACCAGTGACCCCATTTAAAGTCCAATTCAAATCCCACAACCTACCAGTTCACCAGGACTTTGGTTCTACTACTGACGATCTATACACAGTATACTGTATTATATTAGCTGCCAGAGAGTAATAAAAATGCTAAATATATACAACTAAGGCAGCATTCAGAAGTCAACTTTGATGGTTCCTTTTAATGATGTTTTCACAGTAGAAGTCTTTGAGTCATCAGGGTCTTGTAAATTATCAATTTACCAGCAGCTGTAAATCAAGGCAACAACCTTCTTCAATCATTCTCCTCTTCTAGAGTTAAACACCAGATATTTGCATAATACATTATTCATTATTCCGCTAATCCCAATTTCAGATGGAGAGACACTGTGTATGGTTGGGTAGTATTCTGTAGGTAGTTAGCAAATTCAGATTTACGCAGTGCTTTCATTCCTGATGTAATTTGCATATTATATCGCTGCAATACATCTGCAGTGATGTTAACACTTATATTCACTAGAATATGTGTTTTGTGATGCATGATTACATTCCTGTGACGCTTAATAAAATGACTCACTTGACATTATCAAACAATTCAGCTGTAATAAGGGCTGTGAATATTAAATTGTATTTTGCAGTCAATGAATTCATTATAATGGAAGCCATTCAGACCACATTTGAGAATAATTTCATCCAATGTTTATGTTATAAATGATGATAAGTAAGATCCATTTAGACGTACAACATTGACTACGGCCCCTAATGGGGATGCAATGACCTGTTTGAGATGTTAGGACTATAAGGTTCTATCTGATATTTGTGTCGAAAGAGTTAGTCACATATAATAGATATTCGTATGTCTGTGAAGTTAGATTTTTTTTTTAAAGTACATTTTAAGTTAAAAAAAAAAAAAAAAAGTTATATCTGCAATCCAATTACAATCCTGAACAAATACAGACGGACCAATCAGAACACATGTCTTTGCCATCTGTCACGTTCTGACCTTAGTTCTTTTGTTATGTCTTTGTTTATTATTGGTCAGGGCGTGAGTTGGGTGGGTTGTCTATGTTCCTTTTTCTATGATTTGGGATTTCTGTGTTTGGCCTGGTATGGTTCTCAATCAGAGGCAGCTGTCAATCGTTGTCCCTGATTGAGAACCATACTTAGGTAGCCTGGTTTCACTTTTGAGTTGTGGGTGATTATTTTCCGTGTCAGTGTTTGTTTCCACACGGGACTGTTTCGTTTGTTTCGGTTATTCACGTTGTTATTTTGTAGTTTAGTGTTCATGTAAATAAAGTATCGGTATGGACACTTACTACGCTGCACATTGGTCCGATCTCTCTGTCAGAAGAAGAGGACGAGCGTTACCCCATCTCCCTCTTACGTATGGTCTAGGCTAAACTAGCCAGCAATAATGACATGCAAGCAAAAAACAACACCGGCAGAAATCTTAAAGTAAATGATGTTGTCACATCATTGTTCAGTGATGACAGTAATTAATCTGATGATCATTATACATAGAACATTTTGAACCCAGATTGACATTTCAGAGCCATAAGGTTCTATCTGCTACTGCACCCTCTAAAAAAAAGGATTTACAAATGTCTCAGGATTTGGATACTTAAAAAGTGAGTACCTTAATGGGTTATGAAAAAAATAATTTACTACAAAACAGTTCTGAGATGTGAGAATTTGGATTCTCAATATCTCAGGACTATGCTTTGCACAGATAGAACATTATAGACCCAAGGTCACATGTTGGTGAAAATGTGGCTGGAGGGTGTCCATGTTGACTTCCAAGGGTGGATTTAACAGAGAAATATAGTGAGATGGATTTATATGATTAAGAAAAGGAAATGCAAGCAGAAGTAATGTATTATTTAAGGTAGGAAATGGTAGATTGAGTTGTTTGAATCTGTAATGTCTGAGTATGAGTATGTAATGTCAACCAAGGTTAAACACCTGTACAAGGAGCACAACCTAAACACAATCTAAAATGGCAAAACATAATTCAACTTGATTGTGAGTGGGTTTGTGTTTGTATGTTGAAGGACTTGGCAAAAATGGATAACACACAGATGTAGCAATGTACTTTGGTGGTGGATGAGACCACGCCCCTTACCCCAGTGCAAAACATGTTTAGCACTTGGAAAATGCTAGCTATATCAATCCAATTCATCATGCTGCCCCCAAAGCAAAGGATGGGGAATGTGAGACTGTATGCACAGGTCTTATATGATCGAGTAAGAAATGCTAGACCACCTCATAATGAAGCTCTTATGTGCTAAACTTAGCCTGCAATGCTATTCAGGTCTCCTGTTACCTGTTCTGAATGCATCTTACTGACCCATGCCATTGTCATTTAATTATGCAAGCACAAAGCCAAGTCTATGGTTACAGCTGGAACGTGTGTGGAGGAACAAATTTGCCTGATGGATTTTTAATGATAGTCCTAAACTGAAACAGGCGCCCATTGTAAAGGGATATCTAATCAGCAGTGCATTTATAAATGAGGCTGTGTGGAGAGGGAGATACTTATAAACCAAACTCCAATATAAACCTATTCTCACAATGGAGACCTGTCAAATGCTATAATTTGACATTCATCACAATGCATGTAAACACAGTACTATCACTATCGAGATTGATGTAAATGTACTGTATGTGATTTATGTGATGCTTATTATTGGTATAATAACAGCTACTAGCTGTCAATGACAAACAATTTAGTGTCATGGGCATGGCCCTAAACTACCTCGCACATTCATAATTCATGAATGCAAATGTCAGCTTATTCCAACACCCAGCACAGATACAGATGCAGTAGCAGTAGCATATTCGCCGTTATTGACATAAGTGATTTAAAGTTATGTTCCGATTCTGTAGGGTCCTTGAATGAAAGAGTTGTTCAATCTAAAATATATAGGCACTACAAAGACCATACAATAACTTCCCAAATGTGTTATAAAGTAGGCTATCAAATCATGCGTCTTTATAAACCACTCTGTAAACCATGTATGTACGGTGCCATCTTATTGTAGTGAAACATGCTGAAGAAGGTACTGTGGGGTTCGGTAGCTCCCATACTCTATTCTAGAGAATACAGTGCATTCAGAAAGTATTCAGACCCCTTGACTTTTTCCACATTTTGTTACTTTACAGCCATATTCTAAAATGTATTTAAAAAAAATCCTCATCAATCTACACACCACACCCCATAATGACAGAGCAAAACAGATTTTTAGAAATTTTGCAAAAAAAAATATGGAAATATCACATTTACATAAGTATTCAGACCCTTTACTCAGTACTGTGGATGCGATTACAGCTTCAAAGCCTTCTTGGGTATGACGCTAAAAGCTTGGCACACCTGTATTTGGGGAGTTTCTCCCATTCTTCTCTGAATATCCTCTCAAGCTCTATCAGGTTGGATGGGGGGGCGTCGCTGCGCAGCTTTTTCAGGTCTCTCCAGAGATGTTCGATCGGGTTCAAGTCCGGGCTCTGGCTAGACCACTCAAGGACATGGAAATACAATGGAGGCCACTGTGTTCTTGGGGACCTTCAATGCTACAGTTTGTTTTTGGTACCCTTTCCCAAATCTGTGCCTCGACACAATCCTGTCTCTATAGACAATTCTTTCGACCTCATGACTTGGATTTTGCTCTGACATTCACTGTCAACTGTGGGACCTTATATAGACAGGTGTGTGCCTTTCCAGATCATCTCCAATCAATTGAATTTACCACAGGTGGACTTCAATAAAGTTGTAGAAACATCTCAAGGATGATCAATTGAAACAGTATGCACCTGAGCTCAATTTCGAGTCTCATAGCAAAGGGTCTGAATACTTATGTTTAGCATTTTTAATACATTTTAAAAAATGTCTAAGAACCTGTTTTCGCTTTGTCATTATGGGGTATTGTGTGTTGATTGATGAGGATTTTTTTTTTTAAATCAATGTTAGAATAAGGCTGTATTGTAACAAAATGTGGAAAAAGGGAAGGGGTCTGAATACTTTCTGAATGCACTGTGTATACAGTATGATTGCTATCATATGTTCTGCCAGCATGGTAGAAATGTCCAAAAGTCAATGTCTCTAATGGTGATTCCACAATTCAATTAGTCTCTATAACCATTAGTGTTATGTTACAATTTTTAAAAACATTTACATTATAGTCATTTAGCAGATGCTCTTATCCAGGGCGACTTACAGGAGCAATTAGGGTTATGTGCCTTGCTCAAGGGCACATCGAAAGATTTTACACCTAGTCGGCTCGGGGATTGTCTTAAACGCTATGCCACCCCTAGGCAGTGTGAATACATTAAGATTGGAATGTATCCTATTAGTAAAAGTGTTATAAGGCAGCATTGTACCCTTCAATGTATCTTGCCTCTCAAGTCATTATTCATAACTACTGTGATTAAAGATTTACATTTATGACTAATTTCATTACAAAGCAAATCAAACTGGGAATTTGTCTTACACTGTGGTGATCACTGTTGAGTCATCTCTATTGACAACATGCACATTCAATTACTAGATAAGGGGCAAAGTAGTCTCATTGATTGACCAGGAACTTCATTATGTCCTCTGTCGTTAATAAAGGTCCATTGATTTTGTCATTTAAATGGTTGGAGATTCAGGAAAGATAATAGTGAATAGTGAGACTGAGGGCATGATTCAATTTAAACCTACACTGTAGTAAAAACACTGCAAAAAACTCACATTATGTCTTCCCAGAGAAGTTGCAACCTTTCATTGAAATCAAAGGTAGTCATAAACATGTTTATTATTGTCTAATTAACAGCAACACTTAAAAAAAGAATTTTGTGTCACGGGAACAATGTGAACAATGTGGGTCAACAACAGTACAAGTAGGACTGCATACTGTATAATGTCAGTCATTTTATCTGTTGGTGTCTTTTTTATGCACTCACTGACTAAAAGCTTTAAGTCACTTTCCCCAAATCAGTCAATTTCTGAGAAGGACAAAAGTAATGCTGCTAACTGGAATGGGATCAATACGCCCTGCCTCCATAATTTCAAAGAGTTTACTGCATAAAACTGCGCTTAAAAATAGCCGTTGTCATATGTCGCTGTTGCTCTGATCTTATTCCCGGCGAGGGGGGCAAGGGTGGATAACGAATGAAAAAACAGTTGGCAGCTGGAGTCGATGAATGAATGACCCATTCAATCAGCAATAACCACTTCTCATGATCTTAAGTCAAATCACCATTGACAATCGTGTTAATTAACAAACGGTTCTAGTATGAGTGCCTTTAGCTACATTTGTTTGAAACTTGCACAAATCGTAGGAAATATCTACCTCAGTGTAAGACATGAATCCCAAAATTGTTACCCCTGGTCTCTCTTACACAGTTCTCGGTTTAAAGGTTCAACTGATTTTAAAACCGTAGAAAAATAGCAGGCATGTTTTACAAGTCTCACATTTCAAATAATAATAGTCCTCCTAATCGATTATTGCATATCGGTCCTCAGCACAATTGAGATTAGCCTATAGTCTACAGCCTGTAACCTAATAAGAGAGGCTATGCTTGTTATTTCAGTATAATGGCATGCTTCATAAATGTCCGTAGGCACTCGTGACGCTAGGATTTACCAACTCGGCCAAATTTGTCTTTGAACACTTGTCACTTATTATTTATAGGCTACTTCGTTCGAGAGCACAACCGAACGACTTTGTTCCCACATTAGACTACCTTTGAGAAAACGTTTGATAGCTTTTTTAACTAGTTCAGAGTGTTTCTTTGAGGAATCCAGAGCGAGCGCCCTTGTATCATTACTGTGAGAAATGTTCTTTCATACAAACGATCTTTACACAGGTCCTGGAAGAGATAGACATTCAAATAGATTTCTTAAAAATTATAAAGGTAACACAATATTTTTCCATTGCACATAACTTAAATACACTATTGAGAAATTATCAGACTGATGCAGTGTTAATCTCATAGTTATTTTTGTCGAATTCAAATGATATTAATGGACACATGTGTTTTTCCTGATAGAAAAGGGACGATTTATGGGCACAATATTATCTAATGTTGATTCTTATTAGCTTAATTTATGCACAGCAACAAAAGCCATGCATTTGGTAATTGCGGAGCAACTAAATATTTTTGTAAGTGTTTAATATTATCCACAAAGAGCTTTTAAACTTAAAATAAATACAGGGTTCTTACAGGACCTTCGGCAATCCATTCAAGCCAACAAGTTTGGAGAGCGTGTTGAGTTTAATCAATTCAGAACGTCGAGATGGAGCCTAACTCACTCAAGGTAACATTATAATCATACACCAACATATTCTATTTTCGCATGATATTATCAATTTGAGGACAAACCTTTGTGTTTGCAGCTCATTTACAATTCTTTGGTGTTTTTGTTGTTTTTACATCATATTAGAATAAGTAAATATATAGTTACATGGTTCTAAATCAGTCCTAAAATCAGATGCAGGTGGTATTTTGTGCGTAATTTAATGATTTGTCAAGCCATAGTCATTGCGCATGTCGTCCCATTCAATGTTTCCACATTTTTGAATATGAATAACTCATTCATTAAGTTGCTTATTGCTATTTTCTCCACAGTGGGTAGGCTCGTCTTGCGGTTTACACGGACCATATATATTCTACAAGGCTTTTAAATTTCACCGGGACGGTAAACCAAGGATTCTGTCCCTCGGAGACTTTTTCTTCGTAAGATGTAAACCCGGGGATCCAATTTGCATAGCGGAGCTACAGCTGTTGTGGGAGGAAAGAACTACTAAGCAACTTTTATCAAGCTCAAAACTTTATTTCTTACCCGAAGATACTCTCTTGGGAAGGACAGTTAGTCATGGAGAGGTAATAACCTTCAAACATTCTGTTGATACTTCGATGTGGCATTTTCTGCATTCTTTGGTCATTCGTTGTATAACGTGCATGCATTATGTGATACCCACATTGATCCATCGCAAACTGCATAATGTGTCTGTCTATTACAGTGTTCTTGACTGCTTAGCCTATTTGTTCCTCATTGTGTCAACTGCTGAATGTGCAGTTCAATCGTATCCAGCTGTGCGTAATAACGCTCGTGTGCTGTATAAGGTTAATTTTATTAGGGGAAGAAAAATCCCCTACAAGTCCAGCGGGTAGGCTATGTCATTTTAGTTCTTCATGATGCGTGTCAAACGGTGATGTTGACTGAAATTGCGAAATGGTAAAGCATATGAGATCAAAACGCCTCGATTCAACAACACCATAAATATAATCTTTCATCATATCAAATGAATGGCTGCTGAATAAGCGCACACAACCTATTGAAGACGAGTGCTAGCACGTCTGACTTGTTCTCAATTTGCATAATTTCCATGAAATCATTCGCATTCCTAACAATATGATATTGTTGTCAGCTCAAACGTTCTGCCCTCTTATCCAGAGATTAGGACAGGTCGAAATGACAAAGCGTTATAAAACAACATTTACTGTAGTCTGATATGTTGCCATTGGCAATATGATTAACTGAGGTATTTTGTTAAGTGGCTAAATATGACGCCTGTATCACATTTCATAACCGCATAGAGCGACAAATCTTGGTTTTGTACATTAATTTATTGTGGGGTATATAAAACAATCAAACATTTGCTATATGCTACAGTAGCCTAACCAAATAGGCAATTCTACCGAAACACATTTCACGATGCTCTTACTTGATTTTGAGGTCATATGAAATATGCCAGCGGTTGCATTTGTCATTTAGGAAGGACAAAGCCTAGTTTGTATTTGATTAGCAATGCAAACATAGAAACGGACTTTTCCCCTGCTGATGGTCCTCTTGTGTAATACAGTAGCTATCATATTTCCTTATAGTGGACACTGCTATGAATACATGTAATTGAAACCTTTTATTTTCTTCACTCAACTAGAATCATCCAAATCCTTACTTTACATTAGCCTTTAACACAATGTAATGACTTTGTAAATACTTTGAGTGCATGCACAGTCCATCATTAAGAAACACACTTGTGCAATAAGGGACAAGTCAGCCCCACCCCTTGAGAAGCCTGATTTGCATTGCAAAGTGTTAACATCACGCAGGATTGGATATCTGGACAATATTATTTGACTCCTTCCAAGATCAAAGGACAGAGTGACTCTAGAGTGTTGGCAGTTGGAAATGGATAGTTATAGCAATAGCCTAGAGCAGAGCTGAAGTAGAGTATGACACAACATACGATGACATCTAAAAGTGTGATGTTGATGCCAACGACCCCCTTAAATGTGATTTTAAACTTGATGTTCTCAGCAAATTGCCCTATAAAGATTACATTGGAATTTCACTCAAACAAGTAACTGTCTGCAGTTATTACCAGTCAGTTAATGATCTTTATTTTATGACTGCCCTAATATGCAAATCTGCTTAGCCCGAGACAGCTTTCAGTTTGTAAGATATACGTGGTAGTTATAGCCTCTGACTAATGGGTACGTGTAAGACTACTTATCTACAGCACAAATGTGTTCATGTCATGAATACAATAACAAGTCATTTTCTCAGTGGGATAAAAGGAGGTTATAAATCTCTCTGAATATCCCTTCTTGAGTTCAATGCTCACCATATTATGTCATTTCCCCTCAGGCCTGGGTATTTGTATGCTCTTTGCCCCTCCCAGTGTAGGCAGGGACAAGAGAAACCCATGTCCTACTGTGCTCATTTTGCTTTCGCTGACAACCCTTCTACTCCACCATAAAGACTGACCGCATGCTATGTATAAAGGCATTGTGTTATGTGGCGCACCCATTATGATACAACCTCTATTTGCGTCTCTGCATTCTGTGGTCTGAGAACCGCTTCTTGCAAAGCAGTGACACAGTATTAAGTCTTACCCTCAACGCCCCCCTCCGGTACATGTTGGCTCAATACGCTGTCTTTTTTTGGCTCATGTTTCAAGAGAGCTTTTTTAGATAACACTTACTGCTACAACCATTTCAATGCTGCTACAGCTAATTGCTTGGGCCTGATTGGTGTCCTGCCTAAGGTACCCATCGTGGCAATAGACAATTGGCAAGTAGTCTGGTATTTTCTGTTCATACACTAATAATTTGTTATTATCTGTGATGTCACTTCTTGTTTGCCACTCTATTCCTGTAAATGACAAAGCAGTGAGGTATGAGAGCAGTGACTGCAGCAGTTGTATTGATTGCAGTAGAAATAAATGGTGGCATCTGTCCAGAATCAGCTTTGGTTTATGGCAAAAATCCATGCTTGTGGTGTTTGAGTGCTGGGGACCTGTAAATAGGGAAATCAGATTATATGTTGTTTATTTTCTTCTACTCTGATTTTCCTGGAGGGTGTATGTTTGCAAAAGTAATTCTAGCCATAGGAATGTTTTTGTTCAGTTATGTTATCTGGTAGTCCATATATACAACCAATAGCTCAATAGTCAGTGAGCATGATACCAAATCACCCTATTCACCCAACAATGTCACTAATTTAGGCTTGGGTGGGTGAAAACTATACCCCCACTGCAGAACAAGCCATTAAGTCAGAAACGTTGCCCGCACGTGAATTCCTTTTGCGTTTCGAAAATACATGTAAATTATTGTCAAGTTTTTAGGGCAGTACTGGGGATAATTTAAAATGTAATTTAAACTGAATGTCATGCCCTTCAAAGTAAAAAAAACACATAATTTTGGTTTATGTTATTTCCATACACATAAATGTGTTCTTTAATGCCGCTATTCTGTGATATATGTAATGATATACAGTGTTTTTTCCCTCAACACATGAAGAATTGGTGCTCTTTGGGTTGGTTTACACCTTGTCATTGACAAACCACTTTAACATCAAACATATTTCCCATAATGCATGACTCTAAAGCCCCAAGCTATAGTGGATCATTATAACCTTAGAGGACTGAAACCACAGATGAGCTGTTTCCAGAGAATGTACTTAGCATATTTTTATTCTTTAGTGAATGCTCATAGCACTGCTTCAGCCTAATATGATTTAGTCTGTGGTTATACACCCCACAGTCAAAATAAGTCAAATAGTATTCAGTTCTGTGTGTGTTTAAAGTATTTTTGAAATGACACACTGTACCAAACAACATAGTAGCTGCTTATAGTTTATGGCAGAAATCAGAACGCCAATATCTTGCAGGCATATATATTGTGACAACATATAACAACTATTTAACCAAGTTCTATTTTAAAATAGTTTCAGTAGAATACATCAGACCCTAGCCTCTCCTGTGCTCATTTTTACGTGGTTGAGTTTCGTTTTTGTCACTGTATCCAAGGTCAGTGTTGAGGAGAAAAGATAATGAACTCATATTGCGTTTCACTCTCTCAGCCTAGTGCACCAAAGAGCATTGTTCATGTCACCATGTCCATTACTCAATTACTAATCTCCTTTTGGCCCAAGGAATTCCTGGGTTGACCCCCTGAGCCACCAGACTGAAACCTTCGCAGCATGACAGGGGCTGACTGTGAGACTCTGACTCTTAACTGAAAGGCCTGTCCAACAAATGTACCGCTTTGCCCTACAATGGTGACATTTAGGAATGTCCGTTACTGTTCAAGTACTGTGGTGCTCTTTTCACAGAATGATATGGAATAATATGGATTTTATGGACATTTAGAGATCATGAAATCATAGCACAATTGTTGAATCTTAAGTCATAAAAGCACACCTTTCTATCAATTACACAGTTGACATTCCATACATGTTATATAGGCCTTCATGCATTATTTGTTGTAAAAGTAAAAAAAGGGAACATATCTGCTGTACTATTTCCTGTACTATCATGAACCTGTAATAAATCACATTGTAATATTATTGCTCCATAAACCACTGAGATTGTTGTAAGCCTAGTCACAATATCAACCTTTATTTGCAGTCTGCAAAAATGATATAGCAACAACCTCTCTTGTGAATTGTTTTATTTGAAGTGTCACATCTTCCCATTGGTAGCCTACAGAGACCTCTGACCTATATGCAGCTTGGTGGTTTTATCTTCCACTTCCTTCCACTATCAGTACCTTAACTCTTTATGGTAACTCAGTGTGGGTGTTTCACTGCATTTAAATGGGTGTTGTGTTTTTGAACTCATAAGATAATGTCATGACAGCTGTTGAATGACAATCACCTGTTGCATTCAAGTAAAACACATCACAAAACAGGATAGTTTGACACCCACACGTCACATACAATTGAATGATGTTTGGGAAACATGCAGTTTAAATGTTTCTTTCTGTGAGGAAACTATACAGCAGTGTTTCCTAAACTAGGGGTCGCCTGATTTGAAAGTGGGGTTGCGAGATACATTTTGCGCTTGGTTCATAGAACGGTAGCTGCTAGATGTGGTTGTAATACACAGAGCGGTTTCTGTTTTCTTCCTACAAATGTGGCTCTATCTTTTGAATGGTTTAAGCTACAAAATATTATGACCCCTTCACTGAAAGATAAGACTCTCACGTATGTACATACTTTCCCCCTCTAGTATGCCCACAAGCCGTTAGAACCGAGTGGACAAGACCAGGCACTAAATCAGACCATCAGACTTCTACACAGATCATACATTTTTGCCTGATGATCTTCTGAACTTCCCAATACCTTTCTGATGTATTTCAGTCACTTCAAACCATATCGTCTTCATGTTGAAATCCTGTCAAAAATACTGCCAGACTGATTTGTAATAGACTGTCATAGCCCAAAGTAAATATTGGTTGATTGGTACTTAAATGGAGTTCAATGTTATTTAAATGTCTTCCTTTTAAAAAGAAGACAGTCATGATGCCAGCAAACAGTTTCAACCACCAACCAACCACCACTTGACAGCACATTATAGGAGTTTAAATAACCATGTTTATGTTTGCGTTTACTATGAAGACACAGATATAAGAAGCTAACTATCTCAGCTTTTCTTATTTACAGCTTTGTTTTTGATTAACTCAGTTTTGCTAGCGGTGTGGAACTGGCATTGTGCAAATTTACTCTGTATGAAACGTAATAAAGTCACTGTATGTGTGTGTGTGTGTGTGCGTGTGAATGCTTAAAGGGATAGTTTGGGATTTTGGCAGAGGCCCTTTATCTGAGTCAGATGAACTCGTGGATACCATTTTTATGTCTCTGCGTGTAGTTTGAATGAAGTTGCTAACTAGCGTTAGCGCAATTGCTAACAATCATTAGTGCAATGACAGAAAATCTTTGGGAAATACAGTAGACTTCCAGTCATTACGCTACCGCTAGTTATGATTGGCTCGCGAAACTGCCTCTAACTTCCTTCATACTGGACACAGATACATAAAAGTGGTATCCAAAAGATCATCTGACTCTGGATAAGTAGACAAAGGGCTTTCTTGCCAAAATCCTGAACTATCCCTTTAAAGGTTGCTTCAGGGGAGAGGTGTACAGACTGTTGCAAGGTAAACGTTAAAAAGTGTGTTTCTCCAGATGGACACATCTGTCCTCCAGATTCTGCAGCTTAATAACAATCTCCTACCACTCCGGCCGGATAACAAGCCCATTACTCCTAAAAATGGAACCACATTTCAACATTTCTATGCCACAATTTTTCCATTGGAGTTGCAATTCCTCAAAAGGGATAGATCAAAAAAAGTTATTTTAGTTTGCCTCAAAGGGTTGAAAGAACCAGGAACACAACTTGTTCAAGGGTTGTAGACTCTCTAGAGTATTACATTTGAACAAAAGGTTGCTTAGAAAAGTTCACCCTGGTTACCATGGCAAGCTGCAGATGTAGGATCTTAATTTGATCACAGGAGATGTTCAACTTGTAGTGTATTAGAGGTTTCAAAAGGCTTTGTAATTTCCACTTTTAAATTTCAGACTTGATTTTCCCTTTTTAAAAATGTATCAACACCTACAAAAAAGTCAATTAATTATAATATAATGATAATTCACATTCCTGTTGCTGCAAGATTATTTTCCTGGCTCCTGGCTCAAATTAAAATCCTGTATGACCCCATCTCTAATAGTAACTCTTATAATAGTCTTAAGATGGTGTTATGAATTGACATATCCCTGTAAATTTTTTCCCTCCTGACCTCACGCTCCCTGCCCTCCTTCTCTTGTCTGTCTTATAGCACGAGGTCATTGCTGTGTCAGAGAAGGTGATTGTTCGGTTGGAAGACCTGGTGAAGTGGACAGTCCCAGAGTTTTCGGGATGGTCCCACGGACTGCGGGCAGCGCCTCTGAAGCCCTCTGTCCTGAGGGAGCTGGGTGCCAATGGGCGCAGAGATGCCCTCCACAGATACAGGGAGAGCACCTTCACCAGCGGCCTCAACTTCAGAGACATCCAAAGGGAGAGGGCTCAATTGGGTGAGGGCAACTGCTTTCCTGTCTCTCAAGCCATTTTGTTTGTCTGTCTATGAGTAGTCAGAATAAGTACTAGAATTCTGACCATAACATTTCAGTTATACATGGAATTTTAACTATTTGTTAATACTTATAAGCCTCTTATAGATGAAGGCTTTGTATAAAATAGTTACCAGTTTGGATTACACATCACATGAATGCACTAACACATTTATGACCAATCAAACATTTTTCATTATGCATTTATTTTTGCTCATGTTACTGTTATAATTGCATGTACATTCCTGTATAATTGCCTCAAACCTCTGGCATCCTTAATTTGTACCATTAATGTCGTTGAGGTATTTGATAGCTGCATTGTGGTATTTCACTGCTGCAGTGAAAATAACATGAATCACAAGATATGAAGGAGGCTGATGAGTCATGCTAAGCCTTGCTGATATAAAACAAGGGTTTATTTAACAAAAGAAATGTGAAGGACTTAATATTCCCTTTGAATAACTATGTTTCCCCCCCTTCAGATGATAGTGAAGCAGCAACATTGTCATAGAATGTTAATGACACATACAGCATTCTCTAACTCCAATTTCATATTTTTCTATTTGGGTTTCTCTTTTTATTCGTAGTTAACAGAATACTGACTACAGACAACTTCAACTTTTTTGCAAAAATCTCCCATTGACATCAATACAAGATATAAGGTATAGTCAGTCACACATAGTTGTATCAATTTGGGATTGGGCCCAACATCATCACCATATTCTTGGCACTTTCTAGTGATACTTCTGTAATGTTTTGCAATAATAAAAAAAAATCCATTACCAAAAAAACATTTGACTAGAGAATGACTGAAACAAGCAACAAAATAGAGAAAAGGCCCCTTCAGAATGTGTTATTGATAGTTGTTATTGTTTGGGGGTTGTGGATGATTCATAAATCCTTTAGTAGCTGGAGAGCTTGCTTGGTTTTGCCTTTGAGTGTTATATTGCCCTTGAATACACTCTATATTGTTAGATTCTAAAGAGAAAGTGGATTGGAGAATCAATAATGGCCGCTTTGTCGTTCTACGACATGAGGAATCAATAGTGTGTGTGCGCGAGTGTGTGTCAGTGTGTGCGTGTGCATGCATGTGTGTCAGTGCTTCTCTATGTATATGTGTGTGTGTGTGTGTGTGTAGTGATTGTGTATTAGTCATAACAAGAAATAACGGAGGGATAAAAACAGCTGTATAGATTTATTTGATGTCAGTCAGTCTCGTCACCTTCTAATATTCTCTGTGGCTGTATGATGCTAATGAGTGATGTGGCCGTTAATGACTCCATCAGGCTGTGTGTAAATGCACTTGTCCCTCCAGTGGAGTATCTCCCTGGCTGCCTGCTGAATGTGCCTTGTCAGCAGAACTCCCCTGGCAGGACACCAGCAGCCCTAGCCCTGTGGCATGTGTTCCCACCCCTGCCAGCTTGCCGTTGTCTCTCTAACGATAAGAGAGGGATCATTCAACAAGGACACGCTATTCCAATGAGCTTTGGTTTGGATAGCAATATAGCTGTGATGAACTGATGATTGAAATTAAATATGAATTAAAGAGATATTGCAAGTGTTCATTGAGTGTCCTGCCGCTTTCCTTGTAGGTTTTGTTAGAGCTTCTGAATCATTATTCACATTTTTTGGGAAACGATCATTTATAACCCAATGAGTTTCTTATTGTCGGGAAGAGCTTTCCTGCCTTCTCAGTTCTACTCATAACATTAATGATCTGTTAGCTAATTGTTGTTATAAATACGAGGATGTCCTTTCTGGATCTTGAATATCTGAGCCATTTATTCATAAAAAAACAGGATACTGCCAGAGGTTACATATAAATCAATTGTGCATTAAAGGGTAGTACAGTGTGCTATTGTTATTAAGGGAGGCTTTTTTTTTTACGTGAGTGTTTCCTAATGTTTCCTGGCAGACAGCCAATGAGAAGTACAGTGCATGGAAAACATAAAAAATGCTCTCTACAAATGTGTCATGAATAGCAGGATCACAGTGCTATTGTTCTTTATGTGAATTATATGATGTGATATTATAGCAACTAAGCTACATGCTCTGTTCACAGAGCATAGGGAAACAGAGGTCTCCACTGTCATTAATTAGAGAAAGAGTGCCCTTGCCTTGCCTGCTAGCTATAGCGCCGCATCGACCAGTGATTTTTAACAGTGTGAAGCGAGTTGAGATTGCTGTTATAATTCAAGTGCCATCTTGAGGAAGAATGAACTGTTTTCAAGGCTCTCCACATTCTAGAGTGCTGAGCAATATTACACTTATCTGGACCTGCAGCTGTAAATAAACCAATTCCACAATGCCGCTTTAGCAGGGAAAGTTTACATTCATTTCCATCCATCCCTAATAGAACTGTCCCAATTTTTGGCCTGTCGAAATTTGTTGTTCTATTCCAGTGGACTGGACAGGAAACGGAGAGATGTTGTGTAATACAGTGAGGAATACAGAGATTGTAAGAATATAATCTGGTGTTGAACGGACCACCTGTGTTCTATCTGATCAAGACCTATTTTCTATGGAAGATAGACATAGGAGCAACCTCAATGTGTTGTTACAAGAATAATGTGATATGGGCTCTCTACCGTAAAGGACATCTGGAAAAAGACATATGGCTTTAGATGTTGTCTTTTCACATTAGAGTTTTTTACATACAGTATATAACTGTGACATCAATATCTGCATCAAGCCATCTATTGTATGTTCCTACCATTTCCTGGTTGAAAAAATTCAAATAGTTCGCCTAATTTCAGTTTCTGTGACAAATAAGGCAAGTAAAGTGTAGGTGTAAAGCATCATAGTCCCATCTCAACTGCTGTGAAATATATTTTCCATAACCAATAATATAGTATTTTCAGCTGTTTGAAGCTGGTGTTCAAAACCGAAAGTAAAAGATTGAAAAACTTAACTTAAGAACGGGAAGCATAGAAATATAGCACATAGAACATCTCTACTGCTTTTTAGACTTGCTTTCGAGAGAGAGTGATAGAGAGCAAGAAGAAAGAGAGAACATGTGTGGATCATTAGTCATGATTCATCATTCACAACTGCCGCTCCTTCCCCCAGCAAGATTTGTGCTGTGACATGATGACAGGGATTGTGCAAGGTCACATTTTTGACTCTCTCTACCCCCCTCTCTTACTTCTCACCTAGCTGGAGGTCGATGATGAAATGATTTACAGGAAGCAAATTAAACCATGCTGCTTTCTAGTTAACAACACTGTGCCAACATATACATTCCTACTAGAATGAATATGGTATGTTTCACAGGTGCCCCATAGAAATATAATGAATCCAGTGCATAACGCATTATACATTATTTATGTCTGTCCAGATGCAGCCACTGGCAATCTTCAGAAAATGTTTCAGTGGAATATTTTAAATTGACGCAGTCGATGGATTATAACCTTCGCAGCATCTTTCAGAGTTCACCAAATTATTTATGCTGACACAGACCAGCAGAATGATAAAGAGAATAGAAAACAGATTTCTTTCACTGGGTTGAGTTATCCTGGCAATATACATATGATTGTAGTTGATGTTGCTTTTCTATTATACTATGGTAGAAAACCGACCATGAAAAATATTTTGTGATCCGATAGACAAAGGCATGGATTTGAAATGAAAGAATGTCTTGTTGTAAAGCATATTCTTCATTCAACTGTGTATTAATCCGATAGCTGCCGTACGCTCCCTTTGTCATTTTCTCTCCCCTATGCAATTTCCTCAAACTAATTCTTGGAACTATCCAAAGCTTTTGAAGTAATTCAATGGAGTGTTCTATTGATTGTGTGACTCTGATAGCAATGGGTTTTGGTTTATGGGCATGTTCTCTTCATTATTTTCAGACCTGTTGGAGAGAGAATCACAAGCTGTTTTTCCCTCACTGATCTGCTCATATCATTAATTCCCTTGACTGAAGTTTGGCCGGAAGCCAAAAAATTCTAAACGTGTAAGCAGTAAATTGTGTGGCGGGGTGGAAAAATCTATTAGATGTGGGGAGCGTTTGAGCATGCCTGGAATTTGAATGGGCCAGAAAAACACGTCCTAGCAGGCATGTGCTTTGTAATCAAATTTGGATTCCGATGGCAAAAACGGTTTAGTAATTTAGTCCTTTCAAAATGTCAGATAATATTTGTGTAATTTCCAGCTGTTTTTTTGCCTGTGTGCTCCAGGGGGTGAGAGGCTTTGCTGGTGGATTGTTAAACAATGAGTTTGGATCCCAGGGGTGACCTCACAGAGGAAGTGAAGGGTTTTGTCTGTCCATTAACTGGCTCTGAAACAACAGACTTGTTATTGATGTGACCTCTCCTAGAACATAAAAGGCATCCCAAACAGCTAGTATAACACTCACACACTATGCTAGTGACATAGAGGGAGCATTATTCCATTAAAATATTCCCTAATCTGGTTGCCTTGATTGGATTAGTTTTGTTAAAGTTGAACAGAAAAAAACTATAAAAATAGACATCAACATGGACACACAGACAGACCCAAATACTCAGACACCCACCCACACACATACCCTTCTCTTAAAGCCATCATAGTGACATTATTAATTTCAACCTGGGGGCATTCATTTTGCTTGCGAATAAACAATGTGGCTTTTATTAGATAGGTTGCCAAGGCTTGTTGAGTCAGTATGCCTTACCCTTTAGTTTTTATTGCCAGCCAATCATCCCACCATAATGTCCTTGAATATTTCATGAGAACATATATTAGTCCATCTGTGTTATGAATGCATTTCAAGCTGCTCCAGTTGCAGTCTTTTTGTGCACATTACAGTTACAGCCTGGAATTCAATCAGATCTGCACTGCGGGCAACCCATACTGCAAAAACAGCTTTACCATTCATATTCACTGCATAGGAACAATGTAATTGTTGTCAGTGGGGGGTTATTAGGGCTGTCAAACTCAGGTTAAATTATTGCCTTTCCACTGACATTGTTTAAAAAAAGTTTCAACATAAATCACAAGTTGCAGTATTCGTACATCGTCTTGAATAATGTGCATATTTTAAATGGCACGGTTAGTTTTCGCATACAAGTGTTACATTGCATGAGGAAAATATCACCCAATTCGGGAAGTACTTTTGGACAGTTTGAGAAATGTTTTGTTGTTTCTTAAAAAGTATGATACTTCTCCCCGTGAGAACAAAGAAAGGCACAGGGCTAGTTCATAGACTGTTTTCCGTCCTGTTGTCCTGGCAGTTATTTCATTTCCGTCCTTTGTGTGTTGGCCACTTGGTAAATCCGTATTATTCAGCAGCTCTGTTACTCTCCACCATTTCCCCCAGTCATTTTTGTGAAAACTCATTAAAAAGTGAACAGTTTCTTTGAGGCATAGATAGTGGATCTTTTGAGGAAGTTTGTCAGTTTTATTTGTGCGTTGTGTTACACATCAATATGAACAGACGGGCTAATAGGATATTTTAAAATGTAATGCTTCAAGGTTTTTGGGGTACAAAAAAACCTGTTTCATCAATATGGCGCTAATGTCATTATTCCGTTAGTAGAAATAAATGTTCCAGTAGTTGTTCTTACATTAATCCATGTAAATTGTTCATTGTACTGGATGTAATTATTTAAATAGGTCCAGTTGGCTTAGCCTATTTACTGTTTATTTTAAGCTTCCCTGTACAGATCTGCTGACATGAGAGGTTCTTACATAATGACAGGAATTCACAATGGGCTCTGTTGAGTGACAGCCCCCACCCAGTCCTCTCTCATTATAGTCCTTAGAATGGGAAACATGCATGTCCTGAATAGCCTGTTGTTTTCTCCCCTTTCCTTTCTGTCCTTAACTGAAACATATTAAATCATGTTCCTTTCTATGTCTGTATCCCCTCAGTGGTCTGCCATGATTTACAATGGGGGGCTTTGAGGAAATATACACAGCAAGTTTCGTCAGGAATGGCATGTAATTCCCTCTGACCCAATTCCCAATCTTCAGATGAATAGTTTTCTACCCTTCCCATGTAAACCTCGACTAAAGTGGGAACTCTGTGTCCCATTAAAGGTACATTTAAAGGAAACATCACATCCATTTTATTCCAGAATGCACAGAGAATGTACAGGCCAGGAACTCAGTCATAATCTTTATGATCCAAGATCACAGCTGCTCAATTGAGTTTGTGTCGAACAACGGCGCGTGACAAATGGAAAGGTCGGTCCATCAGAAGAGATTGTATATTATCTTCTGGGAGAAAAGGCCTTTAGATTTAGACATAGAAATAGTGGAATTAAATGCCTCAGATTTCCCCTGACCTTCTTTTCATCCTCAGAACTAGTCATTTACACTGAAAATCTCCTTTGGGCAAGGTTTTCTATGTAACAGCCTGGCCACTGTTAATAATTTGTGAATGAGGAGTAGCGCAACAGTGCAGTATCTAGATTGGGAAAGGCAAACAGAGCCATTCATCTCTCTGGATGAATAAAACAAAGAACAAGGTGCAATGTTGAGGCCTGTTTACTACAGACAATAGCTATTGACTGTCAGTTCTGTAAAATCTCTGTTTCTGCTTGTCTAAGTCGACTTTCTTGTTCCTACCAGTAATACCTCGCTGGTATATACAATTATGGGTCTCATGTTTGGAGTATGATTGTGGTGATGCAGGGTTGAAGCTATAATTTGGTTCAGGCTTAAAAGACCTCTGGAACATTGGGATGCTGCCTTGTTTGTAACCGCCATAGTCTTTGATAGTCAAAGGAACCAATTTGGCACAAGGAGCTCTGAATAATTTTATCATGTATTACAGAGCCTATTAAATGCAAACTTTTCAATCTAGCAATCAATAACACAGACAGCTTACACTGGCCCCATGCCAATGACATTAGAGCTGCTAGCGCTTGTTGCTAGGGAGCAGAGCCCGCTTAGGGGAAGGAATGTTTAATGTAATAGAATCACATAAATCAACTCAGGGAAAGTGCTCTTGTTTTTTTCTAAACCATTTGAAATGGGAGTATGTTTTTGAAAATGTCGTTTATTGCAATTTTTCAATGCAAACTGTGAGAACATCTGGAACCAAATTAAGAAGTGTTCAGAGCAATTGTGCTGCGTTTTTTTTCTGTACGCATATAGCTGTCCTAAATTCTTGCGCAGCACACTTGAATAAATTGAGGTGAAAATTATATAAACGTTTCTTTTTTGTTTCAGGACACCCTCCCCTCCCCCCAATCCCCCCAAAAAATAGAACAGAAAGAGGCACTTTAGTGCCATTAGATAATTAAGAACAGGAACCAACTTGCAGAGAGAGCAGCCCTCTGCTGTCCTTCCTTCATACAGTTTTAATAGAACATTTCCTCTGGGCGTTTGTGCCCTTTTGTGAGAAAACCATTCCCTTTGAAGGCTTTACAGATATGCCTTGTGAATATAACGGCGACTAATAGTTATCTTAAGGCTGATCTAAACCAGGAAATGTTTTGATACAACTGATATTATGGGTTGTTGTGAAGAGGCAAGTCAATACTTGATTGGAGCCCATTGAATCATGGTGGCTACATTATGCGTCATGAATATGAAGGGATAAAAGAAAATCTCCCTAGAGAGGAGAAGCTAGTCGTTACTGAAATATGATTGTCTTTTTGCATTCCGTCCAATATTTATTACTGGCAGATGCCATGCTTTTTTGGTTCAATAAAGACAAACAGCTTGAGAGCCAGCCTGCATATAGCTCTCTGTGTCACGTCCTTTATATGAAAACCGTAGATGCTGCAGGAAAGAGAGGCGGATGAATCAGAGAGGTGTTATACATTATGAAAGGAGTCTTGGGTAAATGGAAACAGGGCAACCTCTGAAATCAATACAGAGCTGAACAGCAAAAAAAGGCAGTGGATGGGGAGAGAATACAAAATAGTCTCCTTGTCCAGTTTCCCTAGTTTATTCCCTGTACTTTGATAAGCTTTACATTTTGTTTTGATATCCGTGCGGTACCTACTGTAAGAACAGATATCAATGTGTCGCTATTGGCTCATAAGACTAGGCTCCAGTAAATTCCTTGTCTGGTTAGATGATGTGGAAATGTTGACAACAGCAAATTTCAGCCGAGTGAGTGATTTAGGACTTAGTGACTGAAAGATAGTATGAGAATAATGTTTTTCAGCATTTTTGCCTCAGTGAACAGAACTTCACTCACGGTGTTTGAAATAGTTTTTTCCCCTGGTGCAATGATTTTAAGCTTGTTTGAAATGTAAGCCATACAACACCAATTTCGTTAATACATTGGGCTGTTACCTAGCATAAAACATTTTTTTTGAGTCTGTGTTGGAAAATAGATGTTCCTTTACTCTTCATCATGTAATCTTTGTTGAAGGAAACCCAGAAGTAGGTTTGAAAGGGTTGCTAGCATTGACCGGAGAAGTGGAAAGCAAAAAAGCTCTCATTGCCTATGGTTGTTCAGAGTAATGGTGATGCAGGAAGCAGCAGTATTATAAATAGTAGGCCTATATCCCAGAATCACCGACCTTGACCTTGAGTTGTCTTGGAATTGGAGTTCTGTACTTACTTATGCAGGCACTATAATCTATCTGCTGTATAATTATGGTTGAATAGCATATTTTGTAATACACTCTTATATGTCCTCGGTTATGAATAGTAATGAACCGTCTTGAATGGTTATGATGACATCCTGTCACATTGTGTTTATGCTGATGATACAGACCCTGTTGTGTATGTTAGCTTTGAGATGACTTGACGATGCATAAAAAAAAAAATATATATATATATATATATATATATATATATATATATATATATATATATACATACATACATACATACATACATACATACATACACACACACGTTACATGGTAGTTTAATCATCACAGAAGGGCCTCTAGGTCCTACACTAAAGGCTGCTTGTCAAAACCAGCTGCTTTAGTAAAGAGAGAGAAAGAGAAACAGCATAATGTTCTTTCTCTCCGTCTTTCAACTCTCTAGTGACAGAGCTAAGGCCCCAGCCAATTCAAATTTGTATGTAAAGATCCTTTATTTGAAAAGATCAGATTTGATGAACAAAGGGACATTAAGTGTGTACATACCATTCCATTCCATTATATACCATTCCATTATTTACCATTACATTATATACCATTATATTACATTATATACCATTCCATTATTTACCATTACATTATATACCATTATATTACATTATATACCATTCCATTATTTACCATGACATTATATACCATTATATTCCATTATATACCATTCCATTATTTACCATTACATTATATACCATTATATTACATTATATACCATTACATTGCATTACACACACACTCTCTTGCACACACCACACGTTTTCTTCTTCTATCTTCGTCAGTACCTAAAATTAATTTCCTTTCAAAATCCTATTTTCCCCTAAACATAACCCTTACCCTAACCTTAAACCAAACCATAAACATAACTCCTAACCACTAACCCCTTATCCTAACCCTAATTCTAACCTTAATTGTCACCCTAACCCTAAACCTAACCCCTAAGCTTACAATAGCCTCTGTCCTGATGAGGACATGGGAAATGTCCCCACGAGGGAGAATTTTTCTTGTTTTACTATCTTTGTGGGGACTTTTGGGAATTTTAGGTCCCCACAATGTTAGAGGAACCAACACACACACACACTTAGTCCTACTATACAGTAAATCCCCCATGGCTTCTTCCCCAAATTGAATATAATCAAAAGAATGCTGGGAGGGCCCTCAGGAGATTGCCAGGTTCCATAGTTGGCTAGTTCAAATAGAATCCTTGACATTTGGAAACAAACCATGTGCCACCAAGCAGTAATTGCATACGACCACAGAAACACACATCTGTGCTGGGTGTGTTTGAGGATGGGGGCTTTCATTGCCTGCCTTTTGAAGTATTATTAATGTGTAGTTATCTGGCTCTGTTGTCTGTGAAAGGTACCTGTATTGGACTATGGTATCTAATAGGGCTGGGCTGTGGACACCAAATTGGAGCAAGGTGTGCCACCAAACCTTGTTCAATAGAAATGCTCATTTTATATTCAGATCATATTTCATATAAATGATTATCATCAACAGTCAATAATATTGATAACTATGATGAATTATTCTCCATATCGCCCAGAACCTAGTTCAGGTACTTCATATTAAAAGTATCATTGTTATATTGTGGAATGTTTGAGTAGGTGCTACTATAGAATGCCTACATTCAAAACCTCATTATGGATTACACCTCTGGCTGGATATGTGCGAAGAAATGCCATCCAGGGATTATTCAACATATTCAGTCTATACTTATACTGTATGCAGAGTGAAAGAGAGCAAAAGAGAGGAGTAGGGAGAGAGAGGATGGTCAATTAGTGTTTAATTTCTGTGTGTGTAAGGTTTCCATTGTACTGGTCTACCAATTTGACCAACTCAACCTTACTCTTCTGTACGAAGGTTGCATACATGGTGGATTTTTATGCTTAGATGGACAAAGGGGTATATATTATTCTTTCAAGGCTAACAGTACTTGTTTGGGCTCAATACTAGTATATTTCACCACTATAAAATATATTGTTTTTCCTGTCACACAATTGCATGATATGCTTATAGATTGGGAAGGCAGGTAGCCTAGCGGTTAGAGCATTGGACCTGTAACTTAAACGTTGCAAGATCAAATCCCCGAGCTGACAAGGTAAAAATCTGCCATTCTGCCCCTGAACAAGGCAGTTAACCCACTGTTCCTAGGCCGTCATTGAAAATAAGAATTTGTTCTTAACTGACTTGCCTAGTTAAATAAAGGTAAAATAAATATGAGGCTATAGGATCTGTGTACTGCAGTGTAGTGTAGTGACGAAGGCATAAGAAGCTATTATCTGATGATAGCACCAGCAGTAAACAAAGGGGTTAGCTTATTTCAACCCTGCAGGCGTTACACAAAACGCTGAAATAAAACATGCATTACCTTTGACGAGCTTCTTTTGTTGGCACTCCAATATGTCCCATAAACATCACAATTGGTCCTTTTGTTTGATTAATTCTGTCCATATATATCCAAAATGTCCATTTATAAAGCACGTTTGATCCAGAAAAAAACAGCTTACAAAAAATGCAACGTCACTACAGAATATTTCAAAAGTTGCCTATAAACTTTGCCAAAATATTTCAAACTACTTTTGTAATACAACTTTAGGTATTTTTAAATGTTAATAATCGATAAAATTGTAGACGGGGCAATCTGTGTTCAATACAGGAAGGAAAACAAACCAGCGCCACTTTTCACGTCTTGCGCAACTCACAAAAATGTACCCAGTTTCTAGTTGGCCTACTTCTTCATTGCACAAAGGAATAACCTCAACCAAATTCCAAAGACTGGTGACATCCAGTGGAAGCGGTAGGAACTGAAAACACGTTCCTAAGAAATATCCCTGGGCAATGACAACCCAGGGAACAGAGAGAGGAAAAAAAAATTCTGAACAGTTAGTCCTCTGGGTTTTGCCTGCTACATAAGTTCTGTTATACTCACAGACATGATTCAAACAGTTTTTGAAACTTCAGAGTGTTTTCTATCCAAATCTATGAATAATATGCACATCTTATATTATTGGCATGAGTAGGAGGAAGTTGAAATTGGGCACGCTATTTATCCAAAAGTGAAAATTCTGCCCCCTAGCCCCAAGAGGTGTTAAGGGGCATTTCTTACATGCTTGTTTTCCTAAAGTGAGAAATCCTGGGAAAACTGCTGCTTGAATTTACTTATAAGTTGCTTAACACCTGCCAATCTAGATGTGAAGATATTTTAGTTGTCTTGACATTTGCCTCTGCTATTATCAGTATATGTCATACATAAAGTCGTACTCATTCCCGTATTCAAGTGAAATGTGTCATTATCAGGGGGTGGGGGTGGGTTTAAACTATATTTGTTTGGAACTAGGGCTGACTGTTTGTTTGAAATATTGTTTTGCTCCAGGCCAGGAAGATGACGGCAGGAAGGTTCTGGTGCTGAGCTATCCCCAGTACTGCCGTTACCGCTCTGTCCTGGCCCGGCTCAGAGAGCAGCCGTCGGCCCTGCTGACGAACCACACCGTGCTGGCTCTGGGCGGTATCGCCTCCCTACACAGCACAACACGCATCCTCTACTGCAGGGACACCTTCGAACACCCCACCCTGCTGCAGAACGAGAGTGTCTGCGACGAGTTCGGTAAGTCCCAAAATGCTAGGGTGCAGGAAGCACCTGCTCTGCTTTAAAAGGTTTTCTCCAATTTTGCACCGACTGAACACCGCACAGGGTTGAGGTCACTTCCACTTTGATTCAAGTCACTTCGAGGGATGGATTGAATTGAAAGTCTCTATGTGACCTTGAATTGAAATTCGCTATGTGGACCTGAGATGATTCAGTTCACTTCCAAAACGGACTGAATTGAAATGGAACTGACCCCAACACTGCAAAACACACCATACTGATGAGTATCATCTGTCCTTAAGATAGTCTTTGTTTAAAGGCCCAGCGCAGCCCAGTGATTTTCCTATGTTATATATATATTTCTACAGTATGAGATTGGAATAAGCCTGTGAAAATTGTAATAATTCCCTTTTAGTGTGAGAGCGGTTTGAAAAGACCTACTGAAATTTCAGCCTGTTTTGGTGGGATGGAGTTTTGGCCTCCCTAGTGACATCATCAGGCGGTAAATTACTTATAGGTCATTATCAATAACACGTCACAATATGGCGCAGAGCGTTTGATTTGTCTGCAAGGAGAACCCCAGCTTCGCTAAAACCATTGACAACTGCATGCCATTTTTAAGGATATATTAAAAAAGTGAACTATTTGGTTGTAATTTCATCAGCTCTTGAAGAGAATAGTCAGAACTACACAGTTCTGATTATTCTGGGAAAAACAATTGCGCACATTTAGCTCTATCATCTCTCAATATTGGCCACCATTAATTTGATATTTGTGTAATATAAATTCAAAGTGAACTATACCTGTCAAGTGTGAGTGATTTAGGTTAATTTCCTATCCTTTGTGGGTTCTGCCTGTCAAGCAGCATAAGGGCGCATTTTCCGATGTACTGTTAGCTGGTAATGTTTACTTTGCAAGCTACCGGTAGAAACTTTGCACAGTTGGCTAAACATAATGGTAAGTCAGGGCCTCCTGGGTGGCGCAGTGGTCTAGGCTCTGGGTTCGAGCCTAGGCTCTGTCGCAGCCGGCCGTGACCGGGAGGTCCATGGGGTGACGCACAAGTGGTCTAGCGTTGTCCGGGTTAGGGAGGGTTTGGCCGGAAGGGATATCCTTGTCTCATTGCGCACTAGCGACTCCTGTGGTGGGCCGGGCACAGTGCGCGCTGACCAGGTCGCTAGGTGTACAGCGTTTCCTCTGACACATTGATGCGGCTGGCTTCCGAGTTGGATGTGTGTTAAGAAGCCGTGTGGCTTGGTTGGGTTGTGTTTCAGAGGATGCATGGCTCTCGACCTTCGTCTCTCCCGAGCCCGTATGGGAGTTGTAGTGACAAGACAGTACCTACTAACAATTGGATACCACGAAATTGGGGAAAAAAATAATTTAAAAAGTGCTAAGTCGAACTAATGTGTTTTTTTCCTCCAACCAGGCCTCCCCTTTTCAACATTGTTTTTAGTCACGATTGCTGCTGACAGACATGATAGGCTGCATTAATTGATTTATGGACCACATCAAATTAGCTAGCTAATAACAGATCACGTTAATATGGCTAATTAACAAGCTACATTTCAGGGGATATACTAGATGGCTATATTGTTCGATTTGCTTGCCATTTATAGTTGTGATGACAGAAGTCTGACTGACAACTTTAACAATGTCAAGCTCTTTCCAAAAGCATAATCTCGGATGAAGCAAGCTAAATATCACATATTGCTATCTAGCTAGCTACATGCCAAATAGATAGGCTACCCTCAAGTGTTTGAAATGAAATGATTAATTGATGTTTACTGATTATGAAAAGCATGTAGTTACTCTGATGATCGAGCTTTTAAATGTGGAATAATCTGAACTGTTGTTCTGACTATGCTCTTCAAGAGGTGATGATATTAAAACCAAATACACTAATATATATATATATATATATATATATATATATATGTATATACACACAAAAGTATATGGACACCCCTTCAAATGAGTGGATTCAGGTATTTCAGCCACATTGTTGCTGACAGGTGTATAATATCGAGCACACAGCCATGCAATCGCCATAAACAAACATTGGCAGTAGAATGGCCTTACTGAAGAGCTCAGTGACTTTGCAACAAGTCAGTTCATAACATTTCTATGAAAGCTCGTCGCCATTGGACTCTGGAGCATCTGGCAGTCCGATGGTCGAATCTGGGTTTGACGGATGCCAGGAGAACGCTACCTGCCCGAATGCCTAGTGTCAACTGTAAAGTTTGGTGGAAGAGGAATAATGGTCTTGGGCAATTTTTCATAGTTCGGGCTAAGCCCCTTAGTTCCAGTTAAGAGAAATCTTAACGCTGTAGCATAAAATTACATTCTATATGATGTGCTTCCAAATTTGTGGCAACAATTTGGGGGAGGCCCTTTTCTGTTTCAGCATGACAATGCCCCCGTGCACAAAGCGAGGTCCATACAAAAATGGTTTGTCGAGATTGGTGTGGAAGAACTTGACTGACCTACACAGTGTCCTGACCTCAACCACATCGAACACCTTTGGGATGAATTGGAACGCCGACTGCGAGCCAGGCCTAATCGGCCAACATCAGTGCTCGACCTCACTAATACACTTGTGGCCCATGATTTTGAAATGAGATGTTCGACAAGCATGGTCATGTAGTGTAGTTATAACAGTTATTCAAAATGGCACGTCAATAGTTTTAGTGAACCCCCAGCAGCCAAATCTAACGCTCTGCACAATATTGTGACGTTTTAGTGATAACGACCTATAGACCAATAAAAAAAGAGTTCCAAACCTCTCTGCCAATAACATCTAGTTTTCAGTTTTTCCTTCCCCACTCAGACCACTCACAGATTTTCCTAGTTAAATTCTTGCTTGAGAAATTGATCTTTGCTAAAAAGCTGCTTTTGTTTCTTTTTGACCATTTTGATTTAAAACAATCACAGTAAGGTACATAATTGATTTGATATTGAGATAAAAACGGCTGGCTTTAACCCATTTTCTTTATAGCTTAACTCTTTGGACCTTTTGAATTATAGCTTAACTCACCGTAATTGTAGAACAGGTAAAAAAAATTTGGAGAGATTGTCTGTGTGGGTAATTTAATTTTAAAAGAAAAATGAGGAGGTGAGGGGAAACTGTTTTATGCGTAGGAAAATCTGGTATGAATGAATAGCAAGCTCACATTCTCCTGCTGCTCATACTGTTGGCTCATTGTGCCAGCACATGTAAGTGTCACACCACATTCAGGCACAAGTCTTTTTCACTCTCTGACTGAAGTGTCATTACGTAAACACCACTTCTTTCAGTACGCCACATTAATGTGTGTTTCATTCGTGTTAGGAAACATTAAATTCACCCATGTTTAATCCAGATTTGTATTAGGTCAAGTGCCAGGGGCAGTGAATAATGGGCCGTTGTTAAAGCTAGAAGTGACTGGAAACGATTGTATTTATGATTTTCCAATGCTAATCCTGACCTTTAACATTGGCCAAGTCTTTTTCTAGCATTGCCCATTTAACAGACGTTCTTTTTTTATTCAAGTGAATTGACAGCCACCTCACGGTGTGTGGACAGAATGTCATTTGTGTCACTGCAGAACTACTGGAACACTGCTAATAATTTAAATGCTGCTATCTAGAGAGGACCAAGGAGTGCCACTGTCATTTAGAGAACGTTAAGGGTTTATTTTGGTTTGGTTACTAAAGGCCCGTGTAATAGCAGGGCAGCTTGACATGATGTCACTTAGTATCATGTACTTACTTCCTATTTCCATATTCATGTAGCCTCATTTCTACCAAACTGTGGAGAGGATGATGACAATGTGACTATTGCATATTATTATCATATTTTCTGTGAACATACTCTTCTGTACAACCACACAGATATGACGGAAGAAAAATGAGTCATTACATAACATATTCTACAAAGAAAGGTTTGAAGAAATGTTAGCGTTCCAAGACATTTCCTCTGGGAGATAGTTAGAGGCAGTAAGATTAACTTTGCTCTGTGGTAATCATACTAAAATTGTAATTCTGTGGTTGGAATATGCTGTGAGAGAACATGTTGTCTTGAACATTGGTATAATTACATGCCTGGCAACAGTGGAACCATGCTTTGAGAATATTGTGAGACAAGTTCTTATTTTCCTGGACAAAGTAATAATGTTGCTTACCCTCCCTGCCCCCACCTCTGAGAAACATAATACCCATTGCTTAAATAAACAGTGTTTTGAAAGCTGATGAGGTACTTATGTTTGAGGTGAAACTACAGGCTCATTCGTTCGTTTAGTCTTTTATTCAAACTGCTATGTCTGGGAAGGAGATAAAATCTATATGTTTTTGTGCAAAAACTGTTGTTATTGTTTGCCTGTTTGAAATGTTTCCGCTCAGATTTTGGGGTTTTATGTTTATTAAAGTGGAACATTTTCTGGAATCCATCTGAATCCTTTTAGTAATCCTCGGGGGGGAAAGATTTATTGCTGGATATTAATGCTACCCAGATGCATAGATCCTAAAGAGATTCTATTTTTATCGTATTGTGAATTGAAGGGCACTCGCTCTGGAGTGTAAACTTTGTAAATGTTCCTGTAAAAGCACTGTAGCATGGCCAGGATGAGAGCAGAATATAAACACACTGATAAAGGAGTGATTTCCTTTGTGTGCCTGTGTCACTCCCCTCCACTGAATCCCAGTAGAGCTGGAGATTGCCTAAGACAGGCCCATTTTTATCCTGCTAAACTGTTAACATGTGCTCCCCTATAGATTGGAAGAATTCCTGCTCTGAAACCTTTCTTCCAAAGCTAAAATCAGGCTATATAGCTGCCACTGTTTTAATGTATTTGGGTAATCATAGAGATGTAATTTTCTTATCTTTCTGAACCTCCCATCAATTCGGAACTGTGTTAACCATGGTCATGCATTTTTTATCATCCATATGCCATATCATGAAACATTAGATTAAGGATTTAAGCATGAAAAAAAAAAATGTTTTCATGTTAAGAAGAACCTCACATTGGTACTGAACTAAAAGCATTTTCAGTCCACTGATAGCATGTGTGGTGAAGCATAATATCCCTTGTTTTGTATCCTAATCAGAAACAAGCTGCCCAGATGCACATTACTACAGGCCTTTTGTCTGTACATTATTACAGGCCTTTTGTCTGTACATTAAACAGCCTGGAGAGGTATGATTTATCTGGACAGAGAGAGTAAGGAGAGGACTTTCACAGGCTCTTGAAGTCACTTAATTCCTACACAACACATCGTATAGAGGTTGTGGAGTAGTATGCTGGGGCCTGGAGTCAATGAGTCACAAGGGATGATATTACACACCGTTGAAGTTTGTATTTTAAATGGGAAGTTTGAGTGAAAATAAGGCCACATGCAAAAATGGATGAACTTCCCCTTTAAGTGCGTTGTGTGGGCAGTCTTTTGCTCCTATCATATTTGC
The DNA here is from genome assembly GCF_057628025.1 of Oncorhynchus mykiss. Lineage (NCBI taxonomy): Eukaryota > Metazoa > Chordata > Actinopteri > Salmoniformes > Salmonidae > Oncorhynchus > Oncorhynchus mykiss. Next base: position 80,651,525 of record NC_143022.1, read on the forward strand.
AGGTAGAGGAATGTTGGTATTTTTGAACATCATTTATGAGTATCGTAAATAGCATCACTCTTACTAACACTACTTCCTCATCACGGTACAATGAAGAAGGAAGGCATCTGTGTTATTCAGCGAGGGAAACATCTCACTATCTCTCAGAGGAATAAATTACCCTACAAACAGACAATAGGTAGTGGAAAAGCATGCCCTGACCTATTTGAAATGAGTATACATTTATTATTTATCACCACCACAGTTTAATGCTCAAAGATTTTACATGACAAAGTCGTCACAATAGCTCTTTGGTTAACTCAATCCCATCAAATGTAACTGGAGCATAATCTATTGGAATGCATTATGGTTTATTGATGTATGGCTGTGTTTATTCATGCATTCATTTATTTATAGGTCGCTGTGATTTCTCCTTTCCCGGTAATGAATAGCATAAGTCTTGAGCTCCTCCACTGCTGGGTAGTTATATATGAAACAGATTCTTTGATTTTTAAAAGCCCCAGCCAGACCCATTTCGTTTTTGTTTCACTCTGTCAATATCAATAATCTGGAAACGTTTGAAGGTTAGCCCATTTTTAGCAAATCCCACATTACGTAATTTTGTCTGTTTTACATTCGCTCTCACAGAAAGACATGCCGTATTTGGGACAGCCCCTCTGTGTGTGTTGTTAGGCTTGACTTTCATCCTTAAAAGGGATTTTCTTCTCTCTAAACAATAGCCATTTAGTGACACTGCCAACTCATAGGCACAAGGCAAATCTGAACTCCACTGTATGTAAACTGCTCAGATATATATTTTTAGAACATGACACTTAATGTATTTGTTTGATATTTTCCTCCTTTTTGACAACAGAGCAACACTTGTATCTTTCTTAATGGGCCAGGACAGAGGAGATGTATGTTAGGGTGGGGACAGAGCGTTTGGTGTGTTCAAATCACACACTGTGACTGGATCTAAATGGAGCACGGGGATGTTGTCAGGTTTTTTCAAGGTCAGAGTTCAGATCATTCTTTACTCTGCTTGTCAGCTTGGTTGTTTTTTAAAGCTGGCAGAGTTTGGAGAATGATGTCTGTTAATGAGTCCCAATGGCACGCTGCAAAGATCATGAGTGTATCACATGAGGAGGAAAGTGGACAGCGAGAATGAAAGGCAGAGGGAAAAATTGTGTGTTTAAGTAAAATTCTGATTTATATATGCATAATTTTAAAAGAGCAGGATTAAAGAATGCTCGTTGAACTGTACGTTTAAGTTAAATGTATGGTATTGTACATGTGAGAATGGTATAGGGGCAATTTAATGCTTGAGTGTACTTTGAGTGTATTAGTGTACACTCAAGCACTGCTACTTTATGAGTTTGCTCAGCACAATCACACACATTCACACCCTCTAACACACTCCACCCAATGAAAATGATTTCATAATCCTCACCATAATAAACGTCTTTGAACAGTTTAATTGGCTCTTCCTGGAATCACTCCGTTTCACTTCATTTGATCTGATGAAAGAGTAATGTTCCCTTCCCAAGGGGTGCATACACAACACTGCACAAATAAAGCTGCAGTGGCAAATGACAGCAATAATAAACAAGGCAAATTCATACGCACTTCTGATAATTTTAGCTCAAATTGCTTTTGTTTATTAGCTAATCATGTTAATTAGCGGATCTTGTTTAAAGTGAATTTCATATTTATTCCAGGAGGATGAAAGACCATGGTTATTCGGTAAAAGTGATGTATCAGAGGGTTGTTGGGTAAGATGTGACACAAATATTCTTTTCACACAACATTTTAAAATGACATACAGTAGACACTGCCATCTAAGAAGGTATTTTGAGCCTTTGTGACTTGGAAAGTGGGTCTACACAAAGACATGTAGTATATGTAAAGCTGAAACAGAGGGACAGAGACATGGACAACAAAAAAAGAGTATTGGTCTTTGCAGGGGAACATAATAAACCTTAGGGCCATTATTAAACAACATCCAGATATTACAGACGTGTCTTCAGTTGTATCAGGAGCTTCGAGGGCTGTTAACTTTAACTCAGTGGTTAAATAAAATAAAGATGTTTTATTGTCACACACTGGATAGGTGCAGTGAAATGTGTGGTTTTACAGGGTATCCCAACCAGATGGAATAGTAGTGGACATAAAGGAAGTGTGTATGCCCTCTTAAAAGGAAAGGTTCACCCATTTTGAATGTTATATAATTTTTGGGCATCTCTGAGTGATGTTCTACACTCTTAGAAAAAAGGGTGCTATCTAGAACCTAAATTGGTTCTTCGGCTGCCCCCCTAGGAGAACCCTTTGAAAAACAATTTTTGGTTCAAGGTAGAACCCTTTTGGGTTCCATGAAGATCCCTTTCTACAAAGGGTTCTACATGGAACCAAAAGGATTCTACCTGAAACCAAAAAAAGGTTCTACCTGGAACCAAAAAAGGGTCCTCCTATGGGGACAGCCGAAGTAACCCTTTTGGAGCTCTTTTTTCTAAGAGTGTATCGAGCTCTTGCTGAGCTCTTGCTGTTCATGCAGGCAGAAATAAAGTCGGTATGACGTAGCATTGTGTAAAAGACGCTCTCACTACACTGGAAGTTAATAGGAAGATTACTTTTAGATCACAAATATATCTATCATACAGGTCAGATTTCAATACTGTCTGATGTCATAATGCGGGAAGTCTTCTCTCGAATGAGCCATTGATCATATATATATATTTTTTAGATATTCCTACCTCGATGTGTAATATGTGTAATTTAACAGAGGGTGAACCAGATATGTCCTCTTCAATCCAGGGTGCATTGCATGGTGCGGTTGCAAACGTCAGACTCCAATGCGAAGCACACAATCTGCAGGTTGAACATGGTGAGATTGTAAACTCCTAAATTGATAGTGCAGTTTGTTTAGGTGATTTTACAGCTAACTAGCTACTTCACATGCTGATATTGACTTTCGTATTATTGTGTGTAGCTACGTTTGCTAGCTAGCCAGCCAACTCCACACTCCCAGTCGGTATTAGATAGAAAGTCACGGCTCAGGCCGCCTGTGGGGAAAACAACCTGTGGTTACCTAGGTTTCCCTCAGTGGCTCACAGCAAAACCGTAACCTTTTTCAAACGCAATTTTCTTGTTGTCTGCTTATTTTAGAAAATTACAAAACTACATTGAAGAAAAGTACGACATGTCTAAAGGTGACTTTTCAACATGGCCTGCTCCCAAGCATTCGCACTACTTGGAAAACGTTATATTGTCGGGCTTCCCTCATGCCCCTGTACAGGACGGTGATAGCAGCCATGTGAGTGATTGCTAGCTAGCTACCAACCGGAACAATAAACTAGCCAAGACCAACAACACAAACAAACAGACTATACAGCTACAAGTAGTGAATGGAGTTACAAACGGACTATACTAAACAAGTTAAATACCTTACCCGTGATGAAATGTTTTCCACACACATAGAGCTATAGATACGTGTAGCCATCTTGGACACCGGCTCCCCACAATTTCCCACTAACCCACACCAAATAGCCTGAAGCCATAGGGCTCTTCTCGCAATCTATATCTCCCTACGTGGGTGCATTGCGAACCATAGGTCGGGATTTCTGACCTGGTTACATGTACATCGAACACCACATCACCTTTTCGGCATGTTTTGTTATTTATTTTTTATTTATTTTGTGTGAATTTTTTACCCCTTTTTTCTCCCCAATTTCGTGGTATCCAATTGTTTAGTAGCTACTATCTTGTCTCATCGCTACAACTCCCATATGGGCTCGGGAGAGACGAAGGTTGAAGGTCATGCGTCCTCCGATACACAACCCAACCAAGCCGCACTGCTTCTTAACACAGCGCGCATCCAACCCGGTTGCCAGCCACGCCAATGTGTCGGAGGAAACACCGTGCACCTGGCAACCTTGGTTGGTGCGCACTGCGCCCGGCCCGCCACAGGAGTTGCTGGTGCGCGATGAGACAAGGATATCCCTACCGGCCAAGCCCTCCCTAACCCGGACGACGCTAGGCCAATTGTGCGTCGCCTTGCGGCCGGTTACGACAGAGCCTGGGCACTGCGCCACCCGGGAGGCCCTGTTTTGTTATTTCTGTATAACTAAAAATGTACTACAAAGTTGGCTCTTTTACACTGGGGTCAATGTGAAAGAATCTTTGTTTTCCCGAATTTGGGGGCCGGTCAAGGGGAATTCCTTATTATTACTGAATATCAACTTGGAGTATAGAGTTAGGAATTAGAATACTAGAATGGATATGAACCGTCATATGATGGGAAAAAGGTCAACCATTTTGGTCAGGGTGTTGGTCAACCATGGTTTGCCAGTGCTGTGATAAGATATTGTGTAAAATAATGAATTTAGAGAATTATCTGCAATGCATGTTTGTTAGTTTGCTACAATGCAGTCAATCAACAGCCATACACTGGCTGAAATCAGTTGATACAGGACTTAGACAAGTTGTAAATGCAACAAGTACTATATTGTATAATTTAATTTTAATTTAATGTATTTTTATTTCACCTTTATTTAACCAGGTAAGCTAGTTGAGAACAAGTTCTCATTTACAACTGCGACCTGGCCAAGATAAGGCAAAGCAGTGCGACACAAACAACAACACAGAGTTACACATGTATTAAACAAGCGTACAGTTAATAACACAATAGGGAAAAAAGTAAAGTCTATATACAGTGTGTGCAAATGGCGTGAGGATGTAAGACAATAAATAGGCCATAGTAGCGAAGTAATTACAATTTAGCAAATTAACACTGGAGTGATAGATGAGCAGATGGTGATGTGCAAGTACAAATACTGGTGTGCAAAGGAGCAGAAAAGTAAATAAAAACAATATGGGGATGAGGAAGGTAGATTGGGTGGGCTATTTATAGATGGGCTATGTACAGCTGCAACGACCGGTAGAGTTTTTGAGGCTATTTTGTAAATGACAACGTCGAAGTTAAGGATCGGCATGTTAGTCCGTTTTACGAGGGTATGTTTGGCAGCATGAGTGAAGGAGGCTTTGTTGCGAAATAGGAAGCCAATTCTAGATTTAATTTTGGATTGGAGATGTTTAATATGAGTCTGGAAGGAGAGTTTACAGTCTAGCCAGACACCTAGGTATTTGTAGTTGTCCACATATTCTAAGTCAGAACCTTCCAGAGTAGTGATGCTGGTTGGGCAGCGAACGGTTGGAGCGGGAGGCCACGGAAGGAGTGTTGTATGGCATTGAAGCTCATTTGGAGGTTAGTTAACACAGTGAAAGAAGGGCCAGATGTATACAGAATGGTGTCGTCTGCGTAGAGGTGGATCAGGGAATCACCCGCAGCAAGAGCGACATCATTGATATATACAGAGAAAAGAGTCGGCCCGAGAATAGAACCCTGTGGCACCCCCATAGAGACTGCCAGCGGTCCGGACATCAAGCCCTCTGATTTGACACACTGAACTCTGTCTGAGAACCAAGGCTGTTGAGTCTGCCGATAAGAACACAGTGATTGACAGAGTCGAAGCCTTGGCCAGGTCGATGAAGACAGCTGTACAGTACTGTTTTTTATCAATGAAGGTTTTGATATCTTTTTGTACCTTGAGCGTGGCTGAGGTGCACCCGTGACCAGCTCGGAAACCGGATTGCACAGCGGAGAAGGTATGGTGGGATTCGATATGGTCAGTGATCTGTTTATTAACTTGGCTTTCAAAGACTTTAGAAAGGCAGGGCAGGATGGATATGGGTCTATAACAGTTTGGGTCTAGAGTGTCACCCCCTTTGAAGAGGGGGATGACTGCGTTCACATTCCAGTCTTTAGGGATCTCGGACGATACGAAAGAGAGGTTGAACAGACTGGTAATAGGAGTTGCAACAATGGCGGTGGATAATTTTAGAAAGAGAGGGTCCAGATTGTCTAGCCAAGCTGATTTGTACGGGTCCAGGTTTTGCAGCTCTTTCAGAACATCTGCTATCTGGATTTGGGTGAAGGAGAAGCTGGGGAGACTTGGGCAAGTAGCTGCGGGGGGTGCGGAGCTGTTGGCCGGGGTTGGGGTAGCCTGGAGGAAAGCATAGCCAGCCGTAGAGAAATGCTTATTGAAATTCTCGATTATCATGGATTTATTGGTGGTGACCGTGTTACCTAGCCTCAGTGCAGTGGGCAGCTGGGAGGAGGTGCTCTTATTCTCCATGGACTTTACAGTGTCCCAAAACTTTTTAGAGTTAGAGCTACAGGATAAACATTTCTGTTTTAAAAAGCTAGCCTCTGCTTTCCTGACTGACTGCGTGTATTGGTTCTTGACTTCCCTGAAAAGTTGCATATCGCGGGGACTATTAGATGCTAATGCAGTCCGCTACAGGATGTTTTTGTGCTGGTCGAGGGCAGTCAGGTCTGGAGTCAACCAAGGGCTATATCTGTTCTTAGTTCCACATTTTTTGATAGGGGCATGCTTATTTAAGATGGTGAGGAAATTCCTTTTAAAGAACGACCAGGCATCCTCGACTTACGGGATGAGGTCAATATCCTTCCAGGATACCCGGGCCAGGTCGATTAGAAAGGCCTGCTTGCTGAAGTGTTTTAGGGAGCGTTTGACAGTGATGAGGGGTGGTCGTTTGACCGCGGACCCTTAGTGGATGTAGGCAATGAGGAAGTGTTCGCTGAGATCCTGATTGAAAACAGCAGAGGTGTATTTGGAGGGCAAGTTGGTCAGGATAATATCTATGAGGGTGCCAATGTTTACAGATTTAGGGTTGTACCTGGTGGGTTCCTTGATAATTTATGTGAGATTGAGGGCATCTAGTTTAGATTGGAGGACAGCCGGGGTGTTAAGCATATCCCAGTTTCGGTCACCTAACAAAACGAACTCTGAAGATAGATGGGGGGCAATCAATTCACCAATGGTGTCCAGGGCACAGCTGGGAACTGAGGGGTGTCTATAACAGGCGGCAACAGTGAGAGACTTATTTCTGGAGGGATTCATTTTTAAAATTAGAAGCTCAAACTGTTTGGGCATAGACCTGGATAGTATGACAGAACTTTGCAAGCTATCTCTGGAGTAGATTACTCCTCCCCCTTTGGCAGTTCTATCTTGATGGAAAATATTGTAATTGGGTATGGAAATTTTTGGTGGCCTTCCTAAGCCAGGATTCAGACACGGCAAGGACATCAGGGTTTGCGGAGTGTGCTAAAGCAGTGAGTAAAACAAACTTAGGGAGGAGGCTTCTGATTTTAACTTCTCTAGGGTAGGGGGCAGCATTTGGAATTTTGGATGAAAAGCGTGCCCAAATTAAACGGCCTTCTAGTCAGGCCCAGAAGATAGGATATGCATATAATTAGTAGATTTGTATAGAAAACACTCTAAAGTTTCCAAAACTGTTAGAATAATGTCTGTGAGTATAACAGAACTGTTTTGGCAGGCGAAAACCTGAGAAAAATCCATTCAGGAAGTAGGATGTTTTTTGTTGTTGTAGTTTCCTATTCAATGCCATTACAGTATCCATTGACTTAGGACTCAAATTGCAGTTCCTATGCCTTCCACGAGATGTCAACAGTCTTTAGAAATTGTTTCAGGCATGTATTCTGAAAAATGAGGGAGTAAGAGCAGTCTGAATGAGTGGACCCTTCCGTGTCACAGAGCTTTTTCATGCGCGTGACCGAGAGAGTGCCTTTCTTGTTTACCTTTTATATTGACAACGTTATTATCCGGCTGAAATATTATCAATTATTTAGGCTAAAAACAACCTGAGGATTGAATATAAACATCGTTTGGCATGTTTCTATGAACTTTACGGATACAATTTAGATTTTTTTGTCTGCCTGTTGGGACTGCGTTTGAGCCTGTGGATTACTGAAGAAAACGCGAACAAAACTGAGGTTTTCGGATATAAAGAGAGACTTTATTGAACAAAAGGAACATTTATTGAATAAATTACTGTCTTCTGAGTGCAAACATATGAAGACATCAAAGGTAAGTGATTAATTGTATCTATATTTCTGACTTGTGTATCTCTTCAACTTGGCTGGTTACTGTTTGTAATGATTTATATGCTGGGCTATGTTCTAAAATAATTGTAAGGTATGCTTTTGCCGTAAAGCATTTTTGAATCTGACACTGTGGTTGGATTCACAATAAGTTCATCTTTAAACCTATGTAAAATAGTTGTATCTTTTCTGAATTTTTATAATTAGTATTTCTGTATTTGAATTTGCCGCTCTGCAATCTCACTGGATGTTGGCCAGGTGGGACGCTAGCTTCCCACAAACCCTAGAGAGGTTAACAAGCATGAAACCAAGGCTTTTTCTGTTACAGAAGTCAACAAATGAGAGTGCCTAGGGACACGCAGAGCCTGGGTTAACCTCCACATCACCCGAGGACAGAGGAGGAGTAGGATGAGGGTACGGCTAAAGGCTATCAAAACTGGTCGTCTAGTGCGTTGGGGACAGAGAATAAAAGGAGCAGAATTCTGGGCGTGGTAAAATAGATTCAGGGCATAATGGGTATGGTGGGGTGCGGGTACAGTGGAGGTAAACCCAGGAACCGAGTGAAGATAAGAGAGGTTGCATCTCTGGACGGGCTAGTTATGCTGGGTGAGGTCACCACATGTGTGGGAGGTGGGACAAAGGATGTATCTGAGGCATGTTGAGTGGGACTAGGGGCTCTGCAGTAAACTAAAACAATGATAACTATCCTAAACAACAGTGTACAAGACATATTGACATTTGAGAGAGACATAAAGCGAGGCATAAAGCAATCACAGGTGTTGATTGGGAGAGCTAGCTAAGACAACACCTAATCAGCTAAGACAACAACAACAGGTAAAATAGTGATGAATGGGCAGAGAGGGTCTGTTAACTACACACAGGGCCTGAGTTTGAGGCTGGGGACGACAGATAAACAAAAAATAAACAAAATGGAGTACCGTGATTAATGAACAGTCCAGCAGGTGATCATAGGGTCCAGTGAACAGCAATAGATGGAACAGGGAAACAGTAGGGTAGTCCTTACCAAGCTAGCACGCGGGAGACACAGCGTTTAAGGTTAGCAGGCCGGGGTAAGTAGAAGCGTCTGGTCTGATGTCCGGCAAAGCCCGGTTGACGGCACAGGATGGGGTTACGTCGGCGGACCAGTTGTGGTGGTACGGCAGGGCGCCGTGTCGACAAAGGGTCCGGGCCAGATAGCGAAATAATTATTGGAGTTTGCTAGCCGGGAGATGCGCCTGGCTCGCGGCTAACTGGTGCTAGCTTCGGGGCAGGGGCGTAAGCCACTATAACCACTCGGTAGCAGCTAGCTAGCAGCGATGATCCGATGCAAAGATCCAGAGCTTACAGCAAGGATCCGGTGGAGTAGTGGATTCTAGCCATGTTGTGGCAGAGTCCGGGAGGCATCGGCTGAATAGCCGAATGATCACAGAGTAGGCCGGGAGGTGGGCCTGGCTCAGGGTTAGCTTTGGGGCTGGGTCACTCGGTGGCAGCTAGCTAGCTGTGATGATCAGGAGTAATGGTCCAGGGTTTACGGCAGGAATCCAGCGTTGTAGTGGAGAAAACTGTCCGATACTGGCAGGCTGGCAAGTATTATCCAGGCTAAAACAAACGGCTGGTGTCTGTGCAGAAGGTAAAGGCCGCTAGCAGTGGCTAACAATGACTAAATAGCTAGTAGCTAATTAGCTGGTTAGCTTCTGATGGAGGTTCTGGCTATAAGGTCTAAGAATTAGCGTATCCGTGTCACATTGGGTAAGGCGGGTTACCGGAAGGTATATTTAATTTAGAAATGGAAAAGAGATTGAAAATAAAATGAAATATATACAAAAAAATACAAAAATAAACAAGAGGACAGTTTTTCAAGAAATGTATTAACTTTTATTTATTCAGGATAGCCCAATTGAGACCACGGTTTCATTCCTAATGGTGCCCTGAGTACAAAATAAGACTTCCATTTCCCCCCATTCTGGAACTTAATGACATGGTTTCCTAATTGGCGGTCTTTAATCGGTTTTATTTGTCTCCCCCCAAGTTTTCTGTGTAAAACAAAAATGTAAGGAAGGTTGGAAATTATTATGTTTTAGTAAAATATTTGATCTTTTTGGGATTATTGCCGTCAACTTGCAGTCTACAAATTATTTGCAATTATGTTTTCCGGCCCCTCAACCATCCGCTCAAGAAAAAAATGACCCGCGGCTGAATCTAGTTGATGATCCTTGGTTTATGACATAGCTCCTCTAGTAATTTAATATGTCGTTATCAATAAAACATCACTATATGATGCATAGTGTTCAATTTGGCTGCTGGGAGGCAAGGAGACACCCAGCTCCACCAAAACCATTGGCAAGGGATTGTTAAATAAATGTTATGACTATATTTGGTTTTAATATCATCACCTCAGAACAACACAGTTCGGTTTATTCCACATTTAAAAGCTCGATCATCAGAGTTAAACAGAAAGTAACTGCATGCTTTTCATGATCAGTAAACATCAATTAAATCACGTCATTTCAGATACTTGAGGGTAGCGTATCCATTTGGCATGTAGCTAGCTAGACAGCAATATGTGTTATTTAGCTTGCTTTATCAGAGATTATGCTTTTGGAAAGAGCCTGACATTGTCAAAGTTGTCAGTCAGACTTCTGTCATCACCACTATAAATGGCAAGCAAATCTAACAATATAGCCATCTGGTTTATCCCCTGAAAGTTAGCTTGTTAACTAGCCATATTAACGTGATCTGTTATTAGCTAGCTAGCCAATGTGATGTGGTCCATCAATCAATGTATCGTCTGAGATTCCTAAAGATTGGAAAGCGGCCGCGATTATCCCCCTCTTCAAAGGGGGAGACACTCTAGACCCAAACCTATATCCATCCTGCCCTGCCTTTCTAAAGTCTTCGAAAGACAAGTGAACAAACAGATCATCGACCATCTCGAATTCCACCGTACCTTCTCCGCTATGCAATCTGGTTTATGAGCTGGTCACGGGTGCACCTCAGCCACGCTCAAGGTCCTAAACAATATCACAACTACCAACAATAAAAAACAGTACTGTGCAGCAGTCTTCATCGACCTGGATAAGGCTTTCGACTCTGTCAATCACTGTATTCTTATCGGCAGACTCAACATCCTTGGTTTCTCTAATGCCTCACCTGGTTCACTAGCTACTTCTTAGATAGAGTTCAGTGTGTCAAATCGGAGGGTCTGTTGTCCGGACCTCTGGCAGTCTCTATGGGGATGCCACAGGGTTCAATTCTCGGGCCAACTCTTTTTCTCTGTATATATCAATGATGTCGCTCTTGCTGCTGGTGATTCTTTGATCCACCTCTACGCAGACGACACCATCCTGTATACATCTGGCCCTTCTTTGGACACTGTGTTAACAAACCTCCAAACAAGCTTCAATGCCATACAACACTCCTTCCGTGGCCTTCAACTGCTCTTAAATGCAAGTAAAACTAATTGCATGCTCTTCAACCGATCGCTGCCCACACCCGCCCGCCGGCCTAGCATCCCTACTCTGGACAACGGTTCTGACTTAGAATATGTGGACAACTATACATACCTAGGTGTCTGGCTAGACTGTAAACTCTCCTTCCAGACTCACGTTAAGCATCTCCAATCTGAAGTTAAATCTAGAATCGGCTTCCTATTTCGCAACAAAGCCTCCTTCACTCATGCTGCCAAACATACCCTCGTAAAACGGACTATCCTGCCGATCCTTGACTTCGGCGATGTCATTTACAAAATAGTCTCAAACACTCTACACAGCAAATTGGATGCAGTCTATCACAGTACCATCCATTTTGTCACCAAAGCCCCGTATACTACCCACCATTGCGACCTGTATGCTCTCATTGGCTGGTCCTCGCTACATATTTATCGCCAAACCCACTGGCTCCAGGTCATCTATAAGTCTTTGCTAGGTAAAGCTCTGCCTTATCTCAGCTCACTGGTCACCATAGCAACACCCACCCGTAGCATGTGCTCCAGCAGGTATATTTCACTGGTCATCCCCAAAGCCAACACCTCCTTTGGCCGCCTTTCCTTCCACTTCTCTGTTGCCAATGACTGGAACGAATTGCAGCAATCACAGATGTTGGAGACTTATATCTTCCTCACTAACTTCAAGCATCTGCTGTCAGAGCAGCTAACCGATCGCTGCAGCTGTACATAGCCTATCCAACCAACTACCTACCTCATCCCCATATTTGTTTATTTGTTACTTATTTGTTACTTTAATAGTTCACTTTTATTTTCTATCACTCAAATATCCAATTAATGGTGGCCAATATTTAGAGATATCGTGAATCAACCCTCAAATATCTGAAATTACATGAACAATTGATGTTTAATGATCATGTTGATCATGTTGACTTTGGTGCATGCAGTTAGAGCTTAATGTGTGCAAATGTTTTGCATGGAATAATCAGAAATGTGTAGTTCTAACTGCTCTTCAAGATCGAGGTGATGATATTACAACCAAATAGTTACCATTACAACCAAATAGTTACCATTACAACCAAATAGTTACCATTTATTTGCCAATCCCTTGAGAACGGCACCTAGTTGTCAATGGATTTAGCATAGCTGGGGGTCTCCTTGTCCCCCCAGCAGGCAAATCGAACACTCTACACCTTATTGTGACATTTTATTGATAACAACCTATAGGATCTCAATGGCCAGAGCATAGAGCTAGCATTGCATTGTGGGTTGTGTAGTCAACTTGAGCTGCAACAGATTTCCACAAAGATTTTCACATTGCTACCAACCGTACAATGCCAAAATTATTTGTTCACAAAAAATATTGTTCTCACATGTTAGTGTTATTTAACACTGTTCATTATAGGAATTACTGATTTTGGGTGGATTTTTCCTTTAAAGACAATGTAGTTAAATGCTGGCAGTTAAATGCTGCGTTCACCTGTGAGGTAGGGAAGAAAGAGGCTGAACTGAAAAGGGACTATTTAATTTCCTGTAAACATACATGCTGCGATGTGGGCCTGTTGCCATGGGGACTGGGGTCCAGGCAACCTGCTGTTTTGACTGGATTTTGATGATGATTGATAATTACTACCTGGCATTTGGTCCCCATCTTCATAAACATATGGCTAGATTTGCCCTCCACGTTATATCTGGCAAATTGTTCCCTTTGATAATAGGTTTTTAATGTTCCACAGTTGACGTTTGTTGGGCATAGCAATAATTTTCTCATGTAATTATATTTGCGGTTATACAAGTCCCAGACATAGAATCGATTTCACATTGAATTTATGTGACCTATCCAGGATGGTGGCAGAATTTAATTTACAAATTCTTGTGACAAACAAAAGGATAGAGGGTGTTGTCAGATGTCGCATATTGAAATTTGAGCATTTGAAAATGGCTATTGTTGCATTGACTTTTGTTATTCAAATAGGGATTTGTTGTATTTTTAATTTCCATGATAAGAGCATTATGATACTTGTTAGCTTACATAAAGAGGCAATTGGAAGCCATGTCAGTATACAGTATTAAGCTCTGAAGGGATAACAAGCTGTCACGTTGTTTAACTACCTAAATGACCCACTGTGCACTTACTAGCATACTTCTGTACTTGTCACACTATATTTCACATCTCTGAGCTCCTGCAGTATAAGTAAACCACAGAGATGAAAGGAAATCCAAAGGCAAAGCTTTATATGAGTTACAAAGACTATAGGAATGCAAAAAAGCCTGGGTTCTGTTAGAGAGATAATGATCACTCATCCTCCCCTGTCAGTCAGCGTACTGAAGGAATCGTCTTTGTGGAAAATGGAAAGGACCACATAATACACAATTTGTTGGAAATTAGGAGGTTGGCTGGGGAATAACATGTTAAACATAATGCCAGAGGATGAGAGAAGATCAAATAAAGATCAAATACATTTTTATAAAATCACAGTGCTGCCCCCATCTCCCTTACTCCTCGCCTCTCTGTGTTACCCTCACTGTGTGACATTTCTAAATGAGGATCAAAGGCAACCTGCATACACTGAGTGTACAAAACATTAAGAACATCTTCCTAATACTAATAATACCCCCAATTCGTCGGGGCATGGACTCTACAAGGTTCTGGCCCATGTTGATCACAATGCTTCCCACAGTTGCGTCAAGTTGGCTGGATGTCCACTGGGTGGTGGACCATTCTTGATACACACAGGAAACTGTTTAGTCTGAAAACCGCAGCAGAGTTGTAGTTCTTGACACAGTCAAACCTATGTGCCTGGCACCTACTACCATACCTCATTCAAAGGTACTTACATATTTTGTCTTGCCCATTCACCCTTTGAAAGGCACACATAAAATTGTCTCAAGGCTTCAAAATCCTTCTTTAACATGTATTCTCCTGTTCATCTACACTGATTGAAGTGGATTTAACAGGTGACATCAATAAGGGATCATAGCTTTCACCTAGATTCACCTGGTCAATCGTTGTCATGGAAAGAGCAGGTGTCCTTAATGCTTTGTACACTCAGTGTATATGGAAGAGAGATATATATATACTTGTGTAAACATTAGGTTAAGACCTTAAGGCTGGGTGGGTCCCACCTTAGGCTGTTGTTCACTGGGGGATTTAGCTCATTTGTAGAAGTCTGTTTAATCCTAGAGTACCTGTAATACTGTGTCCTGACCTGTGTTAGGAGTAGTGAGCTGCCCTCTGTTAGAGCCTCCTTTCAAACACATCAGACTCAGTGACTGTGAAAATGTCACATCAATGGAGCTACCCAGCAGGAAAAACATACACAATCAGAAAGTTTGCTTCCAGTAGGGATTTTATGTGCTGTTATTTAAAAAAAGAAAGGTTGTTTGCTGTAGAGTTGTACATATGCTTGAATAATGGGTGAATCGGGAATAATGGGTGTTCACTAAAAGTGGAAATAATGGAAATGAAAAATGAAAAATATGTATGCAAATCCTGTCTCTTTCAACCAGCTCTCGCTTCCTCCATCCTAATCTCTTTCTGTCTCTCTCTCTCTGTTTAGTGAGCAGGTAGAACAGTAATCACTAACGAGTGATTGCATGCTTGGCATTATGTGTTGTGTTTCAACGTCCCCAGTGTTCACTGAGAATAAGCAAACCACATTCTTCATTAAATTTAGAATAGCTCTCAGCAACTAAATTATGTATTCTGCTGTGGTTGCATTTATATTCTACATGGCCTCTTCACTAACAAATACTTTTTTCTGGGAACCTTACAAATATTCGAGTGTACACGACTATCATGCAACATCTACGAATAGGGTGAAATACATTTTTAAAAACCTTAAATTCCTATAAGATTATAATAAATAAACCCTGTATACTGTTTATTTTGAAAACTGTGTCATCTGTAACAATTTCTATTATTTTGTAAATAGAACGTATCTTTTCAATTTTGATGCATCTGATGTTCTGACCATTTTCTCTAAATGACTAGGCATGGAAATAAGCCTGAGGCTACACGAGGGGCGTAGCTCACCTGTCAAATGCCAGAGTGAGAATGATTAGCATGTCAGACAAGTCAGACGCTGACTGCTGTTCATAACTTAATAACACAGATCAAATGTGTTAGCTCACCACATACTAATGTCCTCTCTGAAAAATAAATCGACTTTATGTGGACATTAGCCTTGTTTAGTTGTTCAAATAATACCCTGCACTTTAAATAACACTGGTGCTCAGAGGGGATTTTCAACCTAAAGGAAAAACATGAAGTTGTTCTGCAACTAACAGGCTTTCTTACTGTGTCTCCATTCTCTGTGTATGATCTTTGGCCTCATTTGGGTCACAGGGTTGTAGTGAAACGATCTCTCCCTTTTGTTGGGAAGATGTCGGACTTTCAAAAGCATATTTGTACGTCAATGAAATATAGGCCCTCCCCTAATTTAGTTTCATAGTCATGTGGGAATAAAAAAAGAGAAGTTGCTATTTTGGACCAAGAAAGTCAAAGTGGCACTTGCGTCAGCATTGCTTCAGTAAAGAGGGCAACTCATTGGTATGTGGTTGTGGATTTATTTCACTGAGTACAGCAGCATTTCACAAGATGTTGTTGCAGCAGCACTATTTTAGCGAGGAAGCATTTTAGTGTTATATTGCACCATCGCTCTACCATTGCCAGCTCAGATTTAAATAGTGTAGTTCAAAACAGGAGCGTACAGTATGTGTATGAAATCTGTAATTTCAAGCTATCAAGACATAATCATGGTAGTATTTAGATTGAATGTTATTCAACACTTTTCTACAGTGTTCTTTTTATTCATTGCTGCATAATCTCAGGAAATCTGTCAGATGAATGTCCACTGTTGACGAGTCCTTCAGATCCTGTGGCAGCGCTGTCTATGTGGAACTTCAGAAACCATTCGGAGGTGTCTAAGGGCTTTTGCAAACGTGCCGTCCACAGAATGATAATGAAGTTCTAGCCCTTAATTGAATTGGAGAAATTAGACAAGGTACTGTCAGACGTTAAGAGGAGCGTTGGACTGCATCAAAAGATCAAGTTGTCAGCTTGCATCGCTGTTGAGTTCCTTGTGACTTTCATGCCTCGGGGGTGCTGTTCATTGACAGAAATGATGGATTTGCCCCCAAGGGGTTATTTTATGTCTGCCAATGCCAAGAGAGCAAGCTATTATCCAAGGTAACTTATGTATTCGACCTGCACTCTAAATCTCTGCCACTTTTTACAGCTGGCCATTTAAACAGCTGTGTATTCCTCAAGGGGTTTAAACCAGCAACCTTCATATTCAACCTTAAGTCAGGTCAGTGACCCAAAAAAGGCCAGAGCAGACCTAATGCATGTGTGTTATTGTGAGGAGGGTTCCTTATTTAACTGCCATCAAGGAACATGATCAGTGGCATCCAGGCCCAGAATAATAAAAGGATTCCGCACATTTCTCCACTTGACCTTGAGGCTCATTTGAAGTCGATATCCTGAAAGTCTGAGGGGAGCTTTTTGATGTTTTCTTTTTTTTAACTAGCACAGATGTCCGCAGATCCATGTCAAACCCATGGCTTCAGCTCAAAGACAAATATCTGATGTAGTCAGAGGAGTTAACACACACGATTAGTTCTGCCCCAGAAAAATGTTTTGCACTATAACCAAATTACACGTTATAAATTGTGAGTGAATTGCATTATCAGTTTCTAAATCAAGTGTCAACCCCCTCAATCCTGGACACACTGCTGTGTAAATCAAACACACTTCTAAAAGCACTATCTGGAAATCTGTGAATCTCAACCATAGTCATCATAATGGGCATGTAACCTTTGACTCCCAGTCTTCACATCTGCAGCATTTGACCTGTGAAATGTGCACCGCACATAAAGTGTTTTACGCGATACGCTCTGAGTTACATGCTCAATGTCATGAGTTTACGGATTGGGTTTCTAAAAAAGGCCCACATCAAGAGGATTATTTAGTCACATCCCACTGTGCAAAAACTGGTTGATTCAATATTGTTTCCATGTCATTTCAACCCCCAAAATGTATGTGATGGACATTGAATCAACGTGCAAAAAGTAGTCAATGTAAAGGCATTTTCTTTTTTTTTTTCATCCAACTTTTAACCTAAATCTAATGACATGGTGATATTTTTTGTTGATTTCACATTGAATTCACAATAGTTGACAACTCAACCAAATGTAAACCAAAACTAGAGGTTGAACTGATGTCTGTGCCCAGTGGGTTATTGCTACATAGGCCTGTTCTAGAAATGAAATCTCTTGTTTAAACTGATGATACATGGTGAAAAACAAATCTAAGTGAGGTAGAGCTCAGGTCAGCTCGTTTGTATTACCATTCATGAGTCATCCATTATGCAGACTATTGGATTTCATGTTATTATAAGACTTCAACTTTATAGAGAGAGAAAGAAAGAGAGAGAAAAATACAGTACAGCAAAGCCAAGTAGCCTGAAAACTTGCAGTTACCAAGCTGATTACAGATCTTGGTGTAATTTTCCTTGCCTTTTTCCCTGGCTGTTTTGGAAAGAGCGTGAAGTAAAAGGTCATTGAGTCACAATAGCTTTCACCTCCTGTGATTACTTCCTCCTCGATTTCATTGGGCTTTGTTTTGCTTAATTTTTTTCCCTTCAAACCTTGATGAGAATTTGATCTGGCAAAAAATTATTCCCCTTGGCTGCCTCTAACCTTGGACATGATTTAATTGTAATTGCACACGAAATGCCTCTTTGAACTACTTGACTGAACCTGGCTCGAATCGAGTGCCTCCTCTCTCCTTTGAGTTTATCATTGTTTTTGTTACCAGGGAAGGCAGTCTGCCAAGGTGTTACAATACAGTTGTTGCTCAATGTAAAATGTGGGCGTTCAAATACTTTGGAGGTTTTAAATACTTTATGGTGTAATTAATGTGTACTGTGGAATTATCTGCCTACAAAGAAGTCCAATCAAACATGTTTATGTGTCATTAGCATTGTTGAAGGTCTCAAATCAGCAAGTTACAAGGAAACTAATCATGGGAATAATGATTAGATCAGTGCATGTGTTGTGCAACAACATGACCTAGTGTTCTCATAGATTTAACTTTACAGGATGGGAATTGTTATTCAGTTGTTTATATAGTTCTAACGCTACACTCCTGTGACATAGAAAGGAAATGTTTATTTACGAAGTGCTTATTACACAAATGATTCAGAAGAATCAGCTTGCTTGTCTTCCTTCCCTAGGCTCTGTGTGTGGTTGCCTTCCTTTCCCCAGAAACTTTGCCTCTAGGATACTAACCAGCATGTGTTTTGTCCCCATCTTCTCAGCCCCTAACCTGAAGGGTCGGCCACGGAAGAAGAAGCTGTCAGTGTCCCAGCGAAGGGACTCCCAGGGCCACAGTCAGGAGCCTCAGGGGCCCCAAGAACCCAGCACCCTAGAGAACAAGTCTCCCACCAAGGTATACCACTCACCTAACATTTGATTCAATTGCGGCCATGCATAAAGATGGCGGCCACCATGTACTTACCACAAATATCTGAATTCCTCCATCTTTATGCTCCTTCACCATTCACTTCAGTTTACTTCATATTGATTGAATTCAATTTTTAAAGGTTGTGATTTGTATGAATGACATAATTTTATTTCAGCGGGTGATATAATTATTTTGACAGAATCATTAAATAGCCCCCCCCCCCCCTACACACACACACTTCACGTTGAGTGTAAGCCCTTCAACTTCCACTATTTTATTTCCTACAGGTAAAACCTAACTGCAAGATAACAGTTCCTACCAGCAGGGGCACAACGACCAAACCCAGGATCTGTAAAAAGGCATCTGTGGAGGAGAAGGTGGAGAGGGAGGAGAAGATGGAGAGGGAGGAGAAGGTGGAGAGGGAGGAGAAGGTGGAGAGGGAGGAGAAGGTGGAGAGGGAGGAGAAGGTGGAGAAGGTGGAGAGGGAGGAGAAGGTGGAGAGGGAGGAGAAAGAAGAACCAGAAGAGAACCAATCAGAAGAGAGTGGTGCAGACGAGCAGGCCTTCCTAGTAGCCCTATACAAGTACATGAAAGAGAGGGACACACCTATTGAGAGGATCCCCTTCCTGGGATTTAAGCAGAGTGAGTGAAATATATTTATTTTATGTTCATATGAGCTTTGAATATAGGATATATGATCTTCACACACCTGTCAAAAGCATTATATGTGCATTCATAAGGGTTCTTCACACGGTCAGAACATGCAACACAACTCACTCAGATGTTTCAACAATGAGGTTTCACATGCTAGGGAAGATTATATCTTATATATAGAACCATACAAGAATGGTCATTCAATATTATTTTCATGGCACAGACATGCGTCATTGTGGTGCATTCACTCTATATGAAAAGATGCGATTTGTATTGTACTTTACTCTCTCTATACAAGTTTTACATAAATGTAAGTTCCGGTTCACAAATAACCCCATGTATATATTTAGAAAGAGATGTCATCTTCACACCAAAGATGCAGTTCTTAAGTAGGTCATTGTGGTTGAGATGATATGAGAGTGGCTCAGTATGCATGCATACGGTAGTTACTGAGTCTGCAGCATAGCATCATTTGTATCGAGGCATAATGCCAACTGTTTTACATACAGTACATGTTCTGAATTACAAACCAAGCAACATCATAATGCTTTTCTCATTAAAGCCCCCAATAATGCAGTTTAAACTCGTCCTTGGCAACATGACTGTTTAAAAAAAACCATAACTAATTCAAAATATGCTCAGACGCAATCAGCTTTCATTATTCCTTTCAGCCACTGCAATAGCCTCATTTATCAAAGCAAAACTTTCCTATTATGGAAATTGTGTTTCTGGTATTTTCTTTCATGAGTGGTTTATAATTAAGATAACGACTGTTTAAAAGCACTGGATTGTTGAACGGTATACACATGTATTCCTGTCCTCTTTTGATGTGCCTCCTACACGTTTTGTGTGATTGTTAACAGAAGCCATTCAATTACATCTTCCTTTCTAAGCCACTGGCTCTGAAATGCACACAGAGCAACCAATTCTACTTCGTCTAATGCACAATGTAGGGCAGACAGCGCAGCGTAGATAGAGGCAAAATACTGTAAATGAATCTTTCAATCTATCCCCTTTTATTTGAACGGCATATTCTACACAGTGCAAGGTTATAGCTCTGGCTCAAAGTTTCTTATCTGTTCCACCAGAAAGGAGGCTTATTTTCTTTTATTTAGCTTTAGCAGTTTGCCTGGATGCTGCACAGGACGTAAGATAAATGGACTTCAGAAGAAGAAAAGGTCACATGACAAAAAGAGGTTTCATTATCTTCCATTCAGTTGGGTAAACAGCTATTCCCAGCGTTGGTACCACATTCTGAATGTGCGATGGAAGTGAGTGTGAGGAAAAAATGGGACAGGGAGGGGGCTGGGAGTGTGTGTCAAGGTTGGTATAGTTTGACATCACATTGCACACTTTGAATGGCCTTGGTCACAAATTGGAGAGTGGGGAGTTAGGGAATTGGTATGCGTGTTGTTGGGTGGGGCGGCGGGGGAGGTGATGCGCATTATTTCAGGCTGCCTTTAGAGAGGTTCTTTATGCCTTGTTTCTAATTTGCCTGTTTGAATGTCTGTTTTAGTGTACATTGTGTTTTGTCATCCTTATCGTTGTGATAATGCCCGTTGAATAGAGTGAATTAGAGAAAAAACAGGGAGCAAGTCATCTAAGAAAGAACTATTCTCCCATTTTCTTTCCTTTTTCTGTCCTTCCTAATTCTGCTCGCTGTTGTGGTAATTACAGCCGAAGCATAACAGCCCCATTAATAAGCCATAGCTGCTATCCAGTTGCAAAACACAATGCTACTCTCTGCAGTTCAAATAGAACCCACCAGCTTCCTTTGTAATTCTCCCTGTGTATTGACAACAGACACGGAAGAGCAGGGAGGAAAAATCAATGCTGTCAAATGCGGAGATAGGAAAATGCCATTTTGACAAATGCAAGCCTTTGTGTACGCAGAGATTGAATTTTGATGGATTTCTCCCTAGGCGAGTCTTCCTTATTTATAGGTCTTCATATAAAAATGTTAAACAATGATGTTACAGAAAGCAGATACCAATGTCATTGTTTGGAAAATCTTACAATAACCTGGGTTAATTGTTTGCAGGGAAATATACTGTCTTTGTATTTTGATTATAATCACTATTTTGTACAATACCTATAATCAATTTGATATCGTCTGTTATTGGATCTTTGCATGTAAAATTCTATGCAAAATTGCATTTGCATTTGTGCCAACATTGTTAATGAGTGCTAAAATGTTAAGTATTACCAGATGCTCATAATGGTCTTTATTCAAATCCCCTTCAGCTGAATTGTTACATGAGCTAGCTAGGTGTCAGGCTGTATCTACCTGTAGTTTATGTAGCTATGTGACAGTATCTTTGTATGTGATGATCTAGCTGAATACCATTGATCTCCCTGTTTGTTGTCCCTCTAACAGTAAACCTTTGGACTATGTTTCAAGCTGCTCAGAAACTCGGAGGATATGAGTTGGTAAGTGTTTACATATGTCCTGCTCCATACTTAACTTTTATTTTCTTTAGGCTGCCTCAGTCGTGTTTTTCTCCAAAAATCTTGGTCAGGCCCACATTTTGCAAAATGATGCCGGTGTTTTAAACCCCCTCTAAGTGGAAAACACATGTTACTCTCCCATGTCAAGGAAATTGGTGAAGTCTGTCATTTTTTCCCATGTTCAGGCTCTAAAATAAAGTGCACTATTATACACAGCGAGACAGCAGAGCAGGGACATTTCACTTGGCAGCCTACCCCACATTTGTTCGGTACTAATGTGGGAAGTGTTTCCAACATTTTTAAGTCTTTTGATGTGAAAAGTAAACGCATTGCGAATGCCGGTTAGTTCATTTGCCACATATAGTCATACAGAGAGACGAGCCGCAAACTATAAACAGGAAACTAGTCATGTAATCGGGATGTTTTTCCTTTTAAAGCCTTTTTATCTGTGGATGATTATCAGTCTTTCATGCCTGCTGCTGTCTTTGTGAGCAGGAAGTTGTGTGGTTGGTTTGAGTATATATTTAATGGTGTAACTCGTCACTCTGGCATCTTAATGCATATATTCCACTGTACTGTACTTTTCCCTCTTACCCTTGCTGTGGTACAGATGGTTGTTGCCAGCTACAGCTGGTAGCATGTTATGGAGATGGTTTTGCATTACAGAGTAGTGTTATAGTCTCTGTAGCAAACTAAATAACTTTGTTAGTGTTATCCACTCACGTCGGGGAAATGACTAGCATCTATAACGATGTTGTTACAGCATTTTATTATGTTATATGATACAGCGTTATAAAAATCTGTTTCTCTCTCTCAGATCACAGTTCGCCGACAGTGGAAAAATGTATATGATGAGCTGGGTGGTAACCCAGGAAGCACAAGTGCCGCCACATGCACACGAAGACACTACGAGAGGTGAGTTATTAACAAAGCGCTGTCCCATTTTCCTAATACAGTGGAGGAAGAGGAATGCTACTCTCAGCCTCAGTATCAGGTGCATGTCAACTTTGCTTAGGGAAGTAAGGCTTCCTTCCTATCTCGACATGATGTCCTAAGCCGTGCCCACAGACACTCTCTCACCCTGCTGCTCCATGCATACTAACACAGAGCACAACTATATTCACCAAACCAGTCACACATCTCTCTCTAACCAGCCTTTATTATTGAGAGGGTCCCTGAACCAAAGCAAACAGCAAACAGATATGATCCTGGGGGAGACTGGAGGATATTATGCATGCACACACACATTCTCAAGGTTAAACAAACGCTGTGTGCTTAATACAAGATAACCTCTCTTTCATAAAGCTTTCCTCTTACGGCTAGTCATCTCTGAACCCCCCCCCCCCAGGCTGATATTTTCATGCCTCCGCAATGCTACGGAACAGATTTACCTGTCAAAAGAGAGGCATGCAGAGCAATATCACGCATGCATATGGGTGAGTATGTGTATAGACCTAGGCAAATGACAAACAAAGTCAGGCTGAATTGCTCAGTCAATGTGTGTAGGTTTATCTATGCTCTATGTACGAATGCATACAAAATGTAATAAAGTATTTGAATGATATCAAATAGCACTGCAGCTTTAAACCTCCTGCGCAGCCAGAAGGGACTGTATTTGCTCTGCCATTAAAAGCCCTTTCACAGCCCTGCATGGTTAGGAGGACTGGTATAGACAGTGTCAGCACAGCACACAGCACAGGGGGCTGGAGGGGACCAGTGAGGTGTTACTGCTGGCATTTTCTCAATAGAGCCACAGAAAGCTGGGAAATTGTGCTGAATCAATACAAACCAATAATATCTCCACTGCAGTGAATATCACCCTGTCAGAAAGAGAGCGGGAAATCTCAGCTGAACTCAGACAGACTATGGGATGAGAATTTTAGCTGAGGCTCACTATTCCAGTAGCTAGGAGGGCAATTAACTTCATTGTATTAGCTCAGCAAACAAAGCTATTCTCTCTCCCTTGGAAGTGTATGATAAATGACCCCATTTGTGGGTTTGGTGAAGTATATGTTTGGTCCCTGGTGGCATCTTTTATTTCTCTTAATGATTACTCAGCGTTGAAAACACAATGAGCGATTTAAACTAGAGCATGCAGCATTTCTCCCAACGTCTTTTGATTTGGTATTGGAACATTTCGGTTGTAATTGCACTAGATTAACTGAACGCGCTCATCTTGGTCTTTTGTTTGGGACTTTGAATGTCCCCAAGCCCTGACTCTAATTTGAAATTATCCACATTATCCATTTTCCTCTTCAATGGAAGTCATCTGAAACGGTTGCCTTGGAGACATTATTTTGAATGATAAAGATGGAAATAATGATTGTATTTATGGAGTTGAGCAGCGGGCAGTAGAGAACATAAAACGAACAGAACACAAGATAACCTGAGGTACTTGTCATTTGGAAAGTTGCTCATTGCAGCCATTCTACTGTTCATTAGCTTAAAGGGAAAAATCAATATTTAACATCCAACCCAAGGTCTAAAGCTCCAGCTGGGAAAGCTTTAATGATATTTATTTAAACCGTTTCCGAAGATTAGCTGTCAGAGCTCAGCTCCCTGAATTAAAAATGAGGTCATGAAAAGATGGCATCAATAACCTTGAAATAGACTGCTGCATTCTCTCCCTGCATGTCACTTCATGCTAATTCTTTGATTATACAGGTCAATGCCTTTTAGCTGCCGTTAGTTATTTAAGCTCTCACTTTCTATGTGAGCTGCTGCTGCTGCTACAGAAACAGTACATTCATACCGTACATGTTGTTACTCTAATAGCTCCTGTGTTAATGCAGAATTAATGCCTGCCGTGCAT
Organism: Oncorhynchus mykiss; assembly: GCF_057628025.1. Lineage (NCBI taxonomy): Eukaryota > Metazoa > Chordata > Actinopteri > Salmoniformes > Salmonidae > Oncorhynchus > Oncorhynchus mykiss. The sequence goes on from NC_143022.1 coordinate 80,676,309, forward strand.
AGGCATTTTTATGTAATTGCAGGGGGGAAATATCCATGGCAACAGTGGAGGCAATTGAGAATAATTTTCTCAGAGGTTGTACCGAGTATAACAAAGAACAAGGAATTCCACTCATTCTTTTTTAATATAGCAGCTAATTTCAGTTATTAACTGATGAATACCAGATGTGCACACTAGATTGTAAATATTTATTTGGTTGGATGCAGTGTTTGTTTCTTTTGGATACATTGCAGACGATATTATTGATTCTTGTATGAATTCCTCGTGGTATTGGTGTGCCTTTGCACTCACTCAAGCTGCACCTCAGATTGAAAATATATCCCTTAGTGTATAGGCTCATAACAAATTGGAAAAACTTGGCCAGTCGCCACCCCGTGGATCATGTTAGAGTAGACTCAATCCTAAATACAGCCCTTGCTCAGCGTTGCATCTAGTTCCTCTATGCAACACACTGGTCTCTTTGGCTATGCCATGGTGTTCATTTTATTTAGTAACGAATCTTACCACAAGAGTTTAAATAGACACATTGCTGTAACAGCCTGATTAAATTTCTAGCTATAGGAAAAACCTACGGGACAGATTACAGCTGTGATAGCACTCAGATGAATGATGTTTGATTGCTCTCCCTCATCCACCTGCCATAATAAAGAAATAACTTACCCACATGAAATATTCTAGGCTTTTAAACCTAGTGCTTTTTGCAATTAGGGGCTTGCAAATGGTGCCATACTTGTGCCATTCAGAAATACTGATAACAAGTCAGAGGATTTGTTGTTGTTGCATTCTTGCCTTTGGCTTAGGAACAGTTCATTAGATATTTCTTGATATAGGACTTAATGATGAACAGACTTTTCACCATATTATAAATCTGGTCCTAATGTTGAGATTGGATCAAAGAACATAATATTCTACATAGTGAACTGAAGACATGATACAGTATCTAGCAGTTAATCCAAACACTTACCAGTCCATTGCTCAGCACCTGTCATGATTAAGGTTTGCTGTGTACAGTTTAATGCGGTTTAGCCTTAGGTGAATGGTAAAGGTCACTTTTAGATCTGGTATTTCTAGACCGGACAAAAGGCCCTAGTTTAGTATTCCTTCACTGCCCTGTTTAACGGCGTGAATCAGGATCACTTGAAGTGACAAAAGAGAGGCTTTGGATCCAAATCTTTCCCGAGCTGAGGGAACAATGACCGTTTATCCCTCTCTGATTTGGCTCTGAAGATCGATATTTGCATTTGTACAGAAAGGAGTTATTGTTTTGCCAGTTCTTTGAAGCAGCCTAATCATAACACATGGTGATGATGAATATGGATTATATTGTTTTTTGCTTCTCCTTCTCTTCCTGAGGTTGTAATACAAATCATTATTTCCTATAAATAGTTTGGCAGCCTATGGGCCTGTCCATCAGCTCTCAAGATATGATTCCTTTAACGAATTTAAGTTCAAATGCAGGCGGTTTAAAAAAAATCTCAAAGTCATGTATTGGTAACAATTAAGTAAGTACCTTACTTACTGTGATCGTTTTTTAATTAAAATGTTCAAAAAGAAACAAAAATAGTGTCTTAGAAAATAGCAATTTCTCAAACAACTATTTAGCTAGGATTGTCTGGGAGTGAGTGGGGAGGGGGAAACTGAAAACTTGCTGTTGGCAGAGAGGTTTGGAACTCTCTTTCTTATTGATCTATTAACTCATTTACCGCCTGGTGATGTCACAAGGCAGGCCAAAACTCCGTCCGACCAAAACAGGCTGAACTGTCAGGCGGTCTTTTCAAATAGCTCTTTCACTAAAGGGGCATTATCATATTTTTCACAATTTGTTTGGGTATTATTCTAACCTACAGTACCAGTCAAAAGTTTGGACACACTTACTCATTCCAGGTTTTTTTGTATTTTATTTTTTTACATTTTTCTACATAGTAGAATAACATTGAAGACATCAAAACTATGAAACAACACATATGGAATCATCTATTAACCAAAAAAAGTGTTTTATATTTGAGATTCTTCAAAGTAGCCACCCTTTGCCTCAATGACAGCTTTGCACACTCTTGGCATTCTCTCAACCAGTTTCATGAGGTAGTCACCTGAAATGCATTTAAAATAACAGGTGTGCCTTGTTAAAAGTTAATTTGTGGAATTTCTTTCCTTTTTAATGCGTTTGAGCCAATCAGTTGTGTCAAGGCCAATCAGTTGTGACAAGGTAGGGATGGTATATAGAAGATAGCCCCATTTGGTAAAAGACCAAGAACATATAATGGCAAGAACAGTTCAAATAAGCAAAGAGAAATGACAGTCCATCATTACTTTAAGACATGAAGGTCAGTCAATCAGGAAAATTTCAAGAACTTTGAACGTTTCTTCAAGTACAGTCTCAAAAACCATCAAGCGCTATGATGAAACTGGGTCTCATGAGGACTGCCACAGGAAAGGAATACCCAGAGTTACCTCTGCTGCAGAGGATAAGTTCATTAGAGTTACCAGCATCAGAAATTGCAGCCCAAATAAATGCTTCACAGAGTTCAAGTAACAAACATCTTAACATCAACTGTTCAGAGGAGACATGGTGAATCAGGCCTTCATGGTCGATTTTACTGCAACAACAAAAATCACTACTAAAGGATACCAATAAGAAGAAGAGACTTGCTTGGGCCAAGAAACACTAACAATGGACATTAGACTGGTGGAAATCTGTCCTTTGGTCTGAGGGGTCCAAATTTGAGATTTTTGGTCCCAACCACTGTGTCTTTGTGAGACGCAGAGTAAGTGAACGAATGATCTCCGCATGGGTAGTTCCCACAGTGAAGCATGGAGGGGGGGGGGGGGGGGGTGATGGTGTGGGGGTGCTTTGCTGGTGACACTGTCTGTGATTTATTTAGAATTCAAGGTACACTTAACCAGCATGGCTACTATAGCATTCTGCAGTGATACTCCATCCCATTTGGTTTGCGCTTAGTGGATCTATCATTTGTTTTCAACAGGACAATGACTCAACACACCTCCAGGCTGTGTAAGGGCTATTTGACCAAGAAGGAGAGTGATGGAGTGCTGCATCAGATGACCTAGCCTCCACAATCACCAAACCTCAACCCAATTGAGATGGTTTGGGATGAGTTGGACCGCAGAGTGATGGAAAAGCAGTTAACATGTGCTCAGTATATGTGGGAACTCCTTCAAGATTGTTGGAAAAGCATTCCAGGTGAAGTATGTGAACACTTCTTCAAATTAGTGGATTCGGCTATTTCAGCCACACCTGTTGCTGATCGGTGTATAAAATTGAGCACACCGCCATGCAATCGCCATAGGAAAACATTGGCAGTAGAATGAAGAGCTCAGTGACTTTCAACGTGCCACCTTTCCAACAAGTCAGTTCGTCAAATGTCTTCCCTGCTAGAGCTGCCCCAGTCAACTGTAAGTGCTGTTTTTGTGAAGTGGAAACGTCTAGGAAAACAACGGCTCAGCCGCAAAGTGGTAGGCCACACAAGCTCACAGAACAGGACCACCGAGTTCTGAAGCACAGAGACCTGACCTCAACCCCATCGAACACCTTTGGGATGAATTGGAACGCCGACTGCGAGCCAGGCCTAATCACCCAACCCCTCACTAATGCTCTTGTGACTGAATGGTAGCAAGTCCCTGCAGCAATGTTCCAACATCTAGTTGGAAAGCCTTCCCAGAAGAGTGGAGGCTGTTGTGACAGCGAAGGGGGGACCAACTCTATATTAATGCCCATGATTTTGGAATGAAATGTTCGACGAGCAGGTGTCCACATACTTTTGGCTATGTAGTGTAGCTACAGTAGTTGCCGTGGTATCCAAACAGACTAGTTTAGCTAACCAAACTGTTATGAAAATCAAATTCAGCAAACGCAATACTGTTTTCAATTCGACTTTTGCTTTCAAAAGCAGCGCAAACAAAACTTGTAAAAATGAACTATAGCCAGTGAAATCTATCGTGCATTATATTGAAATAATGCACACTCTAGAATGCCCTTCAAGCCAATCAGAAAGGAGTATTCAATAATGCCATGGTATAATTAAGCAATAAGGCACGAGGTGGTGTGGTATATGGCCAATATACCACGGCTAAGGGCTATTCTACTGCACGACACAACACGGAATGCCTGGATACAGCCCTTAGCCATGGTATATTGGCCATATACCACAAACCCCCAAGGTGCCATATTGCTATTATAAACTGGTTACCAATGTAATTAGAGCAGTAACCAGAAATGTTTTGTCATACCCTTGTTATACGTTTGATATACCACGGCTATCAGCCCATCAGCATTCAGGGCTCGAACCACCCAGTTTATTTCACAGTTTTGTCAAGTTGGCTTGATGTTCTTTGGATGGTGGACCATTCTTGATACACACGGGAAAATGTTGATAATGAAAAACTCAGCAACGTTGCAGTTCTTGACATTATTGACCGGTGCGCCTGGCACTTACTACCATACCTTGTTCAAAGGCACTTAAATATTTTGTCTTGCCCATTCACCCTCTGAATGTCACACATACACAATCCATGTCTCAATTGTCTCAAGGCTTAAAGATAATTCTTTAACCTGTCTTCTCCCGTTCATCTACACTGATTGAAGTGGATTTAACAAGTGACATCAATAAGGGATCATAGCTTTCACCTGGTTAGACTATGTCATGGAAAGAGTGTTCTTAATGTTTTGAATTCTCACAAGATTGGGGTCACTTAGAAATGTCCTTGTTTAAAAAAAATAAAATAAAAAAATAAATAAAAAAAGTCCATTAAAATGACATCAAATTGATCAGAAATACAGTGTAGACATTGTTAATGTTGTAAATGACATTTTAAAAGGCTAATTGATCATTAGAAGACGCTTTTCAATTATGTTAGCACAGCTGAAACTGTTGTTCTGATTAAAGAAGCAATTAAACTGGCCTTCTTTAGACTAGTTGAGTATCTGGAGCATCAGCATTTGTGGGTTCGATTTGATTTGATTACAGACTCAAAATGGCCAGTCCTCAACTGGCAGCTTCATTAAATAGTACCTGCAAAACACCCGTCTCAACGTCAACAGTGAAGAGGCGACTCCAGGATGCTGGCCTTCTAGGAAGAGTTCCAAAGAAAAAGCCATATCTCAGACTGGCCAATAAAAAGAAAAGATTAAGATGGGCAAAAGATCACAGACACTGGACAGAGGAACTCTGCCTAGAAGACCAGCATCCCGGAGTCGCCTCTTCACTGTTGATGTTGAGACTGGTGTTTTGCGGGTACTATTTAATGAAGCTGCCAGTTGAGGACTTGTGTGGCGTCTGTTTCTCAAACTAGATACTCTAATGTACTTGTCCTCTTGCGCAGTTGTGCACTGGGGCCTCCCACTCCTCTTTCTATTCTGGTTAGGGCCAGTTTGCGCTGTTCTGTGAAGGGAGTAGTACACAGCGTTGTATGAGATCTTCAGTTTTTTGGCAATATCTTGCATGGAATAGCATTCATTGCTCAGAACAAGAGTAGACTGACGAGTTTCAGAAGAAAGTAGTTTGTTTCTGGCCATTTTGAGCCTGTAATCGAACCCACAAATGCTGATGCTCCAGATACTCAACTAGTCTAAAGAAGGCCAGTTTTATTGCTTCTTTAATCAGGACAACCATTTCAGCTTTGCTAACATAATTGCAAAAGGGTTTTCTAATGATCAATTAGCCCTTTAAAATGATAAACTTGGATTAGCTAACACAACGTGCCATTGGAACACAGGAGTGATGGTTGCTGATAATGGGCCTCTGTATGCCTATGTAGATATTCCATTAAAGATCAGCCGTTTCCAGCTACAATAGTCATTTACAACATTAACAATGTCTACACTGTATTTCTGATCAATGTTATGTTAATTTAGTAGACAAAAAAAAATGCTTTTCTTTCAAAAACAAGGACATTTCTAAGAGACCCCAAACTATGCTTTTACACAAGAATAGAATAACAGTAAAGACATCAAAACTATGAAATAACACATGGAATTATGTAGTAACCAAAACAGTGCTAAACAAATGAAAATTTAGTTTTGATTTTAGATTCTTCAAAGTAGCCACCGTTGCCTTGACGACAGCTTTGCACACTCTTGGCATTCTCTCAACCAGCTTCACCTGGAATGCTTTTCCAACCATCTTGAAGGAGTTCCCACAATGCTGAACCCTTGTTGGCTGCTTTTCCATCACTCTGCGGTCCAACTCATCCCAAACCATTTCAATTGTGTTGATGTTGGGTGATTGTGGAGGCCAGGTCATCTGATACAGCACTCCATCACTCTCCTTCTTGGTCAAATAGCCCTTACACAGCCTGGAGGTGTGTTGGGTCATTGTCCTGTTGTAAAACAAATGATAGTCCCACTATGTGCAAACCAAATGGGATGGCTGCAATTTCTGAAAAACACTGGTTCCAACTTGCGCAACGTGACTACAAAATATCTCAAAAGTTACCTGTAACCTTTGCCAAAACATTTCAAACTACTTTTGTAATACAACTTTAGGTATTTTTTTTACGTAAATAATCGATAAAATTGAAGACGGGATGATCTGTGTTCAATACAGGAAGAAAACAAACTGTAGTATGCTTTCTGGTCACGTGCCTCTATCTAACAGTACACTTCAAGTGACCCTCGTTCAAGTTGGCCGTACTTCTTCATTACACAAAGGAATAACCACAACCAATTTCTAAAGACTGTTGACATCCAGTGGAAGCGATAGGAACTGCAAGAAGGTCCCTTAGAAATCTGGATTCCCAATGAAAACTCATTGAAAAGAGAGGGACCTCAACAACAACAAAAAATCTGAATGGATTGTCCTCAGGGTTTTGCCTGCTAAATAAGTTCTGTTATACTCACAGACAGGATTCAAGCCGTTTTAGAAACTTCAGAGTGTTTTCTATCCAAATATACTAATTGTATGCATATCTTATCTTCTGGGGATGAGTAGCAGGCAGTTGAATTTGGGCATGCATTTCATCCTGACGTGAAAATACTGCCCCCTGTCACCAAGAAGTTAACACTTTTTTGGTTACTACTTGATTCTGTGTGTGTTATTTCATAGTTTTGATGACTTCACTGTTATTCTACATTGTAGAAAATAGTAAAACAAAATAAAGAAAAACCCTTGAATGAGTAGGTGTGTCCAAACTTTTGACTGTTCTGTATATGTAAAACACACATATAAAATCATGTTTTTGGCTGCTCTGGGCCTTTAAGAAAGCCTCTGAAATAAACAGAGCGCCAGCTCAAATTAATTTCATCACCAGGAAAAGTACTTAATGGAATAGTCTGCAGGGGTTTTCCACCACTTTGGTGACTTGGCCTTTCCTGGATTCCACAAACCAATCCCCCTTTAACTCAGATGAAAGACCAGCTTGTTGTTAGTAAAAACATAATGTTATTGCTTAGTTGCTTGTTTGGCATGTAAATCCATTATTTTAATGGGACGCACATGCTTAATTTAATTTGTCACTGAATTACAATTGTATTGATTTCCAAAGAATCTTACAATAATAGGCCTACATTATATTAAGAAATGTAGTTGTAGCCTAATTACATTCCAATATGAAAGAGAAAGACCTGTCTGCCTCTTTTGCCTATTTAACTTTTGTATTTTTTATTACTGGTTAGGTTGCATACTGGAATGTACTATGAACATCATGGAAAATGGCTGCTCATGTAAAGAAAGGCTCAATAGCCACAACCGGAAGTTAAGTATTTATTGACCTCGCCAAAATGTAAGCTCTTGTTCCCTCATTGAGTTATTCCCTCATTAACTTTTCCATGTCTGTCATGTTGTGCTCTTTCTGCCCTCTAGTGTGCAAGAAAATACCTTGCATTTGATTTTGATATTGTGTGTCATATTCATTACTAGAAGTGTTCCTCTGAGACGCATTTTCTGCTTTGAACTCCACCAAGGATTTATATAAGAGAAATCCCTATATTTACATAAATGTACCCTATTACTGTCCAAAGAGCCTTCATAGCGGACTGAATTCCTTTCATGGCCTCTCGATTGTAGACTGTCCCAGGCACCCTGCTTTCAGGAAATTACATAAGTCATATTGTATTACCATTACTGTATTACGTGATCAGGAGAATATTATATGCTCTCCCTGTACTTATTCTCTCAGTGAGTCTTTTACAGAGCAGGTGCTATTTATAGTGTGACTCTTCATAGTTAACTGTTCAGGAACAGAGAAGCAGAAAAGAATCAAGCATCCTGTCGTGCCAAAAGAACATTGTTATTTTTAGTTAATTTCCAAATAAAATTTAAATGTCAAGATACTGTGTCTGGAATATTAAGTTTAACACTTTGTGTGATGTAACATGGATTTTAGGAGAATGTTCAACCGAGGTGTGATAACCACACCAGTGTGGACGGTACCTTCACCTCTCAATGGCATTCTTGAGAAGTGATATCGGGAAAAGCAGTCATGTTCTTACCCAGATATAAGACAATGGGTCATCATCTCCCAACACAAAAATGCCGGATTATGTAATTCTCATCCATGTCTGCCGATAGATACTGATTTATAATTGGTATTGCTAGGTGCCAAACTTAGCATGGCATGGTATTCAATCTTACAGCAGATGGTATCCTCACAGATTGGAAACGTGAGAGCAGCTCGACAGTGTGTATATGAAATTACTCACTATTTTCCTCACCCTATTTATATAGTTAGTCACGTCGAGTTCACCACATTATTTCTCAACAGTGCAGTGGTTTATGGTGAATAATTGTTTCTCTACATTAACATCTGTCTTTCTTCTCTCCTCCCTCTCCCTCTTTCAAATAAGTCACATTTAATTGTATATTTCCTTTCTTGGCCTGGGGCCTGGTGCCAGCTGTATGAAATGTAGTTTTACTGCCTCTGCTGCCAGCAGTTTGGTTTGTAGAAAAAATAACAAAATTCCCACTGAGCCACTTCAACTCTTAAAGGCATTTCTCTTTGTGAAGAAGAAGCAAACCACTCATGCATGATTCCTGGTTTGTTCTACCACAATGTCCCTTAAAGAGGAAATTGAGCAACAACTTTATGTGCACACATGAGAATAATTCTATGCCTTGAGAAGGTTTGAGAAGTTATTTCCAAATAGCATTTGGATTGTTATTATAATAGCTGGCCTTAAAGTTATGGGCGAGGCTTTCCAAATAATATTGAACATTCCATCACTGGTTGCTACTACCTCTTTTCAATATTTGATACTCTGTTTTGTGGTGTTCCACCTGTACAGTATTATTCAACATGTTTTTCTCAGTATTTATGTTGGTCCATATTTTGTTTCACACATTTGATAAGATCTTGGTAATAATAGCCCCCTTCATGTCACAATCCACCCTGTAATTAGTCTCATCAACAGCACAGCTCAGTCAGAATGGATGGTTCTTTAGTTACTCTAGTCTAGCAGCTGTAGTGTGTTAACTGTTTCCACGGTAATGTGATGTAAAGATTAACAAGCCCTGACTGGGGGCCTCTGCCTTGCCTCATCTGCTGGCTCAGTGCCAGGTGTTAGTTGGCTCCCCAGCTCTCTCAGCACATACCAGCTCTGTGTTGCAGCATGCTCTCTAGTCTATGCTAACTGACTCACATCCACCACCACTGTGTACTCTGGTCAGTCAAGTGTCAAAATGAAGGTTAAAGTTATGTGTTTTTGTCTACGCCACAGTTGTAGGCCTAGCATCTCTGGTAAAGGGATACTTCGGGATTTTGTCAATGAGGCCCTTTATCTATTTCTCCAGTCAGATGAACTCATGGATAGCATTTTTATGTCTCTGTGTCCAGTATTAAGTTTGAGGTAGTTTCGCAAGCCAATGCTAACTAGCGTTAGTGCAATAACTCCCCGCTGATCCTCAACACTGGGGCCCCACAAGGGTGCGTTCTGAGCCCTCTCCTGTACTCCCTGTTCACCCACGACTGCGTGGCCACGCACGCCTCCAACTCAATCATCAAGTTTGCGGACGACACAACAGTGGTAGGCTTGATTACCAACAACGACGAGACGGCCTACAGGGAGGAGGTGAGGGCCCTCGGAGTGTGGTGTCAGGAAAATAACCTCACACTCAACGTCAACAAAACTAAGGAGATGATTGTGGACTTCAGGAAACAGCAGAGGGAACACCCCCCTATCCACATCGATGGAACAGTAGTGGAGAGGGTAGCAAGTTTTAAGTTCCTCGGCATACACATCACAGACAAACTGAATTGGTCCACTCACACAGACAGCATTGTGAAGAAGGCGCAGCAGCGCCTCTTCAACCTCAGGAGGCTGAAGAAATTCGGCTTGTCACCAAAAGCACTCACAAACTTCTACAGATGCACAATCGAGAGCATCCTGGCGGGCTGTATCACCGCCTGGTACGGCAACTGCTCCGCCCTCAACCGTAAGGCTCTCCAGAGGGTGGTGAGGTCTGCACAACGCATCACCGGGGGCAAACTACCTGCCCTCCAGGACACCTACACCACCCGATGTCACAGGAAGGCCATAAAGATCATCAAGGACATCAACCACCCGAGCCACTGCCTGTTCACCCCGCTATCATCCAGAAGGCGAGGTCAGTACAGGTGCATCAAAGCTGGGACCGAGAGACTGAAAAACAGCTTCTATCTCAAGGCCATCAGACTGTTAAACAGCCACCACTAACATTGAGTGGCTGCTGCCAACACACTGACACTGACTCAACTCCAGCCACTTTAATAATGGGAATTGATGGGAAATTATGTAAATATATCACTAGCCACTTTAAACAATGCTACCTTATATAATGTTACTTACCCTACATTATTCATCTCATATGCATACGTATATACTGTACTCTATATCATCGACTGTATCCTTATGTAATACACGTATCACTAGCCACTTTAACTATGCCACTTTGTTTACATACTCATCTCATATGTATATACTGTACTCGATACCATCTACTGTATCTTGCCTATGCTGCTCTGTACCATCACTCATTCATATATCCTTATGTACATATTCTTTATCCCCTTACACTGTGTACAAGACAGTAGTTTTGGAATTGTTAGTTAGATTACTTGTTGGTTATTACTGCATTGTCGGAACTAGAAGCACAAGCATTTCGCTACACTCGCATTAACATCTGCTAACCATGTGTATGTGACAAATAAAATTTGATTTGATTTAACTGGAAGTAATAACTGTTAGCATTATGCTAACACTAGTTAGCAACTTCCTTCAAACTGGACGCAGAGACATAAAAATGGTATCCACGAGTTCATCTGACTCTGGGGAAGTAGATAAAGGGCCTCATTGATCTCAAAATCCCGAAGTATCCATTTAATCTTAATATAACTTCCTAGAGCGAATGTCCTCTTCCAATATAAGTTGGAGCTTTTCATTACTAAAGGGGGCGGTGTTGCAATCTACTGCAAAGATAGCCTGCAGAGTTCTGTCCTACTATCCAGGTCTGTACCCAAACAATTTGAACTTCTACTTTTAAAAATCCACCTCTCTAAAAACAAGTCTCTCACCGTTGCCGCCTGCTATAGACCACCCTCTGCCCCCAGCTGTGCTCTGGACATCATATGTGAACTGATTGCCCCCCATCTATCTTCAGAGCTCGTGCTGCTAGGCGACCTAAACTGGAACATGCTTAACACCCCAGCCATCCTACTATCTAAACTTGATGCCCTCAATCTCACACAAATTATCAATGAACCTACCAGGTACCTCCCCAAAGCCTTAAACATGGGCACCCTCATAGATATCATCCTAACCAACTTCCCCTCTAAATACACCTCTGCTGTCTTCAACCAAGATCTCAGCGATCACTGCCTCATTGCCTGCATCCGTAATGGGTCAGCGGTCAAACGACCTCCTCTCATCACTGTAAAACGCTCCCTGAAACACTTCAGCGAGCAGGCCTTTCTAATCGACCTGGCCGGGGTATCCTGGAAGGATATTGACCTCATCCCGTCAGTAGAGGATGCCTGGATATTTTTTTTAAATGCCTTCCTAACCATCTTAAATAAACATGCCCCATTCAAGAAATTTAGAACCAGGAACAGATATAGCCCTTGGTTCTCCCCAGACCTGACTGCCCTTAACCAACACAAAAACATCCTATGGCGTTCTGCATTAGCATCGAACAGCCCCCGTGATATGCAGCTGTTCAGGGAAGCTAGAAACCATTATACACAGGCAGTTAGAAAAGCCAAGGCTAGCTTTTTCAAGCAGAAATTTGCTTCTTGCAACACTAACTCAAAAAGTTCTGGGACACTGTAAAGTCCATGGAGAATAAGAACACCTCCTCCCAGCTGCCCACTGCACTGAAGATAGGAAACACTGTCACCACTGATAAATCCACCATAATTGAAAATTTCAATAAGCATTTTTCTACTGCTGGCCATGCTTTCCACCTGGCTACTCCTACCCCTGTCAACAGCACTGCACCCCCAACAGCAACTCGCCCAAGCCTTCCCCATTTCTCCTTCTCCCAAATCCATTCAGCTGATGTTCTGAAAGAGCTGCAAAATCTGGACCCCTACAAATCAGCCGGGCTAGACAATCTGGACCCTTTCTTTCTAAAATTATCTGCCGAAATTGTTGCCACCCCTATTACTAGCCTGTTCAACCTCTCTTTCGTGTCGTCTGAGATTCCCAAAGATTGGAAAGCAGCTGCGGTCATCCCCCTCTTCAAAGGGGGGGACACTCTTGACCCAAACTGCTACAGACCTATATCTATCCTACCATGCCTTTCTAAGGTCTTCGAAAGCCAAGTCAACAAACAGATTACCGACCATTTTGAATCTCACCATACCTTCTCTGCTATGCAATCTGGTTTCAGAGCTGGTCATGGGTGCACCTCAGCCACGCTCAAGGTCCTAAACGATATCTTAACCGCCATCGATAAGAAACATTACTGTGCAGCCGTATTCATTGATCTGGCCAAGGCTTTCGACTCTGTCAATCACCACATCCTCATCGGCAGACTCAACAGCCTTGGTTTCTCAAATGATTGCCTCGCCTGGTTCACCAACTACTTCTCTGATAGAGTTCAGTGTGTCAAATCGGAGGGTCTGTTGTCCGGACCTCTGGCAGTCTCTATGGGGGTGCCACAGGGTTCAATTCTTGGACCGACTCTCTTCTCTGTATACATCAATGAGGTCGCTCTTGCTGCTGGTGAGTCTCTGATCCACCTCTACGCAGACGACACCATTCTGTATACTTCCGGCCCTTCTTTGGACACTGTGTTAACAACCCTCCAGGCAAGCTTCAATGCCATACAACTCTCCTTCCGTGGCCTCCAATTGCTCTTAAATACAAGTAAAACTAAATGCATGCTCTTCAACCGATCGCTACCTGCACCTACCCGCCTGTCCAACATCACTACTCTGGACGGCTCTGACTTAGAATACGTGGACAACTACAAATACTTAGGTGTCTGGTTAGACTGTAAACTCTCCTTCCAGACCCATATCAAACATCTCCAATCCAAAGTTAAATCTAGAATTGGCTTCCTATTTCGCAACAAAGCATCCTTCACTCATGCTGCCAAACATACCCTTGTAAAACTGACCATCCTACCAATCCTCGACTTTGGCGATGTAATTTACAAAATAGCCTCCAATACCCTACTCAACAAATTGGATGCAGTCTATCACAGTGCAATCCGTTTTGTCACCAAAGCCCCATATACTACCCACCATTGCGACCTGTACGCTCTCGTTGGCTGGCCCTCGCTTCATACTCGTCGCCAAACCCACTGGCTCCATGTCATCTACAAGACCCTGCTAGGTAAAGTCCCCCCTTATCTCAGCTCGCTGGTCACCATAGCATCTCCCACCTGTAGCACACGCTCCAGCAGGTATATCTCTCTAGTCACCCCCAAAACCAATTCTTTCTTTGGCCGCCTCTCTTTCCAGTTCTCTGCTGCCAATGACTGGAACGAACTACAAAAATCTCTGAAACTGGAAACACTTATCTCCCTCACTAGCTTTAAGCACCAACTGTCAGAGCAGCTCACAGATTACTGCACCTGTACATAGCCCACCTATAATTTAGCCCTATCAACTACCTCTTTCCCAACTGTATTTAATTAATGTATTTATTTTGCTCCTTTGCACCCCATTATTTTTATTTCTACTTTGCACATTCTTCCATTGCAAAACTACCATTCCAGTGTTTTACTTGCTATATTGTATTTACCTTGCCACCAAGGCCTTTTTTGCCTTTACCTCCCTTCTCACCTCATTTGCTCACATTGTATATAGACTTGTTTATACTTTATTATTGACTGTATGTTTGTTTTACTCCATGTGTAACTCTGTGTTGTTGTATCTGTCGAACTGCTTTGCTTTATCTTGGCCAGGTCGCAATTGTAAATGAGAACTTGTTCTCAACTTGCCTACCTGGTTAAATAAAGGTAAAATAAAATAAAATAAAAATAAAATTACTGTGTGGGGGAGTTATCTTATAAATTGATTTATTTTCTTATTCCCAGACCTATGATGGTTTGCATTTAAACATTCATCTTTAGCCTCCCGAGTGGCGCAGCGGTCTAAGGCACTGCAACGCAGTGTTGAGGCGTCACTACAGCCTGGGAGTCGTTACTGGCTGTGGCCGGGAGTTCCATAGGGCGGCGCACAATTGGCCCAGTGTCGTTAGGGGAGGGTTTGACCGGGGAGGCTTTTTGGCTCATTGCGCTTTAGCGACTACTTCTGGTGGGCTGGGCGCATGCAGGCTGACTTCGGTGGTCAGTTGAACGGTGTTTCCTCCGACACATTGGTGCAGCTGGCTTCCTGGTTAAGCGAGCGGGTGTTTGGCGGGTCATGTTTCGGAGCACGCATGACTCGACCTTTGCCTCTCCCGAGCCCGTTGGGGAGTTGCATCGATGAGACAAGATCATAATCACGAAATTGGGGAGAAAAAGGGGGTAAAAATAAATCATATATAATAAAAGAACATGAATCTTTAAAGACTTGTTGCTTTTTAGACATGTTATGTTGCAGCTACATGGGCAGGGTAAGAGGTGATAAATCCATATTAACTTTGTGTCAGATTTAGGTTAACTCAGTCTCTTCCACTCTGACCTTTCCAGGCTCCTCCTACCTTACGAGAGGCACACCAAAGGAGAGGAAGACAAACCCCTCCCCTCAGCAAAACCCAAAAAACAGGAGCATGGAGCCCAAGAGGGGGGTGCCAAACACAAAGGGGTCACAGCAAAACGACCTAAAGGTGGACTACACCAGAGGCAGGGGGCCAGGAAGAAGAGGGAGAGAGGGGACACTGCAAAAAGCCAGGAGCTCTCACAGGTCAGTCCCACTAGTTTTCTGTCCGTCTGTCTCAGGCTCTCACAAACACTGGTTCACACACATTCTTTCTTAGAAAAGATAACATATGCTAACATCACACACGCATCATGTCTATGTATCGAATAACAGTATGGAGGCCTCCCGAGTTGCACAGTTGTCTAAGCCACTGCATTGCAATTCTTGAGTTGTCACTACAGCCCCGGTATCGATCCCAGGCTGTGTCACACGGGTTAAGCGAGCAGTGTGTCAAGATCTTGTTTCAGAGTAAGCATGGCTCTCGACATTTGCCTCTCCCTAGTCCGTACGGGAGTTGCAGCGATGGGACATGACTGTACCAATTGGATATCACGAAATTCAGGAGAAAAAGGAGTAAAAAGTACACACAAAAAAAGAATAACAGTATGGCATGTGTTTTCCCACTAAGGTATCTGAGAAGAAAGGGGACAACCAGGAGCCAGCAGCCATGAAGCAGGATCCTCTGCCCAGAGAAGAGCCTGAAGAGGAGGAGTTACAACTCACCCTGAAGAAAGAGGAGACAGTGAGCGAGGAGGAACCTTCGCGACTGAATCCCCCCAACACAGACTGCCACAGAGCCACACCTGTCCTCCACAGTGAACTGTCTCCACTGTCCGAGTGGAGACATCCCCAACAGCCACAGTCAGACAAACTCAACCCTGAGCAAAGGGACCAAGCTGATGGAACCCTGTCTAAGACCCCATATCCATACCACTGGGACAACAACAGTAAGCCTGGGTATAGCAGTCTACCTGACCCAAGCAATCCTGACATTCCGGTAACTAAAGACACAGACAGTCTCAGTTATGGACATGGTGGGAGGGTGGGGAAGGTGCTGCCCATGTGTAAGCAGAGCCCACCCCCACTGCAGCAGTACTCCACAGAGCTAATCACAGACAAACAGGACTCCCCCAGTAAAAACAAAGAGATTAATCAGTGTCACATGCCCATGCCAACAGCGTACTCAAAGGACAACCTGGGGGTCATGTCCCCACTAGCCAAGAAGAAGCTCCTCTCCCAAGTCTGTGAGACAAATCATTACTCATTCAGTTCCCCTCCTCTTCCTCTTCCTCCTCCCACTCCGTCAGCCAGCGTGGGTGATGTGAGCGACAGTTGTGTTGAAGAGGTGGTGAAACTGAGGCAGGACTCCCTGCCGGATAGCCCAGAGATGGCTCCTGTCTTCAGGCCTTCTGTCATCCAGCACGCCCAGAGCATCAAACCCCAGCAAGAGAGGAGTCCTCTGGGGGATTTGTCTGAGCCCTTCACTTGCAGAGTGAGCCACTTCCAGCCCCAGCTCCACCCCCCCTGGCACCCCTACCTCCACAGGACTGAGACCCAGGATGGAGAGGAGAACGCAGGGGAGACACGGATGCAGCAGCAGCCCAGTCAGGCACCACCAGGCTACGCAGGTGACTGCTACTCCTCCCCTCACTTACACAACCTCTACCGGCAGACAGAGAACTGTCTGAGTCAAGAGCGAATGGACAGTTATCCCAACAGAGACAAACATGGACATTTTATCAGGGAACGCCAGAGCAGCGAGGTATTCTCCTCAAACAACTCTGACAGAGAATATTTGACTTACAGAGCTCCCCACTTCTCTGAGAGGACACAAACACATGGGGATATACCAATGGAAGAGGAACCTCGAGATTTCAGTATTTCCAAGCCTGTCTCTCAAAGGATGTCTTTCACAAAGCCCTCTTTCTGTGGCCTCCCGTATCCCATGGTGCACCAGAGTTTAGACTGTCACCCCAAAGCGTGCAGAGTCCCTCCGATGACTATATCTAGCACCAAACACCTGGAACCCCTTCAGCCCTTCTTCAACCCTAAAAGCCACGCTGAGGCTGTTGGTGCCTCTAGACCCAGTAAGAGAAGCCTGGGGGAACTAGAGAATGAGGGGGTGCCAGACCGCAAGGTGCGAGTGGTGACCCCCATGCACCCCGCCGGCTCTGTCCGCCGAGGCGACCCACAGGGAGAGGAGCTCAAACCAGCCGAACCGGCGCACGCCGTCCACTTCCACCTCCACAGCCACATTCCCGAGGGCCACACCTACCCTCCCCACGCGCCCTTCTACCCAGGGATGTACCCCGGGATGCAGGATGCCCTCCATCACAACCTCCAGTACCTGAAGAGCCAGACAGCCGTGTCCCCTCTGGTCCCTCCGCTAGCCTTCCACTCCATGATGCTACAGAGGCAGTTGATGGCCTCCCAGCCCAGCCCCCACCACTTCTACAGGCACCCTGGGGGGGCGGCCCTGTACGGGGACCTCCTGCACCACCTGTACCCCCTGTCCACCCTCACCCACCCACAGCTGTCCTCCATGCACCCCAGCACCAGACTCTAACAGACGGACCCACGTGGAGCTTAACCGTCTCACCCTGGGACAGTGGATCTAGTGTTCTATTCTTCAGTAAGCATGACAACACTGATTAACTGTAGATGGTGGATTAACTCTTTAGTCAGGCACACAGTTCCATTTTTGTGTATTTTTGTGTTTTTTTGCACTGTATCACCACTTAGTTACTTTGGATAAATTTGCACTCTATGTAGTGTTTGTGTTCACCAACCAGGTTGTTTCTCTCACTCAACAGTCAGGTTCTTATTATCTTTGAGTGTGGAGGGAGACAGAGAAAAGCCATTGGCATGCATGTCAGGGGGATAATCATATTTGCTGGGACTCCAAAGGATTGGATTCCAAATCACTGCAATGCGACAACTTCATCCTCCAAATGTGTTCTGGGGATTTTTATCAGGTTGAAACACTTAAAAACATGAGGGGACTATCTAAAATAAACTATTTTCACAAGATTTACCATCGGAAAAGTTCATGCAACTGTTAAGCATTCGGCTACTCCACCTTCAATCAATGTTCTGGATCTGTTTACAGCTCTCTAGTGTGGTGCTGTGGCCTCTTTGTGTTCATGTATTAGACCACTACACGTCTTAGAAATGACTGTGTTAAAACAAGGTGCTGTACAAAACCACAAGGTGCTGAGGTATTGTATGTAGATAACAGCTCATTTTCATCAGAACACCCAAGCTGTGAAGAAACCACATTTGACGTTTTTCATCAGTTGTTTTTAAGGCAAGTCGTATCGTTTGTCAGGAACATTCTCTCAAAATGTTTTGTTGACCCTTGAGAGGTGGGAAAGTGACCCAGATACATTAATATATTGAACAGAAGGTATTTATACTGCGCTTAACATGAGTCACTGATGCTGCCTACTGTGACATCTGACAGCTCTTATCTTGACATAGCTCTGAAACATCACTGGTCTAAGGCTGTTTACTGCGCCTCCTTCATTCAACAGCATAATGCATGATAAATACGAATGTGTCTTGTAGATTATTGCTTTGTGAATATCTGTGCCTTTCTTAATCTTCGATTAGGGGTTGCAGCACTAGTTTTCGATCATGACTGACTTTCAGGAGACTGTTGTAGGCTTGGCCTACAGTATGTGCAGCCCACCGGAGTTGGATGTGGCCTGGACGCGCCAGCCTCAGTTGAAGACCATTGTCCAGCCCAAGAACTGCATGTACTTTAGTTTTTTGTTTTTAAGCGTATTTGAGATTATCTGTATAATGGAAAGCGCTATATAAAATAAATCTATTACTATTACAGTTATAAGGTTCCATTCTATCATCACATTGCAGTGCAAACTCATTGGACTGTAATTGTATAGTACTATAGTTACCGTTTAGCACAGGGATAGTTAAGCACTGGTGTAGAGAATGGCTACTATAATAGATTTATGTGCCACTGCCAGACATAGTGATCAAAAGGCAGCGTGTACCGCCCGAGGAATAATAGCACCTGGTCTGGGTTAACAACCATCATAACTGCGCTTAATGGGTATTTGGAACATGTGAAATATAGGTAACACATTTGCTGTTTAAATTTGTTTTAAAGCCAATCGACTGAGATTGAGCAGACACTTATAGGAAAACTCCACCCAAAAACTATATTTTGGTATTTGTTTCATTAGTCCATTGTTGATATAGTTTTTGATATATACATGTTTTGCATGTCAGCAATCAGGTTTTCAAGATATACAACTTGCAAGATACAGAAATACAGCCGTTACGATCTATTTCGCATCATATGCTGCTGCGTATTTTCTGTTTTTTTAATGTTATACATCTTGAAAACTTGATTGCTGAAATGCAAAACATTTTGGGACTATATCAACAATGGACTAATGAAACAAATAGCAAAATATAGTTTTTGGGTGGAATTATTTTCCTTTAAGAATAACATTCATTCCCAATGACATGCTCTTAATGTCATGTTTGCCTCAGCAGCGTCAGTAAGTGACGTTTAAGTTCCTTAATAACGTTCAAATCCATTCTCTGGCATCTTTCTATGTCTGACTTTTTAATAATGTAAATACTTTTGACTGTCTGTTATCATGTGTAATATGTTATAATCTGTAAATAGTATAAATGCATACAGCTGGTTACACAATCTAGATGTCACAGGTCACCTTACATTTAGATCTGAACACTAAAGTTAGGACATTTTTTTATTTGCTTGTTTTGTGTTCTTGTTTTCCACATTGTTTCCATGTTGTTTTTCTTTCAAGTGTTTTTGATACTATGTGCCATCTGTTTACCAATGATTCAGCTGGCAAACAAGAAAAACATTTTGTATTATATGATCCTCTGTATATTTAATTAAAATATTTTACTATCTACGAATGTCTTTCTCCCCTTAATTGTGGTGGTACTATACCACAGATGGGTGGGATTGGGAAATGGAACTCATTTCCTAAGAAGATTCATTGTGAAATATTGAAATGTCATGTAGACCCAACTACAAATCTATTCCAAGGCATTTTACCAGTGTTGGGTCATACTCATAACATCTTAATGCAATTTGCTGACAGTATGTCTGGAACAGAAGGTTCCTAAAAATTCAAAGAAAGGTTTTGTGTTCCATTAATAGTGGCTGTATGCAGACTGGTAATACGTTTTCAGTTGAGAGATATTTTAGATATTTATAAAAGTACAGACCGTACCTAGGTCTGATTAGGGAGTGATGAAGTGTCCTTATATTAGAAAGGTATTAGCTGATATTGGGTGTTATCTTCAAATGCTGTTATCTAGGACAAGCAGTATTATTCACATTAAAAAGGACAGCAGTGGTCATTTATAGCAGATAGTTTTATGCAATGTTACGTCAGTGAGTCTGCCCTTTCTAAAAGTGATTTGAGTCACGTTACCCACAACTGATTATACAGCATTTGCTGCAGTATGTGGATGTGCTTAGCCTGCTTAAGGTGTTACCGCCATCTCCTGGTACAACTGCACTATGATGGAGGATATTTTGGTTACTAGTTTTTACTAGAGGTCAACCAATTAATCGGAATGGCCGATTAATTAGGGCCGATTTCAAGTTTTCATAACAATCGGAAATAGGTATTTTTGGGCGCCGATTTTTTAAATAACTTTATTTAACTAGGCAAGTCAGTTAAGAACACATTCTTATTTTCAATGACGGCCTAGGAACGGTGGGTTAACTGCCTTGTTCAGGGGCAGAACGACAGATTTTCACCTTATCAGCTCGGAGGATCCAATCTTGCAACCTTACAATTAATTAGTCCAACGCTCTAACCACCTGCCTCTCATTGCACTCCACGAGAAGCCTGCCTGTTCTGCAAATGCAGTAGAAGCCAAGGTAAGTTGCTAGCTAGCATTAAACCTATCTTATAAAAAACAATCAATCATAATCACTAGTTATAACTACACATGGTTGATGATATTACTAGTTTATCTAGCATGTCCTGCATTGCATATAATCGATGCAACGCAGGGGGATGATTTAACAAAAGCGCATTTGCGAAAAAAGCACAATCATTGGACAAATGTACCTAACCATAAACACCAATGCCTTTCTTCAAATCAATACACAGAAGTATATTTTTAAACCTGCATATTTAGCTAAAATAAATCCAGGTTAGCAGGCAATATTAACCAGGTGAAATTGTCACTTCTCTTGCTCATTGCACGCAGAGTCAGGGTATATTCAAGTTTGGGCAGCCTGGCTCATTGCGAACTAATTTGCCAGAATTTTACGTAATTATGACATAACATTGAAGGTTGTGCAATGTAACAAGAATATTTAGACTTAGGGATGCCACCGTTAGATAAAATACTGAACGGTTCCGTATTTCACTTAAATAATAAATGTTTTGTTTTTGAAATTATAGTTTCCGGATGCGACCATATTAATGACCAAAGGCTCGTATTTGTGTGTGTTACGTTATAATTAAGTCTCTGATTTGATAGAGCAGTCTGACTGAGCGATGGTAGGCCGCAGCAGGCTCGTAAGCATTCATTCAAACAGCACTTTTGTGCGTTCTCTTTGCAAGCACAGCGCTGTTTATGACTTCAAGCCTATCAGCCTAATGGCTGGTGTAACCGATGTGAAATGGCTAGCTAGTTAGCGGGGTGTGCGCTAATAGCGTTTCAAACGTCACTCGCTCTGAGACTTGGAGTAGTTGTTCCCCTTGCTCTGCAAGAGCTGTGGCTTTTGTGGAGCGATGGGTAACGCTGCTTCGAGTGTGGCTGTTGTCAATGTGTTCCTGGTTCGAGCCCAGGTAGGGGCGAGGAGAGGGACGGAAGCTATACTGTTACACTGGCAATACTATAGTGCCTATAAGAACATCCAATAGTCAAAGGTATATGAAATACAAATGGTATAGAGAGAAATAGTCCTATAAATACTATATTAACTACAACCTAAAACCTCTTACCTTGGAATATTAAAGTCTCATGTTAAAATGAACCACCAACTTTAATATGTTCTCATATTTTGAGCAAGGAACTCAAACGTTAGCTTTTTTACATGGAGAAGTAAAAGTGCGATATGTGCCAACACTTTGTTTTTGCATTATTTAAACCAAATTGAACATGCTAAATTTATTTTTATTGATGTATTAAGTTACGTGTTCATTCAGTATTGTTGTAATTGTCATTATTACAAATAAAATAAAAAGATTGCCGATTTAATCGGACATCGGCGTTAAATCATAATCGGTCGACCTCTAGTTTTTACATTTAGAAATGGCACAAGAGCGTCAGCAGGCTAAAGTCAAAGCTCACATTAAGCATTAGTTGGACCAAATCAAAGTAGTAGAAATGGATTTTAATCCACAACATCAAAGACCGTTAGATATTTTACAGTATACGAGAGGGAAACAAGATAATCGAATACGTTAGGGCTACACAGACCATCAACAATATGCATTTAACAATAACAAATCAGAAATCTCTAGTACAACCATTAACTTTAGACATATTTCACCAAATATTGTTAACGAATACGCATTAAAAAATTTATTAAAAAATGACAAACGGCATGGTGCTTTGAAATCCTGTGTATTTTAGCAAATGCTAGCCTAACTACTAAACAAGTGCTAACGGCTAAATAAATGGCTAATTATTTGGAACAATAATGATACATCTACAATTCCAAAACAGCTCCTTAAAACGCATTGTTGCTCTACTTATTAAAAAAAGTTTTTAAAAAGAATAGAAAACAAAGTGATAACTGGCTCAGGCCACAGTGTACTGTGCATTAGTTTGGTCCGCTAGAAAGTGAATTGTTCCATTTCAATCTTCAGGCCACTGCTTATATCGAGTGCAGTGCAAAACTGAAATTATTTTCTGCTCTACTGGCCTATTCGATTATTTCATGCAATGCTTACATTAGATCCACTATTCGCTGATAAGTGTTCAATATATATTGATTCAGTGATATATTACGGTTAGAAAGGCCAATGCATTAAGGACTATTATCATAGTCTATTATCATAGTGGTTAGGCACACCATGCCAAAAGAACCAAGAGAACATTATTTATCCCAAAGGTACCACATTCAGAAGTGTATTTGCAGTCTATACATGATAATATTCCTACAGTGAGTTATTGGACACACATTGGAATAAGACAGTTTCATTAAAGGAAGGTTGCTTAGTCATTAAGAAATGTCCCTAAAAACACCCAAATAGGTCCTATTAGTAAAAGTTAAAAGGCATATTTGGGCCACTGGTGACCCTGGCTTCAGGCTTTAGTCCCAGGTGAGGTTCAGTCAGTCACCAGGCTTTAGTCCCAGGTGAGGTTCAGTCAGTCACCAGGCTTTAGGGTTCATCTTCTCCCTAAAGGACTTCCTCAGTTTGTTGCGTGGAGCAGGGACGGGGGCAGGCCTGTGGGGGACATCAGGAGTCTGGGGGTACTCCAAGTCCTGCTGGGGAGGCTCTATCTGGCCCAGGGGGGCGTTCTTTCTGGACAGGCCACCAGGGTTCCTCTGCAGCTGCTGGATGATGGCAGAGAACTTGGCGTCCAGCGAAGGTCGTCCCGTCTTGGTTCGCGCCCCAACGTTCTCCTTTTCCTGATACGGAGGAGGGGGTCTGGCTGGTGGGAGGCTGAAAGGCTGCTTGTCAGCAGGTGGGGGCGGGGCACGCCTTTTCTTGTTGTCATTGGAGACAGAGCTGGGAGTTGGGCTGGGACAGGGACTCTCTTTGCCCGGAGATAAAACACTCTTCTGCACCAACATGGGGATGGACCCGTCAAACAGAGCAGACCATTTAGGAGGCTCCCTTGCCTCCTCCTCACCAATGAGGAAGTGGCCCCCTGTTTCCTCAATTTTGCTGTGGATGATGTCGGTGATACTCTCAAACTTTCCAGGAGAATTTATACCTTTAGAACAAGATGGAAAATTTAATAATTTAATCATATAGTATATAAATAGTGTCTGACAGCAAGAAGGTCCCAACACTGGTTTCTGTAAGGCAGTTTTACAGAAACTTAGTGACCTCTTCAGAGTTCACATGATCTGACTGATTATTTGATTATGTGATGGATTGTATTCATTTGATTTCTTTATTATTTGATTGATGGCATTTTATATTTAATTTGTGTGTATTGCAGGGCTCATTTGAAAAATAAATAAGTTGTATTTTCTCACCCAAAACTGCATATCAGAAAAATCTAAGACAATATGTAGTCAAAGGTTTAGGGCACTGGACTTACTCAGGTCATTGTAGACAGAGTCAGCCTGTTTGGTGAGGAAGAGTGGGGGTTTCTTTGGTGACGTAACCTCAATCTTCATCAGCTCACTACAGCAGTGCTGCCACTGACCTGGGAGAGAGAAGATAAATCAGATCAGATAGTTGGGTGGAGAAATACAATTTGGATTAAATCTGTGAAAGAAAGAGCATGAGATTAAGGTTTTTGCTAACTCTTCCAAACACTCACTCTGGTCGTAGAAGTGCTGCCAGAATGCTTCCATCCAGTCCTCCAGCTCCTCCCTGCTGTCAGTTGTGAAGATGTTGGTCAGAGCCCCCCCCACCACTGGGTTGGTGATGGTCAGACTGTTGGACCTCTTCTGAGGGCCCTTATCCACCACACGGATCCTAGTGTCCTGGACAGAAACAGCAGGAAAGCCCAGGGATGAAAAACTGAAAACTAACAGTTATGTGCTGTTCTATCACAATGATTTTGGTCGGTTACCATGGCAATGTCTACCTTGTTGGTGGGTATGATGAGGCTGGGATCCACCTTGGCAGTAATCTCCTCAGGGGTGTAGTAGCAGAACAGCCTCCCAGCCTTGAGCACACAGTACAGGCTGCAGTATCGGGACAGCCCCTCCACACTTTGCTGGAATAGAAGACAATTATTATGGGTATTATGTAGTGAGCTACGGTAAGACATTGGTTTACTTTTCTACGCCATAGAATGGTATGTTATATGATTAAAGAAGGTTTTAGCTCTACTTATCAGGGCTTGACTGGCAGGGCCAGATATGGTACTCTATAGTTTGTCAGGGAGCAGTCAGAGAGTTGATAAGTTAGCTCACCTGCTGAATCAGATAGCCATTCATCATGTCCTGGGTCATACAGACGGGCTGGGCAACTAGACGACAGCAGAGGTTCCCATAGAGGGGCAGCCAGGAGGACGACTCAGCTAAAGAGAAAAGAGTTCAAACAAGGCATAGTGTGACCATTTCTGAAGCCAAAAACATGCAATGAAATGTATCTTTAACGCAATGCGGTATATAAGAATGTCCAATGAAGTGTTGCTCTTACCATCCTGGAGGACTATGAGAGAATGGGACTGGAAGGCCCCATCGGCCCAGGCCAAGCCCAGAGAGGTGTACGCCAGCAGGCTGTACCTTGCCCCCCTAGGAAGGACAGACAGAGACCCAAAGTGATTTAACATACAAGACTAACCAGATGACTTACTAGGCAAAAGGCAACAACTGCCAAACCAAAAGGGGTGACTACAGTGCAGTAAAACTGGGGCCTACCCATTACATATAATCAGCACCCAACGTTGTTCCTGACCATGAGACCTGACCAGGGAAAATTCTGGGTCTTAACTACATCTCACGTACAGCGGTATTGGGTTGGACTGCAGGAAAGCATCAGGGTCTCCAGCTTCAAGCAGGGGGCAGAGTTTCCTCCCAGATGCCCTGCCAAAAGAGCTGCGTAACTTCTTGGCCAGTTTCTTTGGGGTGTTGACCAGGATGGTCTCCTCCTCTATGGCACAGCTATACAGCTCCACTTTCAGCTCGAAGGCAGGCCCAACACCGTTACTGTCAATCAGGAGGGAAATGTCCGATTCAGAACACTTAAAGATGCATTCTCAAACTTTTGTATAATTTCAGCCAGTAGTTTTGAAAGTGGTGCTCACACGCCAAAAGTGGTCCCTGTTTTTTGTGTACTACGTCATCCATTTTGTATGATATGATATCATCGAGCTTTGTAATTCGTTTGATATGTTACGAATCCAATATGTTACAAATTTGGATCCCGGAGTGCATCTTTAACAAGAAACTGGAGAGAAGATGATAGGGTCCTGCAGACATAGAACCAAGGTATCCCATTTCAACAATACGAGTTTGTATTTGTGGTGAATACTTACAAAACTGTTACACCCTCAAAACAAACATCAGTCATCGATCTGTCCACAACCACCATCTCAGTGTCAAAAACTTCAGATCCAATTCTCATCAGGCAGAAGATGGCAACCCGCCGCGTGCCTAAAACCAGGATTCACAACCATAACTACATCCAGACTCAGAATACATATTTTGAATATTGGCAAGGACATGTCTTGTATATGAGAATTGCTTTAGTTATTAGGTTCAGTCTAAATGAAATGCAGTGAATTTCCAGGGAATCGGTTTCTCCTATGTTGCTTTCCTTTTCCTTCACTGAAAACAATAAATGACAATCTACTCACTCCCTTTGTTATTAAAGTGGTCAGAGTCTTTCCACATCAACGGTATGCGCAGCCCTACAGTGGAGGACAAAGACAAACCTGTCAGTAAATGGAAGAATCCCAGTATACTTTCCAACAACGGTGCTAAGACAAGTGGCTCGGCTCAAATATCTAATGATCTCCATGAATATCAAAAATGATACAGGACAGTCATTGTTCCCTTCTGACAAATAAAGAGAAGGATCTTACCAGACAAGGCCACTCTTCCTCTGCAGGCCACACGATCATCTGAAACTCGATCTGATAGTCTATGGCACACAAAACACATTAGAAATTCAACTTCACTTACGGAGCATGACTCCACAAACAAACACACATAACCAGACAATAGGAGGCCTATCTTTACCTCTGAGATGCGACTCTCATATCATGGTTCTCCTTGTGCATTTCTGTCATGTAGGCCTTGATCCGAGTGTTGCAGGTCAGGAGGTTCTTGGAGGCATTCAGGATCTGCTCTCTATTGGTGCTGGCCACCAGGAGCTTGTAGGTCCCGTCCCGCATGCGGATCTCAAAGTCTATCTTCTCCTGCATGTTAGAGTCCTGTAGGAGGGGATAACACCATAGTAATATAAAGAGTGAATTACAATAGTGTGGATTCACAGGAGACAGGTAACTAAGGAGTTTGGTGATCTCCTCTAGCTAAAGGATGTGACATGTCACAGACAGGAGACAGTGATGGGTTCTGGGTGAGGACACAGATCTTGGTGAACGAGGGATACTGGAAGGCATGTCAATAGAGCCAAGACAAAATGTGAAGAATGTTAAATGGTTCAAAAACACTCATTTGAAACAGAATTTAATCCCTCTGAAATAAAGAAACTCAAAACATGACACAAATGTATGGTTGGGCAGACAAAAGATTGACAGGGTTTGATGTGCATGACATGTTGGGTGGTCTTTGCTAGAACACAAGAGGAAAGCCAACAAATAAACCATTAACATAGGGATGACTTTTATTAAAAAACTAAATCATTTATTTACACCACAGACATCTGATGGTGTGAGAGGCTAAAGAAAGTATAGGCTACAAATAGTACAGTTTTCTGATTATTTAGCCTGGATCTCTTTCTCCTCTATTTTGTCACCTGTTAGTTTCTTAGAAATCTGTTTTATGTACAACAAATTCATGTCCTCTTTAATTTCATGAGTGTCATTCAGATGTAGACATTTTCAAGCATTTTGCCTGCAAGAACATTAGTTTGTTAATAGAGCCAAAAAAATGAACGTTTCGATAAACATGTAAAGCAGAAGTGTTCTTTGTGACCACTGAAAAATCGTTATGTAGGAGAGAAACGGGTCCAATCTACGCAGCTAGCATATTGTAACTGGCTAATGTGACGCTCCATTAGCCGTCACATGACAGGTGCAATTTGGCATAGCAGAGATTTTTCGACCAACCTTATCTTGGCAACGATGCCATATTCGTTCCCATTCGGCCAATACATGCATATTCTAAAATGTCCGTATCCAGTTGCAGGTGGTTCGTTTTACATTTTGAAAATGCTCAGTTATAAAATAAATATTTTTTTTGTTCCGTGAAGTTATCCAACAAAGTGTACCGTCTCTGTCTGAATCAATGAGAGGAGATTTGAAATAGAATATTCTTGTCTATGTGCTATGCCAAACAGTACCTATCCTGTAACCGCTAATGGAGTATCACATTACATAGAGTAAAAGTACAGATACGTTAATAGAAAATGAATCAAGTAAAAGTCTAAAAGTATTTGGTTTTAAATATACTTAAGTATCAAAAGTAAATGTAATTGATAAATGTACTTAAGTATCAAAAGTATAAATCATTTCAAATTCCTTATATTAAGCAAACCAGACAGCACCATTCCCTTTTTTAATTTACTAATGGACAATTTCCCTGTCCTGCTAAGCATTCAAAATGTAATGAATACTTTTGCCTGTCAGGGAAATATATGGAGTAAAAAGTACATTATTTTCTTTAGGAATGTAGTGAAATAAAAGTACTCAAAAATAAAAATAGTAAAGTACAAATATCAACAACAAAAAACACTTAAGTAGTAGTATTTTTACTTAAGTACTTTACACCACTGCTGCTAGCTAAATTCTATTCAGAAATAGCCACTATCAGAAGGAAATATACATCTCCATAAGTGTCAGTATAAGTGCCTAGACAGAGGCTATGTAGCCAAGTAAAACTCAACATATCGTGGAGATGACGTTTACATAACTTGGCTACAGCGACGCTGGGTTGTTTCTGGACAGGGCCAGAGTGGATGTAGTAACGTATCACATAGATTGAATTGAGGCTAGTGTTTTACAAAATCAGTGATCATAAAAGAAAGCGTTGGAACAGTTAGCAAACCATTAATATTTCTGCATTTACGTTAGCTAGCTAGAGCGCAAATTATAACACTACTGTAACGCTATACATAGCGTTAAATCGTAAACTCAGCTGGATACGTTAGTTGTTAGCTAGCTGACGCGTTCGTTAGACAGGCATCAGTTACCGAAAAACTTCAGTTTGCTAGCCTAGTAGTTAGCTAATCGGTTGACAACAAACAAACTGGCACATTACCTCTGATTGCAAGAATACAGTGCTCTCACTTATCTTCTTTCTTTTTATCTCCATTGCAAGAGAGGAACACGAGGACCGAGCACTTGCATTTCTCCTGAAATTTTGAACGTCCCGCTGATAGTCCATATTCGCCATTCGTCCAGACAAGCCCCCAGTGCTTTTCCTATCAATTCAGTGATGACGCGTTCCGCTGCCAAACAAAACTGGATTCTACCATTTTCAAATTCGAATTTCAAATTCGATTCGAGGATGTCTGATAACCACAGCAGTGGTGTGTGTTTGAAATTATCTGTATGTGTTTTTATCTGCAAGTAATACGTTAAACATTACATTGATTCATGCATTTTACCAAGATATGGTCTGATTGTATACCCCGTCTGTCTCAGAGAGTGGTCACGCCGAATTGTCTGAGCTGCACATTATGGGATGAAAGCAACAATAAAAATTCAATGGCCTGACAGTTAATAATTTACCATTTGTTATTTATTAACTTAGTTGGCAATTTGTACAGTTACATGACTATTTATTCCATTCAACAAAAACGTATTTTGCGCCGTCATATATGCCATCATGTGCAACGCTGCTGTTCTGTTTCAGTAGCCATTAAACGCGACATTTACTAGCAACATTCCATTGATAATTTGTTGCTGATCGTCACTAGCTAGTATTCTTTCCCTCCGCAGCTTCCCAGACGCGTCTACCTAGGATCTATCTAGGAGGTTGGGGAGGCTGTGCTCACTACTCTCACTGACTAACAATTTCCAAAGCGTTCGCAGGACATTTGTGTGGAGGGGGAATTCTAGCTTTTTTTCTTATTTTTTTTTGGCATGACACTGTTATTCAAATACAGGTAAACTATATGCACTCGAGATTACATGTATACACAGCTTGAAATAGATAATGTTGTACATTTATTAAACACCATATGGCGCTATGTATCGATAGCAGCCGCCTGGCTAGCTAGCTAGTCCTGGTGAGCCATGTATGGGGTAGGAAGAGATGCTAGCAGCGTTAGCTAATAACTAGCCTACATAAAACATTACCCGTTACATGTACGACATAATCTGTTGTACACAGTTAATATTGAATGCCGTTATGTATCATTGCTTAGCTAAATACTTGAATTGCATGTGCTTGAGTCTGCTGTCAACCCAGCCTGATCTCATAAACTAGACGTAACATAGTAAACGTACATCCAGGTAATTCAAATTAGTATGATACGTTTGGTATATTAACATAAGACCAGGGGTGAAAGTAAGGTGGTCTGGTACATATCCCTGCAAATTAATAGTGGGGGCACGCCTTACAAAGCGGAGATAAGCGGCCGAGACCGAGGTGCCCATGGACAACAGTGGATGCACCAATTCAGGCTACAAGTGTAGGCCTAATGACAATCGCAGAATGTCATTAAAATACACATACAGTACCAGTCAAAATGTTGGACACACCTACTCATTCAAGGTTATTTCTTTATTTTTGACTATTTTCTACATTGTAGAATAATAGTGAGGATGTCAAAACTATGAAATACATGAAATAATGCAGTAACCAAAAAAGGGTTAAACAAATCAAAATATAATTTATATTTGAGATTCTTCAAAGTTGCCACCCTTTTGCCTTGACAGCTTTGCACACAGCCAGCTTCATCTGGAATGTTTTTCCAACAGTCTTGAAGGAGTGAGTTCACACTGCGCTCCAACTCATCACAAACCATCTCCATTGGGTTGAGGTTGGGTGATTGTGGAGGCTAGGTCATCTGATGCAGCACTTCATCAGCACTTCACTCTCCTTGGTCAAATATCCCTTACACAGCCTGGAGTTGTGTTTTGGGTCATTGTCCTGTTGAAAAACAAATGATAGGGGCCTCCCGAGTGGCGCAGTGGTCTAAGGCACTGCATCGCAGTGCTGGCTGTGCCACCAGAGACTCTTGGTTCGAGCCCAGGCTCTTAAGCAGCCGGCCGCGACTGGGAGGCCCATGAGGCGCGCTGTGTTAAGAAGCAGTGCGGCTTGGTTGGGTTGTGTTTCAGAGGACGCATGGCTCTCGACTTTCACCTCTCCCAGTAATTGGATACCACAAAATTAGGGAGAAAAAGGGGGTAAAAAAGTTGAAATAATTATAGCAAACCAGATGCTGTGGTAGACATGCTGTGCCTTGAATTCCAATCAAATCACACCAGAAAAGTACCATCACAGCCCCTCCTCCGAGCTTCATGGTGGGAACCATGAAGTCTGCGTCTCACATTTGGAACCCAAAATCTAAAATAAGAAACCAAAGGACAGATTTCCACCGGGTTGCTCGTGTTTCTTGGGCCAGGAAAGTCTCTTCTTATTGGTGTCCTTTAGTAGTGGTTTCTTTGCAACAATTTGACCATGAAGGCCTGATTCACACAGTCTTTGAACAGTTGATGTGTCTGTTATTTGAACTCTGAAGTATTTATTTGGGCTGCAATTTCTGATGCCGCTAACTCTAATGAACTTATCCTCGGCACTTATCCTCATGAGAGCCAGTTTTGTCATAGCGCTTGATGAGACTGCACTTGAAGAAACGTTCAAAGTTCTTAATGTTCCGTATTGACTGTAGCTGGAAACAGCAGATTTTTAAAAATGTTTTATGGAATATCTACATAGGCGTACAGTTGCCCATTATCAGCAACCATCACTCCTGTGTTCCAATGGCATATTGTGTTAGCTAATCCAAGTTTATCATTTTTAAGAGACTAATTGATCATTAGAAAACCCTTTTGCAGTTATGTTAGCACAGTTAACTGTTATTCTGATTAAAGAAGCAATAAAACTGGCCTTCTCTAGACTAGTTGAGAATATGGAGCATCAGCATTTGTGGGTTTGATTACAGGCTCAAAATGGCCAGAAACAACGTGCTTTCTTCTCAAACTCGTCAGTCTACTCTTGTTCTGAGTAATGAAGGCTATTCCATGTGAGACATTGCCAAGAAACTGAAGATCTTGTACAACGCTGTGTACTACTCCCTTCATAGAACAGTGCAAACTGTCTCTAAGCTGAATAGAAAGAGTGGGAGGGCCCCGGTGGACAACTGAGCAAGAGGACAAGTACATTAGTGTGTCTAGTTTGAGAAGTCCTCAACTGGCAGCTTCATTAAATAGTACCCGCAAAACACCAGTCTTCAACGTCAACAGTGAAGAGGCGACTCCGGGATGCTGGCCTTCTAGGCAGAGTTCCTCTGTCCAGTGTCTGTGTTCTTTTGCCCACCTTAATCTTTTATTTTTATTGGCCAGTCTGAGATATGGCTTTTTCTTTGCAACTCTGCCTAGAAGGCCAGCATCCCGGAGTCGCCTCTTCACTGTTGACATTGAGACTGATTCTGACACTCTTTCTATTCAGCAAAATTCTTAACTTAGGCTACTGTTTGTTCAATTATTTTATTGGCACCAGCGGAGAACATCGGGCATGTTCCCGGTGAGTAAGACAAAAACAAAAGTAGGGTGGATTTGTGGGTGTATATTTAGCTACGTCTAGCAACCCAATGGTTGCGAGTTCAACTCTCATCAAGGACAACTTTAACATTTAAACTTTTCAACTACTTATTACTTTTTATCTACTTTGCAATTACTTAGCGTGTTAGCTAACCCTTCTCCTAACCGTAACCCTTCCCTTAACCTTTTAACCTAACTCCTAAACTTAACCACGATTTCGAACTCCTAGACTAGGTAAAGTTAGCCAGC
This sequence comes from Oncorhynchus mykiss, assembly GCF_057628025.1. NCBI lineage: Eukaryota > Metazoa > Chordata > Actinopteri > Salmoniformes > Salmonidae > Oncorhynchus > Oncorhynchus mykiss. The sequence goes on from NC_143022.1 coordinate 80,709,147, forward strand.
TAGCTAACGTTAGCCAACTAGTCACCTAGCTAGAATTTGTTACATACCATACGTTTTGCAAATTCGTAACATAATACGAATTGTAATTTGTAACATATACGAAATTGGTGATGGACATCCACAAATTAATACATACAAATCGGAACATATACTAAATGTAGTGTCTCGGATTTACATACAGAATAACATGAAATGCTCAGACCAGGTAACAGCAACCCATATTACTGTCACTGTCATCTATTGTTGGCTGGTTGTTGATGGGGATCTGCAGGCCTTTTTATTTTACGAAGGTATTTGTCTGTTAGGTGACATTGATTGAATAGCATTTTTATAGGGACAAACATAGTCAATGGTTTTGATTCAAACAAATGTAGGATTGATTTGATAGCATAGCCTACTATAATATGAGTATTAATCCTTTGCAGTAATATAGCTGAGTGCTGTAAGGATGAGGTGTTCGCCTTATCATAAGTCTGCTGTATTTGGATTACTTATATCAAAGTCATATCAGCCATTATGTGTTTGGCTTCCAGGTCGTAGGTGAAATGCAGCAGAAGGTATGTGCCAGGAGGACCTCTCTCTTCACTGAGAATGGACAGGCTCGTGGGGCATCTGCTGACCCCCAGCTCCCATTCAGGTGCCCTCGGTGTGGGGAGCATAAGAGGTTCCGTAGTCTGGCCTCCTTGAGAGCCCACCTGGAATACAGCCACAGTTACTACCACACCATGCACGAGCTGAGCCTTCCGACCCGCAGGGTGCATTCCCACCCAGAGAGAGCCCTGCACGGAGGCTCCCTGAGTGACACACGAGAGGTCACTATCTGCATAGAGAGGTGTCGTATGCACCCTGTGGGGACGCAGGCAGCTGAGGAGATAAAGACTGAGAATGAAGAGGAGGAAGAGGAAGAGGCCAGTAAAGATGGTCTCAAAATCCACAAGTCCATCCCTGGGACAGATCATATCCCTTCCCCCTTTCCATTTGACGAACCTCCAGACCCAGGCAGCAAGCTTGAGGTAGTGTTTCCAGAGCGGAATGTCTGTACCGAGGAGATGACGCTCCGGCGCAGGCTGGCCGAGGTCCTACGGGTGGTGGACAGCACCATGCAGAGGAGGCTGCACAGGGTCACCACGGAGCTTGCCAAGACGGACACAGAGCTGCTGTGTGAGTGTGCCCTCTCCCAGCACCTGGCGCAGGAGAGGCAGGAGGTACAGGAGAAGGAGCGGGCGCTGAGCCGGCAGGCGGACGTGGCCATGATGGTGATTGCCACGCTGAAGGAGCAGCTGAAGGAGTCAAAGTACGAGCTGGAGAGGCGAGAACAGTGAGTGTCTGAGCCAGTAACTCAATCTTAACCTAAACCTTTCCTTACTGTATTTTTAGTCACAATCTTAACCATGAGGTCAAATGGCGGACAACAGTTACCAATACACTAATCTGGCAACTCCTTATATTGATGCTGTTTCAAGTGGAGTAAGACTGTAATCATTGCAGTAGCAACATTCGTTAGTATGTTACTCGCTACTCTCCTCATTGCTCCCTTCATATTTTCAATTAGTATCTGTTTTTTTTTATTTAGAGAAGTCATCACCATTCAGAATTTCCTTGAGGCTGCCACCCAGCATGAGATATGTGGTAAAGTTCGGATCCAATGTTTCATTGAGAACCTGCTCAAACGCATCGCCCTGGCTGAGAGGCTACTGGAGTACTATCAGAGCTCCCCCAGTCCACCGAACTACACAGATTACATGGTACTGTACAATATCACGCCTTTTTCTTTACTACTGATGGCAATATGTTTACAATGGCAGATATCTTTTCTGTGGTAGCTGTTATTACATTTTTGGTTTTACACTTGTCATGAATGGCCATGGAAAGACTGTCAGGGAGAGAGTAGAAGATATCATAATTGTTACACATTTGAACCCTTGTGAGATCTGTTGATCCTAATTGGCATCCCAGATTCCGTTTGGGAATTGAGAAGAATCAGAATCACCTTTATTTGCCAAATACATTTGCCGATACAGGAATTTGAAATGGTGCTGTCACAATAAACAGAATATACAGACAGCCTATTCAAATGTGTTTTCTTCCTCCCTCCCTACTGATCTATAAAAAATAAAAAAAAGGGAAACATGATAATTTACAAAACATTTCAGAACGGGATAATATCAGCTTTTGAGCTTGGGTGTCAACAGTAGAAATACCTGACATCCTTTTCATCTCCCTTGCAGTACCAGACAGCTGAAAACAGACCTCATATAATCCCCAAAAGCAGGCAAGTTTGTGAACTAGATCTTTTTACTGTTGATATACATGATCTACACTTTCCATCCCAGGCCCATGTGTTTTTGGCCATGGCTTAGTGTCTCCCTTTGATTATAATCCTACATTTCCAGTTTCAAAGGTTAGTACATGGTTACATATCAATTATGCATAGGGATCCCTTGTCGCCAATGAGATTTTGTCAGCCTCATTCATTAGTAATGATTCTACACGTGAGACGTTTTATCTTCTCCACTAATCCTGAGTCTGTCATCTTTGCCTGCTGTTTGTTGAAGCATTGGTTTCGTGTCTGACGTTTGTTGAGTTGTCCTCTGATTCTAGGTCAGCGGGTTGTCAGCTGTCACAGTCCTGTCCCCAGGAAGGTAAAACGCACCCCTCCCTATTAGGGCGGAAAGTGGGTCACTCTAGCTACTTCAGACCTGATCACAGAGATGAAGTCTGGACCCAAGGCAGCAGATCAGTTGGATTTGAGGACTAGGTAAGCTGACCAGGGTAGAGAAATGAATGTATATATGATATGTATTTACTCAATGTATAGCTAATACTGAGCAGGGTTGTATAAAAGTCTTTATGGCCATGTGTACGCTGGTTTTTGCTCCATTCTCAAATCTTATTTTGTCACATGCTTCGTAAACAACAGGTGTAGGCTAACAGTGCATTGCTTAATAATGGACCCTTCCCAAAAATACAGAGAGGGGGAAAAAATAGACAAATTAATAAATACACAATGAGTAACAATCAAATCAAATGTATTTATATAGCCCTTCGTACATCAGCTGATATCTCAAAGTGCTGTACAGAAACCCAGCCCAAAACCCCAAACAGCAAGCAATGCAGGTGTAGAAGCACGGTGGCTAGGAAAAACTCCCTAGAAAGGCCAAAACCTAGGAAGAAACCTAGAGAGGAACCAGGCTATGTGGGGTGGCCAGTCCTCTTCTGGCTGTGCCGGGTGGAGATTATAACAGAACATGGCCAAGATGTTCAAATGTTCATAAATGACCAGCATGGTCGAATAATAATAATAAAGCAGAACAGTTGAAACTGGAGCAGCAGCACAGTCAGGTGGACTGGGGACAGCAAGGAGTCATCATGTCAGGTATTCCTGGGGCATGGTCCTAGTGCTCAGGTCCTCCGAGAGAGAGAAAGAAAGAGAGAATTAGAGAGAGCATATGTGGGATGGCCAGTCCTCTTCTGGCTGTGCCGGGTGGAGATTATAACAGAACATGGCCAAGATGTTCAAATGTTCATAAATGACCAGCATGGTTGAATAATAATAAGGCAGAACAGTTGAAACTGGAGCAGCAGCACGGCCAGGTGGACTGGGGACAGCAAGGAGTCATCATGTCAGGTAGTCCTGGGGCATGGTCCTAAGGCTCAGGTCCTCCGAGAGAGAGAAAGAAAGAGAGAAGGAGAGAATTAGAGAACGCACACTTAGATTCACACAGGACACCGAATAGGACAGGAGAAGTACTCCAGATATAACAAACTGACCCTAGCCCCCCGACACATAAACTACTGCAGCATAAATACTGGAGGCTGAGACAATAACTTGGCTATATACACAGGGTACCAGTACTGGGTCTATGCGCAGGGGTACAATGTAATTGATGTAGATATGTACATATAGGTATGGATAAAGTTTCTACGCAACAGGATAGATGATAAACGGTAGAATGTGATGAGCGCAAATAGGATCAATGCAGATAATCAATAACTACCCGGACTAACTATTTAACTAACTATTTAGCTGTCTTGTGGTTTGGGTTAGAAGTTGTTCAGGGTCCTGTTGGTTCCAGACCTTCCGTGTGTTAGCAGAGAAAACAATCTGACTTAGGTGGCTGGAGGCTATGACAATTTTTAGGGCCTTCCTCTGACATGTCCTGGTATAGAGATCCTAGATGGCAGGGAGCTCGGCCCCAGTGATGTACTGGGATATACGCGCTACCCTCTGTATCGCTTTGTGGTCAGATGCCAAGCAGTTGCCATACCAAGTGGTGATGCAGCCAGTCAAGATGCTGTCAATGGTGCAGCTGTAGAACTTTTTGAGGGTCTGAGGGCCCTTGCCAAATCTTTTCAGCCTCCTGAGGGGGAAGAGGCGTTGTCTTGCCTTCTTCACGACTGTGTTGGTGTGTATGGACCATGATAATTCCTTAGTGATGTGGACACCGAGGAACTTGAAGCCCGCTAGGTTGTCTCATCGTTGTCGGTGATCAGGTCAACCACTGTCGTGTCATCAGCAAACTTAATATTGGAGTTGGGCGCGGACACATTGTCGTGGGTGAACAGGGAGTACAGGAGGGGACCCCTGAGTGGCCACTGTATTGAGGGTCAGCATGGCAGATGTGTTGTTGCCTACCCTCACCACCTGGGGGCGGCCCGTCAGGAAGTCAATCCATTTGCAGAGGGAGGTGTTCAGTCCCAGGGACCTGAGCTTAGTGATGAGCTTGGAGGGTTCTATGGTGTTGACTACAAATCAGCGGTCAATGAAGTCTCTGTCCTAGAGGCTACTACTGTCCTATTTGCAACTTTTGAAGTACTATAGTAACTTGATGGATAGGTATTTCTAGGTATCCTTATTGTTTTCATTTTAATTAGTATTACAGTATGTCATACTGTTGATTAGTGTCAATCTAAGAAAACAATGTTTTAAAAAATGTTTTTACTAGGTGGTGGAATTGTTAAAAACCAGCATACTATGTCCTCCAAGGGCACAAAACAGCTGATGCAAAGTAGTATTTTATTCCAGCCCAGGTATACAGGTCTATATTGTGCTTCTGCACCTAACCGTATATATTAGTGTAATTCAATTATTCACAAATCATATACTGTACATTAGGCCTAGGTTTGTGAACTGAGGAACAGTAGTGAGTTCCAGTAGAAGTCTATGGAATTAAAACATCCTGGTACCTGAGAATGCAGCTGTGTCTGACGAGCATAGAGCCTAAAGCTGTGGTCGTCAACAACAGGCTGATCATGCTTGCCATTTCATAACAGGCGTTAAGGTTTCATATCACGTTCTTCTTTTTTAATATACAGAGATGCATACTTTGAATTAAAGGCCTGAGATTTGTTTCATCAACCAAAACACTTTGATCTGGTAGGTCAGAGGCATTTTTTTGTTTCAGATCTAACAAGCACGCATATATATATATTTTTAAAACATTTAAATTGAGGTGTGAAGGGTCATCCTTTCTATTGTAAAAAATAAATGGAAACTAGATGAATGAAGCAAAATATAAATTTGGTATCACTTTACTTGACACCCAGTGTCATAACACAGTCATAATGTCATAACAGCTGACATAACTTGTCATAATGTGGTCATAACACTGTCATGGCCCATATATTTACACCTGTTGTGACATATAGCGTTATTCAAATTAGTTTTAACCTGCCAAGAAGTTTCCTTTAGTTTGAAAGTTTGTTTCGGAAATCCTTTGTTGTTATAAATTCTTTACAGTCATGTTTTTTCATCAAATACACTTTGACAATTTCATGAAGCATTATGAGCATCCTGTGTCACTTTACTTGGACTAAGAAAACACACTTTATGACACTGTCAAAAAGCATTATGACCATCAGACAGATAGGCCAATCATGTACATGACCTTATATATGTAACGTAAACTTTTTGGGGAAAAGTCGAGGGGTCTGAATACTTTCCGAATGCACTGTATGTTACAACAGGTCTAAATATGTCATGACAGTGTTATGACATGGTTATGATCGTGTTATGACATGGTTATGATCGTGTTATGACATGGTTATGATCGTGTTATGACATGGTTATGACATGGTTATGACATGGTTATGATCGTGTTATGACATGGTTATGATCGTGTTATGACATGGTTATGATAGTGTTATGACATGGTTATGATCGTGTTATTACATGGTTATGATCGTGTTATGACATGGTTATGATCGTGTTATGACACTGGGTGTCAAGTAAAATGTTAGGGTACATTTGAATGAAATCCTGTTTTATGAAATCATGCATCCTAATTGGCTGTGATGTAGTATCTATGTTTACAAGTCATTGTACTCCATCAAGCCATGAGAATATATTAGAAAGAAATCCAAATAAAACGTCTCTTTTGGTATTTGTTGTAACTGTATGTTTTGTTATCCATTCATGATTTTGGTACTGGATGTCTCAAAGGGAAATGTAGTTTTATGGGGAAATGAAGGCAATGTAGCAAATGCATGAATATAGCCAATCTTTTTATAGTTAGTGTTATTTACATGGTGCTGCTGTATAGACCACGGTTGAAGTCTAAATTCTGAAAAAAAGTTTTATTTTCAAAATGGAACTCCTGAATTGACATAGCTTTATAGTTATATTTACGTCATTTAGTGGCGAAATGAAACGCACACCTATTTAGGCGAGATGCTGGCTAGCAGAGTAGAACACTTGAAAATGAAAGGACACTCTAGGAACTCGGATGCATTAATAACCTAATAACCAACGTTTGTACAGACAAGCTGTCTTCATCAGGGTGTAATGACAAACACTGTGGGGTGACTAGTTTATATAGTGTCAGAGGACACACAGGTGTCTATAATCATGGCCGGGTGTGGCCTGATATCAATGGTTAATTCTCAGATATAAAGATACCAAAATCATGAATGGATAGCATAGGATCATAGATACAATTTGGCTACATTTCCATCATTTAGCAGACGTTCTTTTTTTTATAGTAATTTGCATTAGGCGCATAGCTATTGTCTATTGTGAGAGCATGCTCCTTATATTTTGTCTTTATATATTTATGTTTATCTTTTGTAGCAGAACGAGATGTATTTTAATGGCAACAGAGTTGCCCAATTGAGTAAAGAGCACTTTGGGGCTTATTGGTCTCCTAAGGAGATTGTTGCTAGCACTAGACAATCAGAAAGAGAGAGGAGGATTCAGGTATTGAGTATGACCAGAGATAAAGTTAGTTTAATTATGTGCTACTGTTATATTTCAAGTCTAGTCTCCCTGGTTTATGTTTGTAGGTAGGTGGGTTTATTTGCAAGAATATTATTTTGTTTTGTGCCTTCACTTGAAACACTGTAGTCTAACACTGCAAAATCCAATACTGTGAACAATTATACTACTTTTGTTTAAACTTGATGGTTCGATGTGTGACATGAAGATTAAAGAACAAATTCCTCAAACTGTTGTTTTCAGATGTGAAAATGATTGATTTCCTGTGTACATAGGGAGAACAACCATATGTTCTGTAGTTTTTGTAGTGTGGATTTATTTCTGTCTTTTCAGTCATCTTTTGTGACATTTAGAGATTCAAGAGCAGTATTGATGGTGGGATATTAAGCTACTACTGTACTTGAAACACCATATTACTCTACATCAATAAAGCACTTAAGCATGATCATTCACAGAAGTGTATAGAGTGGAAATTGAAATCTTTCATCCGGCATGCAAATCTGTGAGTAGTTTAAAGGTTGCAGATGGAGAGAACAGGCTAGTCTTGTTGAGAATTAATAGGTCGCTCTCATTTCACATGAGCAGTGCGTCACGAAATACTGTTCATTTGACGTCAGCCCTTTGTCCAGTGCCCTTTCATATTCTGTGTGTAGTGGTTGGAGCTTTGGTCATCCATGCACACCAAGGTGTGTGTGTGTGTGTGTGTGTGTGTGTGTGTGTGTGTGTGTGTGTAATGAGCTGTCACATAAAATAACAAAAATGAATGTATGAGCTGTTTTAATTGTTAAATGACCACAATAGTGTGCAATTAAGAGGCATTGGGAAGTCATGATTTTTAGAAGTTGATGTCAAGTTATCAGGACATATTATTTGGGAATATATAAAAACATATCCTATAACAGGATTTCCCAAACCTGGTCCTGGAGCCCCCCCTGGGTGTGTTTAGTTTTTTTCCCCTACACTACACAGCTGATTCAAACTCATCATTGAGCTTTGATTATTTGAATCAGCTGTGTATAGGGCAAACAAATAGTTTGGGTGACCCAGGAACGAGTTTGGGAGACCCAGGACCGAGTTTGGGAAGCCTTGGCCTGTAACACACAAATGCCTGTTTTTGGAAGTGCCACATAAACATGCAATACTCACTGGTGCCCACTGAGTGTCTCCCCTGCTACAGTTATAATAATGTACCTGACTAGCAAAGATTGTTAGTAGGGTATGGGTACGAGTATAACAAAGATATTTGGTAGATTGTGAAAACTTGAAATTAAATATCCAAAATGTTACATAAAAATATATATCCATCCCCCTTCTTTGAGTGACAGAACTTTGAGTAAGAGAGTTTTGCCCATAAAATCATATAGCATGCACTGTAGTTGCTACATTGTAATTGCAATACTGTCAACATTGCGAGAACATAATAAGACAGGATTCATGGTAGGCAAGTCCTTTGTAGACTTTTTCTATTTGATTCATGTCTGTCTACTCTACACTGTTTCCAAACGAACCCTTGAATGCCCTATAATTGTTGATCCATTCACAAAACTGCATTTTGAATGAGATTCTTATGAGGGGCTGCTTTGTGCCTTTTGGGGGGGCAATTGGTGAGACAGTCCCTTCTCCTTTCTCTCAGTTCCCATGAAAAGGTTGACAAGTTCAAAATCTCATAATGAATGAAAGTGTTGTGGATGGATCATAGAAAAGAGAAAGAAAAAAACTGCAATTGTCCAGGCAGGAAGTTCACAGGTCAGGGTGAGATCTTTAAAATCTGTGGGGATGGCTGTAGGCCTGGTGCAGAATGAATGAATGATATGATCCTCCTAGACTTACACACTGTATCTCTCATCGAAAACTAGTGTTTGGAAAATGACAGCTCACAACTGGCTTGTTCTCAACACAATACACAATACTGATATGGTAGAGATGAGCAATACTTACATTTTGTGTTGTCATCATTAAAACGATGTGGACATTTAGTTAATTGTTGCATCATGGATGCAGTGGATTCTTTGCTGATGTCAACCTCTATGAATCAAGTTGACCTTTCAAACTACACTGGACAAGTGTTGGTCCCATGTTTCACGAGCTGAAATAAAAGATCCACAAAATTCTTCATATACAGAAAAAGCTTATTTCTCTAAAATGTTATGCACAAATTTCTTTACGTCCCTGTTAGTGATAATTTATCCTTGCCAAGATAATCCATCCACCTGACAGGTGTGGCATATCAAGAAGCTGATTAAACAGCATGATCATTACACAGGTGCACCTTGTGCCAGGGACAATATAAGGCTCTAAAAGGTGCAGTTTTGTCACACTACACAATGCCACCAATGTCTCAAGTTTTGAGGGAGTGTGAAATTGGCATGCTGACTGCAGGAATGTCCACCACAGCTGTTAATTTCATGTTAACCTCTACAATAAGCTGCCTCCAATGTTGTTTTAGAGACTTTGGCAGTACGTCCAACCGGCCTCACAACCGCAGACCACTTGTATGGCGTCGTGTTGGCGAGCGGTTTGCTGATGTCAACATTGTGAACAGAGTGCCCCATGGTGGGGTTATGGTATGGACAGGGATAAGCTACGGAAAACAAACACAATTACATTTTATCGATGGCAATTTGAAAGCACAGAGATACCGTTAACGACCCATTTGTTTTTTAAGGTATCTGTGACCAACAGATGCACATCTGTATTTCCAGTCATGTGAAATCCATAGGTTAGGGCCTAATAAATATTTGAAATTGTTGCATGTTGCTTTTATATTTTCAGTATAAATTGAACAGAAATGAAAGCCAATGCTTAGTGGATTGATTATTAGAAAATAGAACATGGTGGTATGGAATACCTGTCAGACAAATTACATAACTTGTTATTATGAGGAGTATTAGTGATGCCGCTGCTGCTTTCCAATGTGAAAAAGGAACTGTCCAGGTTTAGCATTCTATCCAAGAGTCATGTGTGGCTCGGATGAGGTACATTTAGCTGATTACTCATGAAACACTTATTTTTAATCCTGTCTTCTCCCCTCACACACGCACAGATGACACACACAAATGATGTACCAACACATTGGCTAACTGTAACTAATAATAACATTCCTGATGACAAATCATGTTGACTGACAGAAATGGGATGTAAATAGGTTATGTTTCTACACATTTCTTGGCAACGGTAAGTTGATTGTGTGGTGCTACCATTTATCACTGAACCTTTACCATATGCCAGCCGTTGACATTATCATCTCAACTCTGCTTCATACATTTAACAGGGACTTGAGTTGTGTGCACAGAAACTCATGTAGTCCATTTGGAAGTGACATTCTAAACATACATTATATATACAAAAGTATGTGGTCACCCCTTCAAATAAGTGGATTTGGCTATTTCAGCCACACCCGTTGCTGACAGGTGTATAAAATCAAGCACACAGCCATGCAATCTCCATAGACAAACATTGGCAGTTGAAGGGCCTTACTGAAGAGCTCAATGACTTTCAACGTGTCACTGTCATAGGATGCCACCTTTCCAACAAGTCAGTTCGTCAAAATTTCTGCCCTGCTAGAGCTGCCCTGGTCAACTGTAAGTGCTGTTATTGTGAAGTGGAAACGTCTAGGAGCAGCAACGGTTCAGCCGTGAAGTGGTAGGCCACACAAGCTCACAGAACTGAACCACCGAGTGCTGAAGCCCCTAGCGTGTAAAAAATCGTCTGTCCTCGGTTGCAACACTCGCTACCGACTACCAAACTGCCTCTGGAAGCAACGTCAGTACAATAACTGTTTGTCGGGAGCTTCATGAATCAGGTTTACATGGCCATGCCTAAGATCACACAAGCCTAAGATCACCATGTGCAATGCCAAACATCAGCTGGAGGATTCTGGAGCAGTGGAAACGCATTCTCTGGAGTGATGAATCACGCTTCACCATCTGGAAGTATGACGGTCAAATCTGGGTTTGGTGGATGCCAGGAGTATGCTGCCTGATGCATAGTGCCAACTGTAAAGTTTGGTGGAGGAGGAATAATGGTCTGGGGCTGTTTATCATAGTACGGGCTAGGCCCCTTAGTTCCAGTGAAGGGAAATCTTAACGCTACAGCATACATTTGCATTCTATTCCAACTTTGTGGCAACAGTTTGGGAAGGCCCTTTCCTGTTTCAGCATAAAAATGTCACTGTGCACAAAGCGAGGTCAATACAGAAATAGTTTGTTGAGATCGGTGTGGAAGAACTTGACTGCCCTGCACAGATCCCTGACCTCCACCTCATCGAACACCTTTGGGATGAATAGGAACGCCTGCGAGCGTTCCAGCTGCGAGCGAGGCCTAATAAATATGTGAAATTGTTGCATGTTGCTTTTAGATTTTTGTTCAGTATAAATTGAACAGAAATGAAAGCCAATGCTTAGTGGATTGATTATTAGAAAATAGAACATGGTGGTACATGAAAATGGAATACCTGTCATAGTACGGGCTAGGCCCCTTAGTTCCAGTATTTGGGGAGTTAATCCAGAGGCCCAATCGCCCAACATCAGTACCCGACCTCAGTAATGCACTTGCGGCTGAATGTAAGCAAGTCCCCACAGCAATGTTCCAACATCGAGTGGAAAGCCTTCCCAGAAGAGTGGAGGCTGTTATTACAGCAAAGGGGACCAACTCCATATTAACTCCTATGATTTTGTAATGAGATGGTCAATGAGCAGGTGTCTACACACTTTTTGTAATATAGTGTATAGTGTATATCAGTATCTTGTTGGCTCTGTATTTATCATTTTATTTAAATGTCACCTTGACTATAGGATTCATAAAGCCACCTTGGTTAAGTCTAAATGTCTGCTTAATCATAACTTTTCACCCTGTAACACAAACTCAAACGGACAATATGAAATTGAGCATATGAAGTCAGTGGGCCTGGCCAGCGAGAATGTTTGAATATTCCTCTGCCAGAGATAATAAACCTCTCAAATGGGAAACAAGCCCCATTAGTAACAGACCCCAAGTCCTCGGAGTCCCTTGGTCACAGTGCAGGGACCCTATGTCGAGAGGAAACAAGCAGAGAGAATGAGCTGTTAGTGGATTGGAGCCAGGAGGCCCTGCACTTGCAAACCAAATCTTAAGCTCAATCTTCTTCCCGCCTCCCTCTCTCTATCCCTCTTCCTCCTTTTCTCCCTGAAAGGCCAGCTTGGATCTAAGGCTCAGGCCAGAACCTTTGTTTTCCTTGGAAGCTGTGTAAACACATTAAGGGGCTTTATGAAACCAGTGGGCTGGATTCTTAAGCATGAAACAAGGTCAGAAAGACAATCAGTGATGACAAATATGACTTTTTTTTTGCAGTCAATAGCGTTTTTCAAATGTTTCTCTGTTGACAGAATGTAGTGCATGCAAGATTTTGCCCCCCTTCACCCTAGAATACTTTGTCGTCAATGAGTTGTTGTTTTTATCTGATTTACAGTGCCTTCTGAAAGTATTCAGACCCCTTGACTTTTTCCAGATTTTGTTACATTACAGCCGTATTCTAAAATGTATTAAATAGTTTTTTCCCTCATCAATCTACAGTACACACAATACCCCATAATGACAAACAAAAACAGGTTTTTAGAAATGTTTTACTAATTTAGAAAATATTTTAAAATGAAATATCACGTTTCCATAATTATTCAGACCCTTTACTCAGTACTTTGTTGAAGCACCTTTGGCAGCGATTACAGCATAGAGTCTTTTTGGGTATGATTCTATAAACTTGGCACATCTGTATTTGGGGAGTTAATCCCATTCTTCTCTGCACAGCTATTTTCAGGTCTCTCCAGAGATGTTTGATCGGTTTCAAGTCTGGGCTCTAGCTGGGCCAGTCAAGGACATTCAGAGACTTGTCCCGAAGCCACTCCTGCGTTATCTTGGCTGTGTGCTTAGGGTTGTTGTCCTTTTGGAAGGTGAACCTTCGCCCCAGTCTGAGGTCCTGAGCGCTCTGGAGCAGGTTTTCATCAAGGATCTCTCTGTACTTTGCTCCATTCATCTTTGCCTCGATCCTGACTAGTCTCCCAGTCCCTGCCGCTGAAAAACATCCCCACAGCATGATGTTGCCACCACAATGCTTCACCATAGGGATGGCGGCAGGTTTCCTCTAGACATGATGCTTGGCATTCAGGCCAAAGAGTTCAATCTTGGTTTCATCAGACCAGATAATGTTGTTTCTCATGGTCTGAGAGTCTTTAGGTGCCTTTTGGCAAACTCTATCTGGGCTGTTATGTGCCTTTTACTGGGGAGTGGGTTCTGTCTGGCCACTCTACCATAAGGGCCTGATTGGAGGAGTCCTGCAGAGATGATTGTCCTTCTGGAAGGTTTTCCCATCTCCACAGTGGAATCTAGAGCTCTGTCAGTGACCATGGAGTTCTTGGTCACCTCCCTGACCAAGGCCCTTCTCCCCCGATTGCTCAGTTTTGCTGGGCGGCCAGCTCTAGGAAGAGTCTTGGTGGTTCCTAACGTCTTCCATTTAAGAATGATGGAACCCACTGTGTTCTTAGGGATCTTCAATGCTGCAGCATTTTTTGGTACCCTTCCCCAGATCTGGGCCCTGACACAATCCTGTTTCGGAGCTCTACGGACAATTCCTTCGACCTCATGGCTTGGTTTTTGCTCTGACATGCACTGTCAACTGTGGGACCTTATATAGACAGGTGTGTGCCTTTCCAAATCATGTCCAATCAATTGAATTTACCCCAGGTGGATTCCAATCAAGTTGTAGAAACATCAAGGATGATCAATGGAAACAGGATGCACCTGAGATCAATTTTGAGTCTCATTGCAAAGGGTCTGAATACTTATGGAAATAAGGTATTCTTGTTTTTTCCAAAAACGTGTTTTCACTTTTTCATTATGGGGTATTGTGTAAAGATTGCTCAGATGTTTTGTTTATTTAATCAATTTTAGAATAAGGCTGTAACGTAATAAAATGTGTAAAAAGTCAAGGGGTCTGAATACTTTCCAGAGGCATTGTATCTACAATTGATATGTTCCATATAAAGTGTGGTAACAGAAGGAGACAGAAAACCAATGTTGTCAACTGATGTTTCCCCGAGTATCGGTGTCATAATACCATGTCAGTGTAATAATACAATGTCAGTGTAAAAATACAATGTCAGTGTAATAATACCATGTCAGTGTAATAATAACTGAACGGTCCTCTCAAGCCCTCTACCTTATAGTGGTGTAGTGGTCTGGGTGTAGCTGGTGCAGAGGAATCAGGCTCAGGACAGCAGAGATGAGTAACACAAGTAACTTTACTCAAATATTCCAATAACATGTTGTAGTACCGAGCCCACAATAACGGACCAAACATACATAAAACAATCACGCACAAAAACCATGGGGAAAACAGAGGGTTAAATAATGAACATGTAATATGGGAATTGAAACCAGGTGTGTAAAACAAAGACAAAACAAATGGAAAATTAAAAGTGGATAGGCGATGGCTAGAAGGCCGGTGACGTCGACCGCCAAACGCCGCCCGAACAAGGAGAGGGACCGACTTCGGCGGAAGTCGTGACAAGTGGCTCCCGATTGGCGCAGCGGTCTAAGGCACTACATCTCAGTGCTAGAGGCGTCACTACAGACCCTGGTTCGATCCCAGGCTGTTTCACAACCGGCCATGATCGGGAGTTCCATAGGGTGGTGCACAATTGGCCCAGCGTCGTCTGGGTTAGGGAAGTGTTTGGCCAGCGTAGGCCGTCATTGTAAAATAAGAATTTGTTCTTAACTGACTTGCATAGGCAAAAATAAAGGTTAAATTAAATTTTAAAAAATGTTTTGCTCTAGTTGGGACCAACTGTTCACTAACAAAGATTGGGGCTATAAGTATAAGTTGTTTATAAGACTGTATCAGTTAGCAGTTAGCCACTCCTTATTCATCCTTAGGGATAAGATAGCATGTGTGGAGACTGTCCAACAGCCCTGCTTCCTGCAAATACCCAGTGGAGTGTCGGGAGCGCACACATTGACTCTGGTTTGAGAGACCCAACAGCTCTAAGCACATTATATCCATCATGACCTTGAGAGTGATTCTGGAAAACATAAATCCTGTTTATTGCCCAAGTGTAGCATTCGATGTGAGGAATTTTTGGGGAAATAGACTTGTCTTGCCAAAGCACAGTGGATATCTGTTTAAGATTAAACCCCAAATAGCCCTATGTAATTTAACTGCAACAATGCCCTATTACCATACTGCTGTTTCACAACAAATCAAGCCAAGTGGAGTCCTCCACAGCTCATTGCAGGCCCAGAAGCATAACCTTGATGTTGTTTTCAAAGATGCTACTGCTGCTCTCGCAGAATTTCTAAGACACAGTGATAAATATACAAGTGGCGTATGGGGTTTGCTTGCAAAACAAGTCCACAAATAAACAGCTTCTTGCAGATATAAATCGTGCTTGTTTTGTTTGGACAGAAACACCACAATGGAAGCAAGGAGGCATGACAGAGTCCTCTTGCTTTAGCTATGCTTCTTGCTAAGCTTTGCTTTAAATTTAGCTCTCCAGAGTTTCCACCTGCTTCCATCGAGTTGATACCTCACACGAACCCCAAATAGGGTATCAACCTATTCAATCAAAGGTGCAAAACCCATTTATAATGTGGTTAGGCTATGCATAAAATGATCTGTTGCTGCAATATGCGGATCTGGGAGCCAAGAAGAAGCGGAACAAGGGAATGGACGTGGGCGTTTGTTTCATTTCCTACACATGAGTGTATCCTATTTTTAGATTTTAAAGTTGACTGTCATGGGTGCATGTGTGTGCGTGCTCTGAATATCGAGAATTCTGGAGGGAAAAGAACAAAAAACAACCCGATGAGGAACGATTACCAAATGTGCCACCATCTGTCACTCTTTTTAGATAACATGCAAAATAGCTTCCATGACAGGTCACACATGATTCATAAAATAAATTTGGGTGGCCAAATTGTTAAAAGGCATTTCGGTTTTTGTAACCTACATTGGGCTTGCTGCTGGGTGAGATTAATAGACCCTCTTAATTTCCAGAGGAAATTCTACCATTCTTTCAATGTCTAATGCTGCTCAGCTTTTTCCATTGATAGAATAATAAATGAGTTTAGTCTTATATGGTAGGCATACTCATACTAAACTGCTGGCACTGCTGCTCTCTGTATGGTCCAGAATCAGTCAACTCATGTAGAAAGGTCAACAACCTCACAGCTGTTCCCCTTTAATGAGGTGAGGAATGGTATTTTGGTTATTGTAGTACATAATTAAGTAATAGTATTATCTCTCACAATTGTGTATTATTTAAGACGTGTAATTCAAAACAGTATCATAAAAAATAGCATACACATTTCATATGCATAATTTTTTTATCTAATAATGATGTGTTTTGGGGGAAGATAAATACTAATACAGTCCATTATTAAATCACATTTCCCATGATGCCCCGCGTTAGGTACGAAGCGTTTTCTTTGCGGACGTGTGTGAAAGATATCCATGAATGGTGTGATGGGAGATACATTTGCGGTTGTGCCAGGCAGTGTACCCTTCACTTAAAATTGTATTAGACCTTCTGCTTTATTTATATTTTATTTGAATGTGAAGTTGGAATATATATTTCACTGGGTTTAATCAATCATTATCAAGGAGAGAGAGGCAGGCAGAATCATCGGCAGCTGTGCTTGGAGCCCTAGCCTGCTGCTAAAGCTAGCAAGCGCGAGACTTCACGGGCTAGTTAGCGATCATGCTTCGAGACAACATGACCTCCATCGTACAGAAAATTGCTAGACAGGCGCTTGTAACTTTTAGAAACCCATCTTCATTTGGTGATAAAGCGTTTTTGGGTAATCAATGTAAACTCCAAAGCCTCATGACCGAAATCAGAGCTGCGGATCTGAAGATCGCTCCAAGGAAAGTTGACAGCGCTTCTACGCCTTTGCCACACAACCCCCCGGTCACATACATGCACATATGCGAGACAGACGAATTCAGCATGGGGGTGTTTCTGCTAAAAAGCGGTGCTTCCATCCCCTTGCACGACCACCCGGGAATGTACGGAATGTTGAAAGTTATGTATGGCAAGGTCAGGATCACCTGTTTTGACAGGTTGGACAAATCAACTAGCGTGGCCAGTGACACGCAATTCAGCCCTCCACTGCTACCTTTTCAGAGAGGTGCGCTGAGGAGGTCGATACTCGGGTCGGTCGGGGAGTTTACAGAAGAAAGCGGGCCGTGTATCTTGACCCCTGACCGAAACAACCTTCACCAAATCGATGCAGTCGATGGGCCCACCGCTTTCCTCGATATTTTGGCACCCCCATATGATCCAGACGACGGGAGAGACTGTCATTATTACAAAGTTCTGCAGTCTGCCCCGGATTCTGAGGACAAAAAGGCTGACGATCAAAAAGAAATTTGGCTGATGGAAGTATCCCAACCTTCTGAATTCTGGTGTGGTGGTGAACCATACCCCGGCCCTGAAGTGAAGATCTGAAGCGCACTAGCTATGAACGCTGAATTGATTTGTGAACAATTGATTCTCAGGACCATGTCAAAACAATATGTAAATGTATGACGACCATGATTCCTACAATGGAATGGGATGTGTCACAGTGCTGTGTAATGGGAAAACATGTCTTGTGAACTAAAAGCACTTATCCTAAGTTGGACTATGCATTCTGCCTGTAATGAAAGTACTTAAGCAGTTGATAAATTGTGATCTTTGCACATCAGCTCTAATGTATTTGAATTTTTGATAAGCATTTCATGTCTTGAAATGAACTGAAACCATTCACATTACTCAAAATAAAAACAAAGGTGTATTACAACTAAATGGCTAATTGGTGGTGTTCAAGCACTTTAAAATGTCAAAATCCATGATTTGCTCAGCATGTTTTGATTGGGTCAAACTACATTATTTGAGTTAATCCCATGGGACATGGATTACTGAATGACCATTTTATAAATTGCTTCATTAATTGAGCTTCCCTAATTAAACTTAAATCCCATAATAACCTTGCTTGCTTCATCATTTTGGGAGCTTGGCTAAATGTGCTGTGCTTTTAGGAGAGCACTATTGAATTCATTGCTTGTGACCTAGGGGCCTCTTGTGGACATACTGGGTATTACCTCAGAAAGACAATGTGACTAGTAGCTCACTGTACAGTTGGAGTTTTTACAGCATAAACCTTGACCTATACAGTAGCCTATAGCCTACTTTCAAATGACCAAAATAAGACCAAAAAAAATAAACATTCTACAACACAAAGTGGATTTCATTGTTGTTTAAATAATAAACTATGTCCTTTGCCCAGTTATTTGGAGCGGCAGGGTAGCCTAGTGGTTAGAGCGTTGGACTAGGAACCGGAAGGTTGCAAATTCAAACCCCCGAGCTGACAAGGTACAAATCTGTCGTTCTGCCCCTGAACAGGCAGTTAACCCACTGTTCCTAGGCCGTCATTGAAAATAAGAATTTGTTCTTAACTGACTTGCCTAGTTAAATAAAATAAATACATTTAATTTGGATTAGGTTTAAGAATACATTAATGAAACAAAGAACAAACACACAAACAAGCAGTTATCTATGTCACCTACGACAACATATTCTACATTTATTGCAAGAAGCATCAAATCAGTTAAAGAACAATGTGTGTGTAAAAACATGTCAAATGACGCATGTCAAATGAACGTACTTCTCCTTAGTTACTTCCTGTAATGATCTTACACAGATTTTACTTTCATCTTCATCCAACAAGTAATAGGAGATTTTTTTTTAAATGAAAACTTGAGCAATTCAGTTCTTAATTGTCTCTCTTGACAGTACAGGGCTTCCAGTTTTTACACACATGGGACTCTAACCCCCCACTCTCAAAACTGGATGTGAGGATAATATACAGGAACTACATGCCCCTGGCCAGACCACTCAGCTCTGTGATATTGGTCATGGCACTCCTTTACCAGCTATAATGCAGGAATACCCATCATGGTATTCACTCATCTCATCACTCATCTCTTGTGGGAAGTCTCTCAACACTGGCAAAAGTGAGGCTACTTGCTGGCTGATACCACTCAGTGTTGGAGCTGAGTCTTGCTCCTTGCTGGCTATTCAGCATCTCTGACTATTTCCCCACCTACTCTATTGAAACACTTTCTATACTGAGCACTTGTGTTTGTGCACATTTACAGTTAAGTTATGAAAAAATGTATTCTATACCTAATGTAAATGTGATAGCTCTGTCCGTTTATGTTGTTATTCATTCAGCACCATATATCCAAATGCATTAGTCAACCTTAATTAACCCTAGTCTGCTAAATTCAGTGTGAATGTTTGATTTGGATATTATTTAATTAATTGGTGCTGCAGGGAAACATAATTTATCTGAATGTTTAAAACCATTCTGCCTGGGTCATTATGATGACTTTTTCTCTTTCTGTCTTAAGTGGATTTTCGTGTGTCTCCTTCTTTCATCACTCCTGGCAAACTTTCTTCCACAGTGGTCGCAGGAGAAGGGTTTTTCTCCAGTGTGTGTCCGGATGTGCGTAGTGAGGTGGTCGCTGCGACTGAAACTGCGCATGCAGATCCGACACTGGAAGGGTTTGTGCCCTGTGTGGATCCTAACGTGTCTGCTCAGCTCGTCCGACCGCGAGAACCTCCTATCGCAGCTCTCTGCTGGGCAAGGGTATGGTCGCTCATGGACAGGCGTTTTGCTTGGGAGGTTTGGATACTTTCTCGGTCTCAATATTGGCCTCAGGGGTAAGTTCGAAGTGTTGTAGGGATTTGGTGGACAAGGGCCCTCTATCGCAGGTCCCCCAAGCGTAAAATTCCTTATTGTGTTCAGAGGTGTCAGAGGTGGTGGAACCCTCAGAGAGTCCAGTGAATATGGTAACGCTTTCCTGTCAGGAAATGCCTGGATGTCTCGTTGGCAGTTTGGCTGGAAGAACCCGCTGTAGTCAGGCATGATGTTTAAGAGTGCGCTGTCCACTGTCGACTTTGGTGATGTATAGGATGAGTACGACGGCTGTGGATAAGACATGGGGCAGGTCGACGTTGCCAGGTAGGTTGATTGATCCTGGTACATTTCCCCGGTACAAGAGTAAGACGGCGTAGCATACATGTGGTTTATATCGTGTTGACTCTGCGCCATGGTGCAGCTCACAGTTCCTGCGTAAAGGTTTGGTGGTTCAGGCGAGGGCGAGGTAGACACCGGGGACGAAGCTGCCACCCTTATGTCAGCACTAGCTACGTTAATGGCACCCCCGGGATTCCAGTATTCTACACCTCTAGAATTGATCGAGACCTTCCCGGTGTATGCCACAGCCTGAGTGCGCGGTGGCTGCGTAAAGTTGCCCTGGTAAATAAACTCGAGGGTGCCCCTTTCTTCACTAAAACAATCACCTGCGAAGCAAAGAAAAAATAAATGTTAGTTATGTCTCCAAAAAACGTTGATTATTGCTTTTACGCAAGGGTTTTTACTTTAACGCTTTTTGTTTTTCGCGCGGTTGCGCACCACTTTGTGGTTTTGTAATGGGTATGTAGGAGGTTTCAAGTCACATAACGATTAAGAACAAATACATTGACTTACCATAGCAGACCATCTACTTGATTAATATTGACCAATAATATGGATTATCCTCAATTTAGGATAATCTCAAATATGACTAATAATGCATTTTAATCCTCACATTTTTGTAAAGTTGATGAGGACATATGGCTTCTTTTCTATTGGCCATAACAGCAAAATAGAAATTAATATTTAATAAAAATATATTAAATGAATTCTTACCCCCCTTGGTTTCACCCAATTGGTCGTGCTGTTTCCAATATGACTCAACTTTTAACCCAGTTCCCGTCTCTGGCAATGATGCGGATATTTCCTCTTCCATTGAATAGATTACCTCTTGAATGTCTTGTATAAAACTACTGGTGGGTACCCAAACTTTGTCAATAGTTTTAGCTGTCATTTTTTTGACAATACAGTGCGCTTCAAGCCTTTACGCGCCTTTACGCACACAATATATAACCTTCAGCTGTCATGGTAAAAACTCTCCAATGCTGTATTCTCTGCCATATCATATAGTGTTCCCTACGCGTGGGAAATATCATCTCATCTCGTTATATTATGGGGATGCAATATTGTAATATGCATTTAAAGGGAGTCTCTGAATGTCCCGGAACGTCACTGACCATACAAGGACTTGGTGGTTAAAAAAGGAAAAGGTTGGGCTAGGGTTGGGTCTCAGGCTTGATGACGACATCAATGAACACTTGTCAATGAATTAAAAAAATACATAACCAAAATTACTTTTATTTTTGCATCGTTGTTGTTAGCCTGTTTAAGTTGAGTAAATATTAACACATGTATGGCCTATTTTATTATCAATATAATAATCGGCATGCTGCCAAAAGCCTGCAGGAATTCCGGTAACACTTCACCAAAAATGGATTTATCCGGTTTAATAGACGACACCCTCTTTTTACTTATATGGAATACATCCGCTAAATTGGTGTTCATTAAATATCGGGTCGTGCCAAGAAAGAAGCCCACACAGAAGCATACGAGAAGAACGACTTCCCGCACTGTGCTTTAGAGTGGAGCGTTCCTTAGGAAAGTTGTATCAGTTGGTTAAAATTAAGTGTATTCATTTGTCGTTCTATATCCTTTTATAGTCTGGGCTAACATTTTGCAAAAATGGAAACTTGAATTGATCGAAGTGCTATATCTACGTACATGTTTTTTTGTTGTTGAAAAATCTGTATAGGTTAACAACACATTTATGAAGCCTCCATAAACCCTAAATTAGGCATGTGCTTCAGGATGCTTTAGAAGGAATATTCCTTAGCCTATAGCACCCTTTATGTAGTATGACTGTTTATAAATGATTTGTGCACTATATATGTAGTGCCATGAGTTGTCCATTTAGAGTTGTCCATTTAGAGTTGTCCATTTAAAGTTGGCCTGTTTGTAGCCTGTGTAAAGGAAGTTCATTAGATAAGCTATTAATCATTTGTGAATCGTGAGTTATGGGTTGCCCACATGTATAGACTGAAAATATGTATGACATATCTCTCCACCTACTCAAGACCCCACTGTATTGAAGGGATCATCTTGGGACAGCAACCCCTTCCTCTCTTCTCAGCAAGCTGCCCTCCGTTGGTGTAAATGACACCTGGCTGATGTCTGTAGGCTTACATGTGACAGGGTTGTTGATCCAAGGGCTGTGGTAGATAGTGATAAAGCAAGGGGAAGCCCTTTAAACACTGTCTCAAGCCCTGCATGTCCACTATGACACTCAGGTAATGAGACTGCTCCTCACGCAAGTAGAGCTAATTGCTATTCTGTCACAGGGGACACTGTCTCCTGATAATGGAGATGATCTTTGGTCTAAATATGCAAAATGTGTCTGACATGTTCCTAATGACATCATACTCCCTAGGAGTTGTTGGCATATTTGTTTCCGAAGGTAGTAATCCTTAAAAGACTGGAAACTTTCCACATATGCAATTGTAGGCTAATGTATGTCATTTTCTATACCCAATATGACAATGTAGGAGACACAAAAAAATTGTCCATAGGCTTTTTTATATTGTCTATAACACCAGCAACAACTTTAACACTTGTCCAATTGAACATGATAGACCTACTTAAATAAGACGAGAAGAGAGAGGAGAGAAGAGAGAGAAAAGAGAGGAGAGAGGAGAGAGAGAGAGAGAGAGAGGAGGGGGGAGAGGGATGGGAGAGCAGAGGAGAGAAGAGAGGAGAGACAGAGAAGAGAGAAAGAGAGAAGAAAGAGAGGAGATAAAGAGAGAGGAGAGAAAAGAGAGAAGAGACAGACAAGAGGGAGGAGAGAGAGAAGAGAGAGAGAGGAGAGAAAGTGGAATTGAACATGATAGACTTACTTAAATAAGATGAGAAGAGAGAGAGGAGAGAAGAGAGAGAAGAGAGAGGAGAGAGAGAGAAGAGAGGAGAGAGAGAAGAGAGAGAGAAGAGAGGAGAGAGGAGAGAAGAGAGAGAGAAGAGAGAGGAGAGAGAAGAGAGAGTGGAGAGATAAGAGAGAGAGAAGAGAGGAGAGAAGAGAGAGAAGAGAAGAGTAAGAGAGAGAGGGGAGAGAAGAGGAGAGAAGAGAGGAGAGACAGACAAGAGAGAAAGAGAGAAGGGAGAGATGAGAGAGAAGAGAGAGGAGAGAAGAGACAGACAAGAGAGAGGAGAGAAAGAGAAGAGAGAGAGAAGAAAGAGTAGAGAGAGCGGCGAGAAAGAGAGGAGAGGCAGAGAAGAGAGATAGAAGAGAGATGAGAGAGAGAGATGAGATGGAAGAGAGAGAGGAGATAGAAGACAGAGAGAAGAGAGAGAAAGAAGAGAGAGAAGATAGAAAAGATTGAGAGGAGAGAGGAGAGATAATAGGAGAGAGAGAAGAGAGAGAGAGGAGAGATAATAGGAGAGAGAGAAGAGAGAGAGGAGAGACAGAAGAAAGAGAGAACAGAGAGAGGAGAGAAGAGAGAGAGAGGAGAAATAGAGAAGAGAGAGAAAGAGAAGAAAGGAGAGAGAGAGCAGATATAGAGGAGAGAAGAGAGAGGGGAGTTATAAGAGAGAGAGGATATATAGAGGAGAGAAGAGAGAGAGGAGTTAGAAGAGAGAGAGGAGATAGAAGATAGAGAGGAGATATAGAGGAGAGAAGAGAGAGAGGAGTTAGAAGAGAGAGAGGAGTTAGAAGAGAGAGAGGAGATAGAAAATAGAGAGGAGATATATAGGAGAGAAGCGAGAGAGGAGTTAGAAGAGAGAGAGGAGATAGAAGATAGAGAGAAGAGAAAGAGAAGAAAGAGAGAAGAGAAAGAGAGGAATGACTAGTGAGAAGTTTAGAAACGGTGTTCCCTCCCTATCCCCTCTCCCCTTGTTGGGGGGAAAAGGGATCCCTTTTTAAGTACTCTTTTTAACGCCCACAGTTCCAAAAATGTTAGTGTATTGTGTGAACGCCGCCTTCCTCAGGCAGATGGGTTTTTTCCAGGTCCAGTGTCCGGCCGATAGGCTGCACAGCGTGCCTCCGTGGGGAATGGTGCCCTCCTTGCACCCCTCGCCCACGCTCCGCCACATTGAGCGGGATTTAGAGGGAGGGGCGTTTTGTGTTGCCTATGTCTCAGTGTCACCTAGGGGTCTGGAGAGCCCCGCATGACGATTAATCAAGTGTCATGTGTGGTTTTTGTTAATATGGATCTTTGTTTTCTATCACTAGGCTGATATAGGAGAATTTGCTTTGTTATTGTGTTGTGTTTTTTTTTTTGTCAAATAGTTAATACATTCCAAATATATCATGTTTGAGG
The DNA here is from genome assembly GCF_057628025.1 of Oncorhynchus mykiss. Lineage (NCBI taxonomy): Eukaryota > Metazoa > Chordata > Actinopteri > Salmoniformes > Salmonidae > Oncorhynchus > Oncorhynchus mykiss. The sequence goes on from NC_143022.1 coordinate 80,733,657, forward strand.
TTTGCATTAAGCTATCTTATACATTAAAAACTGACCAGAGAATATCCATTCATAAATGCACATATTGCAAATGGAATGAATGTATGTCTAGATGTGTTTAAATCACCCCTGACTTGAATCTTAGACATCTTTGAAATCACAAAAAAACTGTTTTAAGAATGACTTTACACTACAGCATCAATAATTAATAGTACACTATTGTACCTCACTTTCTTTTGTGCTTACTTTCAAAACCCTCTATTGTGAAATTGAGGCCTGCTTGCTTGTCTAGTATTTTGAGCAGCAATAAGATACATTGTCCAAATTATAGCCTAGTAGCAGCCTACCAATACACAGTGGCACTCGTTAGAAGTAGTGTGTGTGTATACAGTGACATACTGTACTTCATCAAGAGTGAGTTGCATTTGTAATGGATCCTACTCTTCTATTTCCAAAAAGACATTGATTACACTACCTTCATTTCATACCTAACAGTTAACATATTGGGTATATATTGTAAAGGTTTTAATCATTTCATACCTAACAGTTAACATATTGGGTATATATTGTCAAGGTTTTAATAATTTCATACATAACAGTTAACATATTGGGTATATATTGTCAAGGTTTTAATCATTTCATACCTAACAGTTAATATATTGGGTATATATTGTAAAGGTTTAAATCATTTCATACCTAACAGTTAACATATTGGGTATATATTGTAAAGGTTTTAATCATTTCATACCTAACAGTTAACATATTAGGTATATATTGTAAAGGTTTAAATCATTTCATACCTAACAGTTAACATACTGGGTATATATTGTAAAGGTTTAAATTATTTCATACCTAACAGTTAACATATTAGGTATATATTGTAAAGGTTTAAATCATTTCATACCTAACAGTTAACATATTGGGTATATATTGTTAACATGTGTATTTAGAAAGTGATCTATTCTACATATTTTTTACAAGCTTAAAACAACAACACTGTAACTTTGGTCCGGTTTCCCGGACACAGAATGAGCCTAGTCTTAGACTTAAAGGTATGCTGTGTTTGGGGAAACGGGCCCTAAGATTTCTGCATGTTCAAGAAAACTGCAGGGGACAAAGAAAACACACACACACACACACATGAAACAGCCCATGGATTGCTTACCTGTAATATAACAAAGATACTGGTATGTCTCCTCGTTCAGGCCCCGAGGCAGTGATAGCAGGGCCTCAGATAGAGACAAATGCTTCTGCTGTGGCAGTCCCCTAACATCTGAGCAACCACAGTTACCCGCTAGATTCTTACTCCTCCAATGGAGTGGGTCATATAATGTTTCTTTTTCTGAGCGACTGATGGAAAAAGAAACAATAGGATTGTTCCCACTTCACTTTGCTTCCACCCTCACAGTTAAAATTGTTATGATAATGAAGTGGATTTGTGAGACCCAGCAGATTGGAATAGAAAAGCTCTCTTTGATCGGAGGAATCTGAGGTGTTTGGGTCACTCAAACCCCATGCCTGGGGCGTGGCCTGGGTGACAGCTGCTCTCATGACGATGGAACTCCAGGAGAGGGTCATCTCAGAGACCCAACAACCATCTATGAAGAATTAATTTCCAAAGAACATGTAGTTTTAGATTCCTCCAAATTTGGATGAGCTACATTGTAGCCTATGAGTTAACCCTCATTTGCTTCATATCCTCCATCAGGTGTCTCATGTGATTTTGGAAATGGAAAACACAGAAGATGCATGCAATGTGCATTTATTTGTTTTGACTTTTTGATTACCTAGATAAGTTGTTTATTCTTGTTCTAAAAGTGAGGGAATCGATGGACTGTGTGTGTCCATTGAGAACCACCGTTCAAAAACACAGGTTCAGATTATTTTTTTAAGTGCTTTATAATTGCTGAATAATCACACTGGGGTAGGGAAATTGTGTGTGTCTGTGTGTGTGTGTGTGTGTGTGTGAGAGAGAGAGAGAGAGAGAGAGAGAGGCACACAAGGGAATAACCCCCTCCCCACTAGGATGAGTGGGTAGATGCCCACGAGGAGATGGATGACTGTGCTCTGGAAGGTTGATGGGTGGTGTCATGTCTTAAAATATGAGACAAAGAGAAAATGTCTTACTTGGCAAATAAAGGAAATAACTCACTGCTAGTTGTTTTACTTTATCTTGGGAAAACATGATGAAATACTGGAACAATTGATTATTAGAAACAATTATATCAACTTGCCATATATATATATAATGTCCCCTGTTCTTTAATTTGGGTGTTACAATCTCCGTTATTTATTATTCAGAATCATATTATATTTCAATAGTCAGACATAACCAACTTAAGAAAAACTCAGTTGAAAGTAAATTATTGTGCAAGCACAGAAGGATGTGTTATGTTCTTGCTGCTGTTTGATGTATTAATTAATCACAGAGAGTAGGCTATTGTATTCACCAGTGGGCTTACCAGTCCAGTGCAATCTCAAACACAAATGCAAATCTCAAACACAAACCGTTGTTCATCTACAACAATCTGATTTCTGAATGTTGGCACTGGATGGAAAAGTGTGCTCCTCAAATGGCTCATACTGTGTATCTATGAGGGCAGACAATATTGGCATAACGAGCTGCGTGTCAAAAGGACATGGGCATTTCACCCACCTGTCAATCAAGTAGTGGTCAGAAGCCACGCAGTTAAACATAAATGGATTCTGTGCTGTTTGTTCAGCTTCAAGTCTGTAAGGTGATTGATGAACTGATGAATAGATAATGTAGACTACATTATTAGCCGACACAAGATACATTTGTTAAATTTGACTTTTAGGCTAGATTGGAAAATAGTATATAGCATGCATGCTACTCCCACAGGCTATTAGGCCCAGGAAGTTATGTATTTAAAGGCGCAGTGCAGTCAAAAATTAGGATTTTTTTTGTGTTTTATATATATTGCCAAACTATGAGGTTGGAATAATACTGTGAACTTGTGAAAATTAGGATAATGCCCTTTCAGTGTAAGAGCTGTTTGAAAAGACTGCTTGAAATTTCAGCCTGTTTTGGTGGGATGGAGTTTTCACCAGGTAGTGAATTAGTTAAGAAAGAGAGTTCCTAACCTCTCTGCCAATTACAGCTAGCAATTACAGCTAGTTTTTCCCCTCCCCACTCAGACCACTCCCAGACAGTCCTAGCAACATTCTTGTTTTAGAAATTGTTCTTTGCCAGGAATATATATACTTTTTTCCCCCTCCATTTGAATGGAAAACAATTACAGTAAGGTACTTAATTGTTACCCAGAAATGATTTGATATTGAGACAAAAATGGTTGCATTGGACCTTTAATAGATGTTGGCATTTTCCACATGATTAATTCCACAAAATGAACAGCCATATAACTGACTATAAAGAACTGACGATTATGTTTTTATTTTATTAATATGACTATTCCTGTATTCCGGATTATGTAAATGCAAAATGAACAACATGTGGGGAGAAAATTAAATGACAGGATCCAATAACTTTCCATTTGGTGTTTGTCATGTAAATGTATTTACCTTGAATCACACATTAAGCTAAAACGGGATTCTTTTTTGGGGCATACCAAAAAGAGCACATTAGCGCCATCAAGTGGATATGTGTTCCAATGTAAAGCTCAGTTCCCGTGATGCATCACGCCTCCATTTTTCATGTGACCCCAGACTGCCAATAAAATCGCGTTTAAGAAATTCCGCTTAATCCATTGGCTGTACATCTCGGATGAAGAACATTTAAAGTTGTGTTTGAAAATTCCGCACGATAGAGCGCCAGCGGTGACGGAAGTCATATTTGTTTAAAATTACTTATCTACAAGATAGTTGTTCAAAAGAAAGAATAGAGGTAAGACTTCATCACTTGGTAAAGACAATTTTGGGGCTCGTTTCCAGTAGTTAGCGTTTTTTTTGGTATATCACAATATTTGCTAACGGTAGCTAACATTCTAAGTAACGTAGGCAGTTATCTTGGTTAACGCTAGCTGGCTCACGTTAATGTTAGCTGACTAAACATAGCCCCTACTCTGACATCTAGTTAATACATTTATTTTTTAATGTGGGAAACTGTTTGTGTTACAGTTGACGTTTACAGTATTGAGTGTTCTGCAAACATGTCCACGCACAACTCGTTCAGTGTCGCAAAAAAGGATGAGAAGGGGAGAAATATTCAAGTCGTTGTGAGATGCAGGTAAACTAAACTTGTATGAAACCAGTGGGAGTTGGGACTAAAAGCAACTTGATCGTAGCTAATTAACTTGCTAGCTAAATGGACAAGAACATCAGTGATTATCACAGCAACAGTAGCTAGTTAGCCTAATGTTGTCTTGCTAACTTCTCTGCCCATGCCTCTTCAGACCCTTCAACAATGCGGAACGCAAGTCTGCCGCCCATGGAGTCATTGACACAGTAGAAAATCGAAAAGAGATCAATGTGCGAACGGGGGGAATTGGCGACAAGGCAGCTAGGAAGACGTACACCTTTGATATGGTAACTAATGTAACGTTCTTTGTCTAAACTAGACAAACCACTATACTTGGGTTGCAATGTCATTTGTTCCTAATGTGCAAATTAAATGTTATCAAACCCTCGTCTCAGGTGTTTGGTCCATCTGCCAAGCAAATTGATGTCTACAAGAGTGTTGTCTGCCCTATTTTGGATGAAGTGATAGGTGGATACAATTGTACAGTTTTTGCGTAAGTACTACCTAAGCAGGTATTAAGTGGCATGTCCACAAGGTTACATTTAGCCATTTGAAGCTGACACCTGCTACTGAAGGTGATTGTCAATTTTGTACATGTTTTTGACTAAATATTTTCTTTCTGTCATTTAGGTATGGCCAAACGGGAACAGGAAAGACTTTTACAATGGAAGGAGAAAGATCTCCAAATGAAGAATTTACTTGGGAAGAGGTATAACATAACTTGTATCAGATCTGTCAATTAACTTATTTAAAAAAAAAAAAAATAGTTTTCAGTATTTGTGATTTGAATGGACTCTTTCAGGATCCTCTTGCTGGTATCATTCCCCGGACACTTCATCAGATATTTGAGAAGCTGTCTGAAAGTGGGACAGAGTTTTCTGTCAAGGTTTCCTTGCTGGAGATCTACAATGAAGAGTTGTTTGACCTGCTGAGCCCTTTTCCTGACGTCACTGAACGTCTTCAGTTGTTTGATGATCCACGTAACAAGGTACTAACCAGTCTCTTATGTACGTACCTAATGGGTTGAGTTACACGTGTCTGTCAACATGTCACTGCTGCCCCCCCCCCCCCCCCCAGGGTGATTTTCTTAATCTAATGGTCATATTAAAACCTGCATTTGAAGGTTAAATATAATTTCTGGGCCTCCCGGGTGGCGCAGTGGTTAAGGGCGCTGTGCTGCAGTGCCGGCTGTGCCACCAGAGACTCTGGGTTCGCGCCCAGGCTCTGTCGTAACCGTCCGCTACCGGGAGGTCCGTGGGGCGACGCACAATTGGCCTAGCGTCGTCCGGGTTAGGTAGGGATGTCCTTGTCTCATCGCGCACCAGCGACTCCTGTGGCGGGCCGGGCGCAGTGCGTGCTAACCAAGGTTGCCAGGTGCACGGTGTTTCCTCCGACACATTGGTGCGGCTGGCTTCTGGGTTGGATGTTAAGAAGCAGTGTGGCTTGGTTGGGTTGCATATCGGAGGACGCATGACTTTCAACCTTCGTCTCTCCTGCTAGTTGTAGCGATGAGACAAGATAGTAGCTACTAAACAATTGGATACCATGAAATTGGGGAGGAAAAGGGGTAAAATTCAAAATATAAATTTATATTTTGAATTTTACCCCTTTTCCTCCCCAATTTCATGGTATCCAATTGTTTAGTAGCTACTATCTTGTCTCATTGCTACAACTCCCGGATATCTATCTATCTATAATTAATTTCTGTCCTTCAGAGGGGTGTTATCATCAAGGGCCTGGAAGAAATCACAGTACACAACAAAAATGAGGTTTACCAGATTTTGGAGCGTGGATCTGCCAAGAGGAAAACTGCCTCCACTCTCATGAATGCGTACTCCAGGTAAACCTGCATGTCTGACCAAATAAACTTGTCTCATACTAAACCACAGGGTATAAATGTTTAGTTGAGTGTTTGTTTGTATTTATCTGCCCCTTTTGTTTTTCAGCCGCTCTCACTCAGTGTTCTCCGTCACGATTCATATGAAGGAGATAACTGTTGATGGAGAGGAACTGGTCAAGATTGGAAAACTGAACTTGGTATGGTTAACTGGTATTACCTACAAATGCATTGTCATGCACGCTTTACCAGTGACATACAAAGATGGATAGCACATTTGACCTGTATGTGCACCTGCTTGTGTTGCCATCGAGAATTCTAGCTAACCTGACCCTCACCTTGTAGGTTGACCTTGCTGGCAGTGAGAACATCGGTCGGTCCGGGGCTGTGGACAAGCGGGCGCGTGAGGCTGGCAACATCAACCAGTCTCTGCTGACACTGGGCAGGGTGATCACTGCACTGGTGGAGAAGAGGCCCCATGTGCCCTACAGGGAGTCCAAACTCACCCGCATCCTCCAGGACTCATTAGGAGGCCGCACTAAGACTTCCATCATTGCCACAGTTTCACCAGCCTCCATCAACTTGGAGGTGTGTTTGTCTGGCTTTGTTATTTTCTCTTGGCACCAATGTCTAGATTGATATCTAATTTGATCAATACTCAACTTTTTGTTTCATGAAATCCCCAGGAAACTCTGAGCACACTGGATTATGCCAACAGGGCCAAGAACATCATGAACAAGCCTGAGGTGAACCAGAAGTTAACAAAGAGAACTCTTATTAAGGTATATAAGCACAGAACAAAACCTCTCAATTTGAGTATGCATGCTCTGTTTACTTTAAGCATGTGTATTTTATTTGTGGTAAAACATCTGGACTGAAAATATTGAATTTCATCATCAGGAATACACAGAGGAAATTGAGCGTCTAAAACGGGATTTGGCTGCCACTCGTGACAAGAATGGAGTGTATCTGTCATCTGAGAACTATGAGTAAATGCCCATTGTACAACACACAAATGTGTATGAATCAAATGTTTATTTCTAAAGTCTGAATCCCTTCAAAAGGAGAAAGTATATTTCATTAATCCCCTTAGGAGCATGGCAGCTGCGATATCTTCCCAAGAGGATCACATAACTGAATACACAGAGAAGATTGCTGCAGTGGAGGAGGAACTGAAGAGCGTAAGCTTATTTAGAAAGTACTCATATTTTACTTCCTGTTTTTGAATGAGCAGCACCATGGTTACCGGCTCCACTTGACTCATCAAACATGTGTAACCATCCCTCCTCCCCAGGTTACAGAGCTGTTTGAGGATCGCAAGGAGAAGCTGGACAAGTGCACCAATGACCTAGAGGAGAAGAACCAGAAGCTGCAGGAGACTCACAGGGACCTGCAGAAGACCAAGCAGAAGCTCACTGAGGAGGAGTTTATAGTGTCTGAGCTGGCGGCCACCGAGGAGAAACTGTACACCACTGCAGACAAGGTTAGGGTGACATCATTACGACCAGTTAGGACAATGTATAAGGGCTTCTACTAAGCGACTAAAATTACACTTGAGTATGTACAGGATATTCAAAACTGTTTTAGTCTAAAGTTATGAGTTAATGTTATCTCAGTTGCTGACAACTGTTGACGAAAGCACCAAAGACGTGTCTGGCCTGCATGCGAAGCTGGAGAGGAAGAAAAAGGTTGAGGTGCACAACTCTGAGATCCAGATGAGTTTCGCAGACTGCATGGATGCTATGTTCAGCCAGATGCAGAAATCTGTAGAAGACCAGCACAGCAAGCACCAGGGCATGCTGGACTCCTACAAAACCTCAGTTGGTGAGAAGCTTGAAATGGTTCAGTACTTTGAGTGATATGAGCGCATCATAGAATTTGATATCCAATTTAGTCTTTTACTCTCCCCCTCAGAGGGTCTTCTTGCAGTCAACGACAAAGCTTTCAAAGGATCCATGGCTACTGTAGCCACGTCCTTCTGCAGCATCAAAGACCTGGTTGCTGATGGCATGACCAAGTGTCAGGCTAAGATGATGGAGCAGGAGACGCTGTGTGTGGAGGCTAAAAACAGTCTGCACCAGGTTTTGGTAAGAAATTAAGCTCTCTATTGTCTGATCATTTCTATTTTTTTGTTGCATGAATCTGTATGAAGAGAGGTGGGAGAGGTTTCATGATAAATGCAATCCTGGGTTAACAGGAGGAACATAAGCTGGAGCTTGAGGAGGTCCTTGTGGCCCAGGTGTTGCCTGGTCTGAGTGCTGTCATGGCCATGAATGACAACCTGAGGAAGACACTGGAGACCCACCATGCCCTGGCAGCTAAGGTAAGGGAAGCTGGCTGAAATAATGCACAATACTGTTCTCAAAATACTTTTGAGTATACATGATGGACAACTTCGTGAATGTATTCCTTTTCTCCAGATGGAGTCCATGAAGGTGGAGACGGCGTCGTTCTTCAGTGGCCATGCCCAGGACCTGGCTACCCTGAGGGAGACTGCAACAGAAGGTCTCGGCTCCCTAAAGACTGAGCACGACAACCTGAAGGAACAGATCAGCAGAGCAGACAAGGAGCACCAGACGGTACGGCCTGGGATCTGCTTGGGGTTGTGTAGTCTAAAGCAGGGGTGTCAAACCTACAAGCCATGGGAAAATATCGATATATTTTAAAATGTAATCGAAACTGTCAAAATAATGGACCAACGTTCAGTTCACTGTGTCCAGTTTGCTAATCATCATCACAAATGAAACCTAGACAGTGAGAGAGCATGAAATTACAAAAACGATGGACTATTGTTTTGGGCAAATGTTGACAGCAGTGTTTCAATGTGTGCCCCCGGGACTAAATTTGTCTGACACCCCTAGTTTAAAGTGTTCTCTTATCACCCTCTTACTTATCTTGTTTTCTTTTTCAGATCATTGCAAAGTAATACTACCCCTTGAGATTCACAATAGTGTTGCTCTTGCAGTGGTCTACTCTGCTTTGATGCCATTGATCCAGTCCCTGTTCAACATCTAAATGTTAATGAAAACCCCTGTCATTCTCACTATCAAGGCTGTATGGTCAACAAGTGTGCTTTTCTATCTGACTTTGTGACATCCCTTCTGTTTCTGATCGTACAGGGCATGACCCAGGTGATCCAGTGTCTGCAGAACCAGCTCAACCTCCTGGCCATGGAGACCCAGAATAACTATGCCGGCCTGATGAATGCCTCCGACGCCCTGCAGGTCCCTGTTCAGTCCCTTCAGCAGACCCTTCAAACGTAAGTGCAACTGGGCTGTCTTAACTGGGCCATTGACATGTCTAATGATTTCTGTCCATAGTGTGGGCTTTGTTCATTTGAATCTGCATATTTTTCACCTGATATGTTTGCCAGGGCAGAGCCACTAACTTTGCTGCCCTTCTCCAGGAGATGCAGTGTGTCTGAGAACCAGACCGCCACCCAAAAGGAACATCTAGAGTCTACCACTGCCAGCTTGATCTCTGAGGTCCAACAGACTGTCCAGGAGGCCATGCGCACAGTGGACGAGTCCTCCGGCTACTGCAGCCACTTGCACAGCTCTCTGACCCAGCTGGGTGAGAAGAGTCTGCAGTGGTGTGCCTCTACCGAAGATGGCATTGACTCCCAGACCCAGGCTCAGCTCACCCTGATCAGAGACCAAACCGCCTCTGCTCATACCCTGCTAACGGTAAACTATACACTCGGATAGATTGTTAGGCAGTTTTACCTCAAACGGATACTTGTTGGTGTATGAAATGGAGTACTAAGTATTTTTTTTAGCCCTTGACAGTTTTTCTGGCACTGCAATTTTTGTTTTGCAAAATTGGTTAGCTTTGAAATCCCTGCGCAGCTTCTTACATGTCTGAAATCATTATGACAAATCTAAACCTGTGTTTCTCTGTGGTGTGATTCAGAGAGTGGAGCAGAGCTGTGAGGAGAGAGTCCAGGAAGTGAGTGGGCAGCTGAAGCAGCAGCAGGAGATGGTGAAGGAGGGTCTGGGGTCCATGAAGGAGCAGACGTCACTGGACCAGAACACCCTGGAACACCACCAGACGGAACTCAAGGCCCACTTGGAGGATGGCCTGGCCCGTGTCCACAGCTTCCTCAGCGATGAACTCCTACAGGATGTCCCAACTGGTGAGCCTGACATGGATGTAATGTTAATCTGGCTTTTTTTCTTTTCTACATATTTGTCTGAGTCACTGACCTGTCATGTTTCCTTCAATTTGTTCTGGTAGGTGCAACTCCTCGGAGAAGGGACTTTGTGTACCCTCGTCTCCTGGCCAAGTCGAAGAGCAGAGCAGAACTGCTGGAGAACCTCTGCCACAAGCAGGAGGAGCTGCAGACGGCCCTGTTCCCGTGTGACGCATTGGAGGAGGAGAAGCAGGTTGATCAGGTACACTTCAGAAAATTAGAGCCCAGTGTTTCCTGGTTGGGTCATGTGGGTTTGGGGCTGTATGGCAGATTACATTGACATGATTACATGAAGTCAACTGTACAGACTATGAACTTCGACTGATCAGGACTGTTCAGCATGTATGACATGTAATGACAATGAAAAGGGTGACTTTCAGAGAGTACAGAGTAGCTTTAACCTGACTGTTGCCATAGGACTCTCTGGAGGATGAGGTGAGCGGCTATGGCTACGTCACTGAGACGCCTTACATAGACGAAAACCTAATGTGCTACGAGAACGGGAGAGTGCCGTTCTTCAAGGTAAGATTACTTTGGTATTTCTCTGTTTGGTTAAGTACTGTCATCTCCCAGTCCCAGCTATAGATGGCATTGTTTGATTGTAATGTTCTCTTTCCTTTCAGCAAAAGAAGGCCGGCAAGAAAGAAAAATCTGTTAATCGTTCCAAGATGGTAGATAATGATACTCAGGCAACGCCGGTCAGGTCAAAGTTACCACTCAGGTGTCAGAACTAGTTCTAGATTTTCAAAAATTGTAGCCCCTCCATGAGTTTCACGGTTGATGTTGTGCTCCATCCACTCCGTTATCCACCACAAATCAGTCAATGGCCAAAAAGGGTAGAACTAGCGCACCTGCTTTTACACCATGATTTAACCATTAGATGTTCAGTGTTTATTTAGAAAAACATTTTAGGCTGCAATATGGACCTGACCAAATTCCAATAGAAATGTTATAGATCTGTCATTCAAAATGAAAGCAAGTAAAAAGTAATAGATCTGTTCTATGCTACCTGTTTTGTTTTTTGGGTGTTTTGATTTTGTACACCAGCTTCAAACTGAAAATACAATATTTTTGGTTATTGAAATATATTTCACAGCGGTTTAGATGGTACAATGATTCTGTACACTATACATTGCTTGTTTTGTCGCAAACTGAAATTAGGTAAACTAAGAATTTTAGCAACCAGGAAATGGCAGATTTCTGCATACTGCACCTTTTTTTAAAGGAGTAGTTTCACCATATTAAAACAAGTGATTCACGTGAAAGGGTTTACCTTCAAATCAGGAACTTTTTTTATACCTTAATGTATAAGTAATTACATTCAGAAGTGACTTTCAAAGCAACAATAAATAGGGCTTTCTAAAGGTGGTAAACATGAGATGTTGGTTAAAATGTCCTTTGCATACTCTGACTTCTAGGGAGATGCTAAAGTGCCAATAATCAGCATTTTGACAAGTCTTTATTCATATAAAATCTTCTGTTCTATATTAAAGGCACTTCATTATAATATAACATGCTTTTAAAATGAGGATTTGTGCACAATTTCTACTTAAAACAAAGGGGTGCAAAGTTATTTGTGGAACTGCCCTTTTCTGTCATTTTACTATTCATTGGTTCAAACCTTTGATTTATTAAAGTTGTTTTGACAAATGTAAACGTGTAATTTTGTCACTCACGGGGTTGGCGTAAAAACATGTTCAATTAAACAGATTGGCTGGAATCTAGGTTGTGCCTTTAGATTTCGAGAAAATCCGAAAATAAGGAAGAATGTTTCACTTCTCTTTGACTATTCTAAACCCAAACATCGGCCAGGTCTGCCTTTGGGTTTAGAAACTGGTGTAACTACACCCAGATAGTAAGGCGGACATTTCTGAGTTTCCTAGTTCCGACTAATATAGCTACGTTTTCCAGACAAATGTGCTTTGATTTGGCGCGTTTGTTTAGCATCGCCTGTATAGGCGGAATTAGTTTATTTTAGACAATGACGCTATTCCTGGAGTTATCCTCCTGTAGGTTTTCGCTCCAACCCCAGTTGTAACTAACCTGATTTAGTTTATCAACCAGATAATTATGAGACTGTGTTGGATTAGGATTGGAATGAATATACAGAACGGTAGCTCTCCAGGAACAAGGTTGGAGAAACCTGTTTTAGACCATTCAATTTTGTCCTGAAGTTAAATCTCCAGCCATATGCGCTTTTTTTTCTTTTTTGTTCAAGGAGACTGGGGAACCAATCACCTTTCCTAGATAAATTCGATAGCAATCCACGTCTGCGAAAAGTTTGCCTAGTTTGACCCTCCGTGGTGTTGATTCTTGTGTTGCTACAGGTTTGTTTTATGAACGTCCCTTGCTTTGGAGGACATACGATGCTTTGGATAAAAGCATCTGCTAAATGGAATTATTACTAGCTATGTATGTATTATAACATAATGCCACCCTAACCCTATATATGACGCCGCGCCGTCATATAGAAAAAGCCACTCCAGCTAGCTAATTTATTACCTTCACCTTGCTTTATAACTAGCAAGCTGTATTAGCTAGCTATCTTCATTTCCTTTGAACAATTTACATATACTAAGTAGGGAAAGCCAGATAGTAGTATATCCGTCGCTGCTAATGTTATTCTGACAGAGATAATGAAATCCCAGAAGCATCTTGTTGAATCTTAGCTAACTAGTTAACTCTCCAGTCATTTGCATAAGCATTAACGCTACAGCACAGTCTGCACGATTTCCCGCTGTTCAATGACCATTTCAATTATACTAATTAATTTTTGAAGAATATAACTCTCATCCTACCATAGCCCAATATGTACTCCTAATGAACCTACCATTACTCCTTATTGGCCCAAGGACCTTAGTGCCTTCAGAAAGTATTCACACCCCTTTACATTTTGTTGTGTTACAGCCTGTATTCAAAATGGATCATTTCTGTCACTGATCTCCACACAATATCTCAATGTAAAGTGGAATTTTGTTTAATACATTTTTAGAAATGTATTTGCAAGAATAAAAAGCTGAAATGTCTTGAGTCAACACGTATTCACGTATAAATTTGCATCCTGTAGCTCTAACTCCAAAAAGTTCTGGGACACTGTAAAGTCCGTGGAGAACAAGAGCACCTCCTCCCAGCTGCACACTGCACTGAGGCTAGGTAACACGGTCACCACATTTCTCAACGGCTGTACTTGCCCAAGCCTCTCCAGGTTCTCCTTTACCCAAATCCAGATAGCAGATGTTCTGAAAGAGCGGCAAAACCTGGACTCCTACAAATCAGCTGGGCTTGACAATCTGGACCCTCTATTTCTGAAACTATCCGCCGCCATTGTCTCAACCCCTATTACCAGCCTGTTCAACCTCTCTTTCATATCGTCTGAGATCCCCCAAGGACTGGAAAGCTGCCGCAGTCATCCCCCTCTTCAAAGGGGGAGACACCCTGGACCCAAACTGTTACAGACCTATATCCATCCTGCCCTGCCTATCTAAGGTCTTCGAAAGCCAAGTCAACAAACAGGTCACTGACCATCTCGAATCTCACCGTACCTTCTCCGCTGTGCAATCTGGTTTCCGAGCCGGTCACGGGTGCACCTCAGCCACGCTCAAGGTACTAAACGATATCATAACCGCCATCGATAAAAGACAGTACTGTGCAGCCGTCTTCATCGACCTGGCCAAGGCTTTCGACTCTGTCAATCACCATATTCTTATCGGCAGACTCAGTAGCCTCGGTTTTTCTAATGACTGCCTTGCCTGGTTCACCAACTACTTTGCAGACAGAGTTCAGTGTGTCAAATCGGAGGGCCTGTTGTCCGGTCCTCTGGCAGCCACAGGGTTAAATTCTCGGGTCGACTCTTTTCTCTATATATCAATGATGTTGCTCTTGCTGCGGGCGATTCCCTGATCCACCTCTACGCAGACGACACCATTCTGTATACTTCCGGCCCTTCCTTCGACACAGTGCTATCTAACCTCCAAACGAGCTTCAACGCCATACAACACTCCTTCCGTGGCCTCCAACTGCTCTTAAACGCTAGTACAACCAAATGCATACTTTTCAACCGTTCGCTGCCTGTACCCGCACGCCGACTAGCATCACCACCCTGGATGGTTCCGACCTAGAATATGTGGACATCTATAAGTACCTAGGTGTCTGGCTAGACTGTAAACTCTCCTTCCAGACTCATATCAAACATCTCCAATCTAAAATCAAATCTAGAGTCGGCTTTCTATTCCGCAACAAAGCCTCCTTCACTCACGCCGCCAAACTTACCCTAGTAAAACTGACTATCCTACCGATCCTCGACTTCGGCGATGTCATTTACGAAATAGCTTCCAATACTCTACTCAGTTTATCACAGTGCCATCCGTTTTGTTACTAAAGCACCTTATACCACCCACCACTGCAACCTGTATGCTCTAGTCGGCTGGCCCTCGCTACATATTCGTCGCCAGACCCACTGGCTCCAGGTCATCTACAAGTCCATGCTAGGTAAAGCTCCGCCTTATCTCAGTTCACTGGTCACGATGGCAACACCCACCCGTACACCTGCTGGAGCGCGTGCTATCTCACTGATCATCCCTAAAGCCAACACCTCATTTGGCCGCCTTTCGTTCCAGTTCTCTGCTGCCTGTGACTGGAACTTATTGCAAAAATCGCTGAAGTTGGAGACTTATCTCCCTCACCAACTTCAAACATCTGCTATCTGAGCAGCTAACCGGTCGCTGCTGCTGTACATAGTCTATTGGTAAATAGCCCACCCAATTTACCTACCTCATCCCCATAATGTTTATTTATTTACTTTTCTGCTCTTTTGCACACCAGTATCTCTACCTGTACATGACCATCTGTTCATTAATCACTCCAGTGTTAATCTGCAAAATTTTAATTATTTGCCTACCTCATGCCTTTTGCACACAATGTATATAGACTTTTTTCCCTCTTTTTTCCTACTGTGTTATTGACTTGTTAATTGTTTACTCCATGTGTAACTCTGTGTTGCTGTCTGTTCACACTGCTATGCTTTATCTTGGCCAGGTCGCAGTTGTAAATGAGAACTTGTTCTCAACTAGCCAACCTGGTTAAATAAAGGTCAAATAAATAAAAATGTTTATGTAATTGCTAAAATATACTCAAGCACTATTTTCTTGTTTAAAAAATATATATATTTACAGATAGCCAGGGGTACACTTCAAAACTCACACATAATTAACAAAGAAATCATGTGTTTAGTGAGTCCGGCAGATCAGAGGCAGTAGAGATGACCAAGGAATTTATCTTGATAAGCATTCAAAATGTAACAAGTATTATTGGGTGTCAGGGAAATTGTATGTAGTGAGAAGTACATTATTTTCTTTAGAAATGTATTGAAGTAAAAGTAGTCAAAAATATAAATACTAAAGTACAGAAACTAATTGAGTAGTACTTTAAAGTATTTTTACTTAAGTACTTTACACCCTTTACACCCTACTTAAGTACTTTACATCCTTCCTAACTCAGTTGCTGGAGAGGAAGAAAGTGGTCAGGGATATCACCATGAGGCCAATGGTGATTTTAAAACAGTTAAAGAGTTTAATGGTTGTGATATGAGAGAACTGGGGATGGATCAACAACATTGTAGTTACTTCAAAATACTAACCTACAAAGAAAGAAGCTTGTACAGAGTTATAACAATATTCCAAAACATGAATCCTGTTTGCAAAGGCACTTTGTTAATACTGCAAAAAAAGGACATTCACTTTTTGTCCTGAATCCAACACAGCACATCCCTGAGTACCACTCTTCATATTTTGGTTGTGGCTGCATCATGTTATGGGTATTCTTGTCATCGGCAAGGTCTAGGGAGTTTAAAAAAAATAAATACACGGAATACAGCTATACGCACATGCACAATCCTAGAGGAAAACTTTCCAACAGACACAGGGAGATCAATTCACCTTTCAACAGGACAATAACCCAAAACACAAGGCCAAATCTACACTGGAGTTGCTTACCAATACGACACTGAATGTTCCCGAGTGGTCTAGTTACAGTTTTGACGTAAATTGGCTTAAATCTATGACAAGGCTTCAAAATGGCAGTCTTCCAATGATCAACAATTAACTTGACAGTGCTAGAATTTTTTTTTATATTATAATGGGCAAATATTATACAATCCAAGTGTGCAAGGCTCTAAGAGACTTACCCCCAAAAGACTCACAGCTGTAATCGCCGCCAAAGGTGCTTCTACAAAGTATTGACTCGGGTGCGAATAGTTTTGTAAATTAGACTTCTATATTTCATTTTACAATAAATTTGTACAAACTTCTAAAAACATGTTTTCACTTTCATTATGCAGTATTGTGTGTAGATGGGTGAGAGAAAAAATATAGTTTAATCCATTTTGAATTCAGGCTGTAACACAACAAAATGTGTAATAAGTCAAGGGGTATGAATACTTTCTAAAGCATTGTATGTTATTTTCAGGTATACTGGCTCTGGTAGCCAAAACAAAGTACTCCATCTAAACGAATCAATTCTCAATTGCAACAGATTCATAAAGCCCTTTACTTTCATATCCCATCAAAATAATTTCACAAATGCAAAATACACACTTACTGTCCACTGTTTCAACCGGCTTTATCACAGTTAGAGCCGACAGTTTTCAGTGACAACACGTTTCTGGAGGCTTTATTCTGTTACACGCAGGTGTTCGGAGCATTCTAGATGGCTAATTAGCACAAGTGGTTCCTCTGTCTTCAGTCTGTCTTCTGTAAGCATGCACTGTAACATGGAGATATGGCCGCGAGGGAACACTAACCCTATAAAGGTGTGTATCAGTTTAACTGTATGTATTAAAAAAAAGATTTCTCGCTGATATGAAAGACAAGGTCTTTATGTTTCCAAAACCGTGCCGCAAGTGGTGCATGTCAATGTTCAGGCCGAGCCTATGGGGCTCTTAACAAAACTCCCCCGTACAGAAGACGCCTTTGTCCAATGACTCTTATGTGTGATGTAATGGAATTGCGAGTCATGACTCATGATCAAGGGCTGATCCTATCAAAACCCAAACTCTTAAGATTGTAGTTTGTTTTTGTTGTCAATCTAAGTGTTTGTAAACAAACAATGTGTGCTGTGGATCTAAAATGTTTTTAAAACCACCATGCCAAATTCATAGACTGTCAGTCTGTTCAGAGGATTTGAGCCCATCCCTTAGTTAACCCCACAAAGTGGCAGCTCAAGCTGTTGAATTGCTGAATATGTGAAAGGTAAATGCAAGCACCAGATAACTAAATACCAGTGATGGATAGATCACTTGGCTAGCTAGGCCTGTATTACTTGCTTGACACTCAGCTTGGTTTTGTTTTCCAGGTGTGTATGGCATGCCAGTGCATGCTCATTGCTTGTGTTGGAGCTGTACCAGAATACCACATTGAACAAGGTGACTACACCAACCATGAGGAGCTCATCAAACACGTTACATTTACAGAGGACGTCAACTCTATCGTCACGATAGAGAGAGGCCACTGTTCATGATTCAATGGGAACTGTGCTGTGCTTGAGAATGTAGTGTCATTCACACTTGTATGGAATTGAACATATTTCCAAATACTCTAGACGCTGGAAAATATATGAATGACGTCTTCCAGTCTCTGTCCTTCCTTTCTCTTAGTGGTTCCTTATAAACCAACAGGTCAGTTTGGCAGGCTCTTTGTTCTTCGCTGGGGTCTTGGTTGGTAATGTTTGTTTGGACCCCTCTCTGACAAGATTGAAAGGAAACCAGTCTTCCTAACAGGTGAGGAGAATGACGCTCACAACTTTACATATTATGATCATAATCCATATCCTATGAAGTAGTTGACAGGCTAATATGATGTAGTCTGCTTTTCAGCCCAGCTAATAGTAGTGTCACTGGTAAAAATCTCAGAGATATGGTTAGGCCTCATCATTCATCATAAAAAAACAACAACAATTGGCCGTAGACTGCTAGTGCGTTGATAATATGCTCTTCTACTGACTTTCTGTTTGATTGACCCACTGTTTCTCTCTCTCTCTGCTTCTCTCTCGGTCTCTCTCTCTCCCAGCTCTGTTCTTCGATGTTTTGTTTTGGTTATGCCACAGCCTTTGCTCCCAGCTATGAGGCGTTTGCGTTGTCCTGCCTGCTAATGGGTCAAATGAATGGGGGAATGTCCCTCGTCTGTTTCGTGCTTACTCAGGAGTATGTGGGCAAGGCCTACTGGGCCATGACAGGTACAAATAATCATCATGACACTGACAGATGTTTGTCAGACACAGCTACAGTAACGGAGGAGGGTGGGACTAGGATTCGACAAGGGTAAATCGTAGTAAAGAAGAGTCAGAGGGAACAAAGTGAAATAAGATGGTGGTCTGGCACTATTGGAAAGTGTTTTGTCCCAACTATTTCAATTTAGTTTTTGGTGTTTGTGTTTTTCAGGGACCTTGCTAATATGACCTTTGCATTAAAGGATTGACTGACACCTTTCCCAATACATTTGACCCCATATGTGAGACTGCAGTTTGCTGATAGAACAAATGGCAAGATGCCCATTTTGTCACCTGTCTTTGTCTTGTTCCTGTTTTTCGGGCTGAGGCAGGACTCTCCCGGAGTCTCCCCGCTGGCTGTATTCCCGTGATTACACGGAGCAGGCGGAGGAGGTTCTGCAGTACATGGCCGTGCGGAATGGGAACGGCAACGCCACAGCCAAAGTGAAGCTCCGCAGGTGTCCTGGCTTCGTCAAGATGTAACTAGGACAACGATGGCCCTGGTCTCCTCGGTCTCGTCACCCACCTAGTGCTCCGCTGGAGGACCGTGGTGTCATGTATGTCTGGTGAGCATACAGACCATAACCTGAACCACTGGGAAACCACAAAGGGACTCGCTTTTTACCATGTCATTAACATGCACATGGACAGTGTCAACAGCTCACAATGATGCTTTTCAGTTCAGTATACATCGTTTTAAAGACCTTTCACACTGAAGACGGCAAACACGAATGACCATAAATTGATGCTGTCTCTGGATGTGCTCTAGGTATTCCTGCAGCCTGGTGTACAATGGGCTCATCGTGAATGCCAGTGAGGACGATGGGAACCGCTACTTCAGTGTTGTCATGTATGGATTGGTGGAGCTCCCGGCCTACCCTCTCTGTATCTATTTCATATACAAGCAGTGGTAAGATTCTCACCACCTGTCATGATATCCTATGAATTGAAGTGTGTCAGTGGTGCACTGAATAAATGTCTTGTTTTGTGGTTAAAAATAAAAAACGTTTAATTGTAATAGTTTCACAAGACTGTTATTCTCATCACACCTGTGCTAGACAGTTAGAATGTATGCTTGTTTTTAGGTCTGGGAGAAGGAAAACATGGCTAGCTTTCTGGGGTTATATCTATGCACTATGTTAATCCCAGTAAACGCTGGTAAGGGCATCCCATCTACAGTCTGGCAGAATATACATTTTTATTCATAATGTGTTTTTTTAAAGCTTTGTTACCCTGTCTTTATTATTTAGGGACTGTGTTCAATGCTACCTCTTTAGATTTTCTTTTTAGGAAAGCTGTTGGTCAGTGCGTCAGTGTGCGTCTACGCTACTGAACTGTAACCCACTGTTATAAAGTGAGTGCAGTGCAGACAGAGCCCACTAACAGATCCCACAAAATTACTTTTATATAGTACAGTAGAGGGCGCTGTTTTTTAATTTTGGCTTCAATGAACTTCTGCATTTCAATTGAAGTTCTCGAAATGCAATATGTTTTTGTACAGTATGTTGAAGAGGTACTTAAGAAAACGTTCTTTGCTTTTTCTTGATGTCAGGAACGCTGGTCTTGGGGTCTGCTCAATGTCCTGCTGAGTCGGAGGGATCCTGGCCCCTCTTTTGCCCTCTACGGTACGTCGGCAGAATATAATTAATATGATGATGGACAAAGAAATCATCAAGATTGTAGTTTATCAAGTACAAGGACCACTTTGGGCTTTCTGTAAGTGTTGAAAATGTGGTATATAGAAGTTTTGTTTTGCCTTCTGTCAGATTGTATGGTATTCACTTGAGCCCCTGAAGCTCGTGCTGCACTTGGTTTGCGGGCAGTTGATAGCCTAGCGGTTAAGAGCGTAGGGACAGTAACCGAAAGGTCTCCGGTTCGAATCCCCAAACCATATTGGGTTAGTTACGGCCCTAGCCTCGGATGCCGGGCTTCTCACGTAGTTTGAAGACCTGGGGAAGTTCTCCTCAGGAAAAAGATAAAAAGGAGTGGAGTATGGCAGGGCTTGCCCACAAAACCAATTACATATTTACATATTTTGTATCGGTGGAGCGCCGAACAGGGTTTGTGTTTCTGAAATGTTTTCTGATTTTCAACAGGCTAGCAAGCATAAGATACAAAACTAATGTCGCAAAGACTACAAAAACATTGGCTGACACGGTAAGAAAAGAGACACAGACAAAATCAAGAGAAAAAGGAAATGCCTCTCCTGAGGGGGAATGTAATTTCTACTCAGAGCCAATCAAATACAAGCGCTGAAAACAATACTGAAGTTCTCCAGAATTCCAATAGTCGAGACAGGACGAGAAGGATGGTCAAGCATGACTAGTTACGCCCTATCCAAATGTACATTTACAATGCTCTTAAAAAGAACAATGCTTAACATTCTGTATCTTGGGGGTTGGTTTGTGTTCCCTTTTACAGACACTTTGTTTGAAGAGGACCAATTGAAAACAAGCCACAAACTAAATCAGTGACTATTGTGGAAGGACCACCAGAGGGCAGGCTGGGCTCACGGATAGTAGCCCAACAAGGCATGGGAGACAAGGTAACCAGAGGCAATTAAGCACAGCTGAAGGTACTAATGACATACTCTCCTTCCCCTATAAGAGAGAGAATGGAACCAGCAGAGAGGGAAGGGGAAAACTATCTCTGGAAGATGGCCACCGAGCGAGAGGAGCTATCCAGGAAGAACCACTAAGACGGTGACAAGCCTGTGACTTTTTGTTGTAGATTAAAGATAATCCTATTATGTTCTTGTTTCATCTGGAGAAGATGATGTATGTTTTTCCTTGGAAGATTTTCATTGATTATGTTGGAGTGTTTGTGTTGACCAAATGCCCTCAATAGAGAACTGTGTTCAATCAAGAAAACCTACTCCTGACTCGTTTATTCCACCTTCCCGCTTTAGAGTGACGCCCAATCACTTGGTCCGCTCACACTATGAACGAGAAAACAATCTGACGAGAGGGGCTATCGAAGCCTGTTCACACACAAGTGCTTTCTCACATCAAATCAGATGTCCTCTTGTTTCCATGGTGAAGCAAGGACAGGGCTAGCTACATGCCCATGATGGATGGTGGACCATTTTACAGGGAACAGCACACATGTTTTGAATCTTTTCATGTTATTTTGTTTCTGTGTGGGGGTTGTGTGATACGTTTTGTACTGTACAATGAAATGTGAAGTGCCTTCTAAAATCGCTGTTTGGCAATGTAGATAATGTCAAATGGGATTATAAAGTAACAATGAATCATTTGATATCAAATGGAAGAGAATTACAATTACTGTCAAAGGTTCTCCGTTTCTAACAATTTGAAGCCTGTAGTTTAAATGGTGTGTTTCATGATGTTGGGTGATTAGGCCTGGCTCGCAGTCAGTTTCAATTCATCCCAAAGTTGTGTTCGATGGGGTTGAGGTCAGGGCTCTGTGCAGGTCAGTCAAGTTCTTCCACACCGATCTCGACAAACCATTTCAGTATGGACCTCGCTTTGTGCACAGGGGGCATTCTCATGCTGGAACAGGAAAGGGCCTTCCCCAAACTGTTGCCACAAAGTTGGAAGCACAGAATTGTCTAGAATGTGATTGTATGCTGTAGCTGCTGCTATTTGCATTGAGAATACAGATTATGTAGTAAGTGTGTATATATATTTTCACACAGGCAGCCCAATTCTGGTCTTTTGAACAATCACATCAGATCTTTTTCAGAGCTGATCTGATTGGTCAAAACACCAATTAGTGGGAAAAAATATTGGAATCGGGCTGCCTGTCTAAACACAGCGAAAATGTGAATGGTTTGTTCAGTATTCTAATGTGTACAGTATTCTAGTACACCCCCCAAGTCATTGGTTTACGTTGTGCTCCAAGGTGATGCCAGAGCTATAATTGTGATTGTTAACATGACAGCAAGTAGAACAGTGGTGTGTGTGTAATACGGGTAACTGCCAAAATATAGGGAACACCAACATAAAGTGTCTTCATGGGCCACCAAGAGCCAGAACATCTTCAAAACACCAGTACAAGTGTCTGGAACTCAATTGGAGGGATACGACATCGTTCTTCCACGAGAAATTCTATAATTTAGTGTTTTGTTAATGATGGTGGAAAACGCTGTCTTAGGTGCCGCTCCAGAATCTCCCATAAGTGTTCAGTTGGGATTGCATATGGTTTACATCGTTTTCATGCTCATCTGACCACTCGCGCCCTGTGGATGGGGTCATTGCCATCCTATTGGGGCCTAGCCATGGTAGCCAAAATAATGGCCTACCCAGCGTTTATATACAGTACATGACCCTAAGCATGAGGGGATGTTAATTGGCTAAGTAACTCAGGAACAACACCCGTGTGGAAGCACCTGCTTTCTATATACTTTGTATCCTTAATTTACTCGTGTTTCCATTCATTTGGAAGTTACCTATATATTTATGAGAATGACTTGAACATGATCATAAATTACACAAACCTGCACAGTGTTTATGCCCTTCAAAATTACGCGATGAAATTTCTCTTCTATTAAAGCAAAATGTGTTACACTGTAACAGGGTGTATTGTAATGTTAATGGTCACTAATGTATTACTTTTTTATTTTGAGGGGGGGGGGGGGGGGGGCATTGTAATGTTTTATAGCTATATAAATGATGTTGAATAAAAGTGATATATTGATACCAGAGGGCGCTCTAGTAACAGTCACTGCTATTGTCAGGGGTTTGTGTCACCATTGACGCAGACAGGAGAGGCCCAGTTCAACCATATCGCCCAGAAGCTGTCTCATCAAAGACTGAGAAGTAACCGCATAATGTTTTTCCCCATCATTTATAATTATGCCTTATGGCAGAGTTGGCCCATACCACCGGTTCAACAAGTAGTTGGAGCGAGTTGAAGAGTTTAAACTGTAATCATTGTTTTCATTATATACCTCTGACACTGTGCTTGCCAGCACAGAAATCCCCTTTTGAAGTAAATAAACAGTCTTCAACAAAAGTTTGTTGAAAATGTCTTGAATATACTGTATATAGAATGATTATAAATGACGTGAGGTCAGCTTAATATCAAGCTCACAACCACAAAGGTTGGATTCACTTCAATTGCTAGAGTGTACATCCTAATGCAAGCTCAAGTGCTTATTCTACTTACATAAAGTAACTCTTGTGGTCTGCTACCATCATTATTTTATGACTGAGCTTGAGGTTACTGCCCACCACTGATTTGAGGTCATGGAATTGCTGCACCTCACACTGAACAGCATATTGTGTGACAAATCGATTTGTCACACAATTGCTCTTGCTGCAGCATATTTTTGTGGATGGGTGAAAGAACGCAAAGCAGAGAGGTAGATAGCACACATGATGTGGCTGGGTGAGGTTACTTCCATTCCCTGTCTAATTAGAAGCCAATTTAAAGGCATGTCAGATGATTCAGCTGAATGGTTGTATAAACTAAATAACAAACAGGAAAGTCTGAAGCCGCAAGGTGATTTCATTATTCAAACTGGCACTGGAGACTGGGTAAACACACAAAATATTGTTCACACACTTGCCCACATACACACTCAAATAAAAAGTTAAGGAACTGGTCAGATAACTAACCCAAACCCCAATTTGTCACTTAACACTCAAAAATAAGCATTTTCCAACAGTATAAATACTGTATCTTGATATTTATAGTTACAGTGCATTCGGAAAGTATTCAGACCCCTTAACTTTTTCCATACATTACAGCCTTATTCTAAAATGGATTAAAATGTTTTTTCCCCCTCATCAATCAACACACAATAGCCCATAACAACAAAGCTATAACAGGTTTTTAAAAGTTTTGCAAATGTATTAAAAATAGAAAACTGAAATATCACATTTACATAAGTATTCAGACCCTTTACTCAGTACTTTGTTGATGCACCTTTGGCAGCGATTACAGCCTTGAGTCTTCTTGGGTATGACGCTACAAGCTTGGAACACCTGTATTTGTGGAGTTTCTCCCATTCTTCTTAGCAGATCCTCTCAAGTTCTGTCAGGTTGGATGGGGAGCGTCGCTACACAGCTATTTTCAGGTCTCTTAGATAGGGGTCAAGTTCGGGCTCTGGCTGGGCCACTCAAGGACATTCAGAGACTTGTCCCGAAGCCCTTCCTGCATTGCCTTGGCTGTATGCTTAGGGTCGTTGTCCTGTTGGAAGGTGAAGCTTGGCCCCAGTCTGAGGTCCTGAGCGCTCTGGTGCAGGTTTTCATCAAGGATCTCTGTGTGCTTTGCTCCGTTCATCTTTGCCTCGATCCTGACTAGTCTCCCAGTTCCTGGCGCTGAAAAACATCCCCACAGCATGATGCTGCCACCACCATGCTTCACCGTATGGATGGCACCAAGTTTCCTCTGGATGTGAAGCTTGGAATTCAGGCCAAAGAGTTCAATCTTGGTTTCATCAGACCAGAGAATATTGTTTCTCATGGTCTCAGAGTCTTTTAGATGCCTTTTGGCAAACTCCAAGTGGGCGGTCATGTGTCTTTTACTGAGGAGTGGGTTCTGTCTGGCCACTCTATCATAAAGGCCTGATTGGTGGAGTGCTGCAGAGATGGTTGTCATTCTGGAATGTTCTCCCATCTCCACAGAGAAACTCTGAAGTTCTGTCAGAGTCAGCATCGGGTTTTGGTCACCTCCCTGACCAAGACGCTTCAATTTCGAGTCTCATAGCAAAGGGTCTGAATACTTATGTAAATAAGGTATTTCTGTTTCTTATTTTTTGATACATTTGCAAACATTTCTAAAAACCTGTTTTCTCTTTGTCATTATGGAGTATTAGAATAAGGCTGTAACGTAACAGTCAAGGGGTCTGAATACTGCCTCCAGTCATCTCCATTAAGTTGATGAGGCATAAGGAGGGTAATGGGAGTGTGGTTATGGGTTTGAGTGGGTGTGGGAGCACTGAGCTTGTGGCCAGGTGAGTAATGTCGACACTGACCCACTGCTGAACTTTCCAGGAACAACGCTGTCAGATCTCTAGAGAGAGTGTGTGTGGGGGTGGGAGTGCAGGGGTTGGAGTGTGTGCGTGTTCTTGAGAGCATGCAGGAGAGTGTGTATTTGTGCTTGTGGTAGCCTATTGTGTGGGTTGCTAACAGTAAATGTGCTTTCACTAGTCCATATTTATGTGTTTATTTAAGCAATAAGGCACGCAGGGGTGTGGTATATGGCCAATATACCACGGCTAAGGGCTGTTCTTATCCACGACGCAGCACAGAGTGCTTGGATACAGCCCTTAGCCATGGTATATTGGCCATATACCACAAACCCCCAAGGTGCCTTATTGCTATTATAAGCTGGTTATCAACGTAATTAGAGCAGTTCAAATAAATGTTTTGTCATACCAGTCGTATACGGTCTGATATACCACGGCTGTCAGCCAATCAGCATTCAGGGCTCGAACCACCCAGTGTATAATTAAGATTTTATCAGTGTTACATTTTTTATTAATGTTAATAGTCTTTTACCCACAAAATTATCCAAGTAAAATGCTAATAGTAGCACACTGATTTTTTTTTGTGTGCTTTATGGTCAACTCAAGAACAATCTAACAGCCAGTATAAGCCAGTATAATCTTTTCTGCTGGTTCCTTGCTATCTTTTCTCAGACAATAAGTTAAAGGGCAAATAAATTATTCTGAAGTACTTCAGAGAGGAGTCAAATCATTACTAGTAGATTCCCCTTCTTTTGTCTAACATGGGTATAACAACTCTGACTCTGAATTGTTGTGATTGTCAGTGAGCTCGTGTCAGAAGTGGACATTTTGATAGATTTGTGGTGGCTAAACAAACAGTTCCTCTACACAGTAAGAGGATGGGCCATAAACCCAGCAGTCTAACAGGGAACAATGCAGGGTCACTGCTCTCCACAGTGAGAGGATGGGCCATAAACCCAGCAGTCTAACAGGGAACAATGCAGGGTCACTGCTCTCCACAGTGAGAGGATGGGCCATAAACTCAGCAGTCTAACAGGGAACAATGCAGGGTCACTGCTCTCCACAGTGAGAGGATGGGCCATAAACTCAGCAGTCTAACGGAACAATGCAGGGTCACTGCTCTCCACAGTGAGAGGATGGGCCATAAACTCAGCAGTCTAACAGGGAACAATGCAGGGTCACTGCTCTCCACAGTGAGAGGATGGGCCATAAACTCAGCAGTCTAACGGAACAATGCAGGGTCACTGCTCTCCACAGTGAGAGGATGGGCCATAAACCCAGCAGTCTAACAGGGAACAATGCAGGGTCACTGGTCTCCACAGTGAGAGGATGGGCCATAAACTCAGCAGTCTAACAGGGAACAATGCAGGGTCACTGCTCTCCACAGTGAGAGGATGGGCCATAAACCCAGCAGTCTAACAGGGAACAATGCAGGGTCACTGCTCTCCACAGTGAGAGGATGGGCCATAAACCCAGCAGTCTAACAGGGAACAATGCAGGGTCACTGCTCTCCACAGTGAGAGGATGGGCCATAAACCCAGCAGTCTAACGGAACAATGCAAGGTCACTGCTCTCCACAGTGAGATGATGGGCCATATACCCAGCAGTCTAACAGGGAACAATGCAGGGTCACTGCTCTCCACAGCCATCGCTCCTGCCAACCATTTTCTACCTACAACCACCTAGGGGGACAGACGACAAGTGGGGTTGAGCACTACCAGAGGGGACAAGTTTAATCCTCCTGTTGTGTTCGTTTCATGTTAATTAGTTCTGTATTCCCGGTCCAAAATGACTGGCCCATTATAGCTGATTGGAAATCCATAATAATACATACTGTATATTATTACCTAATGTTGTGTTAGATCTTTTTATCAACTCAAGTTCTTGTGAACATTACAAGTTTTGAACTTCTATTTGCTATTTATGGCCTGTAGGCCTCATTGACCTGATCTCAGGCAACTTGTTTTTGAGTTTTAAAAAAAAGCATAATGTATGGATTATTTTGACTATAACAAATACTCAGATGAAACATATTGTGCTATATATCACAGACTACTTTGAGTCAAAGTTTATCAAGGACTCTCTTCTTCCTCATCAGTGTCACGATCAAAGATATGATCAAGAGCCTCACTTACAGTATATTGTTTGGTCATTGTGCTGCCACAGAATGAATTGTGAGCAAGGCCTCAAAAAAGCTTTATATACCAGAGCTGCAAGAAAAGTTCTATATATTATTGAAACAATGTTGAGATTGTTTGTGAGAATGCCAACAGGTGTGGTTCCCGTGGGGGAAAGGTTCTCATGGGGGTTGCCATGGAAGCCAAGAAGAGAGTGAGGTGTGTGTGTGTGTGTGTCTTCAAACACACATGAATGTGGGGGTCTGGGAGAAGAAGTGTGTCCATCTGATAAATGGGCATGTGCCTGACCTCAATTTTTTACACTAATTGTAATCTCACCCATTCATTTCTAATGACCAGTCATTTTTGACCGGGAACATCACAGGTATACAAAAGTTAAATAAAACACCCAAAATGTTATGAAAATCATCTAAATGTATTTTGTGTGTTCAGATGCCCTATGTGGACAAAGTCATGGAACCTTATGACAATCAGAATAAATTAACTACATTTTTCAGAGAGAACTTGTAAATTGGTCCAATTTGACCGGAACCCAGCAGGAGGTTTAAGTTACATTTTTAATTTGTCAGAGTTCTGCATACAGATACACACCTGCTACACTCTAGACGTGTGTATATGTGATTGTATATTGTACGTGCGCGCCCGGGTGTATTATTTTCTTAGAATCAACATAAATCTCTATCCCCAAATCCCTGAATATTTCCTCTGTCTTTATTACATTGTAATCTGCAACTGTGACCGTTCTAAACCCTACTCCTTGCTGCTGCAGCACAGTGGGTGTGAGCAGTGAACGGGCGTGTAGCATAGGGTTGGGCCAGGCTGAAGCAGTTCAAACATTGAGCCATAACTCAGCTGCTGCCACTCCACTGTGCTCCCCTCCACTGGGCTCTGTGTGAACTCCTGCTCGCTGGATGACCTGATGTTATCTGCTGCTTTCACACTCGCTGCGGCTTCTGGTTGTAATTACACTGTGTATAAAGCCTCCTGCCGGTGAGTCTCTCAGAGACGGAGGCCTTTCCACTCTTTGAGAGAGAGCTGGAGGAATGGAGGGAGGGAGATGTGCAGGTGGGGGTTAGAGAGGGAGGAAGGGGTTGGGGAACTTTCCATAGATGGAGATAGCAAGGATGAGAGTAGGCCAAGGTAATGAGAGTAGGCCAAGGTGATGAGAGTAGGCCAAGGTGATGAGAGTAGGCCAAGGTGATGAGAGTAGGCCAAGGTGATGAGAGTAGGCCAAGGTGATGAGAGTAGGCCAAGGTGATGAGAGTATGCCAAGGTAATGAGAGTAGGCCAAGGTGATGAGAGTAGGCCAAGGTAATGAGAGTAGGCCAAGGTGATGAGAGTAGGCCAAGGTGATGAGAGTAGGCCAAGGTAATGAGAGTAGGCCAAGGTAATGAGAGTAGGCCAAGGTGATGAGAGTAGGCCAAGGTGATGAGAGTAGGCCAAGGTGATGAGAGTAGGCCAAGGTGATGAGAGTAGGCCAAGGTGATGAGAGTATGCCAAGTCTGATCTATGAGGAAATGGGACACATGCATCATTCATATTCTTAAATACCATATTTCTCTGTTTCAGTTTTGTTATGTGTGGGGAACATATTGCCTCTTGCATAGACTCCAAGAAACTTCTTGGACTTGACTCTGTTTTAGTGATCAATCAACTTTCAGCTCACACCACCCATTTCAGCTCACACCACCCTGCTTGCAAACATACTGTACCATCCTGAAATTTCTGATAAAATGTTTAATTAAAGGTATAATTGTCTATCTGATTTAGTAAAGATAAGAAACTCCAGCAGTACACTGTCTGTTGATTCATGCCAACATGAGATCTGTACTGACAAGGCCAAAGCCAAGTGTCTTACTTGCTGTAACATGACCTGTTTAACTGAGTGCATTCTCCTGATTTTTGGCAAGAGCCTCAAAAGGGTCTGGAACGTGATACTACTCCGTCTGACAGTTGAAGATGGAAAGTAGCGCAATATTAAAATAAAATAAAATCAACGTTTATTGGTCGCGTACACAGTTGAGCCAATGTTATAGCCTAGTTAAATAAAGGTTACTTTTATTTTTATTTTTTATAAATAGCGGGTGCAGTGAAATGCTTATGTTACTAGCACCCAACAATACAGTCAAATGTCAAACAAGTACAAAAATAATACATATTGAAATGTTAGAACGAATCCTGGGACACTGCAGCGACACTTCATTCACATAAATACAGACAGACAATCTCTGATGCACATACTACACACTTTAGTGC
Organism: Oncorhynchus mykiss; assembly: GCF_057628025.1. Classification (NCBI taxonomy): domain Eukaryota; kingdom Metazoa; phylum Chordata; class Actinopteri; order Salmoniformes; family Salmonidae; genus Oncorhynchus; species Oncorhynchus mykiss. Next base: position 80,763,474 of record NC_143022.1, read on the forward strand.
ACAGGGGACCAACATGAGCAGCCATGTACACATACGTTTTGTAGGGTTTGTTGTGGGTTATTTATATTTATAGGATTTATAGGTCACTACTTTCAGTTTATTTTTTTACTCATACATTGACGTTCCAAAAGGCTGGAGACTTTAAAAGCATTCACTCCACAGGTTTGGGTAAATCCACTGCACTGTGTTTTCCAGCTTCTCAAGTTCGTCTCATTGCACCTAATTCCAGGTTAATACGTATCATCACAATTCATTAGAGGGAACAGCCGTCTCCTCCAGATTCTGGCCACACATTCATCATCTGATTTCCCTTTTTCCAAGGCTGAGCAGCAAGTCATCCATCTTTTTGTCACCCCCAGACAACATGTCTAGCCTCCTCTACATCTGTGAGATAAATAGAAATCAGCAGCTCAGTGAATAGTGAATACTTGCTATTTGGGTTAATTGGATTCGTTCTAACATTTCAGTCTGCCTGCGACTGCTATGAAAAGTAAATGCACCTATTCACAGAGTGGAATTTGGGGAAGCACTCTTCCTACACACAGATTCACATACCACAACGGCTAAAAATAACTTTGTCCGTCGTATTGTGCCCTGATGGATGGGGAAGGGTTTTTAAAGAGCCTACCTGCCAGTCAAGCGCACCGCCTTTTCTTAAAAGCTCTGAGGAGAGATCTCCCCAGAAAGCAACGCAGCTTTCAAGGCACTTGTTCCTTATAGAGGGATATTTATCCTAACAGCAAACACGCAGGGGCACTTTCAGGTCAATGCTAAAGGCTTTCAAAGGCAAGCAGTCCGGGCTTTCTTTCCAAATACATTAAACAACTTCTTGACTAAGGCTTCTGGTAAAAAGCAGACCAAAGCCTGAACAAGTAAGAATAGTCAACTTCATTTATGTGACTCCTCCTCTCCCTCTAAAGCTTATTGGAAAGGCAATAAACCATGAGCCCTCTTAAAAACAATAATCATTTTAAGCAAATGAAAAGGCCTATTATATGACAGAGTCAGCAATGAACAACATGGTATGTGAGGAACAGTAGGCTACACTGATCAAGTTAAACACTCTGTATTCTTTGATAAGTCGGTGAAAACACGAGGAAATTATCAGTAACAACAGCTAAGGTTTTGTTTTCATTCCAGAACCAGTTATGCCTGCTGCTGGTTTGCACTGCTAGGCTGCGTTTTGGATCAGGAGGTGACACAAAACGTATCTTTAAACAAATACACGCAGGTCATAACCCTCTGTATTTATTCCCTGGTCCGTCCCAGACAGACACACACCACACAGACGTACACAAAGCCTAGGAGAGGATGCCTCTCACCACAGTGATGTCCTAGACCCTCTTCATTTGGGCACTGGGCAGGGCAGCCCAAAGCACACACAACTGAAAGAACTGATCAAACAGCCATGCTTGTATAAAATAAAATTGTCAAGTCTAGGACCAAAAGGCTCCTCAACAGCTTCAACCCCCAAGCCATAAGATTGCTGAACAATTAATCAAATTTGCCACCGGACAATTTACATTGACCCCCTGCCCCCTCCCTTTTGTACACTGCTGCTACTCACTGTTTATTATCTATGCATAGTCACTTCACCTCTACATGTACAAATTACCTCAACTAATCTGTACCCCCGCACACTGACTCGGTACCGGTGCCCCCTGTATATAGTCTCGTTATTCTTATTGCGTTACTTTTTAGTATTACTTTTTATTTTAGTCTACTTGGTAAATATTTTCTTAACTCTTCTTGAACTGCACTGTTGGTTAAGGTCTTGTAAGTAAACATTTCACGGTAAAGTCTACACTTGTTGTATTCGGCGCATGTGACAAATAAAGTTTGATTTGATTTGAGTTTCATTCACAGCGACTGTATTTGTGCGCCTAAAAGGGGTCGTGGGGGTCGTCAGGGGGTCATAAAGTGAATCCAGCAGGGGGGAAGTACAGATCAGGAAGGAGGAAGGAAGGGGGGCAGGAGTTGTGACACCTCTCACCTGTCATTGCCCTTGAAGGTAGTGTGCAGCACTTTCCGGGTTGTTTTATGCTGCTCTGAGCCGCTCAGTTTCTCTCTTTATTTGACGCATGGGTGGAACTTCCTGCTGTGCCCTGACAGAGTTCATGGTTCAGATGAACTTTTGAACTTCTGCTGGCATGTGGCACACGGTAGTACAGTGTATATCAACCCCACACAGGATTTTATAGCATAAACAACTCTGTCCCGAGACTCAGGGGCTCATGCAGTTCATCCTCCCCCTCTGCTTCTGCTCTGTCAAAGAGGGTTCACAGCTCTTATTTTGTCCGCCATGTGCAAAACTTTAGGAAACTAAAACAGTTACCCTCAGATACTTCATTTAGCTCGGATTGTTTTAACTTTTCTACGAACTCTGCCTGACCTTGAGGCACAGGTTGCCACGAAACAAGCTTTTGCAGTTATTTGGTGATGAAACGCATGCTTCCTATCTCATTTTATCATGCTTCAGGGCTGGGAGTTCACTCTAACTGTATTCAACAAACCCAAACGTTTACAAGGTGAGCCTTCAATGGGTAAACGTGAAAAATGTGAAAACTGTAGCTTTATAAGTTTAGCAATTTCACAAGTAAACAACATATACTCCTTCCAAATACGTACAAGATCATAAGGCTACTTGTGCTAACAAACACACACACACACCCAGACACACCCCTACAGATGTAGAATCTTAACTTGATCACCCTTTTACAGAAACATTTTCTTTTCTAAGCAGGACATGTTTAACTTGTAATGTGTTTGAGGTTCAAAAATGCTTCTGAAATTACTATTTTCCCCAAACAAAAAATGTATCAACCCCTACACAAATGTCCATTAATTATCCTCTGCATAATAATTCACATTTCCTGTTGCTGCAGGATTATTTTCCTGCTGTAGAAAACTGGCTCAAATTAAGATCCTACATCTGTATACAAACCCCAATATGAACCCCCTACACACCTGTCTGATACACCATCACACACAAATAAAAATGTGTGTCGTATCATCTCTTAATCTCTTCTCTCACCACTATCATGCCAGATGCACTTTATTGTGATGGAAATGGGAGGGTGAACTCCAAAGGGAACAGCCAGAGGGCTTTGTCAGTCATGAACTCTGGAGGAGGTTTCAGCTTGTCCTCAGAGAAGCTGACTGCTGGAATGTCACAATAACAGATGCTGTCTGACAAAGCCAATAATTAGCGCTCACCTTGGCAGATCCCAGTTTAATTTCGCCTTATTCCTCCTGTGTGAACAGTTTGTGTCCTTTTCTGGATAAGGTCACAGCAGAAGGATGCTGTTTCTCTCTCTCTCTCGTACTGTCTCTCTATGTTTCTCTCTCTCTTACTGTCTCTGTTTCTCTCTCTCTCTCTGTTCCTCTCTTTATCTTACTGTCTCCCTGTTTCTCTCTCTTACTTTCTCTCTGTTTCTCTCTCTTACTTTCTCTCTCTGTTTCTCTCCCTTTTACCGAGTCACATGATTAGAGCATTGTTTGTGGCTTGGATCATGTACTGCGTTTGTGTGTATGCGTGTGTGTGCGCCTGTGTGTGAATGGTTTTGCCATTAAATAGATATTAGACTAGGTCATATCCACTTTTGTCTTCACCAGGTTATGACTGATGGACACTGTGATAATAAACAGTGCTGGTTTCTGCAGTGGGCAGTGTGGTGCAGTGGGGTTAATCTAAATGGTTATTTCCTTATGTTCTCAAGATGTTTGTCTTCTGAAGGTATTTCCTGGCAGCTTCTCGTAAATTTCAGTAAACGTTGTTACAGTAATGTTTCTCTTTCCTTGTTGGTATTTTTTAATTTTTTTGCCTTTGTCTCTGAAATGCTGCAAAAGAAAGTCTCAAACAAAGTCTATTGCCTAGCCCTGACTTCACCGAAAGAGTCAACATGGTTTCTGGATTTTGTTTTCTTTCTATGAAGTCTAATGTGTCTGGGCTGGTATAGTTTTCTCTGAAGACCTCTCCTTTACCTCTTTATTGTAATGAACTGTTCTCTCAATGACCTGGAAAAGCTATTTAAAGAAATCATTATTCATGTATATCTTTTGTACCATACTAGAATACAAGTCACATGATTCCAGAGGGAGGTTAGGGGGTCAGTTATCATTTACATTTCATTTGGTACTAAAGGTGGCATTACCTAAATTTGGGCTTGATGTTTTAGGAGCCCAATCGTACCCTCCATCTGCCCTGGTTACCTCTCATTTCACAAATTGTTGTCCCTTATCGCTTTTAATGTGACTTTGAACCAAAGCTCACACAAGTGGAGAGCAAGAGTTCTAAGAGTGCATGAACGAACATACTTGTTAAAATGTGAAATGCACTTTGATTATGAAATATCCCTATTAAACTTCTTGCCGACAATTCTTTTCATTTTCTTTACTCATTAGCGAACTATTTGAACAGGCAGATGAAAAGCCACCCCCAACCACAACACTGTAATTTCAGGGTCCTTTTAATTATCACTGAACTCTTCTTGACCCCAAGGTGCCCTCTGAAAAGCCTCTCCTCTCGATTATAAATAATACCAATGGGTTCCTAATAGGTAACCTGATTGAGAGTTAGGGGGATTGATATGGTTCAACTAGAGGGCAAGCGTGCACCAGACATGCAAATGACATTAGAAGTTCTTTCATCCACCCTGCTGCGAAGTGAAAAGTTCCTATTTCACTCACATGAGGAGGAGCAAGGTGGGAAAGGATCTGTTTAAGTGATCATTATCTTGCCCTTGTCCTGTCCTCTGTTTTGCCACACTTGCCCTCTATAAAGCCTGGTTCAGCCTACTGGCTGTCGTGTGTGTGTGTGTGTGTGTGTGTGTGTGTGTGTGTGTGTGTGTGTGTGTGTGTGTGTGTGTGTGTGTGTGTGTGTGTGTGTGTGTGTGTGTGTGGGTGTGTGTGTGTGTGTGTGTGTGTGTGTGTGTGTGAGCACAAAAAGTCTTTAAATAAACATTGAGGGGATAAAATTTTACCATTATTTTAAGCGTCGGCTTCCCATGAAGTCCCATGCCACCCCTCTCCCCACTGATCTTGGGGGTCTAACATCCTGTCCCCCATATGCTGCCTTTGGGTCCAAATTCCTCACTGTTGACATTGTCTAATGTAATTTGGGGTCTTATGATGCCTTAAGTGTAATAGTTATTGTAGTATGGAGTGAATGTCAGTAAGAGTAGGCTATGTAAACTGCCATTCTACGTTGGTTCAAAGTAATTGAAATGACGTGGAAACAATGTTGATTCAACCAGTGTGTGCCAAGTGGGTAGGTCCATAGAGTGTGATACAATAACAGGAACTGGTACCAATAACTGTACATTTAAATTTCTTCAAGAAATTGAACCCCCAAAGAATATTTGGGGATAGAGGGACATCTGACATGAAAAGATTTCCCACTGGACAAAAACTGGTTCAATCAATGTTGTTTCGACTTCATTTCAACAACTATATATGATGACATTGAATCAACATGAAAAACTGATTGGATTTGCAAAAAGTCATCAACGTAAGGGAATTCCATTTTTTTAATATAAATTCAATGGCATGGTGAAATGTGTTGATGATTTCACATTGAATTCACATCAACCAAATGTGCACAGTGGGTGGGCTCTATCAATGCCAAGTCAGAATATTTGGGAAATGGAAATAGTTTTGTTCAAAATAATAGTTTTCCATGTGTTTATTGAAAACATTCCACATGCAACAACAGAGTTAAGTTGCATGAAAATGATAAAGTACCGCTTTAAAACAATTGTATTTCAAAATATCCATAAAATGATTTGTCTCAGAACTATTGGAGTGCAACATGAAGTGCTTTTAAAAATGTTGCTTTTACAACGCTACTGGGGTTGACATAAATATCTGTCGTACAAAATATATGTAATATAAAAAATACACAATATGTCTATCTTAAATATTTAGTGTATTTACATAAATGCCAATACATAAATGCCAATATTTCATTATCAGTAGGTCTGGATACATTTGGTGAATTTTGTGGGCAGATTGTCCACTGGATAAACGGTTGGGCCTGTTTTCATTGTCGGTGGTCCATTCAACAATGTCCAGTCGCATCTGGTGACCACCTCGACCAGGAACACCTTAAGTAAAACTTTAGCAAACTCTTTACCCACACATGTCCTCGCACCACCCCCAAAGGGGATGTAACCGAACCGGGAGGAGTCATCTGGTGACTTGTCCATAAACCTCTCTGGCTGAAACTCCTCCTTATTAATAAGTGTGTCCAGCACGTCGTGAGTGTCGCAGATGCTGTAGATTATTTTCCAACCCCTGGGAATCTGGTAGCCCTGAGGAGACACAATATAGGATGTTAGGTTGGGGTGAGGATGGCAATGCTTTCAAATAATTTTATTCCAATCGTTATACAGTTTCTGAAGGCATTGATGTATGTCACAGGAGGTTGGTGGCACCTTAATTTGGGAGGACGCGCTTGTGGTAATGACTAGAGCAGAATCAGTGAAATGGTATCAAATACATCTAACACATGGTTTCCAGGTGTTTGATGCCATTCCATTTGCTCCATTCTGGCCATTATTATGAGCCGTTCTCCCCTCAGCAGCCTCCTGTTATGTATACCACGAGCTCTATATTAATACATATAGTAGAGCTTCTGCCATATTGTGTGTGAGACATTTGTAGAAAAACTCATATGCTATAACAGGACATGGTTTCCATTTTGTGTTTCTCAAAAGACAATCAATTATGCCTCCTTTAAACTTTTAGCCTAAACTCTTGTGTAAATGTTATTTCAGGACCTTCAAATCAAATCAAATGTAATTTGTCACATACACATGGTTAGCAGATGTTAATGCGAGTGTAGCGAAATGCTTGTGCTTCTAGTTCCGACAATGCAGTAGTAACCAATGAGTAATCTAACCTAACAATTCCACAACTGCTACCTTATACACACAAGTGTAAAGGGATAAAGAATATGTACATAAAGACATATGAATGAGTGATGGTACAGAACGGCATAGGCAAGATGCAGTAGATGGTATCGGGTACAGTATATACATATGAGATGAGTAATGTAGGGTATGTAAACATAAAAGTGGCATAGTTTAAAGTGGCTAGTGATACATTTTTTTACATCAATTTCCCTTAGTAAAGTGGCTGGAGTTGAGTCCGTGTAGGACCTTTTAAGGACCTACACGGAAGTTTACTTACATTAAGCTCAAACGTCTTCAGTACTACACGGAAGCCACCAGGGACAGGAGGGTTGATCCGGAGAGTTTCCTTAATGACACAGCCGGTGTACTTCAACTGCTCCAACAACTCAGTACTCAGGGGTTTGTCCTCTGATTGGGCTCCCAACAAATGCTGTAAATATATTACTATTTAATTACACAGAGATAGGGGGATATGCTTCTTGCATGGAGTGTATTCTTATTAAAACCACTGTCTGGGTGAGGTGTACAGCAAATTAAATCAATTAAATATAGCCCTAGATTTGGAAGAATATGATTTATAAATACCTTCATGAGATTTGTGTCCGATCTTAATCTCATCGTAACCAACAAACTATGGGCTTCTATTGATTATACTTTTCTCGTCATAGAAAATGTTGTAAACGAATGATTTATGGTTTCAAATCATGTTTAAATAATATTATGCCATGTCATTGGCACTACAAAAATCAAGTGCTTTTAATGCTAGCCTATTGTGTATAGTGTTGCTTTAATGCATAATACAAGTAACTGCCAAAATAAAGGAAAAAACAACACAAAGTGTCTTATGTTGGGCCAGCATGAGCCAGAACAGCTTCAATGCACCATGGCATAGATTCTACAATTGTCTGGAACTCTTTTGGCGGGACATGACACCATTCTTACATGAGAAATTCCTTTATTTGGTGTTACGTTGATGGTGGTGGAAAACGCCGTCTCGGGCAAACTCCAGAATCTCCCATAGGTGTTCAATTGGGTTGAGATCTGGTGACTGGGAAGACCATGGCATATGGTTTACATTGTTTTTATGATCATCAAACCATTTAGTGACCACTCATGCCAAAATAATAATAATAATGGCCTGCCCAGCATTTTTATACATGACCCTAAGCATGATGGGATGTTAATTGTTTAATTAATTCAGGAGCCACACATGTGTAGAAGCAACTGCTTTCAATATATTATGTCCCTCATTTACTCAATTGTTTCCTTTATTTTGGCAGTTACCTGTAGCCTTGGTTTCATGCATGTTAACATTAGAAGTCTCCTCCCTAAGTTTGTTTTATTCACTGCTTTAGCACACTCTGTCAACCCGGATGCCTTAGCCGTGTCTGAATCGTGGCTTAGGAAGACCACCAAAAACCCTGAAATTTCCATCCCTAACTACAACATCTTCCGACAAGGTAGAACTGCTAAAGGGGGTGGTGTTGCAATCTACTGCAGAGATAGCCTGCAGAATTATGTCTAACTATCCAGGTCTATACCCAAACAATTCGAGCTTCTACTTTTAAAAATCCACCTTTCCAGAAACAAGTCTCTCACCGTTGCCGCTTGCTATAGACCACCCTCTGCCCCCAGCTGTGCCCTGGACACCATATGTGAATTGATTGCCCCCCATCTATCTTCAGAGCTCGTGCTGCTAGGTAACCTAAACTGGGGCATGCTTAACACCCCGGCCATCCTACAATCTAAGCTTGATGCCCCCAATCTCACACAAATTATCAATGAACCCACCAGGTACAACCCCAAATCCGTAAACACAGGCACCCTCATAGATATCATCTTAACCAACTTGCCCTCCAAATACACCTCTGCTGTTTTCAACCAAGATCTCAGCGATCACTGCCTCGTTGCCTGCATCCGTAATGGGTCTGCGGTCAAATGAACACTCCTCATCACTGTCAAACGCTCCCTAAAACACTTCAGCGAGCAGGCCTTTCTAATCGACCTGGCCTGGGTATCCTGGAAGGGGATATTGACCTCATCCCATCAGTTGAGGATGCCTGGTTATTCTTTAAAAGTGCCTTCCTCACCATCTTAAATAAGCATGCCCTGTTCAAAAAATGTTGAACCAGGAACAGATATATCCCTTGGTTCTCTCCAGACCTGACTGCCCTTGACCAGCACAAAAAAATCCTGTGGCATTCTGCATTAGCATTGAATAGCCCCTGTGATATGCAACTTTTCAGGGAAGTTAGGAACCAATATACACAGGCAGTTAGGAAAGCTAAGGCTAGCTTTTTCAAGCAGAAATGTTCATTCTGTAGCACAAACTCAAAAAAGTTCTGGGACACTGTAAAGTCCATGGAGAATAAGAGCACCTCCTCCCAGCTGCCCACTGCACTGAGGCTAGCTCCCCACTATAATTGAGAATTTCAATAAGCATTTTTCTACAGCTGGCCATGCTTTCCACCTGGCTACCCCTACCCCAATCAACAGCCCTGCACCACCCACAGCAATTCGCCCAAGCCTCCCCCATTTCTCCTTCACCCAAATCCAGATAGCTGATGTTCTGAAAGAGCTGAAAAAATTGGACCCCTACAAATCAGCCGGGCTAGACAATCTGGACCTTCTCTTTCTAAAATTATCTGCCGAAATTGTTGCAACCCCTATTACTAGCCTGTTCAACCTCTCTGAGATTCCCAAAGATTGAGTTCAGTGTGTCAAATCGGAGGGCCTGTTGTCCGGACCTCTGGCAGTCTCTATGGAGGTGCCACAGGGCTCAATTTTTGGGCAGACTCTCTTCTCTGTATACATCAATGATGTCGCTCTTGCTGCTGGTGATTCTCTGATCCACTTCTATGCAGACGACACCATTCTGTATACCTCTGGCCCTTCTTTGGACACTGTGTTAACTAATCTCCAGACGAGCTTCAATGCCATTCAACTCTCCTTCCGTGGCCTCCAACTGCTCTTAAATGCAAGTAAAACTAAATGCATGCTATTCAATCGATCGCTGCCCGCACCTGCCCGCCCGTCCAGCATCACTACTCTGGACGGTTCTGACTTAGAATATGTAGACAACTACAAATACCTAGGTGTCTGGTTAGACTGTAAACTCTCCTTCCAGACTCACATCAAGCATCTCCAATCCAAAATTAAATCTAGAATTGGCTTCCTATTTTGCAACAAAGCATCCTTCACTCATGCTACCAAACATACCCTCGTAAAACTGAACATCTTACCGATCCTTGGCTTTGGCGATGTCATTTACAAAATAGCCTCCAACACTCTACTCAACAAATTGGATGCAGTCTATCAAAGTGCCATCCGTTTTGTCACCAAAACCCCATATACTACCCACCACTGCGACCTGTACGCACTCGTTGGCTGGACCTCGCTTCATACTCGCCGCCAAGGTCGTCTACAAGTCTCTGCTAGGTAAAGCCCCACCTTATCTCAGCTCACTGGTCACCAAAGCAGCACCCACCCGTAGCACGCGCTCCAGCAGGTATATCTCACTGGTCACCCCCAAAGACAATTCTTCCTTTGGCCGCCTTTCCTTACAGTTCTCTGCTGCCAATGACTGGATCGAACTGCAAAAATCACTGAAGCTGGAGACTCATATCTCCCTCACTAGCTTTAAGCACCAGCTGTCAGAGCAGCTCACAGATCACTGCACCTGTACATAGCCCATCTGTAAATAGCCCATCCAACTACCTCATCCCCATACTGTATTTATTTATCTTGCTCTTTTGCGCCCTAGTATCTCTACTTGCACATTCATCTTCTGCACATGTACCATTCCAGTGTTTAATTGCTATATTGAAATTACACAACAACACAGAGTTACACATGGAATAAACAAACATACAGTCAAAAATTCCTCATCCCCATACTGTATTTATGATTATTTGATTTAATTCACCTTTATTTAACCAGGTAGGCTGGAATGGTAGATGTGCAGAAGATGAATGTGCAAGTAGAGATACTGGGTAGCAAAAGAGCAAGATAAACAAATATAGCCACCATGGCCTCCCTTATACTACCTCATTTGCACACACTGTATATAGACTTTTTCTACTGTATTTTTGACTGTATGTTTGTTTATTCCATGTGCAACTCTGTGTTGTTGTGTGTCGAACTGCTTTGCTATATCTTGGCCAGGTCGCAGTTGTAAATGAGAACATGTTCTCAACTAGCCTACCTGGTTAAATAAAGGTGAATTACATCAAATAAATAAATGATAGCGATACCACAGATTATCCAGCCAGCATCCATTATATTGACCAGGGCCCAGTTTCCTGAGAGCGATGGAATTTAGGTTTAGGAGTGTTTTGGCCCTGTCCGGGGGTGTCCTCGGATGGGGCCAGTGTCTCCTGACCCCTCCTGTCTCAGCCTCCAGTATTTATGCTGCAGTAGTTCATGTGTCGGGGGGCTAGGGTCAGTTTGTTATACCTGGAGTACTTCTCCTGTCCTATTCGGTGTCCTGTGTGAATTTAAGAGTGCTCTCTCTAATTCTCTCTTTCTCTCTCTCGGAGGACCTGAGCCCTAGGACCATGCCTCAGGACTACCTGACATGATGACTCCTTGCTGTCCCCAGTCCACCTGGCCGTGCTGCTGCTCCAGTTTCAACTGTTCTGCCTTATTATTATTCGACCATGCTGGTCATTTATGAACATTTGAACATCTTGGCCATGTTCTGTTATAATCTCCACCCTGCACAGCCAGAAGAGGACTGGCCACCCCACATAGCCTGGTTCCTCTCTAGGTTTCTTCCTAGGTTTTGGCCTTTCTAGTGAGTTTTTCCTAGCCACCGTGCTTCTACACCTGCATTGCTTGCTGTTTGGGGTTTTAGGCTGGGTTTCTGTACAGCACTTTGAGATATCAGCTGATGTACGAAGGGCTATATAAATAAATTTGATTTGATTTGATTTTAACGATGCATCGCAAAGTGCGTCGTTGGAGCATGTGTCTATACTGATAGGATCGAAAGATAGATAGGGAGCATGTTAAACTACAGTAGCCTAGAAGTTGCAAAATAGAACTCAATTGATTGAACATTAAATGTTATTTGAATATGTTTGAAATAGACCTATAGCCTACTATTTATATTTTAATGCAGTCATCTCGGTTTTATTTTAGGCATTTTGTTATTGCCTACGTCGCTTGTTTGTATCAATTGCAAAGACACTGGCAACTTCGTATTTTTAGTCAACTTTGTTCTTAAATTATCAGAAGTCACAGACAGATAAACCATGTGATACTATATTTAGCGGAGATCTGTGTATAAAGTGACACCGGAGGGCAAAAAAACATCTAATGACGCACCTAGCTGAGTGTTCTGAGGTAGGCGTTAGATTCCGAGCGTTTTCAAGTGGGAAACAGCTCTGAGATTTAACGATGTACCTACAAATGCATCTAACGATAAACTTATCCTTAAGATCCCTTTGAAAAATCGGACCCAGCTACTCAAGTGGGCGCTCTCACAATGAAAAGAAAAGTCTTTAAAAATGGACAGCAGTCTAGCCAATGAGAGTGCAGATATGAACGTGAACAACAGGCACAACTCCAATATGAAGTGTTTTTTCTCAAAGTTGCTGAGATGTCACGTGTCCTACTTAGGCTATATTAGTACACTTATAACAACCTAATATAACAACCTAAACATTACGAAACTTCTAGTCGATCAAATTAACTACACATAGCAAATAAGCTATTTCATTTTTTGTTAACCAAATTCGACACTCATTGACCGCCATACAAAAATTCCTTACTTAGTGAGCGAAAAATATACGAAAAAACGCCACCTGCTGGAGAAAACAGATTTTGGGCCCAGTTATACCTCGCGCTTCGCCTCATCCTCTGGTGATACCAACCTTCTCCTGAAGCTCATGGCGCATTTTACGCACGACATTCGCATGCAGCCCGAGAAACATCACCAGAGAGGTCGCAGTGCTCGCTGTCGTCTCGTGGCCACCGAATAGTAATTCTGTGGCAGATTCTTTTATCTCCTGTTGGAAATACATAAATAATGGTTCATACATGGAGTAAATGGCAGTGTGTAGAATCAAATGACCATGAAAATGAAAGGCATCTGTTACCTCCATGCTTACTCGCTGCTCCTTCCTCTCACCGTCCTCAATCAATAATTGCAGCGCATCCTTATAATTGTTGTTGTTATCAATATTGGAAAGCTTTTTTTTAATGTTTTGCTCTATTTTTGAGTGGATGATGTTGCGCGCTCTCAGACCCTTAAAACGGAATGGTGAAAAATATCGGTCAATAATGTTGTGCGCACACTGTAGCCCCATGTGACGCATTCCAGGGCTGCTTCAATCAATCAATCCTACCATTTCACAGGCAACTTACCCGATACAAGCCGCTGAAAGGAACATCGATTGGTAGGGAGAAAAGGTTCTTTATCATTTCTTCGAACACTTCCACTAATTCCAGCTCGTCGGTCTTTGATTGCTCGGGCTCGAAGCCAAGCAGGATCCTCATTGCGATGCGGAACATGAGGCGCTTCATCTCTGGGTACATTAGCACGCAAGAGTCGCTCTGCAGCCAGTTATCCACGGAGCATCTCACCTCCTCCCGGATCACAGGAATATACTGTTCCATGGCTTCCCGGGAAAAGGCTTTTATGATCGCCTGCAGGCAAACAGGAGAGAGCGCTTTAAGTGTATGCTATAAGGAAAAGGCGTGGTAAATTACAATGTGTTTTTCATTATAAGTATAAACCATGAGGTGCCTACACAGATTTGTAGGCTACTCAACATTGCCTACCTTTTTCTTGCGCTTGTGGAGCGCGCCGTGCGCATTGGAGAGGGCGTGCGACCCGAGGATGAGTCGCACTGATGCTGGCCACTGAGCCGCAACCAATTTGTGTTCTGACATCAGAATCTGTTTCACATGTTCTGAACCCATTATCCTCACGGTTGGACTCCCAAAGAGATGCGTCTTATAAATATATCCATATTTCTGACGTTTCATTTTTAGAAATGTTCTTCTCTGAAAATAAATCGTGTAGAAAAGGTGCACACTATTAATTGCATATTTAAATTGCTTGAATTAGGCTACTAAACAATATTTCGTTTTTTTCAATAGCATACTCTTCTGTGAGGACATTTCAGCCTGATGCATAACCCCAACTAATCGACAGCAGCCTGCTGCACACTGTAAATATAGGCAGGATCAGAGTTTGCAATTGATGTTTCCATCATCAGTTACCTGCAGGACCATCTGAAGCGTCTCTCCGAGGAAGGGCAGTCCCATGGTACCCGGGGGAAGAGGACTCTGACAGGTTGGATCACTTCCACTAACGACGTACATTTCCCACAGTTTCATCGCCGCCACGATCAAAATGAGTGGGAGCACGAGAGTGCAAAAACATGTTATGAATAAAGCGCCGAACCCCATCTCTAGGAGAATCTTGTGAAACAAGTGCAAGATGGACGGCGGGGAGTGGACCACGGGGAGTGGAAGTAGCCAAGTGTTGCACTTGACTGTTGTGTCTCACCCTCCATTCTGCGCTTTTATTCGCCCGTTTCCCCCAACCATGCCTCATCTTACCTTGGGCCGGACAAATTAGTTCACTCAGAGTTCATGTTTAATTGTGTTGCTTTTGCTCGCGCCCCGTGCTCCGCCCACAGTGGACTGTTACGAATGTTTAACCATTTATTGGTGTGCGGCCCCACAATAGAATACAAACATTTTACTTTGGAAAATACCTCATCGGTTACCCAATATATCGTGTTCTTCGTTTACAAGCTGAATCCCCTAGTCTGAGACTGATCGTGCTTGATTATGTTAATAGAACATTTGGCCTATTATACTTCCGAGAGACACTCGTGTCCATGAAGGGGACATCCAGGCTTGTCACATGTGTCAATAGGCTAGGACAAGCGCTGCATCTGTGTTCACTTTGTATTCATATCAATGTATTGTCCTATATTTTTCTAGCGGTAACGGATTCATGCTTTGTATTTAGTTTACTCTACGGGGTGTACTGTTAATGAATAGATTACTTTGAAATGGAGATGCCATCTAACACTCTCCAAATCACCGTTCTCTGTGCACCCTGTGTTTAAAACCCATTACCGCAGCGCGATTCCAACAGATTTGGGGGCAGGGACGCTCTGTCCCATTTCTATGCGTTGCCCTGCCTGTGACCTACAACACGGACCGTGACATCCGTGTGAACTCTGGTGCCAAAACGTCGCCAAGTTCACTGCCCACCAAATGACGAGTTACAGGGCCCTTTTACCACTCATAATTAGGATCGCGCCATCATCTTCACAGTCGTCTATTCTGTCAATCATGACAATCAAATTGAGTGCATAATCATACATTATCTCAATCTATAGGCCTATTGACGTCAGGATTTCATACATTGTTTTTCAATGTCTCAATTAACCTATAGGGTATAGCCTACAATTTAGAATCATTTCAAACTTTTTGGAGGTAATTTGAGAAGGGTCATTTTACACTGTCGGTTTTAACTTGGTAAGAGAGAGCGAGAGAGAGAGAGGAAGATAGCGGGAGTGTGTGTGTGTGTGTGTGTGGTTGGGTGTGTGGAAGGGAGGGGGTAGTTCTGTTAAACGTGGGTGGTCTGAGGGTTTAAATCAAGTGTCTTACCTACAATTAATAATTTCAGTCGTCTATGGAGGAAAGTCAGATAGTGACCTATAGGTCTAGAATTATTTGGTGTGGAAATTATGTTGTGAGATATCATTGGTGTTGTGGTCACTGCTCGTGAACGCACAGTTAACAAAGCGTCACCTAAACTGAGGGTCAATAGGGCAGAGTTAAATGGTTCACTAGAGGGTCACACTGCAATCCGAGTTCACTCTGAAGGTGTAACCTTTCAGGTTCCATTTATCTTCGGGGGCGGAGCCTGTCAAATTATATGCAAATCGTTCTTGTGGTTATGGTATTCAATGATATGAGTTGGCGAACGAAAACAGACCCAACTAACCACTAAGGCTATACACTACGCTTACAATTGACTATATTTTGGCATCTCATATTAAAAACAACAACACATTTCATTATATATTGTATAGGCTTATACTGTGACAATACTGGCACACTTATCAAATGTCATATTATCAAAACCTTAACAATTTTATCTATAAACAAGTCCATATTGGTCTTTTTATAGAACGGGAATCTATACATTGTGGTTAACATGATGGCAGCAAATGCACATTTTGTATGGTAAAATGTCCTATTCTATGGCAGAAATACACTTTTTTTGTAATTTACCTTTTACATCGTTCTATAGATAATACGAGCAACATCTACACAAAAATACACACATTCAATCAATAGAACAAATACTGTATATACACACTCCGTAAAGGAGAAAAAGTGCTATCTCCTTCCATGATTCCATCTTAACCCGGTCATTTCACAGCGCTTCCATCATGCTTTAAAATCAACAAACGATTATTCATAATGATGGAACATGTAATAATAAGAAGAATACAAATAATAATTGGTTATTTTCTCTAGGTAAGTTTATATAATTGCATTTTGATTAATTCATAATAATTAGCGATACTCTAAGCCTATGGTTTGTTTTAACGGTCTATGCTTTACATTGATTATAAATAACTAGGCCTCTTCATTATTATTCCATATGTACACCGACTTAACCGAAGTGTTCTATAAATAAAGCTTATTTGTAATACTACTTCATTTCATACACACATACACTTATTTAGCCTATAAATGTAGGCCTATATCTCATTTCAATCTACTTACATACTGGACATAAACACATACATTTGGAATGTATTTCTGAAAGTCTTTCGTGGAGACCAAGTGCAAGATCTGAAAGACAATTTCGTATTATAGACGGATATTTGTAATCAGTCCTGAGCACAAATAATGTTTGTTCTGAGAGGAAAGCCCTACTCGTCCATTGTATATTGCATTATGGTGCTGAAATATAGGCTATCACTTTTCGATTTGCTATGTTATGGAAGTGGGCGCCCGGATGTCCGTGAAGAATAGCAAATGTATGGAGTCACTTTTCCCAGTGCGTAAAAAGGCGATCTTGGCGATAAGCAGATCATCACAGGCCACTGGCACCATGCATTGGTTCCACTCTACAATGACCACCGTGTTTCTCACAGCATAGGGTTCTTGCTGATGTATTCAAATTGAATAACTTAATATTGCAATTGCGGAAAGTTAATGAGCTTAATGTTAATGTTTTTAATAATAACACAATGACATCTCTAAACTATCGGAGTTGGCGATGCGTAATTGAAATGCACATGCAGTCCATTGACGGGGTGGACTATTGGCACCGTCTGCATCTTGGGGAATGTTTCCGTGGCGAGTGTCCATTTGCACGTGCCAATCACCTCAACTGCCAGGGTTTTTAGTATCATTTGGGCAAGTTCCTTTCCGACGCAACTCCTTATTCCGCCACCAAATGGAATGTAATTGAAGCGCCCAGTCTTGCTCTCGTCACGCTCCGGCCCGAAGCGGTCTGGGTCGAAGATCTCCGGTCTCTGGAACACTGCAGCTGTCTCATGGGTGTCCCGGATACTGTACATTACACTCCATCCTTTAGGAATCTGGTAGCCCTTGGAAGTAGAGAGACAAAACAAAAATTAAACTTCAATACAATATTTACAAGGACAAGGTTGCTATCTAACCGCTTTACAGTTAAGTTACAGTTTATATGTTAAGGCATATTCAGCATCATCTGTATCTCACAACATATCACATGGACCCTAAACATCAATATGAATCTTATCAACTGTAAATTAATTATTAATCAGTATGAATACAGTTTTCATAATCCGACTAGAATATATCTAATCGTATCCACCATCGGGCATTGGATATCCAGACGGTTTCAAAGTTATTTATACTTTTACCCTAGGGTCCTCAGTTCACTATATCCCTCATTTCAAATAAAAGCCTATGTGAATCTCTTGGTCACTTTATATGGAGCAATGATTGGGAGATGCACTTGAGCGCTGCACGCATCATGGTGTATTGAAAACTCGCTCAATTACTTAAAAAAAATACTGACATCGCATTGTATCTGCTTTCGAATAATGTTTTATGTTCTAGCCAGTTGAGGGACTAATTGCCCGACATCACAGTAAATCTAAAGTATGATGCGGTGTGGCCTGGTCATGGGGTTGATCTAAGATCAGCTTCAATACACTCTTAGAAAAAAAGCTTCTGGATAGAACCAAAAAGTGTTCATATGCTTCATATATAACACTACTAAAGGTTGTATATAGAACCGAAATTTACTCCAAATATAACCCTGAATGCAACCCAATGGTTCAGTGAAGAATAACCCCTGGGGTTCTGATCAAATAACTCTACAAAAGGGAACCTTTTTGTTTCTTTCCATAACCCTTTTTTAAAGAGTGTAGTGCGCTTCCGTAGTGTGTAAAAAGCGCGCGTAATTATATACTTACGTTCAATTCGAATGTTCGTAGCACCGTCCTGTATCCTCCAGACACTGGCGGGAGAAACCGCAGGACCTCCTTGACGACACATTCAATGTAACGTAGCTGACTCAGTTTCTCCAAAGTTAAACAAGGAATATGAGACCGAGAACACCGTGCTTCTTCTTCTTCATCCAGTGCGCAATTAACAGTCCCGTTCCCATTCATCAACAGGGTGTCCTCTGCGTCTAGAGGCCGATGTTCCTCATGTTCCGCCGCAAGAGGACCTTTCAGACCATTTTCTTTGCCGGAGCATCTGTGGGCGCTATGTGCTTCGTAGCCGAGACCCTCGGACTCCAGCTCCATCTGGGCTTTCTCCACCACAGCGGGGTGCCGCAGGAGTTGAAGAATAAGCGAAGTGGAGGCACTGGCTGTAGTTGAGTGAGCAGCAAATATTAACTCCACCGCGGTTTCCTAGACACCAGAAACAGAACACAATTAACATTTAATTTAAGCTATAATATTGGACATTTGTTTTGGTCGTCCAAAGTAAATAAATGGTCCATTCACCTTAGTAGGCTATAAACCTCCAAATAAGTTTGACTATACAATTGCAAATGTGGGATTGTATATGCATATGACCAAAGAAAACAGAATGGTTAAACAGAAAAATACAATTATTTACCTTCAACTCCTGCATGCTGAGTTCATTTCCATTTTCCTTGGCACTGATCAACATGTAATCGAAAGCATCATAGTACTCCTCAGACTGTTGTTTCTGCATTTTCTCCTCTATGATTTTCTCCATGCACGCATGTAGGATTTCCCGGGCTTCTATTCCCTGAGAAGAAAACAGACATCAGCATGGCGTCTAATGGATTTTTAGCTGCCTTGATGGGACATTTCCATTCAGTGCTTGAAAATATATTATATTTACTCTTTTCCATTCTAATAACATATTGAGAGTTAATGTGATGTACCAATGCAAGTTAGCAAAATAGTTTTGTTATCATGCCACACCATACAATATGAATTAGGCTACAATAGTTTTGTTTTTTAAACATGTAAAGATATTAATCATAAATTAACGTATTATAATTTCAGGGTTATCATTTCTCAGGACTATCATTTCTACAATGATTAAAACATAAAATAAATATGCAAATAATTTTACAGCATTATAACATTGTTGGCTGTAGGCTTACTCACTTTGCGGAGTCCACTCATAGGTGCGTCAATTGGTAGTGAGAAGAGGTTGTTCATGAGTTGCTCAAAGATCTTAGACAGGTAAACTATGCGTTTTTCCTCCATCTTCAGTCCCAACAAGACTCTGACAGCAATGCGAAATGTGAGAGACTTGGCTGAGACGTAAACATTCACTGGGCCAGGCTCTGAGCACCACTTTGCAATTTCAGACTTGACAACATCTTGCAAGCGAGGTAGGTAAGTCTCCAAGGCCCCGCGGCTAAAGACTTTTGCCAAGATCTTAAAGGAAAGGAAAGCATAATAAAAATGTATCACCTGGTAGGCTACAAGGTACTCCAGACAACAATTGAATAATACTTGAGACACAATTAATCATCCCGATACTTCTCTAGTTATTACCTATAATAACTCAATAACAACAGCAGGGAATTATGTGCATATTTTATTGCCTTGATTTGCCTCCCTGGCGAGTAACAGGCCTGGAAGATGATCATGCCTCACCAAGTTATGTCCCCTGCGGGTTTTTACTCATCTTTATTTCATCCTTACTTTTCTCTTCTTCTTGTGCAAATCTCCAATAGAGTTGACCAGGGTGTCGGGTCCCAGGATAATACGGGTACTCTGAGGCCACTGCGTGCAAACCAAGTTGTGTTCTCCAAGCAAGATTTTACGGATGTTTTCGGCACCAGTCACCCGGATAACAGGCTTTCCTAAAAGGTGAGTTTTAAAAACGTTGCCATGCTTCTCTCTCCTGGAGATGTGGAAGTTGGACCCCTGTCGTAAAACACAAACACACACAAAAGCGGTAAAGGAGGTGTTCAGTTCATGTGTATAAAGAGGGCGCGTTCTACCCATGGCCTTAAGGCTCTACCCCGTGCCTCCTAGTTTACGCCCAGTCTGGAAGCGGGATGCATTCCTACAGGAGCGCGGTGTGGAATTGAAGTGAAAGCGTCTGTTTTTCACCGCAAGAATGAATTACACACGCTCATCAAGTCCACACAAGTATAGTACCATGGACGCATTATATTCAGTATACAGTATACTGAACTGAGATGTAATGTTTTCATAAGTTGTGTGCTGTTTCTTTGCACATTTTAACACAAACAAACTCTTTAGCTCATCACATGCACATATAGTCTATCTTGGAACGCTTGTAAAAAAAAAACTAAACAATACTCCTCATACCTGAAAGAGCCAGTGGAACGTTTCTCCCACCAGCGGCCAGCCCATGGACCCATTGGGTAGCGGCAACTTGCTCTCTGTGTCCCGCGTAATGGTCCACCGGAAGGTCCACAGTTGCCTGGAGACGGCAAGCAAGATCAGGGCGGAGAGCACTGATGTGAGCGCAGTGACCAGCGCTGACAAGTGATTGAGCTCCAGAAGGAACATCTCCAAAAATCCACGTGCTACTGTGTGAAGTCTGACTCGTGCTTCTTTTCTCTGTCCAGAGTAGAGAGAAATAATTTCCCAAAACGTTAATGGCGCTTTTATGTTGCAATTGTTATTCATGCAACTTACTTTCCAATCTTAACAGACACATATTTGTATGACAAGCATGGTTTCTGATAATTATGCAGAAGATATGGTTTAAGTAGGCTAAACGAAAGAAAAAGATGATCCTGATTTATATATACTGGAAGTCTCCTTCATTCCGCCTCAATTTACTTCCCCTTGCATGACGACAAACTCACAAGTATTCCAAATAGTTGTACAGGTTACATACGTCCCGCGTTTTATAGTGCATTGTAATAAAACAAGCAAAAGCGGGAGATACACTCACATTGATTGAAATACAGTAGCCTACAGTTGGCCAACGTTTGAGACGTGTAAGGCGGATGCTGACTAATAATCGTATAGTATCTTCCTAACCCTAAGAAAGTAACACTGAAAAAAGTTGCCTATTTTAAAAGTGTTTGTAGCTTGAGAAAAACACAAAAACATCAAAGAAAACAACTGGAATATTGAAATAGTAGGTGTAGAGAGCCTTACCTTGTCTTAAACGTGGAACCAAGTCGCTGACAGCAACGAGAAACTCGTCCTTAAAGGTCTCTTTCCTCCTCCAAAATGTATTGTTCGCACGGAGCTTTATAAATATTGGAACACTACATGATCCACCTTCGCAGATGACGTATAACGTTTTTAAAAAATATATATATCTAAAGAGCTCGTTAAATCGCCAGGATTGGAGAAAAGTTTGTGATAGCACTCGGAGATTGAGTGAGCGCGAGCGATGCGGCTTTGAAAGTGCGTGTATGGTATGGGGATCGAATGGCAGCTGATTGAGGAGACAGGTAACCAACCAATCACTGAAACCCTTCAGTTTGACCGACTCTGTTCACATAGACCAGTTCTCAATTGGCATGGACATGGCGTAGGCCTTTGTATTGCATGCCCTGTCAACCTGTGTGAATAATAATACATATAGGCCAACAAATTAACAATAATCTGAACAAGTTTTCATGATTTCAAGATTAGTTCAACCTGCAAAATTATAGGTAATATTTATTTTCTCGGATAAATAGCAGTATTTACATGTTCTAGAACTTAATCTAACGTGAGCAAATTATAACAAATCTAGGTTTCCGGATGATTTGTCCTGTAATTTTACGCAGTTGAATATCTTCATATTTAATGTTGAAATCACAGGTTGAACGTGTTAGATTAAAACCACAATATAGCATTTTAGAAACTGGTACACAAATGTCAAAAGAAATGTAAATATAACATTAGCTTCAATTCAAAACTTCGGGAAATGCTTTACGCGTGGTTGTGTTAACATTCCTCTGGTTAGAATTGGGTTTCCTCTCATATTTAGTGTTGATGAGTGTGCCCCAGAGATGCCGGTACCTGTGGTGTCCTCAGTTCTTCCTGTTGGGTTCCTTTTTCGATCAGGGAACAGACGGAACACCTGTTGCACACATTTTGGATTGTTGGCCAAATTCGTAAATTGATTGTTTAAACAAAGAATTTCAATACAATACATACAGTCTCATTTTTTAAAATAAAAATATTTGTATCTAATGAAATAACATGTGAAAAAAATAGATACAGTAGATCAATGTGGTCCAAAATTGTCTACCTATTTTTTTTTTATTGTGAGATGAAAAGGGTAGTTTTATCTTCAGTTTGATTTCAAATAAATGTTAGACTGCGGCCTCACATTGTAAACATGTCATTAACCAACCGTGTCACTCTATATGACAAATGGGTGTGTAATGACCCTTTATGGCTAAATCCAAACATTTGGTGAAAAAGTTTGAAAACTTTTTTGTATAGCCAGTTAACAAGGGTCACGTAATTTTCACCATTAGGACATGTTAACTACCACAAAACTGTTAACAGGTAATAACATAGGCCGATGTTATATTTGCCATATCAACCATATCAAATTTACCAACATTTCTCATAAGCCTGTTAGGCTATGTGAATGGCATCAGTTACAGAAGGATGCACTATGTTAACAAATCTTATTTGAGCCTCCTATGGCAAGCCATTTTATAGTGAATATGTTCCTCTTAATTGTGAGATTGCTAATGTTACTGCCGATTGAGTGACAGTGTATGTGTTGGCTTCTTCCATTACATAGTCACTATATGAGCTGACCTTGGTCTTTGCATGCTCTATGTCTGTTGTGCTGTTCCCACTGTTACATAACTCAGCCAGGCCAAACTTTAGTGCAGGGTCCATCACAAATGTCCTAGGTGGCAAAGGTCCAGATGGATAATGTAATTTGTCGGCGTAGTTACAAACCCCCACCTCACAACCCATGCGACCTCAACGCCAGTTGAGTATGGAGGCTCTAGTGGATTACTGTCAAATTATTTACAATTGTGAAATTATGGCCTTGATTTCCGTAGGCATTATCCTACCGACCATTAGGGGCAACGTGAGCACCTATCGCCTATTCCTACCCTAAAAGCACACCATCACAAATGATCGTGAAATAGATACAAATTACTAATTAGGTATTCGTGACAGTCACATAATTTTTTCATGTCCACCACACAATTTTCTAAGTAATTTTATCTTTAAAATTCAAATTTATTGTAGCTAAAATTAGCTAGGTTAGAAAGGTGGCTAATCTTAGTTTAGCTCATTGAAGACAAATGAAGCAGGTTAAAATGGAGATATAACAGGCATAGTTTTAATTACTCCAGGAAGTAACGTTGCAGTTTAGCTCAGTGCTGCCCCCTCTCATTGAGTAATTCAAGTCGAAGGCTGACCGGGGCTCCATTAGCAACTCAATTATCCTTATTACTTCTGTGTGCGATGGAAATATTATCGGTTCAAGGACATACATCTGGTGTATTAGAAGCAATTATTGATACATTATTGTCATCAAAAAAATATTATACTCACGCTAAGATTGACCACAAAGATCAACAATTTTCCATTCACTATAATGGAGGATCCTGTTTTCGTCTAATAATACCTGCAGTACCACCTCTAGTGGTGTGGGGGCTGTGCTTTGGCAAAGTGGGTGGGGTTATATCCTTCCTGTTTGGCCCTGTCCGGGGGTGTCCTCGGATGGGGCCACAGTGTCTCCTGACCCCTCCTGTCTCAGCCTCCAGTATTTATGCTGCAGTAGTTTATGTGTCGGGGGGCTAGGGTCAGTTTGTTATATCTGGAGTACTTCTCCTGTCCTATTCGGTGTCCTGTGTGAATCTAAGTGTGCGTTCTCTAATTCTCTCCTTCTCTCTTTCTTTCTCTCTCTCGGAGGACCTGAGCCCTAGGACCATGCCCCAGGACTACCTGACATGATGACTCCTTGCTGTACCCAGTCCACCTGGCCGTGCTGCTGCTCCAGTTTCAACTGACCTGAGCCCTAGGACCATGCCCCAGGACTACCTGACATGATGACTCCTTGCTGTCCCCAGTCCACCTGACCGTGCTGCTGCTCCAGTTTCAACTGTTCTGCCTTATTATTCGACCATGCTGGTCATTTATGAACATTTGAACATCTTGGCCATGTTCTGTTATAATCTCCACCCGGCACAGCCAGAAGAGGACTGGCCACCCCACATAGCCTGGTTCCTCTCTAGGTTTCTTCCTAGGTTTTGGCCTTTCTAGGGAGTTTTTCCTAGCCACCGTGCTTCTACACCTGCATTGCTTGCTGTTTGGGGTTTTAGGCTGGGTTTCTGTACAGCACTTTGAGATATCAGCTGATGTACGAATGGCTATATAAATAAATTTGATTTGATTTGATTTGTGGTCTACCTTGAACTTCCGTGGTTTCAATGAGAGGGGGCAGTCGTTCTCCCCTGGGTTAAGGTTAGGGTTAGGTTTAGCTAACATGCTAGCTACGTAGTTACAAAGTATAGACGGGTTGACTGACAACGTCATGGAAGTGATGCGCGCACATCGATGTGGCCGGAAGCCGTGCTTTGTTATGATTCTGAACGGTCAGACAGCTAGCAACAATAAGAAGCTGCCATGTGGGGAATCTTGGTGGTTCGTTTCATCTCGTTGTATCTTGTTATTGATACCATGTCTTGTTTGGAGGTGTTTTGACTTATTTCATGTCAATGCTAATATGACTCAAATTCACTAGCTAGCTAACCAACAAGTGTAATGATGTATTTGAGAGAAAACATGCTCATTGTGCAAATTTATTACTGTTTTCAATAAATATTTGAAGACAAAATTTACAATTTGTCAACAATCTAAGCCTTTGCCCCAGAGTTGCAAACGTCTCGATTTTGTTGCTAAACAACCAACCCATCTATTTTGCAGTCGCTAATTAGCTCAAATGTTAAAGTTCTCCATCATGTGATTTAATCACGCAACATTTGGGTTGCTAGACCTTTGGTTATTCATCGAGTCATCGAGAAACCCTCTCAGCCCTCAATGATTAGTCATGGATCAGGTTAGGTTTGAAATGCTTCAGTGATGATAAACACATAGTATAGCCCTCCGTGTCATGTTGGGTTGTAATGATAACCTGCCCATAACCTGGCCCACTCCCTCTTCCTGCTCTGATGTTGATGAAACTCAGCATTTGATATATGATTCATACTTCCAGCTCAATGCCACTCCTAGATGCCAAGTCCCCATGTGATTGAGAGGCATTTCCCATCTCTGTGCCCCTTGGTTCCCTGTGGGCTGCTGCTCTAGAGAGATATATGGAGGAAGCCACCCCCCAGCAGGTAAACAGACAGGGATTGCAGTAGTTATTTGGATTTAGACTAATCTCTCCCATGGGGCAGAATACTTGCCTGAGACCCAGCAGCTCCCCGCCTGTCCTCTTCTCTCACTGCCACCGTGCTGTCATACGACTCCCCTACTAAAGCCAGGTCAGAGGTCTGTTCACTGATTGATTAGATAACTAAGTCAATATTTACATAATTATGGCATCACATAACAACTTATTACGATGGAAACCACTTCCCATGATTGACTTAGTTATCAAATCAATCAGGGAACAGACGTCTGCCCTGGCTTCAGTAGGAGGCAAAATGGTGAAGAAAACCAAATGGTTCGGCAATGTCTTGAGAGAAATCTGTAACAACATTCAAGGTGTAGTCACTGTGACCCAGTCTCACTTTGAAGTGTGAGAGGCAACAACTCAGGTACCTTTCCACTCAAGCTTTTACGGGGGGCAGGGGGAGAATGTGTGTGTGTGTGGGGGGGGGGGGGGATATTCTCTTGTCTAGATATTTAGGAAATGCCATTATTAATTTTAACAGCCGGGAAACCGAATACCAAAGAAGAAGCTATCAGCTATGGCTGTGGGAGACAAGTAGGGGCTTGTCAGACATGTGGAGGGAGCTTTTCATCCAGACAAGAACACAACGCTCAATGTTAGGATGATAAATGAATGTGTAAAATAACTGTTTCACTAACAACATCATCTCAAGAGGGGCTTTTGAATTTGTTTCCCAACCGTAGTTTATAAGGCTATTACAATGATTAATAACCCTTAATGCTCGTTAAAAAAAAATATAGTTAATTTTCATCTAATGATGATTATGCCCCAACACAAAATGAAGTCTAGAATAAATGACTGCTATATATTATTTGTACCAACATAACATTGAATTAAGTATGGATACTAAATTACTTGAGGTGTGTTATGGAAAAGACTTGACGAAGCAGCTGAATGAAACGTTATGCAAGGGCTGTCCACAGAGAAGAAGTCAGTGTCAACACTGGGAGAAAGAAAGTGAACTATGCCACCTACTACCCTAGAGGCATTGCAATGGCATGTGTCTGGAACCTTTACTGACATGACTACAGCTAATGTACCTCTTACTGGAGTGCTGTGTACTTTACTGTCATGGATAGAGATCATCAGATTTTTGGGGGGACAACCGTAAAACACATTTTTGATCCATGTGATAGCAAAGTACTTTTAAAACGCCTTGAATGAATTTGGTAAACACTGTGCTGGAAAACGTGTGGGGGATATTTTGATAGATACTTTATTTGGAAGAACTTGTTCTGACACCAATCCTTTGGTCAATTAGTCAAGGAATTAAGGGCGTTGAGGTACATTTCCCATTTCCTTTGAGCATTACAAAATTTGAGGTTATGATTCTAGGTGTTAACGTTAACAGACAGTATGGTGAATAAATGAATGGCAGCTATTTCTGTCAATAATATAATTAACAGTGAAAAATAAAACGGTTGATCCCATCCTTTTTTATTTCTTTATTCTTCTGTTGCTATATTAAACATTCTGTAGGGTCACTCAAATGTACATTTAAAGCCAGCTCCACTGCTTTTTTTTGCTTCATTCTTCCCTTCTAATCAGGGACAGATTTAGAACGGGGACACCAGGTGGGTGCATTTAGTTATCAAGTAGAACAGAAAACCAGCAGTACTCCGGACCTCATAGGGTAAGATTTGAATACCTTTGCTCTAGGATATTTAATTTAAATTTTCATGCTTATTACCACAACGTCTTTGATTGGTAATTACACCACACATGCGGTTTAATTCAAGGACAACTTTGAAATCCCCTGCCGTTCTATCAAGACCTGTTCTCTCAAATGGAGCTTTCAAATTTGTATTTGTCCATCAAGTTAGACAGAGTGAGAATAAGTTCAAAGGAGGTGAGATATCCCGTGATCTCACAGTGAGGTAGAATAAAGAGAATGTGCTTTAATTTGGAGAATTGTCGCTGTCTGTCATGTCACATAAATTCACACAGTGAGCACTGGCCTGATCTGGTTTATATAATAATATAATAAATGCCATTTAGCAGCTGCCTTTTTCCCAAATTGACTTAGTCATGCGTGCATCCATTTTTCATATTGGTGGCTCCAGCAGGAATTGAACCCACAACACTAGGGGTGGCAAGCACCATGCTCGACTGACTGAGACAAGATGACACTGACAGACATGGTCGCCCTTTTTCTAGCTCCTAGCCAACTTTGCAGTATTATTCTAATTGTTTTGTTATTTCTTACATTATCTGCTCACAACGTTTCTTGTATTGTTACCTACAGCCGAAAATTACTTTTGGAGTTTAGATTGGCGGTTACTCACCAGAAATTCTAGCAGAAATTCGATTGTGCACCCCAATACATGTCAAACATGCTTTTAAGTTATGTACCCAGTATGTCCCTCAGGTTCTCTGGTACTGGCCTTTTAACTATCCCAAAGGCTAGGATGAAAAGGCATGGAGAAGCAGCCTTTAGATATTATACCCCCAGCCTCTGGAATAGCTTGCCAGAGAACCTGAGGGGGGCCGAAACTGTGGACATATTTAAAAGAGATCTTAAAACACACCTTTTTAGTTTAGCTCTTCAGTCGTTCAGTTTTTATTGTTATTCATTAGATTTTTATTCTCTTAGGTTTCTGTAGTAAATATTTAGTTTTTTATTGTCATTGTTTTTATTAGTTTTTTTCCTGTGAAGCACAATGCGTTGCATTCCATGTCTGAAATGTGCTGTGTAAATAAAGTTTGATTTGATTTGAATTCCCTGACCTGGATCCTTTGTTTGAACTTTCCAAGCCAGCTCTATTCACCCCGGGGGCTGCACCAAAATGCTGATGTCGGAGAAGAGGAAGAAGAATTGGGGCCCTAATCAGACTCAGGTGGCTTGCATACCATCCACCGCTTCTGAGTACATTACTCGCTAATATTCAGTCACTGGACAATAAAGTACACTAGCTCAGGGTGAGGATCACCTTCCAGAGAGACATCAGGGACTGTAACATACTCTGTTTTACAGAATCATGTCTCTTTCTGGATATATTGTCCTATCCATTCAGCCAGCGGGGTTCTCTGTCCATTGCGCGGACAGGAAGAAAGAACTCTCCAGGAAAAAGAAAGGTGGAGGGGTTTGTTTCATAGTGTGATTGTGGTAACATACTGGAACTCAAGTCCTTTTGTTCTTCCGATCTGGAATAACTCACCTTCAAATGCCAACTGCATTACCTCCCGAGAAAATGTTCTGCAGTCATCATCACTGCTGTGTATATTCCCCTCCAAGCCAACACCACAACATCTCTCAAGGAACTACACTGGACTATATGCAAACTGGAAACGGCTTATCCTGAGGCCACATTTATTGTAGCTGGGGACTTTAATAAAGGAAATCTGAGGAAAATGCTACCGAAATTCTATCAACACATTTCTTGTGCTACATGCGCATGGCATACTCTGGATAATTGCTCAACTTCCCTCCTGGGATGGCTACAAGGCCCTCCCCCACCATCCCTTCAGATTACGCCTTCATTTTGCTCCTCCCCACCTACAGTGCCTTATGAAAGTATTCGGCCCCCTTGAACTTTGCGACCTTTTGCCACATTTCAGGCTTCAAACATAAAGATATAAAACTGTATTTTTTTGTGAAGAATCAACAACAAGTGGGACACAATCATGAAGTGGAACGACATTTATTGGATATTTCAAACTTTTTTAACAAATCAAAAACTGAAAAATTGGGCGTGCAAAATTATTCAGCCCCTTTACTTTCAGTGCAGCAAACTCTCTCCAGAAGTTCAGTGAGGATCTCTGAATGATCCAATGTTGACCTAAAAGACTAATGATAATAAATATAATCCACCTGTGTGTAATCAAGTCTCCGTATAAATGCACCTGCACTGTGATAGTCTCAGAGGTCCGTTAAAAGCGCAGAGAGCATCATGAAGAACAAGGAACACACCAGGCAGGTCCAAGATACTGTTGTGAAGAAGTTTAAAGCCGGATTTGGATACAAAAAGATTTCCCAAGCTTTAAACATCCCAAGGAGCACTGTGCAAGCGATAATATTGAAATGGAAGGAGTATCAGACCACTGCAAATCTACCAAGACCTGGCCGTCCCTCTAAACTTTCAGCTCATACAAGGAAAAGACTGATCAGAGATGCAGCCAAGGGGCCCATGATCACTCTGGATGAACTGCAGAGATCTACAGCTGAGATGGGAGACTCTGTCCATAGGACAACAATCAGTCATATATTGCACAAATCAGGCCTTTATGGAAGAGTGGCAAGAAGAAAGCCATTTCTTAAAGATATCCATAAAAAGTGTTGTTTAAAGATTTCCACAAGCCACCTGGGAGACACACCAAACATGTGGAAGAAGGTGCTCTGGTCAGATGAAACCAACATTGAACTTTTTGGCAACAATGCAAAACGTTATGTTTGGCGTAAAAGCAACACAGCTCATCACCCTGAACACACCATCCCCACTGTCAAACATGGTGGTGGCAGCATCATGGTTTGGGCCTGCTTTTCTTCAGCAGGGACAGGGAAGATGGTTAAAATTGATGGGAAGATGGATGGAGCCAAATACAGGACCATTCTGGAAGAAAACCTGATGGAGTCTGCAAAAGACCTGAGACTGGGACGGAGATTTGTCTTCCAACAAGACAATGAATCAAAACATAAAGCAACATCTACAATGGAATGGTTCAAAAATAAACATATCCAGGTGTTAGAATGGCCAAGTCAAAGTCCAGACCTGAATCCAATCGAGAATCTGTGGAAAGAACTGAAAACTGCTGTTCACAAATGCTCTCCATCCAACCTCACTGAGCTCGAGCTGTTTTGCAAGGAGGAATGGGAAAAAATGTCAGTCTCTCGATGTGCAAAACTGATAGAGACATACCCCAAGCGACTTACAGCTGTAATCGCAGCGAAAGGTGGCGCTACAAAGTATTAATTTAAGGGGGCTGAATAATTTTGCACGCCCAATTTTTCAGTTTTTGATATGTTAAAAAAGTCGCTCCACTTCATGATTGTGTCCCACTTGTTGTTGATTCTTCACAAAAAAATACAGTTTTATATCTTTATGTTTGAAGCCTGAAATGTGGCAAAAGGTCGCAAAGTTCAATGGGGCCAAATACTTTCGCAAGGCACTGTATAGGGAGAAACATAATCAGGAAGCACTCGTGGTAAGGACTGTTCAATGTTGGTCTGACCAATTGGTTTTATGCTTCAAGATTGTTTTGATCACGCGGACTGGGAAATGTTCCGGGTCGCCACTGAGAATAGTATCGATGTACAGTATACATTGACTGGGCATAGAGGATGTTGTTAGAGGATAGAGGATGTTGTTCCCACTATGACGATTATAATTTATCCAAACCAAAAACCGTGGACAGATGGCCGCATTTGCGCAAAACTGAAAGTGCGAACCATTACATTTAACAATGGCAAAGTGATTGGGAACATGTACAAACAGACCAGCTATGATCTCCGTAAGGTTTAAAAGAGGCAAAACGACAGTACAGGGCCAAAGTGGAGTCGAAATTCAAAGGTTCAGACACAAGCCGTATGTGGCAGGGACTCCAAACAATCATGGATTATAAAGGGAAAGCCAACCACGTTCCGGACACCTTCTTCGCCCGCTTCAAGGAAAACAACATTGAGCTGCTGATGCCGCCCCCTCCTCTTACGAGGACTGTGTGCTCTCATTCTCCGTGGCCGACATGAGTAAGTAATTTAAGTGTGTTAACCCTCGCAAGGCTGCCGGCCCAGACAGCATCTCAAGCCGCATCCTCAGACCAATTCAAAATTGATTAAATAGATTTTTTCCCTCACCCATCTACACATAAGACCCACTAATTGCCCCTTCAACCTCAGGAGGCTGAATACATTTGGTTTAGCCCCTAAGACCCTCACAAACTTCTACAGATGCACCATTGAGAACATCCTGCCGGGCTGTATCACCGCCTAATACGGTAATTGCATCGTCCTCAAACGCAGGGCTCTTCAGAGGGTGGTGCGGTCAGCCCAACTCATCTTCGGGGGCACACTGCCTGCCCTCCACGATATATACAGCATCCGGTGTCACAGGTAGGCCACGCATTCGGGGTCACAGCCATCCTAGTCACGTCCTGTTCACCCCACTATCATCTAGATTCTAGAAGGCGAAGACAGTACAGGTGCATCAAAGCTGGAACAGGGAGACTGAAAAACAGCTTCAATTTCCAGGCCTTCAGACTGTTAAAAAGTCACTACTAGCATTCTTCTGCCCAGTACACTGCCCTGAACCTTAGTCACTGTAACTACCCAGCTACCACCATGTACTCTATCATGCGCCTTAGAGACTGCTTTGCCCACTATGTACATAGGGTCCGTGAACACCGGTCCTTTAAATAATGTTTCTATACTTTTTTACCCACTTTATATGTATATACTGTATTCTAGCCATGGCTCATCCTATATAACTGCTGCTGTACACACCTTTTCTGTTCATATACTGCCCATACTGTCTATGCACACCATTTTATATATATATACAGTATATAAGGTGTGTACAGCAGTAGTTTTATATGCCTTTAGAAAGTATTCATACCCCTTGACTTATTCCACATTTTGTTGTGTTACAGCCTGAATTCAAAATGTATTACATTTTTAAAAATTCACCCATCTACACACAGAATTTACATAAGTATTCACACCCCTTTGCTATGACACTCCAAATTGAGCTCAGGTGCATCCAATTTCCTTTGATCATATATTATATAATATTGGATGCCTGATGAAGACCTAAGTGATGAAATGTTGTAACAAATGCAGTGCTTTCCTTACATTTTTTCTTGATGATTAGTTGACAAGTTGAATCAATTGTGCTAGTCTGTAGCTACAAAAAAAAATTGTACTGTTAAGGGTACTCGAGGACTAGAGTTGGGAAACATTGACGTAGGATATACAGGTAACTTCTAAAATAAAGGAAACACTTGAGTAAATGATGGATACAAAGCATATTGAAAGCAGGTGCTTCCACACACGTGTTTCCTGAGTCAGTTAAGCAATACATATCCCATCATGCTTAGGTTCATGTATACAAATGACCGTTTGCCCATTACCTTGGCTACCATGGCTAGAAGAAGAGATCTCAGTGAATTTAAAAGAGGGGTCTCAATGGAGCATAGGGAGTTTAAAGGGTGTGTGTGTGTCTCAGTCACCAGATCTCGACCCAATTGAACACTTATGGGAGATTCTGGAGTGGCGTCCCAGAAACGCGCTTTCCACCACCATCAACAAAACACCAAATGATGTTAGTTGTCGTGGAAAAACTTGTGCTGCATCTCACCAGTAGAGTTCCAGACAGTTGTAGAATCTATGCCAAAGCACATTGAAGCTGTTCTGGCGGCTCGTGCTGGTCCAACGTCCTATTAAGACACTTTTTTGTTTCCTTTATTTTGTCAGTTACCTTTAAGTTTGTCATGTTTGTGGTAATGCTAGATTGTGATGGAGAGTACATTTGTGTTATGAGATGCTTGTGTTCCCCATGGCAACCTTAGTGTTAGTGCAGTGTTACTACATACTGTAGGGGCTTGAGTTGGCAATCTGCTGGCAATCTGTTTTCGGTGAATATGGTCTAAAAAGCAGGTACAATATGGCATAAATATGAGGTACAATATGGCATAAATATGAGGTACAATATGGTCTAAATATGAGGTACAATATGGTCTAAATATGAGGTACAATATGGTCTAAATATGAGGTACAATATGGTCTAAATATGAGGTACAATATGGCATAAATATGAGGTACAATATGGCATAAAAATGAGGTACAATATGGCATAAAAATGAGGTACAATATGGCATAAATATGAGGTACAATATGGCATAAATATGAGGTACAATATGGCATAAATATGAGGTACAATATGGCATAAAAAGGACATTGGTGGATATCTCCTGTAGTCCAGTGTTAAAGGTCAGAACAGATTGTTTTGTAAATGCAAGTTCTAAAGTAACATATGAGATAATGAATTGCCTACTGCAGTTGTTAAAATAGTAGCCTATGTGATAATCAAATTCTCCCGTTTTAAATAGAGGAGTCTGGTTTTCTGTGACCTTTGCATTCCATGTTCTTTCCTGTTCTGAAAATGTAATGGGATTTGTTACTGAAATAATGAAGTATCCATTGAATCCAATCCAATTCAAATACATATTTTTGGTCTTACTATAAGATAATTTCAGCCTAGTGAACTCGGAGTATACTCTTTGGTCCTGCAGTCAGTTTGCAGAGGAAACAGTGGAGGTTATTCTATAGCACTCTGTCTCGAAATCTAACACTCCTCAATCAACATCCGCAAGCTATCAATCAGGGAAACTTCCAACTAGCGAAAGAGAAAGTTGTCCACGTCCCAAAAACAACCACCCCGAGAGTTGACAGGATACAATACATATCCTAACAAAGGTTAAAAGGCTTCCACATGTCAACATGGATTTAAATATCACTTCCAGAATTGCACATTTAAAGTAGCTATGAGTTTGCGATGAAGATTGACAATATGTTTCACAATGAGTTCTGCTTGTGGCTCATATTCTCAACACAAACTGAAAGAGAATGTTCAGCTTAACATGTTGGCCAAAACAGAAAGGAATGCAACAATTTTAAACCTGAGACATTATTGACCAAATATCCTGGCTTCATTAGGCCGATTACGAGTAATAAAGGAAAGATCTCTGAGAATCAATTTGACAGATACGTGGTAGGGATCATTGGAAGGGGAGCCATATTCTAGATAAGCTAACGGTTGTAGAGATAAGCGGTCTCTGTTACTAACCAGGCTTAGGAATCAGGAGATTCTCTCCGTCTCACTGATCCTGTCTGTTGGGTACCGTCTCTCATCGCACACAGCGTTCCCCCTCCTTCCTCCCTGAGTCTCCCCACCATGTCTCTTTGATTTTCAGACCCTTTCCCCTCGTCTAAGCAGCTACCTGTCATCAGCTCATCCCTGGGGGATGGGTGGGAAGGGAGGGGTGTGTTGGTGACCCCCAGGGCAAGGCCAGGGTGAGGGGGTAACGTCTGACTACCGGACCCCATTTCCTTATCTTTCATGGGCCCACGTAGCGAGCAAGCCAGGGTATCGAATTTGGGCTGAGGTGCAGTGTCATGACCCCATCGGAGGTGCTCCTCGAACAAGGGCCACTGTTCCTCCTTTAGAAAGGGGGACTGTTTCTGACAAACTGTGGTAAAAGTTCAAAATGAAAGACCTTTCCTCCACTTTCCTCCCCTCGCTGAATACTTTGGAAAAGTTCAGTCCTGATGAACATATTTCATCAATGAGGACAGATGTGTGACAACATTAGAAAATATCAAGCTCAAGCTTCCAAAAAATATCACAATGTCTAATAATAGTTAGCTATAGCTATTGAAGTTAAACAACCAGGTTGCAGTTGAATTTAAATCACATTCTCGCTTGACAACTGGAGTATTTCCGACGCACAGTTTCAACATTATATGCTCATTCCGTTACTAATCGTCACCTAAGAGGGCAGTTCAGAAAGAGTTGACAGTCAGTTGTCTAGGCTGTGTGAGGAATGTTCCACAGACAGGTCTCTTTGACACAGAGCAGGAAATACAGATGATATCTGTCAGACAGACCAGCTAACTACAGCATACCGTTTGAGACGCTGAAACCGGATCCCTTCCCCCATGTCGGCCTGTTTATGACACGCCTCTTGACATGTTTTTGCACTTCTAATCAAGAGTTTTGTATAACACATCAGACAGTGTCACAGAATGTGTCTGTTTGAGTTAGGATAATTATCTTCCAGACATGGTCTAGATCTACTATATGATATGCTATTAGATCTTAATAGCTCTAATGATGCTAGATTTGCTACCTGGATTGTTATATTAGTAATGAACAAGTCTGGCATGTGAAATGTATTTTAATATTTGCAATTGTGCATATATTTCGTTTGAGTTTCACAGTCAACATCCTACATTGCCTTGGATGACAATGGTGTCTGATAACGACTGAACACAAGGAGGAGGAGGGTGGCGTGGCGTTTTAAGTGTGATGCAACGGAAGGCTTTCTTTCCTGAGGGTTGAAAGGCTCAGGGGGGAAACGGTTCCTAACCTTGGTGACAATGAGTATTGGAAAAGGCGTAGTGTTTATGTTTTGAGTGAATCAACAATAAGAAGGAAGTCCTTTTATTAAAAGGAAGAGTGGGCATTAGGCTCAGAAGCTGCTGTCTGTGAAACCCATTACCTGTGAAAAGCCCACCTGAGGCAGCGATTAAGAGGTCAGCAGTGGTTCAGCACCAAACAGACACACACATAGGAGGGGAAAGAGGAGAACAATGGCAGAAAAGGCTTCTTCAGTTGCGGAGTCTCTTTCAAAGGGGAAAGCCATAATCCATTAAGTCCCCTACCACCCTGGTCTCTGTCACACACACGGATAAAGGACAGAGACTGGTGGGAGTGACAGGATCTGGAGAGTGGCCTGCAGTGTGTCAAGTTGTGGTGAATTGATCCTTGCCACAGGCCCTATTCTTGTCGATCAGTACAATCACTTCTACAAAGAAAGGGAAGAGAGAGATATGAAGGAATGAGACACTGTTGGCTGGGACCTCAGCAAGTAATCACATACAGGGCCTATCATCAGGGCCAGCCCTAGCCTTTTGGGGAACCTAAGTGAGTTTTGGTTGCCCTCTTTGTTGGGTAGATTTACATTTTTGTCATTTAGCAGACACTCATCCAGAGCGATTTACAGAAGCATTTAGGGTTAAGTGCCCTGCTCAACAGTTGTTTCGCCTAGTCGGCTCAAGGATTTGATCTTATCCACAATATAGTTAGCCTTACAGCAAAACAACTCCTTGCTCTTCCAGAGGACCCCTTTCGGATGACGGAACACTTTGCCACAAATAATCATTCTTGTGTGAAGATAAAAAAACAAACGTTTAAGCGTTGGTCCCTGTTTGCTTTCAAGCAAACCACCGTCCCCACTCCACTGGTTTAATTGCCCTAAGGTATATGTGTAAATACAGGTCTAATTGACCAAATGAACCTGCATTTCCTCTGAACAGACAGGCTATAATGCGGTTTACTGTGTTTTTACATAGCTTATGCTGTGTTTAAATCCAACGGACTCAAATACTATAACAAAATTGACTAGGCCCCCTTAGAGGTCAGGACCCCTTGGCATATGCCCAGTTGGTA
The DNA here is from genome assembly GCF_057628025.1 of Oncorhynchus mykiss. NCBI lineage: Eukaryota > Metazoa > Chordata > Actinopteri > Salmoniformes > Salmonidae > Oncorhynchus > Oncorhynchus mykiss. The sequence goes on from NC_143022.1 coordinate 80,800,387, forward strand.
ATCCGGCCATTATCACTGTAAGGTTTAGATAGCTCGGTTGCCTAATTTACCTAGCTAGCTAGCAAAAACTTTAGCTGTCAATCGGAAAACTGCTGATGCAAATTTTCAATTGGACCTTGTGTGTTCTACTATTCAAACTCTCAACAGTTTGGTCAGGGGCCCCTTAGCGGCCACGGGGCCACATGCGGTCTATACTGTCGCTTTGTGGGCTGGCCGGCTCTACCTATCATGGTATCATTGCCAGTCTTCCAGCTGACACAGAGAGACGGAGCTCCAATCTCAGAACAGTGCAATGAGAATGTCTACGCATTTTTTCACCCCACACCCTCTGCCACAAACATCTCTGAAATCCCCAGATGAATTACACACAATCTTCATTATACAACCTTGGTGGAGTTTACCTCTATAAAAATCACAATCTGGGAGATAGGGACCAGGAGGGAGTTTTGACTGTGGTTTGTGTGTTCATGTATGTGTTTTTATGTGTGTATGTGTGTTTACAGTGTGTGTGTGTGGGTGTGAGAGAGAGAGAGAGAGAGAGAGAGAGAGAGAGAGAGAGAGTTGTGTGTATGTGTGTTCACAGTGTTTCTGTGCGGGTTTTTCTAGCCCGGGGGTAGGATGATTACAGGAGCATTCAGAGTGCAGGACACGGGTTCCATCTCTGTCAGCGTGCTTCAAACATCTGCTTTTGTTCCAGCATCTGCTCAATAAAACCCCTTTAACGTTACCTCCAGCCAAACAGCAATTACAGGCGGGCCGCAGGGCAGAGGGGAAAGGGGGCGGTGGGCCAGGAACTCTGCAAACTTGCAGACGAGGAGCGGAATGCTCGGAGTAGCCCCGTCATCGCTGGACTGGAATGTCTGCCTCCCCTGCCTACTGCCCTCTTTCATAGAGAATTTCTCCTCTCTGGAAGAAAAACCCTCCTGACAACAAGTGAGGGTACAGGTATGAAAAAAGGCCCTGCTCATCATGTGAGCGGATTTCTCGAAACCTTCTTTGTGGATCTGAGTGTACAGGTGTAATTCGATTGCAATATCGCTGAAAATAGCTGTCATCTTAAACTTAAGTCATTCAAATCACTGGTTCAAGCTCCTCTCTGGCATTTCTGTCGCAATCGCTTGACCACTGCTTTACCACTGCTTGACCCCCACAAGCCCCACCAGACGTGTCTGAAGTTGGTACCACCGATGTGCCAAAGTCAAAATGGTTTGGGCTACAAACTAATATGACCCCATCGTCTGAAGGTAACCCAGTACTGGTTAAAAAAATTAATGGAAGTAGTTTTGTGCCCAACAGGGGTTAAATATATATAAACAGTACCAGTCAAAAGTTTGGACACACCTACTCATTCAAGGGTATTTTTTAAAACTATTTTCTGCATTGTAGAATAATAGTGAAGACATCAAAACTATGAAATATCACATAAGGAATCATGTAGTAACCAAAAAAAATGTTAAACAAATAAACATTTATTTTATTTTTGAGATTCTTCAAAGTAGCCACCCTTCACCTTGATGATAGCTTTGCACACTCTTGGCATTCTCTCAACCAGCTTCATGAGGTAGTCACCTGGAATGCATTTCAATTAACAGGTGTGCCTTGTTAAAAGTGAATTAGTGGAATTTCTTTCCTTCTTAATGTGTTTGAGCCAATCCGTTGTGTTGTGACAAGGTAGGGGTGGAAAATAGAAGATAGCCCTATTTGGTAAAAGACCAAGTCCATATTATGGCAAGAACAGCTCAAATAAGCAAAAAGAAACAACAGTCAATTTTTACTTTAAGACATGAAGGTCAGTCAATGCAGAACAGTTCAAGAACTTAGAAAGGTTCTTCAAGTACAGTCACAAAAACCATCAAGCGATATGATGAAACTAGCTCTTAAGAGGACCGCCACAGGAAAGGAAGACCTTATCATCTGCTGCCTAGGATAAGTTAACTGCACCTCAGATTGCATCCCAAATAAATGCTTCACGGAGTTCAAGTAACAGACACATTTCAGCATCAACTGTTCAGAGGCATGAATCAGGCCTTCATGATCGAATTGCTGCAAAGAAACCACTACTAAAGGATAACAATAATAAGAAGAGACTTGCTTGGGCCAAGAAACACGAGCAATGGACATTAGACTGGTGGAAATCTGTCCTTTGGTCTGAGTCCAAATTTGAGATTTTTGGATCCAACCACCGTGTCTTTGTGAGACGCAGAGTAGGTAAACGGATGATCTATGCATGTGTGGTTCCCACCGTGAAGCATACAGGAGGAGGTTTGATGGTGTGGGGGTGCTTTCCTGGTGACACTGTCTGTGATTTTTTTTAGAATTCAAGGCACACTTAACCAGCATGGCTACCACAGCATTCTGTAGCGATATGCCATCCCATCTGGTTTCTGCTTAGTGGGACTATAATTTATTTTTCAACAGGACAATGACCCAACACACCTCCAGGCTGTGTAAGGGCTATTTGACCAAGAAGGAGAGTGATGGGAGTGCTTCATCAGATGACCTGGCCTCCACAATCACCCGACCTCAACCCAATTGAGATGGTTTGGGATGAGTTGGACCGCAGAGTGAAGAAAATCAGCAAGGCTACCCGCCAATAACTGCTCAGCATATGTGGGAACTGTCACGACTGCTCCCACTCCCCCTCCCTGGCGCTCGAGGGCTCCAGGCTACCCATGATCATACACCCCTGTTACCAACATTAGGCGCAGTAGCGCTCAATGGACTCACCTGGACTCCTTCACTTTGTTGGTTACCGCCTGTATATACATACAGTGCCTTGCGAAAGTATTCGGCCCCCTTGAACTTTGCGACCTTTTGCCACATTTCAGGCTTCAAACATAAAGATATAAAACTGTATTTTTTTGTGAAGAATCAACAACAAGTGGGACACAATCATCAAGTGGAACGACATTTATTGGATATTTCAAACGTTTTTAACAAATCAAAAACTGAAAAATTGGGCGTGCAAAATTATTCAGCCCCTTTACTTTCAGTGCAGCAAACTCTCTCCAGAAGTTCAGTGAGGATCTCTGAATGATTCAATGTTGACCTAAATGACTAATGATGATAAATACAATCCACCTGTGTGTAATCAAGTCTCCGTATAAATGCACCTGCACTGTGATAGTCTCAGAGGTCCGTTAAAAGCGCAGAGAGCATCATGAAGAACAAGGAACACACCAGGCAGGTCCGAGATACTGTTGTGAAGAAGTTTAAAGCCGGATTTGGATACAAAAAGATTTCCCAAGCTTTAAACATCCCAAGGAGCACTGTGCAAGCGATAATATTGAAATGGAAGGAGTATCAGACCACTGCAAATCTACCAAGACCTGGCCGTCCCTCTAAACTTTCAGCTCATACAAGGAGAAGACTGATCAGAGATGCAGCCAAGAGGCCCATGATCACTCTGGATGAACTGCAGAGATCTACAGCTGAGGTGGGAGACTCTGTCCATAGGACAACAATCAGTCGTATATTGCACAAATCTGGCCTTTATGGAAGAGTGGCAAAAAGAAAGCCATTTCTTAAAGATATCCATAAAAAGTGTTGTTTAAAGTTTGCCACAAGCCACCTGGGAGACACACCAAACATGTGGAAGAAGGTGCTCTGGTCAGATGAAACCAAAATTGAACTTTTTGGCAACAATGCAAAACGTTATGTTTGGCGTAAAAGCAACACAGCTGAACACACCATCCCCACTGTCAAACATGGTGGTGGCAGCATCATGGTTTGGGCCTGCTTTTCTTCAGCAGGGACAGGGAAGATGGTTAAAATTGATGGGAAGATGGATGGAGCCAAATATGTTAAAAAAGTTTGAAATATCCAATAAATGTCGTTCCACTTCATGATTGTGTCCCACTTGTTGTTGATTCTTCACAAAAAAATAGTTTTATATCTT